>NC_142485.1:7037500-8429375 GCF_049115385.1 Moschus berezovskii | reverse complement strand
TTGTCTTGTCATAGCAAGGATTCGAAACAACAGACTAGTTTCAGCTCAGTGACAGCTCAAGAAGACAGAACTTTTATTAAACCGACAGCAGAGATAGTATACTCCCGAGATGTGGGAACAGACCAAGCCCAAAGGAGAGGCTTGATTTTTTTATTTTTATGGCAGACTTGATGTTAACCATTGTTAACAGCATTGCTTTGAGTTGCATCAAAAACTGATGCATGTGGAAAGATATATTTTTTTAAACTAGAAGAACCTAAATAATGCTTGTTTCATTCTCCCTGGCAGGCTAATTTGGGAACCCAGCCTTCAGCTTGAGTTTGTGCTCATCCACAGCATATGAGTACCAGAGATGGGCCTTGTTGCAAGCTTAGCACTTCTGTAAAATTTAAGGGACACATTTTCCAAGATGCAGTTGTCACTGGGAGTTTCTCCTTCAGGAATAGATTTGGAGATCTCGGGGGCACGGGGGGCTGGTCGTGCCAGGATGTCAGCACCTGTTACGGGACAGGATTTCAGGCGGCCGAGACTCTGGATTCAGACAGTGGCATCCTCTCCCTAAAAGAATTGCTCGACCTCTCATGGTTGTGGTTATTTGCATAACTCAACGATACATGAGAATCAAGGGTCCTCTGGTTTAACTTCTGTTGTCATGTGAAGTCCGGAATTAGTCACATGAATACAGATATTGTGGGACTGGAGAGGAGAAGGAGGACCCAGGCCTTCTGATAAAACATTAAAAAGCAAGTCAAAGAGTCCTTTCATTTGCTCTTATAAATATATGTCACATGTTTGGAACAGCTTTCATCTCCAAAGAATGAGCATATATTTAGGTTTTTCCCGCACAGTCTTTCTGGTAGTACTCTTCTGGGATTCCAGGGGCATATCAGTTCCTTCACACAGTGAGAACCTAAGAATTATAAACCCCAGTACGTGGAAGCAGCAGAAGAACCCAGCAGTTATGATCTTCAGCTGCTCAAGCTGGGCCTTGTTAGGATTTCCACATGGGATATTTCACCCCATTAACTGTCATTCCGTATCTCCATAGTGATGTTATGTAACTTATTACAAGAGAGGAAGTGAAGAAAGTTGTTTAATCTATTTGGAACCACAGAGGAATCGGGGTAAACAGTGTAGTGGCTGCTTTAGAAGGCTGGGACTTCACAGCTTGCCAGTTTGGAAGGATTTGTTAGAAGTCTTTAGATGGACGCATCTTGATTTAAATGTCTTATGTGATGTGTGTTCTCTGCTTCTGTTCTTTCTCTGGCTCTGGGCTGTGACCGAGGCGCCCCCACTGTGGAAGTGCACACGCATTGCTGTAGCACTGTCTGCTTCCAGCTGCTGACTGATAAAATCACATTCTCCCTGATTTAGAAAATCAAGGGAGGTGTTTTTAAAAATTTGACGTATAGTTGATTTGCAACATCGTGTTAATTTCTGCTGTACAGCAGAGTGATTCCATTTGTTTTATACATATATATATAGGCACCTTTTTCATAGTTTTCCACTGTATTTTATCACACAATATTGACTGTATTAATAGTTCCCTGGGCTGCACAGTAGGACCGCGTTGTCTATCCGTTCTCCGTACAGAAGTTTGTATCTGCTGATCCCAGCCTCCCAATCCCTCTCGCGCGCGCCTCACCTCCCCCTTGGCAACCACAGGTCTGTTCTCTACTTCTGTGAATCTGTTTCTGGTTCGTAAATAAGTTCATTTGTGTTGTATTTTACATTCCACGTATAAGTGATGGTTTAGTCACTAAGTTGTGTCCGACTCTTGCGACCCCATGGACTGTGATCTACCAGGCTCCTCTGTCCATGGGATTCTCCAGGCAAGAATACTGGAGTGGGTTGCCATTTTCTTCTCCAATAGAAGTGAAATCACACGATATTTGTCTTTCTCCGTCTGACTTACTTCACTTAGTAGGATAAGGTCTAGGTCTATCCATGTGGCAGCAAATGGCCTTATTCTGTTCTTGTTTTATGGCTCAGTGGTATTCCATTGTATAGATGGACCACATCGTTATCCGGTCATTTGTTGATGGATGCTTAGGTTGCTTGCATGTGTTGACTACTGTGACCAGTGCTGCTATAAACGTAGGGGCACCTGTATCTTTTTGAATTGCAGCTCTGTTTGGGTACATGCCCAGGAATGGGGTTGCTGGATCATGTGGTAGTTCTATTTTTACTTTTTAAGGAAGCTCCATACTGTTCTCTGTAGTGGCTGCACCAATTTTACATTCTCACTGACAATGTAGGAGGATTCCCTTTTCTCGAGTGAGGAGTTTTATTTTTCAAAATGAAATCACTCATGAGAAGGAAATGTGTAGCTTTTTTCCTCCTTCAATCTTCATTTTTTAAAGAAAAAGTCTTTTTGTTTTAGAAACACGTTGCTGACTCCTAAGTGCTCTTGGATATTGGAATGTGTCTGATAGTTGACATCATTCTGATGTAATTTAGGTCACCTCTGGAGTCTGTGTTCAGTTTTGGATGTCATCATTTGAGGAGGCTATTAGAAAATTAGGACAAATTGAAAGAAATGGCAAGAAAGTGAAACAATCTAGAAACCTTACCGTATCATGAACAGTCACAGGACCAAACATGGAGTTTGGGCCTGAGAAGAAAAATTGAAGGCAGATGTTGTCCTGACCCTCGGATCACTATGGGGCTGTTACATAACCTTACTCTGTAAGGCATATCTAGGAAGCAGGTTTCAGTTTAGCCAAAGAAAGGACTTTCTAAGGATCAGCACTGCCCATGAATAGAATGGACTTTCTCAAAAGGGTTCCATTCCCCATCAGAGGATGAAGTCTTAGAGGACCGTCTGACCATCTGAGAGGCCCAGCAGCAGAAGCAGTGACACTGTCAGGAAGGGCCCGCCTGCAGGCCTTTCTCTCTGCATCGCTTCATCACGGCGTCACAGTTTACACGGCGCTCTATAGTTTACAAAGCACTTTCACCCATGTTCTCATTTAACCCATCATGCCTAGTTTTTACAGCCCTGTGCACCCACGCATGGTATTATCCAGATTATACTATTAGAGAAATCGAGACCGAATTAGTTAGCGTGAATTAATCTAGTGGGTGACAATTAAGATTATTACCCAGGCCTTCTGATTTGGAATTCAGTGCTTTACCCACAACCCGGATAATTCAGTGTCTAAGTTTAGCCTTTCTTAATAAAGGGACAGTGTTATTAGAATCCTAGCATCTTAGAAAAAGGATGATCCAAAGAGATTTTCTGGTGTGCTAGCTCACCCCCCTCATTTCATTTCTCTCTCAGTTCTTTTTTGCTCCATGAATGTTGAGGAATAGCACAACAGTAAGAGTTAAAAAAATTGGGGGGGTCCAGGTATGATCCTGTCACATAGTTCTTTCACATTCATGTTCAAAACCATGTAATAGTCTAGACTCAGTTTTGTATTCTTCACAGGAGTTGAAGAAACTAGCCCAAAGGGATTAAATGACTCACTTTAGTATATGAAAGAAGTTATTCATGATACTTGTGTTATAATCCAGTCTCGTTTTCTTTCCACCAACCTGGGCTGCCTAAGAGAACCAGGGTTATGCTTCATCCCCTTACTGTAGAAGAAGGTCCCAGGAACACTGCATAAACACACGTGGACAGGACTCGATAATCTCTGGGCGCGTTCCTTCACCCATCGCAGTCTCTGAGTGACAAATGTATACATGTATTGTGTTTTCATCAGGATTATTTTGGAGTCTGTTCAGAGCCAGTGATAAAAGACAATGTGGTTGTGGTTTATGAAGTATTGGAAGAGATGCTTGACAATGGGTTTCCACTGGCTACCGAGTCAAACATCCTCAAAGAACTGATAAAGCCGCCCACTATCCTTCGAACTGTTGTCAACACCATCACAGGTATGAGAGGGGCCCCACGGGAGGCAGCCGCCATCCTGAGTGTGGCTTAGTCCTCTGTTGTGCCTTGTTTTGAGTGCTTGTTTTGGGGGATCTCAGATGTCCAGGTGCTTTCATTTTGTTCTTTGTAGTCTTTAGTATAACCTGAAATAAAGTTTTTGTGTGTGTAGAAAATATTCTGATTTCAGTGACAGAATAAACTGTTCTCCTTTTAAAAGGAATTTTCCCTGGGCTTCCCTTACGGTCCAGTGGTTTAAAATGTGCCTTGCAATGCAAGTGACACCGGGTAGACTCCTGGTCTGGGAAGAGTCCACGTGCCACGGGGCAACTAAGACCATGCACCAGAACTGCTGAGCCTGCGTGCCCTGCAGCCTGTGCTCTGCAACAAGAAGCCCATGCACTGCAAGGAAGACCCAGCACAGCCAAAAAATAAAATAACCGAATCTTTAATAATAATGTTTCTCCCTGATTACAGAAGAAGGACATGATTATTGTAGAAGGTCAGAAATACAGAAAAGCACAAAGAACATGAAATAAGCTCATAATCACTTTTAACATACAGTGTATATATATATTTTTATCTTCTTTGGTGAGATGGATAATGTATGGACAGGTGGAATTTTTTAAAACGAGTTAGAATGCTGTTTTTACCCATGACATTTTTATATCAATATGTAGACTACCGTCTCTACTGCAATTCAATGCATTATTTAAGCTGCAAGCTATTGGGGAATTTGAGAGACCGAGTTCAGGTTACTTTCAAAACCAAAATAATATGATATCTGTTTCTCAGGTAACTTTTTAACCTGTATTCTGCCTGAGGAGGCACATCAACTGGGGACAAGTGTTTTAAATGGAGTAGGTTACCAAGATAGAAATTGGGAAAACTATAATCTCTATTTTGGAAAAATTCTTCAAGTAAGCATATAAATAGTGGATGCATAGAAACTTTTAGGGAAGTGTTCTCTGGTTATTAGGTAATTGGTTACCTCTAATTACAATATTCGTTGTCTCAGGAAGCACCAACGTGGGCGACCAGCTTCCCACTGGGCAGCTGTCCGTGGTACCTTGGCGACGAACGGGGGTGAAATACACCAACAATGAGGCCTATTTTGACGTGATTGAAGAGATTGATGCCATCATTGACAAATCAGGTGGGTGCTTTCAGCCTGTTTACAGAACTGTGAAAACAGAGGCCCCTTTCAGACAGTGCTCGCTAGTTATCAGAATTATCCCCCATTTAGGGCCATTCGTTTAACTTAGTGTCTACTTTGTGCCAAGCATTGTGTATTAGGACTGGACTGAAATATCATGATGTAGATGACGTGATCATACATGTAGAAACTCTAAAGACTCCAGCCTAACACTGTGAGAACTAATAAATGTAATACAGTTGCAGGATCAGTTCAGTTCAGTTCAGTCGCTCAGTCATGTCCGACTCTCCGCGACCCCATGAATCACAGCACGCCAGGCCTCCCTGTCCATCACCAACTCCTGGAGTTCACTCAAACCCATGTCTACAGAGTCGGTGATGCCATCCAGCCATCTCATTCTCGGTCGTCCCCTTCTCCTCCCGCCCCCAACCTTTCCCAGCATCAGAGTCTTTTCCAGTGAGTCAACTCATCGCATGAGGTGGCCAAAGTATTGCAGTTTCAGCTTCAGCATCAGTCCTTCCAATGAACACCCAGGATCGATCTCCTTTAGAATGGACTGGTTGGATCTCCTTGTGGCACAAAGGACTCTCACGAGTCTTCTCCAGCACCACAGTTCAAAAGCATCGATTCTTCAGTGATTAGCTTTCTTCACAGTTCAACTCTCACATCCATACATGACCATGGGAAAAACCATAGCCTTGACTAGGCGGACCTTTGTTGGCAAAGTAATGTCTCTGCTTTTTAATATATTATCAAGGTTGATCATAACTTTCCTTCCAAGGAGTAAGCATCTTTTAATTTCATGGCTGCAATCAGCATCCGCAGTGATTTTGGAGCCCAAAAAAATAAAGTCTGACACTGTTTCCACTGTTTTTCCATCTATTTCCCATGAAGTGATGGGACCAGATGCCATGATCTTTGTTTTCTGAATGTTGAGCTTCAAGCCAACCTTTTCACTCTCCTCTTTCACTTTCATCAAGAGGCTTTTGAGTTCCTCTTCACTTTCTGCCATAAGGGTAGTGTCATCTGCATATCTGAGATTATTGATATTTCTCCCAGCAATCTTGATTCCAGCTTGTGCTTCTTCCAGCCCAGCGTTCCTCATGATGTACTCTGCATATAAGTTAAATAAGCAAGGTGACAATATACAGCCTTGACGTACTCCTTTTCCTATTTGGAACCAGTCTGTTGTTCCGTGTACAGTTCAGGTCAGTCTTCATTCCAATCCCAAAGAAAGGCAATGCCAAAGAATGCTCAAACTACCGCACAATTGCACTCATCTCACACGCTAGTAAAGTCATACTCAAAATTCTCCAAGCCAGGCTTCAGCAATATGTGAACCGTGAACTCCCAGATGTTGAAGCAGGTTTTAGAAAAGGCAGAGGCACCAGAGATCAAATTGCCAACATCCGCTAGATCATGGAGAAAGCAAGAGAGTTCCAGAAGAGCATCTATTTCTGCTTCATTGATTATGCCAAAGCCTTTGACTGTGTGGATCACAATAAACTGTGGAACATTCTGAAAGAGATGGGAATACCAGACCACCTGACAGTTGCAGGATACAAAATCAATATATAAAAATCAGTGATGTTTCTATACACAAACAACGAACTGTCCAAAAAGGGAACTGAGAAAACAATCCCATTTACAATAGCCACAAAAAGAATAAAATAGTTAGGAATAAACTTAACCAAAGAAACTTATACCCTGAAAATTACAAAGCATTGATGGAGGAAGAGATTAAGAAATGGAAAGATGCTATATTTTCATGAATGGGAGAATTAGTATTGTTAAAATGTTTGTAATATCCAAAGACATCCCCATCAGAATCCCAAATGCTATCCACATCAGTATCTCAATGGCATTCTTTATAGAAATAGAAAAAACATAACTTGCATGGAACCAAAAGACCTCAAATAGCCAAAGCAGTCTTGAGCAAGAACAAAGCTGGAGACTTCACAATTCTAGATTTCAAAATATATTATAAAATTATGGTAATCAAAACTGTAAGGTAGACTTCCCTAATGGTCCAGCAGTTAAGAATCCGCCTGCCAGTACAGGGGACATGGGTTCAATCCTTAGTCCTGGAAGGTCCCACTTGCTTAGGGGCAACTAAGCCCTCAAGCCATAAGTACTGAGCCCATGTGCCGCAATTATTGAAGCCTGCACACCTGGAGCCTGCGCTTCACAACAAGAGAAGCCGCTGTGATGAGAAGCCCATGCACCGTAACTGGAGCAGAGCACCCGCTGGCCACAACTAGAGAAAGCCTGCATGCAGCAGTGAAGACTCAGTGCAGCCAAAACTAACAAACAAATGTTAAAAAAAAACAAAACTGTATAGTAAGGTCATGAAAATACACATATACACCAGTGAAGCAGATTAGAAGGCTCAGCAATAAATCTGTCAACTGATCTTCAACAAGCGTGCCAAGAACATGCGATGGGGAAAGGCTAGTCTCTGCAGGGGGTGGTGTTGGGAAAACTGGATGTTCACATGTAGAAGAATAAAATCACCCTTAATCTCACACCACACACAAAAGTCAATTCACAACGTATTAAGGACCTAAATAAATGTAAGACCTGGGACCATAAACCTATGAGTAGAAAACATAGGAACAGAGCTTCCTGACACTGGTCTGGGCAGTGGGTTGTTTTTTTTTTTTTTCAAGCTATGATACCAAAAGCAAAGGCTTCAAAAGGAAAAATAGACCAATAGGGTTGTATCAAAATAAAAGCCTTCATACAAGAAAGGAACCAGTCAAAGGAAAAAGACAGCTTGCAAATGAGAGGAAATATACGCAAACCATATATCTGATAAGAGGTTAATATCCAAAATACATAAGAAACTTATACAATAGCAAAAAAAAAAACCAGATCATCTGACTAAAAAAGAGGGCCAAGGATCTGAAAGCGGCGTTTGTGGTAAAGAACCCACCTGCCAGTGCAGGAGACTTAAGAGACACAGGTTTGATCCCTGGGTCAGGAAGACGCCCTGGAGAAGGACATGGCAACCCACTCCAGTGTTCTTGCCTGGAGAATCCCCATGGACAGAGGAGCCTGGCGGGCTACAGTCCATGGGGTCGCAAAGAGTGGGAGACAACTGAAGCAACTTTGCACGCAAAGGATCCGAAGAGACTTCAGAAAAGCCGTACGAATGGCCAGCAGGTAAATAAAAAGGTGCACAGTGTCACCAGTCATCGGAGAAAAGCAAGTCAGAACCACAGTGAGGTATCACTCGCACCTCATATCAAAAAGACAAAAGACACAGCAAGTGTTGGCAGTGATGTGGAGAAAGGGGAACCCTGTGCGCTTGCTGGGGGAAATGTAAATTGGTGCAGCCACTGTGGAAGCAGTATGGAGACGCTTCAAAAAACTGAAACTCCCTAATGGTCCAGCAATCCCACTCCTGGGTCTAGATCCAAAGGAAATGAAGTTAGTATCTCGAAGAGGTGTCTGCGCCCCCGTGTTCACAGCAGCATTGTTGCCAGCAGCCAAGACATGGAAACAAACTAAGTGTCTGTTGATAGCTGATGGATAAGGAAGATGTGAGGCAGATACCCTCACACACAGGAATATTACTCGGCCATATGAAGAAGAAAATCCTGCCATCTGTGAAAACGCGGTGAACCTGGGGGCCATGGTGCTGGGTGAAGGAAGCTGGACGCAGAAAGATAAACGTGGCATGATCGCACGTAGAAAAACCTGATGCGGACCAGTGCTGGGCTCACTTTATATGTGGAATCTGCAACAGTCAGGTCCACAGAAGCAGACAGTAGAAGGTGGTTACCAGGAGTGGGGAGGACGGGAATGGGGAGAGGTTGGCGAAAGGTGCCAAGCTTCAGTTCTGCACGATGAAGTTCTGGAGATTCGCCACACAGCATAGTGACTACCGCTGTGTCCTTTCTTTTCCATGTTAGTGAGTGTAACTGACAAACTTGTAAGGCATTTGGAATGTTCATTATGGTGATTTGCTCTACACGTACATTGTGAAAGGCTCTCCCCCAGCCAGCTAGTTAAATTATCACATCTGTCACCTCACAAGTATATTGTCTACTTGAAATTTACTAAAAGGGAAAGTTTTAAGGGCTCTCCCCACAAAAACCCAACTAAGTTTGTGAGGTGATGGGCGTGTTAATTAGCTTCATCACAGTGATCACTTCACAGGGTGTATACGTATGAACACATCAAGTCATGTACCTTAGCCATGTACAGTTTTTATTTGTTGACGATGCCTCAATAATGCTGGGAAACGCCATAGAAAAACATGGTGCAGACCCGTGCTGGGCTCACATTTTCAGTGGTTTTATCCTCTCAAGTGGAAAAGTAACAAACTGATCTCTTGTTGATCACATTTCCTTTTGGAAGTATTTGACTCTCAGTTGTTGGGGCAGAACTGAAGTTTAATCACTAAAATTCAGAGAGTCGTCTTCTTTTCTATCCATTCAGATGGGTCAACACGACTACAAGTCCTTAGAGTGTGGAAATTTATAGAAAGTTCTCCTCACAGGAGCGAACTCATTTATCCAGCAAGCACTTACGGAGGATCCATGGTGCTGCAGCTGAGCACCAGGTGGTAGGCATGTGATAGTGACTGGGATGAGGGGACGAGAAAGGGAAAAAGAGAGGTCCCCTCCCATCCCGACCTAAGTATAAAGCTCATGAGTGCCTCATCGGTAGAATGAGTCGGAGTTGGTACAGGCTGCACGGATCTGGGAGCAAAGCAGGTGCAAACACTTTTAGGAAGAGTGAAACATTGTTGGGAAATTATGTAGCTCAGGATGACCAGACTGAGAAGCATAAAGAAAGAAAAGTAACTGATGAGGCTTTAAAACCAAGTAGGCATGGCAGCTTTTTGTATTTACCCCAAACTGGAAAGGTCCCAAATGTCCATCAGCAATAGAAAAGATGAGCAAGTTTCAGTGTGATCATTCCAGGAGAAGGAGAAGAGCAAGAAAACCAGAAAACAGGAGGGGTTAGGAGAAAGGAACACTTGAAAGAGAGAAGTGGTCACAGGGGCTGCAGGAGAGAGCGCCTGTGAACCGAAGACCAAAGTGTCAGTTCCATTTGGCATCAGAGCTCCTTGGGGGCCTGTGAAGTGACTATACCGTCCATGGAATTCTCCAGGCCAGAATACTGGAGTGGGTTGCCTTTCCCTTCTCCAGGGTATCTTCTCAACCCAGGTTTCGAACCCAGACCTCCCGCATTGCAGGCGGATTCCTTACCAGCTGAGCCACAAGGGAAGCCCTTGGTGCCTGCAATGAGAGCAGTGTGAATTCGGTGTTCTGAACCATTGGTCAAGATGGCGATGTTGTGTTTGATTCTGGCACTAGACTGAAAGCTCCTCCAGGCTGACAGTCTCACCAGTCTCTATCCCCGCTGCTTCATCAGAGTGTCTTGTGTTTGCTGTGCAGTTGATAAAGGTTTGTGAGGACAGATGGATTGGGTAGACGATTCAGATGGATGGATGGACAGAAGGAAGGAAGGAAGAACAGGGGAGGGGAGGAGGAAGGAAATGGGATGGGAGGGGAAGAGAACGCTAAGGAGGGAGGAAGGAGTTAAGTTAGTTGGGAAGGACACAGAGGGTCTCACCATCTTCCTGTCTCATCCCGTCTCAGGGTCCACCATCACGGCCGAGATCCAGGGGGTGATCGACGCCTGCGTCAAGCTGACCGGAATGCCCGACCTGACGCTTTCCTTCATGGTAAAATCCTGGGCCGGAGATCTAGTCCTTGGGAAGTTAGATGCTTCTGGAAAGACAGAGCGGCGGGAGGGGATGGAACCGGAAGGGATGGTCAGGGCCAGCCACAAAGCTCAGGGGCGGCCTTGAATGTCCCCGAGTAACAACAGAATGTGTTGCAAGTGTTTTCGTGAAAGCAGCACCTAAAGTTACTTTCCTGAAAGACGCGTGGTCCTAATTCCCACCTGTGGCTGTTGCTTGGTGTCGCCCAGAACCCCAGGCTGCTGGACGACGTCAGCTTCCACCCCTGCGTCCGCTTCAAGCGCTGGGAGTCAGAGCGCATCCTCTCCTTCATCCCGCCCGACGGCAACTTCCGCCTGCTCTCCTACCACGTCAGCGCGCAGAAGTAAGCGGCTCACGTACCTGAGCGTGGAGTGCGTGCGTGCGTGCGTGCGTGCGTGCGTGCGTGTGCATGCATGTGTGCGTGCGTGCGTGCGTGCGCGCGCATGCATGTGCATGCATGTGTGTGTTTGGAAAACTATCCGCAGCCACGAAGAACTCGGGCTCCACAGTTACCTGGCTCCAGGTAACTGATCAGGTAACCTCGCATGAGTTGTTTATCCTTTCCCGTGTCTGTTCTCTTATCTAGGAAAGCTGAAATAGTGAAAGTAACACGTAATGAAGTAAGGGGCTTCCCTGGTGGCTCAGTGGGAGTTTACCTGCCTGTGCAGGAGACGCGGGTTCAATCCATGGGTCCGGAAGGCCCCCTGGAGAAGGAGTTGGCCACCCACTCCAGCATTCTTGCCTGGGAAATCCCATGGACGGAGGAGCCTGGCCGCTTGCAGCCCATGGGGTCACAAAAGAGTCGGACACGACTGAGCGACTAAACATCAACAGTAAAGTAATAAGTAACTTGAAAATAGTAAAGGTGCCTCGTTGTGAGGGTTAAATAAGAAACTCTAAACAGTGGCTTCCGTGCAAAATAAGTGCTCATTATGTTTGCTGCTGTTATTTTTTGTTATTATCGTGTGCCCAAACAGGAATGTTTTTTCCTCAGATTGGAATCTGAGAACACCTGTATTTCAATCCCTCTCACCCCCAAAAGCAGTGAATGGTACTCTGAAGAACCATATGATTCAGTGATTTTGGGTCTTGAACATTCTCTTTACTATGGACTCTGAGTTCTTTTGGGGGAAGGCGTAGAGTAGATGTGTAGATTGAAGAGAGCCTTGGACCTCTCAGCCACTGAGGCCTTCCTGTGGGATTCGGAATAAATAATTTGGGGAAATATCTGTGTGCTTGAGAGCAGAGGCTCTGGAATCAGACCGCCCGTACTTAAGCCCCACCTGCAGTACTGATGATCCATGACCTTGGCAAGTTATTGAATAGTTAACCTCGATTGAGTATAAGGACATCAGTATTAATGACATCAGGACAGAAGCAATGCCTACCTCATACTCATGCTGCTGCTAAGTCACTTCAGTCGTGTCCAACTCTGTGTGACCCCATAGACGGAAGCCCACCAGGCTCCCCCGTCCCTGGGATTCTCCAGGCAAGAACACTGGCGTGGGTTGCCATTTCCTTCTCCAATGCATGAAAGTGAAAAGTGAAAGCGAAGTCGCTCGGTCGTGTCCGATCCTTAGCGACCCCACGGACTGCAGCCCACCAGGCTCCTCCATCCATGGGATTTTCCAGGCAAGAGTACTGGAGTGGCTTGCCGTTGAGTATTAAGTGAGTAACCGAGGGAAAACCTGCAGGGTTGTGCTGGCTCCAGGACGTAGTACTGCACAGATGCCAAGGGTGATTGCAACTTTAGTATCACCCTGTAGTGTCGGATCATGCCGACCCCATCCCTTAGGGGTTTTTGTAAGGATCGAAGTCAAGTTAAAAGCACTCTCACGAATTTGTAAAAGCCCCATGAGGTATAAATGTTACTCTCCCAAGTGCGAATAATTATTGGTCACGTGCAAAACGTTACAACACGGAAATGTGATTTTTGTTTGCCACGCCTTTTTCTCAGAGTCCACCGAGTCTGCTCTTTGGTTTTGGGGATTTCATTCTAAGAGTCGTTAGAAGAGTTAGTTGACTTCCTAGTCAACATCTTAGATTTACAGAAAGAAAACGATCAAAGACGTCTAGAGGGTTTTTCTCTGCATACTCTGTAAGACAAGGAAGGAGGTGAGGGAGGAAAAGCTGCCAGCAGAACAGAAAAGGGAAAAGTGGCCGTTTTTCTGATACATTGATGCTGTGGGCTTTTTGTTTCCTCTCTTTTCCAGCCTGGTGGCGATTCCAGTGTACGTTAAACACAACATCAGCTTCCGGGACAGTAGCTCACTCGGCCGCTTTGAAATAACGGTGGGGCCTAAGCAGACCATGGGGAAGACCATAGAGGGAGTGACCGTCACCAGCCAGATGCCCAGAGGCGTCCTGAACATGAGCCTCACGCCGTCTCAGGGGACACACACGTTTGACCCAGTCACCAAGGTAGGAGAATACGCAGGGGGTTCGAGTTGCCCGTGTTCTAAATAGCAGGAGCTCTGCAGTACTTTCTGTCTTGTGGAAAGGCAAGCTCGACCAGAGGGACGTGGTTGAAGACACCGAGATCATTCACAGTAACAAGGAGCATTCTCTTCTGGGAAACCCCCAGGAGGTCGTAAGAACACAGTGAGCTCAGGCGTCTCAGGTGCAGTTTCCACCATAACTTCCTTCTTTTCTCTCTCTTTGGAGATGCTGTCTTGGGATGTAGGAAAAATAAATCCCCAGAAGCTCCCAAGTTTGAAGGGAACCATGAGTCTCCAGGCCGGAGCTTCCAAACCAGATGAGAACCCCACGATCAACCTGCAGTTTAAGATCCAGCAGCTGGCCATTTCTGGTGAGTGACGCCCAGCTCAGGGTGGGGCGGGGGTGGGGGCCCAAGGCGGCGATGTCACAAAGCTCATGAGCCATTGTTGAGTCACCCTGGGGGCGCTGGTTGGGGCATCCCACGGTCTTCAGTACAGGGATGTATCTGCATTCTCAGCTGGTGAGTGAAAAGAATTTCCCTCCTTTCCCCCAATTTCAGAAGATTTCATGTGTGCTGTGATCATGTGGAATACTCGGCTGACCTGAGTTATCAACTATATTTTACTCCCCACCCCCCAGGGTGATATCAAGGCTTGTTACTTCTCTGCAGGTGTCTAATACGTGCCAGGCACTAATTTAAGCTCTTTTCCTCTATTTTCTTATTTAATTCTTAGAATGACACTTTCAGATGGATAGGAGATGACTTCAGCTTTATACGAAGTTCTTGTTTTCTTTACCAATGGACCGCATCTAGTTTAAGTTATTAGAACATTTAAACAATAAGCTCTTTTCATCTTAAAATGCTTAATAAACTTTAAAGCTCTGAATAGTATAAAGTGTTCTTTTCTTAGTCCAGTGAGAATATTTAAGAAGCACTGAAGAATTAATTCATCACTTTTCATCATTAGTTGATTCATTCAGTTATACCTTTATTTGATTATGAATTTCTTAATTCTGTTATTATGAATTCATATGTTCAACCCCATAACTTTGAGAAAAATCTAGAGTGGTCTTATTTTTCCTTACCCTCATTCAGCCTGCATATAACTTTCTGCCCTTTCCACCACAGGGACAGATCTCATTGGCTAGCTTTTTATTGGAGCAGGTTTTTATTTTCAGCCTATGTTCCAGGGGTGAAGAATCTGTTGGCTGTGTTTAAGTGACATAATTCAATGTAGGTTCCTAGGTAGCAGAATGGTAAAGAATTGGCCTGCAGTACAGGAGATGCAGGAGACTCGGATTCAATCCCTAGATTGGAAAGATCTCTTGGAGAAGGAAATGGAAACCCACTCCAGTGTTCTTGCCTGGAGAATCCCATAGAGAGAGGAGCCTGGCGGACTATGGTCCAAAGGATCCATAGGATCTCAAAGAGTTGGACACAACTGACTGACTGAACACACACGTTTTCCAGTTCATGGTTACAAGTTTCTCCAGCCCTTGGAGCTCTTTGAGTTAACATGAATTAACCAGTTACGCTACCTGCCTCTTTGGAATAATGCTTACCTTCCTTCCTTGCAGGCCTCAAAGTGAATCGTCTGGATATGTATGGAGAGAAGTACAAACCCTTCAAGGGCATAAAGTACATGACCAAAGCTGGAAAGTTCCAAGTTCGAACCTGAAGCGAGAATTTCGCAAAGCGGATGGTCACGAACACTTTTTCATTTCTTAACCTGTCTAGAAGTAAAAACCATCAGCCTGTCTTGTAGGTCCGTGCCCCCTCTGGGCCCTCCGGCTCCCGTTTACCTTAGCCGTCAGCACCGTGGAGCGAATCCAGGGCACAGGGCCGCCGGGGGGCCGGGGCAGGACCCACCCACCAGCATCTCCAGCCCAGTTCTCAGAGCAGCGGCGAGGGTCGCAGGGGGCGGCACGTGATGATGCTGAACTGTTTCTAACTTTGTAAGGCGATTACCCCAGGAAAAAGGCCAGCGTTTGTTACTTGTTCGGCTGTAGTTTTCTTCAGCCAAGGGAAGACGTCTTTGTTTTTGTTTTTTAAGCCAGGGAAGAAAGAATTAAAGCGCAAACTTGGAAGGAAACGAATGTTCGTGGAGGAAGGCGCGGGGAAGGCATGGAGGGCATGCACCCCATTAAAGTGGAGAGAGAAGGGCACCAGGCGGGGCTGGGAGGGACGGAGTGGGGTGGGTTTCCTTCTGAGCCCTCTGTGTACAAGCATAAAGACCTGTACTTCTGGACGTGAACTGGAAGCTTCTTAAATTGGAGACTCCTGCTGCCATGGAAGCCCCAGCAGGGTGAGACTTTCCCTCAGAGGCTAGGCCGCCGCTCCCACCAGCTTGCAGACGCTGAGGGCTGCCTGCCCACAGCACCGGCCACCCTCTCCCTGGGGGCCGTAGTCTCAAATACCTCTTTCCTTGACACCCCCCCCAAAACAGCTCCGTTCCTTCACAGAATTGCTGCTCCCTGAGGAGAGTTTCAGAGAAGCCAGCGCCGTCGGCCCCAGGGCGGCAGACTGTGTCACGGTGCCGGCTGTGGACGGCCCTCCGAGCTGCCCCCAAGGCCTGGCGGCTCCTCGTCCATGTCCGTCGAGGACTCCCTGGGGGCTGGAGCCTGACCCTCCCATCCGCCCGCTTTCCTGCAGTCACTCTCAGCCAGACGCTGCTGGGAGCAGCCAGTCCTGGGGGCCGTCCAGTAATGACATTTCCTCAGAGTCTTTTCCGTTCTGTACCCCCACTGTATAATCTATTTATTAGCAACATATATCGACCAGTCCACGTTTGTTTTTAAGACCCTGCCCCCAAATCCCTTCAGTCGTTGAATGAAGCCGATGTTGTAGGAAGATGGGTCACGTTGAGCGTGTGTGGCCGGTTTAGGAAACAGGGCAGCTGAAGGTGGTCTGCAGGCCTCCGCAGCGGGAAACTCTCCATTCAGTTCAGGGTTCCCATCACCCGTTCAAATATTTATAGATCAGACAGGTATTTTAAAATTATAGTTTATGATACGATGTTGTGCTCTGCTCTGTGCACGGAGAGAAATGAAGACCTTGTGCTCTCCGAACCCTACAATTTTTCTCTAATGCCCTGTTTTCCAAGTACTTAGGTAGTATTTGTTTGTTTTTCTATAGTTTTCTCTTCCTATTTCCTGGATTTGTTTTTTTGCTGCAGAATAATGCTGCTTTGTGGTTTTGCTCCAGGGTCCGTTGTGCTGTCTCTCATAGCCCATCACTCCAAAATTTGTCCTGGATCCAAAATCCCATTCCTGCCCCTGCCATGGTAGGGAACGTCTCTGTAGGTTCCAGAACAACGGAAACTACTCCTGAGGGCTCTAGAGGATTTCAGGGTTTCCTCGGTCACCGGAGACAACCCATCTTGGTCCCTGAATACCCTTAGGTTTGTAAGTCTAGCTGTCTTATTCCCTCCAGGGCAGCTCATCCTAATTTCAAGGGAAGAATTTCAGGAGAAGTGAAGTACTGGCACTGTGGGGCCCACAGACCATAGCAGGGGAGCCCCCCCTTGAACTGCAGACCCTTGGACACCCCCTCACCCCGGTGGTGTGTTAGCATAGGTGGTGTCGGGCGCCACCAGCAAGCCGCTCGGTTCCACATGTGTATAACGTAGAGAAGCATCTTCTCTGTTTAAATCTTAATAAAGTTGAGTGTTGCCAGTCCTTCATGTCCTGAGTGTCTTGTTACTAGGACCATGGGCGATGCTCTGGACACATGCCCAGAGGAAGCAGGAAGAAAGACGGGAATTCAGGGGATCTCACTTCATCTTCACTTTCCGACCAGCAGATCCGAAGCTGTATATATGGTTTGGGTATGTCGTCTTGCAGGTCGTGAGAACAAAGGTCCAGATCAATCAAATTACATTCCCCAGGGTACAAAAGACAAAACCGCTGAAGCTGCTGGTGTCTGTTCTAGCGCTTTCCTCATGGCCTCTCGTGCTTCTTAGGTTGATTAATTCAGACGTGCAGCCGGGTGCAGGGGTCCTGGTTATCCTGATTGCGGAGAAGACTTCCCGGAGTCTCCTGGGATGTGTAGACGAGGGTCCTGCTTATATCTGACCTGAATCTCATGGCCGGGGGAGACTAGGACGAGGACTTCTTTCTGCCTTCCAACCACAGGTGTTGTCTAGAGTGTATTGCTGCCCCCATCCTATCTGTTTCCCTGACTCATCTCTCTGCCTTCGGTCTGGCTGGCTGCTTAGCCTCACGCTGTGACCAGGCAGTTTCTAACACTTGTACTTTCCTCTGTGGCCAGTAGGTGGTGACTCAGTGCCAGCAATGACAGTAATTTTTTTTTTTTAATTGTTAGAAAAAAAAATTTTTTGAAGGAAATTGAAACTCTTAAACTTTGCCTCAAGATCCCAAGTTTGTGAGTCTTTGACTTTCAAGGTTAGATGTGGAACCAAAGTTTATGATCCACTTTTGACAACCTGACCTAAGATGGGAGCTCGAATGGTAGTTTCAATCGTTTGAGTTTCTCTAGGTCTTTACCCATTAAAGTTGTTTGCACAATTATATGAGGATCTTTTTTGTTCTTTGGGTTTCTATTAACATCTGCTTTATTAACCAGAGATAGTAAAGCAGTACTACTTATTTCCCCTTATCACCCTCTCCTCCCCCACCCCGACACATCCCAGACATTTTATCCTGACTGTCCTCACCCACACCGGCTAGTGACGTGGTGCGCTCTGAGTGTGTTTTAGTTTCATCCACATGCATCTGTCCTGCAGGGCTGGGGGCCCTGCCTGGAGCTCTGTCAGTGGCCTCTGCTGAGCACCTGTCTTCAAGCAGCCTGTGGTTTCCAGGGCTTCACTCAGAGGAATGTGGGGGCCTTTTAACTTTGCATTTCCATCAAAGGAGCCCTCCGCTGCTTCACTTCAATAACACAACTGTCCGGAGAAAAGCTTGTTCTGCCCCGGGGGAGGGGATGAAACCAGCAGAACTCCGACAGAGCTGCAGTTACAGGGCTCTGCCTCACCACTGCCTTCTGGCCGTCTTCTCCTCGGAGGGCTAAGTTGTACATCTACCTAGGATGAACCTGCCCCTTTCACAGGCTGGAGTCAGGAAACCTGTGACTTACATTTCGGTGATCTGAGTTTATGGAACTGGTCCCGGGACCGAGCATTGTCAGAGAAATCAGTGCCCGCCTCCCCCATCCATACCCCCACCGCCCACCGCTGGAATCAAGCTTCTGGGCTTTAGATTCTCTTTCTATGGCGAGTTGAAACTATTCCTTTAAGAACTTCTAAGTTGAGCAGTTCTGACCACTGAGAGAGAGAAAGAGAGAGAGAGAGAGAGAGAGAGAAAGAACTACGACCCCGTTTGCTCCAAGGAACTGTTGGCACATAACCCAACAGCAAGCCTTGCATCATCAGGTTTATTCTTAGATCCGGGGTGTCAGTGATAACAAATTGTCAGGTAGCAGCCAGGGGTATGAGTTACATCTTGGGAGCAGTGAGAAAGTCTAAGAGAAGTGGAAAGCACCACTGCCTAAGTAACATACTTGTGTGGACTGGTCTGGGAGTGAATTCTTTTAAAAAAAAAAAATGTTGATTCACAAAGTTGTGTTAATTCCAGGTATACAGCAAAGTGAATCAGTTTTATATTTACATATATTCACTCTTATTTTTTTAGATTCTTTTCCCATGTAGGTCATTAGAGTTTTGAGTAGAGTTCCCTCTACTATACAGCAGGCTCCTATTCGTTATCTGTCTACATATGGCGGTGTGCGTATACGTCAGTCCCAATCTGTGTCAGCACCTTCTTGACCCTCTTTCCTCTCTTCCCTTGGAGTCCTGTCTGTGGTGTCTCACCCACTCCTCTCCCGTGAATATCTTCCCTGAGCCTCGCTTGGTCCACCGCCCCCTAACCCCAAGTGTGTGCAGCTCCCTGCTGCCGAGAGAATGAAGTCCAAAGTTCAGTTTAGCATTCAAAGTGCCATCATTAATTCCAGCCTACGTTCTTCTTCATAAACTTCACTTCGGACAAAATATAACTCAATTCCTCCCCACAGACCCCTGCATTTCTTGCCCTCCAGATCTTCAGATTTTCATGCAGCGGTAGTTCCTTGCCTCAGGAACCATAGTCAACATCCTGTAATAACCCATCATGGGAAAGAATGTATATATGTGTATAACCGAATCACTGTGCTGTGCAATGGAAATTAACATGACTTTGTAAATCAACTGTGCTTCAATAAAACTTTAAGAAAAAATTTAAAAAGAACGCCTTTCCCATTCTTCTCCACCAGCCCAAACCTTGCTCAAATTTTGGAAAACCTACCCAATTCTATTTTTTCCTTAAGTTTCTCTTTTTGGTCTTAGGTACAGCACATGAGATCTTCATTAGCATGAAGATCTTCTTGGCATGTGGGATCTAGTTCCCTGGCCAGGGATTGAACCCAGGCCCCCTGCATTGGGAGCACAGAGTCTTAAACCACTGGACCACCAGGGAAGTTCTTAAGATTCTTAACTCCTTCCTAAGCTGAATTTCAGCAAAACTTTCTGTCCACCATTTTGTGGTTCATCTCCACCCTGCCTTATTATTTCTCTGAATCCCCGTTTCCCTGTCAAACCAAGAGTTTCTTTCTTTCCTTTTACCTTTCACAGAACCTGGCACAGCACCTATTCTGAATGTGTGTGTGCGTGCTAAGTCGCTTCAGTCATGTCCAACTCTTTGTGACCTTACTAACTGTAGCCCTGCCAGGCTCCTCTGTCCATGGGATTTTCTAGGCAAGAATACTGGAGTGGATTGCCCTTTCCTACTCCAAGGGATCTTTCCGACCCAGAGACCAAACTCTCCTCTCTTGTCTCCTGAATTGGCAGGTGGGTTCTTTACCACTAGTACCACCTGGGAAGCCAATGAAAGGAAATATTCCCAATTCAAAGAATGTGGACGCGAGTAAGGAATAAAAGCTGTGAAGGTACTGTGTGTAACAGAAAGATTCCACTCTGACTCGGGAAAATATGTGAAAAATATATCAGAATTTATTATTCCAGGAAAGTATCATACAGGTAGTGGCAACAGAGTACAAACAAAAATGAATTGATATAAATATGCTAGAGCCTAGTTTATCAGTTATGAAAATGATACATGTCTCCTGATTCTATCATGAAAGTTATAAAGAAAAAGAATTACACTGTACACAACAGGATTCCCTCCAAGAGCTGCAAAAAGGAAAGCCCAACACTTGACTTAAGGGCTGAAGTCGAGGAACGTGATCTGGCCAGCCAGCCCATCCCTTGGTAGGAGGTTCCTGCTGGGCTTCCTTGGGACTATAAATAGACATTCTATTTCTAGTAGAATACATCCAACCCTTCTTTCCTGAAGGCTTGAGTTATCTTTGCCTACTGAGACTTGCTTTCACCTTTGTGGTCCCCTTTCCAAAGATGCTCGTGTGCATAGCGGAGGAAGTGGGCTCCCGCCCTGGAGAGTGGTTTTCCATGAGGGATTGGCGTTTATCCACCTTCCCATCAGACAGGACAGTTCAGCCCTTAAGCCCTGAAAACTTCCAAAATGGAAAAGTACCTGTGAAACTACATCCTCCCCCCACTTCCGCTGTGTGAAGAAGCCCCTGCCGCGGTGAGTCTTCAGAGGTGGGAGAAGCGGGGTCTCTGTGATGTAGGGAAAACGGGGTGTCCCTGGTCACGGTCGCGCGTTGTCTCGAATCCAGTCCAGGTAGTTAGCCACCTTGGTGTACACGCCCGGGATGTCCTTCTGCCCGCAGCCCAGGCCCCAGCTGATGATGCCGACCAAGGTCATGTGGTTGTCCTTCATGCACACCAGGGGGCCGCCCGAGTCACCCTGCAGAAGAGAGGAAAGGTCAGCTGTGTGCAAAAATGCAGACTCTTTGGGGGGATGTTAGGGTGAATGTTTGCAGTGCTGAGACGTATTCTACATACCGCTAATATGTGGCACTAATATGTATCCTTCAACGGGCTCAGTTTCAGGGAGGGAAATTTTACCTCCCCAATCTTAGACCTTTAGAGAATTAGGTTGTAGTTTTGTTGTAAAGTGGAACTGAGCTCAGACATTGCTGACAAGTGCTCAGTCGTGTCCGACTCTTTGCAATCCCATGGTCTGTAGCCCACCAGGCTCCTCTGTCCATAGGCTTTTTCCAGGCGAGAACACTGGAGTGGGTTGCCATTTCTTTCTCCAGGGAACCTTTCCAACCCAGGGATCGGGCCCAGGTCTCTTGCATCTGCAGCACTAGCAGGCAAATTCTTTACCACTAGTGATACCTGGTCCCCACTGGGTGGTAAAGCCACCACTAGCTGTGCGGCCCTAGGCAACTGGACTTCTTACCTGAATGATACTAAGTAATAATAATCTAAAACAGAAATCATAGTACTTCCCTTGTGAGGTTATGGGAATTAATTGGAAGAAAGCTTGAAAAGCTCTCGAGAACAATGTAGGGCATTTAGTAGAACTCTTGGCAACTGTTAGCTGTTATTGTCTCATTGAATCAAAATCTCTTGTTTTTAATTTGACGCTAGCTGACAGAACAGGTTTCACTTTGCACACAACCCTTTATGACTGTCGAGCTAGGTGGTGGAGGTGTCTGAGAAAACCTCTCAAAAAGAGACCAAAGGCTGTCACAGAGGCAAGAGGGGGAGATGTGGGTGTGATCCCCACATCAGAACTGGGCCTATGGTCCTCAGTGGGAGTGCCCAGCCCCACTGCCTCCAGCCACAGCCCCGTCCCCCAGCTTCAGAGAGAGCCCGGAACACAGTGGATGTGAAAACAGCCCCGCGTTGAGGGTTCCTCTGCTCCATTAGGTCTTACCTTACACTGGTCTGTATCTTACACTCAGAGTTATCATGAAATACAAGTACATACCAGCTCTGATGGGGACGCCAACCCAGAGACCCTGGGGGAAACCTCATTAGAGGCTGAATGTGAGTTCCTAAAATTTCTTTCTCACAGATCATCTCTCTCCTATTTCTAGGAAGCTGCCGTTCCTCCCACACTACCCAAGAGACCCTGATTCTCCAGCACCCACAGAAGCCAAAGCTGTCTTGTGTGGCTTTATCTATCACTTTGATAGTTGTTTAATTGCCTGGGCTTACAGGAAATCCTGTACCAGGTGGGGGTTCTGGTGCAGACATTGGGGAAATTTACTGCCGTTTAGATGTCTTCAGTTTGGGTGACTTTGATCTTGGCTCCAGTTGCTTTATTCTCTGAGGCTCTCATCTAGATCCCATCCCCCGCCCCAGATGAATCACTGCTTTCTGGCTATAACTTTTTTTCTTGGTTAAGAACGAGTTGGCTAAGGAACACTTTTGCCCTTGGATGGGGGAGGCTCAGGAGAGGAAAGCCGCCTGCGCTTACCTGGCAGGCATCATGCAGGTTTGTGTGGTCCCCGCCACTCCGTGTGTCTCCGGCACACAGCATGTTGTTGGTGATGGTCCTGTTAAACAAGTGCCGGGAAGTGCAGCGGCTGGATGGGTACAACCTGACGTGAGCCTCCTTCAGCCGTTCAGAAAAGAAAGGAGAAGCTGAAAGAGAGCAGGGAAGACATCTTGTGGCTTTAGGGAAAGTTATTTAGAAACCTTTTGGAAGGAGAAAGCTGAACTTTGTGGTGATAACTAACACTGATTAATCTTTTACATGTATTAAGTTGAATTCTACGAAATTGCCAACATATTACCCTTTTGACCTACAGAAATGGCAATTTCATAGAGTTTCACCCAGGGTTTCTCAGGAGCAGCACAAGTGACATTTGAGGCCAGATAACAGTTTTTGCAGGGGGCTGCACTGTGCACTGCAGATGTCTGCCAGCATCCCTGGCTTTGGTGTGCATGCGTGCTTAGTCCCTCAGTCATGTCTGACTCTTTGCAACCCCATGGACTGTAGCTACCAAGCTCCTCTGTCCACGGGATTCTCCAGACAAGAATACTGGAGTGGGTGGCCACGCCCTTCTCCAGGGGATCTTCCTGTCCCAGGGATCAAACCAGGGTCTTCTGCAGTGCAGGTGGATTCTTTACGATCTGAGCCACCAGAAGCTTCACCGGCTTCGATTCACCAAATGCGGGTATAAAGCTCCACCCTGAGTTGTCACAATAATTGACATGGCCACACGTTGCCTAGTGGGCAAGAGCACCCTAGCTGAGAACCACTGCTTTAACCTAATATCTCACTTAAGCCTCGATCTATTCATTTCTTACCAATGAGGAAACTGAGGCTTGGAGCCACACGAAATGAAAAATCCACGCCTGGATCACAGGGCTCACCAGGTGCAGGGTGAGGGCTACTGGGTGGCAGGCAGAGTCCTGGAACCGTACTCTTCCTTAACTAAGCTCGCTCCGTGTCTTAGGAAAACCGCCTTGAAATCTTCAGCCCTTAAAACTCTCCTGCCACTCAGACCTCTCTCTTGACTGACCGGGCCATCGGCTGGGAAGGTGGATGGCGGGGCTTCCCTTAGCAGGAACTTGCCCAGACTATCATAGTGGCGGAGCCTGCCCCAGGGCTGGACTGGACACTCTCAGGACCGCTCTTTCCTCTCTCTGGTCAGCACCCACCCCCCACGCTGCCCCCAGACAGACAGGATGGCACGGCGACTTCCTCCCACTCACAGGACTCGTGCTTCCCATAGCCGGACAGCTCGCACTCCGTCCAGTCGGGCAGCTGCAGGCTGGCGTCTGGGAGGCAGATGGTGCGGACCGAGCCGCTCTCCTGGGCGCAGGTCAGCGAGTCCGATTTCAGGTGCAGCAGCGCTGGGACAGGGGGATTGAGGAAGAGAGTGGGGATTTCCGGGGAGAGGAGGGAGGCACCGGGGGCCTGGGAGGAGGAGGTGGGCGGTGTGGGTCCGGGGGTCTAACGAGCCAGGGAGAGCCGGACATCTTACCGATGTCATTGTCATAAGTGTCATCATCAAATTCCTTGTGGACGATGTATTTTTCTACTTCAAACGTCTGCTCCTCCTCTCCAGGGACCAGCCGGTATGTCCTGCCCAGGACCACCTTGAGATCGTGAGGCGTGTACCTGCTGGAGTAACAGGCATGCGGATGCTCTTCTGTATTGGGCCCGGTCCAAGGCCTTAGCGGGAAAGCCGGCCGGCTGAGTGCGCATCCCTACCTCTCCTGGAAGCAGTGGGCGGCTGACAGCACCCAGCAGGAGCTGATCAGGATCCCCCCACACAGAAACCGCTCTCCTGGGGACCGCCTGTTCTTGACGAAGATTGCAGCCTGCCAGGGGTGGGAGGTGATGTCAGCGAAGAGGCCTCCTTTGATGCGGAACTGGGGCCGCTTGTACTGTCTCAGGCCACAGGTGACTGCGGAGGGGAGGACAGAGCCGGGGGGCGGGGTCAGACCTGCGGGCCTGGGCGAGGTCTCCGAGCCCCAGCCCAGTGTCTCCTCTGGGAAACCAGGTTTCCACCGACAGCTGCACTTCTGCAGCATCTGTGCAGAATGACACAGCCTCTGCTTCGCTCCTCCTCACATCCCGGCCGCCATCACTGCTAACAAGGCATCTCCAGAGAGCACCCTGGAGCCCGATGCCATCCATGAGAAATGGCTGCATCCTTTCCTTCTCTCTTGCCCCTCCCATCACCTGCCCAACAGCGTCGCCATCCACCACAGCTCCAGCCGCCCAAGCCCCCTCCCCACCCAGGTCCGGCCTTCCTTGGCCGCTGCGTAGCCTGAACCAGACAGCTTCCCAGACGTGGGAAGCAGCAGAGGACACAGGCAAGAATAATGCTGGGAGAGGGGAGCTGGCCTTACCGCACTGGGGCACGTCACAATACTCCCAGGTCGGCTGGCGGTCCTTCCACACATGGCACCAAGGCTGGGTGTCCCCATCGGGATTCCTGGGTGTGAGGAGGAAAGGCTTTCAATCACATCACAAGCCAGAGAAGAGGGGAAGGCGGCCCAGCTGCGGGGCGGGGGGTGGCGGGGGGTGACGACCCTGAGCCCTGGGCTGGGCTCTGCCACAGACCGCCCCCTCCCGCTTCGCCCCTCCCCTAGAAAATCATTCCTGCTGCTGCTGCTGCTGCTAAGTCACTTCAGTCGTGTCCGACTCTGTGTGACCCCATAGACGGAAGCCCACCAGGCTCCCCCGTCCCTGGGATTCTCCAGGCAAGAACACTGGAGTGGGTTGCCATTTCCTTCTCCAAAGTGTGAAAGTGAAAAGTGAAAGTTAAGTCGCTCAGTCGTGTCTGACCCTTAGCGACCCCACGGACTGCAGCCTACCAGGCTCCTCCATCCATGGGATTTTCTAGGCAAGAGTACTGGAGTGGCTTGCCATTGCCTTCTCCGGAAAATCATTCCTATCTTCTGCATTTTGTTCTCATCTCCCAGCACAGCTGGGAGAAATCCCCCAGGACGGAATAAAGGTGCCTCGGGAGGATGCAGCAGGTGAGGGCAGCCCCTCTTAACTTGGGATATGGGTCCCACCTTTGCAGCGTGAGGCGGGCGGTGCAGCACCTCCCGCCCACGTGCCTTTCGTCGGCCCCGCCCCGCCCCGCCCTCCGCGCGGACACGCCCCCGGGGTCCCGGCGGCGCACCTGCAGTGGTTGTGGTTCCCCAGGCCCAGGGCCCGCGCGTTGCTCTTCCAGGCGGTGTAAATCTTGCTCATTAAGAACACGGAATTCCACGGGAGGCAGAAGGCCCCAGACTTGGTGCGGCTGCGGGTGCCACGGTATGCCAGCCCGTTTCCAGTGTAGCAGTCCCCATCTTCTTCTGCAACTGGAACGCAGGAAATCCAAACTGAAACACAGCTGCTGAAGTGCCCAAGCAGCAAGTGGGGTTTGGAGCAGGGCCTGAAGCCCGGGGCTGCCGGCCTGGGGCGCCAGGGGTGGGGGCCAGCCCGCCCACCTCGCCTTTTTCTCTCCTTCAGGTGCTTTCACTCGGGGTGGTCAGCGGCTTCCACCTAGTGCCAGCCTCCCCATCACTGGGCTGTGTTAAGGGAAAGCCTGAGGGATATTCAGGTTCAGGAAAGGCTGCCCAGTTCAGCTAGTGGGGATTGATTATTCCTGGAGCTGCTTGGAAGGCTGTTAGGGGTTTCCTTGTTTCTACTTGACAGGCTGCTGTCAACTTGGGGGCTTCTGTGGGGGGACACGTGTGCAGGCCCAGTTTTCTCGGATTTTGTCTGCCAGGGCCTTAAAGGATTTATCGGACTTGGGAGGGAAGCAAGAGTATGAACCTTCAAATGCTGTGTATTTGCCCCCATTTTACCCTCTTTTCTCCCCATTTGAAACTGACACAGCCCACTAGCACACACCAGTAACCTAATGAGAAGGGGCCTTTGAGATCATCAGTGGCAGTGAATCCCAGTTTATACCAGATCCAGGGGGTGGGCAGGATGCTTTAGAGTTACACTGTGCTTTGCTCTGCTTAGTCGCTGAGTCATGTGTCCGACTCCGTGCGACCCCATAGACTGTAGCCCGCCAGGTTCCTCTGTCCACAGGGATTCTCCAGGCAAGAATACTGGAGTGGGTTGCCATGCCCTCCTCCAGGGCTGGAGTTACTCTAAAGAGCTCTCAAATTCACAAGTCTATCAGCGTCACCTGTAGGCTGAATGTGCATTTTTACACATGTATGTTTAGAACTTTGAAACATATCTTACACGATTGTGATAAATAGCATCATTATTTGGGAAAGCACCACTGAACTCATGGTGCCTTTTTGTAGCTGAGTATTTTTTAAATCTGGGAAATTTTCTCACATTAAAAGTCTTCAGAGACAGAGCGAGATCTTGAGAAATAGACCCATTAATCAAAAAAGAGAGAACTTGCACGCATTCTCAAAAGGACTGGAAACCACCGGTAAAGCCCTATCTTCTCTGTCCATGAAGAAACTGAGGGTCAGCAGGGTGCAGAGAGCAGCTCAAGGTCAAAAAGCTAGTTAGAGGCCAAGCCTGATAAGGACCTAAGCCTCTTGACTTCCTTCTTCTTATGCCAAAGTGACTGACCAATTGGCTCCTTTTTCTCCTCATTTGCAGAAGGGCCGTCAGCCTTGTCCTCCAGATCTCCCTAGATCTCCCTTCCCCACCCCGCCCCCCTGGGACTCCGTGAGGCCGCAGGGGCCCTGGGGAGGCTGCACTTACCCTTAGTGCAGGCTGGAGTGCTGCAGAACTCAGAGACGTACTTCCCTGCCTTGAAGACGTAGCACCAGGGCTTTGAGTCTTGGTCCGGGTTTCTGAAAAATCAGCCGGGAAGGCCAGGGGAAGTGAACAGTTAAGCCTGTTTCTCAGGCCAAGGACTCCTCACTCTCTTCTGGGGAGAGAGTTATTTATGTTTGTTGTACACATAAACGAATCGGATCGTGTTGGGTGGAGGTATGACCTTGTAATCGCCTTTACTGGGAGATTAAGCATGGTTTACAGAGATGCATATGGCTGCCACGTTGACAATGGGTGGACCATGATGGCGAGCTTTATGTGTTAACTTGGCTGGGCTATTGCACCCAGTCGTTCGATCAAACGCCAGCCTTGGTGGTGCTGGGAAGGGATGTGTCGATGTGGTTCACGTGTATGGTCAGCTGACTTCATCCAGTCAGCTGAAGGCATATTAAGAGCAAAAGCTGAGAAATTCTGTCTCGTATTGCAGTGTCAAGTTGGGTCTGAGTTTCCAGCTTGGGGAAGGGGCTGCTTATGGATTCCAGACCTGCCAACCTCAGGGTCATGTGAGCCAGTTCCTTCAAATGAATCTCTTTATGTAGATAGAAATATATTTATATCTCTATTTATAGATATATATGTAGCTATATCTATATCTATAGATGTATCTTTCTGGAGAGGAAATGGCAACCCGCTCCAGTATTCTTGCCTGGAGAATCCCATGGACAGAGGAGCCTGGCGGGCTACCGTCCAAGGGGTCATGAGAGTCGGACACGACTTAGCAACTGAACCACCACGACCGTGTATATTCTCTACATGTGTGCCTGTGCCTCCTCTGGGTTCCGCTCCTCTGGAAACCCCGGCACAGGTCTTGGCGTGACCGCCCCAGCTTCTCGGCGGAGGAAACGCTCCTGGGGGGAGGCGGCCGTCTCACCTGCAGTAGTTGTGGTTCCCAAGGCCCAGCCTGATGGCGTTGGGCCTGCGCCCGCTGTATGGCTTCATGGCCAGGCCGCTGCTGTTCCAGTTGGCGCACTCAGCCCCGCTCTCTGCCGTGCTCCACGTGCCTCTGTAGGCGACACCCCGGTCCTTATAGCACGTGGCGGTGGCGTCTGATGGGAAGCGGGACACGCGACACATCCCGTGTGAGTCCCTTTTTCATCTAGTTTCCAAGGGGGGCTCAGCGCTGCCTCTGTCATCCCTGCAGACTGCTGAGGCAGGAGCTGCTGCGGGGGGCTGCGTCTCACCATTACCGGGGGCAGCGCCAGGCTCCAGACTCGATGCAGGGCTCTAACCACCCTCGGGTGACCCCGCCCCACCCTGACCCTTCCCTCATCACCCCACACTTTGCTGTCCTTTCTGGATCGTTTCGCAGGTGGGATTTCCCCTGGTAGGTCCTCATCTCATAGATACCCGCCCGCCACTCACCTATTTCACAGCGCTTCCCCATGAACCCTTCCGGGCACTGGCAGACAAAGTCTGAAGAATAGAGGGCCTGCCGACACGTCCCCCCATTGAAACACCAAGGTTCACTGCAACCTGCCAAGTAGAAGCAAGGGGACCCCGAATTACTTTCCAGGCACCCCAAGAATACATGAGTCAGAGTTGAAGAGGGCACCCTCCCCGCAGGCGCAATTCTGAACACTTTACAGAAACCAAACTCATTGACTCCTCACAGCTGACCCCACAGTCTATACGACTGTTCTCCCGTTTTACAGATGAGCAAACTGAGGTTCATGGCCTCACACCTTCACCTCGGCCTAAGGCAGAGTGTGCCTGAGGCCCTGTTAGAGGGTTGGGTGGGCTGGGGATCGTGACAGACAGGGCTTGGGCCGTGGGGCCGTGAGAATGGACCCGAGGCTCAAGGCCGGGCTTGGGTGGACACGTACTTCTGACGGGCACCGAGTGGCACTGGGCCCGGCCGCCGTTGCACCAGCAGTGCTCCACTTGGCTGCCCCTGAGCAGGGGTCGCAGCCAGGACTCGTGTTGGAGGTACGTCATCTGCGTTTTTTCATCTCTGCAGGTCGCTGTAACGACAGACAGGCCGGCCTCTTTAGGGCCCCACCCACCCCACACTGATGCCGCCCCTCTTCCGTCCTGCTCACTCTCAGGAAAATCCATCCTTTATTCCTTCCTTGCTCTCAGCAGAAGACAACAAATACCCCATATTTTGTCACCAAAGAACCCTTTCATTAAAAAAAAAAACACTTTCAAATCCAGCTTATTAGGAGGATGTGCCAACATTATTTTCCATATGACTATGTGACCTTTACATTTAATTTCCCATGAAAATCAGTTATTTTCTTGAAATAAGTAATAAACTATAATGGTGTATTTCTACTGTCTCCTTATGTTAGTTTCACTGAAACAGGAAACCCACTCGTGAAAAAAATTTAGAAAGACCTCTTTAATTGTTTTTCCTCTTATGGGACCTTATTTTGAAAGAATTTATTTATCAAGACACATTTATTAAGTAATACTCCAATTTCTCATTTTAATTCATCAAAAAAGAGGCACATGTATGCAATTGCCTACCAGAACTTTTGATTCACGTGAGTATTTATCACACTGAGATGATGCAATTCTGGCCCCAAACAAAGAAAAGTGACATTTTAGTCTGTGCAGAAAATGTGCTACTCCCCTTAGTATTTCTGGTATAATGAAGATAGTTGAAAGAGTCCCATTAATAGGTGTTCCCTTTTTCTCTCTCTGTTTGCAAATCAGAATGCCAGCTCAAAAAATATATAACTTTCAGTGGACTGAAGAAGTGACATGGGCTCATTGTCAGTGGTACTGCTGTTCTTTCAGTGGGCCCTTTGGCGCCAAGATACGCTGGCAGGAAAGGCTGAGCTGTCTGATGGCAAAGGCAGTGAAACCTAAGCCGTGACTCACTCTGGGGAAGCTTCCACCTTAAACGGGTGTTGCAGAGCCTTCCAGACCCAAAGAAAGGAGGTCCTGAGGGAGGAGGGCTGATTTGGGACCTGCAGTTCTTCTTATCAGATTCAAGACACTTGGGCCTAAGCATCTTTTATTCTTGGGATCCTAATGGAAACGGTGCATGCATTTTTAGTCTCAACTCTAGACACAGCCTTACAGGGAAGGTCTTCCCACAGCACTGCCGTGAAATAAAGTAACCCAGGTTGGTCATCTCTGAATTATCAACCGAAGCAATGGAGGCACAGAGAAGTTAGTTAACAGAGATGCTGCATGGAGTCCTGGGGGAAAGGGGATCACAGCCCAGGGAAAGGCCCTGGAGGACCCAGCGGCCTGGTGGCTGTGTGACCCTGGGCAAGTCATTCAGGCTGTCTGGGCTCTGTTCTCATCTGTGTAGCTGGTCTTTGGGCCACCGGGCTCCCAGCAGTGTGTGATTCCCTGACATCCTGACGCCTTGCCAGCACGCCTGCTCCTGTGTGAGTGACACGGGAGGACGCAGGCATCTCTGCAGGCTCTGACTTTCATGGAGCTTGAGTAAGCAGCTCACGTGGAAGAAAATCCCCACTGGAGCCTCAGGCACCCTGACCCTGCCTTCGTGGACCGCCCTCCACCCCAGCGACGTCTCACCTTTGTACGATCTGGCGCCTCTCCTGACTCGTCTGTAGGTTTCCTGCAAAGAAACCAGGGGCGGAGGAAGGGTCAGCACATGCAGATGTCTGAAGAATACAGCTGGTCAAACCAGAAGACCACCATCAACCCACCTGTCCCGAGCATTCCCCTCAAGTACCTGGCCCAGGTGCAGTGTGCACACCTGTCTTCCCCTCTGATCCTTTCTCCCTTTCTAGCCTAGTCCTGTCCAGAAGGACTTTCTCAGTGGTGAAAGGTTTAATACCCGTGCCGTGCGATACAGCGCCCACTCGTCACACGTGACGACTGAACACTCCCTATGTCGTGTAACTGAAGTGAATTTAAGTTTCATTTCATTGTAGATGAAAATAGCCACCCGTGGGTTAGTGGGGATGTGTGCCCTCACCCCATCTCCTCCATGTAACCATCCACACTCTCCCGTCTCTAAAATCCTGCTGTGTGGGCATCGCTCACTTGGCCTGACTCATTCCTTGGCCTGAATGATGCTCTTAGCTGCTGGGGACCTTCGGAGAGCACATCCTAACTAGACGGCAAGCAATACACGGCAGCGTGCTCACAGTACCTGCACTTTTATAAAAACGTCACAGATTCTGACTTCCCCGGTGGCGCAGTGGCTAAGAACCCACCTGCCAATGCAGGTTCGATCCCTGGTCTGGGAAGATCCCCCGTGCTGTGGAGCAACCAAGCCCATGCACCACTAGTATGAGTCCGTGCTCTGGAGCCCGGGAGCTACAGCTGCTGAAGGCTGCACGCTCTAGGGCCTGAGACCCACAATTTAACGATTGTCTGTGTTGCTCCTACTGAAGCCGGTGTGCCCGGAGCCACGCTCCGCAACAAGAGACGCCATCGCCGTGAGAAGCCCGTGCACTGCAGCAAAGAGTAGCCTCCGATCCCCAAAATTGCAGAAAGCCCCAGTGCAGCAGCAAAGACCCAGCACAGCCAAAAAACTTAAAAAAAAAACACTTCATGATTCATTCAAGCAAATCCTTTAAAAACAGCTCCAAAGAAGCCACTGAGCGGCGGAGCTTACTCAAGTCAGAATGATGCCCAGGGTGCCCGCCGGAAGCCTGGATCTCAAGCCTCGCCCACCGAGGGGAGCGTGTCCCGGGGTGTCCCAGCACAGACACGAGTGCACACCTACCTGGCTGGGCGACGTGAAGGCGGCGCCACAGAGCAGCAGCATACACAGGAACTCTGCCTTCATTGCGCTCATCTCTCCTCAGAGCGTCCCTTCAATTCTGGAAGAAGAGCGGGAAATAGGCGTGAGGCCTGAGAGGTCCGAGCGGGCAGGAGAGTTCAGGAGCCAGTCAGTCCTCCCAGCATTGGCTCCAGGGCAGGAGAGGCCATGGCCAGCGTCTGGCAGATGGTGCTTTTGTTCTCATATATACATTTGTTATTGTGGCTAAATACACATAGCACAAATATTTCCCATTTTAACCACTTCTGAGTGTAAGTTGAGCAGCATTAAGTTCACTCACATTGTAGTGCAGCCATCACCACCATCCAACTCTGAACATTCATCTTCCCAGACTGAAACTCTGTACCCCGAAAACCCCAAATCCCTGTTCCCCTGGCAACCACCTCCTACCTACTCTTTCCATGAATCCGACTACTCCAGGTGCGCCTCATGTAAATGGACTTATACTATGTTTGTCCTTTTGTGTCTGACATTTCACTGGGCATGATGCTCTCAGGTCCATCCGTGCTGTACCATGAGTCAGACTTTCCTTCGTTTTTGCTGCTAAGTCACTTCAGTCGTGTCCGACTCTGTGTGATCCCATAGACGGAAGCCCACCAGGCTCCTCCGTCCCTGGGATTCTCCAGGCAAGAACACTGGAGTGGGTTGCCATTTCCTTCTCCATCCTTCGTTTTTAAGACTGGATAATATCCCACTGAGTAAATGGACCACATCTTGCTTATCCATGCATCTAGCTATGGACACGGGTTGCTGGAAGATGACTTTGTTCAGACATCTCTGTGGGCTGAAGGCTGACACCACCTCTGGCACTGGCTGCAGCCCAGTTTCCCTGGAAGTGGGCTCGTGCCCTGGGGTTGACTAGATGGACCCACAGCAATGTCCGCACTCTGACTTTTCTGGAGGAAAGCATAGGAGATCTGGGGTTGGCACATCTTAGAGCCAGCTCTCCTCAGATAGCCTGGGCTCAACCCCGGAGAACTTTCACATCTCCTTGTCCAACAAAGGGAACTCTCCTCCACCACCACCTCCCTGCTCCATCGGGAAGCCAGCCTCCTTTAATATTCAGGCCCTGTGAAGTGCAGTTTTGCAGAGAGGAGGGCGGCATCTGGTTTGGATGTTCGGACTCAAGTCTTCCCGGCCCCACGTCCCTGGTTCCGTCTGCCTGGTCCCAGCTAGGGCTCCGGCCCTCGGCCGCTCACAGTGGGTTAGTCGGTTGGGATATTATTTTGTGGTCTGGCAGCCTCACTCTCTCTCTCGTCGGCAAAGATTAAACCAGGGCTCTTCTTCCCTTGACTCATTTCCCCTCAGTCACAACAACTCTGCTCCCATCCCTCCCACCCCCTTCATCCCAAGCATCCGAAGGGCCTGCTTGGTTCGAAGCGCCCAGGACTTTGACCCTGGCGCTGGCTCAGGCTCCTTTGCTGTTAGGGATGCTGTCCTCTCACATGGCCACAAGCCCCCTTCAGAGCAAGGATGAGAAAACAAGGAGCAGGAGGCTGGTGGGAGCCGATCTGTGCCCCAGTGACCTTCTGGGGCCACTGGTGACAGGCAAGGCGCGCACGGAGCTGTGGGAGGAGGATGGGGACGGGACTGTCCGGGAAGATTCCTCGGGCTCAGAGGGCATCTTGCCAACCAGCATGCCCCTCCCGCTCTGCGCAAGAAACGGAAAGAAGCCAGGATCTGGGTCTTTGTTCCAGTTTGGCCTGCCCCTGGGGGAGGCCCTTCACGGGCAGGGCAGGGTGTTCTGCAGGGGCTGGGGGGTGGGGTGGGACCTTTTCTCACCCAGGACAGGAAGCCTGCTGGCATTTGCTGGTTCCAGGCAGCCTCAGAAGGAAGACCTAGGGGTCAAGGGCATCCGAACAGGACCCAGAGTGGGGAGTCTTCAGATCACAGGCTTCTGAATTTGGTGCTCAGCAGTCCTCCAATTTCCCCTTTCTCAAAATTTCCCCAATTATCCTGGTACTTTGAATCTTTAAAAATAGCTCTTCATAAACACATTCCTCCTCTCTCTTCCTGCTGTTAATCATGTTTCACATATTTGTAGGTGTCCCAGCTTTATTATCTCAACCAAGCCTTGGGATGGGGAGAGAGGTCTGCCTGCCCAGGGCTCTTGGCAGAAATTCTGAATGAAGCAATGAACCAGCCGGTGACTGGGGAACCTGGCTCCTCTCCCTCTTGACTGACCATCAGCCAGGCCTTCCAGCAAGTTCGTTCCCCTCAGACGGGGGGCTTGTCTTTTCTCTGGATGCCTGTCATCAAGTGACTGTGTCGTTTCAAGGATTCAAGGTCCTCCTTGAATGGAGCACATTCAAGGGGCACATGAATGGGTCTTACATGGAGCAGAAGTCTAGATGCTGGAAAATTGCAAAGTGACAAGTGGACCATTAAGACCTTTGCCTTCATTGGACAGATGGGGGAGGGGGCCCCGTGGGGCGGGGGCAGGGGCCTGATGGGGAGGGATGCACTTAGGGCTGAGGGTAAAGGATCTAACAGCTGCAGCGCCTCAGACCCTTTTGCAACTGAAGACTCAGCAGAAGGGGTGTCATTTTCTCTTCTGCTCTGGGACAGTCGGAGCCTGTCTCTCTTCTATCAGTCCTTATCTTCCTCTGCTTCTTCTGGCCTCGCGAGGCCTGGAGCTGACCCAGTGCCAAAGAGCCTCACACAAACCATGTGACCTTCCATCTTTGCTGCACAGAAGCGATGGGAACAGCTGGACGGGCCGAGCAGGCCGAGAGGATGACAGAGAAATGAGTCATCCTGCCTACAGTCAGCGCCTGCCCGAGACAAGGGAGCAAGACAAGGAGGCAGATGGAGTCCTGGTGTCGCCTTTGTGGGGAGGGAGCAGCTGGAGCAGCTCTGGGGCAGCGTCTGGACAAAGAGCGAGTGACCCCAGAAACTCAGGAAGCACTCAGGACCCTGGGGAGTTGTGGACCGCAACCCTGGACCACAAGTTCCCACCAAAGGGAGAGGCGTCCAGTGCCCATGTGAGGCTGGCAGGAGGGGAGATTTGAGAAATAAAGCACAGGAAACCTCTTGCAGGCTCATTTTGTAAATCCAAAACTTGTTATCTTTTTGGTGTGTTCCTTTGCTTTTGCTGTGTTTAATAGTTTCCCAGAATCAAAGAACTAAAAGAGCAAAGAAAGGACTTCCCTGGGGGTCCAGTGGTTAAGATTTTGCCTTCCAATGCCAGAGGTGTGGGTTTGATCCCTGGTCGGGAAACTAAGATCCCCTATGCCTCACAGCCAAAAAAACCAAAACATATTGTGACAAATTCAGTAAAGACCTTAAAAATGGTCCACATCAAAAAAAAAAAAAAAGTAAAGAAAGAAAGGAGGGAGGGAGGAAAGACAAGAAAAAGAAAACCACAAGGATGGGTGGCTGGCTTTTGTGGGACTAGAATCCCTGAGTCACCAGCAGCATCACTGTGGGGGTGGGGAGTGTATGGAATAATTCTAAGACAGCTGGTCCCCAAGGTCCCAAGGCCCCAGCCCTGGCAGGCCCACCTTGGCACATAAAGTCAATTTTTGCAGATTTGCAAACAGCTCTGCGGACGGACCTCTGGAGACGCAGAGCTCGACAAGTTGACAAAGAATCTGTGCAGGTTAGAAACATCAGGACACGTTGAGGGCAAAGCATGGCCTGGATTCGCAGGCTGTACCCGCGGGCATCCTTGTGGAGGAAGAGCTTGCAATCTCTGCCTCCAGGGTGCCCCCTCCTCCCCCCCACCATCTGCATAGAAGCCACACGGGGCCCTGCTTGGCTGCAGAGACAAAGTGACTCTGTTTTCTGGCCTCTGAATAGCCATGAGTGATGATTGCTCTGGGGGAGAACAATGGTCTGGTCACCAGGGAGGAGGGCTGGTCTCCAGGAGCCAAAGGTGCCTTTGTGGCTGGGAAACGGATCTCGCCAGCCAGAAGCGCAGGACTCCTTTCTGCGCTGGTGGCAGGGGGAGTGCTGATTGATGGCCCTGGAGTCTGGCTGGGGCGAGGCCATGGGAACCGCAGCAGGACAGCTGGGGGGAAGGGCCTGGGGGGTGCAGTGGAGTGCTATCCACAGGGTCTTTCATTGCCCTTCGCGTGACCCATCCCCACCACCTGCTCCCAAAAGGCCTGCTTTCGGGAAAAGCACCAATACCCTCCTTCGCATACGGTTTGACTGTATCAAAAGGAATGTACTGGCACTTCCCTGGGGGTCCAATGGTTAGGATTCTGGGCTTCCCCTGCAGAGGGCATGGGTTCGATCCCTGGTCGGGGAACTAAGATCTCACACACTGTTCGCTGTGGCCAAAAAAACCAGAAATTAATGTGCTGCCGTTCCAAAAAGCATCTTTGTTTTGAGACATCAAATCTGTTCCCAGGGATGCAAAACCAAGTGGGCTAGACTCTCAAGGCTTCCTCCAGGGCTGACGTCTTGTGATTTCTGCTGTTCTGAGTGTGCATGTGCTGTGTGATCTGTGAAACACTTACGCGTGGGGATGAGTGCTTTCATGTAAACACTCAACCACATCCCATAACGTGACCTACAGTAAAGATCCAACCAATCAAGTTCTATGCTTCTGGGTACAAACAGGACATTTGCCGGGATGTTAAAGCTGCTTCTACTCTTGGCAGCAAAAACAAAGCAGAAACACTGAGTCAGCTGGAGGATCATGGAAATTGCAAGGGAAAGATAAATTTCAGTTGATATAGCTATTGAATTTTTTGCAAGTGTGCAAGGCTTGCTCACTTAATCTTTGGCAAAGAGGAGCCTTGGTTTGTTATTACTTCACAAAGCCTCTCTCTCTGGAAATCTGAGTAAGAGAAAGTCAGTCTCCAAGAACACCAATACTTCAAAATGACTCACAGCTTTAAGACAAACATCGCCCTCCTTCCCCCCACCCAACCACTATGCCCCGGACGGATACCAACAAATTAGAAAAGAGATGGTCAGAACTCCCTGAAACAGCAAAGGCCCGTCACTGAGTCAGGACAAGAGAGGTGGTAGACGGGAGGAGGAAGCAGGCTTTGGAAATTGGGGCTGAACTCCCGCAGAAGAGTGCACCTGTGCCTCCAGACAGAGCCCAGGGCCAGAGCCCTTAGCTCTATGGGCAACGGCTGTATTCCCGTCTTCCTCCTACATGGGTCCTCCTTGTTATAGGGCTTCCCTGGGGGCTCAGATGGTAAAGAATCCACCTGCAACGGGGGAGACCCAGGTTCGATCCCTGAGTTGGGAAGATCCCCTGGAGAAGGAAATGGCAACCCACTCCAGTGTTCTGGCCTGGAGAATCCCATGGACGGAGGAGCCTGGTGGGCTGTAGATCTTTCCTTCTCCCAAAGAGTCAGACACAGCTGAGAGACTAACACTTTTTTTTAGAGTTTATGCTCTCAGAATAGAAACCATTTTCCAAAACTGCCTTCACAGAAGCAGTTCTTAGCTCTTCCCCAGAGATCGTATTACTAAGTGAAGTCAAAGACCGGTATCATACGATATCACTCATATGTGGAATCTAAGTGTTTTATTTATATAAATGAACTCATTTATAATATAGAAATGCACTCGCAGAGTTTGAAAGCCAACTTCTTTACCAAAAGGGACATGGGAGGTGGGGAGGGGGGCATAAATTGGGAGCTTGGGATTAGCATATGCCCACTGCTGCTAAGTGCTAAGTCACTTCAGTCGTGTCCGACTCTGTGTGACCCCATAGACGGAAGCCCACCAGGCTCCCCCGTCCCTGGGATTCTCCAGGCAAGAACACTGGAGTGGGTTGCCATTTCCTTCTCCATATGCCCACTATCATATATAAAATAGATAACTAATAAGGACCTACGATACAGCATAGCGAACTCTACTCAATATTCTATAATAACCTATATGCGAAAAGAATCTGAAAAAGAATGAAGGTATGTATAACTGAACCCCTATAACGACAGTTATAACTATAACGAACACAACATTGTAAATCCACTATATGCCAATTAAAAAACAATTTTAAAGGTAATTTCCTGTGTCCTCAAGCTTATTTTCTCTCTTCCTGAACAGAATTCTTTATACTTAAGGAACAAGAGAGGAGTCTTTCTTATCTAATTGGATCAGTTCCAATGAGGTAAATAGAATAAAATCCTCTCCTGGCACCGCCCACCCACTCCCACATCTCCACTTTGTTACTCAGAATGGAATTCTCTGCAAAGCAGCTTTAAAACATAGGTACATGTCTACATGTGTGCTAAGCCGTTTCAGTCGTGTCTGACTGCGACCCCATGAACTGGAGCTCACCAGGCTCCTCTGTCCATGGATTTCTCCAGGCAAGAACACTGGAGTGGGTTGCCATGCTCTCCTCCAGGGGATCTTCACGACTCAGGGATTGAACCCGTGTTTCATGTTTCTTGCCTTGGCAGGTGGATTCTTTACCACTAGTGCCACCTGGGAAGCCCCCATAGGCACATGACCTGTGTCTAAGTTTATTACGACACTGACCTACTCAAAACAATCTATCCTGAGCACTGTCATCACCGAACTTCTCCACCCTCTGCCAGGTAACCCTGCTTATCTGGAGGGACTCAGGGAGTGCAGTTGTTGATCTGGGAAAAAAGAAGCCCATCCTGCCTCCTCCTCCGGTAAAAGCAAGAGAAACTTAGATCCTTGTGAAGAAAATGCAAAGTGCAGCTGGCAAAGCTAACCCCGTGAGTCAGGGCAAGGAGATACGATCCCTGAGTCTGAATCTTAGTAAACCTGCAATGGCACATTAATCTGAGAGAGACTCTTGTTCTGCAGTGAGGCAGTTTCTGGTGTTCCCTCCACGCCCTAAAGCAAACATCACCACAAGTAATGAAATACGCCATCACCCAGTAATTCTGCAGTCTCCCCTCCAGATTTCAACACACTTGAATCAGGAAAAGACAATCGGAGACGATCATCATATCACCCTACGCGGAATCTGTCTGCCTTTTATGAGACTCACATGAAACTGACGTGAGAGCACAGTTTTGAGAAATGCGTCTGGATGAAGGCCATTTACTCATCAGGTCCTGGAGTGCTGACGCTTGTCAGGCATCCACTAAATCACTTAAGTCAATATTATCTCAGTATTATCTGAAGTCAATATGTTTAATGGATGAGAGACTCGAACTTCAAAAAAAATGTAATGAACCTGCTCTCACGAGACACATCTAAAGGGAAGCGTCGGGACTCAGGGCAACCAGCTCTATAGAAAACCCCCCAGTTGCTGTTTCCATGACTCGTACTGGGTCCTGATGCTGGACTGTCATGTTCTGAATGTGCTCAGAGTTGCTGATGGAGAGGAGTGACAACTGGAATGCAAGGAGCGAAGTCCCTCCAACCTCCTCTTACCGGCTGTGTGTGTTCCCCGTTTTCTAGTGGTCCAGTCCTTTCCACCAGCTAGATAGTGCTGGCAATTAGGAGGGAAGCACGTAAAGCCTCTTTTAACAGCTGGTGTACAGCACAGTTAACTGTACTTACTGCCAGGAGTGCCCTTAGAAGAAGAGTCAAAGTTTATAGCCTCTCCCTGGAACATTGACTAGAAAGGAAGCCAAGTTCTATGAGGTCATCTTCGAGTTCAAGTGTTGATACCAAATCCCGCCTCCTAGATCGTCCGAACATCTTGCGATGACCTGTACCCAGATTCTTAATGACTGAAATCAAGTTTTCTGCCCTTCGTCTGTACGCACAAATCAGTATTAACAGGAGCTCATACTTACTGGATCACGCGGTGGTGTCTTTTATCCTATTTTCAATCTCTTTTTGTTGTTGTTTGCCTTTCCCAGGCCTATTTATACTACACACGCCAGAGCTATTCAAGACTCTCAGAGGAGGCTAGAGTTCACGGCCAAGGCAGCTGGAAGGTCAGGCCCTCGATGCTGATAAGGGTCATCTGATGGGGACCATACGTGTGTTTGAAAACCAGAAAAAAGGAGGAAACCAGAGCTTCTCAGAAAACAAAACAAAGCCAAAGCCCCCTCTCCCCCAGCTCATGTGGCAAGCCTAGGCTCTTGCTGCCAAATAAAGCAAGTTCCTCTTTCCTGTGAACACGACAACCTGTGAATAGCCAGCAAAGGCCAGAGGCTGGGGGGCTTTCTGTTTCAGGGTATTCCTAGTCCATTGCTGGGTTTCACTTCCTACCAAGCCCGCTCCCCACACCTTCAAGGAACTGCCCCTGCAAAGATCTCTAAGCAGAGGGCTTGGGGGCCCTCCTCCTGGTATCCATCAGCTCTCTCATCCCATCCGCCTTGACTGGAAGCCCCGGCTCTCTGGTCGGCTCCCTCGTGAATTCAGAGGCGATGACTTACTCTGTCGCACCACCAAGCAAGAGCGCCAACCATGCCCCAGGCACGAATCTGCAGTATGAAGACACAGAAGCTCCAACCTCAACACCTCAGAGCCCAGCGGATAAGAATCCACCTGCCAACGCAGGGGAAGTGAAGTTTGATCCCTGGTCCGGAAACTAAGATCCCACATGCCCTGGAGCAACTCAGCCCCCGCATCACAGCTACTAAGCCCATGCTCTAGAGCCCACGAGCTGCAGCTGGTGATGCCCGCGCTCCCTGGAGCCCGTGCTCCGTGAGAGAAGCCACCACGGTGAGAAACCCACGCCCTGCAGCAAGGAGGAGCCCTCACTCACAGCAACTAGGGAAAGCCCGAGTGAGACAACCGAGATCCAGTGCAACCAAAAACAAAATAAATAAAACCATAAAAACCTCGTAGCCTCGGGAGAGGACAGACAAATAGCTAGCCAACCCTAGCTCGGTGCCACCAGCGCTGTGCTGTGCAGAGGTGGGGTCGGAGGTGGAGGTGAGCGGGCAGAGGAAAAGGGGGTCCTACCGGGATGTGAAGGAGGGGATGGGGCTCACTCTTGATGAGGTGGGCGTTGGTCAGCTTTCTGGAATGGATGCTATGCAGTCTGTTTATCAAACCAAAGGGGGAGTGAGCCAAGCTCTGGAGGGGTGTCACTGACAAAGCCCTAAAATGGGACCATTGTTTGGGGTCCCACAGCAGCTAGCAACCAGAGCCCCTTAACCTTCAGCACAAACACCTTTCCTTGTGCAAAGGAGTGCGAGTCACACACCCTAGGCTCTCCCTTCAAGGAGGGTGCCCCTAGGAGGGCATCCCTAGGAGGAAGTGTGGCTTGAAAAGCCCAAGAGTTCTAAGGATGTAGGCACCTAGGAGGAGAAGGTCACCTTGGATTCCCTAATGTCTAGCTGAAACTCCAATACTTTGGCCACCTGATGCGAAGAGCTGACTCATTTAAAAAGACCCTGATGCTGGGAAAGATTGAGGGCAGGAGGAGAAGGGGACGACAGAGGATGAGATGGTTGGATGGCATCACCGACTCAATGGACATGGGTTTAGGTGGACTCCGGGAATTGGTGATGGACAGGGAGGCCTGGCATGCTGTGGTTCATGGGGTCTCAAAGAGTCGGATACGACTGAGTGACTGAACTGAACTGAACTGAAGTTAAAGGAATATTTACAGCCATGTAATAAGCAGAATAAGACTTCCCTGGTGGCTCAGACAGTAAAGCGTCTGCCTACAATGCGGGAGACCCAGGTTAGATCCCTGGGTCCGGAAGATTCCCTGGAGAAGGAAATGGCAACCCACTCCAATATTCTTGCCTGGAAAATCCCATGGACAGAGGAGCCTAGCAGGCTTCAGCCCACGGGGTTGAAAAGAGTCGGACACAACTGAGCAACTTCACTTTTACTTTCAATAAGCAGAAAAGGATCTCAATGCCAAGGTTTCCCAGTATCTGGGTTTAGCCTGATACTGAAGTAGGCTTTCAGCGGCTCCAAGCAGAATCAGGTCTTAGAGGTCAAGTCCCAAACAAACCTCTCCAAGCCACTGTGGAGCACCATGTATCAATCCTGTGCAGCTCAGCTGGACTTGTGGCCAAGACTCACCCTCCAGATCACGGCTGTTGGCATGGATGGTGTGGGCAGCTGCTGAAGACCCCCCAGTTGTACCGGTTCCCCAGGAAGAACTGCTGCTATCACTTTCTGGAGAATCATGATCAAAACCAGAAATTGCCTGGGTTGTACCTTCAAAACTGTTTATAAAATGGGGCCCACACCTGGTTCTTTTTCCCTTTGTCCTAAGTCTCAACTTTCAGGCGATCAAGAGGTTTGTTTTTCTATCCCTCTGTACCTTTCTATAGAAGTCTTTTTCCCAGGCGGGAAAGTGGAATATAAAATGCACAAAGAATGACTAAGAAAATGTGCTCTCCTTAATATGTAAGTAGACGCTTAGGCCAATAGCAGGAGACCATGTGCCTGGACTTGGGGGTTGGACTAGGGCAGATGGTTAAGAAGATTCTTTCTAGCTTGAACTTTCTGTGAGTCTGAATCCTCCTCACCTTTTAATCTGGCTCCACTGGAGACCCAGCCCTTGGTTTTGTGAACTGGTTGGCTAGGATGAGTTTTACTGCCTGAAACTAGGGACACAGTTTTTCTCTGTGCAAAGAGAAGAGCCCAAAAAGGAACGAACAGAGTATTCCAATCATTCATTGTCCACCCTGGCCATCTTATCAGAACAAGGCGGAAAACCACTCATAGGGATTTTATTCTGAGACTGCACATGCCCAGAAGTCATTCAAACTGCACACTTCAACTCAAGACACAAATGTTCCCTCCTCCCTCCCCTAGATATTCAGTATTCAGAGAAGCACATGGATTTTGAGTTTTGACTAGAACTAGCAGTCCATGGGGCCGCTACGAGTCGGACATGACTGAACGACTTCCCTTTCACTTTTCACTTTCATGCATTGGAGAAGGAAATGGCAACCCACTCCAGTGTTCTTGCCTGGATAATCCCAGGGACAGGGGAGCCTGGTGGGCTGCCGTCTATGGGGTCACACAGAGTCGGACACGACTGAAGTGACCTAGCAGCAGCAAGCCTATTATTGGGCTTCCCAGGTGGTGCTAGTGGTAAAGAACCTACCTGCCAATGCAGGAGACATAAGAGATGCTGGTTCGATCGCAGGGTGGGGAAGATCCCCTGGAGGAGGGCATGGCAATCCATTCCAGTATTCTTGCCTGGAGACTCCCATGGACAGAGGAGCCTGGTGGGCTACAGTCCATGGGGTCCCAAAGAGCCAGGCATGACTGAAGCGACTTAGTACACACAGCAAGCCTACTATTCATGCCATGAGCCATGTTATCCCCACGGCCTCTGATCCAAGATAGCCTGCCCACCCTCTGGAAGCTTTGGAAGTTTAAAGCCAACTCTGCTCCTCTCAAACAACAATCTAGCCCAAGGGCCCTCACGCTGCTGTAAAACCCCAGGCGGGACCAGAAGAACGCCTGGAGGTGAAGTAGAGACAAGCCCCACCTGGGCAGTGACTTCCCAGATAGCCTGTGGTCCTGGCCACCCACTCACAAAAAGCCTTTCATGGTGATGACAGCTTCAAGTCACACGGCCAGGGGTCTGGCTGGGTTGCTCTTTACAATCATTTGAAATGTACTGATCACCAGCTCTGCTCACCAACATGCTAGGTCCCTAGGTCCCCGAGTCCTGCTTCCACGAGCAAAAACTAATCACGGGATCATTTCTGTTCCTCCAGACACAGGAACTGTCCTGGGCCAGTGCAGAAGCCACAGAGAGCAGCCTCGCTGGGAGAAGCTGATCTGATGGTTTATAAAATAAACCGAGCGTCCGCACAGAGCCTGGACCATTCAGGCAGAGAGCAGGCTCTTGCTTGCTCGTGACAAGAGCCAGCGACTGCAGGCTGGCATCTCTGAGAATGTTTCAGGTGCAATCAGTTGATGGGTAGGATGGAGCTCTTCCTATTTCAGTATTTGCGGCGTCTCTGCTGGCGCCAGGTCTGGCTTTGCTCTCATGGGAAGCACTTAGCCGGCAGCTCCTCTGACCCTCATCTATTGATTCTGGACCAGTCAGCGCCCAGATCCTGGGACGTCTCCTGCCCCCAGGCAAGACTTGCTAGGAAGCCCTTCTGAGGAAACTCCACTTAGCGGCTGTATTTCAGAATTTTTTCACAGGCTTGCATACACATGCACACACACACACACACACACACACGTAATGTTTTTGCTGTCATCCACCAGCCTTGGGAGGCCACCACTGCCGTCCACTTCCGTCACCGCCACCACACGGCTTTGGTCTTGAGCTTGTCCTCAGTTACCTGAGAGTGCCTTCCCTCCCTCCCTCCCTCCCTGGGAGGTTAAGAAAATAAAGATAATAACAGTGAAAGCCTAGAAAGCCCGCTACAGTCCCTGTAGAGCGCTTGGGGAAGAGAAGACTCTGTTCTATTTCCCTCTGTAATTGGAAAAGTCCTCCAAGAGCCCTCCCGTCGCATCCTGGGCCAAAAGCCAGAGGACAAAACCTGGCATCGGAGGGAGACCAGAGGCTTCGCTCTGACGGTTTCCCTCCTTCCTCTCAGCCAGCACTTCCCACCCGGTGACTCCTCTGTGGGCAAGTCGCTCCCTGCCCAGCCCCGCCTCAGTTTCCCCGTGGGCTCAGACCGCCCCCGGGACCCTCTGGGCTCTGACCCCATCAACCCATCTCATGTTCCTTGCCCGTGAGTCCCGAGCAGGGCCCACCGTCTACTCTGAGCGGGTCTGGATCACCCTTTCCACTTCCCCCTGTGCGAGCAGAGATTCCTGCTTCAGGAGACACATCCCTAGTGCCCTCTCTCTTGCCCTGACCGCCGCCACCCCTGCGAATGCTTCAGCCCATCCCTACGGGATGCACGTTCAAAAAGAAACCTCCCTCTGGAGAAGGATTCTAGCGAACCCCACTTTTGACCTGAGTGACGGAGTCAGCCCCCTCGGTGTCGACGTTCCTTCAGTGGCTCAGAAAGACTTTTCAGAGGGAGAAGAGGAGCCAGGGACAGAGAGGCAGAGTCCAACCTACCGCGCGCCCGAGCCTTCTCCCTCCTCCAGAGGCGTTGTCTTCGGCAGCGCCGGGCTCTGCAGGACCTTGGCTGGCTCTCCCTGCAGGGCTCCGGCCTCCTTTAAATTTCAAGGCAGGGGGTGGGGTCGCTGGCCCCGGGTGGGCGGGCTTCGCTGAGGCAGGAGGATGCCCAGTGGACACTGGGCCCCGCAGGAGCCAAGCTGGGGCGGGCCTCTTTTCATAAAGAGGGGGAGGAATTTCCCCCATGGAAGCAGCCCAGCCCATCCTGGCTCTGGGCCAGGCTGATTATTCATGGTCCTGATGTCATCAACGAATCACAGGAATTTGGGAGTTGGATGTTGGAGGGGAACCCGAAGAACCATCTTCCTTTCAAACCCTAATCTCAACCTCGTTAAAGGGACCCTGAGGATCCGTTAGCTCTAAGCCCCAGGCGGTAGAGAGAGGCGTTTACAATTCTAAACAAAGACACACAGAGTGGATGGGGTTCTTTTGGACTCTCCAGCAGTCACGCTGCCCCTCTGGACACAGGAGATTGAAACAGCGGGCCAGGCAGGCCAGCCGCCCTGCGGGCTGGAGACCCGGGGCTGGGGTGGGGACAGGTTAGCAGAGGTAGGCAGGTCCCACCTGCACACCTCCAGTGCAAAGTGCCCCAGCCTGGAGTGAGCCACTCCTAGCTCCACTGCCCTGGGGGAAATCATTTCACTTCTTTATAAAGTGAACCCTTGATTACTGAGGTCTTTTCAGCTCCCGAGATCTCTGGTTGGGCTGGGGGATACAGGTGGTGGTGCTGAGTTGATGCTCTGACTCCATGGGGCTTGCAATGCTAGAAACTCCATTCCTCCCTCCCCACCCCAACACTGGGAAGTGTTTTAGTGTTCTGGAGCTTGCTCTTAATCGTAAATGCTCCGTCAGCTTTGGTAACCCCCTGCAGAGGACTCGTAAGTCAGGGCCCAGGGCCGAGCCATGTAGGGAAAGGCAGACGCTTGAATCAGCTGTACCAGGCATGAGGGATGTGACCTCAGCCAAGTTTTTCAGTGATGCTGAGCTTTCACGTCTGAGGTCACGTACGGATTAGGGAGAGACAAAGCACGCGAGATCCCTGGCACGTCACAGGGCACAATCGGTGGCATCCGTTATGTCAATGTCTACTGGAGACCAGGCACCGTGATGGTGAGAGAGTAGGACGAGGAAGGGTGCTGGACAGGATGCCGGGGGCTGGCCGAGAAGAGCGAGGGACAACCGGCCAGGTGTCCTGTATTCTAATCCTAAGCACGCATGTGTTTATCAAGCGATGAGAGCTGATTCGGGGTTTGGAAAATAAGGCCAGCGTGGTCAAGGTCGAACCAGTTTTCTACATTTTAATCAAACCACAGCCCTGCCAACGGCCGTTACAGGAAAGGGGCAGTGGGGGACCAAGTCAGGCATATCCTGGTGCATTGGAGCCAGGCAAGCTGCAGACCAGCATCAGACAAGCTACAACGGGCAGGGGTTGGGGGGTGGGGAGTGCCTCGAGATAGTCTACTTTGCCAGAATGAGGCTTGGAGGGTTTTGGGGTTTTTTGGCACTTTGGTTCAGCAGGGGTAGGGGTGGTAGTAACAGGACTTTAATTTGGGCACCTGTAGAGGATGAACCGGAAGGCGATGGCACCCCACTCCAGTACTCTTGCCTGGAAAATCCCATGGACGGAGGAGCCTGGTGGGCGGCAGTCCGTGGGGTCGCGAAGAGTCGGACACGACTGAGCGACTTCACTTTCACTTTTCACTTTCATGCATTGGAGAAGGAAATGGCAACCCACTCCAGTGTTCTTGCCTGGAGAATCCCAGGGACGGGGGAGCCTGGTGGGCTGCCATCTATGGGGTCGCACAGAGTCGGACACGACTGAAGTGACTTAGCAGCAGCAGCAGCAGCAGAGGATGAACAGACCACAGTCTGGGTATGGGCTCTGAAAGCCTAGGCAGAGACCCTACCAGGGAGGGGGTGAGGGGCAGAATGTGACTAAACGGGAGGGTGGAGAGATCCTCCCCTCACCCCATCCCAGCCCCCTTCCCCATCAGGGTGCCTGCAATTCCATCCATAGAAATGTGATCCCTTGGTAATATGTACAATGGAATATTACTTGGCCATAAAAAAGAATGAAATAGTGCCATTTGCAGCAACATGGGTAGGCCTAGAGATGGTCTTATTAAGTGAAATAAGTCAGATTGAGAAAGAAAAATACCCATATGATAGCACTTAAATGTGGAAACTAAAAAAAAAAAAAAGAATACAAATGAACTTATTTATAAAACAGAAATAGACTCACAGATTTTGAAAATAAACCTATGGTTACCCAGGGGGAAACGTGGTAGGGGATAGATTAGGAGCATGGGATTGACATACACACACTGCTATAAGTAAAATGGATAAAACAATGACCTACCATATAGTACAGGACCTCTCCTCAATATTCTATAATGACCTCGATGGGCAAATAGGCTGAAAAGAATGGATCTATGTACATGTATAACTGAATCCCTTTGCTGCAGACCTGAAACTAACACAACATCGTAAATCAAATATGCATGCTTGCTCAGTCATGTCTGACTCTTTGTTACCCTACCGACTGAAGCCCACCTGGCTCCTCCGTCCTTGGGATTTCCCAGGCAAGAATACTAGAGCGGGTTGCCATGCCCTCCTCCAGGGGATCTTCCCCATCCAGGCATCAAACCCGCATCTCTTAGTCTCCTGCATTGGCAGGTGGGTTCTTTACCACTAGCACCACCTGGGGGAAGCCCAAATACTCTAGTATAAAATAAAAATTTAAAAAGAGAAACATGATCCCTTAGATTTTTAGGCCCCAGTTAAAATGCATATTGGGTCAGTTAAACTTCAAAGTGGTCTCCGGTGGGGAGGAGTTGTCTACTGGACCTGAGCTGACCTGATGTCTTGGGGCAGACTTAGAACCGGGGATTGAGAGGGGAGAGTTTTCCAGTCGTCAGCAGGTGCCCAGAGCTTTGTGCCCCGAAACACAATCCAGTGACTCATACCCATAAATACCCCGGTCCTAAGAATGGGTCTTCGTGTTCCTACTAAGTATGAGAGTGCTTTTCTCTTTCCTGAACTCTGGGAAAGGCTAACAGTGAGGAGGTGGGAGTAGAGACTCCGCTCTGATGACAATGGGAGCCTTGATCTTTTAATCACAAGATGACTGAGGGAAAAAAAAGCAATAAAAGGGAAATGAAAATTAATCTTGGTGAAATCACATCCTGGGAAAATTGTATCAAAGGTTTTTGCTTTCAAGGAAAATAAAACTCAGGCGCAGATAACGCAGAGACCAAGTGGGCTCAGGGAACAGGAAGGAAACATTCCTACAGAATTCTACAAGGCTGTCCAGCTGCTGCTGTTTCTGCAGCGGCCTCTACCCAGAAAATCATGAGTCACCAGTCCCGACCCCTTATCGCACAAGATGGGCTCGAGAACAGGGACTTCGCTGAGACCCCAATCAGCTGAGTAAGAAATGATGCGGTGTCTGGAAACTCAAAGAAGAGAACCGGACAAGAGGCTTATGACAAGATGGCTTGGCACCAGAAAGCAGAAATGCTGTGTACATTCAAAGAAGGTTTAATTTGGGTAGCCATCTGGTTTCTCAGGGATGGGATAAAAATCACAGTGGATCTGACACAGTGTCATCAGACGTGTGTTCTCCATGCCTTCATCCAGACCACGTTCCCCCGCTGGCCTGCCGTTCCGGTGACTTGCCAAACAGGATAGGCCCAGTGTCCAGGAAGTGCCCTGAAAAATGGCTGTTCTGGTACAAATCATACACTAGGGTGTATTCGAGTGTTGTGACCTACTCTCACAACTTTTCTGTAAGTGGGAAATTATTTCAAAATAATACCGCATATTGCCACACTAAATATAAGATAATAATACAGGAAGAGACAGAGATATCGGTAAACACCAAATTCTGCTTAATTTTTCTGTACATAAAACTTCTCTAAAAATGTTGATTATTTCTAGAAATATTTACTTGAAAATTCCAAAGGTGGCCATGTCTGATACAGAATGGCATAACAATATATTTATGTATGCACATTTGACGATTGTGAACAATAAATTGTACCTCTAATGTTATTTTCTAAATTGATTTTGAATATGGCAAGATTATATCTTATTTAAAGAGATAGACCTAAGCTTGTTTTATAAGTTGATTTCAGTTGATGTGTAATCATCTCTAACATTTGAATATTTTTTTCAAATGACACCAAGAATCCAGGTTTTTGGGGCGGAGATGAACAGGTCTGTGAAACCACCCACCACAATCTACTTAGACACATGTCCCTCCTACCTAATCCGGCTTCCCAGGTGGCACAGTGGTTAAGAATCCACTTGCCAGTGCAGGAGACCCGGGTTCCATCCCTGCATCAGGAAGATCCCCTGGAGAAGGAATTAGCAACCCACTCCGGTATTCTTGTCTGGAGAATTGGACAGAGGAGCCTGGTGGGCTACAGTCCATGCGGTAGCAAAGAATAGGACATGATAGACACGACTGAGCGATTTCAACTTCACTTTTCACTTTCACACATTGGAGAAGGAAATGGCAACCCACTCCAGTGTTCTTGCCTGGAGAATCCCAGGGACGGGGGAGCCTGGTGGGCTTCCGCCTATGGGGTCACACAGAGTCGGACACGACTGAAGTGACTGAACATGCACGCCTATCAATCAGTATCTATAAGGATTCCATCATCATCTTGGAATTTGGTGTCTGTGGTCCATTAAGTTTAGGTACACGAGCCTCAAAAGTGGCCATCAGAGTTGCTGTCAGGGTGATGCCGGGGTGGGACGAGGGAGGTGAGGCTGCGGGTGGGGGTGACGTCATACTGTATCCAGAGTCACCCAACCTGGCGGCCTCATCAGAAGCATATACTTGAGTTGTTTCCTTTCAGTCTTTCTGGCCATTTCCCTTTTGTTTTAAAATAACAACAGCAATTATCACCAAATTAAGAGGCTACAGAACTACCCAAAGCTGACTCCTTGGGGTCAAGTCCTGGCTGTGTCTGGGACAGGCGCTCAGAGAACATCAAACCCCGCTGCACCTCCCATGACCTCACCCAACACCATTGGGTGGGCGAGGCTGTTCTGGGCAATCAGTTCTGGTTACTGAGGGGGAACTGCATGTGTCCAGGGCGACAGGAACACCCAGTTTCCGCTGGACCCCCTCCGGCTGCAGCATCCCAGGCTCCCTGCCCACAGCCTCTTCCTGAGTGGAGCATTTTTGCCCGGTGAATCTCCTCTGGTGTGGCCTCCACAGCGCCTGTCTCCTCCACCCCAGGGAAGTGACGTGTTTTCTAGGGGATGCACTCCTAACTCATCCTGACTGATCGTGCATTTTCTCCCCCTCTGAGGGGTTTGCACCAATCTGAACAAATCTGACATCAGATTCTTTCCAGCTGTTTATCTGAGGGGCACAGGGCTTCCTGTTTGACTCCAGACTGATGGCTTTAATCCCATCCTAAATGTCACTTGTCCTACCTCACTGTGTGGTTCAGGAATGGCCCAGGCCACAGCTTTTATTAGAATTGGAGGGAAGCTGCCAGAACGCAGAGCACTGAACACCCACTTGTTGACCTGAATAGTCTGACCCACCCTCCAATGTGAAAGAAAGACCTTTGTGGGCACGGACCCATCTACCTGTCACCACACCACGACAGCCACAGATCAAGGGCACAGACCCACCCATTCTCAAGGTCCTACGTGATGTGTTTAGGATAGAGAGAAACTACTTTGGAAAGTGAAGAAGTAACCGGGTTATAATTGTCCATAAGCAGCTGAACTGGGGCTTCCCACGTGGCGCTTCCCTGATATCTCACTTGGTAAAGAATCTGCCTGCAATGCAGAAGACCCCGGTTCTATTCCTGGGTCAGGAAGATCCACTGGAGGAGAGAAAGGCTACTCACTCCAGTATTCTTGGGCTTTTCCTATGGCTCAGCCAGTAAAGAATCTGCCCACAATGTGGGAGACCTGGGTTCGAATCCTGGGTAGGGGAAGACCCCTTGGAGAAGGGAAAGGCTACCCACTCCAGTATTCTGGCCTGGAGAATTTCATGGACTGGATAGTCCATGGTGTCGCAAAGGGTCATTCACGACTGAGTGACTTTCACAGGTGGTGCTAGTGGTAAAGAGTCCACCTGCCAATGCAGGAGACATAAGAGATTCGGGGTTCAATCCCTGGGTTGGGAAGACCCCCTGGAGGAGGGCATAGCAGCCCACTCCTGCATGCTTGCTGGAGAATCCCGTGGACAGAGGAGTCTGGCGGTCTACACTCTACAGTCTCTCAAAGAGTTGGACGTGACTGAAGCAACTTAGCACACAAAAAGAATGAAATAATGCCGTTTGCAGCAACGTGAATGGACCTAGAGATGATAACACTCAGTGAAGAAAGCAAGGCAGAGAAGGACAAAGGACATATGTGATCACTTACATGTGAAATCTAAAATATGACACAAATGAACTATAATGAAATATAACAGAACCAGACCTGACAGAAGCAGAAGATATTAAGACGAGGTGGCAAGAATACACAGAACAGTACAAAAAAGATCTTCACGACCCAGATAATCATGATGGGGTGATCACTCACCTAGAGCCAGACATCCTGGAATGTGAAGTCAAGTGGCCCTTAGGAAGCGTCACTACGAACAAAGCTAGTGGAGGCGACGGAATTCCAGACGAGCTATTTCGAATCCTAAAAGATGGTTCTGTGGAAGTGCTGCACTCAATATGCCAGCAAATTTGGAAAATGCAGGACTGTAAAAGGTCGGTTTTCATTACAGTCCCTAAGGAAGGCAATGCCAAAGAATGCTCAAATTACTGCACAATTGCACTCATCTCACACGCTAGCAAAGTAATGCTCAAAATTCTCCAAGTCAGGCTTCAACAATACATGGACTGTGAACTCCAGATGCTCAAGTTGGTTTTAGAAAAGGCAGAGGAACCAGAGATCAAATTGCCAACATCCGTTCGATCATGGAAAAAGCAAGAGAGTTCCAGAAAAATATCTATTTCTGCTTTATTGACTAAGCCAAAGCCTTTGGCTGTGTGGATCACAATAAACTGTGGAAAATTCTGAAAGAGATGGGAATACCAGACCATCTGACCTGCCTCTTGAGAAATCTGTATGCAGATCAGGAAACAACAGTTAAAACTGGACATGAAACAACAGAGTGGTTCCAAATAGGAAAGGGAGTACGTCAAGGCTGTATATTGTCACCCTGCTTATTTATCTTATACTCAGAGTACATCATGAGAAATGCTGGGCTGGATGAAGCACAAGCTAGAATCAAGATTGCTGGGAGAAATATCAATAACCTCAGATATGCAGATGACACCACCCTTATGGCAGAAAGTGAAGAAGAACTGAAGAGCCTCTTGATGAAAGTGAAAGAAGAGAGTGAAAAAGTTGGCTTAAAGCTCAACATTCAGAAAACTAAGATCATGGCATCCGGCCCCATCACTTCATGGTAAATAGATGGGGAAACAGTGGCTGACTTTATTTTTTGGGGCTCCAAAATCACTGCAGATGGCGACTGCAGCCATGAGATTAAAAGATGCTTACTCCTTGGAAGGAAAGTTATGATCAACCTAGATAGCATATTAAAAAGCAGAGACATTACTTTGCCCACAAAGGTCTATCTAGTCAAAGCTGTCGTTTTTCCAGTAGTCATGTAAGGATGTGAGAGTTGGAATATAAAGAAAGTTGAGTGCAGAAGAATTGATGCTTTTGAACTGTGGTGTTGGAGAAAACTCTTGAGAGTCCCTTGAACTACAAGGAGATCCAACCAGTCCATCCTAAAGATCAGTCCTCAGTGTTCACTAGAAGGACTGATGTTGAAGCTGAAACTCCAATATTTTGGCCACCTGATTTGAAGAACTGATTCATTTGAAAAGACCCTGATGCTTGGAAAAATTGAAGGCGGGAGAAGAAGGGGATGACAGAGGATAAGAAGGTTGGATGACATCAGTGACTCAATGGACATGAGTTTGGGTAGACTCCAGGAATTGGTGATGGACAGGGAGGGCTAGCGTGCTGCAGTCCATGGGGTCCTAAAGAGTCGGACACGGCTGAGTGACTGAACTGAACTGAACGGATGAAATATAAAGCGTCATAGACACAAAGAATAGACTGGTGGTTGCCAAGAGGAAGGAGGTAGGGAAGGAATGGGTTGGGAGTTTGGGATCAGTAGACGCAAACTCTTATGTAGAGAATGGATAAACAAGAGGGTCCTAGTGAACAGTCCAGGGAACTGTATTCAGTATCCTGTGATAAACTATCATGGAAAAGAACATAGAAAAAGTGTACATATGTGTATAACTGAATTGCTTTACTGTACAGCAGAAATTAACACACCATTGTGCATCAACTATGTTTACGAAAAAATAAAAATAAAGACTATAAAATTTTTAAAAGGGAAATAATTAGTTTACAAAGCATTTTGATGCCAACTTTTAAAAAACACTCTCCCAATACGGTTCTTGGCAAAGGAGAGGTTATTTATAAGCTGACGATTTGAGAAGCAACTGCTCTGAAATACTATTTGCAAGCAAGGGAGTCAGGGAACCCCTCTGGAGGAAGTGTTGAGGGGTCAGATCCAAGCCTGGATTTGGAATAAAGAGTATTTTTAGCATATTCATGGGCATTGTAGTAATAAACCATTGTTCCCAGGCTGGCAGAGGGCAAAGGGGTCAGGGGTTGGGTGGGTGGTGCTGAAGGGCAGAGGCGATTCCAGAACCCTTGCTCCTTGAAGAGCGAGGGAGGCGGGGACCAGGGACAGCTCGGGGCAGCATGAGGCTGGGAGGGAAGACAGCTTCCTTGCCCTTAACCTCGCTGGGGCATGAAAGGAGATCTGAGTCTGAAGGGTGAAGCTTCTCCTGCAGGGTGGTGCTGACCGTGTGATCCCCATGGCGTCGTCCGAGGCTGTGGTACCCAAGGATGCTTGGAGAAGAGACACAGGGGAAGAGGCCTCAATCAGGAGATGCCAAATGCTTCCAGGGTGAGCCCGCCTTGCAGACACCACGTGATTATGTTAATAACTAATTTCATGCAGTGCGTGGTCTCTCACAAAGCTCTTTCAGGTACACGCTCACTGCTGTTCACAAAGGTGGTCGCTTAGGAGCAAGACGCAGATGGTGTTGGACCCAATTCCTGGAGCAGCAGACAGAGGCCCAGAGAGGACTCGCCTGTGACCACAGAATTGCTCACAGTACTGGAGGGAGCCGTAGAGGTCCCCCGAAATAGAAGCTGGGCTCAGCCACAACAGCACGGAGCAGAGGGCTCCGGTCACCTGTCAGCCAGCAAGCCAAGAGCCCACAGCAGCCGCTGGCAGGAGGCAGCTGCAGGGAGGATTAAGTTTGTTGATGTTTTTGTCTGTCCTGCTCCCAGCAGAACCCACATGGCATCAGAAGCCAACTGTCGCAGCGTGCTGGCCAGAGGGGCGCCTCTGTGGTGGGCCACGTGGCCTCTGGAGCCAGTGCCTCTGGGCGTTCTCTGTGTCCTCAAGGCAGAGCCTCCCGGCTGGCCCCTGTCACCCCAGAAGTTCCTGACCTTGTGTGTCCTGTTTCCTCTGGCTCGGGTCATGTGGGGATGGGAAGAGAAGACCCCATCCCTGCATCCTGTGACATCCGGGCAGGGAGGAGGGCGTGGACACCAAAAACCTGGGAGCTGCCACACGGGATGTGCCCTCCCCACCTGCCCCCACCCTGCTGGGCCTGGACCCGTCACTCTTTTTCCATCCCCAGAGATGCCAAAGGCATGCCCTTGCCAGAGTCGTTACACTTGGCCCCGTGGACTGACCTCCCACTGGGCTGGGAGTCCAGCTTTGGTGGTGATGGCAGTGGGGATGGGGCCTCCCCCCAAGCGATGCTCTGCCAGCCCAGGATGGAGGGTCAGGAAGTTATGCTTCTGTTGGGGGGTGGGTGGGGTTGGTAGTCCTTCCAGGGGCGTTCTCCCCGAGAGAGGCAACAGGGGGCAGTAGGACAGATGGGCACGTGTCTGGACTGTATCTGCCCACAGGCTCTCTGACTGCCTGTTTTAGCATGGACACGGTCCAGATGTCAGACTAACTAAGCCCCTGGTCATTCGTCCCCAGGCCACTTTTCTCACCCGCTAATTGGGAATGAAATCCAATCTTTCATAAAGAATACAGATGGGAACGGAGGTGGGGGCGGGGCAGGGCTGCCTGTAGGACCCCACCTGGCAGCCCAGCTCCTGGATCTTTCTCAGACCACCCTGGGGCCATCCAGCTGTGTGGGCAGGGTGCGGGAGGATGGTCCAGGGGGTGGAGGGTTGGAGAGATTAAGCCGCACCGTTTCTCTTCAGCACTCTGTGCGTCCTAATCAGGAAGTGGTGCCCAAGTGCCGAATTCCCATAAGTGATTCAAGGTAAAGCAATAAACAAAAAACGCATCTGAAGTGGTCCTATCCGGCCGGGGCTGGACAGAAAGCTAAACACGAATGTTGATAGATGTGCTCATGCCCTGGCATGCCGAAGGGAGAGTGGGTTTTCATTGAGTCTAAACTTCCTGGGTTGCAACAGAGAAGGTCTGAATTCCCAGGGAGAGTATAAACAGTCACGTCTCACACGACGCTCCACAGTCAGGCCCTTGACAGGTGCCATGGGAGGGAGAGACTGTATCGCGCCCATTTTGCAGATGAGGAAACAGAGGCTCTGAGAGCTGAATGTCACATGACTGCTGCTGCTGCTAAGTCGCTTCAGTCATGTCCAACTCTGTGTGACCCATATATGGCAGCCCACCAGGCTCCCCCGTCCCTGGGATTCTCCAGGCAAGAACACTGGAGTGGGTTGTCATTTCCTTCTCCAATACATGAAGGTGAAAAGGGAAAGTGAAGTCGCTCAGTCGTGTCCGACTCTTCGTGACCCCATGGACCGCAGCCTACCAGGCTCCTCCGTCCATGGGATTTTCCAGGCAAGAGTACTGGAGCGGGGTGCCATTGCCTTCTGCAGGTCACATGACTAGGAAGTGACAAACGAGCATGTAGTCCAGCCTGACTCGAGTCCCTTGTGTAGCTACTCTGCAACTTAGCCCAGCAAAGACTCTTCTGGAAAGGGCATCGGGGAGGGGGGTTCTTGGTGCCTTGAGCTACCTGAAGCCCTGAGAGAAGGCAGGACTCAGCTGTGTGCTGGGGAGGTCCGGCCCCTGCTTGGACTTCAGGACAGAGGGTATTTATTAACAAGGGAGCCGGTAAGCTGGCCTACTGGGCTGCAGGCCCTGGTCTTTGCTCACCATCTGTCCCCTTCTCTCTGTGTGATGAGGCCTCTGAAACAGCGCTCCCTGATTCCAGGCAACACAGACAGGACAGTTCTCACAGCCCGTCACCACAGAACCAGCCTGGGGACCGGCCCAGCCTGGGTCGTGGGCCCATCACTGTGGCCTGGGGAGTGGGCTCTGCGAGCAAGAGAAGCAGAGAGGGTGCAGGAAGATAGAAGCAGAGGGTGCAGGTCGCCTCGGGGAACACACACCGCCTCCGTCGCCCTGGGACCCTGGCATCACAGTCCCAGGCACTAGGAGGGACTCCTGTATTCCCAAACCAAAGGGGGAACAAATGCGAGTTGCAGTATTACGGAGCTGGAAGCAGCCCTGGATTCCACTTGACTTAGCCTACGCGCTGCACTTTTGTGTCCCTGGACCAGCAGTGGCAGTGCTGGATCCCGATGGCTCCAGCACCCTGTCCAGGGCTCTCTCTAGGACACCACGAAATCCACCTTGCTGCTGCTCCAAAGAAATGACTCAGACCAAGTGAAATACAACTGCACGGTGAAGGTGCTGCCCGTCTGGAGGAAGGCTCAGTTCTGACTCTCCAGGGAAAGGGGAACATACAGCCCCTGGAAGCTTCATCCCGAAAACCACCACCAGTTCACGACGCGCTGATGCAGTCTGCGGGCTCCCCTCTTTACAGAATCTGACTGTGGACTCTCCTCGGATGGAGGCGGGTGTACACAGCGTCCGCCCGGCTTCCCCACCGTCCTTCCGTCCAGGGACTCTGCCTTGCAGTCCCACGGTGTCCTGGGGGCATCCTCAGAAGCACTGGTCAAGATGCAGCTTTTCGTCCTCCAGATAAGCTACTTTGGGTCACCATTTCTTTCGGATATGCTTACTGGAGTCCCAGGGGCCTCATGGCGATCAAACAAATCCTGTGCCAAATCCTGTTCGAGCCCCTCGATGAGTCCCCACTCCACCCGGGGATGAGGAAGTCAGAGACACGCATCCCTTTTTTTTATGTGCTCTCTTTTCCTCTCTGAGGTCGGCTGGAATTTTGCTACACGCAAGGCAGGGCTGGGGGACCCTCACCCTGCCCTCAGGTAGCTGACAGTCTAGAGAGGAGACAGGGATGGACCTGAGGCGTTCCTGGTAGATTTCTATGCAGTGTGCCACACAGTCCAGGGCCACAGCATCCCCATGGTGATTACAGTCTCATCACGGCAGCACAAAGCAGCCACGTGTCAGCACGCGAGTGCAGCCGTGCTCTGATACAGCCGTATGCACCCAACCCGCGGCAAGCTAGATATAGCCCGTGGGCTGCCATTTGCCCATCCTGCCTCCAAGGGTGTGTCCAGGCTACAGGTGATCTCCTGACATGGCCAGGTTCAGAGCGGGCAGCCTGGCTGGAAAGGGACACACACGCCCGGGCAAAGGCCCTGCAGTCAGCACCCCACAGGATGTTCAGGCTGCTACCAGCCAGTAATGTGGTTAGACTTGGGGGAACGGGAGTAAGAGGCTGGAGAAGCTGCAGGCAGCTCGGGGGGCTCTGCCCTCAGGGCCAAGGGGAAGAGGAAGAACAGGCTCGAGGCATCTGTGGTCAGTCCTCTTCCAGATGCTTTACATCCACAACCCCAGTTTCACTCTCCCAGAACACAGTGAGGATCATTATTTGGTTTGTTTTTTGGTCACACTGGGTCTTCGGTGCATTGCACGGGTTTTCTCTTTGTAGCTTTGCACGGACAAACTTGCATAGGCGGGCTTGCACTTTGCACGGGCAAGTGGGGGTTCCTCTTCCTTGTGGTGCATGAGCTTCTCATTTTGGTGGCCCCTCTGGCTGCAGGTCTCGGACTCTAGGCACACTGCCCCAGTAGCTGTGGCTCACAGGCGGGATCTTTCCGGAGCAGGGATCAAACCCGTGTCCCCTGCATCAGCAGGTGGAAGCCTATTCACTGCGCCACCAGGGAAGTCCGAGGTCGGCACTATTAATCCCATTTTGTGATGGAACCCTTGCCCAAAGCTCACCGCCTTGAGTGGCTGGTGTGTTTGGCGCCAGACCCTGGCTGTCTCCCTGCTGCCCCTGGAGACCCCCAGCTCTGAGGACCCCCTCCCTTCCTCGTCCCATCAATGTGGCCTCCCCTGTCAGTGGGGAGAGAATGCCAGGATCTCTCAGAGTTGGAAGAAAGTTAAACCGTGGGTGATGCAGTGCGGCAGGGGTGCAGATCTCGAGAAGGGGTGCTGATCCATCACCCTGTTAGGCCAGCTGGAGCCTCCCATGTGGATGGCGGGGAGCCAGGGGAGCCCTGTGGGGAGGGCGTGCCTCTGTGGCCTCCGTTTCTGCTCTGTGGCATTACCCTGGGAGGGGGGCCCACCTGGAGCCCATGCCGGGCAGCAGGCGTCATGCCCGAGGTCACAGAGGGAGAGGAATTCCAGAGATTCCTGCTCAGCACCTCCCTGCCCAGCTCTGTCCTGGGCCCTGCCTTCATGTTGGCTCAGCTGCTAGATGCTCCAGTTCTTTGAGCCCAGGCTCTGATATTGAGTGTCATTTGCAGGAATTCTGTCTTCCATATCGGCCAGGCGTGTGGTGGGTACTCAGTGGACCCTTGATGAATTAAATAATAATTGACATCGAAGTGTGTCATTTATTCAAACAGCTTTCAGTCCGTTCTTCACATCATCTCCACACCAAGACCTCCGAGGCCACTTGACAGAGGGTCGTCCTTGACATGGGTCTGGTTCCTGGTCATTCAAGGTGTGAACTTGGACTGGAGCCCTGGGCCCCTCCCTGGACCTGCTGAATCAGAACCTTTATTCTAACAAGATCCCTGGGTGATTCATATGCGTAATGAAGTTTGAGAAACCCGGGGAATGTGATTATGCAACTGTACCCAACGTGGTCACTAATCCCATCTCGATTCTTGGTGTCTTTTTTTTTTGGCCAGTGCTGGATCTTCATCATTGCTGCTTGGGCTCATCTCTAGTTGTGGGCAGCCGTGCGTGGGCTTCTCATTGCGGTGGGTCATCTTGTCGCGGAGCATGGGCTCTAGGCGCTTCGGTTCCATAATCGCAGCTCCCAGTCTCTAAAGTACAGAATCAGCGGTCATGCTGCGCCAGCTTAGCTGCATGTGGGATCTTCCCAGACCAGGAATTGAACCTGTGTCTCCTGCATTCTCAGGCAGGTTCTTTACCACTGAGCCACCAGGGAAGGCCCCCATTTCGATTCTTAAATCACCTCCAAAGAGATAGTCTTTATATATTCTGAATGCAGCTAGACGCTGAGTCCAGAAAAATGGTCACCCACCCCACCCCCCAGGGTTCTTCCGCTTCCCTTTCTTGTCAATTGCGTGCACCTGCCCTGTCCCTGCTTCTGGTGGTAACAGTGGCTGAGAGTGACGGTGGTTCAATAGGTAAGAAGGAAGTGAGAGTAGAGAAATTTTAAAGTGACACACTTGAGAGTCAGAGCCAAATACCTTAGCTCTGAATTCCCATCTTATGTCTGTCTCGTGTCCCATTTCTTCATTCCTTTGCCCAGGCTCTAGAGGGTGAGAGTGAGGGCAAGGTGACTTCTGCAAGGTCCTGTGGTTATTAAAGTGGCGAAGGGCTTCCCTGGTGGCTCCGTGGTAAAGAATCCACCTGCTCAGTGCCAGAGATGTGGGTTCGATCCTTGGTCCGGGAAGATTCCACATATCCCAGAGCAACTAAGCCCGTGCACCACAACTGCTTGGCCTGTGCCCTAGAAACTGGGAGCTGCAGCTTCTGAAGCCTGCATGCCCTAGAGCCTGTGCCTGTGCGGTAGCAAGAGAAGCTACCGCAATGAGAAGCCCACACACGGCAACAAGGAGTAGCCCCTGTTTGTTGAAACTAGAGAAACACTGGCGCACAGCAACAAAGACGCAATGCAACGAAAAATAAATAAGTGCATTCATTTAAAAAATAAAATACAGTGGTGAGGGAGGGAGCAAGGGGCTACGGAACCCCTGGTGTCAGCATGGTCCTTGGAAAGATGGCAGAAACCCCAGTGCCCCCGGCTCCCCATCCCCAGGCCTGGCCCTCGATCCCCGATGCACAGAGACAGGTCTCTGCGTTGTTGTCTGGGCAGGTGCTGCCTTGCCCCATGGCCACTGCCTGGGGCAGAGGAAACTATACCAGCTTCAGAATCAACAGACTTGTTTTGAATCTTAGTTCCACAATCTGCAGGCAACGTAGCTTTGGGCAAGATACAGGCTCTCTGAGCCTTTTCTTCATTTGTAAACCAGGGGCTGTATCCACGCTGCAGACTGGCTATGAGCCTGAGAGAGGGAATGTCCCCCAGGCCTGCGCCCAACCTGCCACTTATTGAATGCCCCCAAATTAGCCACTAGCATTTCTCAGAGAGTTGTTCCCAGTCAGCGCCCAGCAATGCCTTCTTCATATGATCTCTTGGCTCCACAACGTTCATTGGCTCCCTACTACCCACAGCAGAATGTCCAGATCCCTTAGAAAAAGCCTCCCCCACTTGGTCCCCACCTCACCTTTCCAGCCTTTTGTCCTTCTTATTCTTTAAATGGAGGTATGCCAAGAAAAGGGCTTCCGACCACCAAGAAAAGTTGGCTGTTGTGTTAAAGAACCAACCTGCCAATGCAAGAGACACAAGAGACACGGGTTCAATCGCTGGGTTGGGAAAGATCCCCTGGAGAAGGAAATGGCAAGCCACTCCAGTATTCTTGCCTGGAGAATCCCATGGACAGAGGAGCCGGGTGGGTTACAGCCCATGCGGTCACAAAGAGTCAGACACGACTGAAGTGACTTAGCACACACACATGAGCACATGCCAAGAAATCTGATTTTCTTATTTTTAACTTATACAAATATTATTTCTTCTAAAATATATAGTTTGGTTCAATAGTTGGTCAGGAGTGCTGGTTGATTATTACAATTAAGCCACTTAAATGGGTTCCTTCTCGTATGCCTACTACAAATTTTGGATGCTTTTATTTATTAACAAAGAATATTTGCTATTTCAAAAGACCTGTGCCTTCTTTTTCCATTAAGATAATCTTGAGGCTATGATTGTCAAGAGTATATTTAAAGTTTAACCTAAATTCCATTTTTCCATAGCTCACTATCTAGGTGGAGCTGGCCTTTCCCCCTGTTCTAATAGATCCTCTGATGATATTGCAACATAGTTGACTTCATTCTGTTCATTGTTTAAGAGTTGTTCATTTAGTTACAGGATTTTTGGACCCATAAAATGTTGTGTGTTTAGTTCTGGTTAATTTTTTATGCTGAAGATATAAGTGTTGATCTTGTCTCACATTTACAATGACTTCAATGGCTTGCCATTTTCTTACAGCACTCCCTCAAAATCCCCAGTGTTGTTTTCCCTTCTTTAAGAGAGCATGAATGCTTTAAGAAAGGTGAAACATGGTTTAATTAGACTTAGGGAAGGAGTAGGGTGAACTCAGGGTAATCGGGTACCCCCCAAGCCAACCCCAAGTCTGCTCAGGTTCAGCTACAGTTGATTTCCAAGTCTGCTTGCCATGTTCGTACCCATCTCCTCCCTGTGTTCCAATAAAATACATACTATTGTGAATTAAGGATTTTTCATTGCTGTTGGGTATGAGTGCTTCATAGACTGTTTTCAGTTCAGTTCAGTTCAGTTCAGCCGCTCAGTTGTGTCCAACTCTCTGCCACCCCATGAACCATAGCACGCCAGGCCTCCCTGTCCATCACCAACTCCTGGAGTTCACTCAAACCCATGTCCATCGAGTCGGTGATGCCATTCAGCCATCTCATTCTCTGTTGTCCCCGTCTCCTCCCACCCCTAATCCTTCCTAGCATCAGACTCTTTTCCAGTGAGTCAACTCGTCGCATGAGGTGGCCAAAGTATTGCAGTTTCAGCTTCAGCATCAGTCCTTCCAATGAACACCCAGGATTTATCTCCTTTAGAATGGACTGGGTGGATCTCCTTGCAGTCGAAGGGACTCTCAAGAGTCTTCTCCAGCACCACAGTTCAAAAGCATCAATTCTTCAGCGATCAGCTTTCTTCACAGTCCAACTCTCACATCCATACATGACCACGAGAAAAACCATAGCCTTGACTAGACGGACCTTGGTTGGCAAAGTATTGTCTCTGCTTTTTAACATGCTATCTAGGCTGGTCATAACTTTCCTTCCAAGGAGTAAGTGTCTTTTAATTTCCTGGCTGCAATCAGCATCTGCAGTGATTTTACTAATTCTCAAGCCCTCTTTTGAGCTTCTCTGATGGCTCTGTGGTGAAGAACCCACCTGCAAGGCAAGAGATGCAGGAGACGTGGGTTCGATCCCTGGGTTGGGACGACCCCCCCGGAGGAGGAAATGGCAACCCATGCCAATATTCTTGCTGGAAAATTCCATGGACAGAGGAGCCTGGTGGGCTACGGTCCATGGGGTCGCAAACAGCTGGACATGACCGAAGTGACTTAGCACAGCACACAAAGCCTCTTTCGGACTGTTTAACCTTGGAGACATTCACAAATGGCGTACTCTCTAACCCAGAGAATGCAGCTCCTTTGTTCTTAACCCAGGGGCTGTCCCTTTTCCTGACAGCTTTATCTCCGTGTTTGTGCTTTCTCTACTCAGTCAAGGCTTTGCTGATCTCAAGGGTGAGGAAGCCGAGGTTTGTAGGGGAATAGCAGTTCTAGAACAGATTATCAGAGAGATATGACCACCATGTATTACATGACTTTTAAGGCATTACTACCAATCCCTTGGCAAAAAAAAAAATTACCTTGTTTGTGTTAGTTTAGGATGAAGCTCCAATGCTCAGGCCACTTGATGCCAAGGGCCGATTCATTGGAGAAGACTCTGACGCTGGGAAAGATTGAGGGCAAGAGGAGAAAGGGGCAACAGAGGACAAATGGTTGGATGGCATCACTGACTCAGCGGGCATGAGATTGAGCAAACTCCAGGAGACAGTGAAGGACAGGGAGGCCTGGAGTGCTGCAGTCCACGGGGTCACAAAGAGTCGGACCCGACTGAGTGACTGAACTACAAGGATGAATCATGGTAAGTACCTAATTCTTATCAGGATCTGGACTTGTATATTTCTCTAAGCATCACTTTCTAAAATTCAGCGATTTGCAGGACTTCCTTGGTGGTCTGGTGGCTAAAACCTCACTCTCCCAATGCAGGCGGCCTGGGTTCGATCCCTGGCTGCAGCTAAAACCTGGCACAGTCAAATAAATAAATAAATATCAAAAATAAAATAAAAATCACCAATCTGCAGCCTCACATATACTCATTCATTCCGTCAACGATCGTCCACAGATGCTCAAACCATTAGGTGAGAGATTGTTCCATTCAGTTCAGTTGCTCAGTCATGGTTAGTGAACAGCATATGTTTATGGCACCAAAGTACCGTCCACAGCTTCACTGTGAACTGCAAAGAGAACATGTGTCTCTGCAGTGGGGTGATCTGGTGGTCACCCCTTTAATCAGTGATCAAAATTAGCCAGGACCGACAGTGTGTGCTTCCTAGTGGGATGCAAAAAGTAGTCAACACCTCCCATGAACAATGGTTCAAAATGTCTTATCTGCATCTCCCAAGGCTGTGAACCTAATTTCTGGTTCAGAGAAAGTATACATAAGAGGGAGGAAAAGTTCAGTGACATGAACAGGCTAATTAGACAAATCTGGGCAAATCCAGACTGTGGGACATTCCACAAGATGACTGTCATAGAGTCATTATAAAGTCAAGGTCACTGGCGGGGGGGTGGGGAAAGGGTGGAGGATACTTCTGGACTGACTGAAGAACATTAATGAGCAATTCCAAGGCAATAAAAGCAATAAAAACATTGTGTGCCCAATGCAGGAAATTTGAATACGGGTGCTCTTAAGGACGGAGAAGGCAATGGCAAGCCACTCCAGTACTCTTGCCTAGAAAATCCCATGGATGAAGGAGCCTGGTAGGCTGCAGTCCGTGGGGTCCCTGGGGGTCAGACACGACTGAGCGACTTCACTTTCACTTTTCACTTTCACACATTGGAGAAGGAAATGGCAACCCACTCCCGTGTTCTTGCCTGGAGAATCCCAGGGATGGGGGAGCCTGGTGGGCTTCCATCTATGGGGTCACACAGAGTCGGACACGACTGAAGTGACTTAGCAGCAGCAGCTCTTAAGGAAAGACTACTAGTTTTTTCAGGTGTTGTAATAGGACTGTGGTTAGGATGCTGATTGCAGCCATGAAATTAAAAGACGCTTACTCCTTGGAAGGAAAGTTATGACCAGCCTAGATAGCATATTAAAAAGCAGAGACATTACTTTGCCAACCAAGGTCCGTCTAGCCAAGGCTATGGTTTTTCCCATGGTCATGTATGGATGTGAGAGTTGGACTGTGAAGAAAGCTGATCTCCGAAGAATTGATGCTTTTGAACTGTGGTGCTGGAGAAGACTCTTGAGAGTCCCTTGGACTGCAAGGAAGTCCAACCAGTCCATTCTAAAGGAGATCAATCCTGGGTGTTCATTGGAAGGACTGATGCTAAAGCTGAAACTGCAATACTTTGGCCACCTCATGAGATGAGTTGACTCACTGGAAAAGAGTCTGATGCTGGGAGGGATTGGGGGTAGGAGGAGATGGGGACAGCAGAGAATGAGATGGCTGGATGGCATCACCAACTCGATGGAGGTGAGTTTGAGTGTACTCTGGGAGTTGGTGATGGACAGGGAGGCCTGGCGTGCTGTGGTTCATGGGGTCGCAGAGAGTTGGACACGACTGAGCGACTGAACTGAACTGAACTGAACTGATCCTTGTCCTTAGAAGACTCGATGGAATATTTAGGGGTGACCCATCCTCCTGTTGTGTCTGCAGCTTAATTTCAAATGACATAGCCAAGCATCAATATAAATGATATAGCTGTACACCTATTGATCAATCTACCTACCCAGAGAGACAGAGAGGTTGAGAGAAAAAGAGAGAGTACACGAATATGACAAAATGTTAACAGCTGTTTCATCTGGGTGGAAGGTATAAGGATTTCCATTGCACCATTCTTTCAATTCTTCTGTATATTGGAAACCTACCCCATCCCAACTGAATAAAAGGGAAAAAATAAAGTATCTTCATTTTTATTTCACCTGGAGCTCTATACAATTCAGTTGAATTTGTATTTCTTCTTCAAGGATTCAATTCTTCAGTGAATATTTCTTCTGAATATTCATTGAAAGGACTGCTCCTGAAGCTGAAGCTCCAATACTTTGGCCACCTGATGCGAAGAGCTGACTCATTGGAAAAGACCCTGATGCTGGGAAAGATTGAAGGCAGGAGAAGGGGACAGCAGAAGACGAAATGGTTGGATGGCATCACCGACTCAATGGACATGAGTTTGAGCAAGCTCCAGGAGATGGTGAAGGACAGGGAAACCTGGCATGCTGCAGTCCATGGGGTCGCAAGGAGTTGGACATGACTGAGCGACTGAACTGATACTAATTCTTTCAACTTTTCTATATGTTGGAAACCCACCCCACCTCAATTGGAAAAAAGGGAAAAAATAAAGTATCTCCATTCTTATTTTAGCTGGAGCTCTCCATAGTTCAGCTGAATTTGAATTTGAATTCCCAATTCTTAGATGTGCTTTACACTGGGAAGTGCTGGTTTGGGTCAACTATATGAACCCAATTGCTAGGGTGAAATATGCCATTCGAAGAACAGCTTAGTCAAACCATCCTTTATTGTTTGATAACTTAAAACTATCTATTGATCATTTGGTTCCATGGGGATGTGATCAAACAAGACATGGTGAGCTGCCTCATGGTGTTCTCAGTGCTTCAGCCTTTCAGTTTTCTGAACTGGAGTCCCTGCCCCTTGGTTTGCTGGCATGTGTAATTCTGCTGACCCCCAACAAGGAAGCCAGACCCCACCTTCGGGTTTATGGGCCTGTGAAACCACCTGGGTGTTCTCGTTGCCCAGATTTAATGTAAGCAAGATCCACTCAGGAAGCGTTGTGTGCTGTGTCCATACTGAAGCATGCTGCTGCTGCTGCCAAGTCACGTCAGTCGTGTCCGACTCTGTGCGACCCCATAGACGGCAGCCCAACAGGCTCCCCCGTCCCTGGGATTCTCCAGGCAAGAACACTGGAGTGGGTTGCCATTTCCTTCTCCAAGGTATGAAAGTGAAAATGAAGTCTCTCAGTTTTGTCCGACTCTTCAGGACCCCATGGACTGCAGCCCACCAGGCTCCTCCGTCCATGGGATTCTCCAGGCAAGAGTACTTGAGTGGGTTGCCATTGCCCTCTCCTATTGAAGCATAAGATCAGGTAATTTACATCAATGTCAAACCAAGGTGAAAATTCTATAGGCTACATTAGTCATTTTAACGCCATCTATACCCACTAGCGCACACAGTCGGACACAACTGAGTGACTTCACTTTCACTTTTCAATTTCATGCATTGGAGAAGGAAATGGCAACCCACTCCAGTGTTCTTGCCTGGAGAATCCCAGGGATGGGGGAGCCTGGTGGGCTGCCGTCTATGGGGTCGCACAGAGTCGGACACGACTGAAGCGACGTAGCAGCAGCAGCAGCATACCTAAAATTTAGTCTTCTAATAAAGGGTATTAGGGCTTCCTTGGTGTCTCAGGGGTGAAGAATCTGCCTGCCCACTCAGGTGACATGGTTTCAACCCCTGGTCTGGAAAGATCTCTCCATGGAGCGACTGGGTCAGTACGCCATGACTACTGAGTCCGTGCTCTAGAACCCCAGAGCTGCAACTACCGAAGCCCATGTGCCCTAGAGCCTTGCTCCACAGCGAGAGAAAAGCCTGAGCAGCTGCAAAGACCCAGCAGGGCCAAAAAATTAATAAATAAATAAATAATTTTTTAAAAATAGGATAATAGCTGTTGCCATTGTATATATTACTCTTACTTTAGAGGTTCAAACAAGATGTTAAAAGTAATAAGGCTGAGTAATTCAGGAAGCTTTGCAGTGGCTTCCCTCATAGCTCAGTTGGTAAAGAATTCACCTGCAATACAGGAGACCCCAGTTCAATTCTTGGGTTGGGAAGACCAGCTGGAGAAGGGATAGGCTACCCATGCCAGTATTCTTGGGCTTCCCTGGTGGCTCATCTGGTAAAGAATCTGCCTGCCACGCGGGAGACCTGAGTTCTCTCCCTGGGTTGGGAAGATCCCCTGGAGAAGGGAAAGGTTACCCACTCCAGTATTCTGGCCTGGAGAAGTCTATGGATTGTATAGTCCATGGGGTTGCAAAGAGTTGGACACGACTGAGTGACCTTCACGTTCACTTTCATATTTATTTCTAGTTTATGCTTACCTACCTCATGTACCTTTGTGCCCATGTATGGATACTTATTACACACTTAGATAAAGTATTTTGATAAAATATTTATTTTGTCTTATAAACATTAAGAAAATAGCATTCATAGATCACACGTTATAAACTCTTAGACTATATTTAGGTGTTTTCATCATATCTGCATTGTAGCATCTCTCTCACTTAACAAGATACCATGTGATCTGAGTGATGTCAAGCTGCAGCCTTACAATTTATATACTTTTCTGTGTGTCAGTTCAGTTCAGTTCAGTCGCTCAGTCATGTCCGACTCTCTGCGACCCCATGAATCACAGCACGCCAGGCCTCCCTGTCCATCACCAACTCCCGGAGTTCACTCAAACCCATGTCCATCGAGTCGGTGATGCCATCCAGCCATCTCATTCTCTGTCGTCCCCGTCTCCTCCCACCCCCAATTCTTCCTAGCATCAGACTCTTTTCCAGTGAGTCAACTCGACGCATGAGGTGGCCAAAGTATTGGGGTTTCAGCTTCAGCATCAGTCCTTCCAATGAACACCCAGGATTGATCTCCTTTAGAATGGACTGGTTGGATCTCTTTGCAGTCCAAGGGACTCTCAAGAGTCTTCTCCAGCACCACAGTTCAAAAGCATCAATTCTTCGGAGATCAGCTTTCTTCACAGTCCAACTCTCACATCCATACATGACCACGGGAAAAACCATAGCCTTGACTAGATGGACCTTGGTTGGCAAAGTAAAGTCTCTGCTTTTTAATATGCTATCTAGGTTAGTCATAACTTTCCTTCCAAGGAGCAAGCATCTTTTAATTTCATGGCTGCAATCAGCATCTGCAGTGATTTTGAAGCCCCAAAAAATAAAGTCTGACACTGTTTCCACTGTTTCCCCATCTATTTCCCATGAAGTGATGGGACCAGATGCCATGATCTTTGTTTTTTGAATGTTGAGCTTCAGGCCAACCTTTTCACTCTCCTCTTTCACTTTCATCAAGGGGCTTTTGAGTTCCTCTTTACTTTCTGCCATAAGGGTAGTTCATCTGCATATCTGAGGTTATTAATATTTCTCCCAGCAATCTTGATCCCAGCTTGTGCTTCTTCCAGCCCAGCGTTCCTCATAATGTACTCTGCATATAAGTTAAATAAGCAGGGTGACAACATACAGCCTTGACGTACTCCTTTTCCTATTTGGAACCAGTCTGCTGTTCCATGTCCAGTTCTGACTGTTGCTTCCTGACCTGCGTACAGGTTTCTCAAGAGGCAGGTCAGGTGGTCTGGGATTCCCATTTCTGTGTGTATGTTACATTAAATGTTAAGGTTACATTAAAACAAAATAAGGGACACCCAACTGAATAAATCATGGTTTTGCATGACTGTGGACCAGTTAGTCATGAGCTCATCGTCATGATGCCTTATCTAAGAGGAATGAAGGGCAATTTTAGATTGCATGACCCTGAAGGAAGGACCAGCCATAGCTCAGCTTAGAAACCGCTTTGAACAACAGGTCAGGGCAAGAAGTATCTTCACCAACAGGGTTGCTGGTCTCTCGTGAGTTGGCTGATCAAGGAAAGAATGTAGAGATGATATGCTTGATGATAAGGTTACAGATCGTATGTGATACGGAAAATGTAATGCACCTTGTCTTTTAACTATGCTGATGAACCAAGTCATAGTGAAGTGTTAATATTCATTTCTGGATGTGCGGTTGTCTGTTACATTATTTTCTCCACTTTCCTGAAGGTGGAAATATTTCACAATGTATAATTTTAAAAAGTATGAGAAAAAACATTCAACTAAAGTGAGTCTTTAAAAAAGAAAAACTGGAAAAAGCTAAAGTTGTTAAAGATGCCACATTAAAAAGAAAGGATGAGACTAGGCTTCCTGTCTCATCAACATCTGTTCATCCTTAAAGCTTTGATGAACAGAATTATGAACAAAACTGCCTTATAAAAAAGCATGTGTTCCTTGTAATCGATTTTTAAATACATTGGCTTAATTCCAGTTGGCGTATTGCTACTCTTCATAAGCAGAAAGTTGAAAAGGCAAAAATTTTTTAAATGTTTCAAATAGACTTTATTTTAGAGCAGTTTTAAGTTCAAAGCAAAAGTGAGCAGAATATGGAAAGTTTTCATGTACCCCTGCCACTTTCCACTATCAACAAGTACGTTTGTTACAACTGATGAACCTACATGGATCCATTATGAGTGCTCAAAGCCTGTTGCTTACATTAGGGCTCACTGTTGGCGTTGTATAGCACTTTCTATAGATTTGGAAAACTCTATCCACCAGTATAATATCATACACAGTAGTTTCACGGCCTGTAAACCCCTGTGTTCCCCTGTTCACTCATTCCTCCCCCTCACCCCTGCCAACCACTGATCTTTTTACCATCTCCATAGATTTTCCTTTTCCCAAATGTTGTGTAGTTGGAATTGTATAGTATGTGGCTTTTTTTTACATTGGCTTCTTTTACTTAGGAATACACACATTTTAGGTTCCTGCATGTCTTTTCATGACTTGATGGCGCATATCTTTTTATTGTTGAATAAATTTCCAGGCTTGAATGTACCACAGGTGAATTATCCATCATCCACTGAAGGACATCTCTGCTTTCCAATTTTGGCAATTCTGAATAAAGCTCCTATAAACATCCGTGTGCAGAGTTTGGTGTCGACGTACGTTTTCAGCTCATTTTGAGTAAATACTAAGGAGAACGATTGTTGAGTCTAACGGTAAGAGAATGTTTAGTGTTGTAAGAATTTGCCAAGCTGTCTTCCCAAGTAGCCACACCATTTTCCATTCCTACCAGTGATGAAGGAAATACTTCCTGTTGCTCCAGACGCTCACCTGCATTTGATGATGTCAGAGCTCTGTATTTGAGCTGTTCTAACAGGTGTGCAGTGGTGTCTCATGGTTGAAATTCGTAATTCCTTCATGACATAGGATGTAGAGCATCTTTCCATTCGTGTTTGCCATCTGTGTTGTTGTTCGGTCGCTAAACTGTGTCCACCTCTTTGTGACCCCATGGACTACAGCACACCAGGCTTCCGTGTCCTTCACTATTTCCTGGAGTTTGCTCAAACTCATGTCCTTTGAGTCAGTTATCTTCCTTTTAAGCAAATGTAATTACTCTCAATTGGTATTACTAATACTCTTAGCAGGTCAAAGGTTGAAAAGCAACAATTTTTAAATCTGATGTTTTCACGGAACTTAGATTACCATCTAGGCTGATAAACAGAGTGTTTTGTTTTGTTTACTCTAAGAGCTATTGGACTCAGATTAGTGTAAACAAATCCTGTTCTTGCTCTTGTCCTGGGATGAGGTAGGGCTGTTAGTGGTGGAAAACTTCTGCTGTAGGAGGCCGTCATGACCAGACCCAAATGGGGGTGATTTCTCAGGTCTTTTAAGTACGCCTTAAATGGAGGCCAAGTAGGGTCGATTATAATAAGTAACTAAAAGCTTATGAAGTAGAGTTAAATGTAAGTTTTTCAAAACCTGATTGAAAGCTGAATTTTCAAGACAGTTGCAGAGAACTGTTTGGAAGGATGTTGTGTCTGTAATTGTTTGACTATATCTTTAACCAGTTAATAACATGACATGACTTCTCTGCCTTCTCACGCAATAGAAAGTTTGAAAATAGGGACTTCCCTGGTGGCCCACTGGCTAAGATTCCACCCTCCCAATGCTGGGGGTGCAGGTTCAATAACTGATCAGGAAACCAGATCCTACATGATACAACTAAGAGTTTGCACCTTGAAGCTGAAGATCCTGCAAGCCATAACTGAAAAAAAGGAAAATCCTGTGGGCCATAATCAAGATCCAATGCAGTCAAATGAATTAAAAAAAAAAAAAAGCTTGAAAACACTGTTAGGCATAAGAATTACAGTGATCATAAATCAGGATAGATGTTTTGAGTAATTGATTAAGTTTTGAGTAAAGATGCATTAATATTTGAAAATTTCAGAATTGGACACGTTCTTAAAAGGCAGGAGGAATAAAGATTACTGAAATATAATCAAATCTAACATATATGAAGAGCCTAAATATTTGCATTGTTGGTGAGTGTGGGTTTGAAATGGAAAGTCATCTGACCTGCAGGAGTAAGTGTAAGAGTAAGAAAACTGGTTAAAAAGGCACGTGCTCATTGCAGCACTATTTACAAGAGCCAGGACATGGAAACAACCTGAAGGTCCGTCAACAAAGGGATGGGTAAAGCAGATGTTCTACATATGCACAGTGCACCGCTATTCAGCCACTAAAAAAGAATGAAATAATGCCATTCTCAACAGTATGGGTGGGCCTAGAGTCTGTCATACAGAGCGAAGTAAGTCAGAAAGAGAAAAACAAGTATCATATATTAAGGAGTTTAGGCGGAAAAATCTGTGATCTTATTTACAAAGCAGGTGATCTTATTTACAAAGCAGAAATGGAGACACAGACATGGACAGCAAATACATGGACCCCAAGCGGGCGAGGAGCTGAGATGAACTGGGGGGCTGCGGCTGACAGACACACGCTAATGTGTAGGAAGTGGGCAATGGATGAGAGCCTACTGTGCAGCCCAGGTGATCTAAGCAGGAAGGAACCCCAAAACACAGGGGGTGTATGTATACATATGGGTTTCCCAGGTGGCTCTAGTAGTTAAGAATTCGACTGCCAGTGCAGGAGACATAAGAGACACGGGTTCAATCCCTGGGTTTTCAGGAAGATCTCCTGGAGGATGGCGTGGCAACCCACTCTGGTATTCTTGCCTAGAGAATCCCATGGACAGAGGAGCCTGGAGGGCTACAGCCCACAGGGTTGCACAGAGTCAGACATGGCTGAAGTGCTTTAGCATGCATGCACGCACGTGTATGTAGAGCTGATTCACTTTGCTATACAAGAGAAACTAACAGAACATTGTGAAGCAACTACACTCCAATAAAAATTTTTAAAAAAGAAAAACAAATGGCATACGTAAGAGCTATTTGAATATTGACATATCTTGTGCAAACGTGTGAATAACATAGGAAAAGTGACCTTCGGGTTTATTATTGCTAAAGTTTTCATACATTAGTACTTTTTAAATTGGAATATCACCAAGGTTTTGGCTTCTGAAACAAACAAAAAATCATCTAAAATTTTTTTATGAAACACTGTTATAGAAAGTAACAGGAATTAGAAATTCTTAAAATTTTTCTTAGTAAATGAGAAAGATTCTCTATGTAGAATCACAATTCAAGGTTTAATTTAAGTTGTATTTACAGTACTTGAACCCAAGAACAATTATAGGATTAAGTTATAAGAGTAGAAGAGAGATTACAGATAAATTTATGTGGGCATGTTAATATACAAAAGATAGTTTAGTGCAGTTAAAATGATAAATACATATGCTACTATATAGTATTATAGTATGACTAAATGACTATACTTTTATAATGACTGCATACTTAGAAAGCACTGTCATCACTAAATCTGGACTGATCCATAAAACAGCAATGCTTGATTAAAAGAAAGAATCATTAGTTACAGGTTTGCCCCCAATTAGATAAATAAAAGGAGAAAAGTTAGACTTGTTAAGTCAGCTCAGTAATGTTTATGATCCTCACACAAATAAATAGCACTCCTATAAATTTCCTTGTGATTTGAATTACCAATTAAATAATATAGCTGTTAAATCATGAGCAGTTATAAGAGGTTCCACCCCTATAAACCTTCATATGCTTGAATTAGTGCTGCTGTTATTGCTGCTAATTCAAAAGCCAGTTGTGATTTTTTAAAAAAGTCTTCTTAAAAATATATCCCCAAAGGGCAGGATTTTAATTTTTAACAGATAGGTTCTGCCACTCTGGGAAGGTGGAATAAACAGGTTTTCTGTATTCTTCCTGCTAAATACAACTGGAAACCCTGGACATTACATAATAGAACACACTTAAGAAGCATCTGGAAGGTGGAGAGAAGGCAAACTGTCTGGGAGGCCTCGAGACCCAGGCAGTGGTGGTGAGTTCTCTGGATTTTCTTTTGCCTCGTCTGTTTCCCAGACTTGAAGCTGGAGGAGGGAGTCACCTGGAAACACCAGTAGGTACCGCCCAAAAGAAAAAACAAAACAAAACCCTCAAGGAAAGCCTGCTCCTACTACCAAAGGCTCAGGGAAAGGGCAGCCTGTCTCCTAAGTGAGACAGGCAGCTTAAAGACAGTACTCTACCCTAGCCAGACAGTGCAGAAAACTGTGGACCCTCAGTCACCCACACCAGCCATGGCCGAGGGGGTGCTTGGACCTCCACCCTCCCCTGGCTGGAACCAGAGGCCCTTGCCTCCCTTCTGGGGGCTGTCAGAGGAGCAGAGAGAAGAACCAGAACTTTCTTCATTGTCCAGCGCTGACAAGGTCACCCCCACGATATGTGTCATGGAGAGCACGTGGGGAGCTGGAACCTCCACCCACCCCCGAAGCATTGATGACCCCACCCTTAGGGATCAACACTGGCAAAGTGAGGAAACTGGACTCCTCCCCTCCTGACTGTAGCTTGCATCCCTGGTGGCTCAGATGGTAGTGTCTGCCTGCAATGTGGGAGACCTGGGTTCAATCCCTGGGTTGGGAAGATCCCCTGGAGAAGGAAATGGCAACACACTCTAATACTCTTACCTGGAAAATCCCATGGACGGAGGAGCCTAGTAGGCTACAGTCCATGGCGTCACAGAGAATCGGACACGACTGAGTGACTTCACTTTCACTTTCCTCCTGGTTATACTGTGCTGTTGGCTGTCTTGGACCCCCCGTCCACCTGTGCTAAACAAAACTATAGAGATAGAGTCTGGAGGAAATAGGACAATGGCTTCACCTTTGCCTGGCAGAGGGGAATCCACCGTAGACTAGTGCCTCAAGAACTATACCCACCATCTCTGGGGAACAGGGAGAGGTTTTATATTTCAATAAAGGTCTTGCATTTTTTTGTCTTTGCAAGGTTTCAAAACTGCCAGAACTGGTTTCAGGCAAGGTAGCGACCAGGTCTGGTCTCCCTAAAGCTATCACCTGTGACCTTCGTTCTGAAATGCAGAAACCTACAAGAGAGCGTAGGGACAGAAGGCTGCCAGGTGCAGAGTGCAGTTCTCATAGTGTCTGAGAGTAATTCTGACAGCTTTGTGAAAGACACGTCCTGCTGACGAGTGTAAGTTGGTACATTTACACTTTTTGTGTTTGTTGGTAGTAACAGCCAAAGAATAGCCAGGGTTGTTAAACACTTGCCGGCCTGTTTGGCTGGTATGTGCCAAAGGCTGTTCATTCATTTCTGGTTTTGCTGCCCACACCTGCCCCTCCAGAGCAGGGTCAGAGGCACCTCATTAAAACACAAGATTTGAAAAAGATCCAGAACCTCCTAACATGATACCCCAAATCACTCCTTATGCCAAGAACCAGGAAGGTCTCAAACAGTCAATATATTGAGTAAAACGATGACCATCCGTAGGTGTCAAGATGGAGTTGACAGAGATGTCAGAATTATGTGATGACGATTTTAGAGCCCCTGTCATAAAAATGCTTCAAAGAATGATTACAAACACACTCGAAACAAATGAAAGAAAGAAATAGAAAGTTAATATGGAAATCTAACCTCATGTGCTTATAAGTGACGGTGGTAAAAGTCCTGCTGTTAATAGTGGAGGGGAAGAAAGAGAGCCTGGGGGGGCAGTGGAGGGTGTGGGATTCCAGCTCAGATCGCTCCATGGTGTACTTCCATCTCAGTGGAGAGGCCTGCTAATATGACTAACCTAGAGCATCCGTTTAAAGTAGGGGCAGTCTGGGGACTTCTCTGGTGGTCTTTTCCTGGTGGCTCAGATGGTAAAGAATCAGCTTGCAATGCAGCAGACTGGAGTTTGATTGCTGGGTCAGGAAGATCCCCTGAAGGAGGGAAGGGCAACCACTCCAGTATTCTTGCCTGGAGAATCCTATGGACAGAGGAACCTGGCAGGCTACAGTCCGTGGGGTCGCAAAGAGTCAGACCTGACCGAGCAACTAGCATTAAACCTGGTGATCTAGTGGTTAAGACTCCACACTTCCACTGCAGGGAATGTGGGCTGGGTCAGGGAACCGAGACCCTGCGTGATACATGGTGTGGCCAAATTGTTTAATTTTTAAAATTAAAGTAGGGCAGTTTAGAGTATCAACCCTGAGGTTGGGATAAAAATTCCTAACATTTTGAATAGAACCAATATTGCAGATGTTAGATGCTGTTATCAACAAGACTCATCTTACAGTGGCACTTGGCACCGAAAATACTAGCAGAATCAGTTTCAGGAAGGCAGTCAGTCCTGGCAGGAACCCCAAGGTTATAATTGCACATAAGCTCCATGGTGGACTGATGCTCAGAGCATTAAAATAAGAATCAACAGTCCTGATCTTTTGGTTAATCATTTCAAGAGCATCTGTAGTTGGACACATACTATTTGAGCTTTTAGATTTATATGCATTCTTGAATTTTGTTTATACTTGAGAACTTCTACTATAAATAGAAACTTAGTTGAGCTCTGATGCTACAGGACCCCAAAGGCTTCCAGCTTGATTAGCAGTAACTCCACAAGGGGGACACTGATATGTTTTCAAGGCTGGACACCCTCTTGTCTGTATAAACTCCAAAACAGGTTTCCTATTATTTGGGGGGGGGGGCTGTGTAACTACTTGCAGTAATCATGCTTTGGTTCCACCTGTGATACATGAAGAATTTTCATTAAAAGTATCATTTTATTTGGGCATTTGTCCTGCGTGGGGGTCTCCCAACAAAAATGTTGAAATCCAGGCCACAATGTGTATCGTACCTGTGGGGTCATTTTATCTGAATGGATTATTTAATTAAACCTTCACCTTGTTCTACTCTGATCCCTGATTTGGGCAATAAGCTAGTAAAAACAGAGTCCATTCTGTTTCCTGTTTAGAAAACAAGGGGGTCTGTGTCCTTGGCCGTTCCAGTGCTCTGGCTGCTGGACACGTGGCTGGACAGGCTGTGCCTCTAACACGCGGCACTGCAGATGATGTTTTGAGCGAGCAGGCCTCATTTAAGTGTGCCAAGTTCCTTTTGCTTCTCTTAATCTTCTTTACTGAACTCCCGTATTGAAATAGCAATGATTGGAGAAGTAATTCACAGCTAATTTTATGTGTGAAGTTATCATCTATCAGTGGATTATCCAGCAACACTGGGCTGCTCCTGTAATTGGCCCATGGATTGGAAGGCAAGAAACACCATGGGAACTCTTTCCTAGATTGTATCAGGCTGTACTGGGCATCAGTTCTGTCCCTGTGCTCTATTTTAAAATATATATATATATTTTTTTAATAAATAAAATAATTTAAATAAATAATATATTTTTATTTATATATTATTTATTTGGCTGCACCCCGTATTGATTGCAGCATGAAAACTCTTAGTTGCAGTATATGGACTCTTAGTCATGGCATGTACTGGTGTGCTGTCGTGGCCGACTCTTTGCAACCCCATGGGCTGTAGCCTGCCAGTCCTCTGTCCATGGACTTTCCCAGACAAGAATATTGGAGTGGGTTGCCATTTCCTTCTCCAAGCTGTGGCATGGGGGATCTAATTCCCTGACCAAGGATCGAACCCAGGCCCCCTGCATTGGGAGTTGGAGACAGTCACTGGATCACCAGGGAAGTCCCTCTGTGCTCTTTTTTTTTAAACCATATTGAGGAATGTCTTTTACTGCATTCGAGACTCTGATTTGAGAATGTGCTGTTGCCAAAATGATTTATCTCAGAATTCCAAGATAATAATAATTTGTATTTCCATATGACTTCAAAGCAGAGTTTGTATGCACTGATATTTCTCAGGTCAGCCTCATGCTAACCTGGTGAAGCAGAGAGCATTCTTGACTTTATCAGTTATGTCAGACCTCAGCTGTTAGGCCCTGTCCTGAGCCTCCAGAGAGGCAGTGAAGACGGGGCTGACTGCTCACAGACCACACCCCTGCGGCAAAAGCAAGCCAATTTTTGCGTGTCATTCTGCTTTCAAAGACCATGCTCTCACTTTTCCTGCCCAAGGGCGGAGTGTTGGAGGATTGCTTTGTTTCCCCAGCTGGCCGCTTGGTTGTAGAGAAAGTGAAAGTCACTCAGTCATGTCCGACTGTTTGCAACCCCATGGACTCTACAGTCCATGGAATTCTCCAGGCCAGAACACTGGAGTGGGTAGCCTTTCCCTTCTCCAGGAGATCTTCCTGACTCAGGGATCGAACCCAGGTCTCCCACATTGCAGGCGGATTCTTTACCAGCTGAACTATAAGGCAAGCCCAAGCACACTGGAATGGGTAGCCTATCCCTTCTCCAGGGGATCTTCCCAACCCAGGAAAGGAACCGGAGTCTCCTGCATTGCAGGTGGATTCTTTACCAACCAAGCCATAAGGGAAGCCCCATGGTTGAAGGGAAGCGGTTCTCAAACTGGTGGGCTTAGGAACCATCTGAGCTCGTCCAAAGGTAGGTTCCTGGGCTCTTCTTCCCAGAGTCTGATTCCATAGGTTGCGTGTGCGGCCTAGGAATTTGAACTTTTAGGAAACGGATGGTCTCTGAGGCACACTTTTGAGCAACAATGTAGATCCTTCCTACACTAGAGGAGAACTAGCGTGAATTTTTTTTTATAAAAAACTTTTTATTCTGCATTGGGTTGTAGCCAATTAACAATGTTGTGATAGTTTTAGGTGGGACAGAGAAGGGACTGAGCCATACATATACTTGTATCTATTCTCCTCCAAACTCCCCTCCCATCCAGGCTGCCCCAGAACATTGAACAGAATTCTCTAGGCCATACTGTAGGTCCTTGTTGGTTCTCCATTTTAATTATAGCTGTGTGGATGTGTCCATCTCAAACTTCCTATCTATTTCTGTCCCCTGGCAACCATAAGTTTGCTTTCTAAGTCTGTGAGTCTGTTTCTGTTTCGTAAGAAAGTTCATTTGATGAATTTATAAACATTTTTGTAATTGTGGTCAATACACATTTATATAAAATTTACCATTTTAACCATTTTTAAGGTGTATAATATTCACATTATTATGCAACCATCACCAACATACATCTCTAGATCTCTTGCCATCTCGTGAAACTGACACTCTATGCCCATTAAACATTACTAACTATGTTAAACAATAACTCCCCATTTCCCTCCCCCGTCTCTGGTAACCGCTAGCCTACTTTCAGTCGCTATGAGTCTGACTACTCTAGGTACGTCATATCAGTGGAATCATGCATTATTTGTCTTTTTCATGATCGGCATATTTCACTTGGCTTAATGTTCTCAAGGTCCATCCATGCTGTGGCATCTGTCAGAATCTCCAGCCTTTTAAAGGATGAATAGTATTCCATAGTGTGCAGACCGCATTTTGCTCGCCCATCAATTGACAATGGGGTTGCTTCCAACTTCCAGCTATTGTAAATAATGATACCTCTTCAAGTCCCTACTTTCAATTATTTTGAGTTTGTACCCAGAAGGGGGATTGCTGAATCATATGGGAGCTCTACTTTTAATTTTTTGAGAGCTCCATGCTGTTTCTCACAGTGGGCCCATCATTTTACAAGTCTCAACAACAGTGTTCAAGCGTTCTGATTTTTTACCTCCTCTCCAATATTTGTTGTTTTCTGTTTTTGTTTGCTGGTATCCTAATGGATGTGAGGTGGTATCTCACTGTAGGTTTGATTTGAATTTCCCATTGGAAGGACTGATTCTAAAACTGAAACTCCAATACTTTGGCCACCTCATGCGACGAGTTGACTCACTGGAAAAGACTCTGATGCTGGGAGGGATTAGGGGCGGGAGGAGACAGGGACGACAGAGAATGAGATGGCTGGGTGGCATCACCGACTCGATGGATATGAGTTTGAGTGAACTCTGGGAGTTGGTGATGGACAAGGAGGCGTGGCGTGCTGTGATTCATGGGGTCACAAAGAGTTGCAAAGAGTCGGACACGACTGAGCGACTGAACTGAACTGAACTGAACTGAATGATGCTAAGCATATTTTCATGTGCTTCTATGTCACTTGCATATCTTCTTTGGAGACAAAGGATTTCTTCAAAGCCCTCTGCGCATAAGGGTTTTGTTGTTGATGAGTTGTAAGAGTTACCCATATATTCTGGATTAGATAGATGTTTGCAAATATTTTCTTCCATTCCATGAGTTGTCTTTGCACTCTATTGATTATGTCTTTTGCTGCACAGAATTTTAACTTTTTGAGGTCAAATTTGCCTGTTTTTTGTTGTTGCTGCTTGTTTTGCTTATGTCATAACCAAATCCAAAGTTGTGAACCTTTTCCTCTATGTTTTCTTCTAAGAGTTTTAATGACCAGGTAAAAACTGTTACAAGTTGGCTGGAAAGTTCTGATTCAACTGCCTTATTCACCAGACATTGTGCGTTCAGATGTCCATTTGTTTGGGTCTTTATAAAATTCTCTTAATGGAAAAAAATTTCAGTTCCCTGGAAGACTTTAGAAGGCATCTGGAACAATTCTTTGCTCAAAAAGGTAAAAGTTTTGGGAAGATGGAATTATGAAGTTGCCTTAAAAATGGCAGACGGTAGTGGAACAAAATGGCGGATACATTGTTCAATAAAGCTCTTGGCAAAAATGAAAAAATGTGTCTTTTACTTTTATTTAAAAACCAAAGGAACTTTTGATCAATCCAAACAACTCCCCCAACAGCGCACACGAGAGTGCCCTTCCCTCCACATCCTTATCCTCACCCTTACACCTGTTCTGACAGGTGTGAGGTGATGTCTCACATGGTCTTGATTTCCATTTCCCTGTTAATCAGTGATGCTGGGCATGTTTTTATGTACCTGCTGGCTGTGCCATACACCTCTGGGAAAATGTCTATTTAGGTTCTTTGCCCATTTTAATTGGATTGCTTGGGGTTTATTCTTGCTATATCCCCATTTTTAGTTAGTGTTTGTAGCATATGGCATAAATTAAGGGTCCGAGTTCCTTCATTTTCATGTGGATATCCACTTTTCCCAGCACTTTTTGTTGAAAAGTCTATCCCTTCTCTAGACAGGCTTTTGAATCAGTGAGACCTGGGTTCAGGTACTGGATTCAGAGACTGATTCCCCCACTGACTAGTCCAGAGATACACGGGGAACCCTCAGGAAATGCAACTTGGCTTTCCCTCTGAATGGAAGTCAGAGGGGTACCAAGGCTTGCCTGTTGGCTGTGCCAAGGTCTGTGTGTCCTTCCCCAGACAGGGGGACCATCTCGAAAGCTCTAGCCTTAAGGGGCTTTTAGGCCCTTTGTTTAGAAATCACACTATTAATGCTTCTGTACAAGTTAGGGTCACCCCCCCTTTCCCAGCAGTACCCCCCAAAAAAGTGGGAGCATCGCAATTGATCGATGCCATGGGTCTACTCCTTCTGACCTAAGGAGGACAACCAAACAGGTCAAGACACGTCACCCCCTCAGTATCGCAGTTGGATTGTGCTCACGATGGCCCAGCCACAGGAGCCACCTGGCTCTGAGTGGAGAAGCCTTTGGCTGGTTGAGAATAATACAGGCAGGTAGAGAGCTGTGACGGCTTCATCTAGACCCCACGGGGCACCCATGTGACAACAAAGTAAATGAAGACTGACCCCGTGTGTCTAGGGGCCCACTGCTGTTTAGTTGCTAAGTTATGTCTGACTCTTTTGCAACCCCATGGACTGTAGCCTACCAAGCTCCTCTGTCCATAGGATTTTCCAGGCAAGAATACTGGAATGGGTTGCCATGCCTTCCTCTAGGGGATCTTCCTGGCCCAGGTTCAAACCTGTGTCTCCTGCATTGTAGGCAAATGCTTTACCACTGAGCCACCAGGGAAGTGCTCTAGGAGTCCGTAGTTAAATCATATTGTGATCACAGGAGAATCAGGGACCCTCAGACTCAGAGGAGAAAGGTAGCCCTCAGCCCACCAGACACCAGATCTGTCACCTGGAGAAGCCTGTAAAAGACAGACACTTTGGAAAGCCATGTGGTAATGATTACTACTACATTTACATCTGCGTAACTGCGGAGTTCACAATTCCACTTCCAGGGATGTCTCTGAAATTCTTGACCAGTGCACAAATGTACTTGTACAAGGATGTTTACTGAAGCAGGGATACGGTAGCCAAAATGTGGAACAGCATCAATAGGAGAAAGGTTAAGAAGCGATACGTCCATCGGTGGGATATGAAGCTTCCAAAAATAATAACTGACACAGACCTATTTCCTTTTCTTTCATTTTATTTATTTACTGGCATCCAGTCCCATCACTTCATGGCATATAGATGGGTAAACAGTGGGAACAGTGTCAGGCTTTATTTTTGGGGGCTCCAAAATCACTGTGGATGCTGACTGCAGCCATGAAATTAAAGGATGCTTACTCCTTGGAAGGAGAGTTATGACCAACCTACATAGCATATTAAAAAGCAGAGACATCACTTTGTCAACAAAGTTCCATCTAGTCAAGGCTATGGTTTTTCCAGTGGTCACATATGGATGTGAGAGTTGGACTATAAAGAAAGCTGATCGCCGAAGAATTGATGCTTTTGAACTGTGGTGCTGGAGAAGACTCTTGAGAGTCCCTTGGACTGCAAGGAGATCCAACCAGTCCATCCTAAAGGAAATCAGTCCTGGGTGATCATTGGAAGGACTGATGTTGAAGCTGAAGCCCCAATATTTTGGCCACCTGATGCGAAGAGCTGACTCATTTGAAAAGACCCTGATGCTGGGAAAGATTGAAGGTGGGAGGAGACGGGGATGACAGAGAATGAGATGGCTGGATGGCATCACCGACTCGATGGACATGAGTTTGGGTGAACTACAGGAGTTGGTGATGGACAGGGAGGCCTGGGGTGCTGAGGTTCATGGGGTCACAGAGAGTCAGATACGACTGAGCGAGTGAACTGAACTGGACTATTGACTGTGGCCGCACTGGGTCTCCGCTGCTTTTGCGTGGGCTTTCTCTAGTTGCAGTGAGCAGGGGCTACTCTCTCTCTGGCTGCAGTGTGCGAGCTTCTCATTGTAATGGCCTCTCTTGTTGTGGAGTCCTGGCTCTCGGGTGCAAGGGCAGCACAGCAGGCTCAGCAGTTGCGCTTTGGGGCTCTACAGCTCAGGCTCAGCAGTTGTGGCTCACAGACCAGGGATCGAACCCAAGTCCCCTGCCTTGGCAGGCGGATTCTCATCCATTGGGACGTCCCCAGACGTGTTTTCAAGACAGAGTATTAAGTGGAAAAGCATTGCAGTAGAGTTAATCTCTGTGAGTTGCCTTGTGGGAGTTTCACTTTCTGAACTGTACACTTCTGCTTTGTTCAGCACGGATCAGGCCTGGGGTGATGCTCACTCAACCATAACTCTGTGTATCAGGAAACATCTAGTTAGAAACCTTCTTGATCTTGGTGCAGAAAACCACAGGAAAGCCAGTGGAAAACAGTTTCTTCAGCAGCTTTACCGCCCTTTGACTGTCCCTACACAGCAATTTCAGGTTTCCTGTCTCAGGAAGGTGAACTGGTGTCTTAGACTGTTGATACCACCGTTGCCTTGCTGGTCATTTTCCCAGGTAACCATTCAGTGAATTTCAGATGCTGGTAAAGAAGAAGGCTATTCTCTAGGAAGTGCTGATCTTTACTACGGAGTCCAACCTTATTACTCCTTTCACCTCTGGTTCATGCACCCTTGTCATATGCAGTTAGCTTCTAAGAGAATGGGTGTGCCTCTTTTTAAGAGGTCTGAATATCCGCTCCAAATGATAGTCACTAAAAGATCAGTGAAGGAGAAAATTTTACAGTTGCAAGAGGACTCTGCTTTGCTAGATCTCTGAAGTTTTTTTCAACAGAGAACTACTCTGGTTCATTTTAAAAAATTGTAAAATTTGTAAAAATTGGCTAATACAAACTTTCAGAAACAGCTTATTACACAGAGCAAGGAATATTTCTATTAATTGGGGGTATCTAAGATGAACTCGGAGAAGGCAATGGCAAGCCACTCCAGTACTCTTGCCTAGAAAATCCCATGGATGGAGGAGCCTGGTAGGCTGCAGTCCGTGGGGTCGCTAAGGGTCGGACACAACTGAGCAACTTCACTTTCACTTTTCACTTTCACACATTGGAGAAGGAAATGTCAACCCATTCCAGTGTTCTTGCCTGGAGAATCCCAGGGACGGGGGAGCCTGGTGGGCTTCCGTCTATGGGGTCGCACAGAGTCGGATGTGACCGAAATGACTTAGCAGCAGCAGCAAGATGAACTTCAAGAACTTTGTCCCAGGAAAAAGCTAATGACTTTTTGGCTCTTATGAGCCTTAGTAGGACTTCAGAACCTATTAAGCCGTGCTGTAAGGTCACACATTAAAAAAAAAAAAAAAAGTCCAGGAGACCAATAGACAGTTTGGAGTGGGTCCAGGTAACTTCTCTTGGAGTGGGTTCTAGTAACTTCTCTCCCGCCTGGAGCAAGATGTCTCTTGTCTCTTCCATTTCCTCATTGTCAATGACAGGAGAAAATATTTTTCTCTCTGTTATTTTGAAGTTTAAATAAGATCATCTATCATCTTCCAGATATTCAGACAGTATGAAGCTGCCATCATTAAAATTGTTCCCCCATACACAGAGAATAAAAGAGAGCTGAATGAAACAAAGTGGAGGATGAAGTTTCTGATAAGGGTGATCTTCAATGCAATGTGAAAAAAGATGGATTTTCTAATAAATGGCTGGAACTAGCCTCCCGGGGCAGTGGGAAAATAGTGATAAATCCCTACCTCATTCTTTCCACATAACAAAATTCTAAATAAGCGATAAAACCTAAAAAAGAAGACCACAGAGTTTCCCTGGTGGTCCAGTGGTTAAGAATCCACCTGCCAATGCAGGGGCCATGGGTTTGAGCCCTAGTCTGAGAAGTTTCCACATGCTGAGGGGCTACTAAGCCCCTCTTGTGCTTTGGAACAAGAGAAGCCACTGCAATGAGAAATCCTCGCACCACAATGAAGAATAGTCCCCACTCTGTGTGACTAGAGAAAGTTTGCACACAGCAATGAAGACTCAGCACAGCCAAAAATGAATAAATAAATAATTAAAAAAAAGAAACCACAAAAGTACAAAGAGAAAACTTGAATGAGGTTTATAGATAATTTTGTAGTAGGGAGGGTTTGTCTAATCAGAATATAAAGCCTAGAAGCCTCGAAAAGTCAATACATTTGCTATTGGAAATTTAAAAAAAAAATCACACTCAACAGTGTGAGAAAATAAATTGGGAAAAAATTTATCAAAAGGTTAATGTCTTTATTTACAAAGAAGTTCTATATCAATAAGAATAAAGAGAACGTGCGTTTATGGGCAAAGAATTTGACCAGGCAATATGAAATACAAATGGCCAATAAACCGATGAAAGATTGTAACACAATGATGTAACACAATCAATGTCACTTGTAACACAAGAAATCCACTTAAAATCATCATCAAATTGACAAAATTTAAATTTTTTTATAGTATTCAGAGTTAGAAAGATTCAGGTTAATAGACACTCCATCACTGATGTAGAGTAACTTTTTTCAAAAAATAATTAAAAACACCTGTCACATTTCTTTAAATGTATTTTTTTGGAGTATAGTTGATTTGCAATGTTGTATTAATTCCACTGTACAGCAAGGTGATTCAGTAATACATACACATGCATTCTTTTCCATATTCCCTATCACATTTTTGAACCCATAAACCTGATTGAGCATTTCACTGCTAGAAATCTTCTCTACAGGTATATTCCCAAATGTAAATCGAGAATATTCACAGCAGCGCACTTTTGTAATCACTAAAATTAACACTACACATGTTCATGAAGAGGTGACTGGTTAGAAATCATGCTACATACATACAACAGAATCATATCCCGCTGATAAATCAATTAGGTGAAAATGTATATGCTGCCAGCTCCCTAATCTTCACTTCCAAATATCATTTTCCACTGAAAGGAACCAGGACTTCTTGGAGAAAAGGCTGATTCCAGGACGGTGGCATAGACAGAAAACCCTGGAAACATTTTGGTGCCAAAGTGTTTCTAGAATCTAAGGAAGGGCTCGGAGAAGGATGGGAACTCACCAAAAGGACACAGAAGCCAAGTTGAAGTGGCTTTCACTGGCCAGCTGAGATAATTTAAGCATCAAAATTAATTTTAAAAAATAGCTTAAATTGTTTTAATTTATAAAAATAATAACACTGGATTACAATCCATTGAATAAAATAAGAATGCAAAGGCTTAAACTAATATAAACAAAACAAAGACATGGATAAAGGGTGCAAAGAGGAAAGCTCTTTTTTACAGTAGAATTTCAGCTAAAAAATCAAGTTCTTTGCAGTAGAATACGAGAATGGGAATGACAGTGTTAGATCATCCTCAGTGGATGGGAAGCAAATGGACGAAAATCTAAGGAGCAGTTGGATTCCTTACACAAACTACACCTTACTTACAAATGGAAAATAGTAAGTTTACAAGTGCAGAAATCTGACAGAAACCACCTAAACCAAGGGATCAAAGTTAAAGGCACCAAGAACAAGTGGGGTAAAATGATGCCACCCCCCCAAGATACCTTGATGTGCCATCAAGTTTTGACATCACATCAGGTGAACCCCTACTGAGGTACATTGCAAAAAACTGGTGTGCACTCTTTCAAAACGCTTAGGTCCAGGAAGACAAAGCAAGGCTGAGGAATGTTTCCAGATTGGAGGAGACTAAGGAGATAGGACAACGAAATGCAATGTGTGACCCTGATTAAATCCTAGATGTGGGGTAGAGCAGGGTGTGGAAAAGCCATAAGGAACATAGCAGGAAGACCTGAGGAATTTAAGCATGGACTGTCAATCGGATAACAGCTACGTATGGATGTTAAATCTCCTGATAGTAATAACTGGACTGTAGTTATGGTAAAGAAGTTCCTGTCCTTGGCAAATACACACTGATATAATTTGGGGTAAGAGGTAGATGGTCTCTAACATCATCCAAAATGGTTCAGAAGAGTAATATGTAGATGGGGAGACAGGCAAAGTGAAGGGGGTGAAAGGTCAGTCATCGGTGAGTCTGGCTCATGGGTGTACAGGGTTCCTTCTACTGTTCTTGCAGGTTTTCAGAAAATCTGAAATTATATCAAAATTAATACACATGCTGCCATGGAAAGAGTTCCAAGACTGACGTAGCAAAAAAGGGAAGGTACAGAGCCTTGTGTGTGTGTCCCTCCCACTACAAAGGACACACAGGAAATGGTGACGTGGTGGCTTTTGGGGGGACAGACCAGGAATTAAGACCTGGAGAGAGAATTTTTTACTTTTCATTTACTTCGTTTCTTCCTGTTTGAATTTTTCCTTCCATCTGGTAAAAGATGTGAATTCACTTCCTTTTCTTTCTCCAATTAAAATGCAAGCGCCCCAGCAAGTGGTCCCCCTCAGGGAAAAGGGCATGAAGCTGGCGTCAGACGCCCAAGGGAGAGAGAAGCTGGGTGAGATGTCTTCGGAGACAGAGAGGCCCCAGCACAGGGAGGCAGGAAGCAGGTGGGGATTCCAAGATCCGCTTTATCTATTGGGAGATCTGCCTTTGGAGAAAAGGCAGGCTGGTGGGACAGACTGCACTCCGCTACCAGGGGACGTGCTGACAGCACCCTGGGCTCAGGATGGGTTGGGGTCTGACAGTTGAATTGCGACACAGAACAGGACTTTAATTCGTTCCCATCTCTGGCCATGTGGCCCCCTTCTCCCCCTGGAGTGGCCTTTCCCTCTTCTCTCTGTTCCACATTCCTGGGCTTAACGTTGAGCCCTCCTCCCTTTCTTGGATGGCTCAGCCGGGCCTAGAGCTGCTGCCCCAGGCCTTTCCCAGTGTGTCTACTTGATCATCTCCAGCCTCTGACTCTGGCAGGAGAAACCCAGCTCAATCCAGCAGCCTGGCCACCTCAGCAGTTCTCTAGAAATGGTTACATGATCATGGGCCAAACTGCGTAACTGCCGTGATAACTCCATCAGTGCTGGCCAGGGGCTGGGCTGGTGGGGCGGGGCGGACTGCAAGGGGGCCCAAGGGAGGCAGACTGCGTGATGGAGACGTTCTACCAGGTGATTCACAGGAGAGCTGCTAGGCTACACGCAGTGGGAAAATAACTCCTTCGGTGAAAATTGGTACATTTGATAGTATGTCAACAATACCTCTATAAGCCTAATTTTTTTTACAGATTTTCTTTGATATGGATAATTTTTAAAGTCATAATGGAATTTGTTACAATACTGCTTCTGTTTTATGTTTTTTGACCACAAGCCAGGTGGGATTTTACCTCCCCGGACCAGGGATCAGTCTGCATGCCCTACATTGGAAGGTGAAGGCTTAAACCATCGGACCACCAGGGAAGTCCCTAAGCCTAATTTTTTTTAATGCTCAAAATGAAGGAGAGCGTTTCTCTAGTGTTCAAGTGACCTGATAGCCTCTGTGAATGAAATGAGCAGGGTCTACAATTTTTTTCTCCTGAGAACCGTCCCTCTGGGTTCTGCCCACTACACAGACCCACCCACCAGATCATCACGAACTGATCCAGACTGGCAGGTAGCAGTAGTAACAGCAGAGATGAGGGGAAATTTTTTTTTTTATTTAGGGGACTTCCCTGGTGGCTCAGTAGATGAGAATCTGCCTGCCAATGCAGGGGACACAGGTTCCAACCCTGGTCCAGGAAGATTCCACACGTTCAGAGGCGCCTGAGCCAATGCACGACTACTGAGTCCGTGCCGCAGAGCCAGGGAGCTGCAACCTCAGGCCTGTTTTCTGTAACTACTGAAGTCTGAGTGCCTAGAGCCCGTGTTCCTCGACAAGAGACGCCACGGCAATAAGAAGCCTGGCACAACCATCAGAGACACGTCCCTGGTCACCGTGACTAAAGAAAGCCCTCAAAGCACCCAGAGTGGGCAGGGTGGGGACCAGGGTGGGGGACTGGGGTGGAGGTGTCAGTGGGGGATCTGGGCCACGTGGGAATGGGATCGCTGAAGAGAAGCTGTCTGACATTTATTTCAAATTGCCTGTGGGGCTGGGATGCAAGTCCTCCATCTCTGCAAACCTTTGGCAGAGTCTATAAGTACAGTCCATCTGCGAATGATCACTTGGTTGCATTGGAGCAGAAGGCCTGGGCGGAGCACAGGATATACAAACCCAGGGTGGTGGAAGGATTCATTGAAACTGATGAAACTCCTCTAAGCAGAAATAATGACTGAGCGGGTACTGTGGAGACTTCCCGTGTGCAGTTATTGCGCCTTTGGCAGCAGGAGTTGATGTGGGGACAGCGGGGCACAGAGCAGGCAGGCAGGACACTGGCACTGTCGGGAGAGGGGACCATCCCTGTATGCAACCATCGGCACCAGGCCTGGCGGCCACCAGCCCAACCCTGGGCCACCATCCTGGGCCACTGTGGTGACGGTCACAGAGAAGAGGAATGCCCTCCTCCAAGCAGCTGAGGGAAATGCTGAAGCCTCTGGCCAGGCTGATTTGCAAAGGCCCTGGTCAGCGGCAGTGGGAGCCTCAGGGACAGCACAGGGTCTCATGGCCCTTTGCCTCCAGCCCTGCTCCTGGAGGAGGAGAAGAGAATGAAAGCAAAGACAGAAGAACCCTAGGGGTCCGATGATGACCTGGGCTTGCGTCTTTTCGATTAAATACCTTTTGTAACATGAGTCAGTAAAAAGCTGAAGTTTTTTTAAGAAAAAAACGTTAGTGATCACGGCTCTTGGGGACTAGAAGGGAGTGTGGAGACAAAATAGCTGACAGTGGTAAAGGGGAGGAGTGACTTAGAAAGGACAGTTAAGAACTGAGCAAGAAGCAGAGGAGCCTGAGGAACATATTACCCGTCTCACCTAGCATCACATACCACTTCTGGCATCAAATTCCTGGAGAGACAGGAAAGCTGAAGGGAAACAGGGCTTTTCACTGTAAGTGGGGGTGGGCTGGAGCCCACTCCACCTGAATCACCAAGGACAAGGGTCTCAGTTGCATTCTGGATTATTGCATTTTAAAAACAACAGTATTAATAGCTACTGTTCAAAGAGGTCCTAGTAAGCACCAAGCTCTGTATTAGGCACTTTATATATATTATCTCACTTAAACCATACACCCACAAGGAGTAGGTTTTACTAGCCCGCAATTGATTTAATTTTATTGAAATATAGTTGATTTAAAAAGTTGTGCTGATTTCTGCTGTGTAACAGTTTCAGTTATACACACACACACACACACACACATATATACATTCTTTTTCACATTCTTTGCCTCTGTGGTTTATCACAGGACATTGAGTGTAGCTCCCTGGGCCACACATAGGACCTTGTCGTTTGTCCAGTCCCCATACAACGGTTTGCATCTGTTAATCCCAAACTTCCACGTCACCCCCTCTTCTCCCTGAACAACCACAAGTCTGTTCTCTGAGTCCGTCTTTCCACTTCATACAAACATTCACTTATGTCACATTTTAGATTCCACATTTAAGTGAAATCATACGGTATTTGTCTTCATCTCACTTATTTGGCTTAGTATGTGTGGATGTGAGAGTCGGACGGTGAAGAAAGCTGAGCGCCGAAGAATTGATGCTTTTGAACTGTGGTGTTGGAGAAGACTCTTGAGAGTCCCTTGGACTGCAAGGAGATCCAACCAGTCCATCCTAAAGGAGATCAATCCTGGGTGTTCATTGGAAGGTCTGATGTTGCAGCTGAAACTCCAATACTTTGGCCACCTCATGCGACGAGTTGACTCACTGGAAAAGAGTCTGATGCTGGGAGGGATTGGGGGCAGGAGGAGAAGGGGACAACAGAGAATGAGATGGCTGGATGGCATCACCGACTCGATGGACATGAGTTTGAGTGAACTCCAGGAGTTGGTGGTGGACAGGGAGGCCTGGCGTGCTGTGATTCATGGGGTCGCAAAGAGTTGGACACGACTGAGCGACTGAACTGAACTGAACTGATCATCTCTAGGTCCATTCCTGTTGATGCAAATGGCATTATTTCATTCTTTTTAATGGCGCAGCAGTATTCCATTGTATATATGTACCACATTTTCTTTACCTGTTCATCTGTCAATGGATATTTAGGTTGCTTCCATGTCCTGGTTACTGTAAATAGTGCTGCAATGAACATAGGGGTACATGTATCTTTTTGAATTATGGGTTTTCTCTAGATAAATGCCCAGGAGTAGGATTGCAGGATCACATGGTAACTCTATTTTTAGTTTTTTGAAAGCCCTCCATAGCTATTGCATTAATTTACATTTCCACCAACTCTGTAAGAAGGTTCCCTTTATTCCACACCCTCTCCAGCATTTGTTATTTGTAGACTTTTTAATGATTATTAGCCCCCACTTTAGAGATTGTGGTTTCATTCTGTCTGCCCTCTGATGGATGAGGATAAGAGGCTTCTGAAGCTTCCCAATGCGGGGACTCGCTATGGGGGAAACTGGGTCTTGCTCTGGTGGGCAGGACCATGCTGGGTAAATCTTTAATCCAATTTTTTGCTGATGGGTTAGGCTGTGCTCCCTCCCTGTATTTTGGACTGAGGGGCTTAGTCCTAGGAGCTCCAGTCTCTACAGTAGGCTATAGGTTCTGTAGGATGACTTCCCTGGTGGCTCAGATGGTAAAAGTGTTTGCCTACAATGCGGGAAACCAGGTTTGATCCCTGGGTTGGGAAAATCCCCTGGAGAAGGAAATGGCAACCTACTCCAGTACTCTTGCCTGGAAAATTCCATGGACGGAGGAGCCTGGTAGGCTAGGTGAGCTATAGTCCATGGGGTCACAAAGTCAGACATGACAGAGCGACTTCGCTTTCACTTTCTATGGAATAATGGCAACCTCCTCCAAAAGGACTTATGCCAGCATGCTGCACCTGCCCGGACTGCTGTTGCAGGCCACTGCTGACCCAGGCTTCCGCCGGAGACTCCCAAACACTCACAGGAGAGTCAGGCTCAGTCTTTTGGGGGGTCAGTGCCCCTTGCTCCTGGGTGCTAGTACACACAAGGTTTTGTTTGTGCCCTCCAAGAGTCTGTGTTTTCCCAGTCCTATGGGAGTTCTGTAACAACATCCTGCTGACCTTCAAAGTCAGATTCGCTGGGGAGTCCCAGTCCTTTTACCAGATCGCCAGGTTGGGACGTCTCTTGTGGGGCCCCAAACTTTCGCAGCAGTTTGAGAACTTCTTTGATATAATTTGTGGATTGTCCACCCGGCAGCTCTGTGGTGGGGCTAATGTCAACCTGGAGGAGTTATACCACGTGCCATGCCTCCCAGGTCTGCTGAAGCCAGACCCCCTGTCCCCAGAGGGAGCCACTGCTGACCCGTGCCTCCATAGGAGACCCTCAAACACGTGAGTCTGAGCAAACACTGAGAGATAGTGAAGGACAGGGAAGCCTGGTGTGCTGCAGTCCAAGGATGTTACTTTTCAGTTTGTATACCTGTATAATTATTTCTTTCATTCTTGAATTTTAGGATGTATCTCATTGCAGCAACCAAGGGGTTGCAAAGAGTTGGACATAACTGAGCAATTTAGCAACAACAACAATTTAGAGATAAGAAAAGTAAACCTCAGTGAGGGCCAATGAACTGCCTCTTCACAAAACCAAAAAAATACAGAGTCAGGGTTACGATCACATCTCTGACTTCAGAGACCACTTCTAATCAAATGGTAAAGGGTACAGTATGTATCACCAGTTGCCTTGGCCCATTCCCCATCCATTCAGTGCATTTTTTATTGAGAGCCTATGATGTTCCAGGCACTGAGAATGCAGCAGTGAACCACATCTCTGCCCCCATGGAGTAGAGGTTAAGACCTCAGAACTAAGGTGTACTAAGAAACATCCTACCAGGAAGAACACACACGCCCAACCCACATTCACGGTTTCCCCGCCACCACGGCCAAGGGATGGGCAACTTCTTCCTCTTTCATTTGAATTTCCTGGAATAAAAACCTATGCACGTAAAAATGAAGGGAGCTTACAAACTGATTTCCTCCCCCAGTATCATCCCTCCAAGAAGGGTGACTCAGGGCCCCTAATCCCAGCTCTTGTTTCACCCAAGCTTCGAGGCCCGATGGCCAGCCGGCCAGGGTCTCATTCGCAGAGGGAGAAGCTGACTGCACGTCCTTCCCTTCCTCACAGCAGCTGGCTCTGTGCGAAAGATGGACCCAAGTTCATTCTCACTGTCAGTCGTCAGCCCACCCTCGCCATTCACCGTCTGCTCTAGAAGAAAGGCAGATGTCTTCACGCCCTCCAACTAAACACGTTTTCCAACCTTTGTGACAAGAGAATTTTTGTTTTTTGCAGGAACGCGTCCTGACTTGCAGAGTCCTCTCCCTGCAGGGCTGGGATAAAACGAACTTGGAACGATAATGAAAGAATCGCTCGAAATCACTGAGCCAGAACTGACTCTGGGGCTGAGGGCCTGGGGAATTCCTCCATCCGCCCAGGGGTCTGTTTTATCTCCTTCCTATCTTTCAATCTGCCTTTTCTTACTGTGTATGAGTCAGCTTTCCACAGTTTATTGTGATCGACACAGTCAAAGGCTTTGGCATAGTCAATGAAGCAGAAATAGATGTTTTTCTGAAACTCTCTTGCTTTCTCCATGATCCAACGGATGTTGGCAATTTGATATCTGGTGCCTCTGCCTTTTCTAAAACCTGCTTGAACATCTGGGAGTTCACGGTTTACATACTGCTGAAGCCTGGCTTGGAGAATTTTGAGCATGACTTTACTAGCGTGTGAGACGAGTGCAATTGTGCGGTAGTTTGAGCATTCTTTGGCATTGCCTTTCTTTGGGATTGGAATGAAGACTGACCTCTTCCAGTCCTGTGGCCACTGTTGAGTTTTCCAAATCTGCTGGCATATTGAGTGCAGCACTTTCACAGCATCATCTTTCAAGACTTGAAATAGCTCAACTGGAATTCCATCACCTCCACTAGCTTTGTTAGTAGTGATGCTTTCTAAGGCCCACTTGACTTCACATTCCAAGATGTCTGGCTCTAGGTCAGTGATCACATTATCGTGACTATCTTGGTTGTGAAGATCTTTTTTGTACAGTTGTTCTGTGTATTCCTGCCACCTCTTCTTAATATCCTCTGCTTCTGTTAGGTCCATACCATTTCTGTCCTTTATCGAGCCCATCTTTGCATGAAATGTTCCCTTGGAATCTCTAATTTTCTTGAAGAGGTCTCTTGTTTTTCCTATTCTGTTGTTTTCCTCTATTTCTTTGCATTGATCACTGAGGAAGTCTTTCTTATCTCTCCTTGCTATTCTTTGGAACTCTGCATTCAGATGCTTATATCTTTCCTTTTCTCCTTTGCTTTTCGCCTCTCTTCTTTTCACAGCTATTTGTAAGGCCTCCTCAGACAGCCATTTCGCTCTTTTGCATTTCTTTTCCATGGGGATGGTCTTGGTCCCTGTCTCCTGTACAATGTCACGAACCTCCGTCCAGAGTTCATCAGGCACTCTATCAATCAGATCTAGTCCCTTTAATCTATTTCTCACTTCCACTGTATAATCATAAGGGATTTGATTTAGGTCATATCTGAATGGTCTAGTGGTTTTCCCTACTTTCTTCAATTTAAGTCTGAAAGAGATGGGAATCCCAGACCACCTGACCTGCCTCTTGAGAAACCTGTATGCAGGTCAGGAAGCAACAGTTAGAACTGGACATGGAACAACAGACTGGTTCCAAATAGGAAAAGGTGTACGTCAAGGTTGTATATTGTCACCTTGCTTATTTAACTTATGTGCAGAGTACATCATGAGGAACGCTGGGCTGGAAGAAGCACAAGCTGGAATCAAGATTGCTGGGAGAAATATCAATAACCTCAGATATGCAGATGACACTACCCTTATGGCAGAAAGTGAAGAGGAACTCAAAAGCCTCTTGATGAAAGTGAAAGAGGAGAGTGAAAAGGTTGGCTTGAAGCTCAACATTCAGAAAACAAAGATCATGGCATCTGGTCCCATCACTTCATGGGAAATAGATGGAAAAACAGTGGAAACAGTGTCAGACTTTATTTTTTTGGGCTCCAAAATCACTGCAGATGCTGATTGCAGCCATGAAATTAAAAGACGCTTGCTCCTTGGAAGGAAAGTTATGACCAACCTTGATAGTAAAAAAAAAGCAGAGACATTACTTTGCCAACCAAGGTCCGTCTAGTCAAGGCTATGGTATTTCCCGTGGTCATGTATGGATGTGAGAGTTGGACTGTGAAGAAGGCTGATCGCTGAAGAATCGATGCTTTTGAACTGTGGTGTTGGAGAAGACTCTTGAGTGTCCCTTATACTGCAAGGAGATCCAACCAGTCCATTCTAAAGGAGATCAATCCTGGATGTTCATTGGAGGGACTGATGCTAAAGCTGAAACTGCAATACTTTGGCCACCTCATGCGACGAGTTGACTCACTGGAAAAGACTCTGATGCTGGGAAAGGTTGGGGGCGGGAGGAGAAGGGGACGACGGAGAATGAGATGGCTGGATGGCATCACCGACTCTGTGGACATGAGTTTGAGTGTACTCCGGGAGTTGGTGATGGACAGGGAGGCCTGGCGTGCTGTGATTGATGGGGTCGCGGAGAGTCGGACACGACTGAGCGACTGAACTGAACTGATGAGTCAGCTTCCAGATTGCTCAGAAAACAGTCCTTTCCTTACTCAAAGGAGCTCAGTTCTGCTTGGTTCTCAAAGACGGAGCAAGAGGATATTTATCTTTGACTTACCCTCTGAAGAAGATTTTTATTTTAAAATAACCCCCTCGGAAATGGTATCCTTACCAGCAGTGCCATATGGCCTCTACAGCAGAACAAATTAGCACTGGACTCTGTATGACTTGGTGATGAGAGATCCCCATCTCTCATCACGGTAACTCTCAGGGAGTCACATGCCTCCAATAAGATTCTAGATACCTCTGATGAGAGCTGGAGCCCCTGGTACAGTGGTACCCAGGATTGCGCTAGGCACTCAGGCTGCTCAGTGCTTGTGGATTATCCAAAATAGCATATTCAGCCTCAAAACAGGAAGAAAAAGAAAGATTTTTCCTCTGCATCTGAATATAATTTTGTGTAAACAATCAGCTCACTCATCTCTAGAACAGGATAAAGACCAGATGTAGGCAGTGAGTATCTTATCTGGAGGGAATAGGAGTTTAACAAGATAAACATCTTGGGATATGATAAAACCCAGAGACTCCTTCCTGGGCTGTCATTAATTTTTTTTTTAAGTCCAGCAATATGTGACTTATCAGAGAGATTTATATTCAGTTGAAAACAAAGTTATTTTGAGCTGAGCAAATGAAAATGCTTAAATTATAGTGGCACAGAGTGAATTTTTAGCATGTCCATGGATGTCTCATTAAGTTTCTCAGGGACAGTGATTTTCAGAGAACAGGATCAAAAGGAAATCTTTTGTGATGTCCCACAGGAAACAGACTCTACATAGGGCCCAGCACCCATAGGAGTTCTTTTATTTATGAAAATAAATTTATTTTTAAAACTGATTTATTAAAGAAACATATTGCACTGAAAACATGTCAGGCACTATTCTAAGTGTTTTACAACTATTTACTCATGTTCCTTTCTCTTTCTGCTTTGAGGTCAAGTGTGTTGGTTAGCAGGGGCAATAGCATAAATGAAGAAACTCTGAGCATCCTGGCATGCCTGGGTCAACCCTGGTCGCACTGACCCCTCTGCTCGTGTTGATGTCTGTTCCTAAGAGTTAAGTTCAGACTCAGGCTGTGTCCAGGTCAGAGTTTCTCTGTGTCAGGCACGGCTCTTACCATCTTATCATCTGTCCTTCATAACAAGCTCCCCAGCCCCTCCCATCTCTGACTTGTGCGTTCTGTTGTTTTCAGGCTGAACCACATAAAACTGCTAATCTTTGTTGCTGATGTTTCAACTGGTTTCGTTTTATTTTTAAAAAATGATAACTTCATGCAATTCAACCTTATGCTGTCTACTTTTTTAAAAATCGAGGTACAGTTGATCTGGGGGCTTCCCGGTGGCTCAGCAGTAAAGAATCTGCCTGCAATGCAGGAACCACTGAAAATGTAGGTTTGAACCCTGGCTCTGAAAGATACCCTGGAGGAGGGTATGGCAATCCACTCCAGTATTCTTGCCTGGAGAATCCCACGGACAGAGGAGCCTGGCAGGCTACAGTCCATAGGGACACAAAGAGTCGGACATGACTGAAACAACTTAGCACCAAGCACCATAGTTGATTTACAGTATTAGTTTCAGGTACACAACACAGTGATTCAAAATTTTTAGAGATTATACTCTAGCTCAGTTGGTAAAGAATCTGCCTGCTCTGCAGGATAGCCTGGTTTGATTCCTGGGTCAGGAAGATCCACTGGAGAAGGGATAGGCTACCCATTCCGGTGTTCTTGGACTTCCCTTGTGGCTCAGTTGGTAAAATATCTGCCTGCAATGTGGGAGACCTGGATTCGATCCCTGGTTGGGAAGATCCCCTCGAGAAGGGAAAGAATACTCCAGTATTCTGGCCTGGAGAATTCCATGGACTGTGTCGTCCAAGGGGTCACTAAGAGTTGGACATGACTGCGTGATTTCACTTTCATTTTCATAGTTATTACAAAATATTAGATATATTCCCCATGCTATACAATGTATCCTCATAACTTATTTATCCTAAAGATAGTAGTTTGTGCTTACTCCTTGGAAGGAAAGTTATGACCAACCTAGATAGTATATTAAAAAGCAAGAGACATTACTTTGTCCGTCTAGTCAAGGCTATGGTTTTTACCGTGGTCATGTATGGATGTGAGAGTTGGACTGTGAAGAAAGCTGATCACCGAAGAATTGACGCTTTTGAACTGCGGTGTTGGAGAAGACTTTTGAGAGTCCCTTGGACTGCAAGGAGATCCAACCAGTCCATTCTAAAGGAGATCAATCCTGGGTGTTCATTGGAAGGACTGATGCTAAAGCTGAAACTGCAATACTTTGGCCACCTCATGCGACGAGTTGACTCACTGGAAAAGACTCTGATGCTGGGAGGGATGGGGGCGGGAGGAGAAGGGGACGACAGAGAATGAGATGGCTGGATGGCATCACTGACTCGATGGACATGAGTTTGAGTGAGCTCCGGGAGTTGGTGATGGACAGGGAGGCCTGGCGTGCTGTGATTGATGGGGTCGCGGAGAGTCGGACACGACTGAGCGACTGAGCTGAACTGATCATGTCCCTCCCCTCTGCCTTCTTCCCACTGTTAACCATGAGTCTGATCTCCGTATGTGATTCTGTTGCTTTTTGTTATATTCACTAGTTTGTTGCATTTTTTTAGATTCCTCATATAAGTGATATCATACTGTATTTGCTTTTCTCTGTCTGACATATTTCACTAAGCATAATGCCCTCCAAGTCCATCCATCAATGTTGCTGCTGCTGCTGCTGCTAAGTCACCTACATTTTAAAGAGCAACGGGCTGCTTGGAGTGGTCTGAGTAACTTGAAGTACCTAAAGTCTTTAGGTACCTGAGTACCTAAAGTCCCAGAGGTAGTCAACAGCAGTACCTAGATTTAAAATCCTTCTGAACTTAGTAGTATGATACTTTTAGCTACACATTAAAAACTTGCACTCAAAACCAGCTGCTGGGGTTTGAACATCAGATCATTATCCACTTAAAAGCCTGTGACTTTCTTTCTGAGCTTCAGTCTTCTCATCTGTAAAATGGAGATAATAATTTGTAGGGTGGCCTTGAGGACTGGATGAGGAAACCTAAGTACAGATTTTGTGGCAGGCACTTACAAAGGTCTGTCTAGTCAAGACTATGGTTTTTCCAGTAGTCATGTATGGATGTGGGAGTTGGACCGTAAAGAAAGCTGAGTATCGAAGAATTGATGGTTTTGAACTGTGGTGTTCAAAAGACTCTTGAGAGTCCCCTGGACTGCAAGGAGATCCAACCAGTCCATCCTAAAGGAGATCAGTCCTGGGTGTTCATTGGAAGGACTGATGGCTGAAGCTGAAACTCCAATCCTTTGGCCATCTGATGTGAAGAACTGACTCACTGGAAAAGACCCTGATGCTGGGAAAGATTGAAGGCAGGAGGAGAAGGGGATGACAGAGGATGAGATGGGTCGATGGCATCACCAACTTGATGGAAGTGAGTTTGAGCAAGCTCTGGGAATTGGTGATGAACAGGGACGTCTAGCGTCCTGCAGTCCATGGGGTCACAGAGTTGGACACGACTGAGAGACTGAACTGACTGACTTATTAAGCACTCTGTCACTCTGTGAAGTGAGCTATCATCTTCAGATTGCCTTTCATACTTATCCCTGCTTGAGTAATAATACACACACAGACACATCTTTGCTAATATGTTGCCCTCGAACTGAGAAACTCAATAATAAACTCGAATCATGATGCCAAGGAGGTAGGAGATGAAGCATTAACAGGCTGAGAGCTCGTCTGACAATTTCCGCCCGTTACTGGGGCTGAGCCTGCAGTTTTGTGTTACACTGTTAGATTTCGCCCCCCTTCTTCATTTTTCTTAAGGGGGAAGCGGAGGTTGTCACGCCTAGGGACTACAGGTGTGATTTATCATTCTCGATCTGAGCCCAGGAGTCTGCAGACCAGGTGAGGGATTGCAGCCGGAAAAGCTAGAGGCCCAGGCTAATTCTCGTAAACCGTCCGTAAATCCATGCTAGCGGGAGGGAGGGGGAGCGGGAAATTCCCCTACTTCAAAGTCTAGGAAGCGCGGTCACGCTGACCCCGGGGCCGGGGGGCCGGGAGAGGAAATCCCCACCTTCCCCAGAAAGCGCTCAGGTAGAAGTCGCACGTCTGCGGCGCGCGCGGGCGTCTTTCCCAGGGTCGGTCCCGGCAGGGGCGGGGAAGGCTGGGCCGGCGGCCCCTTTAAGGCCGCGACCCACGTGCCCCGTGACGTCAGAGCAGGAAGCGTTTGAGGAAGCGGCGCCCGGCAGGCGGCTGCGAGGGCCCCGCGCGTTCCTGCCTTCGGGGCGGCGCCCGCGCCCCGCCGCCAGGTGAGCGCCTCGGGCGGGCGCCCCCGGGGCTCCCCGCGCCCCCGTCTGCGAGGCTCGCGGAGGCGCGCGTGACCGGCCCCGAGTCCGGGGCTTCCCGGGCGGGGCGGGCGGGCGGGAGGCCCCGGCGGGTGGTGCCGGCCCGGGACGCGGCGGCCGAGCGGGCCGCAGCCGGGGGCGCGGGGGGCGTCCTGCCCCTGCGGCGTCCGTGCGGCTTCGCGGTGGGCTGGGTGGGGGGCTGCGAGAGACAGGACTGGGCTCCCCAGACGAGAGCCAGACCCAGCCACCTGCTTTGACGCAGGGCCATGCAGAGTCAGCTGTGGCACCCCTTGACCGTGTCCGTCTTCTCGAGTCCCGCTCTTCCTAACCGTCCCCTTTTGTCGTCTCCCCCACCCCCACACTGCTTGCAGCTTAGCAGGACTTCAGTATGAGCTGGTCACCGTCCCTGCCAGCCCAGACATGTGGGGCCTGGGAAATGAAAGAGCGGCTGGGGACAGGGGGATTCGGGAACGTCATCCGATGGCACAATCAGGTAGGCTCTGTGCTGCTGGGAGGAGCCGGGGGGCGGCAGGGCTGGGGGTGCAGACTAAGTCTCACCGCACACCGCCCCCCAGCCCGTGAATGGGGCTCACCTTGGCCCTGGGCTTCTTGGGAGAGAAAGGGCCTGGGAAGGTAGCCTCAGGTCCCCTAAGCTGACCCTAGGTTAGTGGTCTCCAACCTTTACTGTCACCTAAATAGTCAAAACAAAAATTAAGTTTTCAGCTTCAAATATATATTTTAAAAATTACATATCTTTGCTAACCTAATATTATCACCTACTAATGTATGGTGTCCTGATGTATTAGATGTTATGAAACATGCAAACATGTTTTCACACTCTAGAAAAATATAAAGTGTGAAAATAATAAAACATTTTTGAATGTTTTAAAAGTTAATTTAAAAAACATTTTAAATACTTACCAGTTATGGTGTCTTCCCAGAATACCTCACAGCGAGAGTTATACAGAGGCAGACGAAAATGAGAGTTATCGATGAGGATGTTGGGTGAACATGCGGGTTTCAAGTAATTTTTATAATTTTGAATTCTTTGCGCCAATTTTACACCTCATAGATCTTCATTGTTTTCTTAATGTCTTTGACACATGAGTTTTTCACCCCACAAGCCTTAGGGCTTCCATATTCCTGTGTGCCCTGGTGTTACATGCACTAAAATTCTCCACAAGAATCTCTTTAAGCGACTCATCCATTTTATGAGAGTCCTTCTGTTAAAATCCTGGAATGCAAAGTCAAGTGGGCCTTAGGAAGCATCACTGTGAACAAAGCTAGTGGAGGTGATGGAATTCCAGTTGAGCTGTTTCAGATCCTAAAAGATGATGCTGTGAAAGTGCTACACTCAGTATGCCAGCAAATTTGGAAAAGTCCACAGTGGCCACAGGACTCTAAAAGGTCACTTTTCATTCCAGTCCCTAAGAAAGGCAGTGCCAAAGAATGTTCAAACTACTGCACAACTACACTCATCTCACACGCTAGTGAAGTAATGCTCAAAATCGTCCAAGTCAGTACTTAAACCATGAACTTGCAGATGTTCAAGCTGGATTTAGAAAAGGCGGAGGAACCTGAGATCAAATTGCCAACATCCATTGGATCATTGAAAAAGCAAGAGAGTTCCAGAAAAACGTTTCAGCTTTATTGACTATGCCAAAGCCTTTGTGTGAATCACAACAAACTGTGGAAAATTCTGAAAGAGATGGGAATACCAGACCACCTTTCCTGCCTCCTGAGAAATACGTATGCAGGTCAAAAAGCAACAGTTAGAACTGGACATGGAACAACAGACTGGTTCCAAATTGGGAAAGGAATATACTTCAAGGCTGTATATTGTCACCATGCTTATTTAACTTATATGCAGAGTACATCATGAGAAACAGTGGGCTGGATGAAGCACAAGCTGGAATCAAGATTGCTGGGAGAAATATCAGTAACCTCAGATATGCAGATGACACCACCCTTATGGCAGAGAGCGAAGGAGAACTAAAGAACCTCTTGATGGAAGTGAAAGAGGAGAGTGAAAAAGTTGGCTTAAAACTCAGTATTCAGAAAACTAAGATCATGGCATCCAGTCCCATCACTTCATGGCAAGTAGATGGGGAATTTTTGGGTTCCCAAATCACTGCGGATGGTGACTATATCCATGATATTAAAAGATGCTTGCTCCTTGGGAGAAAAGTTATGACCAACCTTCAGTTCAGTTCAGTTCAGTTGCTCAGTCATGTCCGACTCTTTGCGACCCCATGAATCATAGCAGGCCAGGCCTCCCTGTCCATCACCAACTAAAAGCAGAGACATTACTTTGCCAACAAAGTCTGTCTAGTCAAAGCTATGGTTTTTCCAGTAGCCATGTGTGAAGGTGAGAGTTGGACCATAAAGAAAGCTGAGCGCCGAAGAATTGATGCTTTTGGACTGGGAGTTGGAGAAGACTCTTGAGAGATCCTTGGACTGCAAGGAGATCCAACCAGTCCATCCTAAAGGAGGTCAGTTCTGAATATTCATTGGAAGGACCGATCCTGAAGCTGAAATTTTTATACTTTGGTCACCTGATGCGAAGAATTGACTCATTGGAAAAGACCCTGATGCTGGGAAAGGTTGAAGGCAGGAGAAAAAGGGGACGCCAGAGGATGAGATGGTTGGATGGCATCACCAACTCAATGGACATGACTTAGAGTAAACTCTGGGTGTTGGTAATGGACAGGGAACCCTGGTGTGCTGCAATCCATGGGGTCTCAAAGAGTCAGGCACAACTGAGTGGCTGAACTGAACTTATTAAAATCGGATGGTACTGTCCACAATTCTACGTAAGTGGGGCACTTGGAACCTCCAGCGTGTCCCCACCGGCCCCTGTCCGCCCCTGCTGGTGGAAGACCCATTGTCCTTGGGATCCCCCAAGTGTTAGAAGTGACACGCGACCTGACAGATGCTCTGAGCGTGGTGCTGCACAGTTAATAGCAGGAAAGCTTCATTTCCGGTGTTTGTTTTTTTTGGATTCCTGTTTTGAGTAACCCCTACCTGTACCCAGTTTGGAGACCTCTGCTCGGGGGAACTCTCACTCACGCTATAGCTAATACTAGCTTCTTGACCCAAAATTCAGACACACTGAAGCCCTTGAGGGAAGGTACCCACTTTTTAATGAAGGGCCTCGAGCATCCTTCTGGACTTGAAGAGATGGTGGATTCCCAGGAGCCTGGTTGCAGCCAGCAGGGAGAGTCATGCCGGCCTCCGGCCAGTCACCGCAGAAGTCATCTCAGACCCCCAGCCTCCCGTATCAGCTGGAAGACATGGAGCTCTGAATGGGTGGAGCAGCCCCTGGAGGAACGTGGGGGCCCGAGGACAGTCCTGCAGGTGGGAGGTCTCAGAGTCACCCGGCAAACTCCCGACTCCAGCAAACCCCGTGGCTGCGGGGGCGAGGGGGGTGCAGCAGAGCCCTGGCATCAGGACGGAAGAGCTAGCTCCTTCCTCAGTTCAGTTCAGTCACTCAGTCGTGTCCGACTTTGCGACTGCGTGGACTGCAGCACACCGTGCCTCCCTGTCCATCACCAACTCCTGGAGCTCAGCCCCATGCTCAGCCCACACAGACCTGGGCCGGGCGCTTTCAGACGGGCCAGGGCCTTCAGAGTCTCTGCTCCAGCCTGCGTCCCACTGCAGCCACATCTCGGCTTCCTTGAGAGAGCATTCTATCGCAGAGTGGGCCACTGTCTGCCGTCTCCACCCCTGGGGGCCCTGTGTGCTCTCTGGCCTTGGGGTACGGTTGTCAGATGGAGGCTGTTTCTGGCTTTCTAGCTGTGAGCCCAAGAGATAGAGAGTGTGTGTCTTCTATTTCAAGTTTCTTCTGTTCAAAAACCTTATTTTTTTAAAAAAGAACCGAAAGCCAAGCTCTCAGTCTGCCGTCTGGGGCCCTTACCCTCCCTGCCTCTGCCCTCTGGGCTCCAGCAGGTCAGTCAGCGAGGCCCACCCGGCGGAGCTGGGGGTCGGTTCTCCCTGAGCTCCTGAGCCCCCCGCGTGGCCAGTGTGTCTGCGGAGGAGGGCTCCTGTCAGCCTGGATCCTGTCTGCCTTTGGGCCTCTTTCAGTTCCCTCACAGAAATTCTATGTTGAGCATGTATTGGGTGCCCAAGAGTCAGCCACTGTTTGGTGAAGGCCTTTTTGAAAAAAGGAAAGCACCGTTAATCAAGTATTATAAACGTAAACTCTCAACTATGGTCATCACAGCCTGGGAGAGGGACCCCAGGTTGCTGAGACCTTATACCGGGGATCAGGAGGGGTCTGGGGGTTGGGAAGGCTGTCCTGGGGGCATCACCAGGCGGGAGGAACAAGCAACCTGAGGGTTGGTGGGCTCTGGCCAGGCGGGGAGGGTAGGAAGAGGGTCCAGGCTGAGGGGGCGACCTGTTCAGAGCCCCTGCCGAGGTTAGGTCCTGGCCAGCGGGTGTGAGCGGGTGAGTTGACAGGGGAGCCGGGTGCAAGGGAGGCTGATGTGCAGAAGGTGGGTGCTGCTGCAGGGAGCCCTGCTCTGGGTCGGGGGGACACATGGAACGGGGCCCAGGCAGTGCTGGGTGGGGCAGTCAGCTCTCCCCGAAGACATCCTGACTTCTACTGATCCCTGCTGCTGTCAGCCTGTCTGGGCCCAAAGCCACCAGAGCACCTTGCAGAGATGCACTGGCATCCTGAGTCTTGGACGAGTGAGGCGTCCCAGGGCGCCTTGCTCGTGTCACACCCTCCGCGTGCTGTGATGGGAAGGGCTGGAAAGTGCTGCCTGATCCCTGTGGACACACTGGTCCCCACTCGAGGAGTGGGGCCAGCTCTCCCTGTCCCCTCACCGGACGACACTACGCTCGCTGTAGCCTGTGTGTCTTCAAGTCTTACAGGCTTTGAGCGCTGACCTGAGCCATCAGGGGTCCATCTTTTTGACCATCCTGACTTACTATGCTCACGCTCTAGTCGAAGGAGTGAAATGACTACTCAGGAACATATCAGATAGGTGTAAATACGAGCACCAGACTGTGCAGAAATCATCACGGCTCCTGTTCAGTGAGGGTGTCATCACCAGGTGTGCTGGGTGCCTTATCCACGCCGCCTCCTGCATGCTCTGGCGTGATAGGAGGATCCTCAGGCAGGATTTGACGGGAGGTGAGGTATTCCTGCCTGGAGAATCCCGTGGACAGAGGAGCCTGGCAGGCTGCAGTCCATAGGGTCACGCAGAGTTGGACACGCCTGAAGGGACTTTGCACAGAGCACAGGCTGCACGCAGTGTGGGGGGAGCAGAGACAGCAGGTGGCGTGGGGAGAGGAAGTAGGGATGTGCACCCGAGGGTCAGACGTTCCGTCTCATTTGACCGACAGCACCAGAAGGGGTGCAGTCACCCCCACCTTGTGTATAAAGACCCAGAGGCTTAGGTAATGAGCTCAAGGTCACACATTCACCAGTTGAGGCATGAGGGATCGCCGGTGATCTGACCTGCTTCCTCCCGAGCTCCTGTGGATGGGTCTGGAGGCGCCGGCAGTGGGCGGGGTCAGCCGGCTCCATGTGGACCGGTCACTGGGCGGAGCTGCAGCCAGACCTCAGCCTTCTGACTGCGCAGGAGTGCTGTCTCTGGGGCCCTCCTTCCCGAAACACTCATCTGGGAAGGAGGATCTGAGAAGGAACACGGAAGGTGTTTCCAGTCCCCCTCTTAGACCACAGAGGCCTGTTGAGTGGTTGCCTTGGTAACAGGAGGTGACTTCGTGACCCGAGGGTGTGGACAGACCCCTTGGCTTCCTGTTGGTGGCCCCCCGGCCATTAAAGGCTGCCAGGGAGGCCAGTGGCTCCTTCAGAGTCTGGCTTTCAGTTCGCTTCTCCTATAGTGCCGTCCAGGGGTCCCAGAGTCTGGGGGAGCCTGTGCCGCCAAGCTGCCCCACTTCAGAGTACACTCAACTTTGTACGCAAAAGGTGAAAAGGTCACAGAGACTTGAAGGACCTTCGTAATCAACTGCCTTCGATGGAGACACCATCTTGGTCCTCTTTCTCCATTTTCTCCAGATACACTGCTTTTAAATTTTGTCCCAACTTCCTAGGAGTTGGGTACTAAGATGGTTCGGGCCAAGTCTGGGATTCCAGAGAACTGAGCTGAGACTGGGAGGTTCCAGGCCAAACAGAGTTGGTCATCCATGCCCTGGAGTGTCATTGCAACTTGGGGACAGACATCCCCAGAGTTTCAAAATCATCTTCACAGTCTGTTCATGATTAATTGAATTTTGCTTTCCAGAGAACATATGTGTTTAGTCACAGAAGGTCCTTCTAACTGGGCTTCTGTTTCAAGTGAAAAATTAATCATGGAAAGACGGAATGGGGTAAGACGTGTCTGTGTCTGTGTGGGACCCTCAGGCCTGGGAAGGCAGGGTTTCCCCTGGCACCGCAGGACCAGGCTGAGCTGCCCACTCAGTGTTGGGGCCTGTGCCCACTTAACCCTGTGGTATGTTCCGCTTTGACGTCACAAAATTCACTCTTTAGGTAGAGTTTGACTGTTCTTCAGTCTTTAATATCAGTCTTCAGTATCAGGGTCTGTTAGCGGATTCTGGGATGGGCCAGGTGACGGCTGTGTGTGAGCTCCAGTGTTTGTGTTAGGCAGGAAATTACAGCTATCTGCAGTCACCCAGTGTATATACAGGCGGATTCTATAAAATATTTCCTAAGGCGTGTAATGTCTGCCCTTTGGGTTTGACTTATCTGTCATTTTTTTTTAAAGAGTCATTTATTTTCGTTCTTATTTTGGCTGTGCTGGGTTTGACTTATCTGTCTTTTTTTTTTTTAAGATTCATTCATTCATTTTCGTTCTTATTTTGGCTGTGCTGCATCTCCCGCCCGGCCTTTTCTCTCATTGCAGCGAGTGCGGGCTGCCCTTCATTGCGGTGCCTGGGCTGCTCGTCGCAGTAGCTTTTCTGGTTGCAGGGCGCAGGCTCTGGGCATGCGGGCTTCAGTAACTGTGCCTCACGGGCTCTAGAGCACGGGCTCAGTGGTTGTGGTGCACGGGCTTAGTTGTCCCATGGCATGTGGAGTCTTCCAGGACCAGGGATCGAACCTGGTGTCCCCTACATTGCAAGGCAGATTCTTAACACTGGTCCACCAGAGAAGCCCCGTCTGTCATCTTCATGAAGGAAGCGTACTGTTTATGCTCAGAAGAATGATGGCCCCTCCCAAGATGTCTGCGTCCTAACCCCCTGAGCCTGTGAATGTGTTAGGTTGCGCTCCAGAGGGAATCAGTGTTGCTGATCAGCTGACCTGAGTTGGGAAGCTCATCCTGGACGATCTGGGTGGACCCAGTGTGACGCAGGGGTCACTGAAAGTGATGAGGGAGACTGGAGGGTTGGTGTGAGCAGCACGCCCGCAGAGGCTGGACTGGTCACTGCTGGCCACAGGTTGCAGGCAGACCCTAGTTTCTAGGGCGGATATGAAGCTGTTCTTTCCTAGGGCCTCTGAAAAGGACATGGCCCGCCAATAGCTTGACTTCAGTCCCGTGAGACCCTCGCCAGACTTCTGAACCTCTAGAACCATCGGGAAGTAAATTGGTGTCGTTTTAAGCCAGCGAGCTGGTGGCAGTGTCTTGCAGCAGCGATGGAAAATGAATGCATGGTCGTGTATATTAAAGTAGGTGCAGGTGTTTAAACTTGGGGAGATGGTGCAGTAACAAACCATGAGCTGCAGCGTCTTCTACTGAACGGCTGCTTAAAACAGCCGTCCGTCTCAACATCACATGCTCACCGGCCACTCCCGGCGGCCTGACCTCCCTCTGCAGTGTGGCTGTCCGGCTCCTCTCGTTGCTGGAGCTCAGATTTCTGCATGATCCCGCCCACCTGCAAACAAGCTTCTAGACACATATCGGAATGGCTGTTGGTGGAGTTACCAGAGAACTGGGCAAAAAAACGAGTCTGAACCCGAACGGGAAGTGAAACTCAAAAGCAGATTCGAGTCAGTTTGAGAGCAGGGGATTCGGGAAGTTCACGCTGCAGAGGGTGGAAAGTCTCGTGCGATGTAACGCGTTCTGGTTGTTTGTCAAGATGAAAGAAACCGTGGCCTCTTGACACACACCCTAACTCTTGAGCAGTGCCAGCTGGACTTCCCTCCAAGGTCGCTCGTCCAGTTGTCCTGGTGGGTTCAAGAGCAGCAGGACTGCCAGTTTTTGAAAGAGCTCAGCTCTGCTTCAAGGGCATCTCTGAATCCTGGCCAGAGATCAGGGTTCTGACGGCACAGTGAGTGGACAAAGTGGCAGAGCCTGGCCGTCAGCACCTGCTGCCGTGGGCGATGCTGGGGAGCGTGGCTCAAAGCAGGCATGGGCTGCCAGAGGTGAGCCTTCAAAATCCTGCCGGATGAGGGGCCGCCACAGAAAGGCACATCTTACACAATCCTGTTTATATGAAGTGTCCAGGCGGCTAAATCTGCAGAGGCAGTGTGTCGATGGGTGCTCATCTAGGCCTGGGGTGGGGATTTCTGTGGGAGGTGATGAGTATGTTCTCTTTTAAAATAATTAACTAGTTAGTCCTTTGGACTGCAAGGAGATCCAACCAGTCCATCCTAAAGGACATCAATCCTGAATGTTCATTGGAAGGACCGATGCTGAAGCTGAAACTCCAATCCTTTGGCCACCTGATGTGAAGAACCGATTGACTGGAAAAGACCTGGATGCTGGGAAAGATTGAAGGCAGGAGGAGAAGGGAATGACAGAGGGTGAGATGGTTGGATGGCATCACCAACTCAATGGACATGAGTTTGAGTAGGCTCTGGGGCTTGGTGATGTACAGGGAGGTCTGGCGTGCTTTAGTCCGTGGGGTCGCGGAGAGTCGGACATGACCGAGGACTGAACTGAGCTGAGTGAAGCCTCTGTGGGTCTTAGTTGCGGCACCTGAGATCTTCAGTCCTGGTGTGGCATGCGGGACCTGTACTTGCAGCGTGTGAAGCTGTCAGTTGCGGCACGTGGGGTCTAGATCCCCGACCAGGGACTGAACCCTGGCCCTCTGCACCGCGAGCCCCGAGTCCTAGCCACTGGACCACCAGGGAGGTCCTGGCGAGCGTGCTCTGAAACGAACTGTGGCTTTGGCCACGTTACTCTGCGTGTACCCTGGACCATCAAGCTGTGTGCTTTCCATGGATGAATCGAATGGTGTGTGAATGATTTCGCAGTGGAGCTGTTCGGAAAAGAAAAAGAGTAAGCATATAAGGAGACTGGGACCGAGGCTTAACCACAGCCGTGTGGGGACTTTATAGAAGCCACTTGGGAGAGTGCCCTGGGTGGGGGTGCTGGAAGTATCTGCTGCTGGCCTTGGAGCTGTCACAGTCAAAAGATGCCTCCACCTCATTCCTGAAGCTTTCGTTGGCGAATGTCAGTTTTAGGGATGGGTCTGCTGACCAGCGAGTCAGGCGTCCCAGTGGACACTGTCTGTTTCTTGTCTGCGTGCCCTAAGTCGCTTCAGTTGTGTCCAACTCTCTGTGACCCTGTGGGCAGCAGCCCGCCAGGCTCCTCTGTCCGTAGGATCTCCCAGGCAAGTACTCCAGAGTGGGTTGCCATCTCCTCCTCCAGGGGGTCTTCCCTATCCAGGGATCGAACCCAAGTCTCTTACGTCTCCTGCATTGGCAGGCGGGTTCTTTACCACTAGCGCCACCTGGGGAGCCCCGACCCCCACTGTCCGTTTCCTCCCGGGTGGGCCCTTGTTCTGCAGGGATTGTGGCTGGATTCGTGGACCTGTGACCTGGATGTGTGTCTGCCGCCCTGAGGAAGCATGTGTTCTGGGGACCTTGCCATGACCTCGGCATGCATCCATTGAGTCCCAGTCTGGACCCAATGAATTCCTGCACTTATAAGACTTAGGAGTCCTCATAATGCACATCTTCATAAACAGAGAAAATGGTCCAATGGGGCCTCTAGGACACCCATCTTTCATCTGGGCCCCAGTGGAATTTTGGTACCATTCTGAAGCCTTTTCTTGCTGGATTTCTCCTCTGCCTGCCCTGCAGGTCAGAGCTGGTCCCAGGCCATGTGGGCTCTTAGGGGGCTCTCACCGCAGGGGCCTGGGGCCCCAGGGGCCAGGGATGGGGTGGCTGAGCGCTGACCTGGGTACTGCCTGGACACCCGGGGGGGAGGGAAGAGTTAATCCTCAGGACCCAGGCCGTCTGTCGTTCACAAGAATTGTAGCGATTCCCTCCTTCCTGTTCATGAAGCTTCCATGAAGGGCACTATGTCAGTTATTGCATTAGAGGTTAAACTCCTGAGCGTGGACAGGCCTATAGTGTAACAGAGAAAAGAGAAAGTAACCCTGTGACCCTGCAGAAAAGAAATCTTTGGTGGGTAAGTGCCGTGAAGGAGTGCCCTGTTGAGACAGGAGGGCAGGAGCCCCTGCTGTGGGGGGCACCCGGGCCTTGCCCCGGAGCAGAGACCAGAGGCTGGGCCAGCGGTCTGACCCTGACTGAGCATTGGAGACCCGAGGTGGAGTCGCAGGAGGGGGATGGAAAGGCGGGTTAGAGCCCAGCTTCAGGGAGTTTTAAATGCCAGCGGTGCCTGCGTGGGTCTGCCCCCAGGAGAGTTGCCCAATGCTTGCTAAGGGCTGGATGCTGCTAGGGGCTCAGCCCCGAGGCACCCCTGAAAGGTGGGTGTCAGTGTTCCCACTTTACAGATCGAGAAACCGAGCCAGGGCCCGTGGTCCGCCCGGCGTCACAGCTGGTGAACGGCTGTGTTGGGATTTGAATCAGCCTGTGGTGTTCCATCCCCTATACCACGCTTGCATTCTCTCTGAGGAGAGAGACACCCCCCTCTCCACCCCTCCCAGCGGGAGGAACATGAAACCTGAAGCCAGGGCATTAACTGTTAGGCTGAAGCACAGGGAAGTGCCTTTTGCATGGGTCCGAGGTCAAGCCCAGTAGTGCCAGGGGTTAAGAAATGAGGATTCTCTTGGGTAGAAGTGGTCCGAAGAGGTCTCGAGGGGGAGGTGGGGATGGGGCAAGGCCTGGGTGCAGATGTTAGGTGGGTTGAGATGAGCAGGGGGCAGGCCGGGAGACGGGATGGAGGGGCCTTGGGGCCATCCGTTCAGCGGTCACGCTGCCGGCCTTGGGGACCTAGAGCTGAGCGCGGGCTGTGTTCTGGGCCCAGAGGCGACAGCTGTGGGTTTGACCCTTGGCTGTCTCTGATCGTCCTGCACATCCTCTGCAGGAGACAGGCGAGCAGATCGCCATCAAGCAGTGCCGGCAGGAGCTCAGTCCCCGGAACCGCGAGCGCTGGTGCCTGGAGATCCAGATCATGAGGAGGTGAGGGCCTGGGCGCCAGCTTCCTGGGGGAACGCGGGGGTGGGGGACCGAAGGGCTCAGGGGATGCCGGTGACTCTGGAGGAGGGCCTCAGGATCTGCAGCCACAGCCACAGCTCTCTGGAAAGAGGCGTGAGGCCCAGCGCTGATACCCTTATAGAGGTGTCAGGGCCCCAGCCAGGCTGTCCAGGCGGGTAGTCGCCAGGGCAGCGGCAGTGACAGCCCACCACCCTGCCCCGCCCAGGGTTCTGGGTGGGCTTCCTTTGTTATATGATATAAAATAGCCATTTTCTCTGTCAGCAAAGATCCTTTTCCCAAGTGTTTCCAGTTCTGAGCTGGTAGGTGAGTGTCCCTGCTGTGAACCTTTTGCCAGAGTCTGTTCCTCCAGGGGGGCCGGGGCGGGTGGGGGGAAGGGGGGCTGGGGGGCTGCCCTCCCAGCTGGGAAGGCATGGGGGAGTCTCAGCCCAGCAGGGGCTCCCTTCCCACCCGGGGAAGGGGGTGTTTCCTTGTTCACATGAGCACGTGTGCACACACACCGCACACTCTACAAGCAGATACACCCTCACACACACACACACGCCACATGCACAGACACGCCGCAGACACACCACCCACACTCCACAGACACACAAACCACACACAGACACCCCCCATACACCCCACGTGCATGCACACACACACCACAAACACACACCACACGAGCAGATATAGATACACACACCATACACGCCACACAGACACACACATGTGCTACAGACACAAACCACACACAGACACCCCACATACACCCCACACGCACACACACCACACGAGCAGACACGCGCGCACACACACCACACACACACGCCACATGCACAGACACGCTGCAGACACACCACCCACACTCCACAGACATACAAACCACACACAGACACCCCCCATACACCCCACGTGCACGCACACACACACCACAAACACACACCACACGAGCAGACATAGACACACACGCCACACACGCCACACAGACACACACATGTGCTACAGACACATAAACCACACACAGACACCCCACATACACCCCACACGCACACACACCACACGAGCAGACACGCGCACACACACACCACACACACATGCCATACAGACACACCACCCACACTCCACATAGACACCCCCCATGCACACACCACATACACACACCACGCACACATGCCACATGCACAGACACACCACCCACACTCCACAGACACACAAACCACACACAGACACCCCCCCATACACCCCACGTGCACACACACACACACACCACAAACACACACCACACGAGCAGACATAGATACACACACCACACACGCCACACAGACACACACATGTGCTACAGACACATAAACCACACACAGACACCCCACATACACCCCACACACACACACACCACACGAGCAGACACGCGCACACACACACCACACACACATGCCATACAGACACACCACCCACACTCCACATAGACACCCCCCATGCACACACCACATACACACACCACGCACACATGCCACATGCACAGACACACCACCCACACTCCACAGACACACAAACCACACACAGACACCCCCCCATACACCCCACGTGCACACACACACACACACCACAAACACACACCACACGAGCAGACATAGATACACACACCACACACGCCACACAGACACACACATGTGCTACAGACACACAAACCATACACAGACACCCCCCATACACCCCACACGCACGCACGCACATACACACACTCCCCGTCCCCACCCAGTGGCGTGCTGACGCAGTCCCTCTGCTTTCTCTGTTTTAGAGTGGTTGGGGAGCGCGGGGGGCCTGCCGTGGGGCCTCTGAGGAGAACCCAGCCCCCCTCTGGCCCTCGCACGACCAGGGCTCATGGCGCGGACCAAGCGCTGCCGGGCCCTGGGTGAGGGACCAGCCGTGCCCTTGCCCCTCCATCCGCCAGGCCCTGGCACCTCGAGGCCCTGGGGGGCAGGGGTGAGCCCAGTGTCCGCCCCCTCACCCGTGTCCCTTACCCTCTAGGCTGAACCACCCCAATGTGGTGGCCGCCCGGGACGTCCCTGAAGGCATGCAAAGCCTGGCTTCCAATGACCTGCCCCTGCTGGCCATGGAGTACTGCCAGGGTGGGGACCTGCGCAAGGTGAGGCTGTGGGGCCTGCAGGGGCGGGGCCCTGAGCGGAGGGGCAAGGTGAGGCTGCAGGGCCTGGGGTGGGGGTTGCCTTCGGGCCGGGGAGGGTGGGGCGGAGGCGCCGAGGTCAGGGTGGGGCTTGCCGTGCACCCTGCGGCTGTCCCTCTAGTGCCGAGGGAACATCACCTGGTCTGAGTCGAGGGCAGGGCAGGACCAGCCCCATACAGACCTTCCTTCCCCAGCAGGTAGGGCCGTGTCAGCCCTTTAGTGCCCCGTGTCCGCCGTCCCTGTGAGCACAGCTTCTCCCAGACACGGCTGCCTGGGGTCACGGAGCGGGGCAGGAAGGGACTGACTCCGGCCCCCACAGGCCGGGCCGGGGACCCAGAGCCGCCGCTGACGCAGCTTCTGGGCTCCACTCCCCGCCTGCCTTCCCGCCACGTCTGCAGGTCTCTGTATCAGACCATGCACCGCGGGGTGGGTCCTGGGGACCGTGCGTGTCCTATTTCTGAAACGGTACCACAACCTGCTCTTATTCATGGCCTCGTGAGCAGCCCCGCGATGCAGGGGAAACAGATGGGATCCCCAGTGAAGGGGGGCGCATCATGGCCCAGAGGGGCAGGGCCGCCACAGCTGCAGCGGCAGAGCCCGGGTCTCACCTGCAGGTCCCAGCCGCGGGCCCTGCTCCATCTATGAGAACAGCAGTGTGAAGACAGAGCGTGAGGCCCGTGCAGGCGCTGGGCAGAAGGCGGCTTGGTATTGCAGAGAGGCCGCCTGTCCGTCCACACCCCCCCAGTCCTCACCCCAGAAGTAGGTGCATGGTGTGGCGGTCAGGGATGGGGCGGGCGGGCAGGACAGCCAGCAGGTGCCTCGTGTCCCCTCGGCCGTTCCCAGAGCCAGCGCTGCCTGCTTTCCCACTGCTCTCCTGGCCCCTGCCCCTCTCCAGAGGGACTTTCCATGAGGCCCATGTGCCCGAGTGGCCGTCTCCTGCCCAGGGGGTGGCCCGTCCGGGGGTGTCAAGGCAGGATGTGAGCACAGTTGCTGGCACGGCCCCCTGGCAGGGACTGATAACAGGAGAAACGGGGACGCGACAGCACTTCCAGTTTCCTCTTTTATTTTCCTGACCTTTGACAGCCACTGGATTACTAACTGCTGCTATTTAGGGACATAAAGTCGTGTCCCTGTAGCTGAGTGGACACTCCTTGGCGGGCAGCGTGGGCGGTAGGTGGGAGGCGACCAGCTTACGGCAGCAGAGGACCTCTGACGTCATCTTGTGGGCAGCGGGGAGCCGGGCCACCGGGGAAGAGTGATACAGACTGGGGTGTGATTGACCCGGCCCGGGGTGCAGGGTGGGGCAGTGGAGGCGGGGTGGCGCCCCACGGGGCCTGCGTCCACGCGATCACCAGGGGGGATCAGGGCGGGGTGGTGCTGCTGCCTCAGCACCCGGAGTCCGTCCTCTCGCTTCCAAGTGGAGTGGCCTGTCTTTCCCTGCTCCTGAACGCTCAAAATCCGCACGCCTGGGCAGGGAGACATGCTTGGCCAATGCGCGAGTGAATCTAAAAGCCAGAACTGATTAGAGTAGTGAGGTGTGTGTGCCCAGTATGGGAATAGCTCACGGACTTAACATCGGTGCCCCTCTTGTTGGGCAATTGGTTTTTGAAGTTGAGGCTGGCTTCTCGCAGCAGACCAAGCCCCTCGATAGGCTGCCCAGGCCAGGAGGGCCCAAGCCTCAGGTGGACTTGCGTCCTGGGGCAGCTCTGTCCTGCGGTGGCTGTGGGGGCAGATGGATGCCTGGACCCCTTCGGTCCAGCATCTTCACCCGTGAGCCAGAAAGGCCACCGACGCTGGCCGCAGAGGAGGTCAGGGCAGGATTCAGTGAGATATGGCAGGAGGGCTCCACGGAGCACATCCACGTGGCTCTCCATCCACGAAGAGCACGAGGGCCTTGCGGGCTCTGGGCACAAGCTGGCTTTGTACCAAAATGAGGTTGCTTCCGTCCACACCCCCTCACTCTTCCCTCGGGAAGAAGGTGCACAGGTTTGGGGCTTGGGGGGCAGGACAGCCAGGTGATGCTGTGTCCACACTTGGCCATTCCCAGACCCAGCATCGTGTGCTTCCCCGTTTCTCTTCTGGCTCCATCCTGGTGCCGGCACGTGGTGAGTGCTTGCCACGTGGTCCCTGCTGTCATCCCCACCCAGGGCAAGGGGAAGGGATCAGAAGGAGGGGTTCAGTGGGTCCCCAGGGCTCTTGGGAGCAGTGGATCAGCAGTGGCTGATCTAGCTGTTGCCCGCTTCCCCGGGACCGTGGCTCAGGTGAGGCTCCAAGAACGGCTCAGGGTCAGGGTCGCACACGTGAGCCCCTCCAGGAGCTCGCAGGCCTCCTCCCTCCATCCCTGCCCCGGCCCGGCCCCAGCCAGTCCTGCCGCCTGCCCGCCCAGGACCCGGGGAGTGCTCAGATGGCCTCGGCTGGCGGAGGACCCTGGTGGACGGCACACTGGTGGCTGCTGACCACTCCCCCTGACGCCCCTCTCCCCTTCTCGACAGTACCTGAACCAGTTTGAGAACTGCTGCGGCCTGCGGGAAGGAGCCATCCTCACCTTGCTGAGCGACATCGGTAAACCCCGGCCCCGGATGTCCGGCTGTGCCCGCCAGGGAGGGGCCTCGCGGGGGTGGAGGGGAGGTGACGGGTCCACCGGTCTCTGCGGAGGTGGGGTTGGCGGGGGTGGGGGCACTGAACTCAGACAGATCTCCCTTCTGGGCTAAGTCGCGTGCACAGAAGAGTGAGTTTCCTTTCCCGTTAGAGAGCTCCGCTCCCAGCGTTCCCGGAACGGCTGGCGATGGGGTGGGTTGTCCTTTGAGTGCATCTCATCCCTTGGCAGTGAATTTTTCTACTTCCTCTTTGGTAGTTCTTTTGCTGGCCGAAGCCATAGGAAAAAGTGGTGCTCCTTTAAACCCCGTTTAACCCTTGGCGTCCTCCGAGGAGGGTGTTGATGGCCCTCTGAGCAGGCCCGGCTGGCCTGGGCGGCAGGAGCCCAACCTCAGCGTGCAGGGGTCAGATAGCAGCTCCCCGGCCCTAGTGCCTGCTCTTTTGGGGGTAAATCTGCAAGGTTGATGGTGCAAGGTGACAGTCTGAGATCGGGAGTTGAGAGGTACCCAGGGTTCGTCACTCAACGTTTGCCCCCAGTTTGGGGAACGACACCGCTTTCACCCCTCGCCCACTGCACCCTCTTGGAAGCTGTGTGTTTTTTCTTTTGGTATGTTCAGACTTTCTGTTTAGGAAAATACCAAGCATATAGGAAAGTCGGAAGAGCAGTGCAGTGAAAACCATGCGCCTGTCACCCAGTTCAACCAGTTATTGCCTTCTCACCCCGTCTGTAAAGCCGCATTGCTGACGCTTGGCCTGGGAGGGTAGGGGGGCTTGCAGTGCCCAGGGCTTTGACATTGCCCCTGCCACCTCTTCACTCTGGGCGAGGGGGAATGGAGTGATGGTGTGCTTCTGGTTAGGATCCGAGCAGTGGGATGTGGAAAATTCCTCTCACTCCCGAGCCTGTGTGTGTCCTGTGGATGGGGTTCACGGTGAGGACGAGATGACGTGGCACCAGTCCGGGGCTGCTTTTCCAGCTCTGTTGAGGTGTAATTGATGTGTGACACATGTGAGTTTCAGATGTGCAGCGTGAAGACGTTGCGGCAGTTTTATGTGACCTGAGTGTGGGTCCATCATCAGCCAGACTTCTTCAGAGAGGGAGGCGCCCTCTCTGACTCCCTGGAGAGTCCAGTCCTTCGGCCAAGATCCCACCTGCTCCCTGGACCCCTGCCCCACGCTGGGCCATCCCCGCTGCGCAGGGATGTTTACCTGTCTTCTGCACCAGTGGCCACATCACAGTTTATTCTCTTGAGTTGAAGGCAGGTTAGAAGGTTGGAGCGTGTTCTTTTGCTCTTTGTGGACAGCTTTTGTTTCTGGTTAGAGCTTCAAGTCTTTTCTGTATGTTATTTCTTGAAATGTTGTGCTTTCACTCAGTAGTTTATTTGTGCGTTCAGGAAATTGTTATTAAGATAGTCTCTGAGTGATTGTCTCAGGCACACAAAACTGTCTCCTCCCTCGTGTCCCTTCAGCGTCCTCCAGTGACCCTCGGGGTACTTACGGAGCCTCTGCGGGTCTCACATTCTCGGTGTGGCCACGTGTCACGTCCAGGTACCAGTGCCTCCTATGGTAGCTTTCTATTATGTATTCAAGGTGTGTGTGTGTGTGTGTTTGTAAGTTACACGTAAGTCAGAATAGTGAGGACAGGTAAGCCCCAGGTAAGCTTATGTGGTTCCACTCTCCTGTCAGTGGGTGAATATCAAAGGTCGTTAGGTCGCTGGTTCCCTGTCTTCCTCTCTGTGGCCCCGAGTTGGAAATAACGAGCCTTTCTTTGAAGTACTGGTCTACTAGAATTAAACTCGTGAAGGCCAAGACTGTCAACGCTGTGTCTCCAGCATCTGGAATAGCAGTACTTTGCGTAACAGCTGCTTTATACATACTTGTCAGTGGATGAAATAAATCCCAAAGGGAATTAGAAGGACCTAGTTTTTATTTAAAAGGACAGCTGTTCACATGTGATTAAAGGAACCGTCGGGAGTAGATACCAGCTCTTGCCGCCTGTTAGCAGCGTGCCCTTTGGCACATTGCTTATTTCTTTTAAGGGATCTGGGTTGAACGGCGCCGGGTCTCCATTTTCGCACTCGGCCTTCCTCTAGCTGCGGCGAGTCAGGACTGTTCCCCACTGGGGTCCGTGGGCTTCTCATTGCACGTCTTCACTTGTTGCAGAGCACAGGCTCTCGTGTGGACAGGCTTCAGCGGCTGTGGCACTGGGGCTCAGTAACTGCGGCTCACTGGCCTCGTCCCTGAAGCCCGTGGGATCAAACCCGTGTCCCCTGGATTGGCTGGCAGACTCTTAAGCACTAGGCCATCAGGGAAGTCCCCTGTTACTTCTGAAGGGCAGCAGCTTTATTTGCTGTGAAACGGGCATGAAACTTGCCTGTGAGAACCCTCAGGAGGGTAGGGCAGTTGCCACACGCTCGTCCGTCCTGTCCTTCCCCCAGCCCCCCAGGTTCCCCTTTTTGAAAACCTCCGCTGTCCTCAGTTGGGCTGTGACCCAGGGCTGAGGTCCGGTGAGCTGGGCGGGTGGCTGTCTTCCAGGACGTCCCTCCCCGGAAGTGGCTGCCTCCTGGATGCCGTCTGGCCGTCTGATTGGGGGATTGCTGATAAGTTCATATTGTCCTTTCAGGCCCTTTTCTGATTTGTGTACGAGATTCATGAAGTTTATTTCTTTTGCACAATGTCGTCACAGAGCCCGAGTTCAAAAGGGTTTCTGGGAGGTCCTCTCACATAATTCTTTTGTATTCTGGAACGTTTCCTGAGCCTGTTTTGTTCCAGTTAGTCCCGAGGGCTGACCACGTCCCTCTCTGGAGCTGCCCTGCTGGTCCCTGCCAGGCTGACTGCAGATATGGCCAGAGGCCCCCTGCCCGCGAGGCGGGTACATGGCCCTCTCTGGATGCCTCCTTGTTCTTCTTGTTCAGTCACTCAGTCGTGTCCAACTCTTTGTGACCCAGTGGACTGCAGCACACCAGGCTCTTCTGTCCTTCAGTATCTCCCAGACTTTGCTCAGATTCACATCCGTTGAGTTGGTAATACTATCTAACTCTCTCATCCTCTGCTGCCCCCCTTCTCCTCCTGCCTTCAGTCTTTCCCAGCCTCAGGGTCTTTTCAGATGAGTCAGTTCTTTGCATCACGTGGCCAAAGTATTGGAGTTTCAGTTTCAGCATCAGTCTTTGCAATGAATATTCAGGACTGATTTCCTTTAGGATGGACTGGTTGGATCTCTTTGCAGTCCAAAGGACTCTCAAGAGTCTTTTCCAACACCATTGTTCAAAAGCATCAGTTCTTTGGTGCTCAGCCTCCTCTGCGGTTCAGCTGTCACATCCATACATGACTACTGGAAACACCATAGCTTTGACTGGCTTATGACCCCTACTTAGCTTTAACCTCTCCGGTGCCACTGGTCTCCCAGAGATGCCCAGGCGGAGCAGCATCAGGATGATAGACACAGGCAGGAATTTCCCAGGGAGCTTCACGTTGCCTGAGAAGATCTTGCAGAGAGCACACGAGCACGTGAGTAGACGCCTGGGAAACCTGTGGGTGAGCCCGTTTCCTGTGCCGGGACTGGCGGGCCTGTTAGAATGCTGCCCTTACGCTGCTGAGAGGTCTGGAGACAGGTGCTGAGGCAGCTGGAAGTGATCTGTCTTCCACATAAAGCGACCTTAAAATAGCTCAAGGAAGTTGTAAGTCAGTGGACTCATTATCCTCTGAAAAACATTGCCATATGTTTCCTTCTGCCAGCTGACAGCAAACTCTTGTCCGTTCTGGAGCCCCGGGTCTCTGCTGCCTGAGGGGTGGGGACTCCCCACGCCCAGACCAGCCGGATGGGACAGTAAGCGATCCCTGGGGCCCTCCTGGACCCTGGCTCCGCACTGATCTTGGTTCCCCAGGCGGCCGGGGAGTCGTGGTGACCAGCCGCCCTGTCCTCGAGCCTCCGGGCACCCCCACTGTTCTGTCTGTGCTTTGTTCTCTCATTCACTGTCTGGTCTCTGCCGAAGCGTCTCCTAGCCGACGTCCAGCCTGTCCGCCTCACAGGACAGGGAGGGTTCCAGAGGGAGCGCAGGGCTTTCGGGAATCGGAGCCCTGGGCTCTCTGCTCTGTTTTCTTTCATTGTGGCTCTCCTTGCTTGTTCTGTTGAATACCTGCATTCTGCCTGTACTGCTGATTGTCGTGAAAGGTGACTGCTGAATCTCAGAAATTCAGATTATTTGTATATAGAGTACCTGGAAAATCGTAAGCAACCAGGTTTAACGAACATAATCAGAATAAAAGAGCTGCTCTCAGACCTGGCCTTCCCCACTCCCCTGACTCTGCCTCCTCATTCAGGGGCCTTTCCTCTAGAAAACCAAGGTGACTTTCTGGGCCTGTGTGTCCTCAGCTTGAAATGAGCACGTGAACTGGGTGAGCCTCAGGGTCTCTTCTGAGTGTTGCGTCTTCGCTGTTTGGGTTCTGGTTTTCAGAAAGGCCGCCTAGAATATCTCTGACGTTCGCTGTGCCGCCCCTGCCTGACGGCTCCCCGGGGTCTCCTGGCCTCCCCCTTCCTGCATCCTCTTCTTAGATCTTCGTCTCTTTGCTGTCTGTCTGTCTGTTCTTGCCCCTGCCTGTGTGTCCCTCTCTGCGCCTGGTGATTGCCCGCTGCCTCCAGTATTCCGTTTGCCGGGTCTTTCTCACGGCATCTCGATCCACTGAATCTTCTCCCAAGTCTGTGTGTTCAGCTCTGACCTCCATCCTCAGCTCCGGATCCATGTCTCCATGGTGCTTCTCCCCAGGTCACTTCCAAGGTGAAGTCCTCCACGTCTTCCCTAAACCTAGTCCCCCCCTGACGTCCTCCTGTCCCTGGCTCCGCCTTCCTGCCGGTCACCCGGACGCGGGTGCCGACTTTGAATCTCGTCTCTTCTCAGAATCTGCACCTCTTTCCGCTCCGCGCCCGCGCCGCTTGAAGCCTCCAGTCTTCCTTCGTGTGCACAGCCCGCTTTCCCTTCCCGTGCCCACTGCCTCCACTCATTCAGAGCATCCCTAGCCCCTCACTCTCCTGGGCGCCTATTCCCACTGACTGATCCCTCTCTCGTGCTTCTGAGAGGACACGTCCGTCACAGTTCCCCCACTGGGTCGAGGCCAAAGTCGTAGCCTCCCGTCTCTCCTGATTGGCTGGAGCCCTCTTTGATCCCCTCGTGAGCTCTGCCCGTGCGCCTTTCGGAACGCTGCTCTGGCCCCTGCCCCTCTGTGGGGACCGCCCTGGCCCAGCGAGCACAGCAGGCCTCCCTCTTGGATTCTTCTGCCCTCGTGGCCTCCTCCACCCAGTACTGTTGCTGCTTGGCCTCTGCCTGTCCTCGACAGTAAGGACTGACCTCTGGGTTTGGGGCCTGTAGACCAGATTCAGTTCAGTTCAGTTCCATTCAGTCTCTCAGTCATATCTAACTCTCTGTGACCCCACGGGCTGCAGCATGCCAGGCTTCCCTGTCCATCACCAACTCCCGGAGCTTACTCAAACGCACATCCATCAAGTCGGTGATGCCATCCGACCATCTCATCTTCTATCATCCCCTTCTCCTCCTGCTTTCAGTCTTTCCCAGCATCTGGGTCTTTTCCAAGGAGTCAGTTCTTCGCGTTAGGTGGCCAAAGTATTGGAGTTTCAGCTTCAGCATCAGTCCTTCCAATGAGTATTCAGGACTGATTTCCTTAGAATTCCTTTCGGATATGAGCCATGCTGTGTAGACCAGATTATTTGCGCAGTAAGTGAAGGAAATGGTTCGATCCAGCGGCATATTTTCAACAGCTCCAGCCACACAGAAGACACTTGTTTAGGACAGCGGGAAGAAGAGAGGGTGACTCTGCACTTCCCTCTCAGCACTGGCAACACCACCCTGCCACCTCGCTCGTGAGTCACAGGCTCTCCTTTAGCCAAGAACCCATTCGAGGGACTAGGTCTTCCTCCACACTTCCGCACTTGGCCTTCCATCCCGTCTTACTTGGAAAGCCCAGTGACATCAGAGTGACTGGCACTTGGTAGGGTCACAGCCAGCTTTTACTGAGTGAACAAATGTCCTCTTGCCCTTCTCCATCATGGTGACTTAAACCACCGACTGATGACTGTCTTTTCTATCTCTCCTAATCTATGTGTCAGCTTGCTGGTCTGTGATCTTTTTTTTTTTTTAATTCTTAAGAACTTTTCTTTTGTTTATCTTTGGCTGTGCAGGGTCTGTGTTGCTGCTTGCAGGCTTTTCTCTAGGTGCAGCGAGTCAGGGCTCCTCTGCTTTGGGGTGCGCAGGCTGGTCACTGTGGGGGCTTCTCTTGTTGCAGAGTGTGGGCTCTAGGCACATGGGGTTAGTAGTTGTGGCACATGGGCTTGGTTGCTCCATGGCATGTGGAATCCCGGACCAGGGATCGAACCTGTGTCCCCTGCACTGGCAGGCAGATTCTTTAACCGCTGGACCACCTGGAGCATCCCTGGTCCATCAATCTCTGCATTTCTTCCCCGTGGCATGTAACCCGAGCAAGCGTACCCTCAGGAGAGCTCAGTGGTCCCTTTCAGCTCAGGGTGTAGTCCATAGGCTTCGTGGACACAGTCCTCACACAGCCGCTTCTCTGCATGGGAGTCTAGCTGGTCCTGTCTGTTCCCTCATCTCTGGAGCGTGGTTTGGGATTCTGGCTCATCAGTGAGAACTCGGGAGTGTCACAGTGTGCAGTTAATATGTCCGTGTCTCCCTCACGAGCCGACGGGAAGCTGGAGTCCAAGACCTGAGTGCTGTTCCTGCAAGGACCCAGGAAGGTGTGGTGCTTGACACAGACCCCCCGGAGCAGCGTCTGTCTGAGGAGGTGCCACCGCGTGGAATGAAGTTCACACAGAGTGCCCCTCGGCACCTCTGTCCTGTCACTGGAGCATGAGAACATGGGACCTGCAGGCTCTCCCTCTTTGTGGTCCCCTTCTCCAGTCTTACGCGCGTGCAGTACCTCTGCTGTTAGGGGCTTCGATTTTTAAGAAAATTCCAGACACACAGGTATTTCTTTTTTCCATCTCAAATTCTCATGTTCCATCGAATTTAAGTCAAATTAAGTTCTCTCGCCTTGAGAAAATTCGGATTCATGACACTGCCCCCCTGTGGTCCCATTCTGTTAAATAAGACACAGTCAGAGCGAACTGGGCCTTTCAAGGACTGATCCTGGAAGGGGCGCTGTCACCGAGCCCTTGCCCGTCAACATTTTGACCATTTCACTCAGTGAAGGAAACCATGTGTAACGACGTATATGGGATTGTCAGTGTACGAGTAGTCAATGTGTGTATATAGTCTGCATATAGATACACAGTGTGTGCACACACACACACACACACACACACACACACCTGTATAGGATATTGTGATTCCAGATGTGATTAGGTTGATAAAAAGCACTTGAAAATGAGTGACTTCCTGAAATGAGAGCTCAGGTGTGTTAGGTGCAGTGGCTTCAGTATGAGGAGAGCCCGCTGGTAACAGGGTCACCGGCTGGGTCACCGGCTTGCCCTCCGTCCTCCCTAAAGACCGGGGCACGGCTCTCGAGCGTCGTGGCACCGAGCTGTGCCCTCCGTCTGATGTGAGTGCTCTGTCTCCCCAGGGGCTTCTCGGGGCAGCGCCCTGCTTGTCCTACCCCACGCCTCTCTCGCTGGGACGTTCATGTCCAGCGTCAGAAGCCTTGCATTAGTCCAGGCATTCCTACTTGTTCAAACTACAGTGAGTCCCAACGTTCACGTGTCCTGGCCCTGGACAAACTGACCGCCGCCTTTCTGTAAGAGCCCATGACGCTCATATCACACAGCCACACAGGCCTTGGGGACTCGGTGGCTGAGCAGACACACCCCGTCTTCCCCCACGGGTGCTTCCCACTGGCCGTGAGTTCATGTAAGAGGAGGCAGCATCCCCGCGGGCAGGGTCGTGCCCAGGCGGTTTTCACACTGTGCTTTGACTCTAGTAAAAGTCAGTAAAACAAAAATGAAAGTGCCGGTGAGAAGCACCAGTCTTTTTTTTTTTTTTGCCACGCCCCGTGGTACGTGCGATCTCAGTCCCCGACCAGGGATGGAACCCGTGCCGCCTGCAGTGGACGGGCATCTTAACCATGGCCATGATGGCCAGGAAAGTCCCCCAGCAGAACAAGGTGGGTGGCATATGGGGTGTGCCCTCTGAGAGCAGTGGGCAGGTTGCTTCATCTGGATGTTCGTTGGGCCTAAGCCAATCTGCTGTACCCAGTTGTGAAAGCAAAGAAGAAGAGAGAACAAGTAAGAAGTGTTGAAACTCTATGGTCAAAGGCTGGATTGAAGGGCAGATTCAGTGAGAGATTTTGCGATTTCACATAATGTGCAGCTGGAACGCCCATGAGAAGGTGGAAGTTGGGTGTTTAACTCTCAGGGGTTTCCCTGTGTTTTCAGAAAACACTCAGCATGAAAAGTCTTTACACAGCATATCTGGTCCCTTGGGTTCTGCGAAGGGTGTCTCTTCTCCCTGGGGGTGCACCCCTTCCCTGCTATGCCCTGGCCCAGCACCCTTCAGTAAACTTTTCTTAGTGTGGTTATCGCTTTTGCTTTTGACCTTTTTCTGCCTCTAATAATAAAAAAAGGTTCATGCTATTACATTGACATCCCTGAGTCAGGTGATGTAAGCATAAGTAATTTCTGATAATTGCCGGTTATACTGTGGATTTCCCATGATTCCTTCAGCCCTTCCCTGATGGGTGACTCTTCGTTCGTCTCTAATGATCTCACTTGACACTGTGCAGTCCGCACCCATCTTTGTGCCTGATGGTGCTTTTGGCTTGTAAGCTGGATTGCCAGAGGCAGAAGCAAAGGCTCAGACGATATGTCCATCTTAAACTGGAATACCTTTTGCCGTGTCTCTTTCCCCCAATTGCACAGCAGTTATTACTCCTTCCAGCGATGTAGGGAGTGCCTTTTACATCTCATCTGAAATTCCTTCTGGTTGAAGAAGTGAAAAGGCATTTTGTTGTTCCTTTCGTCTGTACTTTATGGACAGCCAGTGAGCTTGAGCGACTTCTTACATAATTGCATAATCGTTTGCGGGCTGTGTTTCATTTCTACTCCTATAAGTTACCCCTTCATGTGTTCTTTGCCAGTTTTTCTACTGGTTTGCTTTCTTTGTTTGTGTATTGGAATAGTCTTTTCTTTATTAAATCACTAATTACTCAGTTCTGTTGATAGTAAATAATATTATTTTTAAATGTACCTAACCTCGGAAAATAAAAACATAGTCATCTTCTCTTGAACGCCATCCGCAGTTTTTATCCTTATTTCTACTGGCCTGAATCTAAAACCCTGGGAAGCACCTGTCTAAACCACTTCTTTGTTTTCTTTTATGTTCCTTTAAAGTAAAAAACTGCATTTTTTTCTTTAGAAAAGTAACATGATTTTGAAAAATAGTAGTGTTGCTTCCCAAACACCTGCATTGCTTTCTTATTGGTTCGTAGGAGTTTTTGTCTGTAGATGCATGCTTTTTGGCATATGTGTTACAGATATTTTTTTCCCTTTTTTTGGTCTTTTGCTGTTTGTATAGTATCTTTTGCCATAAATTTTTCTTTCTTTTTAAGTGAAGTGTAGTTGATTTATAATATTTCAAGTGTACAGCAAAGTGATTCAGTTATATATATGTGTGTGTGTATTTTTCATTCTTTTCCATTATAGTTTATTACAAGATATTGAATATAGTTCTGTGTGCTATACAGTAGGTCCTTGTTGATTATTTTATATAGTGTAGTGCGAGAAGGCAATGGCAAGCCACTCCAGTACTCTTGCCTAGAAAATCCCATGGATGGAGGAGCCTGGTAGGCTGCAGTCCGTGGGGTCGCTAAGAGTCGGACACGACTGAGCGACTTCACTTTCACTTTTCACTTTCCACTTCCACACATTGGAGAAGGAAATGGCAACCCACTCCAGTGTTCTTGCCTGGAGAATCCCAGGGACAGGGGAGCCTGGTGGGCTTCCGTCTGTGGGGTCACACAGAGTCGGACACGACTGAAGTGACTTAGCAGCAGCAGCAGCAGTGCGTGTTTATTAATCTCAAACTCCTAATTTATCCCTCCCACTTCTTCCCCTTTGGTAACCCTTTTCCATGTCTGTGAGTCTATTTCTGTTTGCATGTAAGTTCATTTGTATCATTTTCTTTTAGATTCCACAGGTAAGTGATACCATGTGATATTTATCTTCGTCTGGTTTGTTTCACTTACTGCGATAATCTCAGGGTCCATCCATGTGGCTGCACGGCGTTATTGCATTCTTTTTCCATGGCTGAGTCATATTCCATTGTACATGTGGTGTATGTACGTCATCTTCATCCCTCGACCTGTGAATGGACGTTTAGGTCGCTTCCATGTTTGGCTTTTGTAAATAGCACTTCAGTGAACATAGTGGTACATCTATCTTCTTGAATTAATTTTATTAGAGATAGTAATATGGACTGCTGCTAAAGCTGAAACTCCAATACTTTGGCCACCTCATACAAAGAGTTGACTCACTGGAAAAGACTCTGATGCTGGGAGGGATTGGGGGGCGGGAAGAGAAGGGGACAACCGAGAATGAGATGGCTGGATGGCATCACCGACTCTGTGGACATGAGTTTGAGTGAACTCCGGGAGTTGGTGATGGACAGGGAGGCCTGGCGTGCTGTGATTCATGGGGTCGCGGAGAGTCGGACACGACTGAGCTACTGAACTGAATATGTGGTTCATCTGGTAACTTTAGTTGTTTAAGGACCCTCAGTACTCTTTTCTGTAGTCGCCATAAACTTTTAAAACCTCTTTGTGTTATTTGCTTTTTTTTTATGCTGTATAGTTTTCCTCCCATGGTGCTAATTTTTTTTTTTTTTTTTTTTTGCTAAATTTATCCTGTGGTATGGAGAAGGCAATGGCAAGCCACTCCAGTACTCTTGCCTAGAAAATCCCATGGACAGAGGAGCCTGGTGGGCTACAGTTCATGGGGTCGCTACTAGTCGGACAAGACTGAGCAACTTCACTTTCACTTTTCACTTTCACACGTTGGAGAAGGAAATGGCAACCCACTCCAGTGTTCTTGCCTGGAGAATCCCAGGGACGGCGGAGCCTACTGGGCTGCCGTCCATGGGGTCGCACAGAGTCGGACACGACTGAAGTGACTTAGCAACAACAACAATCCTGTGGTATTTTAGACATTTTGCTGTTAGTGTGAATGGGATTTTTTTTTTTTTCCTTTCAGCTGGATCTATGACAGGGACAAAAACTGTTGATTTGTATCTACTTGTTTTGCTTCCAGACAACTTGCTACATTTTCCCCAGTTTTTGGTCTATTGAGTCTTCTAGGCTTAGAGTCAGATCATTTCCAGATAAAGATCGTTTTATCTCTTTCCAGTACTTCCTTGTTTCTTTCATCTGTGGAACAGGTTGTTAGGACTTCTGTTAAAACCTCTCTTAGGGGTGAAAACCAGGTCCTGATGGGCGTCTGAGCTTTGGCCATCCTGGGTCATGTGGTCACCTTTGCTCTTCATAGCAGAGGCTGTGGTAGCAAGTGAGCCAGGTGGTGCAGGCTGCTTCCTTGTCAGCTAGATTCTGAGGGCTTTTAAGTTGAGAACCACGTCCTCCCTTATTTCACAGCCCTCAGAGCCCAGCAGAGGACGGGGCATACGGCAGACGCACACACTGGACCAGCAGATGAATTGAAGGCGCCCCCCACTCTCCCCTTCTAGGCTCCCCACCCTGCTTCTTCCTTGGAGGCACGTCTGCCCTGCGTCCTCTGCGTCCGAGGACCAAGTGCTGTCTGCCCAGAGGGCCCCCTCCCCCTTGCCCACCCCGCAGAATTTACTTTCCGAGCCTCTAGACCAGAGAAGGTCCCCTTCTCAAACTTAATCAGCACCTCCTGGAGGGCTTGGTAAAGAGCAGACCGCGGGGTCACCCCCGGTTTCTGATTCACTCCACCTGGGGTGGGACCCGAGAGTTTGGCATTTCTGTGTACCAAGTCTGATGCTGCCGGACCGGGCAGTGCCGTTTGAGAACTGCTGTTCGAGACGGGAGGTGGTGACCTCATGGATGGAAGACTCAGAGTTCTTTGCGTGAACCAGGCAGATTCCGGTGCTGGCCCAAGTTCTGCTCACGTAGCCAGGTCCCCCTCCCTTCACCTGTGGGGCGTCTGTGGGCCTGTCCTCCCCCCGCCACTGGGAGCCCCTGCATGGAGTCGGGGTGTGTGTCCGGAACATGCGATAACCATCTTTCACTGGGGAGGCAGTGCCGCGTGAAAGGCATTGTCTAGGCTTAACGGGAACTCACTCCCCTTTCCACCCTCTCAGCCTCTGCGCTTCGATACCTTCATGAGAACAGAATCATCCATCGCGATCTGAAACCAGAAAACATTGTCCTGCAGCAAGGGGAGCAGAGAGTGAGTGACCCCGCGGGCCAGCCTCGGGGAGGGGTGGGGGATTGTGGGCTGAGCAGCTGGGGGCAGGCGGCGGGGGCAAGGAATGCGCTGTGCGGGTCTGCTTACGTTTGGGTTTCCTTGCTCACGTATTTGCTTTGATTCCCTGGGAGCGCTCTTTGAATCGAAACAAAATCCAGCGAAAAGTTCTGGCTCACAGATTGAAGCCAGTTTGAACAGACCACATTGTTGACCATCCCAAGTTGCAGGAATCTGATAAGAAAAATAATGTTTGTCTTCCAACTGCCACCCCTCCCCCACCCCCCCCAGCCTTTGGGCCTCGCACTTCTTGGAAACGACATTTTTTTGTTTTCCATTTGTTTGGGAGTCTCAGCTTTTGAAGCTCACAGGTAATCTAGCTGTAGGTGGGTTCTGGACGTGGCCGAAAGGATGTATTTGGAGCTGGCCCGGCCCAGCCTGCAGTTTCTCCAGAGCTCTTGGGGGCCCCCTGGCTCAGGTGTGGGGTCACCTCCCCGCAGGGCTGGGCCATGTTTGTTCAGCTGGGTGGTGAGCAGGGCTCAGATGAGTGGAATGTAACCGCTCATCCGTGGGCCATCTGATCTCTCCCCGCGGCTTCCGTCAGCGAAACCCACGCCCGTCCTGGCCCTGGCCTCTGTCCCCGGTCACTCATTCCCGGAAGTCCATCGGAGGTTCGAGAATGTAAGGTATTGCTGAGAAGGAGCCCCGCCTGGTCCTTCGCGTCACGTCCAGTCCGGGGTTCACAGTCCCGACGGCCGGTGCATGGTCTAATTCTGACCTTCCTCCAGCCGATGATCGCCAGGCAACGGAGGACACGTGCCTGGCGTTTTTACATTGTTTTCTTTTGCCTGAACCTACCGTGTCTAGGGCATTCTCCTGCGTATTTGGCGGTCCTGAGGAGCTTAGGGTCTTAGGACTGGGAATTCAGAGATACCCTCTGTGCCAGCAAAGGTGTTGGGGATTCTTGAAGGCCAGCGGACTTGCATAACCCTCAGATGTCTCCCCCTCCCTGTTTTTTCTTTCAGTTAATACACAAAATTATTGACCTGGGGTATGCCAAGGAGCTGGACCAGGGCAGCCTCTGCACTTCCTTCGTGGGAACCCTGCAGTACCTGGTAAGAGGCGGGGTTCCCAGCTCTGTGTGTCAGCCTCTCTCAGGAGGCCGTGGCTGCAGGGCTCTGCTTCCTTCCTTGCCTTCTGCCATCTGAGCTTGCCGGCTCTCTGGATGATTCCTGGATGCTCAGGAAACACACTGGTGTGTGAGGTCAGACTCCTCAGCCTCCCAGAGGCCCTGTGGAGGGCATGGTCATCCTCTCGTGTCTAAGGGCTCTGCTCCTGGGCCCGCACGTGTCCCGTAACCCCCCCTGCGGCCGTGTTTTGACCCAGAGAGTTTAAACCAGGTTCCCGGTGCTCCAGAGGGGCCTCCGTTCCCACGCAGCAGCTCAGGCCACGAGAGGGCTGGCTTCCAGCTCCCACCCTTTCTTCTTCTTATTTGGTCTGAATATTGTGGTTCTATTTGAGTCCCCCATTCATCTAAGAAATACTGATCACCTGTAGTTTTTCTTTTTACGTTTTATTTTTTGGGGGGAGGGGAACCACATTGCGCGTGCATATATTTAAGGCTTTTTCTTAAAAAATTACTTATTTAATTGAAGGATAATTGCTTTACAATATTGTGATGGTTTTTGCCGCACATCAGTGTGGATCAGCCACAGGCATACACGTGTCCCCCTGCATCCTGAGTCCCCCGCCCACCTGCCTGCCTCCCCAACCCCATCCTTCCAGGTTGTCACAGGGCGCTGGCTCTGGCTGCCCTGCTTCATACATCAAACTCGCACTTAAATATATTTCTTTCTTATACTAAGAAAGCCACTTTACTTGGAACCCAGTGCTTTCCAAATTTATTTTTCCTGGAAGCTGTTACTCACTTCCTGCAGACATGCTGCAAGTGTTGTTTTAGAGTTTAGGAAGAAGATGGACATGGCCCTGATACACAGATAATGAGGTGATTAGAGTTGTGATAAGGACTGCAGAGGGAAGGCGCGGGATGTTATATGTTAGGAGGACCTGGTGTTTGACCTGCAGGGTCCAGGGGGATGAAGAGGGAGTTCCAGGTGGTGGGGCGACAGGAGGCGCCCAGAAGGCACTGCCGGAACCAGAGAGGGAGGAGGGCATCTCGGATTGAGGCTGGAGAGGGAGGCGGGGGAACAGATCATTCAGAGCCTCCCTGGCTGCATTAGAGATTCCATACTTGATCCTGAAACCTCTGGAGGGACAGTGAAGGGTCTTAAGCCTGAGAGGAATCAGGTTTACCTTTGGAAGAGATCGCACTTGGCACAGTGTGGAAGGTGAATTGCAGGCAGTGGGCCGGTGGTTTGGAGGCCATTGGGGTGGGCAGCCCTGAGGATGTAGAGGACGGCTCAAGGAGTGCCTGAAAGGGGGGCCTCCCTGGGGAGGTTAGGACTCCACGGTTTCACCTCCAAGGCCCGGAGTTTGATCCCTGGTCAGGGAACTAAGAGCCCACAAGCCACGCAGTGTGGCAGAAAAAAAAACACACAAGCAAACAAACAAATAACAACAACAACAAAAAACAAGAAAGGCCTGGAACAGGCTCAGCAGGACTTAGTGACCGATTGCATGCAAAGGATGATCAGGAAGTGTGGACTGAAAAACGGAGTCTGCAGTTTATGAAAGAGAAACAGAAGAACGTTGAAAGCCACTGGGCTCCATGAGCTTAAATAGCCTACCTGGGTCTTACATAGAAAAGAGAAAAAGCAGTCATTGAGGTCCTTGTGAGTGCATCCACACTTTCTATTAACCCCCACTGGGCAGTGGGGGTTAATAGGTTTTATCCCCTGCTCTGAGGGGTAGAGGTTTCAGGGTGGGGACCTGGGACTGTGACTCAACACCTGTGCCCACAGAGCGGGGTCCTGGGGGTCCTGCCCCGTGTCCTCTGGACCCCTTGTCAGCTCAGTGGCAGTGAATCCGGGGCCCGAGCTCTTACCATTCATGGGGCCAAAACTTCTGTCCAGAACCAGACACAGAGGCCAGCCCGACCGTCCCATGCGTTTCGTTTTGGCTTGTGGTCCTTCGTGTCCCACCTGCAGCCAGCCTGGGCTCACTCCTGCCTGCACACCTCCGCTCCTCAGGGTTTTTTCCGGGATGTCTGTCCTCAGGCATCTTGAGCCGGCCGCACCCCGCCCGTGCTGGGAAGCTTCCTGTCACCGCAGCCTGACTGCTTGGGCAGCTGGCCTTTCCTGCCCGACTGTGACATTCTGTCCCATCTTGGGCTGTGGACCGCGTTAGGGGGCAGGCCGGCATTCGTTGCATATGCTGTGCCCGGGTTTGTGTGCCCTGGATCACTTCCCCTTGTGGCCCTGCATGGCGCCCAGGAGAAGGGTACACACACACCTCAACCCCCTGCCCCCTGAAGGCCCTTGTTTCAGCCCGGGGATGGAATGAGACCAGAGAGTCTCAGTTCTACCTGCCTGATTCGCGGTCGCCTCCTCCCTCAGAGCAGGGTCCGCGGAGCGTGGGGCAGGTCAGAATGCCGGGTGCCCCCCACCGTGGGGTCCCTCAGAGCAGGCTCAGCTCAGGTGTGTGCCCCCTGTCCCTGCAGGCCCCCGAGCTGCTGGAGCAGCAGAAGTACACGGTGACCGTGGACTACTGGAGCTTTGGCACCTTGGCCTTCGAGTGCATCACCGGCTTCCGGCCCTTCCTGCCCAACTGGCAGCCGGTGCAGTGGTGAGTGAGGCCCGGGCCCGCCCTCGGGAGGGTGGCCCCCATCCTTGTCAGACGTTGCCTCGCCTTCCCGGTCTCATGGGGCACCCTGGGCCGGGCCTGAGACCCCTGTGATCTGTTGCCCAAGGAAGTCCTGTCGGGACCCAGCCCAGCATGTGTGCAGTCTGAGCTCCAAAAGCCTGGAGAGATGGAGTGTTAAGTGTCGGCCTGGATTCTGAGCCTTAACAGCCTTAAATCCAGTCCGTGTAAATGACTGCTCTGTGCAGGGCAAGAAGCCAGTGTGTTTACAGAGTGTGTGTGTGTGTGTGTCAGGGGGTGGGTGTACGCTTATGCCAACAACACTCTCTGTTGGTAAACAAGCAAAGGGAGTGTTCACATGACAAATCTTGAGACGTATATATATGAAAGTTTATTGTTGACAAATTTTACTGCACCTCAGTATTTTTTTTTTTTTTACATACGGCAACATACACGTTTCAGTGCTGTTCTCTCATCATCCCACCCTCGCCCTCTCCCACATAGTCCAGTGGTCTGTTCTTTTGCTGCTTTGAATATAGGATCATTGTTACCGTCATTGTAAGTTCCGTATATATGCGTTAATACACTGTATCGGTAAAAGAATGAAACTAGAACACTTTCTAACACCATACACAATAAAATGGATTAAAGATCTAAACATAAGATCAGAAACTATGAAATTTGGTTTTAGAAGCATCAGTAGCTTAAAATGTGAGCCGAGTACACTGCCAAAAATATGTTTTCTAATGAGGGATACGATTAAGGTTTTAAAATCTACTCTATATTTTTAAACTTTTCTTCTAATTGTAAAACTAATATGTGATTTATTATATACATAAAAGTTAATCGTTACTGAAATGCGTCATTTAAAAGTTAATGTTCCATTGAACCAATTAGGGTTCATTCACAGTGATTCTTTGAGGGACCACACACTAACTAAAACGGTAGCACCGTTGTCCAGAATTTTTTATCTCCAGTTTTAGTGTTTGGAGCAGTGCTAAGTTCACGGGGTTCATCCTTCAGAAAGCAGAAGAGGGAAAAGTCATCCCACGCCTCCTACTTGGGTCCCCGCTACAGACGCCTGACGCTGTTGGCTTTGGGTCCACCTCAGGGATGTTTTGTCTGTACACAAGTGAGCAGGCACGCATCTGTCTCCTGCCCATTTGTCACACCCCGTCCTCAGCTCGGTGATGACATCGCAGGCACGCTGCCCTGTGGGTGCTCCCCCACGGTTTTTACACTGAGAATCTCCTCCCGCCTCCACTGACATTCCTCCGTCTCCAGACTCTTCTTCTGTGTGCCTGCATTTGTTCAAAAAACAAAGTAGGCTACCATACGCACTCCCACAGAGCCTGCCTCTCACACTTAAACAAAACAACTCAGGGACATCCTGGTCCGTCCAGTTATTTCCCTGGGATAAGTTCCTAGAAGTGGGATCAACATACCAAAGATCGTGCACATGTTCAAGGTTTTTGGTTTGTACTAACAACGTGCTCCACAGAAAGTCTGTATAAGTAACATTTCCACCAGGAACAGGCAGGGGTCCTCTCCCCCTGCCCCCTTTGTGGGGCAGCACTGGCTGATGTCACGTTTCTCAGTATCTTTCTAGAAGTACCAAAAACACAGACTTCCTCAAAGGACACATGTACATCATGAGAGTGTGTGTTTGTAGGACCAAGACGTAGCCTTTGGAATCTGTCCAAGGAGAGTGGCTTTCTGTGATGCAGTCCAGTTCGGTCACCGTTCACACACCAGACACAGGGAAGGATGAACCAGGCTCGGTCTCCACGCCCGAGGGCCCTGGTGACGTGGCGGAGGGCGCCCTCCCGTGGGGACTGACGGTAGCACAAGCTGCGCCCTGAGCTGGGCTCTGCAGTGCTGATTTAGCTCCTTGCGTTACAGTCACGCCGCATCATGCGACCGTCACGACAGTGACTTTAAACTGTACATGCGACATGTTTTTAACTCACCGAGGGATGACTGCAGTTCTGTTCAAATGTTGAGCGTTTCCATTATTTATAGCACGGTGAATCAGAATCCATCAGAACTAGAGGAAATGCCATTTGAAACCATCCCTGATGGCCCAGCTGTCTGCAGAGCCATCCTCCCTCACGTTGCTGGGAGGCCAGGTGACCACTTCCAAGCACACGTCTCTGAAACCCAAGAGTTTGTGAGACGTGCCATTCTGGTCTGCCTGTAATGCCTGAAGCAGCTTTAACAATTTCTCTGTCATCTCAAATGGCAGGTAGATAGCAATTTCAGGACAAATGCAATTTGAGCTTTATTATCCTATCGTAAAGCTGCTTTGAAGGACCAGTCTTGAAAATGCATCTTAGGGCCAATCTAGGCAGTAAGCGTTTCACTCACCGTCCTTTCATTTATCTGTGTAGTTTCCCGTGGACAGACTTGAGTTTCTATCAGAGCACCATCCTGTAATGACAGCCTGACTTCCAGCAGGCAGGTTCGAGCCACACCCTGGCTCTTCCAGGCTCTGTGTGCTCCACGTGACTCAGTTTACCCCCCTGCCAATGAGACTGCAAGCTAAAGCATTTTCTGTCTGAACCTCCAACGTCTTTTTGGAAAGGAAGGACGCGGACATTCAGACAAAATAGAAAGAGCACCTGTCCTTGGATCCAAGTCCCTGGTTCTGTCTTTCTCTAGTTGTGCGACCTTGGGCAGGTCATTTCCTCACCTGGTGAGGGTGGGGGATGGGGGACTGAAAACGGCCTACCCCACAGAGGTCTCCTGGCGGAGAAGGGTACATTCCCTGTCAGCGCTTGATTCTCTGTGAAGCATTGTTCAGACTCCTGTCAACACCCTTGTCGCCGAGAACATGTGAAGCCAGTTTAAAGTCCTTGTTCCTTAAACACTATTTCAGATACATCAAAAGGGTCTCCTAGTTAGAAAATGTTAGCGCTTCACTTGCCTTCAGAAGTCAGGCATAGCCGTTGCATTTAGAGGGAAGTGCGTGGCGTGTGCAGGTTTCATGTGCAGGAAGCGTGGTGCGGACATCCTGTCTCCATCCTCTGTGTTAGATGGAAAGGAGAAGAGTGAGCCGGATGGGCCGGGGCGAGGTCAGGAGACCGCAGCACAAGCCCGCAGGTTCCCGACTCTCCCCAGGCAGCACCAACACCCTTAGCCTCCCAAAGACGCGTCCCAGCGCTGGGCGTCACAAGTGGTTCAGTAGCACCCCAGGGGGATCCTGCCTGGCTGTCAAGTGGAAAGTCACCCGTGTAAGGGGCTGTTGGGCACCCGCTGACATCAGGGTCATTACACCCAGCATGGCGGTCCCCCCACATCCACAGGCACTCCAAAGTCCGGCAGAAGAGCGAGCTGGACATCGTGGTGAGCGAGGACCTGAACGGGGCCGTGAGGTTCTCCAGCTCGCTGCCGCGTCCCAACAACCTCAACAGGTACGGCCCCGGCCCCTCCTGCTCCTCCTCTGCGGCCTGTCCGTCCTTTCTGAAGACGGGGGCGGGGCCGGCGTCCCTGGCCCTCCTGCTCCTCCTCTGCAGCCTGTCCGTCCTTTCTGCAGACAGGGGGCAGGGCCGGCGTCCCTGGCCCCCGGTGCTGCTCAGCACGCTGTCCCCACCCCACCCGTCTGGAGTCACTGCCTCGGTTCCCAGCGCCGCTTGTCGCCCTCCTCACCTGTGGCGGCTCTGTCCTGGTCCGCCGCAAGCCTCTGAAGGGTGGGGAGTTGCCCCTTCCTGCTCTTCGCCTGTCCTCCCGCAGCCTGGCACTGTGTTATTGCCAATACATAAACCTTTGCATTTTGAACAGCATAGTGGTCTGGTCTCAGAGCCAGAATATGAGCCGTCAGGTCACTTTACCAGAAGCAGGAGATGATTCGGAAGACAGCAGCCGGCAGCCCCACGCCGAGGCACTTAGCTCACAGTTTCCATGAGTCTTAGGAGGAGGGGGATGGGGTCCCCTGTAGAGGAGCTGGGCTGGAAGTTCCCGGAAGGATCTGGACTGATAGGCAGGACGGGTGGGTGAAGAGGAAGGCTCTTCAAGGGGAAAGACTTGGGGGCAGCTAGGGAGAGGCAGCAGGTAGTGCTGTTGACCTCTGGAGGGCTTCTGTCAGGGGGCAGGGAGGGGTGCTGGGGGTTCCCAGCAGTGCGTGTGGGCCCCTCAGATGCTTTCCAGGGAGTGACTGACAATGCGGATCGAACCGGCGGTGTGGGCCAGATCGTTGGGTGGCGCTCCTGATGTGGGAGGGGGCTGCTCAGCACCTGGAAAGCTGCCTGGAGGGTCTCGCAAGGCCCTCTGCCCGGGGGCCCCCAACGGGAGGGTGTTTGCGTAGATTCGCTGGGGGTGGGGGGGTCAAGTCTCCGAGCGATTCATCTTGTTAGGGGAAGGCTCACGCTTCTTCCGGGTGGTTCAGCCTGAGGGATCACTTTGGCCTTGTCGTGTGATGGTCACGTGGGAAGTGGGATGCATGTGTGCTTTTCAGTCCCCACGTGTGCCAGGAAGCTCGTGCTGGGCCTCACACACGCGTGCATGCAAACACGTGGGATGGGAAGCTGGTGCTGGGCCTCACACATACATGCATGCACACACATTGGGCGGGAAGCTGGTGCTGGGCTTCACACGCGTACAGGCACACACATGGGATGGGAAGCTGGTGCTGGGCCTCGCACACGTGCGTGGGTGCACACACACACACCCCCGCTGCCTACCCCCAGCGTCCTGGCCCAGCGGCTGGAGAAGTGGCTGCAGCTGATGCTGATGTGGCACCCGCGCCAGAGGGGCACCGACCCTGTTTACGGGCCCAACGGCTGCTTCAAGGCCCTGGACGACATCTTGAACTTGAAGGTGAGCCTGCGCCTGGTCCCCCCAGGCCGTGGGCCCCCTGACCCCTGTGAGGGTATGATGGGACCCTTGCTGACCGACGGGTCATGAAGCCATCGGTGGGGACGCACAGGAGGGTAAAGACTCCGGCGTGCAGACCCTGGGCGGGGCCTCAGAGAGGCAGGGCCAGTAGGCTGGCGTCCCCATCAAGCCGTGTTTCCCGTGACCCCCGGGTTTTTGCAGCTGCTTCATGTCCTGAACATGGTCACGGGCACCCTGCACACCTACCCCGTGGCTGAGGACGAGAGCCTGCAGAGCCTGAAGGTCCGCATCCGCCAGGACACAGGCATTCTCGAGGAGGACCAGGAGCTGCTGCAGGAAGCGGGGCTGGCCCTGATCCCCGACAAGCCCGCCGCCCAGTGCCTCTCGGACGGCAAGGTGAGCCCAGCCTCCTGCGGGCACTGCAGCCGGTCCGCCACACCACCGCGCAGGCGCCCGCCCATTCCAAGGTGGGAATGCGAGATCCCGCAGGCTTGGTAGGAGACACGGATAGCCCCACGCTTTACCTGTTCCTTCCAGACCACTGGGAATGCTTTTTGTCCTTGCTGCCAAAGCGACGCTTCATTCTTCCACATCAACCGAAACTGTTTTTGACCCCCCTGTCACGTGCGGTACCGTGCTGACTGCTGCACAAAATGAGCTGCAGATTTAACGCGGGGGAAGAGGCGTTGGACAGTGAAGGAGATGGCAGGCGTCTGAGTCACGTGGTAAAGACAGAGGATAGAGCAGAACATAGACAAGCTGTGCGTTCAGGTCAGAAGCCGAAAGGAAGCAGCCAAGGGCAGCAGAGGCCAGAGGCGCTGGGAGAGGCCTGCTGGGTGCCTGGCACGTCCTGGCCGAGCATGCTCTGTAGTCTCCCCCGTTTCTTGGGGGACGGTGGGGTGGGGGCCACGAGACCTCATTCTGCCTCTGGTCCCTTTGCAGCTGAACGAGGGCCGCACGCTGGACATGGACCTCGTTTTCCTCTTTGACAACAGCAGGGTCGCCTATGAAAGCCAGGTCTCCCCGCAGCCCCAGCCTGAAAGTGTCAGCTGCATCCGTAAGCATGGCCTATACTTTAAAAAAAAATGATCCCTTAGAGCTCTTGGGACAAAGCTAGGGGGAAAGCCCTGGCCCAAGCGAGGGGTCCCCCCCAAGCAGGCGAGTCCACCTGGTCCTCAGACAGCCGTCTCCAGTCGCACATGTGGGGAGCAGCCCTGCCGGAGGCAGGACAGGACATCCTCCGTTAATGCCAGCCTCAGCTGAACAGAGGACAGGGAGGATGGCTGTTGACCTTGAATTGTAAAACCATTTTATTTTTGAAGTTGTCTTTGTACGTTGGTGATGGATACATGCACAAGGTACCAAAAGGTACGATAGAATAATACAGTGAAGGGGAAGCCCCTCCGTGTCCCCAGTTTCCCAGGGAAAACTGCCGCCAGACTCCTGGGTCTTCCTTGCAGCATGTTCTGTGCGTCTGTAAATTTGGATGTGGGTGTGCCCCGGGGCGCAAAACGAGCGACAGGAAGTAGGCTCAACACCCAAGGCAGTTGTGCAATGGCCAGGCCGTCACATAACCGCGTGGCGTGGCTGAGCCAGCGGGCTCTAGGGGCGGGGTGCTGTTGTCCACCACAGGCACTGCACCCTGACCTCCGCCTCTGTTTCCACTCAGTGCAAGAGCCCAAGAGGAACCTCCCGTTCTTCCAGCTGCGGAAGGTGTGGGGCCAAGTCTGGCACAGCATCCAGGCCCTGAAGGAAGACTGCAGCCGCCTGCAGCAGGGCCAGCGTGCAGCCATGTAGGTGCCCAGCGTGCCCGGTGGCCCAGCCGCAGGGTGGGGCCTAAGGCGGGGGCCCCAGGTCAGCCGCCGTTGGGAGGGGCAGGAAGGAAGACTTTGCTCTGGAAGGGCAGGAAACCGTCGGCGGGTGGGATGGAGGGAGGGCCTGTTAGACCCACCAGGCGCGTGTGGTCAGCACGCGGACCAGGGGTGTGGGCGGGGCGGGGAGTGGCTGGCCGGAGGGCTGACCTGGCTCCACTGTGGGTCGGCCACCCTGCCGGGCTGGGCCAACTCCTTCCCCAGGTTATGGCTGGTCTGGGTTCCTTTGCGTGGCACTGCACCTAATTCCAGTTTCGGAGCAGAGCCTCACCCATTGCCACGGACCGGGAAATTGTCGTGATGGTTATAAGTGGCTGCTCTTGTTATGATTATACTAATTATAGTAGGGGCCTGCCAAGGTGTTGGAGGCCGCTTTTATTATTGTCTGGGAAGTGGTATCTGGATCCCAAAGATGCCCGTGGTGTGTCTCTCGGGGGCCCCTGCAGGATGAATCTGCTGCGGAACAACAGCTGTCTGTCCAAGATGAAGAACTCCATGGCCTCCATGTCCCAGCAGCTCAAGGCCAAGCTGGACTTCTTTAAGACCAGCATCCAGATTGACCTGGAGAAGTACAGGGAGCAGACGGAGTTTGGGATCAGTGAGTGTGTCCTTTGCAATCAATCTGGAGAGACCGTTAAACTTCTTCTCTCTCAAGTGTTTCTTTTGTCCTCTTATAACGGAGTTCCTTTTTACTTTCTTGGTTTTGGCGTGTTTTCATTTTGTTTTTAACTTTTTTTTCCTCCGTGTTTTTCCTCCAGCATCGGACAAGCTGCTGCTAGCCTGGAGGGAGATGGAGCAGGCCGTGGAGCTCTGCGGACGGGTAGGAGGCTCCCTGGGTCCCAGCCCGGCCTAGGGCACCCTCTTCCCTGCCATTTTTCCCCTTTCTCACTGAATGCTCAGTCCAGCTTCTGTGTCAGAAATCACATTTTCCTCGCCAGGCTCGCTGTCCTCAGCTAGCACTTGCTGGAAGGAGGTGGGGGGTGCCAGGCAGAGGTCCCCAGTGTGGCTGGTCCGGGAGCCACACAGATTTGAGTCAGGCTTACGACGTGACGTGTCCCAGGGAGCGCAGACCTCTCCCTATGAGAGGGGCCCTCGGATAAAGGAGCAGGACTTGGTCATGTCAGAAGTTGCCCTGACCTCCTCCTCGGGACACTGAACCCATAGGAAGGAACGGGTCTGAAGGGGCAGGTCTGAGGGCTGTGAATCAGATGCCGCTGAATAGTGTTGATCGTGAGGCTAGGCAGGGAGGCGGGGTGCCCTGGTGGACCTCACTCGGGAAGCCTGGGCCCGAAGGCCTTTTCCTGGACTTTTCCACCATCCGCCCAGTGGACTCGGGCAGGGAGCCTCCCCTCCGTGTCATAGCATCTTGTTTCTATAAATTGGTGCCGATGTGCCTCGTTCGAGGTGGGTGACACCTTGTTCAGGCACGGGGACGTGAGCCACCACTCCACTCCCCCACTCCCCTTATCTCTGTCCTCGTGGGCGTAACCCCTGAGATCAAGGACGAGTTAGGAGAGGGGAGCGTGCCCCGGCTCGTCTCCACACCAGGGCCAGGCCAGGTCTTCTCAGGCCCCATCACATCTCGCTGCAGTTTCCGGTGGGGGAGACTGCAGCTTGGGGCCAGGGTGACCTGCCCCAGGGCCACAGAGCTTGCGGGTGGCAGGCCTAGATCCCAGCTGCGGATTCCCAAGGCCATGTCCCTTCCAGCCGGGCAGCTGAAGGTCCGTGCTGAGGCTCGGGAGTCCCTGGCCGAGTCCGTTGGGGCTCAGTCTCTGCGCGGCTCTGTGTCCAGGAGAATGAGGTGAAGCACTTGGTGGAGCGGATGATGGCCCTGCAGACGGACATCGTGGACCTGCAGCGCAGCCCCATGGGCCGGAAACAGGGCGGGACGCTGGATGACCTGTGAGTGTGTGCGTGTGTCCACGCGCGGGCGTGTGTCTGCACGTGGGTGGTCAGGCTGTTCGAGCGCGGGTCTGCTGGAGCGCGCACTCCCGTGCAGCCCCATCCTGGGGAGGTCTTCTCAGCACGTCTGGAAGCTGGGCCTGGGCAAACCTCCTTTCCTCTGAGCCTCACCTGACACAGAAGAACTGTATGACCTCACAGTTGTGGGGACCAGTTCAGATAACACCCCGAGCCATGGTTTGTGAACTCCAAAGCATCAGGTCAGATGCCTGGCTGCCCAGCATATCCCAACCTGGGCATGGCCCTAGAAGCAGGAAGTAGGAAGGGAAGGAGCCAGGCAAGTCTTAGAAGGTGGGACCTTGGCTCTTCATTTGAGTCGTGATCAGGACTTGGCCTTGGCTCCAGGGACCCTCCCTGGGGCTCAGCCAGGCCTCTGATGCTTCTGCCAGGACTCTTGGGACCGGAGGCTCCAGTCTTTGAAATCTGATTATCTGTAGCCTGTATTTTGTCAGGTTATTCAGTGTTTTATTATATTCTGGTTTTCAAACAGTCGACCCCTGGAAATGTCAGCCTATCTCACTGTGTTCGGGCCCAGGGGAGGGCATGTCTGCTCCTGGCTTGAGTTTCAGGGGCCATGTTCTCTGAACTCAGGACCCGCACCTCTGAATTGCAGGGGCCAGGCAGGTGGGGAATGCTGAGGGACAGAGGAGGCTTCTGTCCTGAGCACTCTCAGGAAGTCTTGACAGTGAGCTTTGAGTTGGAGTTTCAACAGTGAGCCGGGTCTTCCTGTGTCATGGGTTTCACCCGTGACATCCCCAGGAAGCAGCCTTCCCTCCAGCCAGGATGTGCTGCCCGCCCAGCTTCTAGAAGTCGGTGATGCTGCTGGCAGTGGCTTCGGTGCTGATGGAGCCACTGCCTTGTGTGTTTCAGAGAAGAGCAGGCGCGGGAGCTTTACCGCAGGCTGAGGGAGAGACCGAGAGGTGAGTGGGCCGCCTCCCAGGTCCCCCGCGCCTGGGCACCAGGCTGGTCCCCCCACAGACCGTGTGGCTCCGTCCCGCTTTGCAGACCAGCGGACTGATGGGGACAGTCAGGAAATGGTGCGGCTGCTCCTCCAGGCAATCCAAGGCTTTGAGAAGAAAGTGCGAGTGATTTATACGCAGCTCAGGTATCAGGCCGGAGGGTGGAGCTAGGAGAGGCCCCGTCCCCTCCCCTGGGCCCCGGAGGAGCTCCTGCCTGCCGTGGCCAAGCAGAGTCACCACCGCCGGGGCCCATGTCCTGCTCCCCCGACCCGGGTGCACTGGAGCTCGTCACTCTTGGTCTTCACAGTAAGACCGTGGTCTGCAAGCAGAAGGCCCTGGAGCTGCTGCCCAAGGTGGAGGAGGTGGTCAGCCTGATGAGCGAGGACGAGAAGACGGTGGTGCGGCTGCAGGAGAAGCGGCAGAAGGAGCTCTGGAACCTCCTGAAGATCGCGTGTGTGAGTGAGCCCTGGCAGGCCCGTCCTGGAGGCGGCAGTGTCGGCGTCCACGCGTCAGCTGGGCCGGGCCCCCTCGGGAGGCTCAAGGGGAGAATCCCTCCTCGCCGCTTCTCAGACGCCACTGGCCCAGCACTCCTTGGCTCGTGGCAGCATCACTCCAGTCTCTGCCTCTGACTCCGTGTGGCCTTCTTCTCTCCGTCTCTCTTTGTAAAATCTGTCTCTTTTGGGCGGCACTGGATCTGTTGCTGCCTGCGCGCTTTCTCTGGTTGTGGTGAGCGGGGGCTACTCTCCAGCTGGCGGCGTGCAGGCTTCTCACTGCGGCGGCTTCTCTGGTTGCAGAGCACGGGCTCTAGGGTGCGCGGGCTTAGCCACTCCGCTGCACGTGGGGTCTTCGTGGACCAGGGGTCAAACCTGTGTCCTCTGCATAGGCAGGCGGACTGCCATCCACTGTCCCACCAAGGAAGCCCTCTTCTGTGTGTCTTGTAAAAGCACTTGGCCCTGGGTTTAGGTCCCACCCAGATAATCCAGAGTGGTCTCATCATGGGACCCTGAGCTCCATCTGCAAAGATGCTTTTTCCAAACGAGGTCACACCCTGGGTTCCTGGAGACCCGCGTGCAGCCCCCGTGGGGCGTGCCTCCTGGGCCCTGAGCCAGGCCTGTGCTGTGCGGCGCTCAGCCCGCTCTGTGTGAGCCCACCATCCCGGTGTAGCTGTGACCCCACGAGTGCGGCTCGGAGGGAAACCGCAGAACGGAGACTGGAGAAGAGCCGAGAGAAGCCTGGAATCGCGCTGCAGGCAGCAGGGGGGCTGAGGAGGCTGACAGCAGCGCCGCTCGGCCTCGGGCTGCAGGTGCACCGGCTGCCGCAGCCCAGCAAAGAGCTCTTCTGTTCCCCAGGTGGCGCAAGTCCCCGAAAGTCACCTAGGACCTCCGTGTGTTTGTCTTTTCCTTGGGAAGAGTAAATGTACCTTCCTTCTCATATCCTTCTCATATCCTTTGTTAAGTAATCCAGCTAATGAAACAGAAGCCTCAGGGCCTTCCCTGGTGGTCCAGTGGTAAAGAATCCACCTTCCAATGCAGGGGATGAGGGTTCGTTCACTGGTCGGGAAACTCAGATCCCACATGCCACAGGGCAGCTAAGCCCTCATGCCACAACTAGGGAAGCCTGTGACTGCAGTCAAGAGCCTGCAGAGCCAATAAAACCCAAAATTAAATGGCCAGTGGTTGATTAAAAGAAAAATAGAACCCTCAAATCTCTATTTAGAGCCCTTAATTGAAAAGTTATACCTGCAGATGCAGACACAGTTTCTAAGCTGAAGTGCAAACCACCAGACGGCAATGTTGCCTGATTTCTGCAGGAAGAGCATGTGTCTCGTGGCCAGGTGTCTTCATGAGAAAACATCCTGCCATGAAAGCAGAATTTCAGTCATCCCTCTGCCCCCCAGGCCGCTGACTCTCTTTCCGGTTTTGCCCTCTAGAGCAAGGTCCGGGGTCCCGTCAGCGGGAGCCCGGACAGCATGAACGCCTCCCGCCTGAGTCACCCTGGCCAGCTGATGTCGCAGCCCTGCGCGGCTCCCGACAGCTTGCCCGAGGCCACCGAGAAGAGGTAAGTCCTCATCCGCAGCGCCCAGTGCCAAAGTCCAGGGCGTGCCGGGAGGTCGTGGGAGCGGAAGCGTGGGTGTCTTGTTGGCAGTCCGCATCACCCGTCAGTGGCTCCGTGCGCTCCCCTTGGTGTCTGGCCCCTGTGCTGGGCGCTGTGGGGGTGGGTGTGGTGTGTTGCTCGCAGAGCTGCCTGTGACCTGCCCAGCCAGGTGTCCTTATCTGAGGCTGAGCTGCTCTCACTGGATGGGATCCATCCCTTGCTATCTGCTCATAGAAGCAGGTCCCCGAGGGTGTCTGCTGGTCACCGCGTCCTGGTCACGCATCGCCGGTCCCTCCTCTCCCCCACCCCGTTCACCGCTCCCCGCCCTGCCTGCTGTGCGCTCCCCTTTGCAGAGCTGGGAGTGCAGCCTCAGAGCCTTCCCGTGAGGTTTTCCCTCCCTGCCTCCTGCCCAGTGCTGCCCCCAGGCCCCCTCTGGTCAAACCTTGGCGGGTTTTGGAGACGGTTTTGATCAAGTTATTCTTCCGGATATTCAGGGACCAGCCTTGGCAGCCAGCTGCCTCGGGGCCAAGGCTGAGCCTTTTCCAGCCTCCAGGACGTGGGCAGGCTCCAGGCTCACCCCAACTCCCAGGCAGCTCCTGGCTCAGCCTGGGGGTCTTGGAGGCTGGTCCAGACCAGCAGCATCAGTGGGTTCTGGGCTCTTGCTGGACGTGCAGGTTCGGGATCAGCAGCCCCGGGTAACCAGGCTGGGCCGAGCCCCCTGCATCCTGGAGTCCCAGGTTCTCGGCTATGCTGACGCCCTCCCTGGGGCATCTTCCATCCGCCCCGGCCCTGCCTCCTACCCCCTCCGCGGCCTGGACACGTACGCACAGATCGCTGTCTCCTGAGACACCTGTGTGGTTCTTTGTTTCTGGTTCAGCCTCACACCCGTTTCTTCAGAGCCTTCCCTTGCTGGGCCCCAGGCACTGGAGACAGTGCAGATCGATTCCTGAGGGCAGATCTACAGACTAGAGAGGAGACTCGATTGCTGAGGGAGGGGAATGACTGACAGCAGGTGCAGGGTTTCTCTTGGGTGCTGAAAGCGGCCGAGGGCTAGGCCTCTGCGATGGATGCGCGACGCTGTTTGCGCACCAGGAGCATGTCCTCGTGCACCTTGAACGGGCGAACTTTATGGTTTGTGAACATATCTCAGTAAAGCTGTTTTCAAAATGTCCTGTTCCTGTACTTGGGGAGTTTGTAGCCTGTACTGTTTGGGTTTCTTTTTTTCTTTCTCTTTTTGGTCTCTTGGCTTGCAGAATGTATTTCCCTGAGCAGGGACTGAACCTGGGCCCTCGGTAGTGAAGGTACAGAGTCCTAACCACTGGACCACCAGAGAATTCCCCGTGTTGGATTCTTAATTCTCTCCCCAACTTCCAGTTAGCTCCTTGAGGATGGTAACCAGGTCTGGGGCCTCTGGGGCCGGCCCAGAGCCTGGTGCCTGGTCAGTGGCTGGTGGCTGAGTCTGGGCTCTGCTCCTCCCACCAGCGCCCACTTTGTGGTGAAAGGAGGAACTGCAGGGCCCTTCCTGTTGGGTTTGTCCCATTCCTCCACGAGATCCTCAAAGCTCTAGGAAACGCGTCCTGGGGGCGCAGGCTGCCGTCTGTCTGCCCACGTCCTGGAGCCAAGGTTAGAACAGGACAGATAGCTTGCTTTGCTCTCGCCTTTCCAGCCACGGCCTGTTCTCGGGACGTGTGTTTCTTATCGTAGAGAAGGTGGGACATGTGCATTTCTCATCATAGGAAAGGTGAGATCTGTTCCTAGAATACGCCTCTCCTAGTCTCAGGGAGCTAAGGAGACCGGGGGAAGTCTCGTGGTCTGTACGCCTTTGTCAGTTTCAACAACTGTGAAACAGGTGATTGGGGAGAGATTTTCAGATTGTGGCAGTTTAGAGAAAGCCTCAGAAATCTCTTCGGCTCTGAACTTTTTTATTAGGCCAGGCCTCTGCTTGCTCATGTTGTGAATGGCGATGCTCACGGCTGGGTTCCAGCTTCTGTAACAGCGCTCACAAAGATGGATGAAATCCCCGAGGCAGTGCCATCTATTTTAAGACACTCAGTATCAGAATAATCATTTAATTTTAAAAATCTTTCCAGAAACCTTTAGCATATTTGTACACAGTAATATATTACTTTTGAAAAGTTCACACTGATCACATTCTAATAATCCAGTTGTTTTCTTTAGTGAAGACTTGGTGGCTGAAGCGCACACGCTGTGCACCCAGCTGGAGAACGCCCTGCAGGACACCATGAAGGAGCAGGACCAGAGTTTGAGGGTAATGGCCCGCGGGGACCCCCGCTGCTCCACACCTTTGCTTTTCTGCAGCAAACGAGGAGAAGCTAAGAGAGAGGCGACGCCCCGCTGCCTTGATCTCAGTGTACACTTGGGGTTTTCTGGTACACCCTTCTTATTCATCAGACGAGCGCAGGTACCTTAACTGCTCTGTCTGCTCTCATCCTTACCGTGCTAGGTCCTTGCGAGGCCGGTAGCATCCCTGTGGGAAGGCCTCTGTCCCGCTCTTCCTTCCGTGCAGTCGCTGGACATGCACATCGGAGGTGCAGTGCTGGCTCCAGGGACAAAGCCGTCACCACCCCATCTCTCAGGGACTCAGAGCTTAGGGACTCAGCAAGCCTAACTCTAGGGAAGCTGATCTAAAGAAAAATGAGTTCAGGTGCAGAGACATCGAGGCAAAGCTGAACTTGCTGAGAGGATGCTTAATCGTTCGCTTGGGTCTTTTAATGGCCATTTCCTGCCAATATAGTCCCGCGCTAGAGTTTCCGGAGCTTCTCGGTTTGGGAAAGGATTGGCGGGGTCACTGCCCATGGTAATCACCTCTTACTTCTTCAAGTGTCCTTCTCCGGTTTGGGGCTTCTGTGTCTCCTTCTTGCTGCTCTTCCTCCTCTGGGCCCTGTACGCTTTGATACTTGCACTACCTGATTGCTTCTGCCGGAGGAAAAGGAATTCTGCCAGGCGGTTCCACCTGGTGAGGCTGGAGGTGGAGAGCTGAGGCGAGCCCTGGGCACCTGGGCGTGCAGTGAGCGTAGGTCAGTGCTGTGAGCTGCAGGAATAACACTTACATCGCCTGGCCAGAGTCTCGGGCTGCATGCCCATCTGAAGATAAGCTCCTGCACGGTCTTGAAGACATAGCTCCGGCTCTGGGGTCCCTTGCAGAAACTCGATTGTCAATGAAAGGCTCTTGCCTTCCTTCTAAATCGTGCTGGTTGCCTCCCGAAGAAGAAAACCAGGTCCCTGGGCGGCCGCAGGGTTGTTAACGTGACCGTTGACTTTCAGTCTCTAGACTGGAGCTGGTTGCAGTCGGAGGAGGAGGAACAGCAGAGCCTGGAGCGGGCCTCATGACAGTGGGTGGCCCTGGCCCTGACGGGCCGCCTGGCCCGAGGCCCCAGCGTCATTGTGCCCGGCGTCCTCGGCACCCAGACGGAGATCGCGCTCCTCCAGCAGCTGTGATGGTCACCGTGGACCGAAGGCATGGCCCTCCATGGGCACGGCCAGCAGCTCGTCCACTCGTCAGATTTTTTACGCTCCAGAGACCCAGCGGACGTGGATGCGGGGGCGGCGTGTAGGAGGTGCCGCCAGGGCGCCACTGCTCCTGCGGCGGGAGAGGGGTGCTCCAGGCTCAGTGGCCGCATCCGACTGGCTCCCAGGACGAGGTCTGGTCGGCGCTCGGTGCCAGCTGTCTCCTCCTGACCCCTTCTGCTCTCCAGAGGAGGTCTGTCTGCGTAGCTCGAGTTTCCTCTGGATCCGGCTTCTCTTGAGCAGACCTCAAAACCCCGGATCCTGCCCTGCCCCATCCTCCTTCCTCTGATCTCACTGCTGCTAACATTTGTCCTTCCACCTGTGACCTGCTGCCAGGCTGCGGTCCTTCCAGCCAGCATGACTGTCTGGAGCCAGGAGGGAACAGCATCTCCCTTCCTGCGGGTCCCAAAGAGTCCCTGGGAGTGAGCTGCCTTGGAGAAGAAGGAAAGGGTGTCTGTCACCCACGAGCCTGCTGACCCCCTGTGACCACAGCCCTGCCCTGTTTGTGGCCGTGAGGAGATGGAGGAGGTTCCGCCTCTGTATCCTCTCGCGGTATTATTTAGTGAATGTATTTAAAAAACAGATTCTCTATTTTGCAATGTAACTCAGATCCCATTGTCTATTTTTATAATACCTCTGGTTAGGACTTAACAAACTCAAAAACCCAACTGTAATGGAACGTTTGATGAAATCAAACAGTGCCAGAGCCCGCACTGCCTCTCTGCTGTCTCACAAAAGCTTCTCTTCTGTGTAACAGAAGGAGAGCATGGTGAGCTTGGATGATCCCAAGCAGGCAAGTTTGGTTGGAGAAGAAAGCCAGACGAGAAGAGTTTCACAGAGTGCCTTCCGTGGAGGCGGTACCATGGGTTCCATGTAAAGGAAGTTTGGGGAACAACGGTTCATGCTTTAAGTGCCTCTTAGAAATTCACATTGTGCACTGGTTTACTGAAGGATGAGGAAAGCCCCATGAAAATAAACTGGCTTAATTCTGCCTAAATCTGCTGTTTCCCCAACTCGCTCGACAATAACACCTTTTATTTTTCTCTCGTGTGCATGTAACATTGATGAGCGGCCCAGAGAACTGGAGCGCGATAACGCGTGATTTAGGGAACACTGGTGAGGAACACAGTGGGAATTCAGACCGGAGTGGTGGGCCAGGGTGGGGTCACATTAGGGAGAGGATAAGTGTTGAGCTCAGAGTCAGGGGCCGATTTTAATGGCAGTTGGAAGTCACTGAAGAATTTTGAGTAAGGAAACATCACCAAAGTTAGTGCTTCAAAAGAGTAACATAGGGATTTCCCTGATGGCCCAGTGGTTAAGGATCTGCCTTCCAATTCAGGGGACGTGAGTTCAATCCCTGGTTGAGGAACTAAGGTCCCACATGCCCGGGGGCAACTAAGCCCACACTCCACAACTAGAGAGACCTCAGGGAAAGAGCCGGCATGCGGCGACTGAGACCCAGTGCAGCCAGATAAATAAATAGAACATTTTAAATACAAAAATGATAAGAGAGTAACATAACTAGAAAATGCTAATAGGTTGAAAAAATGAAAACCTACAAAGTGGAGCAGATGTATTTCCCCACCTCCTATGACAGCTGAGACCCTTGGGCGTTATTTATAAACAAAGACGACCCTGAAACATAGTGAGAAGGATGCAGAGCAGCGGGGACCTTGGCCCTGAGTGGCCACACGCGGTGAGTTCCCCGGGCATTCCTCTTGCCCCCTGCGTCCTTGACATGTGCTGGAAACAGCAGCTGTGACACCAACAGAGACGCTGCTCTCCAGCTCTGTTAGATCCCTAGGTCTGCTGTAGCAAATCGCCACAAACTTCATGGCGTAACACACATTTATTCTCACAGGTCTGCAGGCTGGGTGTCTGAAATCAAGTCCTCCGAAGTCTCTAGGGGTGACTCTGCTCCCTGCTTCCTCAGCTTCTGGTGAAGCCAGGAGATCCCTGGCTTGTGGCGGCGTCTCTGCCTCTGTGGTCACGTTGCCACCACTTTTCTGTCTCTCAGGTCTCTCCTGTGTGCCTTTTAGAAGAACCTTTGTGATCGAATTCAGGGCTGATCTGGGTAATCCAGGATAAGTGTCTCTTTTCAAGACTGTTAATTTGATCACGTTTTGCAATATAAGGCGATATTTATAGATTCTGAGGATTGGGATGTGGACGTTTCTTCCTGGGGGCCACCATTGAACCCATATAACCCCTCCCCAAAATTCATGGTATCAAGAATGACTTAGAAAAGAAGAGCAAAATAAAAGCAAACAGAATGAACAAAGCAATAAAGATCAGAGCAGAAATCGAGGACATTGACAAATAGGAAAACAATACGATCAATAAATGAGCTGATTCTTTGATAAGTTCAAAGAGGGAAAACACAAATGATCAATATTAGGAATGAAACAATGAAATTACTGATGTTGCAAATATCAAAAGAATAGGAATACTATGAACAGCTATGCATATAAATAATTACTTGAAAAACCCAACCTACCACAACTTGTCAAATTTGAAATAATATGAATATCACTATAGCTATGAAATAAATTGAATTTATAATTTAAAAAACCCCTGAAAAAGATCTCCGGCCCAAATGGTTATGTTGGAAAGTTCTACGAATGAAACAATTAACACTTATTCTGCACTATCTCTTCCAGAAAATAGAATTCGGAGGAAGTATATCTACCTCCCAATTCATTTTATGAAGGCATTAACATGTTACCAAAGTAGACAAAAACAGTACAGAAAGTGAAAACACACAAAGATGCAAAAATCCTTAACAGAATAATAATGAAAAATCAGCAGTGTTATAACCCATGACCTAGTGTGGGTTTTTTTTGTGGATATGAAGCTGGTTCAGTATTTGGAAATTGCATCAGTGTAATCACATAGTAAGAGGCTAAAGAAGAAATATCACATGATCATATCAATTGAGTGCAGAAAATCTCAGGGCAGTATTCACTCACCATTCAAGACAAAAGTCTCAGGAAAGTAGAACTAGAAGGAAACGTCAACTGAACAGCATCTACAAAAAACCAACAACTACCACTTTACTCAATGGTGAGAGACTGACGGTTTCCCCTTCCAGTTCCAATAAAGCAGGGATATCCTCTCTCACTTCTGTTATTTAACACAGTACTGGAGGCGTTAGCACAGTAAGGCAAGAAGGAAGTAAAAGACACAGGGGTTGGAGGTGAGATAAAACTCCATATTTGCAGATGGCATGATGGTTTATGTTGCTTTTCAGTCACTCAGTCGTATCCACCTCTTCGCAGCCCCCGGACTGCAGCACACCAGGCTTCCCTGCGCTCAAGTGTCTCCTGGAGCTCACGCAAACCCATGTCCGTCGAGTCTGTGAGGCCATCTGGCCATCTCCTCCTCTGTCACGCACTTGTGCTCCTGCCCTCAGCCTTTCCCAGCATCGGGGTCTTTTCCAGTGAGTCAGCTCTTCACATCAGGTGGCCAAAGGATTGGAGCTTCAGCATCAGTCCTTCCAATATTCAGGGTTGATTTCCTTTAGAATTGACTGCTTTGATCTCCTTGCTGACAAGGGACTCTGAAGAGTCTTCTCCAGCACCACAGTTCAAAAGCATCAATTCTTTGGCACTCAGCTTTCTTTATAGTTCAGCTCTCACATCCCTACATGACTACAGGAAAAACCATAGCTTTGACTATATGGACCTTTGTCAGCAAAGTGATGTCTCTGCTTTTCAATCCTCTGTTTAGGTTTGTCATAGCTTCTCTTCCAAGGAGCAAGCGTCTGTTAATTTCATGGCTGCAGTCACCATTTGCAGTGATTCTGGAGCCCAAGAATGTCTGTTGTTCCATTGTTTCCCAATCTATTTGCTTGGTAGAAATTCCAAAGAATCTACAAAAGCTCTCCTAAAACTAAATGACAGGATATAAGATAAACACTCAAAATTCTATACTAGATGAGCACATGAAAACCAAAATTAAAAATACATAGCATTTATAATTAACCCAAAACCAAATTAAAATTTAGATGTATTAGTATCCAACATCCAAATAGTTCATATACCTCAATATATATATATATTTTAAATAAGCAACCTGATTAAAAAAAAATGGGTAGAAGATCTAAGGAGAAATTTTTCCAAAAAGGAAATGCAGAGAGCCAACAGGCACATGAAAAGATACTCAGCTAATCATCAGGGAAATGCAAATCAAAACCACGGTGAGATATCACCTCACATCTGTGCGAGTGGCTGTCATCAAAAAGAACACAAACAGCAAATGTTGGCAAGTGTGTGGAGGAGAGGGAGCTCCGGTACACTGTTGGTGGGAATGTAAATTGGTACAGCCACTATGGAAAACAGTATGGAGGCTTTTCAGAAAAACTGAAGATAGTACTAGCATATGACCTAGCCATTCCACTTCTGAGTATATATAAGAAAAAAACAAACACTGATTACAAAAAGGACACATGCATCTCAGTGGTCATAGCAACATTATTTGCGGTTGTCAAGATATGGAAAACAACATAAATGTTCATCAAGAAATAAATGGGTAAAGAAAATGTATATATACAATGGAATACTATAAAAAGGAATGAAATTTTGCCACTTGGAGCAACATGGATGGACTCAGAAGACATTATGCTAAGTGAAGTCAGAGAAAAATACAGCATGATATGACATATGTGGAATCTAAAAAGTACAACAAAACTGTAAGAGAAAAGAAACAGGCTCATGGACACAGAGAACAAACCAGTGGCTGTGGTGGGGAGAGGGAGGCAGGGAGGGACAACGTACGGGAGAGGAGGGGGCCGTACACACAGCTGGTGTAAGACAGGCTCAGGGATGCATTGTGCACACACGGAATGTAGCGCGTAAAACTATAAATGGAGTGTAACCTTTAACATTGTCTAAAAAATAAAAATAGATCCCAAGAAACCCACCCCCCCCAAAAAAAAAAAAAACTAGGTGTAAACCTAACAAAACATGTATAGGACTTGAATGCTGAAAACTGTGAAAATGAGGATGAGGAAATCCGAAGGACTGAGTAAATGAAGTATCCCGTTCATGGGTCGGGGGCCCAATGACTTAAAAGTGTCAGTTCTCCCCACGTTAATAATCAGGGTGAAAAATTTCTACCAAAATCCAAGCAATACTTTCTGTAGGTATACGCAAGATCATTCTAAAATTTATTTGGAGCTTAGGAGCTAAAATAATTGTGAAAGAGAAGAGTGAACTGGAAGTAATGACACTACCCAGTTTCAAGACATTATAGTCAAGACTGTGTGATGTTAGATAAATAGACGCATCATAGATCAATTGAGTAGAATAGAGGACCGAGCGGAGAAGGCAATGGCAAGCCACTCCAGTACTCTTGCCTAAAAAATCCCATGGATGGAGGAGCCTGGTAGGCTGCAGTCTGTGGGGTCGCTATGGGTCAGACACGACTGAGCGACTTTACTTTCACTTTTCACTTTCACACATTGGAGAAGGAAATGGCAACCCACTCCAGTGTTCTTGCCTGGAGAATCCCAGGGACGGGGGAGCCTGGTGGGCTTCCGTCTATGGGGTCACACAAAGTCGGACACGACTGAAGTGACGCAGCAGCAGCAGCAGCAGCAGAGGACTGAGAAATAGCCCCACACAAGTACAACCCACTGATTTTTGACAAAGGTGCAAAAGTAACTCAATGGAGAAAGGACAGTTTTTTGTTTTTTTCTTAGCCATACCACGTGCCTTGCAGGATCTTAGTTCCCCAACCAGGGGTTGAACCCCAGGCCACGACAGTGAGAATCAAGTCCTAACCCCTGGACCACCAGGGAATCCTGAACGATAGTCTTTTTAACAAATAGTTGGATTTCCATCAGCAAAAAAAAAAAAAAAGATCATAGAGTTAAGTATAAAATATAAAACTATAAAACTGATAAGAAAAATACATAAAGTTTTCAGGGTGTAGAGCTTGGGTGAAGTTTTCAGGCATTATGTCAAAACTATGGTCCATAAAATTTTAAAAATCAATAAAGTAGACTCCATCAAAATTGAGAACTTTTTCTCTGTGAAAGATACTTAAGGGAATGAAAAGCTATAGACTTGGAGAAAATATTTGCAAACCATATAGTTCACAAAGGATTCCTCTAGAATATATACAGAATTCTCAAAGTACCTTTTTAAATTAACAATCTCATTAGAAAATGGACAAAAGCCATGGAGAGACATTTCACAAAAAACAAATATATATATATATACACACACACACATGAATGGCAGTCATATAAATAGATGTTCATTATAACTGGTTACTGCTGCTGCTGCTGCTAAGTCACTTCAGTTGTGTCCAACTCTGTGCGACCCCACAGACAGCCTCCCACCAGGCTCCCCCGTCCCTGGGATTCTCCAGGCAAGAACACTGGAGTGGGTTGCCATTTGCTTCTCCAATGCATGAAAGCAAAAAGTGAAAGTGAAGTCGCTCAGTCGTGTCCGAATCTTGGTGACCGCATGGACTGCAGCCTGCCAGGCTCCTCTGTCCATGGGATTGTCCAGGCAAGAGTACTGGAGTGGGTTTCCATTGCCTTCTCCGAACTGGCCACTAGAGAAACACAAATTAAAATGATTCATGGTAAAATATCACTCATCAAAATGGCTAACTTTAAAAATAGTGACAATATGAAGTGAACCCCTGGGAAACAGTCACTCATAGATTGCTCATGGCATGTAAATCGGTGTTCTGGCACGGTTTGGCAGTTTCTTAGGAAAAACTAAATGGATACCATATGACTCAGCAATCAATCATATTCCTGGCATTTTGCCTAGAGACATGAAATCTTAGGTCCACACAGGAGGGTGTTCATTGCAGCTTTATTTTTAATGGCTAACAACTGGAAACAACACTTCCTACAACAGGTGAATAGTTAAACTATGATACATCACAGCTTGGAGATCTCAGGAATAAAAAAGCATGAACTATTGGTACGGGCAACAATTTGGATGAATCTCAAAGACGTTATCTCAGTGAAAAAAACAACTGGTCTCAAACAGTCACACAGTGTGTAGTTCCATTTATAGCGTCTTTCTCAGAATGAATGTTATGAAATGGAAAACACAGGGAAATTAGTGATTTCCTGGAATTAGGAGTGTAGGAGGGTGGATATTTAAGCTCATGTAGTAGAATTCTGTATCTTGATTCTGGTGTACGTGTGCCGGCATGCCCAGTCACTCAGTGGTGTCTGACTCTTTGCGACCCCATGGTCTGCCAGACTGCTCTGTCCATGGGATTCTGCAGGCAGGAATACTGGAGTGGCGTGCCATGCCCTCCTCCAGGGGGGTTTCCTGACCCAGGGATTGAACCTGGGTCTCCCACGTTGCAGGTGGATTCCTTACCGTCTGAGCCACCAGGGAAACCCATGAATACTAGAGTGGGGTGCCATGCCCTCCTCCAGGGGATCTTCCGAATCCAGGGTTGAGCCCAGGTCTCCCACACTGCAGGCAGATCCTTTACGCTCTGAGCCGCCAGGGACGCCCCAGAGGTTATACAAATCCGTATGTGGCCCAGTGACATAGGGCTGCACGCACACATTGGCTCCGTGTCAGTCCCCTGGTTTTGAGAAAAACTATGCAGCTTGCGTGAGATCTTTCCAACTTCTTGCAAATCTTGTAATTGTTTGACACTTTCCATGGATCTATAGTTATTTTAAAATTAAAAAGTTTAACAGCAGAAGATCCCTGGAGGTGGAAGCCCAGATTTGTGGATGGATGTTGGTGAGGGGGGAGTCTGGGGAGAAGAAGCAGAGATGGTAATGATGGAAAGATTGTGAGTGATGCGGACATTTAGGAATATTCTAAGTACATGCAAGAAGTGCTTCGCAACATGGATGAGCCTAGAGATGCTCCTACTAAGTGAAACAAGTTAGTGAAAGAAAAATACTCTGTATTCTTGTTTATAGGTGGGATCTAACAACAAAGTGAACAAATGTATGTAACAAAGCAGAAACAGACTCAAAGATGCAGAGAACAAACTCGTGACCCCCAGAGGGGAGGGATGTGATGGGGTGGGGTTAAAGGTACAAACCATTATGTATAAAATAAGCTACAAGGAGCTACTGTACAGCACAGGGAATATAGCCATTATTCTGTAATCCCCTTACATAAAATTTAATCTTTAAAAATCGTGAATCACTATGTTGTCCACTTGTAACTAGTATAATATCGTAAGCCAACTATAGTTCAAAAAAAGAGTGCTCATTATGACCATAATTCCACATTTTCTTTCAAAGTAACCACTAAATTCTTATGGGTTGTAAGAACAGACTATGGCCAAAAAAAGGCAAGACCGTTTGTCAATGAAATAGAGCCAAAGGACCGTCAAGTCACATGTGCCAGGCAGTGCAACTGGAGGTGAGAGACACTGCCGGGTCCCTCCGAAGAGCCGAAAAAATTCAGAGCGACAAGAGGTGGTGTGACTCATCCGTTGGTCACAGGGGATTAGCATTATGATATTGTGCCATTTAGTTGATGGCACTTTTTTCCTTAGTGGTATTGGGTTGGCCAAAATGTTCGTTCAGTCTTTTTCTGTACGATGGCTCTAGTAGCACTTAGTTGTCTTTTTCATTCAAAATAATTTTGTTACATCGTACTGTGACAGCTGTCATATCATCATGCATTAAAACAAAGAAACCACATTGGTGAATTTTTGTGTAACCATTTAAATATGGAAGATGGAAGAAAAAAGGAACATTTTCAGCATATGATGCCTCATTATTTAAAGGTAAAAACGCAACTGAAGCACAGTTTGCTCAGTGTATAGAGAATGTGCCCCGACTGATCGAACGTGTTAATGTTAAAAGTGGTTTGTGAAGTTTGGTGCTGGAGATTTCTCACGGGATGATGCGCCACAGTCAGGTAGACCAGTTGAAGTTTACAGCAATCAAATCAAGACATTAATTGAGAACAATCAATGTTATACCACGTGGGAGACAGGCAACATGCTCAAAATATCCAAAGCAAGCCTTGATCATCATTTGTACCGGCTTGGTTCTGTTCATCGCTTTGATGTTTGGGTTCCACGTAAGTGAAGCAAGGAGAACCTTCTTGACCCTATGTCCACTTGTGATTCTCTATTTAGAAGTATGAAAACTTTCTGTTTTTAAAGCAAGTTGTGGTGGGCGATGAAAAGTGGACGCTGTACAGTAGTGTGGGTAGAAGGGATCCGGGGTCCCTTCCTCTTCATGTACATCTCTCTGCGTCGGTGGCCTCATCAGAGAGGGCTCTCCTGGCCAGCCTCTCTGCCTGGTACCCATCCCTGCCCCACCTCCCAGGGCTGCCCTGTAACTCTGTTGTTTTCTTTGTTTTTATGCTACTTACTACCATCGGATATATTTATTTGTCCCTCCACACCCTCCCCTACTAAAAAGGTCCACAAAGCACAGCATTAACAGATACACACTACCCTATATAAAACAAACTAACAATAACCCCTGTTGTAAAGCACAGAGAACTACGGCCTCCCTGATGGCTCAGTGGGTAAAGAATCCACCTGCAATGCCGGACACAGGAGGTGTGGGGTTTAGTCCCTGGGTTAGGATGATCACTTGCAGTAGGAAATACCCACTCCAGTATTCTCACCTAGGAAATTCCATTGACAGAGGAGCTTGGAGGGCTACAGTCCATACGGTCGAAAAGAGTCAAACGCAACTGAGCGACTAAGCACACACACATACAGGGAACTATGTTCAGTATCTTGTAATAATCTGTCATGGAAAGGGTTTTCAAAAGAATGCTTATGTAAATGTATAGATTTTTTAAAAGTATTTGATTATATTTTAAAGAATGTATATGTATTTTAAAGGAATATATTTGATTATATATATTTATGTATATTTTTGAAGAATGTATGTATAGATACATTTTTAATATTTGTTTATTGGGCTGCATCATTTCTTAGTTTCAGCATTTGGACTTAGTTGCTGTGTGGCATGTGGGGTCTTAATTCCTGGTCCAGGGGTCAAACCAGCGTCCCCTGCATTACAAGGCAGATTCTTAACCACTGGACCACCAGGGAAGTCCCAAAATGTGTGTGTATATGTTTATTTGGTTATATGTATATATACACACATATATATAACCAAATCACTTTGCTGTTACCTAAAACTAGCAAAATATTGTAAATAAACTTCAATTAAAAGAAAAACCTCTACAGGAGGGGACTCGGTCTGTCCCTTGCCATATACCCAGACTCCAGAGCAGTGCCTGGCTCTTAATAGGTATTCAGTAAGTATCTGTTGATTGAATGAGCACTTTTTACCCCAGAGAAATTTCCTCAATCACATTTTGTCTCAGAAGTACCGAGCACCATCTCTTTAAAGGTTTCAGGCTTTGGGAATCTTGAGAGACAAGGACTTTTTGCTCTGTTACTTTTTTTTTTTTTCTATAACTTTTTTGTAACAGAAACAGCCTCAATTATTGTCTTGGGATGGGTGGAAGGGAGGAAAAAATGGACAGTTCAGGTTTCAAAAATACTATCCCCACAGCAGCTCTTAACGTTCCATTTCCCCAAGAAAGTCCACAGACTTGTAGGTTCAAAAGTAGAGAATGGTGTTTCTCCTGGAGCCAAAACACTTTCCATGTAGAGCCCTGAGGCCCTGCTCATCACCTTTTCTTTTTTTTTTGACCACACCACGTGGCTTGCAGGATCTTAGTTCCTCGACTGGAATTGAACCCGCAGCCTTCGCAGTGAGAGTGCAGAGTTCTCTAGTTGCAGAGCCCAGGCTCTAGATCTCACCAGCTCAAGTAGTCGCAGGCCAAGGGCTAGTGCCCTGCAGCATGTGGGATAATCCTTCCCCATCCAGAGACTGAACCTGTTTCTCCTGCATTGGATACTCAACCCTGGCCCACCCGGGGAAGTCCCGCAAATATTTTTCCTGCTAAGATGAAAATAAAAGGCAAGAATGGAGCAGAGAGTGCCCGAGTGTTGTTTGGGACTGTCACAAGGACGCGGCTCCTGGGTGGGGACTCAAGCGATGGGCAGAAGGAAGCCGGCAGCTGCCTGAACATCCAGAGACGAGCCCTGAAGCAGGCACCTGTGTGCACAGTGTGTCCCAGACAAAGGGGACGGTGAGAAGAAGCAAAGCGGGGAGTTAGTAGGAGGTGGATCACATGAGGCCTTGTAGGCCATGAAAGGAGTGTGCTTTAATTTTAAGTGCAATGAGAGGGTATTTAAGCAAATGAATGACATATCCTGATGCATGTTTTTAAAAAAATCACTTTTGTCCCATTTGGAGAATGGCTCGTAGGGAAGAAGAGCAGATGTGGGGAGCCCACTGCCTCCCAGTAGGGAGGCAGTGAGAAGGAATCAAAACCACAGTAGATCGGACCAGGGTGGTGGCACAGATGTGGCAAGAGGTAATCCGACTCAGAATAGATACGCTGGAGACAAACGAGATGAGACTCGCTGACAGGCTGAGTGTGGGGTACAAAAAGGGCAGTTAAGAATGGCTCCACAGGCTTTGGCCTGATGGCAGGGCAGATTCAATGTCATTAACTCAGACGGGGAAGAGTTAAGGAGCAGTTAATGGGGGCAAGAAGTAAGAATTTGTAGGACAGTTTATCCTCAAATGTCTATGATAATGGACAGAGAGGATGTCCACTATGCGGTTTGATATATGAGACTAGAGCTCAAGGAAGATCAGGGCTAGAAATATAAAAGGAGTTTTCAAACTAGACACATCATTTTTTTTTTTAAGTTTTTAATTGGAGGATAATTGCTTTGCAGTGCTGCAGTGCTCTCTATCGTGCATCAACTCGAATTAGTCATAATTATATATACATACCCCCTCCCTTTTGAGCCTCCCTCCACGCCCCATCCCACCCTTCCAGGTCCTCACAGAGTGCCAGGCTGGGTTTAAAAGGGCGTTTAAAACCGGACAAGGTGGAAAAGCCAGTTAGAGGATCAAGGCCGCAGGCACTTTCCCAAGAAAGCTGGTGGGTGGAGCAGAAGCCAGGAACCAGCACAGACACACAAAGCAGCTGAGAAGGAGCGGTGAGTGAGGGAGAGGGAGGGAGAAGGAAAACCCACAGCAGGGACTAACCTAGAAGCCAGTGAAGACACCCCAGCAAGACGACGGCGACCAGGTGGGCCAGTGCTACTGGTTGGCCCAAGAAGATAAGCTTGGTCCAGAGTACTGACTGTTTTCCTTGGGTTTTCTGAAACTGATTATAATATACACACACACATATAAACAGTGATCCCGCAATTTCCCAGACTTGTAACTTTCATTATTTAGAGGTGAATACAAACTTTTTTTTTTAATGAGAAATAACCATCCTTCAGAACAAAATAATAGGAATAAAATCTGGAATAGGAAAAAAGGAAAAGAGAGACTATCTAAATGTTCTCATAGATCTCTAGATCTGATAGACAGAGTGCCTGATGAACTCTGGACGGAGGTTCATGACATTGTACAGGAGACAGGGACCAAGACCATCCCCATGGAAAAGAAATGCAAAAAAGCAAAATGGCTGTCTGAGGAGGCCTTACAAATAGCCGTGAAGAGAAGTGAAAAGCAAAGTAGAAAAGGAAAGATATAAGCATCTGAATGCAGAGTTCCAAAGAATAGCAAGGAGAGATAAGAAAGCCTTCCTCAGCGATCAATGCAAAGAAATAGAGGAAAACAACAGAATAGGAAAAACGAGATCTCTTCAAGAAAATTAGAGATACCAAGGGAACATTTCATGCAAAGATGGGCTCGATAAAGGACAGAAATTGTGTGGACCTAAGCCACTCCAGTACTCTTGCCTGGAAAATCCCATGGACGGAGGAGCCTGGTGGGCTGCAGTCCATGGGGTCGCTACTAGTCAGACACGACTGAGCGACTTCACTTTCACTTTTCATTTTCACACATTGGAGAAGGAAATAGCAACCCACTCCAGTGTTCTTGCCTGGAGAATCCCAGGGACAGCAGAGCCTGGTCGGCTGTCGTCTATGGGGTCGCACAGAGTCAGACACGACTGAAGTGACTTAGCAGCAGCAGCAGCAACAGAAGCAGAAGATATTAAGAAGAGGTGACAAGAACACACAGAAGAACTGTACAAAAAAGATCTTCACAACCAAGATCATCATGATGGCGTGATCACTCACCTAGAGCCAGACATCTTGGAATGTGAAGTCAAGTGGGCCTTAGAAAGCATCACTACGAACAAAGCTAGTGGAGGTGATGGAATTCCAGTTGAGCTATTTCAAATCCTGAAAGATGATGCTGTGAAAGTGCTGCATTCAATATGCCAGCAAATTTGGAAAACTCAGCAGTGGCCACAGGACTGGAAAAGGTCAGTCTTCATTTCAATCCCAAAGAAAGGCAATGCCAAAGAATGCTCAAACTGCCACACAATTGCACTCATCTCACACGCTAGTAAGTCATGCTCAAAGTTCTCTAAGCCAGGCTTCAGCAGTATGTGAACCATGAACTTACAGATGTTCAAGCAGGTTTTAGAAAAGGCAGAGGCACCAGAGATCAAATTGCCAACATCCGCTGGATCATGGAGAAAGCAAGAGAGTTCCAGAAAAACATCTATTTCTGCTTCATTGACTATGCCAAAGCCTTTGACTGTGTGGATCACAATAAACTGTGGCAAATTCTGAAAGAGATGGGAATACCAGACCACCTGACCTGCCTCTTGAGAAACCTGTATGCAGGTCAGGAAGCAACAGTCAGAACTGGACATGGAACAACAGACTGGTTCCAAATAGGAAAAGGAGTACGTCAAGGTTGTATATTGTCACCCTGCTTATTTAACTTACATGCAGAGTACATCATGAGGAACGCTGGGCTGGAAGAAGCACAAGCTGGAATCAAGATTGCCGGGAGAAATATCAATAACCTCAGATATGCAGATGACACCACCCTTATGGCAGAAAATGAAGAGGAACTAAAAAGCCTCTTGATGAAAGTGAAAGAGGAGAGTGAAAAGGTTGGCTTGAAGCTCAACTTTCAGAAAACAAAGATCATGGCATCTGGTCCCATCACTTCATGGGAAACAGATGGGGAAACAGTGGAGACAGTGTCAGACTTTATTTTTTTGGGCTCCAAAATCACTGCGGATGCTGATTGCAGCCATAAAATTAAAAGACGCTTACTCCTTGAAAGGAAAGTTATGACCAACCTAGATAGTATATTAAAAAGCAGAGACATTACTTTGCCAACCAAGGTCCATCTAGTCAAGGCTATGGTTTTTCCCGTGGTCATGTATGGATGTGAGAGTTGGACTGTGAAGAAAGCTGATCGCCGAAGAATTGATGCTTTTGAACTGTGGTGCTGGAGAAGACTCTTGAGAGTCCCTTGGACTGCAAGGAGATCCAACCAGTCCATTCTAAAGGAGATCGATCCTGGGTGTTTATTGGAAGGAGTGATGCTAAAGCTGAAACTCCAATACTTTTGCCACCTCATGCGAAGAGTTGACTCACTGGAAAAGACTCTGATGCTGGGAAGGATTGGGGGCGGGAGGAGAAGGGGACGACAGAGAATGAGATGGCTGGATGGCATCACCGACTCGATGGATGTGAGTTTGAGTGAACTCCGGGAGTTGGTGATGGACAGGGAGGCCTGGTGTGCTGTGATTCACGGGGTCACAAAGAGTCGGTTACGACTGAGCGACTGAACTGAACTGAAATGTTCTCAAGGGACTCAAGATGTTGAGAAGCTTCAGAATAAAGCTTAAAGGCCAAGAATAAGCTGCTGCTGCTGCTAAGTCACTTCAGTCATGTCCAACCCTGTGCGACCCCATAGACGGCAGCCCACCAGGCTCCCCCGTCCTTGGGATTCTCCAGGCAAGAACACGGGGGTGGGTTGCCAGTTGGCTCAAATGGTAAAGCGTCTGCCTGCAATGTGGGAGACCAAGGTGCGATCCCTGGGTCAGGAAGATCCCCTGGAGAAGGAAATGGCAACCCACTCCAGTACTCTTGCCTGGAAAATTCCACGAACTGAGGAGCCTGGTAGGCTACGGTCCATGGGCTCGCAGAGTCAGACACGACTGAGCGTCTTCACTTTCACTTTCTCCAATGCGTGAAAGCGAAAAGTGAAAGTGAAGTCGCTCAGTCGTGTCTGACTCTTCGAGACCCCATGGACTGTAGTCTACCAGGCTCCTCCGTCCATAGGATTTCCCAGGCAAGAGTACTGGAGTGAAGGTTACCATTGCCTTCTCCGGGTGACATACTCATTGATGTTAATTATTTTCTCTTCTCCTTTTATACATTTCTCAGATTTTGCTACAGTGCTGATGTATCATTTTGTTAAGTTTTTAATTTATACAGAGAGCAATTGCCTGGCATTGACAGCTGAGTATGAAACTCAGGAGTTACTCTTGTAAATAAAATATTGCTGATGTCACATTTTCACTTCTCAAGCAGACTTGAAAATTTCTCAGATACAGGTCATCATGTTGTAAAGGCAGTCGCATTGCTCATTAGCTAGGTTAAGGGATTGTCAGTGGTTTTTTCACTTCAGCCCCCAGCACAAATGCTTGCTCAGTCCTGTCCGACTCTTTGTGACCTGATGGACGCAGCCCACCAGGCTTCTCTGTCCATGGGATTCTCCAGACAAGAATACTGGAGTGGGATGCCATTTCCTTCTCCACCTAGCACAAATGAATGGGAATAAAACATAAAATATCCATGGACCCTGGTTGGCATATCTGCTAACAAGTCTGGTGTGGGAGGCTTTCCTGGGATCCGCGGGTTTTGTTCCAGGCTCCTGCAGCAGGCTTACCGGAGCCCTCTGCAGCGCGGGCTGCACTGCGGGCTCACACAAGCATCGGACAGTAAGTCTGACGCTGGTGTTGCCCCTACTCACACGTAAAGCACGTGATGCACTCGGTAACTCATCATTATACACAGATGGTGTGTATCCTACCCCCCTCCCCATCATCTTACATAACCCCATCATCTGAAGTTTTGACTTAAGAATCCAAACCCAACTTCCCCTCCTAGGAGGAGGACTGCAGAGAAATGTACCGGGAAGACAGGTCCAACGCCTTACGTCAGGAATCCAGGTCTTCCCAGAGAAACCCCCGGCTTGTAATCCCAAGATACCCAGATCCCCACCTCCACAAGCGAAGCTCCGCTCGGGCTTCCTCCTCCTGGTCCCGTGTACTCCATGTTCCTTTTCCTGGCTCGCCGTGCAAGCCCCGCCCCTTGCCCCGCCCCTAACCACGCCCCCACCCACGGGGCTCGGACCATGCCTTTAATCCCGCCCTGACCCCGCCCCCAGACCGTGACGTCACTCAGGCGCCGCGCGACGCGCCCCCTATCAGAGGCGGCCATTGTTCAGCCGGTCGCAGTGGCTTTGCCGCCGCCGGGCTGGTCCTGCCCCCTCGGCGAGTCCCGGCGTCTCCTCAGAGCTGGGAGAGGGGGCCGTCCTGGGCGGTGAGCTCTCCGTGGTCCTCGGGCGCTGGCCGCCATGAGCAAACGGAAGGCGCCGCAGGAGACTCTGAACGGGGGCATCACCGACATGCTCACAGGTTAGTCCGGCGGGCGCCGCCGTCTTTCTCCTTTGCTGCCTCCCCGCCGCCTTCCCTTCCTTCCCTGCGGTCCTGACAGCCCAGGAGGAGTCGGCCGCTCGCAGCGCCGGGTCTGCGGTGCCGGCCGCAGGTGGCCGGTTGTCAGCGCTGCTGGGGACCCTCGAGTCGCTCTTGGGCTGCCTTGACCTGGTGTGCCCGCGGGGGATCGCTGGTGCCTTAAGAGGTTGTTAACGCCTCCTTCCAGGAAACTCGGTGCTTGTTTGTTTACTCGTGGCTCTTGTTCACCCGGACCTCTTGTTGCCTTTCCAGAACTCGCAAACTTTGAGAAGAACGTGAACCAGGCTATCCACAAATACAATGCCTACAGGTGGGACGGTGCAAGCGTTCTCTGGTAGCATGCGTTCTGGGATGTGTGGCAGTTGACGGGGCTGAGGGTCCCCGTGGATATTTGAACCATCTGCAGAAGGAGGAAAAAAAAAAAAAAGCAAGAACTGTGGGTATTGACTCTGGTGGCACCTTCCTGCGATATTTCTGGGAGAATTGACAGCTCTGTAGGATCCGTTTTGGTTGGTTCCCTGTTCTGATTGAAAATAGGCTATATCGTACTTTTCCCCATCAACAAATGTAAATTACTGAAAATGCAGTTTGATTTCAAGCCCTAATGAAAGACAGTGAGGCCTGTCTTGTGAAATGGATGTGGACCAAGGGAGTGTTTCCATCTGGTTGGTCAGTGGGTGTTCTGTCACCTTTTGGATCCCATCCTTGTCCCTTTCACCAGGGCCCTTATCCCGGCCATCTACTTCTGCACCCTTAACCTGGAAGCATGTGCAGTCCCTCAACTCTTAAGAGCAACAAAGCAGTCTTCTTCACTTTGCTCAGCCCTTGAGCTAGCACCTTTCTCCACTTTACAGCTAACCTTGAATAATCTGTGTTCCTTGTCTGGTTTTCTGCATCCCCAGCCATTCCTTTTCACACACTGTAATTTCCTTCCTGCCGTTTCTCTGAAAGCCTCTCACCCATATCTCATGTTACTGAACTCTCAGTGACATTCACCTTGACTTCCATAATGGCACAACTTTCTGTTCTTTCTTACCTTTTAATGCCCTTAGCCCTTTTTTCTCACTTCTGTAGTTGGCAGTCTTACCGTTCTTGGCTTTGAATACCAGTCCGTGACGCCAAATCTGTGTTCACGGAAGTCTCCTCCAGGTTTCCAAGCCTGTGTTCCGTTTGTCTCTACCCTTTCAAAACTACACTCATCTCCCTTCTTTCCTCCCACTCAACATGACCGAAAACTGTTTAAACTCCCTTTCTTTGTCTCTTGTGGGTTTCCAGGTAAAGTAATTGCACTGTAGTCCCACATTGGATGATCTGAAAATTAGATATCCAACCCTGTATTCTGTTGAGTCTTAGCGGGTTCAGAGAGGAGGTGCTTGGTCTTGAAGGAGCCCAGAGTGAAACGTAAGTGAGATAAGTGAGAGAAGGAACAGTCTAGAGAAAGGAAACGAAATGAGCCACGGCACTGAGACATGAGGGGCATTTCATTTTCTAGGGAGTCAGTAATTCAGTTTGTTAATGGGATATAGTCAGAGTGGGAAATAAGTCTGGAAAAGCAGGTGATGCCTTACACCCCTGAAGGCTCCTCCCCACCCCTCAGTTCCCCATACACATTTCTTTTGATGTGGCCAAAGTGTACTCTTGAAAATAGTTATCTGATCTTGTCATTCTCCCACATTAAGGAATTAAATATTTTCTCTTTCCTTTGATAAAGTCCCAAAGCGTCATGCATACAGAAGGCCTTTCACGATGTAACCCTTCTTCCCTTTCAGGCTTTGTGTCACAGTGCCAATTATGTGGAACTACTTGTCTTTGCTGAAACAGTTTCATCCACAGATTGCACTCAGCCTACCTTTCCAGACTTCATTATCAGTAATATGCTAATAGAGAAGTCAGGAGAAGTCCGGGTCGAAAGGTTACATGTGCTAGAACGGAATGAAAAACTAAGGCCCAAGGACTGTCCAGTATTTATGCTTCCGACTTAGAAGTGCTGCTCTGTACGGGCATCAGTGCTCAACCACATTTAGCATTGAAATCATAGACAGGACACCATCAGTGAGCTCCCAGGGTGCGCCCAGTCTGTCACAAGATTACTGAATGAACGGGGTATGTGTAGAGATGGCAGAGATCACAGGTCAGTGCTTTAAGTGGAACTGAAACAAGAGCAGTGAAAAAACAACAGGTACCTGGACACAGGGGAATACAGTTTTAAGCCATGAATTTAAAAATAACCATCCATAAGCCAGTTTCGTATGCACTACATACGAATATTAGTTTGAACATTACTAGCTGCCCATTTTTTATGAAAGATTATGAACAGTTTCTAAAAACTAGCTATTTTAAGGGCTTCCCTGGTGGCTCAGCTGGTAAAGAAACCACCTACTATGCAGGAGACCTGGGTTCGATCCCTGGGTTGGGAAGAACCCCTGGAGAAGGGAAAGGCTACCCACTCCAGTTTTCTGGCCTGGAGAATTCCTTAACTATACAGTCCATGGGGTTGCAAAGAGTGGGACACAATTGAGCGACTTTCATTTTGCTTCACTTCTGGTGGTTCAGACGGTAAAGAATCTGCCTGCAATGTGGGAGACCTGGGTTTGATCCCTGGGTTGAGAAGATCCCCCTGGAAGAGACGGCATGGCAACCCACTCCAGTATTCTTGCCTGGAGAATCCCCATGGACAGAGGAGCCTGGCGGGCTACAGTCCGTGGGGTTGCAAAGAGTTGGACACGACTGAGTGACTTAGCACATGGCATATAAATGTATATGTGTATGTATAGAGTCAGACACGACTGAGCAACCAAGCACAGGACAGCACAGCTATCCTGTGTTTAAAAAAGGCTCAATGATAGTTTCCATTTAATCCCCAAAAGGAAAGGCTGCTGGTTTCCTAAATCACCCTAGTTTTACATGTATGATTAAATTTGAATTATTCTCAAATGTGAGGATCTTCAGGATACTTCTAAAAGTTAGAGATGTGGGCGATCTGTCAGCTCATTGAGTTTTTTCAGTTTTACACAGATGTGGGAAATTAGTTATCTTGGTGAAAGTTTAAGCTGCTTATTTGCTTGTGTGTTTAAGAAAAATTAACTGCCTCACTGGATTTCTAATTGGTTTTCCTTTTTTTTTTTCCACTTTGTAGAAAAGCAGCATCTGTGATAGCAAAGTACCCACACAAAATAAAGAGTGGAGCAGAAGCTAAGAAACTGGTAAGTTTAGTGAGAAAGTTGATCGAAGAGTTCACACGTGTACTAGTTTGGTGGTTTCCCACAAAACGAAATTTGCCTCTGAAACTGCCCTTGACCCAAACAGGCAAATTTCACTGCTTTCTTGGAATAACATTAATGCTAGCTCAAGCGTACTTTTTCAAGCTCTGAGTGTGTTTATTGGAGGAGGGGGTGGGTTAAAAAGATTTTTTAATATATGTAATTACAGTTTTCTTTTACTTCGCCATGTGTATGTGTGTTCATTTTCACATTGAGAATCCTTAAGGAGAGTGTGGTAACAGATTGGTACATCTGCTTGTTCGCTATTCCTTCTAATCCCCACTTATAGGGATTTTTGTGAGTTAGAGTTACTGTTCCCAAGGAGATCTTTCTTACTAATAAGCTCATGCTTAAGCCCCTTTGCATAGTATGGCATTTAGCCCTGTTCTCTGTAATTTCCATGAAACCATGTAAGCTAGTAGTGTCACAGTTTCTAGAGGTTTAGCTGCGTCTCTTGGTAATTTGCATTAACATCACTAACAATATCTTAGGGAAATCTTCGTATTGATAAAAGATTCTAGGTTCCTCAAGATTAAGGACCATATCTAATGCATTTGTTGTTAAAAGTGTCAAACTGACATGACTTTTTGAGAAGTCGAGCTTGTGATAGTTGCCACCTTCTTTTATTCTTTACCCACCAGTGTAGGTCTCACGAAAGCCCTCTAGAATTTAGGATTAGTATCTGACTGTCCTTAGTTTTCTTATGAGAGCCTGTAGAGTGTGACCTATAACTGCCCTTTTATTTTCACTTTTCAGAGTTATAGCATTAGCATCAATCTCATACACCTTATGATTGAGTGACAGATCCACATTAACTGTGTGTCACATGTTCATCTTTCGTTTATTACTCACAAGTTATGCTCGGGCGTTTTAAATCCTTTGTGCCATTAACAGTTCTCAACTTCAGTAAATCCTCCCCAAACAGACTAGCCTAACACGTTTTAAATACCTTAGACTTTAATTCTGAGTTTCTCTCTTGGTGAACTGACCCAGTTTACCACTTCTGCTTCCCTTTTATCCCTTTGAATTTCTTTCTTTATGGTAATTACAGATAGCCTGCTCGTTTGTTAGGGGCAAACTTTTGACAAGTTCTAATGCATCTCATCCCAAATCTGAGCTCATGGTATATCTCTAACAAAAATGTAGAAATATCCAAAATTCCTTTTGCATAAGACTGGATTTTCTCTGTTAATTTAAAAAGCACAGACCTACTCTCTGGCGCATGTGAGTGCTTCTCAGTAATCTAGAAACTTGAAATTTCCAGAATGAGAGTTCTGCCTTTTGTTCCTTAATGTTAGGTTTAGAAAGTAGCTTAGGCCAAAACTGCTTCAGATCTGTATGTATCTTTTGCTTTAGGAGATGAGAAACGCAAGCAGTTTCCCCTTTTTGTTCTACTTTTATTCACTCCTACCTATATTTGCTATTTTCAGAGCTTGACTATGCATTCAGTGGTCTTTGGACAGTTATTTAAACATTAAATCAATTAAGAATATAGAAGGGTGAATTTCAGGCTAAGAGACAGTAGGAAATAGCTGGCACATGTTGTATTTGTTGAACACTTAACTAAAAAGGACCAATAAATATGAAGAAAAGTTCAACTTCACTAGTACGTGAAAGTTGCAAATTCAGTTATATAGTGCCCACCAAATTATCAGATATACAGTGTGGACGGCAGTGTGGGCAGAAAGACACTCATTTATTGCCGATCAAAGTGTTGGTTATTTATAGCTTTTCTGAAGGATAATGAGGCAGAATGTTGGCAAAATGTGTGTGTGTGTGTTTTGTCCCAGCAATTCCACTTTGAGCAGTTCATCCTGAGGAAACCAGTAGAGATATATTTATACAAAGATTCACTAGCTCATGAATTTTGAGCATCTGTATGCCAGGTATTCATCCTGGTGCTAGAGATAAAGCAGTGAAAAGATAGAGTCTCTGCTGTCTTAGAGCTTGTATTCTAGAGCAGTGCTGTCCAGTATATATTTACTGAACATGAGTCACATTTAGCTAGTGAGCTCTCATTGCTGTTGATTCGCTAAGTCATGTCCGACTCTTTGTGACCCCATAGACTGTAGCCCACCAGGCTCCTTTCTCCATGGAATTTTCCAGGTGAGAATACTGGAGTAGGTTGCCATTTCCTTCTCTAGGGGATCTTCCCGACCCAGGAATTGACCTTGCGTCTCCTGCCATTGGCAGGCAGATTCTTTACCACTGTGCCTCCAGGGAAGCCCAGTGAGGTCTTAAAATGTGGCTAATATGACTGAGGAATTTATAATTTTAATTAATGTAAACTTAAGTAGTCACATGGAGCTGGTCACTGTCACGCTGGCCTGTGCCATTTACAGCATTGGTTCTCAAAGTGTGGTACCCAGACCAGCAGCCTCTGCATTGCCTGGGAACTTGTTAGAAATGCAGTCTGTTGCATCAGAAACTCTAGGGCGGGACACGGCATGCTGTGTTTGAACACGTTCCCCAGGTGGTGCTGGGGTATGCAGAAGCTTGGGAAAGCTTCCTTTGTTCCAGAGGAAGTCCACAGAAGCATTGTTATAATATCAGAAATTGGAGCCATCCAAATGTTCTCCTATAGGGCATTTTTAAGTAAATTATGATATGTTCATACAGTGATACACTATGAAGTCATTAAAGTGGGTTGTAGTTATATTTATTTATTGGTACATAAATTTGTTTGTGATGTATTTTTAAGTCAAAGCACTTTACAAAGCAGTGTGATTCTATTTTTGTAAGAAAAAAGTAAGTATATATACAAAAATATATATATACTTGTATATATACACAGGTAACTTTGCATGTCTGTGTATGTATATGTGTATGTATGTGTAGATACTGACTGCAAAAAAGTCTGCTATATATATATATATATAGTATAGCAGATGGTAAGTGGCAAGATTATAGTTTAATTTTCAGAGTGATGAAATTAACAAATGATGCTATATTTTTCTTTATTCAGCTCTGTAGTTTCTAATTTTTTTACAACAAAAGTTAATTTTTTAAAAAGCAAGAGTCATTTAAAATTGTCTTATTAGGGCTTTTCTTTTGGCAGTCATTTAAGCATTTTGTCTTTGGGAGAATATATGTATTTTTTTTACTGGTGCTCAATTACCTGTGTCCTTTGAGAAATGATCATGTAATGGTCATTGGTTTTTCATTTCTCATTTTTTATTTTATCTTTTAGTGATTTGGTAAGCATTATATTTATGTGACTTTTGTATTTTTTATTTTCTACGTAGCCTGGAGTAGGAACAAAAATTGCTGAAAAAATTGATGAGTTTTTAGCTACTGGAAAATTACGTAAACTGGAAAAGGTAAAGTTTTTACTTGTCTATTTGGTAATTATGACAGCTGTCATGTAGCACCATTGCAGAGCCCGTGACATCCCCCTCCATGAGACTCAGTAGGTCAAGGAAGGAGCAGTTTATGGCTCTCTAAGTGTCCTGTATTTTAAATTTTAAATATCACTCCTCTAAAATGTTCGCTTATTTTATGTGACATTTAAGAGACTGTTAGCCTCTGTAATAGAATTATTTCTTTATTTTCATTACCAGTTAGAAGGGAGATTATAAACTTAGAGTAAGTGATTTGTTATCTTTAGAGTTTTTATCCTTAAATCCTCCCAAGCATTTTCTATGGTTTTATTTTATTTTATCCTGATGATAATAATTGTGTCACCTCTGGTCTTTATGAATAAGCCTTTAAAAAAAGTACTGGATGAATGAGAAATGAGCCATCTTCATCTGCTTTCTTACTCACTTGTAACCACTGAGGTTATACATGAATACTTCTGCATGGGTTATCCAGGCAGATACAATGGCTCTTAATAAGTATCTTAGCAGACTAGTGTATTTCTAGTAAGATTGTTTGAGTCTTCAAAGCATTCCTAAATCATTGTTAGACTTTTTTTTTCCCTTAAAGATTCGGCAGGATGATACGAGTTCATCCATCAATTTCCTGACTCGAGTTAGTGGCATTGGGTAAGAATTCTTTTTTAATCAGATACAGTCATAGGGCTGGTTTAATTTTTTGTGTGTCAGCCGAACTAAAGAAGTTGCCGTTTCCCTTTAAATGCTGTACCTTTCCACCTCTCGGCCTCTGTCCACGTACTCCCTCTTCCTTACTTTACACGTTTGAAGCTGCTTCTTCAGTTGCTGCCTCGACTCCAAGAGTGCCATTCAAGGCACCTGTCAGCTCCCTGGTGAATCCAGTTGGGTCCCCAGCCAGAAATACTCTTTCCTTCCTCTGAGCTCTATCAGCACTTGTTCTGTGGGCATATTATCACTCCTTCCAAATTATGTCTCTTCTGCCTCTCTGGTCATATTTATCTTAAACATTTAAACTGCTTTTTTTTCTTTTCTGTAGCACAGTGCATATGAGTTTGGAACAAGCAGTCAAGTATTTCTTAATGGAGGCAGCTTTATCTTAAATTTGATACTCAATGAAGGTTAACACCAAAATGTTGGGACTGCAGCACTTAACTCTTGTCTTGATAGGTTGAGACATAGGTGTATGATGATTGTTTCTTAATGACAACATTTTCGATAAAAGTTATTTTAAAATATATTAAATTCCTAAACCTAGTATATAGAAAAGGAGCATAACTCTTTGGGGCCCCAAAACAATTATCAATATAAAATGTTCCCGTTTGTTTTACAGAGCGTCCGTTACATTGTTCTCTTTCCAGGCAAGAAAACTGAGTACAGAAACTGAGATAGCTGTGGCAGGGTCAGAATCAGAACCTAGGTCCCCGAGCTTTCAATTCAGATGTATTATTTCTGTGCCATGTTGCCTTCCTGACGGGAATGTTTCGGTTCCACACAGCTTCTGTACCAAGGCCCTTTGTCACAGTTTATTTATCATCTGAGAGGCCGTCCCTCATCACCCAATCTCAAGAAGACCAGCCACTCTGTCACAGTGCCCTGTTCTGCTTCATCTACCTGGTGTTTTCCTTGTTGATACATGTATCTGTTGTCTCTCTCTACCCACTGGAGTGTCAGTAGGTGAGAGAAAGGCCCTTACTTGTCTTATTCCTGCAGTAGTTTCAGCACCTCGAGGAGTGTCTGACCCATAACAAGCCCTTATTAAATCTCACTTGCAAGAATGAATAGTTTTCAAGGGCCTGTATGTGTGGTTTATGAGTAAAGTACATAGGCGTTATGACACCTAGCTGCTTGGACATCTTTTTCATGTCTAAGTTCATGACTGTCTTCCTAGATTAAGGCTTCAAGGATTTGAACATTACCAAAGTAACCACTTGGGGCTTTTGGGCTTCCCTGGTAGCTCAGCTGGTAAAAAATCCTCCTGCAGTGCAGGAGACTCCAATTTAATTCCTGATTTGGGAAGATCCCCTGGAGAAAGGATAGGCTACCCACTCCAGTATTCTTGGGCTTCCCTGGTGGCTCAGCTGGTAAAAAATCCGCCTGCAATGCGGGAGACCTGGGTTTGATCCTGGGTTGGGAAGATTCCCTGGATAAGGGAACCCACTCCAGTATTCTGACCTGGAGGATTCCACGGACTGTGTAGTCCATGGGGTCGCCAAAGTAACCACACAGTAGTTTAGTAGTCTTTTTTAGCTCACCAGTAACTTTGATGTTTGACGAGAGACGACATTACTGGTTATTTGTTATAAGGATCCTGAGTTTCGCTTGATACTGAGATAATGTTTGTCTTTCTTTGTAGCCCGTCTGCTGCGAGGAAGTTCGTAGATGAAGGGATTAAGACATTAGAAGGTGAGTCTGTGCAGTTGGTCACTAATTTCAGGGCAGATGTGGTCCTGGAGGACCAGTGATGCTCTCACAAACCGAAACTTGGAAAACACCTTTCTCGGTTCGTAGATACGAATTATGTGCATGCTCAATCCTCAGTCCTGTCTGACTCTGCAACCTCATGAACCACCGCCTGCCAGGTTCCTCTGTCCATGGGATTTTCCAGGCAAGCATAAGGAGTAGGTCGTCATTTCCTACTGCAGGGAGATATGAATGATAAGATTTTCTTTTTAACTAGACAATAGAGAATAGGTGTAAAGTGTAATTTATATCCCCGTTTTAATGTTTTGGTCTATAATTCAGAAGAAAATCAAGAAGAGCAAGGGGTGGCATCTTGGTTTAAAGATAGTAACTTCACTTGCAGATTTTTAGATGATTTAAATTGCTTTTGTTTTTTTAATAAAATTTTAGACCATTGAAATCCTATACATTCAGCCTAAAAGCCAAGTCAGGTATATTGAGAAAAATTCTGTTAAGAGGCTTCCAATTCTTATTAAAGGAATTTTTGCTTTCAAAGAAGTAGTAAAAATAGAAGTCAAGTAACTGTGAAACATTTTCCTTAAACCTAATATAACAATCTTTTAAACATAATCTATCTCTTCATGCTTTCAAGGGTATGTACTGTATTGATTCATTACAGCCCATCTGTGGCATTTAGGGATTAATATTTGTGGGCTCAACTATTTATAAGCAACCTTAATGATTAGGTGGACAGAGATTTTGGAGACTGACCTGGGATTGCATCCAGTTTCCACCAGTTTCTTAGAATAGATAACTGTGATACTCCAGGTTCTCAGCTACAACATAGTTTCATAGTATCTCATGTGATTTAATGCAGTAATGTCTGTAAAAACTTAGCAAAGTACTTGGTGCCTAAAAATAATAACTGACTCTTAAAAGGTATGACTGATTAGTCATACTATTAAGTTAAGAATTTGTGTGAATCTCATGGCTAAGAGTGAACTTGTTCTATACCTGCATCTCATGGAGGGTTGGTGCCTTTCTGCGAATGGCATATATCACTTATCTGAGTAAAATACTGGTTAAGGAGGCCAAGAGTTTGTTCCTCAGAGGTTTTCAGTTGCATCACTTGGGAGTGTCAAGGATCTACAGTGATGGTTTTAGATTATTTCACTGTTCATAGATACATAATGTAATAGCTGTTGGATCTCTCTATATATGTATAACAAACTCAATATTTCTATTGCATTTTCGGTCATATACTTAATTGTTTTGTGTGCACAAAACTATGATAAATATTACATGCTCACTGTGTCCTAAAGGTACTTATCTTTCTCCATTTTATATCTCCAGAGAGAACTTGCGGACATAAGGTGACCATTTTGTTGTTGTTCAGTTGGTCAGCTGTGTCCGACTCTTTGTGACCTCATATGTTGTAGCCCCCTGGGCTCCTCTGTCCACGGATTTCCCAGGCAAGAATACTGGAGTGCTTAACCATTTTCTTCTCCAGGGGATCTTCCTGACTCAGGGATTGAACCTGTGTTTCCTGCATTGGCAGTCAGATTCTTTACCACTGAGCCCCGAGGAAAGCCCAGGGGCGACCATAGGCATTGCTTCTGAATCATACTTATCCTGCCATTTCTTTAATAAGGCTCATGCCTGTGCTCGTACCCACGAAGGGACCATCCAGATGGAACTGAGTCACTTTCAGTTTAAGACATGACAGTTTTTCTGATTAAAAAATGACAATAATACCGCTCCTTTCAACAGAATTTTTAGCACAGTGGCTGCACAAATCAGTACACAAAGAATATTAATTCACTGAAAGAGTGAAGGAGCAAATGGATAGTATGAATGAACTTCTGTGGCTGCTGTTAATCATAAATTAAGCAATAAAAGTCCTTAGAAGGGTGGTGGCCACCACTGGTGGCTCAGTGGTAAAGAATCCACCTGCCAGTGTGGTAGACATGGGTTCAATTCCTGGTCTAGGAAGATTCCCTGGAGGAAGAAATGACAACCCACTCCAGTATTCTTGCCAGAAAAACCCCATGAACAAAGGAGCCTTTCAGGCTATACTCCATGGGGTTGAAAAGAGTTGGACCCAACTTAGCGACTGGACCACAATAGAAGGTCCTTACAAGGCTGCTCTTTGCTGTACTCAGTGAAATTTTGTATGATCTTGATATGTTTTATGTAACTATAATTGAAATTTTGACTCAGTAAATAAAAATGATTATGAAATCAACTGTTAGGTTTTACTGCATTGACTTGAAGTCACCTTTATCAAGTCCGTAGTATCTGAAAGGTTTTTTCATTGTCTTTTCAAAGTCATTCCAGTGTCTCTCTAGGTAGTCCTCTGAAGAAAGGATCACTGAATTTAGCATTTTTTCCCCCAAAATTGGAAAATGTTTTTTTCCCAGAAATTAGCACCTAAACTTTATTTATCTTCTATACAGATCTCAGAAAAAATGAAGATAAATTGAACCATCATCAACGAATTGGGCTAAAGTAAGATAGCAAATTTTCTTTTGACACTTGAAGTGTAAAAGTAAAAAAATTTATAGCCATTCTTCTGTACCCCGTAAGTCTTCAGACTTAGCTAAACACAAATAATTTTATTGTATAGAAACGTTAAGGTTGTTGCATACTCCTGTAGAGGGTATCCTTGTATTCACACGTGTGTGTGTGTGTGTGTGTTTGGTTCCCTCATTCCCTTGACTTTGGCTGAGAACTTCCTCTTAAAATACACAGAATGGAGGGTGTCAGTCACTCAGGGTGTTTATTTTCTTGCATACATTGTTGAAAGCACTGCACTTGGCGTGAGGTTAGGATACAAACAGGTTCAGTGTAGCTCTCAAGAATTTTAGTCTACCTGAGGAGATGGGCCATGACTGTGAAACACTTAATTTTTTAAAGAAGGAATAGGAAAAAACCCCAAACACCTAAATAACAGAATAGGAATAACTAGTAGACATGCCATCTGTCAGCATAGGCAATTTCTTTGTCAAGTGTGAAATACAGACCCTCCCCCTTTCTAACTATCTATAGCTTGTACTGCATTAGCTGTATCTACCCTAAGTTTGTATCTACTCTGAGCTTATATCGTCTTATTGGCCATTCAGTCCTAATAACTTTCTGAACTTGCCTGATGATGCCTTAGCACAATATTTGAAAATTTATCCTGATCTTCCAAAACTTCAGGCAGTGAAACATCAGGATGGTGTGGTTCCCACTCTCCTTGCACGTACATAGTAAATGGACATCTTCTGAAGAACTTGCTTGTTGTGAGAATTGGTTTTGAACAGTTTGTTTATCATTCCTGGATGTTATTCAGTACTAAGATAAGGCTCCGTGGTAAAGAGTCTGCCTGCCAGTGCAGGAGGTGTGGGTTTGGTCCCTGGTCCAGAAAGCTCTGGAGAAGGAGTTGGTAGCCTGCTCGGTTGGGTTGCCAACCCACTCAGTTATTCTTGCTGGAAAATCCCATGGACAGACGAGCCTGGGGTTCGAGGTTGCAAAGAGTCGGACACAACTTGGTGGCTGAGCAACAACAATGTTTTAATAATGTTATTGAAATATCATTTCATATGCCATATAGTTTACCCACTTAAAAGTATACAAGTCAGTGAGTTTTTGAAGTGTATTCCCAGAGTTGTGCAACCATCACTGTAGTCAATTTTAGAGCATTTTTATTATCCCCAGGAAAGCCCAAGCCCATTAGTGGCCACTCCCCATTTCTCCCCAGCTGCCCTTCCTTCCCCCAGCCCCTGGCAACCACTATTCTACTTTCTGTGTCTATAGATTTGGCTCTTCTGGATATTTCATGTAAATGAAGTAATATAATATATGGTTTTTTGTGACTGACTTTCACTTAGCATAATGTTGTCTCTGTTCGTCCATATTGTAGGATTGTATTTTAAAATATTTATACAAGTATTTTTCAGGATTTAAAAGCAGTAAATTGAAATCCCTGAATTTGCCGGTAGGGAGCAGTCTAACTTGGATCCATTCTAACTTAAATATATGTATTTACTCTTGAAATGTGAAGTTTATTTAAAATGGGTTTGAATGGAATATATGCAGTATCAGTAACTGTGACACTTAAGGATTTTGATCCAAATTAAGGAGTAAACCTTTCCTCACACTGCCTCTCCACCTCCCCGCAGTTTTACTCTTTTTAATTAATTTTTGTCTTGATTTTTTAAGTATCTGCTTGTATAAATATGCTCAAAAAGGTAAACAGTTTAATGTTAAGATTTCAATTTTACAAAAAATCTTTTGTCTACTTATTCTGTCTTTATAGATATTTTGAGGACTTTGAGAAAAGAATTCCTCGTGAAGAAATGTTACAAATGCAAGTAAGAGTGCCCTGAATTATATTCTTTAATTAGAATTGAGAATGTCACTCGGTGAGAAGCCATTTTCAGAATGCTAACTTACTTTTTCTTCTATTAGGATATTGTACTAAGTGAAGTTAAAAAAGTGGATTCTGAATACATTGCTACAGTCTGTGGCAGTTTCAGAAGAGGTAACATGCTTCCTAATCTTAGGGTATTCATGCCTTGGTGTTGAAATTGGCTAATGTATACAAAAAACATGGATCAAAAAGATGTAACTTGTGTTGCTTGATAGATTTGCTAAGACCTCGTAGTATTAGCTAAGTTTATTTGTTTATAAATGGGAACATATGAGTAAATTAGAGGAGGTTCATCCTGATTTTATATAGGGAGGGTTTTTTTTTTTCTCCTGTTTTGGTTTCTGGCTGCATTGGGTCTGCATTGCTGCACGTGGCTTCTCTAGTTGCAGCGAGCGGCAGCCACTCCCAGTGGTGAGCAGGCTTCTTGTCACAGTGGTTTCTCTTCTTCCAGAGCATGGGCTCTAGGCCTGCAGGCTCGGTGGTTGTAGCACAGGGGCTAAGTTGTTCCGTGGCCTGTGGGATCTTGCCAGACCGGGATCATTGTAACTTAAATATATATATTTACTCTTGAAATGTGAAGTTTATTTAGAATGAGTTTGATGTGCTGCAGTCATTGGCAGGCGAACTCTCAACCACTGGACCACTGGGGAAGTCCAGCATGGGCGTTTTTGATGACCAGTTTTAATAAAATTTATAACATAATTTTATTCTATTATTAAAGAGCCTGCCTGCCAGTGCAAGAGACATAAGAAACACGGATTTGATCCCTGGGTCAGGAAGATCCCCTGGGGGGTCATGGCAATCCACTCCGGTATTCTTGCCTGGAGAATCCCATGCACAGAGAAGGGCAGGCTACATATAGTCCATAGGGTCACAAGGAATCGGACACTACTGAAGTGACTTAGCACTCACATAACATAATATTAGGTGTATAAAATACTGGTAGTTGTTGTGTGGCCAGATGCTAGTGAAGCTGTGGGTAGGTTTTTTGCTGCTTGTTTTACTTTAATTTTCAAAGTTTTCTATAATGAATCAGAGTTAAATGTCTCAGGAACACCAGTTTAAAACCAGTTCTCAAAACAACCAGGTTCTTTAGATCTTGATTTTCTATGTGAATATGAGCAAAGTAAGAACCACTCAATCCAGAATTTTGGAAGGGTAACCTAAAATTTAAAATTGTTATTTTTGATCAGTTGTGTCTATCTCATTGTGACCCCATGGACCGCAGCACATCAGGCTTCCCTGTCCTTCACCGTCTCCTGGAGCTTGGTCAAACTCATGTCCGTTTAATTCAGTGATGCCATCCAACTATCTCATCCTCTATCATCCCCTTCTCCTCCTGCCTTCAATCTTTACCAGCATCAGGATCTTTTCTAATGAGTCTGCTCTTCGCATTAGGTGGCCAAAGTATTGGAGCTTCAGCATCAGTCCTTCCAATGAATATTCAGGACTAATTTCCTTTAGGGTGGACTGGTTGGATCTCCTTGCAGTCCAAGGGACTCTCAAGAGTCTTTTCGAACACCATGATTCAAAAGCATCAATTCTTTGGTGCTCAACCTTCTTTATGATCCAACCTAGTTTGCCCCTATTATCTTACAAAGTTGAAATTAAAAAACTTTACATAAACTCTGGAATAGATGCTGACTAAATCCATGGCCACCTCTAGAGTTTTGGTTAGGAAGTGGTAATAGGCTGTCAGGAATTCTCTGGGCAGCTGCTCAGATGGTCTAGTATTCTTATCTGTGATACCATAATAGTAATGGTTACCAATATTCTTTGAATGCATTCGTAAAAATTGAAGTGAATTTTCTGATTAATGCAGAGTTATATTGTTTGTTTGAGAGTCTTAGATATTTATTCAGTGTTCATAGATGTATTTTAAAGCTATATTTAAATATTGTTTTCATCATTATTGAGTAATTTCTTAGCTGCATTTTTAATAACATAATAATTGTATGCAATGCATATCTAATGTCAGTTCCTGTTGGTATCTGAGATTCTGGTGTTTACATCAATAAACCTGAATACTTGGACAGAAAGTTGAAGTCTTTTAACTAATTCTGAATGTGAAACACAGAGAAACAGAGTTAGGCGGTGAGAGTAAGACTCTGCTGTGTGCCATCGCCTCGGCTCAGCATCTGCCTCACTGGTACATCTACAAGGGGAACTCTGTACACATTTTCTGCTGTTACAGGTGCAGAGTCCAGTGGTGACATGGATGTCCTTCTCACCCATCCAAGCTTTACCTCTGAGTCAGCCAAACAGGTACCTCTGAACTTACAGGCAAAGGCGATCAGTCTTACACAGCAATGAGTATCATTTTCTAAGAGATAGTTGGATATTTTCAGAATGAGTTTTTGTTTTAATCTTTCTGAAAGTCAGTTGAATCATTTTGTACTGATTGAATTCTGTGAAAGGCAAAAAGTAAATTGTTGAAAGGAATGCATACTGTTTTTCCACAGAGAACTGACAGCACAGCCTAAGATTTGAAAGAGATGAAATTTAGTGAGATACTTCCAGAATTATTTATTGCCTAGCATAGATACTTTAGAAATATCCAGTATAATATTCAGGCTTTAACATAGAAGTATTTTGCTATTAAAAATATTGTATTAAGTAACTTTACCTCTATTAGAAGACCCATGAAAGCAAATGTTTTAAAGATAAGCAGGTAACTTTTTGTTTATGAAACAGGTGAAGACAAATGATGTCTGTTTGCAGGTGTCATGGTATTCGTGAAAAGCAGTGGTTTCATTTGATAAGGTGAATTTTCTGTTAGAAGAAAAAGTAGTCAGAGCATAGGAAAACTAGGCATTTATGCAGAGAGCATCAGAAAACTCATGATAAAAATGCTTTCTTGCTCTAACAGAGTAATTGCTTTTTTTTTCTTATCCCTGATTATGATTCTACAGCCCAAACTGTTACATCGTGTTGTGGAGCAGTTACAAAAGGTCCGTTTTATTACAGACACTCTGTCAAAGGGTGAAACAAAGTTCATGGTGAGTACTTGTTTGAGTTAACACATTTGAAAAACAAGTGTGGTGACCAGTAACTATTCTGAGTGTGACCTCTCTGTAGCTTAGTGTCCGTCAGTAAATAGAACATTCTGGACCTTAGAGGGGATTTATTCTCTAATCTGAGAATATTTTAGTAAAGAGTTTGTTCAAAATTCCCCACTTGTAGATAATCTGTGCCATTGGAATAGGTGGTGGTGGTGGTTGTTTAGTCACTAAGTTGTGACTCTTTGAAGCCCTATGGTCTGCAGCACACCAGGCTTCCCTGTCTTTCGCTGTCTCCCGTATTTTGCTCAAAATCATGTCCATTGAGTCACTGATACCATCCAACCATCTCATCCTCTGTCACCTTCTTCTCCTCCTGCCTTCAATCTTTCCCAGCATCAGGGTGTTCTCCAATGAGTTGGCTCTTCGCATCAGGTGGCCAAAACATTGGAGCTTCAGCTTCAACATAAGTCCTTTCAAAGAGTATTCAGGGTTGATTTCCTTTAGGATTGACTGGTTGGATCTCCTTGCTGTCCAAGGGACTTTCAAGAGTCTTCTGCAGCACCACAGTTAGAAAGCGTCAGTTCTTCAGTGCTCAGCCTTCTTTATGGTCCAGTTCTCAAATCCGTACATGGTTACTGGAAAAAACCATAACTTTAACTGTACGGACCTTTGTCAACAAAGTAATGTTTCGGCTTTTTAATATGCTGTCTAGGTTTGTCATAGCTTTTCTTCCAAGGAGCAAGCGTCTTTTAATTTCATGGCTGCTGTCACCATCCACAGTGATTTTGGAGCCCAAGAAAATAGTATCTGCCCCTGTTTCCACTTTTTCCTTATCTATTTGCCATGAAGTAATGGAACCAGATGCCATGATCTTAGTTTCTTGAATATTGGTTCTTAAGCCAGCTTTTTCACTCTCTTCTTTCACCCTCATCAAGATAATGGAATAGGTAATTAGGCATAATCTGCTCTTTTTAAAATATCCATAGTGACTTTGACACATTATATTTTTTTCCCTAAAATAGCAAATATTCCTTGATTCAGAATCTATTAATAAGTGAGATTAGAATGGTCTGATGAGTATGATCTGTGACAGCACGAAAGAAAGAGCGCATCAGGGCCAGTGATCGACCGTCCAGGGGAAGAGCCATGCAGTGTGCGATGGTAGGGAGCAGCACCTGCAGAGCATCGCTGAGAACCCCACTGCTAGGGACCACCGGCGCCCTGTGGTCTCCCTGGGGGGTTAGGACTCAGGGACTCAAGACAGATGGCCCACGGATCCAGACAGATTAATAAATGGTCCTGGGTAGAAACCAGAGGCAAGTAGAAATCTTAGGGCCAAGGCAGCAAATCACCTTCGCCTGCTGCTCCCCTAAATACAGCATGTGGACCCTCTCTTCTCCATGCTCCCTTTTTTGTGAGCTGTGCAGCTGAAAGGAAAGAGCCTGTACTTCTGGAACGTGGATAGGCTAAAATTAGCAAGAGTCTCAGCGTGTAGATTTGACAGTCTTAGCTGAAAGTAGAGGAAGATGGCTGAGACAGGGAATTGAAACGCCACGTCATTTAGAAACCAGAACGTAGGTGCTGGGGCCTGCGCGGGTGGCAGGGAGGTGGGAGTGCGCCTTCAGGGGGACAGAGTGGCAGCTGCAGACGATGATACAGCTCTGGAGATGAGTGGCGGTGACGGCTACACCGTGTGAACGTGCTCTGTGCCGTTGAACTACACGCTTAACATGGCCCATCTTGTGTCATTTAATCACGTGTGCAGACAATGTCGTTAAGTTCGGCATGGTGATTTTAATGGGCTGTCGGAGTATATTGTCTAAGTTGGCCACACTTTATCAATATTTTCAAAAGAACTTTGGGAAAGGTAAAAGTAAAAATCCTAATCAGTTTTAGGGAGTTAAATTTTTATCGATTCTCCTGAGTCTGTCAGGTTTTGAGCTTTTAACTCTGTGTCCAAGAGTATATGCACCCAAGATATTAATAAAAATAGGGTTTGTATGTGCCCTGTGAACATTCTTTGGAATTTGGCTTGTCTTTAATTCCCTCAAAATGAATGTGCACAAAGCTTATATTTAAAGAACATTCAGTCAGATAAAATTCTAAAAATAATATAGAAAAGTTTGGGGGTTTTTGTTTTAAGTAGTAAGAAAGTGTCCTGGTGTGCCTGAGCATTTTCTGGGGACTCTTGTGGCCTAACTGTCTTCTGCAGTAGTTGTGTTTGTGAAAGGCGCTGAGCTGTCTCCTGGGGAACCGCACCAGCTGTTTTCAGAATTAGCCATCAGGAAGGTGTTTATTCAATAAAAAAAGCAGAAGCATTTTTTTACAGTTTGAACAGCATTCTGCTGTGCCCAAAGAGATCCAGAGGGGAAGACCAGCAGAGGCTGTAGTAATCCGGCTAGCAAGAATACAAGGACAAATTACAAGCTGGTGGGCTGGGTGTAACCTGCGAAGGGAGGTGGGCAGCCACGTACATGAATGCTGAGAGTTGCTGACGGTGGTGGAATTCCTAGTAGCTTCTCAAAGAGAATCCTTTGCTAGGAAGGTTATGGGCAGCCAACCCCAGTGATGCTGCAGAGTCAGCCAGTTTGGCCTTTACAGAACCTGTGCTGTGTGAGAGGCAGGGCCACTCACTCCTCCTGGGGTCCAGGCTGGAGCGGTGTGGATCTGGGCTCTCTCTTGCCTTCCCATCTCGTATATACCTGGCAGCACATGTGCAGGTCTTGCTAGAAGGGGAATCCTCCCAAACTGATTCCCAGAAGAAAACAGGTTGAGAAATAAGAAAGCAGTTTTTTGTTTGTTTGCTTTTAAAGTATAGAAGACTTTAATGACCATAAGATCAAGAGACTAAGGCCTTCTTGTTGTGACATAAGCATCCATCTAAGTGGGTTTGTGTATAAAGTTCAGGCACTGTACATGTGCTTCATGTATTTACTGAAGCTTAGAAAAGGCCACATTTGTCATTTGTATTTGTTAGGATGAGAAGCACTCCAGGTCAACTTTCAGCTCGTTTTGTTTTGGAGGCAGTAAGAAGCAATTTGTATCTGGTGGCAAAGATGGGGGTGGGTGTGGGCGCGCTGCACTGTGGTGAGGAGATCTGGGTTCAGAGGAGTAAGGTCTGGGCCCCATTGCCAGTTCTTTGTGCAGTGTTGGCAAGTTGCTTTACTCCTGTAAGGCTTTAATTTTCTTATCTATAAAATGATATCCTTGCCCTCTGTCAAAGGACTCTCACGCAGGTTAGATTTCGGCCATATACCTGGAAACTGAAGCGTCTGTACAAATATCTTTTGAAGATACTGAATCTTTGAAGAGTTGTGCAGAGTGCTATACTAGGATAACATATAATAATAATAATATAAAAATAGTGTGTTTCTGTTTGGAAATAGATGGGTGAGAGGAAGGCAGTAGCCTGGAAGGTATGAAATTGGGGACAGAAGAAGGGCCGGACAGAGAGGATGGTGCTGTGAAGGAACAAAGTGGGGAGGAGGGGTGTCGGTCAGATGAGAGGCTGTGCTCGGTCAGTTCACCAAATGCTCTGTTCAGCGTCGCAGCGCTCTGGGCTCTGCCCCAGAGCGTGGGATGGATCGGTGACTGTAAGTGGTGCTCTTATTTGAGGGGCCTGGAAGGGACTGCTTGTCAACAGTGAATGTATTAAGTAGGTAAGTCACATGGTAGGTTAAGATAGTGAGTGTGTGCTCAGTCTCTTCCGTCGTGTCAGACTCTGCAGCCCCGTGGACTGTAGCCCGCCAGGCCCCTCTGGCCACGGGATTCTTCAGGCAAGAATACTGGAGTGGGGTGCCCTGCCCTCCTCCAGGGCATCTCCCCGACCCAGGGATCAAACCCGGGTCTCTTACATCTCTTACACTGGCAGGCGGGCTCTTTACCACTAGCGCCACCGGGGAGTTCGGGAGGAGGTCTTCTAGGAAAGCCTTACTGGATGACATCTGGGGAGAGGGCTGCGGTGAGGGAGTTAGCCCAGCAGGTCCTGCGGGAGAGGCTCTGCACAGAGCTGTAGTGAAGGTCACCAGAGAAGTTTTAGATCTTTCTGAAAGGAAATTGGCTGCAGAATGAATTCAGCTTATGAAGGAGAATAAACTCCACTCTGTATTGATCCAGTTGATTTCAGAATATCTTGTTGCTATAATCACTGACTAAATAGTTGAAAGATACAACCTTCTCTGTGTTTTTAAAGTAATCTTTAAAACATGAATTCCTTTAAACTGATAGTAATCAAACCTTAGGAAAGTCAGGGTTATTCCAGATTTTCTTGTGGACTCATGGGCTTTAGTTAATTCAACTGTTCTTCCTGTGAATATAATAACATTTGGAAGAAAAATCAGTTTCCTCTGCATTTAGATACCTTTTTATATAGATGGGTACCACTCAGATTTTAGCGTTTTTGTGCAGGTTGGTCTCAGAAGATGATTTTCTGTGATCACAGTGAGGAGTCAGGGGACAATAGAAGAAACCTCGGCCACACTAGAGGAAGAGGCTTTATTTCAGACAGCATGGAACCACCTCATTGAAATGCCAAACAAAACTAATCCACTCACTCTAATAAAGAATTTACAGTAATACAGAGAAATTCTTTAACACCAGCACTTCAGAAAAAGTGCAGGAAATAAAATTTAGCCTTGAGGAAAGGAACAAAGCCATTAGATGAAATCCTGTTACTGATGTGACAGGCAGCAGGATCACTGCCCGTGGCCTCAAACCTCCACATCCGCGAGGTAATACCTCATGGTGATCCCGTCTGAAGCTTGAGTTGGAACTTGTTAGTGCCTGAGAAGATAGGTTGCATATTTGAAGATAAACAGGATTCATTCATCTCTCAGCCAGAGGAGCTGCTAAAGAAAATAACCATTTTAGATTTTGGTTTTGATGTGTTGCTGAGTGAAACATACGACTTTCAGTGACGTGTGCACCAGCTTGACCGCCCTTCAGAACCAGAAGCCTGTAGCTTGTATATTTTTCTCGGAATGTGGCGTTTGAAGCTTTACATTTGAAAAATGACGATGTTTTTCTTTTTGACATATTTTACATATGGGTTGTTGCCCAGCCCATAAACTTTCCCCATTTTTCTGGAGAAGGAAAACATAACAAAACAGACCTTGATAATTGTTGTTTAAAGAAGATATCTCCAACTTCAAATTCCTCTATCGAATTTTTAATTTTGATTTAAATCTTTTCCTAGAGTTTTCTTTTTCTGTAGAATTCTGTCCTTGTATCATGGATAAAATATCTGTAATCTGAGAATGTTACTGATGGCTTTTGTGTGTGTTTCCGTCTCCCTGAATAATCGTTGTTTCTTCCAAGTCGCTTTTTTCTGTTTGTTCTGGGCTCTGTCTTTCATGCTTTCCTTGACTCTTTTCTTATTTAGAGTCACAAAAAAGCCAGATGAACCATCATCTGCTGTTTCCTGCGGTTCTTTAGTGATCATGGAGTATTACAGCACAAAGGGGGTGATAATATATAAAGCATAGAAAAGTTAAGGTACAGGTTTCCACAATTCTAAAACCACCTCCGTTTAAGCAAAAGTAACTTCACACTTAACAATATTTGATTAGAATTAAGCCTGAAGTTTTTTTAAAAAATCTTCAAACATTATTTTAAATATCCATTTTAGGGTGTTTGCCAGCTTCCCAGTAAAAACGATGAAAAGGAATATCCACACAGGAGAATTGACATCAGGTATTGCTCAAAATTTGTTGCTGACCTATTAACTTCTCCTTTCTTTTTTCCTTTTCCCCCCTCCTTCTCTGTATCTTGGAATTTGCGTAAATGTCCAGGATCCCTTTTCATTCTGTAGTCCCATGCTGCTGCTAAGTCACTTCGGTCGTGTCCAACTCTTCCCCATGGACTGTAGCCCACCAGGCTCCTCTGTCCATGGGATTCTCCAGGCAAGAATACTGAGTGGGCTGCAGTGCCCTTCCCAGGGGACCTTCCTGACCCCGTCATTTAGTCTCCTGATTTGGCAGGTGGGCTCTTTACCACTAGCGCCCCCTGGGAAGCCCCTGAAGTGCCATGTGTCCCTGCGTTAGATAGTGTTTGGCCTGAAAGTATGTAAAAAGTAACACTGTCCACAGAATCTGCTTTAGTATCTCTGGATTTGCCTCTCGACAGGGTGCCTTCCCCAGCATGAGGCGGACCCCGCTGGGGAAGGTAGTCCTGAGCCCGTCTTTGGGTTTGTCCACAGCCCTTGCAGAGCGTAGTTTACTGAAGCCTGAACTAACTGCAGGTTGAGGTCATGTGAATGGCCCTAGTGATGGTCTCTTTAGGATACTGGACTACACAGGCTTGTATTGTGCCTTCCTGATTCTGAGGCCTATTTTTGCTAAGTTTGAAATGCGTGGTAAGGATTGCCCGATTGTTTATTTTTTTTAGGTTGATACCCAAGGACCAGTATTACTGCGGTGTCCTCTATTTCACTGGGAGTGACATTTTCAATAAGAATATGAGAGCTCATGCCCTAGAAAAAGGCTTCACAATCAATGAATACACAATTCGGCCCTTGGGCGTCACTGGTGAGTATTTGTGTCTGCATCGGGACAATCCCAGTCATCTGGAGGTTTTGGTTTAGCAACTTTGGTTTTTCTCAAGAGCCTTTAAGTAACCATGGCAGTTAATTGTAGTTTCTTTAGTATTGTTAGTCCCTCAGGCAACAAAGAAAGCTTTGCTCCATAGGTGTTCCCAGGCCCTCAGCTCATGATGACAAGATTTAGTTATTTTCTGTGTTAGAAAGGATTAAATTCTTTCTACTTCCATGGTCAGTAAAAAAAGAAAAAACTCTTACTGATCTAAAGGATTTTTGTTTTCTTAAATGTACCTCCAAGATTTCTGACAAACTCAGGTGTTACTCCTTTCAGTGTCAGGCCAAACTTGGTAGCTTTGACTCCAAACTTTTAAACTTTAAAGAGTAAGAATCGCTTAATCTGTTTTATAGATCTCGTTAACATTTCACAGTATATTCATTACATGGTTTACTGTTATCTACTAGGAGAATGAAGATTTTGTCCTTCTGTCCTGAAACTGTAAAGTAGGGCTGTGCTTCTCACATGTCGGTGTGTGTACAGACCGCGTGGGGCCCTCACTAAATGCAGGCTTCACCTCAGTGGGCTTGGCGGGACCGCGGCACTGCTGGTGAGCTGCCGGGCAGTGCCCGCACTGCTAGCCCAGGACCATGTGCTGAGTTGCAGAGGAACTCCCTGGAGTCTTTCCTCTGGCACAGGGGAGACCATCAGAGAGGAGAGTCATGGATTAGGGTCACTTCAAAGGGCCAGAGTTGGGGTCTTCGGGTTCGATGTGTGGCGCTGGTGATATATGTGTGGCACAGCGTGAACAGAAGCTCTGAGGGAGGTCTTTTTAAGTCGCTTGTGGACTGTTTTCTTCTCCCTCTGAAAGCAAGTCCTATTCAGCTGTCCATCCTCGCCCCTCTGTAACTGAGCTCCAGAACTGGCTCACGAGGAAGGTCTCTTGTCCCTCCTGCAGGCGTTGCTGGGGAGCCCCTGCCCGTGGACAGTGAGAAGGACATCTTTGACTACATCCAGTGGAAATACCGTGAGCCCAAGGACCGAAGCGAGTGAGGCCCATCCTCCCTGACACAGCCCGATCGGGATCTTAATTTATTTCTTAAGCTTTGCTATGTAAGGGTTTGTGGTGTTTTTAAATAATTGTTTCTTCTTCATGCCGTAGCCTGCACTATAGTCAATAAAACTTCTTATATGATTATCAGCTGTGATCTAGTTCTTATTTTATTAGCAAACGTTTATATTTATATATTCTGTTCATGCCCGACCGCACTTTACTGAGGGTCAGTAGAGAGAATTAAGAGATGAGATGATAACCAGTCTTAAATGGGGACTTTTATTTTCTCATTTCCTGTCCTTGTGTTATAAACCACGTTACCTCGTTACCTTTCCTCCTGTTTTGATTATAAATTAGTCAGTTAAGGTGCACCAAGGGGCCAGCCTCTGGAAGAGGGTTCAGGCTTTTTTAGAGATTAGAGAACTTCATAAATTTAACTTTTTTCTTTGCTTGACCCATATTTGATTTTGTTATCAGTTCAGTTCAGTCACTCAGTCGTGTCCGACTCTTTGTTATAAACACTTATAAACTAAAGAACGGGTGTGTGGTTTATCTCTTAAATGAAATCTGTAGCTATTGATTGTAATCCACCAGAAAGAACTTCCCTAATTCAGTTCAGTTCAGTTCATTCACTCGGTCGTGTCCGACGTTTTGTGACCCTATGGACTGCAGCACACCAGGCTGCCTTGTCTTTCACTACTTCCCGGAGCTTGTGCAAACTCATGTCCATCACATCGCTGATGCCATCCAACCGTCTCGTCCTCTGTCATCCCCTTCTCCTCCTGCCCCCAATCTTTCCCCACATCGGGCTTTTCCAGTATTCACCCATTTGTATCAGCTATGACCATTTAAACTTCAAATGGACGAAGATTTCACTGTTTTCCCCTTGTTTTCCTCCAGTGTAACTTTTGAGTACAGATGGTCAGACACTCCTTGAAAGCCCAAATACACAAATTATATCAATACAAAAATATGAAAAGTTCTTAAATAGTAAGGCTATTGAAAACAAAATAATGGAAAAGTGCTTTGGAACTTGCAATGGGTTATACCAACATAAGCTATTATCTTTTGAATCTTATATCTTTATTAACCAAGTTTTTGTTTTTGTAGTGAGATGGCATTTCCCTTCCAAGAAATGAAGGATTATAAACAGTAGGGGTTTTAAGGAAAATATGTGATCATTTTCCCTGGTAAGCTAATTTAACAACAGATACATTGTCACTCCGCCTCCCCACCCAACTCCTGTCAGGTATCAGAACTTCACCAGAAATTACTTACAAGATTTATTTGAACTAACTGAATCACTGGATGAACTTAAATTTGTTCTGGAATCACATTCACTTTTCTGCAGAAACAGACAAAAAGCCAAACTAGTTTCTATTCATCCAAGACAGCTTCTCCAGCTCAGTTTGTTTCACTTGCTACAAGATTGGATTTTCAGACATGTTGATGGGAAGAAGTGTAAGTGCATGCCTGAGACTCCTGCCAGGTCAGACCTGCAGCCCTTAGACTTTCTGGCACACTCGCAACCGTGCGTGTTGTCGATTTCTAGCTGCCTGACTCCGACACACCAGCCCGGGCCCACAGTCACAGCGCTGGAAGATCTCTGGAGCCTGTGAAGCGTCTTTGTGCCCCCTCCTAGAGCAGACCTGTCCCTCCAGTAGCACTGGTTTACAGATTTTGGTCCAGAAATGACGAGCGCAGCAAAGTCCAGGCCCGCAGTCAAAAGTTCTGAGACAGCTGTCTCCCTCTTGCCCTGTAACAGGATTGACACAGGCTTTAGTGATAAGCAGGTGGCTGTGGGGTTGGGACTGGGGTGAGGCACGGCAGGGAGGATCCTCCGGCAAAGTGAGCCTCGAGCAGCAGGCCCAGCTCCAAGGCTGAGCGCAGCAGCGAAATGGACATCTCAGCTCTCCCGAACAGAAGATACTGCCTGAGAAGGTTGAGGGCAGGGGGAGATGAGATGGTTGGATGGCATCACTGATTCAATGGACATGAACTTGGGCAAACTCCGGGAGATGGTGAGGGACAGGGAAGCCTGGCATGCTGCAGTCCACAGGGTTGCAAAGAGTCAGATATGACTTGGTGACCGAACAACAACAAAGTTAAAACATCTATCAGAGAAAGATGGGATTTCCTGTCTTGAGACATAAAGTATCACTCGTCAGTGTTTTATTAAAGGGGATGTGTCCTGACATGGTAAGAGACCACTGCTTATATGGGGACCAGTTAACCTAAAGACGCCGACAAGAGCATCCAGTTCACCTTCAAACATTCCAGCTGCTTTCTGTCAAAGGTTGGATTTTAAGATTACAGTTGTGTAAAAAGCATCTTAGTGAAGTTTGTATTTTGTTTGGGAATGAAAAGTTACTGCATCTGTGTTCATCTCTTATTTTGCATTTTTTATAAAACAAGTTTATTGGCTTACATTTGTATGTATGTATTTTTTTAATTGAGGTATGTGTGTGTTAGTTGCTCAGTCACATCCGACTCTTTGTGACCCCATGGACTGTATAGACAGGCTTTTCTGTCCATATGGTTTTCCAGGCAAGGATATGGAGTGGGTTGTCATTTCCTTCTCCATGGGATCTTCCCAACAGGGATTGAACCCGGGTCTCCTGCATTGCAGTTGGATGCTTTACAATCTGAGCTACTAGGGAAGCCCTTATTTTGTATTCTAAGGATTTAGTAAGGGAAAATTTCTATTTGTAGAATTATAGGCTGTAAAAACATGTGCATAGAAAGTTTAATTAAATAGTTGAAAGTTTTCTTGCCCACCAGCCCACGATTATAGGTATTCCCTTCCTCTAGGCCTGTCAGCTACCTGTGCTACTCCCACACGGCCTCTGCAGCTATCTATGGAAAGAGATTAGAAGTGGAACATGCTTCCTAGGTGTTTCTGGGGTGGAGAGGAATAAGCCAGCCTCAGCCTATCCTGAGGAGCCCAAGAGGAGAAAATGTTTTTCTTTTTTAAAAAACGTGTTTATATAGTTGTTAAGTTGCTAAGTCATGTCCGACTCTTTGTGACCCCATGGACTGTAGCCCGCCAGGCTCCTCTGTCCATGGGATTTCCCAGGCAAGAATACTGGAGTGGGCTGCCATCTCCTGCTCCAAGGGATCTTCCTGACCCAGGGCTCAAACCCACATCTCCTCATTGGCAGGCGGATTCTTTATCACTGAGCCACTGGGGAAGCCCACACACACACACACACACACACACTCAATTTAGAATGCCGCTCTTACCCTTTCTGCCTTGTGACGTTTTCATATTTGGCTTCCTCCTGGGTTTGTCTTCCTGAATGGGGTGCTCGGTTGTTGCTTGTGTGTCTGTGTCGTCTTGCTCGTCCACCGCCCTCTCTGGTCCTGGGGCCGCCTCTTCTGCTGCGCTACAGACATCTGAGAGACAAGCGGGCGGAGTTAGGATGAGAGCCGGGGCGGGCGCATCCTCGGGCTGCCAGAGAGTTTGGCAGGACCTCTGCCTTCAGTCTCCGTATAACTGTCTAGGTTTCTGGGACACGTGCAATCAATATTTATATCTCACATAAGGCAAAGAAGGGAGTTAAGTAACCGAATCAAAGCGGAAACAGTGATTCCAACTTGCACCCTTCCTTTAAAATCATCTCCACGTTGCTGTCAAGAGTTGTTGCCAGGAAAGGGGCTATTTTGCTGCATCGAGAAAAGGCAGCTGGGGAGATTCGCTTCAAGAATGACTTCAGGGAGCCTTTAGAGAGTGCCTGTCGTGGGACATCATCGTCCAAGAGACCCCGGCGCTGTCTCCGCCTCGTCGGAGCACAGCGGTCCTGTCGCGCTCCGGGCCGACTCACCGTTCATACAGAGCGTCCCCGGGCAGCACATGGCCGCGCGCTGGCACCGCCTCCGTGGCCCACGGCAGGTGGCACAAAACGGTTTCTCATCCTGAGGTTTGAGGCAGAATTGTCTAGCACTGCAGTCCTTGTCAGACACGCACTGTGAGCCCTGTGAAGGGACATTTGTTCACAGGGCTAGAGAATCCAGCGAGATGAAAGGAGACATTTTACTGCAGGCAGGAGGTGGAGGCAGCCGAATGCTGAGGCCTTGAAATGCTGCGGCAAGCCTCTAGCAGCATCTTCATTTTTTTTCCACTAGAGTTGGTTTTCTCCCACGAAGGGGAGAGCAAATCACCAACAAAGGGACCTATGTGCTGCAAAGGTTATTCGTGTTTGAAAAATTGTCCTACTTTTCAACCCAGAATTTTTATGCTCTTTGTGAAAATGAAAGAAAATGTCTTCCCATGTGTCTTAGAGATGGTTATGAGATTATTTGTTTATTTATTTATCTGGCTGCACTAGGCCTTAGTTGTAGTGGGATCTAGTTCCCTGATCAAGAGTCGAACCCAGGCCCCCTGCCTTGGGAGTGCAGAGTCCCAGCCACTGGGGCACCAGGGAAGTCCCTGGTTGCGAGATTCTTGCTGTGTGGCTGGAAGCCCTGCACACTGTGCTGCCGCTTAGTGAGATGGAACGCTGGGGTTTGTGGCAGCTCTGTCTAGCTGACCTTTTGAGTCCATCAGTCACCGTTGGCCAAGTAACCCTTGGGGGATCTCACCCAAGTCACCTGATTCTTAGGGATGCCTCATTTGCAGAGCAACAGATTCCAAAGACTGACTTTTCTCATCTACAACAGATGTGAAAATTTCCTATAATACAGTTCTGTGAAGTGAGAGGGTGACAAGCCGGTGCTCCTTGCCATGCAGCATTAAACTATTAACTCCCGTATTCCCCGACTGCGTGGCCTTGGTTAAATCCCTCAGCATCTCTGAGTTGCATTTTCATCATCCGTCGTTAGGAGGCGTGACAACTATCTCAAGCTCTAAGGAAGCAAGGTATTATGTATCAGAGGCCTGGCACGTGGCACAGCCTTCTAAGTGTTTGCTTCCTCTCTGATTTATAGGCGAATTGAGAGCTCAGTGCCCTGAAAAGCCACTAGGCTTCTTAGGTGAGTGAATGCTAAGGTGATTGGATTCTCCCAAGATGCCTTCAGTCCAGCTCACTGCCTTTCCAGCTCCCCAGCTAGTCTAGATGAACCATTCCAGACCCCGACCTGAGTGATGCTTCACGCAAACCCAGCACCCAGCCCTCCTCCCTTGCAGGGCGTTACCTTCTGGGCCCCTTGTGCATCAGCAGAGCTCTTGATGTTGTTGAAATCCAGAACAAGGGCTCCCAGGGGGGCGCACAGCCAGCCGAGCCCCAGCAGGACCACCACCACCATCCTTGACCGTCTCAGCCCTCCCGGCGTCCTCCTCGAAGCTGGGCAGCTCTGCACCCGCAGTGGAGCTTTGGCTGAGATGGAAACTCAGCAAGTTGCTGGGAACTGCTTTTTCTGAAAGAGAAGGGAGGAAGGTGCGTGAAATGCGATAATCGAGGTCTGATCGGAGGGCTCCCTCTTGAACTATTTATAGACGCGTCCCCTCCTTTCTCCCTGCTCCCTCCTTCACTTCCTTCCTTCTTACCCCACACAGGCTAGAACAAATCCCTGCAAATCTGTTTGATCAATAGTTCAAAACAAGGACTCAGTCGCGGGGGGAGCAGAGACAGGGCTGCAGCCCCTGCTCCTCCAGGGGTTGAATCCCTCTTAATTACTGCCTATCAAAGTCAGTTCAAAGGGCCAGCAGAGGAGCAGGATGTCTGTCTCAAAGGCAAACTCTGATAATCACCTGCATTTCCTACCTTCCATAATCCTGTGGGGGAGGAGGGAGTCGGCTCTAAGATCTGTTTTCACAGCTAATTGTGCTCCCAAGAAAGAATGGCTCCTATTAGCTAATGTGCTATGTGGAATGCCAAAAACTAATGAGTTACAAACATACTGAGATTTTAAACTATGCTCAGGTAGAAATGAGGGGTGATGCCTCTGATTAGCTCTGGCATCCAGTTGTAAAGAGCCCAACAGCTCAAGAGCTGTGAATGTAACAGCACCTGTTCGGGCTAAATGTCAATTGGAAAATAATTCTCCTTAAGATGAAAATGGAACTGTTTGAAGCTAGGAGTATTTAATTAGGAAAATACAAAAAATTGTCCTTTTAGTGAGAACCCCAGAGAGCCCATTGTATATACAGTTTTACACAACTTAATAGGAAGTCTGGGTGCATTTTATTGAGCAATGGATTTAATTTGTGTTGTATTACGGTGAATTGACTGAAGCAGAGTGGTCTCCAATTTCAGAGGGAATTTCATACATTTCATACATTTTCAATTTTCCTAATTTAAAGTTTTGTAACTTCTTCATCCCCTTTTGTCTGATTTTTTTTCCCCAGTCAAACTGTTACCTAAGTCAAATAATTTAGACATGCACTTATCTCCCTGGTGGCTCAGACAGTAAAGAATCTGCCTGCAGTGCAGGAGACCCGGGTTCAATCTCTGGGTAAGAAAGATCCCCTGGAGAAGGGAACTGCAACCCACTCCAGTATTCTTGCCTGGAGAATTTCATGGGGTTGCAAAGAGTTGGACATGACTGAGTGACCAACGCTTTGTCACTGCCTAAGTACTTTAAGGGTAGAATAGTCTGAATTTGGATCTAAAAATCCCTTCACTGTTGACTTGGTTCTCAGGGTAAATTCATCCCAGTACCTGGGCTGTAAGGCGCCCTTTAAAATCTAAAGACACATTTTTTTCTATGCCATCAATGTCATTCTTAGTATCACTGGGTCTTCTTCCAGAACCAGCTGACCTCAGTTGTCTAGATGAACCTGGATATTCTGTGCCAGGGGACCATTCTCAGCCTCAAAGGCTGCCCAGTGCCCCGGCGGCTGGGGCAGGTGACCTGAGGCTCCGTTACTTGGCTCTCTTCCTGGTGTTGGGATGTCTGCCACCATCGTGTGGTGTAAGGAGTTATTTATTCTGCAAGTACTACTTTTTTCATGTAAACCAACATCAAACGCCCTTTGATGGGAGGATATGCCTGGTGACTAGGTGTGTTACAGAATTTATTTTGAAGTTGGACAATTATGACCAAAGATAAAGGAGAAAGCCCCAGGGTTTGTTCCTTGCTGGGTTTCTCTGCTTCCTGTTACCTAACTGAAGAGAGAATATTAGGGCAGCAGAGGCCTCTGGCAAAACACACAACAGAAAGGACTGGCACAAATATTCGCTGAGTACTTTGTATGGAGCAGAACCTATGATTAGGTGTTGGGAATAAAAGATAAAAATGGTCCTCACCCCTGAGGAGTTTATGTCCAGAAGACATATATGTAGAGATAATTTCTATACATTATGATAAACACTAACAAAAAGGCAGAAATGTGAGGCTGGAGAATCACAGGAGAGGGCGTGATTAGACCTTCTGGAGGAGGGGTTATTTGAGCTGGGTTTTGTGGGTTGAGTAGGAATTCCCTAGGTTAAGAAGCAGGAGATGATCTCGCCTCAGGCTCAGACAGTGAAGTGTGTACAGGGTCAGGAAGGCACATTTCAGTTCTAGAGTCCGTGTGACTGGGGCAGATGGTGGAGAGACCAGAGAAGGCTAGATTGTGAAGAACTGGTAAGAGGCAAAGGGAACCGGAAGACGTTATTTCACGTGCAGGAGAGTCACTGGGCATACTTGAACTTGAAAAGACAGGATCTAATTTAAAATGCTTTTTAGGAGCGCAATGCTGGCGGCGGTGTGGAGCCAGGGTTACAGTGGGTGAAAGTGAGTGCGGGGCCCATGAAGAGGAGGTGGAGGAGGTGAAGAGGAAGGCCGGGGTGAGGGGGTCACACGCTGACAGTGAGGATCACCAAGGATGGGATTCTGCGCCTGGATCTCCATCGCCTGATGTGAGGGCTGGGCAGTGAGTGAAACGGAGGAGTTCAGGTCACCCCTACATTTCTAATGCTACGCACCGGTGGACGGTTATGGCTTCCCAGGTGGCGCTAGGGGTAAAGAAGCCACCTGCCAACGCAGAAGACCTAAGAGAAGTGGGTTCCATCCCTGGGTTGGGAAGGTCCCCTGGAGAAGGGCATGGCGACCCACTCCAGTAATCTTGCCTGGAGAATCTCTTGGTCAGAGGAGCCTGGGGGGCTACAGTCCATGGGGTCGCAAAGAGTCAGACACACTGAAGCAACTAAACACTCGCACAGATGGTTATGCACTGTGGATGGAAGTCAGGATGGAAAGCAGGTTGGGGGCAGTGGGACAGAGGCCTGCAGCACCGTGATCCAAGTCATCAAGCCTTTGTTGGGCATCTAACGTGGAGACAGGAGATTAACCCCTGTGTCCTCCAGGAGTGCCGCTCCCACAGACGAGAGGACGTGAGGATTCAGACATACCAGACGCAGAAGGCTGCAAACGGGCAACAAGACTGAAAAGCAGGCTTCTCCTCTCCGTCTGACTTGCTCTCAGCCTTGCGAGACTGAGAGCTTCAGAGTCAGGTGGATCTGATTTGAGCACCACACAGGCCTTCCCGATAGCCCCTGACTCCCGGAGGCATCCATCTGCCCACCGTAGTGTTTATAAAACTATTGTGATTGGACACTGGTTTGTCTCTACAACAAGAAACGAAGGTATCAACTTTGTATCCTCATGCTTTGAAGGCCTGGCACATAATAGAAGCTCCATACATTGTTTTATGTGATGGAAGACTGCACAAATAAATGCATTTATTGTCACTTTGAACAAGACACTCCACCTTTCTGGGCTGCATCTCCACAACCGTAAAGCGGGCATGAAAGTGAAAGTGAAGCCGCCCAGTCGTGTCCGACTCTTTGCGACCCCATGGACTGTAGCACACCAGCCTCCTCCGTCCATGGGATTTTCCAGGCAAGAGTACTGGAGTGGGGTGCCATTGCCTTCTCCAGAGTAATTTCCCAACCCAGGGATCGAACCTGGGTTTCGCACATTGTAGGCAGATGCTTTACCATCTGAGCCATGACTCCCCATAAATCCTATATTCTGAGGGTTCAGGGTATGAGTTTGTGTAGAGGGCCTGGTGCAGAAACTGGCACTCATACGCTCTATCCCAGGCCATCCTCATGTAAGCCTCAGGACCTATCACGCCACACGGCCCTTCCTTGGAGGCGCTCAGTAGAAGTTCGTGTAATACAATGATTGTTGTTATTCAGTAGTTCAGTCGTGTCCTACTTTTTGTGACCCCACAGACTGTAGCACGCCAGGCTTCCCCATTCCTCAGCATTTCCTGGAGCTTGCCCAAGTTCATGTCCATTGAATCGGTGATGACATCCAACCATCTCATCCTCTGTCGCCCTCTTCTTCTGCCTGCGATGTAATCCTATGCACCAAAGAAAAATCCACCCCCCCGCCCCCGTTATTTCTAGGTCTCCCAAAAGCCAGAGCAACTTTGAGGACATAAATACTAGAGTCTCCCTGGAAGATGACCTGGGGTATTTCCAGTCTACAGAGGCTGCTTGCAGATAACAATCAGGGTTCCTCAGCCAGGATGCCCTGTGGCTGCGCTCACCGCCCTCAGGCTAATCTCAGTCCTTGTGGCTTAGAGATGATGGAGCAGTAGGGAGTGGATGCCAGGGATGAGCAGAGGGGAGAGGAAGGCTCCAGAAGTATTTCTGCTGAAAAGGAATTGATGCTTTTGAATTGTGGTGTTGGAGAAGACTCTTGAGTGTCCCTTGGACTGCAAGGAGATCCAACCAGTCCATTCTAAAGGAAATCAGTCCTGAGTGTTCGTTGGAAGGACTGATGCTGAAGCTGAAGCTCCATTACTTTGGCCACCTGATGGCAAGAGCCGACTCATTGGAAAAGACTCTCATGCTGGGAAAGATTGGGGGCAGGAGGAGAAGGGGACGACAGAGAATGAGATGGTTGGATGGCATCACCGACTCGATGGACATGAGTTTTAGTAAACTCCGGGAGATGGTGAAGGACAGGGAGGCCTTGTCATCCTGAGGCCTTCACAGGATGGGGTCACAGAGAGTCGGACACGACTGAGCGACTGAACAGCAACCGTAGGTCAGGGCCCCTGAGTTCGCAGATGCAGACGGCAGAGCACTGCAGAGCCCGCTGCCCATGCTGGAAGCCTGGCCCCTCACGTGAGGATGCCTTCACATGCTCTCCTGCCCATGGATGCCCCTGGCAAGGACTGTGGGCCAACAGACACCCCGAGCTGGTCCTCCTGGTGCCCCAGGGAGCTCCTGGCCCAAAGGAAGGGCGGGATCAGGGAGTCCCGACTGAGCCCAGAGGAAATGAAAGTTCTTGAGAAGAAATTCCACCCCCCACCCCGGTTCAGCAAGGGGGGAGATGCCACCCCCACGGGTGAGTCCCAGCCCGGGAAGCGGGGTGCGGGCTGGTGTGTAAGAGCTGACACCTGCGCCCTCCGGTGACAGCTGCCGTAGTTCACATCGAAGACAGCACTGTGATTTATGTTCACTTCGGAAAGCATAGTTTTGTTACTGCTCCCGTGTCAAAACCAGTTTGATTTCCATACATGCTGCTTCTCTTAAAAGAAAATCAAAGGAACTGAACCGAGCAGCTCCTTGGCAGCATCTCACAGGAAATGCTCAGTAAGTGAAACATGAGAGGGGCAGGCTGATGAGGGGAGACAGACACTTGCAGGATCCATGTAGTCGCTGCAGCCAGGTCAGGAGGGCACCGCTGAGGAGCTGGGTTTACCAGATGTCTTGCCCCTTCGGGTGGTTCCACTGCTGCAAATGGCCTGGATGCAGTCAGGAAGGCAGAGTCCGGCCCATCACCGATCTTGTGGCCTTAGCTGGGTCACGGGCCTCTCAGCCTCAGCTCCCTGTGGCCTGGAGGGCTCCTCCAGACCAGGTTTTGGGGGACTTGCAGGTAGATGATGGGGGAGGTGACTGCAATGCCACGCACCCTGGGGGCACCCCTTGGACCCAGACCAGTGTCTACATGAGTGGCCCCCCTTCAGAGCTGTGCAGTCACACGCTGTTGGGACCTCCCTTTCCTGCAGCGATAGCCTCAGCCCTCCTGACCCCATAGCAGACGTGTAGCTGAGAACAGCACCAGGGGCCCCTAGCTTGCTTAATCAAGGTTGTGTTCCGCCTTCTTTGGGCTGAAAGAAAATTCGATGATGCTGAGTGTGACACATGAATCCTAACTGCCTTGTCTGCCCTACCCCATTCCAGGGCACACACCATAGTTCTCTGTAATGAAAATCCCACGTAACAGGTGCTTGCATTCAAGCTGAGGTCTGAGGTCAGAGTCCCCATGTGCTCGGGTTCCGTGTCACCTTCTCCACACACGTGAAGGAGGCGGCAAGGAGCTCTGCAGGGGGCTCTTTCACGAGAGCGCTGATCCCGTTCACGAGGGCCCCACCTCTAGACCAAGCGCCTTGGGAGGTTCCCATGTCCAACCCCATCACACTGGGAGTTAGGACAGCAACATGTGAATCTGGGCACTCGAACGTTCAGACCACAGCATCGCTGTTCCACCTCTGCATCCTGTAGCCCCAGACACACTCGTATTACACAAGACACGGACATGGCGGTAGTGACAGCAGATGCTGCTGTGAAAAGGCAAGGAAAGACATTTAAAAAGCTGCCCGGCTCTCAATACACATTAGCTGGAAACAGCATTTCTCGTCTTCGGTCATGGCAGGAGTCAGGGAGCTGGGATGAGGCCTTGGCACTGAGTTGATTCAGGGAACTGATGGCCTTTTGCTGAAGCCACTGGGGGTCCCAGCAGCCTGCGCTCATCAGTGTAGGAGACTTGGGTGGTTTCCTTTTCAACTGAATTACACTTATGTTCTAGAGTGGATCACAAGGTCCTTTCAGCCTCTTTGTTCTGGCAAGGCCTTTTTGCACAGTCCACTTTGCTTTATTCTCATTGTTCCTGTTTAGTTCGCTAAGTAACCCCATGGACAACTCTTCGCAACCCCATGGACAGCCTGCTGGGCTCCTCTGTGCATGGGATTCTCCAGGCAAGAATACTGGAGTGGGTTGCCATTTCCTTCTTCAGGGCATCTTTCCGACCCAGGGATCAAACCGAAGTGTTCTGCTAGGCAGACAGATTGTTTACTGCTGAACCAGCTGGGAAGTCCTTTATTCACTACACTGACTGTGATTTAATAGTAAATACACTGCGGGGAGGAGGACAGAAGCCTAAGAATTGCGTGGAGACCACCTTCCTTTCTCCTTTTCGGCTTGTCTTCTGCGCCGCCATCCCTCGGGGTTTCATCCTTTGAGTCTTTCTCCTCCTTGCCCTTCACCTCTGTCACATCCTTCCGCAAACCTGCAACTCACCCACTCACTCCTCTTCTCCCCTGTGCCGTCAGAGCCTGGTGGCACCGTAGCCTGATGACCAGCCCTCCAGGCCAAGGAGCAGCCTCCGCCATACAGGGCAGGGCTGGGGGTGTGTGACCAGCGCAGGGTCTTTCTGTGGTGTCTATAAGCAGGAGGCCAGAAGGTTGTGGAGAGAGAGCGTGGAACTCAGCCCCCCCACCCACCATGTATGACTTTGCATGACAGAGTGGACCTGAGAAGTAGCCCACACACCCCATCACCTGTTTCAGGGAAGGAGCACACAAAGGGGAATCCAACCAGCCTGCAGACGAGATGGGGTCTGCACCCTAACTGGAATCTGATTCTTTTTCCTCAAAGGTAGTGGGTGAATCCCACCATATTAGGAGACCCCAGACTTGCCTGGAGTCCCAATTCTAAAGAAGCAAATTTTTAAAAATGAACAGCTCTGCTGACTACAGTCAACAGTTCTGTGCTGTGAACTGGAAATTTCCTATGAAAGCAGAGCATCAGTGCTCTCACCATAGTAACGAAATGATAATTATGTGGGGGTTCCTTAACCTGTATGTGTCAAACCATCACACTGTATACCTGAAACTTACACAGTGTGTCATGTAAATTACATCTCAATAAAGCTGTCCTGAGCTCTGCACACAGAGTCCCCACTGGAGGTGAGAGGCTGTGGGCCTTGACATTCCCTGGGGTGCTCTCCAGGGATCCCAAGTAGTAGAATCCCTTCCCAGGGCCCAGACCCTGCACCCCTTCAGGGCGAGTCTGCATCTGGCTTCTCTATCATCCTGGGAGTTCTGTTGTATGTGACTCGCTGGGTGTGATCTGTCTCCTGCCTGGGGTGAACCCTGGGAGTGGTCCAAGCCTCCTCAGAACTTTGACCACAGAAAGCCATGTGGTGGGCGGGCCCCATCCAGATGGTTTATTTCTGGGGAATCTCCATTTTAAAGATGAAGACACCGAGGCTCGGAGAGGTCAGGTAACTTGCCCAAGGTCACACAGCTAGTGAGTTGCAGACCTCAGATTTAAGGCAAATGTTCTGGTTCCCAAGTTTATTCCTTCCTGCACACTGCACTCCACAGTTCACTAACCAAAGACCATTCTCCAAAACATCAAGTTCCCTGAAACACAGCTATATATTCACCAAAGGGACACTGCTTCTTCCTATTTTCAGGTTACACAGGAATATGTCATAAAGTGACATAAGGTGACACCTCCTTTTCCTTAACTCATCCTTTGTGTAAAGTGATCATAGTGCTTTACTAGCAAGTGGTTAAGATGAGCTAATTTCCAGGTTGTGTCAGCCAGGCTGTACCCAAATCCACAAGTCGAACGTTGACAAAATTGGTTTCCTCATAAAAACAATTTGTAAATATTTCCTGCCCTTTTGACATTCAACTTGGACTCTAACTTGGGTAGGGAAGCCCCATAACGGTATTCACAATCGTATGGAGGGCTTGGGTGAGGCTCTAGGGGCAAGGGAAGATCTGGGCTCATCACCCTGACCCCCATCTGCAGCACTCACCTGCAGGGCCAGCTTTTCTTTACCTCATTTCCTTATGCCCCCTTGTGGCCAACAGTGACGTGAGTGTCCAGAAGGCCCAACGTGAATTCCAGGGACTGATCCCAGTTGCGCTTCCCAGTTCTGGGTGGAAATTCCCCAGAGCACAGCACTCCCCTTCTCACGAACCTAGGTACTTCCCCACCTTATGAAAGTCAGTTTAACTTTTCTAATTATAACAGAAACACATTTCCAAATTTTAGAAATTTTAGAAAATACAGAAAAGTGTGAAGAAAATAAAAATCACATATACTCTGACCCAGCAGAGAGTCACAGTCAGATTTTGGAAACATTTCTCCAACATTTATTCTATGAACACACACACATACAAATACACAGCATCTATTTAGATAATATATAATGTATGTACTATCAATCCATCACCAGTCCAGAGTTAAGCCATTACCAATGTCCACGTTTATGGGGCTTGCCTGGTGGCTCAAATGGTAGGGAAACCACCTGCAGTGAAGGAGACCTTGCTCTTTCTTTAAGTAGAATTGTAACACATGCATACACACACGCATACACACATGGAATTACACTGTACTTAAACTTTTGTCCCCCTAACCCCACTTTTTTAAACTGGGCCTTTCCCTCAGATTATCAGATATTATCAGAACACATGGTTGAACCATATCCCAAAAATGGGTGTATTACAATTTAATGAATCCTCCAAGTGTCAGCCATTCAATTCAGTTCAATTCAGTCGCTCGGTCATGTCCTACTCTTTGTGACCCTATGGACTACAGCACTCCAGGCTTCCCTGTCCATTACCAACTCCCAGAGCTTTCTCAAACTCATGGCCATCGAGTCGGTGATGCCATCCAACCATCTCATCCTCTGTCATCCCCTTCTCCTCCTGCCTTCAGTCTTTCCCAGCATCAGGGTCTTTTCCAAGGAGTCAGTTCTTTGCATCAGGTGGCCAAAGTATTGGAGTTTCAGCTTCAGCATCAGTCCTTCCAATGAATATTCAGGACTGATCTCCTTTCAGATGGACTGACTGGATCTCCTTGCAGTCCAAGGGACTCTCACAAGTCTTCTCCAACACCATAGTTCAAAAGTATCAATTAGTTTTTAATTTCCTGCTGCTGTAATTCATTCAAGCTACTCAAGATGAATCTCTGCACAAGTCTATTGCCTTGAGGCAAGTTGTCAGACCTGGAGTTTAAGGGTACCACATACACCCTAAACATATAACATAGTCTTGGATCTCTGTCCCTGTGCCCTGGAAGCCATTCCCCTCCTTCACCTGACCAATCCCTGGCACAGTGAAGGGCTTTCACCTCTGGGGCCCTGAGATCTGCTGCCCCCTAGAGAAGGCTCACAGACAGGGCTAGTATCTCATCTTCAAAGAAGCCAAGGGGTCCTCCTCACCCTTTGTCACAATTCTGGAGTCCTTGAAAGCTTCTGAACTGTGGTGTTGGAGAAGACTCTTGATAGTCCCCTAGACTGCAAGAAGATCAAACCAGTCCATCTGAAAGAAAATCAGTCCTGAATATTCATTGGAAGAACTGATGCTGAAGCTGAAATTTTAATACCTTGGCCACCTGATGCGAAGAACTGACTCTTTGGAAAAGACTTTCATGCTGAGAAAGATTGAAGGTGGGAGGAGAAGGGGATGACAGAGGATGAGATGGTTGGATGGCATCACTGACACAATGCAAATGAGTTTTAGCAAGCTCCAGGCGTTGGTGATGGACAGGGAGGCCTGGCGTGCTGCAGTCCATGGGTCACAAAGAGTTGGACACAACTGAACGACTGAACTGAACACAAACAAGTGGGCCCCTTTTCTTTAAAGAAACAGAAATAATGTTGCTGGCTTCAGAATCTTAATTTTCCTTACACTTAGGGAAATCGATATACCAAATCTTCACCGTAGGGTTTCTGTTCTCCATTTTTTGTTCTTTTTTTTTTTTTTTCATTTTTTGGGGTAAAACTATACTAACCCTTTGAGATTTTCTCTCACAAATGTAACGAAGGCAGACAGAGCAGGTTATCTGGACTAGAGCAGGTGACCGGTGTTGGAAGCCTGCTTACCAGGGCCTCTGGACACACGTAGCACAGACGCTTCCGGGTTTGTGCTCGTCCATCAGTTCTGAGCATGGTGCCCTGTAGGCAGTAAGCACTTGGCAAATGTCCCACAAAAGAAGAAATCTAAAGCACCTTCCCTGCCCTAAAATTATGGTTCTAGACATTTTATAGGAAAAGAATGCCAGGTGATCAGGATTTGGACTGAGAAAGTCCTTTCTATGCCTCCCAAGATTCAGAACCCAGTGTGGGTGGGCAGGGTGTGAGAACTAGCTGTAGTTCGGAGGTGGCCAAGGCCAAACGCTTGATGTGAATGTTGAGAGTAACTGTGGATCCTGCTAAGCCAGCAGGGTCAGAGCGATGAGAAACGAAGGAATGATTCCCTCTGCAGCTGCTGTTTTCCGGAACAATTTCTTTTAACGCCTTCCTGTGTGTTGGGAGAGAGGGGAGGTCCTTTGTGTGTGACCCGGGACTGGTGTTATCATGTCGCTTCAGAAGAAAAGACTTCGGATGAAGAAGCCCGAGGAAGGAATGTTGCCAACTTCCTGTTGGAAGTGGTTTTTATAGACTTTAATGACCTGCTGGGCCCGACAAAGGCCAGGTCTGTGCCAAAGCGTAGGCTGAAGTTGTGGTTCTAATATTCGTCTGGATGTGAATAAATCTAAGTTTGCTTGCATGGCTTTTAATCGCCTGCTGCTGCTGCTAAGTCACTTCAGTCATGTCCGACTCTGTGTGACCCCATAGACGGAAGCCCACCAGGCTCCCCCGTCCCTGGGATTCTCCAGGCAAGAACACTGGAGTGGGTTGCCATTTCCTTCTCCAATGTGTGAAAGTGACAGCACATTAATTTTCATTTGTGTTATTAACTAATGAACATTTTCCATGTGCCAGGTGGGTCACTGTGTGCTCTGGACACATCACCGTCTTTACTATCGACTACAGTCCTCTGAAGTAGACCTTATTTGGCTCTGTCTCACTGATGTCAAAAGAGAGACAGAGAGCTGCTCGCCAACAACCACAGGGCTGGCAGATCCGAGGTGCCAACCCAGCATCTTTTGACTCCTAAACTCATTTTATTTAGCCTACTAACTTACATTGCTTTGCCAATGACATTGATCATTTTCTTCGTCTTTTTCCAAGTCTCACATTATGAGTCTTTTGGGAGCAAGCATCTTACTTATCTTTTCTTAGCCTGAAATGCTTAAACACAGCAGGGAAATCATCTTTGCCTCTGGTTTCAAGAAGCAACCTGGTATTATGTTCTGAGTATCAAAGACTTTGTGGGGTTTTCTTCTTTTCAACTTTTTATCTTGAAAAACAATTTTAGACTCACAGGAAAGATTTAAGAATAATGCAATGAAGATCCATAGATCCTCCACCTAGATACACCAATTGTTAACATTTTGAATGTTTTTTCCTGACCATTTGAGAGTTTGCTGCAGACACATGCTATGTCACTTATGAATAACTTTATATATCTCCTAAAAAACAGGCCATTTATCCATGCATGCATGTTAGCATGCAAGCTCTGTCGCAGCCGACTCTGCAACCCCATGGACTGTAGCCCATCAGGATCCTCTGTCGATGGGGTTCTCCAGGCAAGTTGGTTGCCGTGCCCTCCTCCAGGGGATCTTCCTGACCCAAGGACTGAACCTGCATCTCTGTATCTTCTATATTGCGCAAGGATTCTTCACTGCTGAGCCACCAGGGAAGTCCTCATTTCTGCATAATCAAGATATAATCCTTACCCTCAGGAAATTTAACATTGTTGCAATATTAATACAGTCAACATTCAAATTTTCTCAATTGTCCCAATAATGACCCTCAATAGCTGCTTTTTGTTTTTTGATCCAGGGTGCAATTTAGGATTACATGGCTCTCAAGGTCATATCTTTCTTTTGTCTCCTTTAATCTAGAACACTTGACGAGTCTTCTTAGCAGTTCATGAAGTTCACGTTTTTAGAGGAGACCAGGTGGTTGTTTTGCAGAACTGTCCCTCAGCTGGATTTGTCTGTTTCCTCCGGAACCGAGAGAAAGCACTTCTTGGGCGAGCCGTTCTCACACAAGGCGTCAGTCTGTACCATCCCTGGCGCTGCAGAGTTCCATCACGCGGTTCAGGTGACGCGTGTGATGTGAGGGTTCCCTTTTCTCTTCACTAAGTCACCTGTGGGAGAAGGCAATGGCAAGCCACTCCAGTACTGTTGCCTAGAAATCCCATGGATGGAGGAGCCTGGTAGGCTGCAGTCCGTGGGGTCGCTAAGGGTCGGACACGACTGAGCGACTTCACTTTCACTTTTCACTTTCCACTTTCACACATTGGAGAAGGAAATGGCAACCCACTCCAGTGTTCTTGCCTGGAGAATCCCCGGGACGGGGGAGCCTGGTGGGCTTCCGTCTATGGGGTCACACAGAGTCGGACACGACTGAAGTGACTTAGCAGCAGCAAGTCACCTGTGGGATGATACTTTGGGACTGGACGAATATCCTCCCGTCCAGCATCTATTGATGAATTCTGCCTGACGCAGTTCTCGGTGGCTCCAAAGCGGGGATTTTCTGTTTCCGCAACTTCTTGTCCGTTTATGAGTTGGAATTCTTCTCTAAAGGAGAGCTGTCCCTCAGCCACCTGCTCTCTCCCTTTGGATTGCTCCTCCAGTGTCATCCTCAAGTCATGCCACTTACCCATTGGGGACCTATGTTTCTCATCGTCAAGATGAGGCGACCTAAGGGCCACATTCTTGACTTTCAGCCACTGTGAGACAGAATCCCCTCACAGGTCTGTCAGGCGTCCGCCGGAGAAAGACGCGCAGGGGGCGACCCTTTCGCGGGCAAGGGTCGCGAGTGGGCTCGCGCCTTCTCGCGAGAGCGGGCCCCTCAGGGGATAAGGGCGCGGGCGTCGCGCCTGCGCGCTCACGCCCACCTCTCCCGGCCCCGCGCGCACTCGGACAGTTGGAGGTGTTGGGCCGCCTCGGGCCCGCGGCGCGCGCCCCTGGCGCGACTCTCCGGCGCAGCCGCGGCGCGGGGTTCGGGGCTCGGGGCGCGCAGGCGCCGCGGGCGTGGGGCCGCGCAGGCGCGGACGGCGTTGGTCCGAAGAAGACCTTCAGCGGTGCCCTGGCGGAGCGGACAGGCCCCTCCTGGCGGAGCGGACGGGCCCTCCGGTCGGAGGTGAGGCGAGCCGGGGCCGCGGGCCGACGGCCGGGCGGGGCCGGCGGGCGGGCGGGCGGCCGGCAGGGTCCCGCGGGAGGCGGCTAACGGAGGCCGGGCCGCCGAACGGGGCGCGGGCCCGCGGGCGGGGGCAGCGGGAACCGGCCCCTCCGGGGACGGGCGGGCCGCGCCGCCACCTGCGCCCCGGCCCGGCCGGCCCCCGGGAGGCTGGCTGCGAGGGAAGGCGGGTCCGCGAGCCCCCGAGCCCCGGCCTCCTCTGCGGCCTCGGCATCCGGGGGCCCCTCGACTCCCTGCCCCGAGGGGAGGGTGCTGGGCGTACCGCAGACGGGGGCGAGGCGAGCCGGCCGTCCCGGCGGTGATGCTGTCGTGGCCGCCGCTCCCCGCCGCCCCCGACCCCGGCACCTCCCCTCGCTCGCCGCCCCCACCCGCGGCTCCCGCAGCCCGGGGGCGCCGTGCACGTCCACGGACGGGTGCATCGGCAGAGCCGCGGCAGTGTGTTGGAACGTGACGTGTCTGGGGCTTCTCGAGTTTTTGCTTGCTCATACCAGCAGTGCGTTTCCCATCGGGATCGTGGGCCTGGAAAAGAAAGCTTGAACTGGGCACAGTTGAGGTCAGACGACCCCCCACTCCCCCCTTCCCCCACGCGACTTGTGCAGAGTGTCTAGCAAGTGCTTTTGAAAAAGAAGCAAAATGCTAAAAGACTGTAATGGGTCCCTAGATGGACGTTTCTAAACACTTAAGTGTATCTTTCCTTTTTTTTTTTTATTTTAAAAAAGCAAACTGTAAAGCCTTAACGTACGTAGTGGCTGGTTTTTATACTTCACCTCCCAAATTATGGGCTTCAGGCAGAATTTCAACAGGTACCACCGTCGTTTGTGATCATAAAGAGTAATATCAGATTGCAGTTGACAGCGTGTAAAAAGTCTCAAATTGATGGCTGGGACACAAAGGACTTGCGTTGTAAACTAACTGCTCTGGAAAAGAACTCTGAAACCTTGTGGCCTAGAACGAAGTTTTATTATGGTATGACTCAGTACATTTATCTTCTTCGTCTTTATTCTTTCCACTTTATGTATATTCTTAAACTCTGTTCTCAGCATATCCTAATGTTTGTCATATTTGACAGGTTTAGGTTAAGGAACACATTTTAAATGAATTCACAGTGAAGAAGTGCACCATAAAGTGTGTGTCGTGTTCAGGTGTGGCGGAATAGGCAGAAACTTACTTATTAGCAGGAGGCCAGACTAAGAGCTCCGCTAAGTAGAAAGAAATAGGTTTGAGCGTGTAGGTGGTTGAGGCCTTGTAAATGCAAGGGCTCACTGGTGCTCTGGATTTTACTGGGGGTTAACAGGGGCTTCCCAGGGGGCTCAGTAGTAAGGAATCCACCTGCCAAGACAGGAAACGCGGGGGAGGCTGGTTCAGCCCCTGGGTGGGGAAGATCCCCTGAAGGAGGAAATGGCAACCCACTCCAGTATTCTTGCCTAGAGAATCCCATGGATAGAGGAGCCTGGCAACTTAGCATGCACAGTGGGGCTAATGGGGTTGCTTGAGGTGCTCCAGCGTGACTTTTGAGGATGCTGCTGGAAGAGATTTCCTGTTACGCAGAAAGGGCAAAGGAATGGTATATTCACTAGTGTTGATTGGCCTCAGAATTTTGAAGTGAGGGTCATGTTGGCAGTAGAGAATCTGGCTAAATCCTCAGGCAAGATGAAGTGAAGCACCTAGGGTTTTGAAGACTGTAACTTTTAGAGTGTATAGCGATTTTTGGTAAGCAGACTACTGCAGGTAGCATCTATCCTCTATCTGGTTAATAGGTTAGATTATAGCACTGTATTTTAAGAAGAGTTTTGAGAGAGGGCGTATTCGGGATGAATACACTTCAATTAGTGTGGTAATTCTTAAGAACTGAATTTCAGAGTGGCAAAAATGTTAACCCTTAAGATGTTTAATTGCATCTGCTTTACAGATCCTCAGAAAATTTACTTTGTCATCTTATACAGCTCTTTGACTTTACAACTGCCCAAGACATGTTTTACTAATGTACATTTTTGCATTCTTTTAAAAAGTGAAAGTCCAGTTTAACAGAACATCTACTTCAGCCTTCGAGAAATTTCTCTTCTTTGAAATGCAATCAGAAAGATGACCTCTGTGAATCTCATGAGAAACACCATTTCATTCTCCAGGTTTCTGGAAAGCTCTTGTTAAAGGGGCAGCGTGCATTCTCTGAACTTTGCTTGCCTTAGGGGATAAGCATTAATGACGCAAAACAAGAAACACTGTATACCGCTTCTTATAGAACTAAACACTTGAACAGTGAATAAGTACTAAATATTATTTATTCCCTTGTCCTTATTTTTCTTTATAAGATATGTGTAACACACCGACTTACTGTGACCTAGGAAAGGCTGCCAAAGATGTCTTCAACAAAGGATATGGTGAGTACCTATTGTAAACTGCCCTTGCGGGGTAAGCATTCATATTGAGTGCCTGAGATATGGAGATCCGTGCTCACAAAATGAGGTTAAGTCAACATTAGTCTTTTTCACAAGATTTAAGGGGATAACTATTAGCAGGTTACTAGACTTCTTTTTTTAGAAGTGGAGTGCCACAAGTGTTAAAAGCCATTGTGTACATAAACACAAAATATTTGCATATTTAATACTATCTGTGGGGTGAAATAGTATAAATCTGTAACATATGTGCCTCCTTTGGTTAGCTCTGGGGACGGTTAAAGCAGGGAATGTGTTTTTCCTCCTCCAGATAATGGCAGTGTTTTCATGAGCATGAAAACCCAGCTTTTGACTTCTTTGGAGGAACATACAGTGTTTGAAACCAAGTAGACATTTAGCTTTGGTTGTAAAAATTTAGTCTTGAAATTTTAAAGATTTTGTGCTGTACGCATTTGCTTTTTTTATGAACTAGTAATGTTAATTATGTATTTTAAGCTTGTATATATGTATACTTTCTAATAATTTTGGTTCTTAAAATAGTGCATTTTTCTTTCATCCATAGGTTTTTTTAACTTATATTTTAAAAATATGTCTTTATTTTTTTGGCTTTAAAAATTACGCTTAATTTTTGTTAGCATTTTGTTGTAAGTTTTGGTTACAATTCAACTTTTGTTAGAGTTTTGTTATAATTCAATTTCTTGTGGAACTCTCACCTAACAGGAATACTGAATATTTTCCATATGAAATGTACTAGGGACTATTTTCATAATTTCTAAATTGCAAAGACTGGAGTGCATGTCACATTTTGTACATCACTTATTTTTGTGTGTGTGTGTGTCTCTCTAGGATTTGGCATGGTCAAAATAGATCTGAGAACCAAGTCATGTAGTGGAGTGGTAAGTACTTTATATGCTGTTAGTAGATGTAGCATAATTAAAGGAACCTGTGTGAAAATCATTGTTTAGTCGAGTTACTGAAAACAGCATACCTCTGGTGCTACTCTGTCCTCCCTACAGCTTTGTCCCCCTCTCAGATTTCAGAGAGCCACTCAGCCACTTGAGCCCAAGGACAATCAAGTCGAATTTAGGGGGAGATCTTTGTTTGTCATTATAACAGTATTCTGAGTCTTAGGGTTAGAATATATAGAACACATGTGTATACCTATGTGTGTGTGTGTGTATATATATTTTTTATGCCATATTTTTATACTTTTCTGAATATGTATGTGGACACCAAAATCTTTGCTTCCTTTTTATTGGGTTCATGCAAATTTTGTTGCCCTTTTACAAAGACAAACTAACTTTAGTTTCTGTCCCATCATGATTAGTTGAAACAAATGTAGAAATACATGCCGAAGGTTAGTCAACTTTTTTTAATGTTCATAAAGTCTTTTTTCCTGGAAGTTAAGAAATAAAGGATATATCACCGTATTATCAGAGCATCACTAACCAGAGCTTTTATAAGTTTCAGCAAATAGATCAAGTTTACATTCACCTTATTCTCTGATTTCTCTATATTGGCTGCATCTTTTTCTCTTTGATATTTGCCTGTTCGAACCAGTGCAAATTTTATTTCTGGATATAATGATTTAATTAGAAGGGCAAGAAGCATGTGGAGTGTTTGTGATGCTTTGTCTCATACTTTGTCTAATCCTGGTTTGTCACTATTCTTTCCCTGCGTTTTCTAGTAGTAAATAAATATTTATGCAACCACCCTCCTAAGATGGGATTTTATTATGTAGTCTATTAAAACAGAAAAATCACACTCATTTTGATTAGTATTTCAGATTTGCTCAAGGTAGTTTTGTGTTGAGAAAATCAACAACTAAAATTTTATCTCCCTTTCATGCTGCTGTTGTGTGTGAATATTCATTCAGATGGTAAGAAAAACTATATTTGTGTGCTTTGTTTTTATGGCTGTTTTTGTTCTTTAGTATTTATTTAGGAAAAATTTCATCCCTCACTCCAGATTGCCTAAATCGTATCTTGTTATTTTTATGATATGCCATTTATAACAGTAACATTACCATGATTGTTTTGTTGCATACTAGCATTACAGCAGAACTGTAGATGTTATGTGCATGTTATAAATATATTTTGCACTTTTTGAGCTAATTATGAAATTAAACAAAAATTGAAGTAATTGTGAACCTGGAACTCAATTTAGGAAAATTATAGCCTTGTGTTTGAGATTTGGAGCTCTGGTATTTTAGATTTTTGACAGAGCTTCAGATGAGGAAATAGTGATGATAAGAAAGAAATACAGACTAAATACGCTTCTACCTTAATTTTTTGCACCAAAATTAAGGTTTATATTTGCTATACTTGCAAGTTTATAAAAGGTAAATGTGAAAAACCCTTGGTAGCTGGATCTACTAAAAGAAAGTGATGTGAATTGTTAAAACATGACTAGCATTTTGCCATGTTTTGCCAAGGCCTTGCCCTCACTGTGCGGTGTGATAGTCTTTGAAAACTTGCTGTGCCGTGTAGATAAACAGATCACAGTTTCCCAGTTGTGTCATCAGCCTATAGAACGCGAGTTAGCGGGCCGGGCGTTTGGTGGAGGAGGGATTCATATTGCAGGCGGTGAGACAACTGGGCAGAGTTGCCGGCGTTTCATGACTGCTGGCAGTGTCTCAGAGACGGTCTTTAGAGACGGGCCCGTCAGAGAGTTTTCCTTCAGTTCCCAGACTGTCAGTGACAGGTGCTGACTGTTTGCCTCCCCTAGAAGGAGATGTATTTCTAATTGCTTACTGTCATATGACTGAGGGACACCTAATTAGGGAGGAGGATTTATTTTGAGCCATTCATAGTAACTGTTTGATAGGGGAGAGGGAGGAAGAGGGATAAGTTACAACATTCCATTTTGTTGTGAAAAATGGATACTTTCAAATATTGAAATTGTTTATGCTGAAAATCTTACAGATAGTTTCCTGGGCAAAAGCAGCACATTTTTAGTAACAGTGTGAATGTGCTTGATGCCTGTGCACTGCACACATAAAAATGGTTTATTTATGGTAAGTGTATTTCACCACAGTTAAAAGTGTAAAAGTGTTTGATATAGTAAAGTTCTGGCCCTGTTAAAAGGAGGGAATCTAAAGCTTCCAGTGTTTGGGGAGTTTTTAAAGACTTTAATAGTTCAAAAGGTCTGATAGAGAACCAAGTCTTTTTCATGTCATGAAGTAAATGTTTAAGATTCAATATTTTTGGTTTTTTTAGGAAAGGCATTTTCAGTAAAGATGTTTTTCTTTTAAAAGAGAGAGTTTGGGATTCCCATTTAGTAAGAGGATATATGGAACAGAAATATCAGTAAGAGAGGTGGAGTAATGGGAAGTTTGCAAAACTGGTTAAAATATCTAGAGATTAGAAGGAAAGGAGAGCAGGAAGTAAGTGGCCGCAGAGTAGGGTTGTGGTAGAAAGTCAGTTGTGTTGGTTTCTGCTGCATTGAATACTGTTTTCTGGAATGAATATTTTCTATTTGGTGAGCTGATTTTAATTATTTTTTCTTACCAGGAATTTTCTACTTCTGGTCATGCTTACACTGATACAGGGAAAGCATCAGGCAACCTAGAGACCAAATACAAGATCTGTAACTACGGACTGACTTTCACCCAGAAGTGGAACACAGACAATACTCTGGGGACAGAAATCTCTTGGGAGAATAAGGTGCGAGAGTGTTGGAAGCTATTTGTAGGGCAAACCTAATTGTGGGGATGAGGTGACGAGCAGACTTTGTCATCAGTCCGTCCACAGCATTGCTTTTGTCCCCAGTTTATGTTTTGTCCAAATATAATCTGAGCGAAGTCTTGCACACTGGCTGGTTGCTGTATTTTTTTCTCTGCACGTGGCCTTCTCTGGTGTGTTTGTGTTTCTGTTCAGTCAGGTTTTGTTGGTGAGCACATACTCATGGCATCTTCTGTTCCGACCCGCTCTGCTTACTGTTACACGGTCGGGCCTCTCCTGAGCGGACCAAGCTATTTGTAGTGATTCAGTTTTGCTTTTGTAATCATTGCAAAACTGACTCCACAGAAAAATATTTCTAAAAATTCTTTAATGTTTTCAAAGAGAAACTCTTTCAGCAGATGCTTGTCAAGTGCCTGCTACATTCAGGGCACTAGTTTTTGAGGTATGTCTGCATCTGTATAGCTGAATAAGGTACTTAGGTTGGTTTGTTAACTGTCCAGTTACCATAGTAATTTCAAAAGAGTGTCACGATTACTTTGTTGCATTGGGATTTTGTTGTTTTGTACTCTTAATTCACGTTATTGGCTATTATAATTGGATCTGACCTGTATGTCTTAGCCCATTTTTTGGTGAGAATCATGATGTAGCCTGGGGTGAGGGGAGTGGGGTGGGGGCAGGGAAAAGGGAGAAGAGGCACTTTATGAAATGGTCTAATGTTTGTCTTTCTTTATTGACTTCCTTATTAGCGAGTAAGTTAGAGAAAACTTTAGAATTTGTCTCTCAAGTCAAGAAAACAATTGAAAAATGCTAATTGTTAAATTTAAATCTTTATTTTTCAGTTGGCCGAAGGGTTGAAACTGACTCTTGATACCATATTTGTACCGAACACAGGGTAATTATCCCAACCCCGTTTTCTGAAATGGTCTTGTTTCTTGAAGGGATGGAGAGGTTTAGAGGAGGGGTCTGCAGGAGGCGCTCAGAAGGGGAGGCAAGCAAAGACTGTGTAGGAGACTGCGAGGAAGACCTCCGGAGGCAGGGGGCGGTGTTCATTTGAAATCTGGGCAGATGAACAAGAACTTGTAAATCTAATTTAAAGAGGCACATTGTGGGAAAAATGTAGGAGTGAGAAGGGTCTGAGACTAGATGTTCTTAAGCTATCCCGAGGATTCTTGGATGTGAGGTCTTGCTGGGAAGTTAACATCTTGAGAAAAGTGTCGTCTCCTGGCAGCAGAACAGTGTTAAGGGCGGTTCTGCTTACTTGATTTCTTAGCCTTTGTAAATCCCCCAACTTGTCTGACTCAGTGTTTTCCTCTGAAAAGTGGGCATTTTGTCGTTTCCTACCTGCCTGTCTCTAAAGGAGAGGTGCTTGATGGGGTGAGGTCCTCCTGAGCCGTGAAGCAGGCTTGCCCCTCCTGCTGCACACCTGCATTGTCTTCGGGGCAAGTGTTCTCATAAGAGGCCTGACTGGAATCGCCCTGGACTGTTAAGGACTAATTTTGTGTTTTCACAAAATTGTCCTTCAGAAGTGTACACTTCTATCCCACATTGTCCAGGGAGACAACACTGACCTGAGGAAAATAAACATGCTTACCAAAAAATAAAGTACATTTCTCTTTGTGACAGGTTAATAATCTAAAATTGTGTCGGGTGTTACCTTTTGTGCCATTTGGAAACGTTTAAAGAAATTTGGTTTCTTGTGTGTCCATATACATACGCATTCCGGTTATTAATTTGGTCCTGAAATATCTTGCACTTTTTTATACTTTTCTTATGCTTTTATGAAATTAATCATGAAATACCCTATCATCTGAACTTATAGTAGAGAATAGGTAAAAAATAGTATATATATTTCAAATCCTAGAAGAATTACATTTGTAGAGCTAAGTCATTTGAAACATTGTTTGTCTATTTATGCCTTCTACCAAAATAATACTCACATTGGGGGAGAAAAGAGATGTTACTCTTAAGATTCCTAGAAGGCATTAAAACTCATGTTGTTTTCACTGTGTTGTTTTTGTTTGCTTTACAGAAAGAAGAGTGGGAAATTGAAGGCCTCATATAAACGGGATTGTTTCAGTCTTGGCAGTAATGTTGATATAGATTTTTCAGGACCAACCATCTATGGCTGGGCTGTGTTGGCCTTTGAAGGTTGGCTTGCTGGCTATCAGATGAGTTTTGACACAGCCAAATCCAAACTGTCACAGAACAATTTCGCCCTGGGTTACAAGGCCGCAGACTTCCAGCTGCACACTCATGTGTGAGTGTTCCAAGTCCGGAATTCCTCCTTTAGTGCCTGGCAGCCGCCTAGAATGACGGTAGCCATTAGCATGTTGCGCAGGTGGGAAGCAGGTGGTGCTTGCATGAAATGATGCCGTGGTGGACACCCAGCCTCACTGTACTGTCCTTGAAATCAGCAGAGCCCTGCGGGGCTTGGTGCTTTTGCCGCTGGTGCTCGCTGCTGGTCTCCAAGCCTGGAATGGAGAGAGCGAGGGCAAGGATTCCCTTTGATAGGAGGGGTCCTTTGGAGAGGGGTTGCTGCTGCTTCTGGTTCCCTGCTCATCCTGGCAGTTTCTGGAAGCAGGTCTGTTTGGATCAGGAATAACCCCCTGATTGATCAGAGAGTCCTGGAGCAGCACTAGTGTGAGTCTGTGGAGGTATTTAGGTACCCTGGTGTGACTCCAGGTACCTGTGTTGTATTCAGAAGTAGCAGGGTCCCCAGAGCAGTCCTGGGTTCAAGTCTGTAGGCCGCAGCCTGTTGGTTACATGAATTTTAACTTTAAACTGTTACTTCGTGTCTTGGCCTGCTGGGCACTACCAGTGTCCCAGAAAGAGAAGGATTAGCTCTGTGTTTTTGAAGTGTTGCAGATTGCCATCCACTAGACACTCTAATCCATTTACGATGACTAAAGTCACTAGTGGTGTAGACAGAGGCATTGAAATTGGTGAAACAGTATCATCAGGAAAGCCATCAGAGCTCAGGGGCTGACCTCCGAGATGCTCTGAAACGACCCTGGGTCACGCCCGGTAGCTCTTGCATGGAAGGCGCTTTCTTATGCTAAGACTGTGGTTTGAATGAAATCCAGAATTGGCTTGTCTTACTGTATATGTTTTTTCACAGAATCTTTGCAGAACTCTATTGTGAAGTTTCTAAGGACTGTGAACAACTGAGAGACATACAGATTATATTTACTTGGTGTCTGCCTTTGTGCCTAGTCGAATGCTGTTTAAGAAATTGATATCATGTGGGGGAGCCAAGTAAATGAATCAGATGTTACTGTGCTTTAATTAGATGGTTATAAATTATATAACTTTTATTTGACAGTCATTTATGCTAGAAGTTTACTGAAATCTAAGACCCTAGATAGTCTTGGAATTAGTTTCCATATTGTAACAAACTAGATACTTAATGAGTTTTTCTTGTGCTCCGAAAACAGGAATGACGGCACTGAGTTTGGAGGGTCGATCTACCAGAAGGTGAATGAGAAAATTGAAACGTCGATAAACCTCGCATGGACGGCCGGCAGTAACAACACCCGCTTCGGCATCGCTGCTAAGTACAAGCTGGACTGCAGAACTTCTCTCTCTGTAAGGATGTGCTGTCAGATGGGGTCTGCTCTTAGGGTTTCGACTGAGTTACAGATGGACGTTGTGATGTGGTCGTGGTTGTGATGTGCTCGTGGTTTGCATGTTCTTTATTAACTTTGAGCTGGTCACTGTGTAGTGAGAGGAGCGTCTCCCTAAAGTCAGGAAACATGGGTTTCAATCCTGGTTCCTCCCATATTTATTGTCTGACCTTCTCAAGTCATTTTATCTCTTGACTTCAAAATGTTCTAATGTAAAGATTGCTGGGTTTCAGTCACTTTTTCTGTTGCCGTTGGTGAAAGTCTCTCAGTCGTGTCTGATTCTTTGTGACCCCAAGGGCTATACAGTCCATAGACTTCTCCAGGCCAGAAAACGACTGGGCAGCCTTTCCCTTCTCCAGGGGATCGTCCCAACCCAGGGATCGACCCAGGTCTCCCGCATTGCAGGTGGCTTCTTTACCAGCTGAGGCACAAGGGAAGCCCAAGAATACTGGAGTGGGGAGCCTATCCCTTCTCCAGCAGATCTTCCCGACCCAGGAATCAAACCGGGGTCTCCTGCATTGCAGGCGGATTCTTTACCACCTGAGCTATCAGGGAAGCCCAGTTACCATTAGTAATTCTTGTTAGTAATGCTAATTGAGCTCTTAAATTTCAGGTCCTGTGCTAAGACTTTGTACGTATTATCTCATGTAATTCTCACAACTGCTCTTGTTTGGTGACTAATATTTCTCTCCTCCCCCATTTTACAGACGAGGGAGCTGAGACTTAGGGAGGTCAGGTAACTGCCCAGGGTCACTCAGTAAGAGGCAGTGTCAGGGTTTGATCCCAGATCTGTCTGTCACCAGAGTTCATTCTCTTCGCCCTGTCAGGTCGTAAAACTGGCATCTCAGAGGAATCTGGCGCACAGGGAGGGCTCTTTGGCCACGCAGTGTTCTCACATTTTGCTCGAGGCCTTTAAGCTGCATGCTCAAGGTCCCCTCTGTCCCTGCTAGTCCTGCTGACTTCTCAAAAGGCTTATCTTTTACCAATTTAGCTTTCAGTTTCAGTAATTTTGGATTGGTCCTAAGGTGTCTCAGCTTTGGAAATCTGATGCGTGAAGTGGCTGTGCTGGCCTGACATATCGTGAACTTGATCTCTGTTTCTGTTTCATCTCCTTATCTCAGGCTAAAGTAAACAATGCCAGCCTGATTGGACTGGGTTACACTCAGACCCTTCGACCAGGTGAGTATGGATGAATAGCAGTGGGCTTGGAGAAGGTGAGTGAGCAATAATGAAAACTACAGACAGCCTGTAGTCACTTTAGGGAAGTTCAGACCATTGTGTAGTTGGTTGTTCGAAGTAAAACAGATTCAGTACTTCTGTTTAAAAACATGTGTATTTCTAATTATAACTTGGTTCCTCTGGCTTGTGAGTTTGGTTGATCACTCATCATTCTTAAGTCTGAACCCCAAGTAGAGTGTGTCCTACCTGCTTTACAGATGAGGTGGTGATGGGTCCCTAGTGTTAAGTTAGTAATAGCTGTAATCTCTCTGCTGGCTGAACCCATGCCGCTGACTCCACCCATGGTTTCTAGGAAACACAGAATCTGATTGTGATGCTTGTTACAAGTAATTGTGATCTTCTTCTCAGGAGTGAAACTGACCCTGTCAGCTCTAATTGATGGAAAGAACTTCAATGCAGGCGGGCACAAGGTCGGTCTGGGATTTGAACTAGAAGCTTAATGTGGTTTTGAATAAAGCATCAGCTTTGTCCCTGGAGGTGAAGAGAAATGAACCCACTATGTTTTGGCCTTAAAATTCTTCTGTGAAATTTCAAAAGTGTGAACTTTTTATTCTTCCAAAGAATTGTACTCCTCCCCACACTGAAGCTAAGGTACCGAGTCCATCCTAAGGGAGGTGCTTGAAGGCACGCCCGGAAGTCGTCACCTTCGTGCCGTGTTTCATTTCAGTTCCGCAGTGTTCTTTTCAGTGTGTCCCTCAGCGACAGTGTAGTGTCATGTTCACAGGAGATGACCCGACCCTCCAGTTGTCCATCACATCCTGCATGTCCCACACCACTTTTTCATGACCTTGTAATATATTGGTCTCTGTATGGTAGCAGAATCTTTGGTTTTGCATCAAAGTAAAATAAAATAAACCCATCACATTTGGAACATAAACCGACTGGACTTGCCGGTGCCGGGTGCTCGTGTTCGGTGTGACCGACTCTGCTGTGAGGAGCGCTCGTAGGCAGGCTCCGGTCTGAACGGGTCTGTGCTCCTGCCTGTTGCTGCCACTTCTGTTGGCCTCCGTGCTGCTGGTGCTGCTCTGGGTCAGGCCGAGCCTCGTCCTGCTGGGCGGGGGCGCGTCTGCTGGGCTCCTCGCCGCCGACTGCAGTGAGAGAGTGTCCTGGTAGTTCTGTAAAGGCGCTGGGGAGGAGCGAGAGTGTCATGGGTGGAAAGCTGCCGGGGAGAGGCTGGAGCCGGGGGCGCACCCGAGGCACCCGATCTAGAAACATGATGCCCAGAGGATTGAAATAGCGATTCAGAAGAGGAATGAGACTGTGATATCTTCAGGGCTTACTGGTAAACTGTCTTTCTAAAAGTAGAACTTCTGGAAAAACAATTTTTTTAACAATATGTGCTGTTTGCAGCAGATTCAGTCAGTGTAGTTGTAAATAAAAGTGAAACCTGCCATTCTTCCCTCCAGACCCTCTTCCACTGTCACTAACAGTTTGACATACATCCTTGTAGATACTTTTCAGTGTCTTTAGTGACTGCATAAGTATCTCTTTATAAAATGTTGAAATGCATATCTTGTCTTGCAGCATACTTTTCAAGTTAACAAAGCGGTTTTTCTATCTGTATAGATGGGCCTCGTATTTTTCACTTTTATACTTTTGAATCAGTGTGTTTATTGACTCCCCTCTTTCCTGTATTCAGTTGGCTGTACAGACCGTGCTGCACTGAGGATCTCTGTCCACTTATCTATCTATGTCCACTCCGTGAGTGTCCCCGTGGCGCACTGCCCAGCAGAGCCTTTTGTGATGATGAAGATGGTGTATGTCCACACGGTCCCATTCAGCAGCGTGAAGTAGGTCTGTGGAAGGGCTGTCTTTAATGCTGTTTCTTTATAAAATTGCACAGCCACATGCACAACAGTGGCTGCTGTATTGGTGCAAGCCCGCAGGATCAGTCTCTGGCAGTGAGGTGCTGAGTCGTAGGTACTGTGCACATTTGATCAGTAGTTCAAAGTCACCCTTTAGAAATCCGGTGCCAACCTGTGTTTCTACCAGTGGTGGTCAGGGTGCCTGTTCCCCTGCATCCGCAAAAATGCTGAATGTTTGCCACTTTGAGGGGAAAAATGGAACTCTTTTCATGGGTCCACTGATACTTAAAATTCTCTGAGGGGCCTGTTCAGAGTCCTCACTTTCCAAGTCAGTCATCTTAAGAACAACTGGACACAACTGCTTTTGGAAAATGTCAGTGATGCAGGGTATTTCCCTGCCACCACCAAAGGTTCTCCACGAGAATCTAGGTTCCAGCCACCACTTCTTAGGTCAGGTATCATCTGTGATACCAGCCACACAATACAGTTTTATTTTCTCATTGTCTGCGGGTTGAACCACCCTCACAGGAGATTAAGTGTAATGGAAAAGGAGAAGGGATGAGGGGGTAAACAACGAATTCATTCTGTGTAGTGGATGCCTGTGTATTTCAGGGAGAACCTGAGCGTGGATGGGATGCTGAGCTGGGCTGGCTGGGCCGCCCTGGTGGTTCCTGGGGTTAGAGGTTGTCACTGTGGGTGTCTCTTCAGCTGGGCAGTGGTAAGGGCAGGGGGTGGAAATGCTGGGGGCCCAAGGAGACGCAGAAAACCGCTGGTGAGATGCCCCCTCATGCTCTTCATTAGCTTGTCTGATGAAGGTAGTTGTATTTATGGCCTGAGGTAGGTGGGAAGGTTGCTGCAGGTGTCTTTTCCCTTCCTTTTTTTCCCAAGTGATTTCTTCTTATAGAGCCAAAGAGCCCGTCTTTGTGTTGATACAGCAACCCAGACACGAACAGAAGGATGTGCAGTTCAGCCTTAATTCCAGTTTTGTTGGATTGTACGGCTGCTGGGCTGTGATCTAAGTGTCCTGGTCACGATGGTCGTAGCAGAAAGGAGAGCACGTTTGAGCTTCTGTGCCGGGCCCTGTGCTGACCCCTCGCGGTGACTGCAGGCTTCTGGAGTGCAGTGGCCCAGGAGAGGAAGCCTCCCCAGTGCGCTGGCGCTGAGATGCTCACCAGCTCTGCTGTCCCCCGTGAGATGCCCCTCAGCACCTCCCGCCCGCTCCCCGGGTCCCCCTCCTCTCCTCCCCGGCCCCCGTTAGCCTTACCACTGCTGTGGCCTTGCCGCTCTGTGACCTTCCTTTTTAACGTCAATTCGTTCTTGACGCTGCTGCCACCTGCAGTCTTGCCTCTGCAGCCTCACTGTCCAGCCGGCTTGTGTGGCCCTCAGTGCGTGGCTGACCACCTACAGACCTTCCTGGAGCAGCCTGTCAGGTGTGCTTCTCCACTGTTTGCAGGCTCTGAAACAGCATCTCCCAAGGGAACCAGTGCCATCACTGTCACTGCACTCTGGGTGTCTCTGCCAACGTTCTGCCCCTTCTGTGAAAGCCCTGCCCCACCCCACCCCGGCTCCCAGCTTCCGGGCACACTCCCATGGGGGTGGGGGGGCAGCCACACCATCATGTTGGTAGTTTTGCTCACCCATCTCCCCCGAGGATGAGCTCCAAGAGGCCTGTTGTCCTGTGGCCAGGCCAGCACTTGGCACATGATGGGCATGTAGTGGACGTTTACTCAGTGACCGTGGGCCTGAGTAAATGGTGGGACTGGTTTGCGGTTTCTGCATCCAGATTGAGGGTCTCCTCTGGCAGGTACTCAGTTTCCTCTGGCCATCAAAGTGGCACAGATAACTCCTGACCTTTCTGACAACTCTGAATTATGATATAGTGAACACTCTGAGCTGGCTTCACTGCTGCAATTTAAAAACGTTATGGAAAGACAGACATGATTGCAACTACATTTGACACCACTGGGTGCCACTGTTTGCCAGCAGAAGGTGCCAGCCTAGCTGGGGTCCAGGCCTCCTGCCCTGGAGGCCAGTCCGTCTTGTTCCTTTTGACTTCCTCCCTCCCTTCCCTGATAACCTCCCAACTCACAGTCTGGAATAGACATTCAGAGTCTGGTTTAACCTCTAGATTGCTGGCCTTGGGAAATGACTAGCAAATGCATCCTGCTCTGGCTCTGTTGATGGTCTACAGGCCCTGCCCTGAGCGGAGAGGGGAGCCTGGGCTGGGAGGCTGCGTCCCCAGGAGCCCCTCAGGGCTCCACGTCCCTGTCTGCACCGCAGAGCACGTGGTGACAAAGCCTCAGGACACTTAAGATGTCAGGGACGCAGGAGGTCCCTGGTTTAAGTGCGTGCGTTTTTAGAGGAAGAGGCTGATTAACTCAAAGGAAAGACTATCAGCATCCCGTCCCCTTGGGAGGGTCCCTCCTCTGCCCTCATGGGAGGGGGAGGCCATCCCAGTTAGATAACTGGAGGGCGGCAGCAGGAAGGGGCAGCAGGCAAGGCTTGTCTCTGCACGCTGTTCGGTCACTGGCTAGTCTCAGTGCAGTGGCTGGAAAAGAGCATTGACAGGATTTCAGTTTTCTTAAATTTACTGTGAACTGATTTGTGGCCTAGCTTGTGATCTATCCTGGAGACTGTTGTTTGTGCGCTTGAAAATAAGGTGTATTCTGCCGCTTTGGGATAGAGTGTTACATACATAAACAACAGCGCACAGACTGGCCTGGACGCCAGTGCTTCTGGGTTGATTTTCTGCCCGTCCACTGATGTGAGTTAGGTGCTCGAGCCCCTCGCCTTGTGTCTGTTCATCTTTGCACCATGGCTTGGGGTGCTCCTGTGTTGGGTGCATTATACTCACAGTTGTTACACCTTTTGAATGGATCTTGGATTAATCCCTGATCACCACGTCATGCCCTTGTCTTTCTGTTAGTCTTTGAATTCTGTTTTGACTGATACGAGTCTTGCTTTCCCAGCTTTCTGTGTTTCCGTTTGTACGGAGTACCTTCCTCCATCCTTTGAGCCTGTGTGTCTACATCTGAAATGATCCTCTTGCAGGGCCCCGTGTGGTTGTGACTTTCTCTTGCTTCACATCGGGGCCTCTGCCACCCTGGCCTACGAGACTGAGACAGCAGCCCTTCTGCCAGGACACAGCCTGCAACCTGACACTGTTGCGCTGGTATTTTTCTTACAAAGTTTAGGAGGAAACAGAACTTTCTTTACAGTTTTATCAAAAGCAGGGCCATGAGAGGCCTGAAGTACCATTTAAAAATCAGGGCAGGCACATTTCTTTGCAGAGAGGAAGAACTGTTTCCACCTGGCCAGCCCGCCTCCTCTCCTACCTTCCCAGCCCCAGAAGGAGACGGAGAGCATGGCTTCTGCCACAGAGGCTGGAAGTTTCCTTCTGAAGGTCCTGAGGCTCTAGGGAGCTGTGTCCTTGTTGTGTTCTTGGCTGCTTGAGCCACGAAGGGAGACAGGATGTGGGCTCTGGTTGGGTCCTCAGCCCTAGGTGGGTGAGCCGCGGCCCCAGCGCTGCTGAGTCTGGCTGACTTGAGAGTGAAGCAGGGGCCTTCCCTGGTGGTCCAGTGCTTAGGAATCCACCTGCCACCCCAGGGGACACAGGTTCAATCTAGTTGCTTGCCGCAGCTAGAGAAAGCCTGCATGCAGCAACAAGACCCAGTGTAACCAAACATAAAGAAATAACAGTTACAGAAAAGATCCTTTAAAAAAAAGTATGAAGTGGGAAGACTGAGCAGAGTGTGACAGAGGTCCCATCGGGGACCAGCGCTCTTGGCAGACGGCTCATCACTGAAGGCTCTGAGTGTGAGTGCACGGCTGGGTTGTGCGCCATTCTTTCCTCTCGTGTATTTTGGGCACAAACAGGGAACAGTAGTAAAATAAGAAGGGGAAAAAAAGGTATTTGAAAAGTAGAAGCAAACGAATTACAGCTTTTATGTTTTGGAAACTCAGTAAGAAAAAACATAGGTATGTAGAAAAAGACTTCAGAGGCAAACTTTTGAGGGGCATTTTTTATTACAAATTTAATATGGTTGATTAATGAAAAATCACAATGAAGTACCGAGAAAGTGTTTGTCAATATAAAAGTTTCAGCAGCATTTCCACAGTTTCAGGCTCTTGCATTAGTCGTACGTCCTCCCGCTATCAAAAAAAGAGAAGACCCCAGTGGGGCCCACAGCAGAGCAACCAGGATGCTCCACTCCACGAAGGCCTCATGGAAGGCCGCAAGTCCAGTGTATTGTCTAACAGGTCAACCCTCCCCACTCCCGAATTTCTAGAAGGCCAAAGCACTCGCCTCATGACTGAGGACAGAGTCCCATTCTCCAGGCTGCAGGGGAGGAGGGGCGGGAGTTTACACTGGACCTGACACGTAGTGCGCAATCACGCGTCCTCGCGTCCACACATCCTCGATGCTGATGACGGCGAGGGGCCAGGATCTGGCATGGGCAGCAATGGGGGGTAGGGGGGGGCTGGAAGTGGGGCGTGCCTGTGGTGGGGGCTGTGAGCCAACCATACACCCTGCTCCAGCTTGTGTTCTGGCCACATCCCAGGGTTAATGTTGGGATTAGTGAGAAAGGGCGGGGGGACACAGTATGAAAATATAATACTGGCAAACTATTCCGCTGCTTCTTTGGTACTTTCCAAAATTCTCTGATCAAAAAAGTATAAGGGAAGCACACCATTAAAAAATTACATTTTTAAGTATTTACAGAAGCAATTCATGATATATTACATAATCAATACACAGTATATGAACAAATTCTTCAGTGAAAGCACTTGTGAACTCCTGTTCCAGCATGAGCCAGCAGCACACGGGCACACGGACGCCTTCCAAACGGGTCGCCTCCATCCTGTGTCTCACGTTACAGTGTATTAGACGGGGAAAAAACACTGTCTTCCAATCTACACTTTCCTTTCAAAAGGTTCTTAAAATCTGCCGCTGAAATCGGTATGTACAAAGATTTGTTGAATATTGAAATCTAGGCAGGTAGCTCCACTCCCATCTCGAGCATGTCTGAAATAATACTAGCTATTATTCTATGTATACAATATATATTTAATATATAAGTAACCGCACCATGTTACGTCACCACGATACCAGTTGAACGCACAGTATTATGTACAGTAGTTAGCTCTGGACGATGACTCTAAACCTAGGTGGACAGTGTGGTCTGGAACATCTGAGAGGGGCGTGGAGGCGCTGGCCGGGGGACAGCCCGCACGTGGGCACGGCATGTGCGTGTGGGGGTGAGCCCACACCGCCCACGCACACACCCCCGGACCACCCCTCCTTTGCTGGCCGCCCAGGAGCGATCACACGAATGGAAGGATCCCGTACATGAGGAGAGCCATGATAGCAGCACTGAACAGCCCGGCCACGGGCACCGTCACGAACCAGGCCACAAAGATGTTGCGGAAGAGGCGCCAGTCCACGGCCTTCCGCGAGCGGATCCAGCCCACCGCCACCACGGAGCCCACCTGGAGGAGCACAGGCATCTCAGAGCAAACCGGGGGGAAACGCGGTCCACAGTCACCCAGTAGCACAAGGCAACCAGTTCCTTCCCCTACATCTGATGAAAAGCTTTTAAAAACACCTATTAGATTTTAGGTATAATTAGTTCAGGATTACTCTGTCCAGAATACAGTTCTGAAGCACTTTTCCACGTGTATTCTGCTCTATTTGAATGGAACCTTAGCCAAGTAAATGTTTTCCATTCTCCCTGCACTTTATCAGCCAGTTGTCATGGCCCTTATTTTAAATATTCCCTAGGCAGGAGACTGTTGATTACAGTGGTGAACCTACTGTAAGTACACAATGAAATGGCAGTAACGGACCCTTCTCCTAGAATAAAAACATTGTGAAATGTTGGAGCTGGAGAACTTTGCAAAGATCTAATCCATGTGGCTCAGTTTGTGGAAGATAAAACACTTCCAGAGGGTGTAGGGGGTAGGAGAAGATTTTTAAATCATGGCAGGTTGAGGATGAGAACTGAGGGCTCTTGATTTTAAACACTTTGTCCAACTGCTTTGCAGTCCTTGTACTTTACTGATAAAAAAATCAGTCAAATGGGACATAAATATTATTGGTTTTAAAATGTCAATCATGTTTCACAACAGAGATACTTGAAAATCAGGATGTTAACATGGATTCACTATTTCTCTGTACACTCGCAGTTCATTTTATGAAATTTACAAAGGAAAAAATGCACAGCTTTTAAGTATCTAAAAATGGAAACCATGAGAAAGTATAATGCCTCACACCTCAGTCAAGCTCTGATGAAGCTCAGCAACATCATGAGGGTGCCCTTGGCCCCTGGGAGGGGCCCCTGAACATCTCCATGAAACAGGCTTTGTCTTCACTGACCCAGAATTATTTCAGAGTCAGCAGGGGCCAATGAGGTTCAAAGAGCAACTAGGGTGTATTCTGAGGTCAGCCAAAAAAATAAAATCCAACACTTCACTTGTTTATGGAGGCAAACTGGAACAGCAAAACCAGCAGCGTATTTAAGGAAGTTAATCTGACATTTTGTCAATCCAAGCTGTGATTAGGAATTCTGTACAACCTCCAGGTAGCAACTAACAACCCATCTAAAGAGCATTAGATGATCTTTCTACGTAAATCCTTTGTCTAAAACCAGTTTCTAGTACACAGGAGACAATCGAGACTTTGCTGCTGCACAGACTAGCTGGGTCCTGCTGCTGCTGCTGCTGCTAAGTCACCTCAGTCGTGTCCGACTCTGTGAGACTCCATAGACAGAAGCCCACCAGGCTCCCCCGTCCCTGGGATTCTCCAGGCAAGAACACTGGAGTGGGTTGCCATTTCCTTCTCCAATGTGTGAAAGTGAAAAGTGAAAGTGAAGTCAATCAGTCGTGTCCGACCCTTAGCGACCCCACGGACTGCAGCCCACCAGGCTCCTCCATCCATGGGATTTTCCAGGCAGGAGTACTGGAGTGGCTTGCCATTGCCTTCTCCGAGCTAGGTCCTATTGGTCCTCAAATACAGTCAAGTCTACTAACACTGGCTTCTGAGATGAGACTCCTTGTTACAGTCCATCTTTAGCTAGGCTGGATTATCTCACACATAAGAGAACATACTCAAATTTTAGGGTTATCCACACTCACTCTCTTACAACACTTTTCTTAAGCGCAGAAACTATAATATTATTGCAAGTTTATGTAATAGGAGAAGTGGACAATTACCCACTATTAGTTGTTGTTGTTCAGTAGCTAAATTGTCTCTGACCCTTTGCAACCCCATGGACTGCAGTGCGCCAGGCTTCCCTGCCCTTCACTGTCTCTTGGAGTGTGCTCAAATTCATGTCCATTGAGTCGGTGGTGCCCTCCAACCATCTCATCCTCTGCTGCCCTCTCCTCCTCAGTCTTTCCCAGCATCGGGGTCTTTTCCAGTGAGTCGGCTCTTCACATCAAGTGGCCACAGTTATCAGATGGCCACTGTTAGACTGTCACGTTTGTGTATTCCTTTATATTATTTTTAATAAGTATACCTATATTTGTATACAACAGGGAACACTGCTGTTTGCTTTTAGAAAATAAGCATCTTCCCACAGTGCTCGCGCCGTTATGACTATCATAAAAAATAGTACAATTAGGTGGATGAACCTTAATTTATTTAAACATTTCCAATTTCCCTCCAATTTTTCTCTGTTAGCAACAATGTCATGATTATACCGGAAAAGACCCTGATGCAGGGGAAAATTGAGGGCAGGAGGAGAAGAGGGCAACAGTTCATACAATCCAATATAAAAAAGAACCAACCTGATTAACATATGGGCTGCTGAGTCACTTCAGTCGTGTCCGACTCTGTGCGACCCCATAGACGGCAGCCCACCAGGCTCCCCCGTCCCTGGGATTCTCCGGGCAAGAACACTGGAGGGGGTTGCCATTTCCTTCTCCAATGTGTGAAAGTGAAAAGTGAAAGTGAAGTCGCTCAGTCATGTCTGACTCGTAGCGACCCCATGGACTGCAGCCTACCAGGCTCCTCCGTCCATGGGATTTTCTCCGTCCATGGGATTTTCTAGGCAAGAGTACTGGAGTGGCTTGCCATTGCCTTCTCCGAACATATGCCTAAGTAGGCATTTTTCTCAAAAAGACACAGACGGCCAGCAGGCACGTGAAAAGCTGCTCAACATCACTAATCATCCAGGAAATACAAATCAAAACCACAATGAGCCTGTCAGAATGGCTATCATCAAAAAGACCACAGATATCAAATGCCAGCAAGGGTGTGGAGAAAAGGGAATGCCCGCACACTGCTGGAGGAAATGTAAATTGATGTATCCGCTGAACGGAGGTTCCATAAAAAACTGGAAATACAAACTACTATACGATCCAGCAATTCCACTCACAGATATTTATCGAAAGAAAATGAAAACACTAATTTGAAAACATAGGTGCACCCCAACATTATTTACATACAGTAACAAAGATATGGAAGCAACCTAAGTGTCTATCAGTAGATAAATGGACAAAGGAGAAGTGGTATACACACACACACAGAGGAATATTACTCAGCCATAAAATGGAATGAAACTCTGCCACTTGCAACAAGAGAGATGAACCTGGAAGGTATTACACTTAGTGAAATAAGTCACAGACCCAAATTTTGTATATTTATACATGGAATCTAACAAAATAAGTGTAACAAAAAAGAGACTCATAGAATCAGAGAACAAATTAGTAGTAACCAGAGGGCAGTGAAATAGGTGAAGGGGGTTAAACGGTATGAATCACTAGGAATAGAATAAATGATAAGGATGTAATAAACAGCATGGGGAATATAATCAACTGTTAATAATAACTTTGTATGGGGCATCATCTATAGAAATATCAAATCATTATGTTGTACACCTAAAACTACAATATTTTACATCAATTATATTAAAAAACAGTTAAAAGAACACCTGATAACAGAAGGTCTCATGTATTTTGCCCATTTACATATTGGAATCTGAGTGTGTCTCGTTTTATTGTTGCTCAGTCGCTGTATCCGACTCTCTGAGACCCCACGGGCTGCAGCACGCCAGGCCTCCCTGTCCCCAGCCATGTCCCAGAGTTTGCCCAAGTACATGTCCACTGCACTGGTGCTGCCGTCCAACCCTCTCCTCCTCTCCTGCCCCCTTCTCCTGCCTTCAGTCTTTCACAGCATCAGGGTCTTTTCCAATGAGTCAGCTCTCACATCAGGTGGCCAATGTACTGGAGCTTCAGCTTCAGCATCAGTTCTTCCAAAGAGTATTGAGGGTTGACTTCCTTTAGGACAGACTAGTTTGATCTCCTTGCAGTCCAAGGGACTCTCCAGAGTCTTCTCCAGCACCACAGTTCAAAAGCATCAGTTCTTCGGTGCTCAGCCTTCTTTATGGTCCAACTCTCACATCCATACACGACTACCGGAAAGACCATAGCTTGACTATACAGACCTTTGTTGGCAAAGTAATGTCTCTGCTTTTTAACACACTGTCTAGGTTTGTCATAGCTTTCCTGCCAAGAAGCAACGGTCTTCTAATTTCATGGCTGCAGTCACCATCCGCAGTGATTTTAGAGCCCAAGAGGAAATCTGTCACCGCTTCTACTATTTCCCCTTGTATTTGCCATGAAGTGACGGGACCAGATGCCACGATCTTAGTTTTTTCAATATTGAGTTTTAAGCCGGGTTTTCACTCTCCTCCTTTACCTTCAAGAGACTCTTTGGTTCTTCACTGTCTGCCGTTAGAGTGGTGGCATCTGCACATCTGAGGCTGACGTTTCTCCTGACAACCTTGATTCCAACTTGTGCTTCATCCAGCCAGGTGTTTCACATGATGTGCTCTGTGTACAAGTTATATGAGCAGGGTGACAGTAAACTGCCCTATACTCCTTTCTCAGCCCTGAACCGGGCAGTCGTCCACACAGTTCTAACTTGCTTCTTGACCTGCACAGAGGCTTCTCGGACAGCTAAGACGGCCTGGCATACCCCGTCTCTCGAAGTGTTTTCCCAGTTGGATATGATCCACAAAGTCAAAGGCTTTGGTGTAGTCCATGAGACAGAGGTAGATGTTTTTCTGGAATGTTCTGTGATCCAGCGAATGTTGGCAATTTGATCTCTGGTTCCTCTGCCTATTCTAAACACAGCTTGAACATCTGGAAGTGTTTGGTTCACATAATGCTGAAGCCTAGCTTGGAGGATTCTGCGCATACCTTACTAGCACGGAGAGGGGTGCAAGGGTCCGGTGGTCTGAACATTTTTTAGTGCTGCCTTTCTTGGGAACTGGGATGAGGATGGACTTCTTCCAGTCCTGTGGCCACTGCTGGGTTTTCCAATGTTGCTGACATACTCAGTGTGGCACTTGAATAGCATCATCTTTCAGGATGTGAAACAGCTCTGCTGGAACTCCATCACTCCGCCAGCTTCACTGGCAGCAGCGCTTCCTAAGGCCCACTTGACTTCTCACTCCAGGATGTCTGGCTCTGAGAGACTTAGAGGTTATCCAGGTCATTTAAGATCTTATTTGTTTATGTGGTGTTTAAATAAATATTAACTGATATTTAATGCAAATATTTTCTCAAGTCAGTATTTTTGCTTTCATTTTTAAATTTCTAATTTCATACACTAAAATATGCTATACTTTTCTTCTGTGATTTATCTTTGGCTTGAATATTTGATATTTAACTCTCATTCCTTTATTTAAAAATACTTACTTTCGGCCGTACTGGGTCTCTCTTGCTGTGCGGGTTTTTCTCTAGTTGCGATGTACAAGCTTCTCATTGTGGTCACTCCTCTTGTTTGCGAAGCATGGGCTCTAGGGCCCGCGGGCTCAGTAGTTGCGGCTCCAGAGCACTAGAGCACAGACTCAGGAGTTGTGGTGCAGGAGTTTAGTTACCCGGTAGCAGGTGAGATCTTCCTGGATCAGGGATCAAACCCATGTCTCCTGCACTGGCAGGTGGATTCTTTACCATGGAGCCACCAGGGAAGCCCATAACTCTCTTTTACTTTAAATTTTCTAAAATAAAATTCTATTTTATTCTAAATTTTAAAGTAATTTAAAAATACTTAAGCCATCAGATAGCAGCACATATTTTGACAGCTGTGGGTCTAAATTTGCTTCTCTAGGGGGAAAGCCAGTTATCCAACATCACTTACTGGTCACATTTTTCCTTCCTCTAACTACATGCTTGTATATACTAGGTTATGTCTCTGGTCTATCTACTCTTTTATACAAGTATCTAATTTCTTATTACTGTGGTAAAATATACAACACAAACATCTGTCATGTTAACAATTTTTAAGTGTACAATTTAATGGCAACCATCGTCACCATGCATCTGCGGAACTTTTTTGTCATCCTGACCTGAGACTCTGCCCATCTGCTCTCTCCCCCCACCCTCTTGCCTCCTGTTTCCTTGTAACAGACTTCCTTTCTGGCCAGGCTGTTCCATACTCATTGTTTCTCTTTGTAGATCATTTTATATTCCTGCTAATTTAACCCACAAAGTTAACCGTAGCCTTAGTTTGTAAAGTTGTAAGAATTTGGTTGGCAGTTGTGTTTGAGGAGAACTGACATCTTTATAAAACCTAGTTTCCCACTCAATGACACTCTCATACTCAAGTTTTCTTTGACCTGTGAGCAAAGCTTTGTGTTTTTTCCATGTACATCTCTCTTTATTAGGATTTTTCTGAAGTACCTTTTATTTTTGTTGCAACTATGGAGGAGTTCTTTGTTTTTATCTCATTATTGCTGACAGGCAAAACTTCTAAAGTTTTGTGTTTTTTTATTGCAAACTTGGCCATTTTTACTGAATTCCAGGAATGTCTTAGAAATCCATGCTGAATTTTATTAAATGTCTTTTTGGAATGGATCTCAACAGACAACCATATATTGTTTTCTAATGGATCGATGAACCGTATTATATTGAAGACGTCTGTAAACACCCATTTCTCGAGCTCTGTGAGGGGACTGTCCTGTGTAGGTATTGGCAGCAGATAACACCTGTCCTGTTCAGAGCCGACTTTCTGACAACCAAGAAGATCAATGTGGTCCTGTTGAAATGTTCTTTTATAATACTGTTGATGTCATTTATTAGCATCTTACTTAAAGGTGTTTTTTTTTTTTTAAATCAACATACATCTGGAAATACAGCTTTCACTGTTTGTGATGTTTTCAGTCAGGTTTCAGTATTAGGTTATTCAGTATATGTTTCATAGAACAAATTGGAGGGCTTCCTGTTTTATTTTCTCCTATATCATGGCAAGTTCATTTAATGTGAAAATTCTCTCTTCTAAGATGGAAAAAGATTGCTGGGAGAAATATCAATAACCTCATACGCAGATGATACCACCCTTATGGCAGAAAGTGAAGAGGAACTCAAAAGCCTCTTGATGAAAGTGAAAGAGGAGAGTGAAAAGGTTGGCTTAAAGCTCAACATTCAGAAAACGAAGATCATGGCATCTGGTCCCATCACTTCATGGGAAATAGATGGGGAAACAGTGGAAACAGTGTCAGACTTTATTTTTGGGGGCTCCAAAATCACTGTGGATGCTGACTGCAGCCATAAAATTAGAAGACACTTACTCCTTGGAAGGAAAGTTCTGACCAACCTTGATAGCATATTAAAAAGCAGAGACATTACTTTGCCAACCAAGGTCCGTCTAGTCAAGGCTATGGTTTTTCCAGTGGTCATGTATGGATGTGAGAGTTGGACTGTGAAGAAAGCTGGTTGCCAAAGAATTGATGCTTTTGAACTGTGGTGCTGGAGAAGACTCTTGAGAGTCCCTTGGACTGCAAGGAAGTCCAACCACTCCATCCTAAAGGAGACCAGTCCTGGGTGTTCATTGGAAGGACTGATGCTAAAGCTGAAACTGCAATACTTTGGCCACCTCATGCGACGAGTTGACTCACTAGAGAAGACTCTAATGCTGGGAAAGGTTGGGGGCGGGAGGAGAAGGGGACGACGGAGAATGAGGTGGCTGGATGGCATCACCGACTCGATGGACATGAGTTTGAGTGAACTCCGGGAGTTGGTGATGGACAGGGAGGCCTGGCATGCTGTGATTCATGGGGTCGCAAAGAGTCGGTCACAAATGAGCAACTGAACTGAACTGAACTGAACTGAATATCATCTGCAATTGACTCGAAGGCAATAGCGTCACTCTGACCACCATACAGAGGAGAAAAGAACAACCACGTCTTAGGCTTGAACAACCATGAGTGATTTGTGCCTGTGTGTGTCCCCTGTCCACTCCCAGGCCCCTTCAGAGGGCGTGGGGGCACTGAATGACGCACCCCTCCCCACCCTGCCCTATGAACATGTTTCATGGACGCAGGACCTCAATGCAAAACCCCCAGTGAGACAACCAGGGCACAGGGAAGGAGGGTGGGCAGGGCTCAGAGGGGCTGCTGAGAAGAGAACGGCCCCCGAGACCCCAGGTGATTCTCCTATCCCTGAGTGCACACCCAGAGCCGCCCCGACTATCCCCACTGCCTCGCCCTGGTGCCCGGGCCAACCCGCCTACCTTGCAGTGCGTGGTGCTGACTGGCAGCCCGATGTTGGAGGCGATGACCACAGTGAAGGCCGAGGCCAGCTCGATGGTGAAGCCGCTGTGGGGGAGACGGGAGGCCGTCAGGGCACCGCCGGGGGCTCGCCAGAACCTCCGGGTGGACTGGGACGCATGGTACCAGAGCCGGGACTGCGTGGCAGCATCACGCAGCACTTGCGAGGCCGTGCTCAGCCCTAAGGAGCGAGTCCTGTCTCCCTGATGGGTTTTCAGAAACCTCACCTGAAGGAGCAGGGCCAGGAATACCTGCTGCAAGGAAAACTACACACGTCGTTTCTAAATGGACGCAGGGAAAACCACACTCTTGTTTCAAAGATGTGTACTTATTATTATAAAGGAGTGACTTTTTGCTCAGATTACTAGTTTTTCTTCAAGTCAATGCTGGAATCTTTGGTTAAAATGAATTTCATTAAAATGAATTTCAAGACCTTTTACAATAGGTGGTGGTGGTGGTTGAGTCGCTAAGTCGTGTCTGATTCTTGTGACCCCATGGACTGTAGCCCGCCAGGTTTTCTGTCCATGGGATTCTCCAGGCAAGAATACTGGAGTGGGTTGCCATTCCCTTCTCCAGGGGATCTTCCCGACCTAGGAATTGAACCCAGGTCTCCTGCATTGCAGGCAGTTTCTTAACCAACTAAGCTATGAGGGAAGGAAGCCCTTAAAATATGTAGTTCTGAATTTTAGTTGTACTTGGAAAATTCTCTTGTGGATTTATTTGACCCCTAGTATCTCTAAATATCTCCAAAGGAGGACCACAGGAAGCTAGGGTCCACAGGAAGCCCCCCGACCCCACCTGCTGAGCCCAGGCAGCCCAGAAAGGATGGGGGCAATCACCCCTGCGGGCAGCAGGTGACAGCGGCCTCACGCCAGCAGGTGGAGCCGGTGAGCAGAGTGTTGGGACAGGCAGTCCGCGCCCCGCCTTTGCCACTGGTTCTCTGGACCTCAGGCCGGTGAAGACCCCCAGTGGGAGGGGAACAGGGGCTGCAGGTGGATTCACGTCTTCTCTTCCCCTCCGCGTCTGCCTCCGTTCCCATCCCTCACCCCCATCTCAGTGCCACCGCGGATGGAGGCCGAGCAGAGCACGAGGGTGATGGGGGAGACGGTGCTCGGAGACGCCCCGCTCTGGGGACCGCCCTCCCGCCCCCCTCCAGAACAGGCTGTGCAGGGGGTCATCGACACACCGCTCCGGGGCTGCCCCCCGGCTCACCTGGACGGCGTGATGGGGGTGAGGTCCTTCCCCATGGTCTGGATCACTCGTCTCCCCCACACCCAGAGGCCCGTACAAATTCCAACCCCTCCATAAAACAGCAGCCAGACGGGAGTCGCGGCTTCTTGCAGGACCGCACCTTGTTCATAAATCAGCCACAGAGCCACCAGGGGCCCGATGGCATTACTAGGAGAGAAAAAACAACAAAACACGCAAGTAAACTGTACAAATGTCCGTCCATACAGATGCTGCTGCACACAACATTCAGCGACTTCTCAGTCTTGAGAACAGCCCATCTTACTGCATTTGTGGTTTGCCCGTGTAATCTGGAAGTGATAATAACGATTTCGCCATTTTTTTGGTTATGGCTAAATTAAACAAAAATTTTACCATTGGCTATTTTTAAGTGGCACTGGAAAAGACGCTGATGCTGGGAAAGACTGAAGGCAAAACGAGAAGGGAGTGGCAGAGGATGAGATGGTTGGACAGCATCACTGACTCAGTGGACATGAATCAGCAAACTTGGGGACACAGTGGAGGACAGCGGAGCCTGGCTGCAGTCCATGTGGGCAAGGGGCTGGACTTAGCGACTGGGCAACCACCACCCCTGTGCGGTTCAGTCGTGTTAAGGATAGTCACACTGCTGTTAAACAGGCCTCCAGAAATTTTAATCACGAAAATCTGAACCACTATACTCATTAAATAAGAATTCTCTTTGCCTTTCCCACTTCCCCCAGTAACCACCATTTTACTCTATGAATTTGACTATACTAGGTTTCTCATGTAAGTGCAAGCATACGGTATTTGTCTTTTCATGACTAGCTTATTTCATTTATTAGAATGCCTTCAAGAGTCATTGGTGGTGTCGCCTATGACAGAGTTCCTTTCCTTTTTAAGGAAGAATATCCCACTGGGTGTGTGTGTGTGCATACACACAGCATATCCTGTTTATCCATGCATCTGCTGATGGACACTTGGGCTGCCTTTATCTCCTGGCGATTGTGAACAGCTGCTGCTGTGAACGTGGGTGTGCAAATGCCTCTGAGGCCCTGTTTTCCATCCTTTTGGGTGTACACCCAGGGTTGGAATTGCTCCATTTTCTGAGGACCCTTCCGGCTGTTTTCCGCAGTGGCCGCACCATTGTACATTTCCACCAAGAGTGTGCAAGGGTTCCGATTTCTCGCATCCTCACCCACACTTGCTACTTTGTTTTTACAGTAGCCATCTTCATGGCGGTGAGATCTGTTATTTTTAAAGTACTGAAAAAATCACAAGAAGTAGACCCAAAAACCAAGTTCTTCTTTCCTCCCTTTCTTTATTTCTTTCCATTTTCATTGCCAGCACAGCTACTAACATCAACTAGAAGTGTGGGGCAACCATGTCAGCCTCCCCACAAAGGAACCACAAACCATAAATCTATTTCTCAGGCCAACCCTGCAAAGTAGGCATTGGTCTCCTATTTTACTGATGAGAAAACTGATGCTAAAGTCATGTCAACTAGCAGGAAGCAGAACTGGGATGTGAGTTTAGGATTCACTCAGGTGCTCACCCCTCCCCAAGACCCACGATTGTCTCTCAGGTTCTTGACGAGCACACACTGTCTTTTTTTGGGGGGAGGGTTCCACAGCTTTTTTAAAAAATTAAGACTTTATTTAAGACTGTAAGTCTCCCCATCAACGACATCCCCACCAGAGTGGAACATCACAGTGACACATCGGAATCATTCAAAGTCCACAGTCTACATCAGGGCTCACTCTTGCTGTTATATGTTCTGTGGGTTTAGACAAATTGACATGTACCCATCATTAGCATATCCGACACCGCCCTAAGATATACTAGCATATCCTTAGGAGCCCTTGGTGGCTCAGACGGTAAAGAGTCTGCCTACAATGCAGGAGACCTGGGTTTGATCCCTGGGTTGGGAAGATCCTCTGGAGAAGGAAATGGCAACACACTCTAGTACTCTTGCCTAGATAATCCCATGGACAGAGGGGCGTGGTAATCTACAGTCCACGGGGCTGCAAAGAGTCGGACATGACTGAGTGACTTCACTTTCACATTTCACTTTCATGAGAAATGTTGGTCTACAGTTTTCTCATAAAGACTTTGTCTGGTTGTGGTATTAGGTTAATGCTGGCCTAACAGAATGAGTGAGGAAGTATTCCTTTTGCTTCTGTCCTCTGAAAGATATCGTAGACAAGTAGAATTTCTTTCTTAGAAGCTTGGTAGAATTCACCAGTAAACCCATCTGGGCCTGGTGCTTTCTGATTTGAAAGACGGTTAAGTATTGACTTAATTTTCTTAATAGATACAAGCCTATCAGGTAGTCTGTTTCTTCTTGTGTGAGTTTGGGCAGGTTCTGTCTTTCAAGAATTAATCCATTTTATCTAGCTTATCAAATTGGCGAACATAAAATTATTCATAGTATTGCTTTTATAGTATTATTAACACTGGAAAAGACTCTGATGCTGGGAGGGGTTGGGGGTAGGAGGAGACAGGGACGATAGAGAATGAGATGGCTGGATGGCATCACCAGCTCGATGGACATGAGTCTGAGTGAACTCCGGGAGTTGGTGATGGACAGGGAGGCCTGGCGTGCTGTGGTTCATGGGGTCGCGGAGAGTCGGACACGACTGAGCGACTGAACTGAACTTTTTTTAAATTGTCCATAAGATCTATAGTGATGTCTACTTTTCCATTTCTGGTATCAGCAATTTGTGTTCTCCTTTTCCCTTAGTTAGCCTGGCTAGAAGCCTATAAATATCATTAATATTTTCAAAGATCCAGCTTTTAGTTTCACATTGATTTTTCTCCATTCATTTCCTGATTTTAATTTCATTTATTTAGCTCTAATCATTATTTATTTACTTCTGTTTACTTTGGATTAATTAATAATTTGCTCTTCATTTCCTAGGCTGGAAACTTAGATTATTGATTTTACATCTTTTTTCTTTCCTAGTATATGAATTCAATGCTATAAGCTTTGTTCTAAGCATTGTTTTTGCTGCTTCCCACAAATTTTGATGTGTTTTCAATTTCATTTAGTTTAACATTTCTCTTGGTATTTCTTCGTTTCATATGTTACTTAGAAGTGTGTGGTTTAATCTCCATGTGTTTGGGGATTTTCTAGTACTCTTTTGTTACTGATTTATACGCAGTTGATTGATGGTCTGTTTCGCTCAAATATGTCCTTGTTGATTTCTGTTGCTGGATCTATCCACGGCCCCTCTGTCTGAAATCAACACAGTTAACTCCTGCTTTCTTTCGGTGTTAGCATGCCATACTTTCCTTCTTCCATTTACTTTTTTTCCTTTTTTTAATCCCATTTATTTTTAACCTAAGTGTTTTTACATTTCAAGTGGGTTTCTAGTAGACAACAGCGAGTTGAGTTGTGTTGACCCATTCTGATAATCTCTTGTCTTTTAATTGGTGCATTTGGATCACTGAAATTCAAACTGATTACTCGTATAGCTGGATTAGTATCCACCATATCTGTTAGTGCTTTCTATCTGTGGTCCTTGTTCTTTGTTCCTATTTTTGTCATCCGCCTTTTTTCCCCCCTTCTGTTGTTTTAACTGAGCATTCCATATGATTCCATTTTCTCTCCCTTAGCATACTGGCTATACTTTTTTCTTTGCTAACTTTCTAAAATGGTTGCTCTAGAGCTTGCCATATATACCTAGGGTTAATCCAAATCCCCTTTGCAATAATATTATACTACTTTACTGGTAGTGTGAAAGTGTGCAAGTGTTAGTCACTCAGCTGTGTCTGACTCTTTGCCACCCCATGGACTATAGATAGCCTCCCAGGCTCTTCTGTCCATGGAATTCTCTAGGCAAGAATACTGGAGTAGGTTGCCATTCCCTTCTCCAGGGGATCTTCCTGACCCAGGGATCAAACCCAGGTTTCCCACATTGCAGGAAGATTCTTTCCCATATAAACCATGTAAGTTAAGTGTAGATAACTTAAAAAAATAACCCTAATTCCACCCTTCCATCCCTTGTATCATTGCTATCACTCATTCACTTAACACAAGCATACATAAGTGTGCACACATGTGCACACACACACATAGTTTAATTCAATTATGGCCTCAGAGCAGGCACTGTATCATTTCTATTTTTTTAAATTTGTTGATGTTTTTATGTATTAAACTAAATATGTATATATATATAACAAATACATAAACATATCATTGACTACATTGTTGGTTTTATTGTTCTGAAATAACTCTTACCTGTTAGATCAATAAAGAAGAAGAAAAATTAGTTGTTTTTTTTTTCACCTTCACTTAGCCTTTCTTTGATGTTCTTCCTGACTTTATGTAGATCTCAGTTTCTGACACACATTATTTTCCTTCTATCTAAAGAATTCCTTTGAACATTTCCCGCAAGGCAGGTCAGCTTTTCACAAATCCCCTCATTTTTTCTTTGTCTGAGAAGGTCTTTATTTCTCTTGAGGACTTCGTTTCACTTTTAAAGAAGTTCACAGGGTGCACAAGTCTGATTTGGTGGGATTTTCCCTTCACACTGAAACTGCTTCACTCCACTCTCTTCTTGACTGCAGGGTTGAGGGGAAGTCGTATATAATTTTTGTCTCTGTTCCTCTATGTCTACAGATACCTCTGATCTTTGGTTTTTTGAAGCTTAGATCTGACAGGCCACTGTGCGCTTTTTGCGTATCTGTCCTGCGTGGTGCTCTCTGAGCTTCCTGGATCTGTGGTTTGCTGTCTGACATTAGCTTATGGAGACCCCGCCAGTGCCGTGAGTCAGTCAGTCATCTTCTGTGCTCCTGTCCGTCTTCTCCTGCTGCCCTTCTCGTTACGCAACGCCTTTCGGAGTCCCCGCTGTCCTTCAATATTCTGTTCTGTGTTTCTTCAAGCTTTGTTCTCTTTGCTTTTTGAGACTATATGGACATACCCTCAAGCTAAGGGATTCTTTCCTTAGCTGTGTCCAGTCTACTAATAAACCCATCAAAGGCATCCATCATTTTTAAGGTAACTTTACTGACTTACTCTTGGCTGTGCTGGGTCTGCGTTGCTGTGAGCGCTTTTCTCTAGCAGGGGCCGCTCTCCAGCTGCAGTGCACGAGCTTCTTACTGTGGTGGCTTCTCTTTTCGGGAGCACAGGCTCTAGAGCATGGGCTCAGGAGTGGCAGCTCTCAGGCTCTAGAACACAGGCTCCACAGCTATGGCAAACAGGCTCAGTTGCTTCATGGCATGTGAAATCTTCCGGACCAGGGACCAAACCCATGCCTCTTGCATTGGCAGGTGGATTCTAAACAACTGAGCCACCAGGAAAGCCCCCTGCGTTCTTCATTTCTATTACAGTGTTTTTGATCTCCAGTATTTCTTTTTGGTCCTTTCTTGGGGTTCTCATGTCTCTGCTTACCTGTCCATCTAATGGATGCCTATTTTGTCATCAGATACCTCGGCATATGCATCACAGTTGCTTTAAACTTCCTGGTCTGATAATTCTAACATCTCTGCCATATTGGTTCTGCTGTTTGCTCTGTGTCTTCCAGTTGTGTTTTTCGCCTTTTGGTGTGCCTTGGAAATTTTTCTTGATATCCAGATGCGATGTCTTGGGTAGGAGGAACTGCTGTCAATTGGTTGTTACTGATGTAGTGGGTCTGGGGATGGAGAAGCCTTCTGTGGGTCCTCTGATGATGTCCTCTGATGTAGTGGGTCTGGGGATGGAGAAGCCTTCTGTGGGTCCTCTGATGACCCCTTTGATGAGTCTTGGTTTCTCACTGAGACTGTGCCTCTGGGCTGTGAACTGGGCAAGTGTTTCTCAATACTGACTCCCTCCTTATGTGAGACAGGATGGCTGGAGTTGGGGAGTTTCCCTTCTACCTAGGGGAAGGCCAGAGCAGTCTGGAGTGTGTTTCCCCTTCCAGGTCAGTTAGCCTGCAGTAATGCCCTGCAGGCTGGGCTCTGGTGACCCGGTTTCTCCTGAGCGCAGCCTGGCTGAGCACACGGTCTCTATCTAGTGGCTGCTTTCCCAGGGAAAGGAGGGATTTCCTTCCCAGGGAGCGGGAGGGATTCTTCTTCCCTGATACTCACTGGTAGGATCTTGTAGGGCTCCTGGATAGTGGGTTCCCCCTACCCTGGGTCTCCTGGAGCCTTAATCCTCTTCTTGTCCCCCCTGAGCCTCCAGGGCCCATTGCTCCAGTCCAGGATTCCATGGTTCTCACCGCAGCATCCACTCCTCAGTCCCTGCATCGAGGCTCTCTGACACTGCGGGCAGTGGTTTGTCCTGCGTTCTCCTCTCCCTTCGAGATCCAAGAAGAGTTGTTGACTTTTCAGTCCATTTGGTTTTCACTTGCTGTTAGGATGTAGTGGTAACTCCCAAGCTCCCTACAGGCTTTGAATGACGCCTGTGGCTCCCAGCCCACCCTCCACACTCTGGAGACCGAGTCACACAGAGCTGGCTCCCCATGTTTTGGCTTCTCTCTAACTGTGTGGCCCTGCGCAAAAGTCACATTTCTGAGTTTCAGATTCCCGGTCTCTGAAGGGTATCACTTAGAACTGCAGGCTTCCCTGTGGCTCAGACAGTAAAGAATCTGCCTGCAATGTGGGAGACACAGGTTTGATCCCTGGGTATGGAAGATCCCTAGGAAAAAGAGAATGGCTACCCATTCCAGTATTCTGGCCTGGAGAATTCTTTGGACAAAGAAGCCTGGCGGGCTACAGTCCATGGGGTCACAGAGCGTCCCACGTGACTGAGTAACTAACACTCTCGCTTTCTTTCTCTTAGGACTACAAAGGACTGTCTGAGTAGGCCTGGAGTAAGTTACAAGTGCTTCAGCTTGGAGGCCTGGTACAAACTTAATACCCACCGGTTGAATAAACAGAAGCCCCCTCTTCACTGCTGCACTGTTATTTCTAAAACCTTGCTTTCATCAGACTACATCCCTGCTCAAAAGCCTGAAAATCAGCCTCCAAACTGCAAACAGCTGCTCTACACTCTGGTCACCTGCAGCAGCTACAACCTAGACTCTTCCTTGGCCTTGAAGTGCTGTTTTGGGGTGTTCTGTTACTTTGCCAGGAGTATGCTTTTCTTGTCTCCTTAACTGGAACTTAGTTCTAAAGGAAAGGGACCCAATTCATAACGTGTTGCTGGTACCAGGCTTTCCATAAAGAATTTGTGATAAGGAGGAGGAAGTGGGCTAGTGGAGGAGGGAAGTAAAAATTATTAAGAGAGGACAGAACATGGTGCCCCCCATAAAATAAGATGGCAATGCCTAGGTGATGCTGAGCAAAACATAAGCTGTCCAGGCCTCTTTGTCTGGCTGGAAGACATCTTTTAAAAAGAACAGAAACGCAGCTGCACATGGTGTAAAACAGAGTCATAACTGGGCCAAAAAAATATAATGATGGCACAATTCCCCTCGTTTGGACAGAAACATTAGGCTGCATAATAACTAAAACAGTGAAAATGGACACTGATCATGGGAAAGGATTGCCCTCATCTTATTATACAAGCACCTCCCCTTAATCCTCAGAAATCTCCTGAATTGGTACTAGTTTTACCCCCATTTCACAGACTGGGACACCAGGGCTTTGGAAACCTCAGTGACTGATCCGGATGCCTGGCCAGACTCTGTACATTCCTGCACATCCCGGCCTCTGTGCCCCGCGGAGCTGAGCTCACCATGCTTTTGCTAGTGGTTCTTTCTGGAAAACCCACCAGGCACACGCCTGCCTCGGCCTCGCAGCGCTTTTCCCTCTTCCGGAAGGTTCTCCTACAGATGCCGTCACAGCTGTACCCTCAGTCCCTGCAGGTGTCCCTCGGGGACCCTCCTGACTGGAGCGGCCATCCAACACGGCAGACCCCGGGGTCTCCACCTCCCTTTTCTGACCCATGACGCGGTCTGGTACACTACAGGAGCTACTTGCTCACTCATAACTCTTGTACAACTTGGGGGAAACGTGGGCACTTCTCTCTCTGCCTCGAAACCAAAGGGCACTGATGCCAAATGGCACTGAACTCAGGCCACGGTAGGCAGCTGGGACAGCTTGGGCAGAATCAGGGCTCCAAGCCCAGCTCTACTGATTCCACCTGCTGTGATTTCTGACCCCAGGCCAACTCTCCCTGCATCTGCTTCACTCAAAGATCTGCGCCAAGAAGATGCAGGTGCTGCACTTGCGGACAAAACCTGGCATTGGCAGACCCTGGCGTGGTTGCAACCCGCGTGGTTCCAGGGTGGGCCAGGTATCTACCTTGCCCCGCCCCTCACCCTGACCCCGCCCCTCGCCCTGACCCCGCCCCATTCCCAGCTCCCGCCCCTCCACAGACCCCTCCCCATCACCAGGCTCCTATCACCCCGCCCCTCCACAGACCCCACCCAATCACCAGGCCCCTCTCACCCCTGCCCCGCCCCTCCACAGACCCCGCCCCATCTCCAGGCTCCTGTCACCCCACCCCTCCACAGACCCCACCCCACCCCACCCCTCCACAGACCCCACCCAATCACCAGGCCCCTCTCACCCCCCGCCCCCGCCCCTCCCCGGCCGTCTCCAGGCCCCGCCCCGCCCCGGTTCTGACCTCACGTCATTTCCGCCGTGCGCAAAGGAGCCAAAGCAGGCGGTGAGGACCTGCAGGAAGTGGAAGAGCAGGTGCACCTCGGCGGTGTCCTTCTCCTCCTTCTCCTCGTCCGCCGGGTCGTCGCGCGGTGGCTCGGGCTCGGCCAGCGGGGGTGCCAGCCGGACCTCCACGCCGCCCTCCTCGGCCTCGATCTCCGCCTCGGCCACGGCGTTGCAGTAGCTGGAGTAGCTGTCGTAGCGGAGCCGGCGGCGCGAGTAGGCCACGGCGTCGGCCACCAGCTTCTCGCTGTCCTCGGGCGTGGGCGTGTCGCCGCGGCGCGTGGCCAGGCCGGGCAGCCCGCAGATGGCCGCCGTGTAGCACGTGTAGCTGTTGTTGCGCCGCAGCTGCCGCGGGGCCCCGTCGGCTGGCCGCTCGTCGCGGATGCGGTGCAGCAGGTCCTTGTAGAGCCCCGAGTCCTTGTGCACCGTGTGGTACACGTGGCCGTCGGCCCGCGCCGTGCCGTCGAAGCCGAAGGTCCCGTTGGACACGGGCGACTTGGTGGTGCCGTGCGTCATGGACAGCGCCCGGCCTGCGGGGACAAGGGATAGACTGAGCCCAGCCTGCGGGGACAAGGGCCAGACTGAGTTCGGCCTTCCAGGACAAGGGGTAGACTGAGCCCAGCCTGAAGGGGACAAGGGCCAGCCTGAGTCCACGCCTGGGATGCTGTGGGGCCACCATGTGAACTCAGGAAGGCTGGACAGTGAGGGTTTTTGCATTTTTCCACCGTATTCTTTATTTTCCAACTTGACTATGCAGGCCATGCAGTATGGTAAAAATAAAAAGGGAAACTTGGAAACATAGAGCAAAGGGTAAAACTAACAATACAGCTGTTAAAAAACAATGCTGCACTCTCCTAAAACGCGGAAGCACTCTTTCCTTTTCTAGGAACGGGTAGAAGGAGGATCCTGATCAGGGGCTTATTTTACAGAAAACTTGATACAAGAGGGACTCAACGCATTTCCCTGTGAGATATACACTCCAGATGCTCCTTAAAAATATGACACAAATGAACCCACCTATGAAAGAGAAACAGTCACACAGATAGAGAACAGACCGGTTCTTGGGGCAGGAGGAGGGGAGTGCGAGGCTGGGGTTAGCAGATATAAGCTTTTATACACAGGAGGGATAAACAAGGTCCTACTGTACAGCACAGGGAACTATATTCAATATCCTGTAATAAATCCATAATGGAAAATATTTTAAAAAAGGATGTACATATACACATATATACACACATGTATCACGTTGCTGTACAGCAGAAGTTAACATGCTGTTTAATCAACTGTATACTTCAATTAAAAAAAAGGCTGGTGGACACAGTCAAAGGCGGTCTGTCAGATCAGTGGGCAGAGCTCATGCTCTTTCTTGGCCAAGTCGCAGATCCAGCCTGGACCGTGGTGCCAGCGCCCCTGCAGGGAGGTGGGCCTGGCAGAGGCAGGAGCTGGCCCATCACTGTCCACAAACACTGTGTGACAGAGGACCCCCATGATGGCCTTGATGGTCTCTGCGATTCTCTAGTGGGACCACCACCCCGGTTCCAACGTCAGCTTTCTCTCTGCATCTCCCAGGAGGAAGGTGTTTGTATACAAAGCTGGATAAACTGATAATCCGATCTCTGGCAGTTAGGTGACTGCACATGGAAGACATGGGTAAGGGGCCCAGAGGTGCTGCTGGGAGACTGCAGCTAAATGGCTCTTGGAGGAAAGTCGGGACAGGAACAATCCCGCTGTGGGACTGACTGAACCCTGGACCCTTCAGCCCCCGAGTTTTCTCTGGGGACACTTGTGTGCACTGGAGCCTCATTGCCACATGCAGGCCAACTGGCCCCCCAAAACTGCCCTCTGCCCCATGCCACCCCAGCCCCCAGGGACTTACCATACGGGGCCCGGGGATGGTGACCCCCTGACATGCTTTCTGAGGTCCCTGAGGGCTCCGCAGCTGAGCCTGTGAGGGGGACAGTGCTGTCGTCATGAGCCTTGGCACCTGGCAGCTCTTTAAATACTGGGGACTCCACTTCCTGAATTTTATTGAGACTTTCATCAGAGACTCTCGATAAAGCACCTTCTTTTTGTAATTTGCCTGCAGAAAATAAGAGTCATAACTGAAAATTTTGGAAGAGAATTCTTGTTTTTGACAAATATAAAAATAAATATTTATCGTGATACTTTCATACTTTGGGAACAAAAAAAAAAAAAGGGAAAATAAAGTAGACAATTCAGTCTGGGAAACAGGCTAGAAAATTCAGCTAAAGAGGGAAAGATGGAGGCTCAGCCCTGAGTTATCTCATCCAAAAGCAACAAAAAAGACAGGATTAGATCTGATTCCCAAGGTAAACATTCTGTAAATTATACAACCATCTAGACCAGCCTTCTGTTTTCTTAAACTGACCTCAGAATCACTGAAATGTTTATCCTTTTTGTCTTCATAGATACTGTTAGGGTCTGTTTGCTTTTCTTCTGTTCAATAAGAGACTGCGCTCAGATTTGCTCAGGTCACCGAGTCTTAGGAAACAAGTAACTCATTTTCCTCAAAAGGAACAGAGAGATTCTGCTTACTTTTAAAAATCCTCTATTTTCAAAAGAAACCAGGGATTTTCAAAAAGTGGTTTTGAAGCTGGAGCGCATTCTTGGTGATCAGATCTGGTGTGTGGATTCATGGCCTTGCTGCCTCACACTTCCCTGAGCAAACGTCTAAGCTCCAACCTACCCAGCTGACACGGACACAGTCTTCTTGGGTCCTCTGCCGGACAGACTCATGCATCACCCTCACTTCTTTATTTACCCAGACAGGTCACGTCTATCTCTGCTGTTGTCCAGTCGCTCAGCTGTGTCCCTAATCTTTGTGACCCCACGGACTACAGCACGCCAGGCTTCCCTGTCTTTCACCGTCCCCCAGAGCTTGCTGAAACTCACGTCCATCGAGTCGATGATGCCATCCAACCATCTCGACCTCTGTCGTCCCCTTCTCTTCCTGCCCTCAATCTTTCTACCTCTATCTCTATATTTATCTACATCTAAAAGACAGATTTTTTTTTTTTAAAAAAAACTAAGTTTGTTTACTACAAGGAACAAATATAGGTACACACAGGTTTCTGACGTCAAGCTGCTTACAATGTAGATGAGAAAAGTTAATATCTGTAAAGATTATTAACAAAATTTTCAAACTGTGTTTTTTTGTTGTTCGTTTTTTTCTTGTTTTTGGCCACACTGTGCAGTTTGTATGTAGGGTCTTAGCTACCTTAGCCAAGGATCAAACCTGGGCCTCTGCAGTGGAAGCATGGAGTCTTAACCACTGGACCATCGGGAGGTCCCCCAGAAACGTGTTAACGTATGAGACAGGTATTACTATTTTCTCTGTTTTATAAATGAGCAAACTGAGGCCCAGAGAGACTAAGTCACTGCTGAAGGTCACCCAGGTAGTAACATGCAGGCAGTTTACTCCCTGTCCATGCCCTTAACCACAGTCTGCATTTAAATGAATAGAACAAGGTACCTGTATGTTGAAATGTCAAAATACATAGCATTGGCCAGAAAGAATCTCTTGGCAAGCCAGAATGGGTAGTAATGTCAGTTTCCTACTGTAACAGTACAGCCTAAAGGTGGGAGCAAAGATTTTATGGTCCATAACTCAGGGAATTAGTGCAGGACAGGGAAGCCCTGGCATGCTGCAGTTCATAGGGTCACAGAGTCGGAGACGACTTAGCAACTGAAGAACAACATTCAGAAAAAGCTTTAAACGTCAGAGCATTCAAGTTTAGTTTATCACTCCCACTGGGGTTAAACCAGACAAGTGGGATGTTTAAAGGGGGGGGGCAGTTCTCCTCAACCGACAGCAGCGGGTGGCTACACAGGAGAAGAAGCAGCTGGATATGAATCCGTCAGAGTCTGAAATCACTACTTAGTTTGAAGTTGTATGTACTAATGCAGTGTTTTAATTATTAGTTTTTAAAACTTGCATGTGGTTAACTGGCTCTGTGTGTGCAGAATTCTGATTCTAAAAAATGTCTAGGGATCTCGCTGGCGGTCCAGTGGCTGGGACTTCACCTCCCAATGCAGGGTACACAGGTTCAATCCTTGGTCAGGGACCTAAGATCCCCACAAGATCCCATGTGCCCCGTGGCCAAAAAACCGAAACATAAAACAGAAGTAATATTTTAACAAATTCAACAGACTTTAAAAATAGTCCACATTAAAAAAAGAATCTTAAAAGTCTAGATCCCTATAACGCCTAGCCCTATAGTCAGCCCCTCTGCCCTAGCCCTGGACAACCACCTGTCTGGTCTCCATCCCTACAGTTTTGTCTTTTCCAGACGTCATATAAATGGAACCATGAGACATGAGTTTCTGAGGCTGGCTCCTCTGACGTGGCACGGTCAGTGCGCCCAGGTTCATCCGTGCTGGTGCAGGGTCAGCCGCCCACTCATCTTCACGGCCGAGTAGCAGTCTAATATGTGGATGTATGTATTTCCATAAATGCGTGTGTGTTTGTTCTGTGGATAATCCAGGCTTTTAGTTTTTGGTGATAGCAAATACAGCTGCAATAAATATTCATCTCCAGGCTTCTGTGTGAATTTAAATGTGCGTTTCTCTAGGGCAAACACCTAGGAGTGGGTAAGTGATTAACCTTATAAGAAACCACCAAACTCCTTTTCTGAGCGGCTGAACCATTTTGCGTTCCCATGAGGAGTGCATGAACATTCCAGCCGCCGCCTCATCCTTGTCAGCATTTAGCACTATCCTTTTTTTTTAAACCATTAAAATAGATGTGTGAGGATACCTCATTGTGATTTTAATCTGTATTTCTGATGTACAGCAGCTTTTTCATGGGCTCATTTGCCATTCGTGTATCTTTTTTTGGTGAAACAGCTACTTACATTTTTTGTTTTAAACTGGGCTGCTTTCTGAGCTTGCTTCGTGTCCTGCATACGAGCCCTTTGTTAGAGGGTCTGCAGACACTCTCCCCGTCTGCAACTTGTCTTTTCTCTTAATAGCGTTTCTTACAAGGCAACACTTTCTAGTTTTGATGAAGAGCAATTTACCAACTGCTTTTATGAACTGTGTGTTTTTGGTATCAAACCTAAACACTCTTTGCTCTACCCAAGGTCCCAAAAGTTTTCCTCTTTTTGCTCCCAAAGTTGCATAGTTTTCTATTTTACATTTATACTTATGATGCATCTTGAGTTAATTTTTTTTTTTTTTTTGCAAGGTATAAGGCTTTAGGTCAAGGTTCTCTTTTTGGCATTTGATCCCAGTTATTCCAGTATCATTGATCGTATCGGTGATTTTCAACAGCTGACTTTGTTGAAAATCAATTGGCCATATTTGCGACTCTGTTTCTGGACTTGATCCTGTTCTGTTCATCTAGGTGTTCATCTCTTCGCCAGTTCCACACTTCCCTGTAGCTTTTTGTGGCATGGGTCCTTCAACTTTTTACTCTTTTCCAAATTTGTTCTGGACATTCCAGTCCCTTTCCCTGTAAGATTTTTTTAATTAATGAATTATTTCTTTTTGGCTGTGTTGGGTCTTCGTTACTGAGTGAGGGCTTCCTCTAGTTGCAGCGCCTGGGGGTGTCCCTTTACTGTGGCTCACAGGCTCACCTGCTCTCGGCATGAGGGATCCTCCTGGGGTCCTGTCCCCTGCAATGGCAGGCGGACCACCAGGGAAGTCCTCCATATACATTTTTAAAGTGACTTGTCTAAATCTACAAACTATCTGGCTGGGATTTTTATTTAAATTGCATTAAATGTACAGATCGACTTGAGAACTGACATCTTTCCAGTATTGAGCCTTCCCATTCATAAGCATGGTAATGTCCCCTCAGTTGTTCAGTTTTTCTTTGAAATGTGGGTTTCAAATTCAGATATGTCCATATCAAACCATGATTGTAAGGCACACTCTGAGGCCAAAAGTAAATACTTCTTTTCTTTTGAGAGCCCTGTAAAAGCGTGTGGCCATAAGGCTTGGAATTCAATCATGTTGCCAGTGACAGGAAAATAGCTCCTGCAATTTTCTAAGCCAAGGTCTTCTTTTTTTAAAAAAACTGCTTTCACAGAGGTATAATTCTATACAATGAAATTTATACCTTTTAAAATGTGCAGGTAGATGACCTGTGACAAATGAGTACAGACTGTAACTACGCCCCAAATAAGACGGAGTCCTGCAAAGTTCCCTCCTGTGCCTGCAAAGCTCTGGCCTATCCCTACAGTTCCCTTCTGTCTCTAAGCTCTCCTCTGTCCCTGCAGACTCCCTCACCCCCCTCCTCTGCAGTGGTCTCCAGCAGCCAGTGGTTTCTGTGGCTGCGGATGGCTGTCCTCTGCAATCCTACAGGATGAGTTTGTTTGTGCCTGGCTCCTCCTGGCAGTTCACCCTCTTCCTTGCTAATTCGTCCTCTGCTGTATGGATGATTTGGTTATCCACTCACTTGTTAATGAGCCTGTGGTTTATTTCCACTTCTTGGTTAGTATGACTTAATTTGTGTACGAGTCTCACTTCTTCTCTTGGATAAACACCTAGGGGTGGAATTACTTAAGTCATGTGGTAAATGTTTGCTTAACTTCATAGGAAACTGCTCAACTAACTTTTCCCATCGTTGTACCAGTTTTTATTTCACCATAGACGCGTGGGAATTCCAGTTATCACACTCGGAATCTTGTCTTTTTACCTTTCACCATTTTTGAGGGAGGGTAGTGCTATGCTGCTGATTTGCTACCTGCCGTTACCCACGGCAACGCGGACCTCATTCTCACTGGATCCCAAGTTATCCAGGAAAAGTCTGGGCCAGAAAGCAGGCAGGAGCCCTGAGGCAAGGCCTGGCCCGCACGTGGCTGTGTTCCCTCTGTCACTCAGGATCACGGTGCATGACGCCTGCAGGCTTAGGAATCAGAGCGTTTGTGCAAATCAGAAGAACAGAAAAGCACTTACCTGTTATTTTCCTCCGCATCCATGGACACACGAAGAGCCACACGAAGAGGGCAAACAGCAGCGCGACCCCAAAGGAGATGAGGGCGATCGCCCACATGGGGAGGATCAGGCCCATCACTGGGGACAGAGGGGACACAGCTGTCACTGGACACGTCTCCAAGGTCGGGCGTGACATCCCCACTCCTGCCATTCCCCGATCCTGAAGTGCATCATCTGGATTCTGTGTTTAATAAAACTCTCAGCCACAACACTGTGCTAGACTTCTGGGGAACAAAGTCTTGTGTTTAAGACACACGACCGGGACTTCCCGGGTGGTGCGGTGGATAAGAGTCCACCTCTCGGTGTAGGGGACATGGGTCCCTGGTCCAGGAAGACTCCACATGCCTCAGAGCAACTAAGCCTGTGCACCACAACGGCTGAGCCCATGCATCCTACGGCCCTGTGGCTCTAGGGTGCTAGAGCTCTGCAACAAGACAAGCCACTGCAGTGAGAAGCCCACGTACCACGACAATGAGTAGTCCCCCTCTCCACAAGTAGAGAAAGCCCACAACGAAGACCCAATGCAGCCAAATAAATAAATTATGAAATTGTAAAAAAATAATTGAGATATACTATTTACCTTGTGACTCTGTTGTTAACTCAGTGAGTAAGCTAATCATTAAAAAGTGACCAACTTGGCACAAAAGACATATTAAGTTGGGAATAAACCCATTTACAGTATTACCTCAATACCTAAATTCCCAAGTGGTCTTCCCTCCCGATGCCCGCCCCCACCTCCCCTGGGCAGCCCGAAGCCCAGGGCTGCAGCAGCCACAGCAAGGCTGACGGCCGCCTCTCTGGTTTCTCAATAGTCAGCAGCCCGGCTTTAAATGGAAATGACGCTTGGACCACACACACAAACCTTTTTTAAAGTCAGCTTAAATTGAGAAACAGCAGACGCAGGAAGAGTCTGCTGCCCCACTTTGTAACTGCCGGACCACAGGGCATAAATTTCTTGGGAGAAACGTGCCTGCCTTGTTCCAGGAAGAGGAGAGTGACTCCCATCACTGGAGACCAGGCACCACGAGCAAGATGGGTCTGCACAGACAGACCTTCTATACTAACTCTTCTGTCCGTTAGTTTCCTCCGTGTGTTTCCTAGTCTCTTTCCATAATTCATCACCCTTTGTCAAAATGGTGCGTTAAGTCCCTAAGTCTAACTGCTTCTCTGAGTGCTCATTTCTTTCCTGTGAAGGGTTCCATATGCAGAAATAAACCCTTTTATTGTTTAAAAAAAAAAATAAAGTCAGCTTAGACAGAAAAGTGTTTTCAAAGTACACTGACTTTCAAGCTCAATTCTTCTTTCAAGGGCCAACTCATGGGATTACGACACAGAAAAGCTTTTCATTGCCATCCGGTCCCACCCACAAAGTTGCCATTCCCTCAGTCAATACAACGGTGGAAGGTGGAGAGACATCAGGCTTCCCTGCCTGCAGGGCCCCGAGCCCAGCTCCCCTGGTGACACAGGTGTGATTCAGACACTCACAGGGGCGCCCCTGCACAGGCACGCGAGGACTCACGAGAGCAGTACCTGTAAGAGTTTGCAAGACAACCGACACACGCGTTATCACGGAAGTGTGACGTCGGCGTGGCGCATGGCATAAAATGAGGTCGAGATAAATGGGCTGATACGAAGAGACGCTCTTGTCTAGTTAAGTGAGAAAGCCCAGCGAGATCACGGTGTGCACAGCAACACCCCACTTGTGTTTAGAAGAGAAACACTGCCGTTTCCCCTGCCAAGTGTACACTCCTGAACAGATCACAAAAGTTCTGGGAAGAACCAGCGGTCACTCCCATGGAGGGATGGGAAACAGGAGGGGTCTCTCCCTGGGCTATACACTGTCCATCTTAAGTACAAGGTCACCCACCCTGGCATCTCACTCCCAAGCCCAAGGCCCTCAACATTATACCACATTCTTTCTAAACAGAAGAAGAGAAGGGCTCTTAGTCACAAGCCCATGGATAGTGACAAAAACAGAGAAGGCAAAGAAAAAAAAAAAAAAACAACTGTAAAAAAACTTCAATAACTTGAAAAGCAGAAACTCACAGTCATTTGGGAAGCAAAATCAGGTCTATTTATGTATCTGCTTGTTTGTTTGCTAAAGGTTCCTATAGCACTTACTTTGTGCTTTCATACTGCTAACTTTGAAAATTTATAATAAGCACACACGTTTGTAAATTGTTAAACTTTTTTTTTAAAGTTTGAAAGAAGTGAACTGTTTAAAACTCTGCTCTTAAATAAACCTCTAATGCTGAAGGCTTTGTTACTATTAACTGTCCTTTTTTTTAATATAAAACTGACTTTCTTTTTTTCCATTATTTTTTCATTGGCGTATAATTGCTCACTGTTAACCATTCTATAAAAAGTAAGGGTGGCTCAGATGGTAAAGAATCCACCTGCAATGCAGGAGACCTGAGTTTGATCCCTGGGTCGGGAAGATCCCCTGGAGAAAGGAATGGCAACCTACTCCAGTATTCTTGCCTGGAGAATCCCATGGACAGAGGAGCCTGGAGGGCTACAGTCCACGGCGTCACAAAGAGTTGGACACAAACCATTCTATATATATATAAACCAACTCAGAATTCTTCAGGTAAGGTATTATTAGACATTTTGGTAATGGTAAGAGGGAGAATGGGGAGTCAGGATTAGCATATACAAGTATGGAAAGTCAGAACCAGAATCACCCAGCCTTGGCACCGTGGAGGGTCACTGGTGGGAGCAGACACTCAGTAGGCAGGCGGCTCCACCCTCCAGAGCCCGGACACACCAGCAAGCGAGGCCCCACGTGGGGCTGCGCCGGGATGGCTGGCAGCCCCGCCCCAGTCCTGGCTCTGTCTCCGGATCCAGGCTTGGAGCTGCTTAGAAAACCACTCAGGCTGACCTCACTGGGCCGTGCCTGTGGCCGGGGCTCCCCGCTTCTGCTCTGTGTCAGTGTCCGGACATGGGGAAGGACCGCTCCGATGTGGTTTCTTGCTGAACTGAATGGTAACTGTTAATCACCAACATCAAACCAGCTGTGGCTTAAAACCACCTGGCTTTTGAAGAGTTCTCCCCGTCTCCTTTGCGGCTTCTGGTTGAGCTGATGATAAAGTTGACACTTGGGCTACTTTGGCCTCACTACCTTAACCTGATCTAAGACAGGCGAGCTCTGGGTACTGGGGGAGGGGATGAAGCCCGGGAGCTGGAGAGATGAGTGTCTGAACGAGCAGTCACTGTTGCTCCCAGGCCCCCTTCTCCATCCCCTCTGAGCAGAGCCCACAGCAGGGCAGAGCAGGGCCACTCCACGTGCTCCTTCCAGGCCCATCTCTGTGATGGGGTTACACGGGCTCCGGAGGGCATCAGGACCCATACCCGAAAGGGACAGGCTGAGGTCGGCTACACACAGGCTCATGATGCTTCTCGGGGACGATGAGCCACAAGGTCACCTGCTCCTGAACCTTTACCATCACAACACCTTCACCCTCGGTTTGGCCTGGAAAGTGGCCAGGAAGCTCTGGAGCTACCCTCTGAGTCACAGGACTGGATGGAAGATCAGAGCGTGAAAGGGGCGGGAGACACACGGGAAAAACGCCAGGGGTCAGGGGAAGATGGCGGAAGAGCAAAGGAACCAGGAAGACGGGTGAGTTGTTAACGGTGAGAAAGAGCGGGAGAGGGACAGAATGGGGATTGGATCTTAGCGAACTATTCCAGCAATTCAGTACATTAACAGAGCGTCAAGAGCACAGCAGCATGAACTCACACACAAAACAGAAACAGACCCACAGATGCAGAAAATAAACCTCTGCTTATAAAGGGGAATGGAGGGAGGAATAACCCAGGAGTTTGGGATTAACAGATACACACTGTGCGACTCAGTCGCTTCAGCCATGTCCGACTCTTTGCAACTCCACGGACTGTAGCTCACCAGGCTCCTCTGCCCATGGGGTTCTCCAGGCAAGAGTACTGGAGTGGGCTGCCCTTCCCTTCTCCAGGGGATCGTCCCGATCCAGGGATCAAACCTGCATCTCTTAGTCTCCTGCATCTTTACCACTAGCGCCACCTGGGGAGCCCAACAGATACACATTGCTATATATGAAATAGAGAAACAACAAGGTCCTATTATACAGCATAGGAAACTATACTCAACACGATGTAATAACCTATAAGGTTAAATCTTAAAGGGAAAAGAACCTGAAAAAGAATACATATGATATATAACACATGATATTATACATTAAGAGTATATTATATATTATGTGCTTAATATGTAATTATACATGTTATGTAATTTATATTATATATGACTTGTATTTTATAAATATGTACTTATATAGTTATGTATTTATATATTATACATATTATGTATTACATGTATAAGTATATGTATATAATACTGATTAACTTTGCTGTACACCTGAAACAGACACAACACTGTAAATCAACTATACTCCAATTAAAAAAAAAAGAGCAGCAGGGCTTACTTTTAAAGCCTCCTAGAGATGCTGACTAATAGTTATGGGACCCAGCTCTAAATTGTACTAAATATACAGAAGCAAGTTTCATGGATTAAAAAAAATCAATGAAATGCAAAAATCCAGCACAGAAAAGCCCTTCAATGTACTTCCAGGGGAAAACTTTTTTCCTTCTGCAAATTCAAGGTAGACTTTTTTTACAAAAAAAATTTTTGACAAAAGTACTTGGTACTGAATGGCCTTCCTGCTAGGGTCTCAAATTATCCTCGGATAAGATGCTCAAGAGGGCACTGAGGCTCGGCCCACACCCCGGGGAAGGCAAAGGAGGACATGGCTTGGGCTTGAACTGCTCCGTCCCTCGGCCAAGAGCGGCTGCCAGGAGCCCACACTGGGTGCGCGGAAGCCCAGGCCTGGCTCCAGCCCTCAATGGCCTTTCATGTCCAGCTCTTTCATTTTCTGAAGAGCAAAGATGTGATGAATAGTGATTCAGCTCAAACCTCAGGCATCCTTGCAATTCTCTCCCAAACCCCCTGACGATCAGGATATCCAACGGACTTGGGGAGGAAGAGAACTGTTAGACCCACTGCCGGTCTTCCGGAGTCCTTACTTTGCTACAGCTCTTATTTTTCACATACGACAATCTCTGTTACAATCTAACGCTTTGAACATGGTGATCTACAACAGAACCCAAACTAGTGACTCCATTTATTAGCGAAGAGAGGACTAGTAAAAAGTGATTCTACAAATGAGGTCCGTGTGTGTGTGTGTGTGTGAGCGTGTTAGTTACTGCGGGAAAATGAAGCTTCTCTAAAACCCGTAAGGGTCCAGCCCACATCAGTTCCCTTATACCTCTCACCCACCTCTCCTGCACCCTCTCTTCTCGCTTTCTCTGGTTTAATTTTATAAATAATACAAGATTATAAAAAATCAGCCATAGATAATCAACAAGGCCCTACCTACTGTACAGCACAGGGACCTCTGCTCAGTATTCTGTAATAACCTATATGGGAAAAGAATCTGAAGAAAAACAGACTCATGTATAATGGAACCACTTTGCTGTTCATCCAAACTAACACAATACAGTGAATCAACTATACTCCAATATAATATAAAAAGTTTCTAAAAAATCAGTCATTCAAAATTGTAGGATGTACACATATGAAAATGCCTCCTGTCCTCCCCTCTTCAACCCACTTCCCAGAGAATGCTTGCATGTATCCTCCCAGGCATTTTCTAGAGAAACAAACATCTAGTGCAGAGTGTTTGTGTGGATTTCTTTTACTCTGCCTTAAATTTAATAAATGTAAACTATACTGTATATATTGTTCTGGGCCTGCATGTCTCACATAACAATATACTGGTGGACATTTTCCCACAGTAACTAACACACACACACACACACACACACACACTCAACCTCATTTGAAGAATCACTTTTTGCTAGTCCTCCCTTCCCTGATAAATGGAGTCACTAGTTTTTGTTCTGTTTCAGATCAACACGTTCAAAGCACTGGAGGAGCTCCCTAGGAAAGAGGAATCCTGGGGCAACTTTAAGAAGATGAAGCACCACTCTGAAATTAAAAAATGCTTTTTCCTAACCTGTCCTATAATTAGGATTTTTCTTCCCCCTGCATATGGTACTAGCTTTCTCAAACCAGGGTTCACTTACAAAAGTTCTGAGAAGGAAGTGAGTTCAAATCACTCTGTTCTGAATCCTGCTCTGAGTGAAACTGGAGACTCTTCTCAGCCCAGGCCTTCCCTACCTAGGGCTGGGAACCACCCCAGCTCCAATGCCCTCTCCCTACAGCTTGGAATGTAAAAACTGAACACAGAACCCAGAGGACCTCTGGGAACCAAGCTCCTTCCCCTGAGTCAGTCGAGGGGTACCTGATGCTCTGGGTTCCCTGGGGCTGGACCAGAAGGGCTGCCACTTGGGAGGAAGAGGAGGAGGAGATGGAGGGGAGAGGGAGGAGGAGGAAAGGAAGAGAAGATGGGGAAGGGGAGGAGAGGAGAGGGAAGAGGAGGAGGAGGAGGCAGCCTCATCTCGGGCACAGACCACTCTGGGGAAGCCAGACACCAGGCCTGGTGCAGTCTGGGAATTCATCTGCTGGTGAGGAGTTAGGGCTTTTGAAGAGCACCTCTTTACATGAGGACTGTGATAAGACAGCAGCATTTATGGTGAAAGGATCATATTACTAGGGTTTGGATTAGGGTTAGGGTTATTAAATAAAGTGGTCTGTATAGTCAACGCTATGGTTTTTCCAGTAGTCCTTTATGGATGTGAGACTTGGACCATAAAGAAGGCTGACCTCCAAAGAATTGAAGCCTTTGGACTGTGGTGTTGGAGAAGAGTCTTGAGAGTCCCGTGGACTGCAAGGAGATCAAACCAGTCCATCCTAAAGGAGATCAGTCCTGAATATTCACTGGAAGGACTGATGCTGAAGCTGAAGCTCCAACTATGGTCACCCGATGCAAAGAGCCAACTCACTAGAAAAGACCCTGATGCTGGGAAAGATTGAGGGTAAGAGGAGAAGAGGGCAGAAGAAGATTAGATGGTTGGATAGCATCCCGCCAACTCAATGGACATGACCCTGAGCAGACTCCAGGAGATAGTGGAGGGCAGAGAAGCCTGGCATGCTGCAGTCCATGGGTTTCGAGGAGTCAGACACAACTGAAGAACAGAAATAGGCAAAGAAGTGGTTAGAGCAGGGACCCTCCAAACGCACAAGCATCAGGTCACCCTGAGCGCTCCGTCCCATAAACCTGGACTGCTGGCTGTGTTTCTGGTTCAGCGGGACTAAGCCTGAGAATCTGCATTTCTGACAAGTACCCGCATGAGGCCAATGCTCCTGGTGCAGGGACCACACTTGGACTTGGGAAGCATCATTAGCTAATCTGCTCTGACTCCACAAAGTCGTATGCCACGAGCCTCACTGAGCATTCATTCTAGAAAGGCAGAACAAAACCAGGTCCCGTCCAGCTGAAGCCCTTCATCAAAAATAAACTTCAGGCTTGTATCCAACCCAATCCAAGTGATTTATCCAACCCAACCCACTTTATTTCCTCAAGTTATTTTTGCTTCTTGTGAATTATTTTTTTAAGGACAAAAAGGCAAAGACAATTTTTGAAGAGTGCTAACTTGGTCTCTGAAGTATAAGAATGATGTCTGAGAAAAGTCACGTCAAACGCAAAGTAAAACAAATCAAACTAAGCCCGAGATATAAACAACTTCAAAATAATTTAGGGAGGAGGAAGGGAGGAAGTCAAACCAGAGCTCCGTGACTCAGCCCACGGGGACCCACCGGGTTCAACTCCACGTGGAAAAGTGCAACTTATCATAGTCTCTGAAAGTTGCAACAGGATTAGGCTGATGCCACCACTCGTTGTTAGAACGTTTCATTCTTTCCTCTTATCTCTAAGGCCCCTTACATTGAATGGAAACGCTTTAAGGAAGAAAAGGACGAGGAAGATGAAACCTCAAGATCAGCAGGGAGGCAGAGGACTGAGTCTTCCCGGCTCACTTGTCCCCCACCAGGGCTACAGGTGACCCAGCTGGACGGCAGAGAAGCCGGCACGAGGAGACAGGATGGAATTAACGTCTCAGTTTCAAGGGCGAAGCTAACCTTCAATGTTTAAATAAAAATAGGATTTGGACTCACCTACTGGACATTCTGGAAACACTCCCCAGAGCCAAGACCTCAGCAAAGTCCTTTTTTGACTCTGGCTGGACCCTCAGTCCTGACCTCCTTCCTTCCCTATGCAAAGCCCCTCACCCCCAAACTTCAAGTAAGGAAAAGCTCCCACAGCAGCGTGTGTGGGCAGACAGAGACGAGCTGCCTCAGGACACGCAGGAGACATAAGGCTGAAGAGATGACCGATGGCAGTGAAGGAACCGGCCCCCTCCCCGACCCCCGAGCATAAGCAGCCACCGAGCTCAGTGCCCTGCCCCTGTCACCTCCGGTTACGTGGCCTCCCTTTCACAGCGGTTCCTGCCCACCCGTCTCTCCTTTATGAGGGGCACAGGCTGGGGGACAGGAAGCGACGGGCTCTCCCAGCATGGGGAGCGTCGTCTGTGTTCCCAGGTGAGCATCCATCACCAAGGTTCTCGCACCGACTTCCTGATATTCCCAATCAAAGGGGCAGCCACCCTCTTCACACTACCTGGACATTAAATAGATACAAAACCACCTCATTTCCAAATATATTAGAAGCCTTTTTTTTTGGGCGGGGGGAGGGCTGAGCTTCATGGCTCGTGGGATCTTAGTTCTCCAGTCAGGGATTGAACCCGGGCCCTGGCAGTAAAAGCACCAAGTCCTAACCACTGGACAGCCAGGGAACTCCCTGGAAGCCATCTTTAAAGAGAGTGAAGAGAAAGGAAAGGCTGTATGAGGCTGATGTATTCTGATCGTCATTTACAGTGACACTGGGGATCAGGGACTAGATGCTGGGTGTCTGACCCCTGCCCCGTCACGTGTCAACGGAAAACCCTAACGGGGGCTTGGAACTAGGCTGCCCACTTTCAAGTCTGCTCTGTACCGTACTCACTAGTTATATGGCCTCGGCCCTCAGCCAGCTTCACCGTGCCTGTTTCCCACCTGTCAGGAGGTGCTGGCAATATTACCGATTTTGTAGACGAGTTAATTCATTTAAAACTCAGCTCAGTAAAAGCATTTATTTTTCATTATTCTTCAAAACTTCTCGATGAAGTATTTATATTATCCTTGCTTGCCTCTTTCATTTTATAGTTTCATTTCTCTAGCATAATTTTATCTCTTAGTAATCTGATTCTTCTAGCGAATTTGCAATAAAACTGCAGCAAAAGATGAGAAAAAGAGGGACTTCCTTGGTGGTCCAGTGGTTAAGTCTACACACTTCCAATGTAAGGGACGCAGGTTTGATCCCTGGGCGGTGAACCAAGCAATGGCCAAAAGATAAAAAATAAAAATTAAAATATTTTTTTAAAAGATGAGAAAAAGAAGTGATGGAAAAAATAGGGAAGTCTAGAAAAAGTCAAATTTTAATAAAAATCATACATCTGTGGTCTTCTAACATCAAGATTGCTGGGAGAAATATCAATAACCTCAGATATGCAGATGACACCACCCTTATGGCAGAAAGTGAAGAGGAACTCAAAAGCCTCTTGAGGAAAGTGAAAGAGGAGAGTGAAAAGGTTGGCTTGAAGCTCAACGTTCAGAAAACAAAGATCATGGCATCTGGCCCCATCACTTCATGGCAAATAGATGGGGAAACAGTGGAAACAGTGTCAGGCTTTATTTTTTTGGGCTCCAAAATCACTGCAGATGCTGATTGCAGCCATGAAATTAAAAGATGCTTACTCCTTGGAAGGAAAGTTATGACCAACCTAGATAGTATATTAAAAAGCAGAGACATAACTTTGCCAACCAAGGTCCGTCTAGTCAAGGCTATGGTTTTTCCAGTGGTCATGTATGGATGTGAGAGTTGAACTGTGAAGAAAGCTGATCGCCGAAGAATTGATGCTTTTGAACTGTGGTGCTGGAGAAGACTCTTGAGAGTCCCTTGGACTGCAAGGAGATCCAACCAGTCCATTCTAAAGGAGATTAATCCTGGGTGTTCACTGGAAGGACTGATGCTAAAGCTGAAGCTCCAATACTTTGGCCACCTCATGCGAAGAATTGACTCACTGGAAAAGACTCTGATGCTGGGAAGGATTGGGGGCGGGAGGAGAAGGGGATGACAGAGATGATGAGGTGGCTGGATGGCATCACTGACTCTGTGGACATGAGTTTGAGTGAACTCCGGGAGTTGGTGATGGACAGGGAGGCCTGGCGTGCTGTGATTCATGGGGTCGCAAAGAGTCGGACATGACTGAGTGACTGAACTGAACTGAACTGAACATTCAGATCAAGAACCAGGGAGAGAGAGAAACAGAGGCTAGAAAAAAAAAGTGCTGAATTTAGAAAGAAATGATTCTCGTTTCCGCCAGTTTCCATTTCCAGGACCCTGTCTGACAAAGGCCCCCAGCATTCCTTTGTTTAATCTCTTTTATCACTAGCGCAGGAGGCGTCTGGTCGTCAATGGCTGCTCGTCTTTCTGCTTAGCTCACCTGTGCTCTGGGAGCCGAGTAAAACCAAGAACAAGTGCTCAGGTGGACAGGGCATCTCTTGGCTCCAGGTGACTTCCCACCTGGTGCTCCGGGGCCCACCCAGCACCACGTGAAAGCCTTGTGAGATGCACAGACTTGGGGTGGGGTGGCCTTCATATTGTAGGACTGCTTTTTCTCTGCCTCTGCTGTTTGTTTTTTTAATGGATCATGAAAACAGCCTTTGACAAATCCACTTCACACTCTGAATGATCAAGCCGGAAGGGCCATCAGGCTGCTGTTGTCCGAGGCGAGGGTCTCACCTCTCTCCAGCTCACCATGACACTTAACCTTGACTTTTCTTGTAACTTCAAGCAGCTGTGATGCTTCACCGCTCCCCCAACCCCTGCCCCTGCAATCTGAAAGCCCTGACCTCAACTCTTCAAAGCTGTAAGAGCCATGTTCTGAATGCTGTGAAGACGCCAAAGGAGAAGGTTACGCGGTGCTATGAATCACTGCAGGGTGGGGCACATCCCTGGTGGCTCAGTGGTAAAGAATCCGCCTGTAATGCAGGGTGTAAGGGGTCTGGTCTGGGAAGATCCCACGTGCCTCGGGGCAGCTAAGCCCGTGCAGCGCAACTACTGAAGCCCATGCACCTAGAGCCCGTTCTCCGCATCAGGAGAAGCCAGCACGGTGACAAACCCGGGCCCCGCGCCAGAGAAAGCCCACGCACGGCACGGAAGACCCAGTGCAGCCAGAAATAAAAAAAAAGAACCGTTCAGAAAGAATGAAGTTTGCAAACAGATAGTTAGATAGGGCTATTAGAGCCTGAGAAGAACTGCCTTGAGGAAACCCCGCTGGCGAAATTAATAAGGATTTTCCCCATTTCGGAAGAGGGCGCTTTCGAATGTAAGGACACACTGTTTAGCAGCAGCTTTATCTTTTCAACAGAGACAGGGAGATTTCTGTCCGAAATGGCCCATAACTGCAGATGAATCCTTAACGGACATTAGCAAGAAGGAAAACACCACTGCGACCAGACGCCCCCACGATGACGGTGTGTCGGGATCCGGCCGTGGGAGGCCCATCCCAGAGAGAAGTGCACACCCCTCTCCACCGTCCTCTCCGCAGGGACTCGGACAGAGATACTGGGTGAGGGCCCCACGAGCTCATCAACACCGAGATGCGTGCAAATACCAATGCTGCGTGAAAGTGTTTCACGTACTAAAAAGGTTAAAAAAAGGGACTTTTAACCAGGCCCCACCCCAAGCCCTTGGGAAAAAAGAACACAGACCATCAGAACGGGAAGAAAGGAGTAATTCTGAAAACAAAAGTATCCCAGGTTTCAGGATTGGGGGACAAAAAAAGCACAGCTCTAGTGACTGGACTTACTGGTCTGATGAGTTCCGGGGGTGGGGGGTGGATATCTGTGGTGTGGACACGTGACAGCCCCCCAACCCTGTCGGGGGTGAGGACCTACTGTTTACACGTGCCCGCTCCTCCCCCGCCCCCCGGGCCCCAGCTCAGGGAGGCTCGGGCTGGCATATCATATCGTGTGACTCAGCACCAGGAAGGGGATGTTACTTGTCTTTTTCTTTTTTAACCGAAGTCTCTGGCTTTTCTATTTCACGTCTCTCTTGAATATGTAAAACAAGTAACTACACCACCTACTCTTCGCTCTGCTCCATAACGACTATGAGGAGTGCTTCTGGCTGGCAACAGCGCCAGGCCCAAGTCCACGGCCCGGCCTGCCGAGGACTCTTACCTGGGGCTCCGGTGTACATGATGGAGAAGGCATTGATGGCGATGGTAGCGGCGTAGAACACGGGAAGCGCCCGGAGGCCGTTGGGAACGGGGTCCTCCTGCGGGTAAGGAGATAAGGGGGCAGGTCAGGACTCCAGGGGGTCCTGCAGACGGCTCAGGCAAGATGACACGCAGTGCTGCTCGGGGAAAGCCCCTCCCGGGGCTGTGTGCACCCCTGGGCCGTCCCTCCCACATGAGCGCTGTGTCAGAGGGCCACCACGGGGACCAGCAGAAACATCAAAGCACAAGGGACCGTGTGGGCTGGCGGGACACTTGGGGACAGAGAAGGGCTGCTGGTGAGGCGGCTCCCAGGACCCAAGCCCCAAGCCGGCCTCCCCTTCAGAATCCAGGGCACTGGCTATTCTAATTATGTGCGTGCTGGCCCCCTAAAATCCACCTTCCACAATATTTTCAGGCCTGAGCCTCCGAGGACGGCCTGAGAAAGTCAAGTGACTTCAACACCACGGGCTACTACTAGATTTTACGTGACTCTGTGACACACGTTTGCTGTGTTGAAATGCAGTGAACACAGAACCATGGGCTATGAGTTTCCAAATCTTTTCACAAGGTAGAGCATTTCCCCTTCAACTGTCACACTGAAAAGAAGTGTGGGCTCTCTGTCTAAGAAAACATTTTTTTTTAACAACCTTAGGCTTCTGGTACAACATTTCCTAAATCTAATGTTTCAATAAGAACAGTACTGCTTGTGTTTAAGGCAAAATATCACCTGGGAGAATATCAGAAATTTAGGGTTTGCAGAGGAAAAATATAGAGTTTGAGGGTTTGGATCCACCGAGGATTCTGAAGCAAAAATATGAACTGGGAACTCAAAGTAACACTCGCACGTAGGTGTTGCTTAAATAATTTCAAAAAGGGGCGAATTTCTGATGACCGTGTAAAACACTCTTGGACACTGACATGAATCTATTACCTACCTTATTACAAGGAAAATCAAGTCTAAAAATTTCTTTTTTTTTTGTAGGTCTGAACATTGATGAGAGCTATGGAAGTCAGGATCAGAAGAGACTATCTCAAAGGTTCCTACTGTCAAATGCAAACGTGTAGAAATTAAGTCCGTTTGCAGAACATAAGCGCATCAAGAGCCTTCCCAGAATGTCTCTAGTGGCCCCCAGCACTTGTCAGGAGGCCAGAGTGAATGGAAGTGAGGTGTAGGGGGTGCTGAGAGCAGGGGTGGGAGGTGACACAGCCGCGTGGGAGTCCTGGCCAGGGTCAGAGGCTGGCAGGTGAAGGACAGGTATGAAGGGGAGGGCAGGTATGAAGGGGAGGGCAGGGGTCGGGGAGGAGCACGCTGTCCCCTGATCTGCCATGGACCTGGGACAGGAACCCGGGCTGAACCAGAAACAGAATGCCCACATGCTCACATGCCTACCACCTCTGCTCCCAAACTGTTCTTTTCTGGGGACAACAGCTGCTAAAGATAGACTCCCAGCTGGTAATGTGGAAGGTGTAAAGTCTTCTGTTTGTGCGCTGTAACTGAATCACCTTATGTTTTCTTAAATAACCTACTCTTTTTTTGCCTTGCCAGAGGCACACAGGAACCCAGTTAACCGACCAGGGATCAGACCCTCAACCCCTGCATTGGAAGTATGGACTCCTAACCACTGGACCACAGGGAAGTCCCCAGAGAACCTATTCTTAACACACGATGACAGCTGTCTCACTGAGCCCCGTCTCTTTCCTCCTCCTGTCTCCCTCCCTGCCCCTCCTTTCTTTCCTTCCTTCCATCCACCCATCACTGGCCACCCATCCAAGCAGCCTTTGTTCTCTCTCAATAGACACTCAGCCAGCGGCTCGGAAGGGCTGGGCAGAGCTGGGCGCTGCCTACACATGTGAACAGGGAGTCACGGTTTCCACTCTCAACAGATCTCACAACGAGTGAACAGGGAGCCAAGCAGAAAATAAATCCCCGCACGACGATGTAAGAGTACAGTGATGAGAAGGCAGGGAGCTTGTGGGAACACAAAGGGAGGAGCCCAGTGGAAGCTGGGGTGGGAGGAGTGGCTTCCTAGGAAGGGACACCTGGGGGCGGAGGAGGGGCAGGAGCCCGCCTGGCAGGGATGCCCGGGTCAGCAGATATAAAAGGGGGAGGCTACCAGGCACCTGCCAAGATGCTAACAGGTTCCAGCACAGCGGGAGCCCCAGAGAAGGGATGGTCAGTGTGTGATTACCCAAGAGACCTCAGCCTGACTCGAAGAAGAGCTGGGTAAGGACACAGCTCAAGGTAGGCACATCCGATGTGCTGTGCTTGGCGTGTGCCGAGTGACCACGGGCAAGTGGCAGGGTTTATAAAGCGCTGTAACACCCCCTGACATTCCCCTAGAACACTGATCTCAGGAAGTTTTCATTTTCATCTCATTCTATTTTTGATTAAAAAAAAAAAAAATGTACCCTCATAGGTGTAGTTCCTCCTTTTTATCTTGTCCTCAAGGACAGGGAAAAAAAAAACCCAGTGTCTCACGCTTGCCTTCTCCATTAGAAAACAGAAAATACCTTCCATCTGGGTAAAAAAATTCTCCAGTTGTTTTCAGTGCTGGTCAGTTCCAAAATCGTAACACTGTCTTACTCTACTCTGTTTACTGGTCACAAAATAATTGTCTTTCCTTTTTGAGGTGTGAGCATAGCGCCCGGGAATGCTGGCCAGTGAACTAAGTCATAGGGCACGGCACCTTGCGTCCAGCGCTAGTTCTGGGGGCCCCGGTCCTCCGCCTCTTTATAATAATGTCTGATTCCAACATCGGGGGCTGTGCCTTAGTAATTATCCCCCTGAGCCCTCTCGCTATTAATTTTTATTGAGCAGAACCAAACTTAGGTCTAAAACTTAACTAAAAGAGATAATAAACTCGCTTACCTTTTTTAAGATGAACATTCTGATCAGTACAAACAGCACGCCAGACATGAAACCAGACAACAGTGGAGATATAAACCAAGAAGCAACTGAATAATTAAAAGAAAATCTAATGAATGTTAAAGTTCTGCACAATTCAGGTCCTATTTACAGAAAAAGCGGTAACTAACATACCGCACACATGTTAACACACATTCCTTGAATTATTCACCTTTCACTCAGAACTCAACAAACCCACTGACCTCCACACGGGGGTCACCACCCTCAGACACAAACCCCACCCTGACAAGCCTGAACTCCTCCAGCCCACCACGCACGTGGCCACCCCAGCTCTGACCTCTGAAGACGGTTCCTCTGATTCCCACTGAGCCCCTTCCTATGCCAGTTGCGGGGCTCGCTGAAAAGGGGACCCCGTCCCTTTCATATTCCAAGGCCAGCTGGGCCCTGTCACCCCGCAGCCTCTGGCCATGCCCTAGAAACATCTGCGGGAGTTTCCAAAAACCAGTTAACGCTCCGGCTCCAGCTCCAGAATTCTGATTTCAAAGGTTTGGAAAGGGGTTTCAGCACTGACATCTTTATTGTTCTCCCAGGTAATTCCAAAATGCAGCCGGAATCGAACCACTGTTTCAGGAGCCGGGGATCTCAGGCGAGCTTCCCAGGATCTCAGGTGAGTTTCCAGGGAGTTCATCTGAGTTTCCTGGGATCAAGTGAGCTCTCTGGCCATTTGTGTCCTGCCTGCCAGGTCAGGGGTCTGTTCAGGCTAGGGGTCCTGAGGCCACTGTGATTCATAAAACAATGGAGGTGGATGAGAGAGTGTTTTTTGCAATGGGCATGTGGGTACTTATGGGGTTTGATGGATTTCCCTCTCGCTGAGGAAGTCAGAGGCAGGACGCAAGCTGTCAGACCTCTCCGAACAGTTCCTACTGGGCAGCCCACAATGCAGAAGGAGTACCAGCTAGGCAGTGGGGGGCTCCTAGCAGCGGGGGTGAGCTCCTCACTTCCACACTTCCCCATCACCAGGAACGCTGACTCCTGGACAAGGGCCCCAAGTTTTTCTCTGACTACAGACTGATTTCAACCAGGTACATTTCTTAACCAACACCCCCCACCCCGCCCCACCGTGAACAGCAGATAAGACACTGGTTTTCAAAGCTGGATAACTACAGCATTTGATAAGAGCATGTGGAGTTAAAAAAAAAAACACAGAGAAACTGCGTAACGTTCACCATCTTTGCTAACAGAAATTTTAAGGGAAACGTATTATCAGCATACATGAACATTTAAAGGAAAAAACATAAGGGTAACTTTTAATAACACTTACTCTAGAAAATGTAAATTTTCCTTCTTATACGTAAAAGAAAATGCCAATTACCAATCTTGACCAGCTCCATCCACTGCACACCTTGGGTACCAATTGCGACGAGGGAGAACCCGATGGTGGCCCCGACGATGCAGTGAGTCCCCGAGATTGGCAGCCTCAGGAAGGATGCGATGAGCTGCCAGACAGCTGAGCCTGTGGGTTGAAGATAAACAACAAAGGCACAGCAAAGTCAGGCGCACGGCGCGGCGTCTCAGATCGCCACAGAGGAAGGAGCCCAAGCCACAGTCCTTCTCCCTCAGCCCTCACTGGGGCTGATTGTCTGCGGACTGTTTCTTAACAAAGCCCCGACAGAAACCACTCAAATAACTTTAGGCAAAGGAACGTTCTTCAACACGGAAGGGATAACGATGATTTATTCAAGCGAAGGTCTTTAATAGTATGAAAAGAAAAGCCTGATGCCTGCTAGAAGTCGCCTCTGTCACGTTGAAGAAGGATGCAGGTGATGAGTGAGTTCTGATGAGAAGCATGGCCAGGACCAAACAGGAGACTGAGAACCAATGAACATGGAGAAACAGGAAAAGCTGTGCATCAGAGATTTTGCTGTAGCTAACATGTTTTGGTCGCATCATAAGGAGACTGGATACAGACTACGTATACTAATCGAAACAAAAGAGGCCAAAGTACAAACATCAGATCACAGTGTTAGGACTTCCCTGGTGGTCCCATGCTGTGCTTAGTCACTCAGTCGTGTCCGACTCTTGGCGACCCCATGGATGGTAACCTACCAGGCTCCTCTGTCCATGGGATTCTCCAAGCAAGAATACTAGAGTGGGTTGCCATGCCCTCCTCCAGGGTAGCTTCCCAACCCAGGGATCAAACCCAGGTCGCCCACATTGCAGGTGGATTCTTTACTGTCTGAGCCACCAGGGAAGCCCTGGTGGTCCAGTGGTTAAGAATCTGACTGACAACACAGGGGACGCAGGTTTGACCCTGGTCCGGGAAGATCCCACGTATCGAGGGGAAACGAAGCCCATGAACCACAACTACCGAGCCAGCACTCTGGAGCCTGTGTGCCTCAACAAGAGAAGTCGCTGCAAAGAGAAGCCTGCGAGCCACAAGCAGTGAGAAGCCCCCACTCACTGCAGTTAGAGGAAAGTCCTAGCAGCAATGAAGACCCAGTGCAGCCAAAAAAAAAAAAAAAATCACAGTGCTGTACACCTAAAACCGGTATTACCAATATGTCACGTCAATATACGTCAATAAAAAAAATTAACAGTGTAATCTCATGCTGCTTTTCATATTTCTGCCTCGCCCATGAGAAGCAACTGTGGGACCAAACCCCACACTGGGCACCTACCCTGGCCCCGGCCGCCCGCCCTTCTCGGCCTGCTCCCTCCAAGCCTGCTAACTCTCAGCAGTCAAGAGGACCCCTGGGTTCTGGCTTCGTGTCCTTTCACCTCAACGTCACCACCCTCTTCCAGGCTTCATGTTTTTCTAGGCCAGAGTTCACTGCAGATATTTTCATAAGCAGATCAGGTTTTGCAGGGAGTATTAAAAGCATCGGCTGGGGAGAGATCGCTTTCAGAAACAGTTGTTGAAAAGCTCACGGAGGACCACGGGGAACAAAGGGGCCGGGCTGATAAACAGGGCACGTCATTAATCCCAAACGTTAATTCTGGAAATCTGGTTGCCTGGCAGCAGCAGTGCCTTCAAACAGACCCCTGGCATTTTCTCCCAAAATATCTGTGCTACAGAGGCTCATGAGAGGTCCCAGTTTGTGCAGCAAGGCTGACAGCTGCTCCAGGAGCGCTGGTCACCGTGACCTTTGAGCCGAAGCGGGCCGTGACCCCGAGTCTATCCCTGAAACGTGTGTTGGGAGCAGAAGGGCCAGCCTGGGGCTGCCAACCTGGTGACAGGCTGGATGGCGGCGCCCACGCTCCCCCGCGGACAGTTCTGTGAGCTGGGACACCTAAGCCCTGGGCTCCTAGGGGGACGGATTGTTTTAAAAATAAAGCCAGAGTTGGGAGTGTGTTACACAGCACAGAACCAGAACTGAAAAAGCAAGCTTTATGATTTATAGTCTTACAAAAATTAAAGTAACCCAGTGATTGACCTACATGAACTCAGACCATGCGGTTTTCTGTCTTGAAAGCCACTCTCCTCTCCCTAGGCTGACTTTACAACAGGAAGGTTTGGAAGCAGAGGCAAGGGGATGGGGCTGCCTGAGAGGAAGAGGGGAGAAGTGACCGGAGCATGGAGAGGAAGACAGAAGCCTTGTGTGCAGGGGTCTTGTGAGGCAGGTCTGGGTGAGAGGCCTCTTCGACCTTGGGGAACCCTGAAGGTGAACGGCGTTATAGTAATATTAAGAAAAACAGTGGGAAGGACTCCCGTAGAGGTCCAGTGGCTAAGACTCCGAGCTTCCGATGCAGGGGGCCCAGGTTCCATCCCTGGTCGGGGAACTAGGTCCCACACGTCATAAGTAAGAGTTTGCATGCTGCACCTAAAGCTCTGCATGCCACAATGAAGACCTGTGCAGCCAAATAAACACACAGCAATAAATATTTAAAAAAAGAAAAACCGTGGGAAAAAGAGTCTAACCTAAAGATAAAGGTGACCTGCCATGAAGGAAGGGATTAAGTGCAGGATTGGGGTACAAGGAGAAGACAGTGGCAGAGGACGAGATGGCTGAATGGCATCACCAACTTAATGGACATGAATTCGAGCAAACTCTGGGAGACAGTGAAGGACAGGGAAGCCGGGTGTGCTGCAGTCCATGGGGCTGCAAAGAGCTGGGCACAGCTGAACAACATAGGGTATGAGACAAAATCTGGGGAGACTGGGGGTTAAGATGGCATGTCTGAGGCTAGGGGCTCCCAGACGATGAAAGAATGGTAGCGCAGGTGTAGGTTACAGGGTGGCAGGAGACTCAGCGCTTCCTAGGGTGGTTCACTGTGATGGCTCGGTCCCGCTGTTGTGGGTATTGATGTGAAACGATGGAGAATTCTGAATTGTCAGTGGATTTTGGGAACCATGGGTGGTTTCATACTAAGTGGATTGACTACGGCTTTAGGGCTGAGCTAGAGTTTCCAGAAAGACTGTGTTCGGGAAGCCCGGCTGGCATGAACAACGAACGTCTTCCACCCAATCAACTTAACGCTACCATCATGCTATGGGAAAACAAAGAGACCCATGGGCTTAGGGCTAAGTTTATCAAGAAAAAAAGAGGAAAAAAAAATAGAGTAAAAAAGACCGGGAGGAAAGGGGTGGGGAAGGGATGTTTGCTTTAAAAGAGGAAGACTGGGGGAATTCAGACATTTGAACAGAATCATCTTGATTTGAGCCAAACATAATTATAGCACCATCTCAAAACTACCCAGAATTCTCATGTTCAAGGAAACCAATTTTAAATATCTAGGTAACTCTCATCTCAGCAACTCCCAACAAAATAGGTTTTGAGATTCATCTGACCACACATCAAAAAAAAAAAAAAGAAACCAAAGCAAACAAAATCAAGTTATTCAAGCAAAACCGCAAACTGCTTTGGTCAACCTAAATATAGTGGAGGTAAGTATCCTTCATTCTTTGAGTGGAGAGACTAGGCCAGGGGTGGGAAAACCCCAAAGCTGGACAAGTTATGCTGTCCACACAGCAAGTCAGTGGTAACACGGAGCTCAGCTTGCAGGCCTTCTGTCCACCTGGGGCCCCCGGGGCATCCTCACCAACAAATCTTGACAAGTACCACCACTCCCCGCAGGGCCCATCCAACACAGGGAGAAACTGCTGTTAAGGCTGAACTTCATCACTCTAGACCACATGGGACTCCACTCAGTACTCTGTAGTGACCTATATGGGGAATGAATCAATAAAAGAAAGGATATATGTATAACTGACTCACTTCACTATAGACCTGACACTAACACAATATTGTAAATCAACTATATGCCATCAAAAATTTAAAAAGACTGAACTCGGGCAATGTTTTTATTTCTCCTTTACTTTCAATATATCTTGTCCGCATCACTCTGACTGGCAAAACCTTAATTTCTGCTTGATATGATCTTCACTCTGACTGGCAAAACCTTAATTTCTGCTTGATATGATCCAATTCAGTCGCTCAGTTGTGTCCAACTCTTTGCGACCCCATGGACTGCAGCGTGCCAGGCCTCCCTGTCCACCACCAACTCCTGGAGTTTACTCAAACTCATGTCCATTGAGTTGGTGATGCCATCCAACCATCTCATCCTCTGTCGTCCCCTTCTCCTCCTGCCTTCAATCTTTCCCAGCATCAGGATCTTTTCAAATGAGTCAGCTCTTCGCATCAAGTGGCTAAAATATTCCAATGAATATTCAGGACTGATTTCCTTTAGGATGGACTGGTTGGATCTCCTTGCAGTCCAAGGGACTCTCAAGAATCTTCTCCAACACCACAGTTCAAAAGCATCAATTCTTCAGCGCTCAGCTTTCTTTATAGTCCAACTCTCACATCCATACATGACTACTGGAAAAACCATAGCCTTGACTAGATGGACCTTTGCTGGCAAAGTAATGTCTCTGCTTTCTAATATGCTGTTTAGGTTGGCCATAGCTTTTCTTCCAAGAAGCAAGTGTCTTAATTTCATGGCTTCAGTCACCATCTGCAGTGATTTTGGAGCCCCCCAAAATAAAGCCTGACACTGTTTCCACTGTTTCCCCATCTATTTCCTAGAAGTGATGGGACCAGATGCCATGATCTCAGTTTTTCGAATGTTGAGTTTTAAGCCACCTTTTTCACTCTCCTCTTTTACTTTCATCAAGAGGCTCTTTAGTTCTTCTTCACTTTCTGCCATAAGGGTGGTGTCATCTGCATATCTGAGGTTATTGATATTTCTCCTGGCAATCTTGATTCCAGCTTGTGCTTCTTCCAGCCCAGCATTCCTCATGATGTACTCTGCATATAAGTTAAATAAGCAGGGTGACAATATACAGCCTTGATGTACTCCTTTTCCTATTTGGAACCAGTCTGTTGTTCCATGTCCGGTTCTTACTGTTGCTTTTTGACCTGCATACAGGTTTCTCAAGAGGCAGGTCAGGTGGTCTGATCTGGTTGATATGATTATGTCTTACATATTGATCACCACTACTGAGGGTGATTTTTATAAGTAACTGTTATTTTTCTAAGGGAAATGTCAATTATACCTGACTATGATGAGAAGTATATATTCAGTGAAGGTGAGCGAAATTCAATCGTTATGATAACTATTACGGTAAATGAATTTTTGTTTGGTTGTCAAATCACCCTCTATTAAATTATTCTTCTTAGACATTCTTAAATAGCTGGGCACTCCATCACACCACTGTTGATGTCACCTATGAGGAGGTGGAGGTGGCGGCTGTCAACACGGCAGTCCACAGACTAGGTGGTCCCCAGGATCTCTTTAAGGGTTGAAGAGACATCCCCAGCCAAGACCACTGCTGCATCTGTCGGGCAACGTTGACAGTCTCATCAAAAGCAGTGTTTCCACTGTGCTTAATGTTTTCCTGCTTCTTTCTTTTGGCAGCTGCTTGAGGGCTCTGATGATCAGGGCAGAGGCAGAGGGAACCCCCTCAGTGTGGGCCTGTCTGTGCTGAAGGTCACATTCACTGTCATCCTCACACCCTCCAGTCACTGGTTGCCTTGGCCACGTCATCACCAACCTTTTTTCAGAGACAGACCCAGGTGGTCTGGTATTCCCATCTCTTTCAGAATTTTCCACAGTTTGTTGTGGTCCACACAGTCAGAGGCTTTGGCATAGTCAATAAAGCAAAAAGAGATGTTATTCCAGAACTCTCTTGCTTTTTCGATGATCCAGTGGATGTTGGCGATTTGATCTCTGGTTCCTCTGCCTTTTCTAAAACCAGCTTGAACATCTGGAAGTTCATGGTTCACATACTGCTGAAGCCTGGCCTGGAGAATTTTGAGCATTACTTTGCTAGCATGTGAGATGAGTGCAATTGTGCGGTAGTTTGAGCATTCCTTGGCATTGCCTTTCCTTGGGACTGGAATGAAAACTGACCTTTTCCAGTCCTGTGGCCACTGCTGATTCGCTTGGTAGCATTTAAATCCTTACTCATGACCTGTGTCTGCTTCCAATCAAAGACCTCAACTACTTCTCAGACTAACCTGCTGCCACAAAAAAGAATATGGGCCATCCCAAACCTGGCAAATGACCTGCACGTCCTTGGTGCTACAGAAGTGCTGCTGTGACTCATCTCGGGACCTGTGGGATGGAGCCGTGTTCTCGGTCCACCAGCATCCAGCCTCCCACAGCACGGCTCTCCCCACAAAAGCATGTGCCCTGCTGAAAACAGAAGGTGGCAGGACACCCCTCTCACCCCCCACCCCTTGCCCATGCAGACCCGTCACCTGCTGTGTCACCTGGACCTAGAGGCAAGCGGAGGAGGGTCTTGTCGGCTGCACCTGAGGCCCTGCCGCCCAAACCTCTCAGCTTGGTGAGGGAGCTCCCACATGCTGCCACAGGTCTGGGATCAGCGTGGGCAGAGAAGGAACCACTCATGCAGCCAGCGATGCTCTTACAATGTAGCTCACTGCCCTCCACACCCTCTTTCATCCAGGCACCCTGACCCTACCCATAAGAGGTCCTACTGCAAACAGGTGACGTACAAATGGTCTCCTGGCCGGAAAACAAAACAAGCATACCAGATGGAGCTCCCAGGGGCGGAATTAGAAAATCTGAACAAAAGCCAACAAAAGGATGACAACTGACAGACAAGACCAACGTTTCTTGAAACACAGGCACTTAAGATCCATTTGGTAACTGCTCTAGAACTTAAACTGAGAATACAAGAGTTAAGCTAATGAAAACTAGTTTTTGGCATCCAAGTTTTTAAAACACCGCCTTGGAACTAATGAAAAATATATGAAAAAACAGAAATAAACCATCAAGGTTTATAAATAAACCTAACTAAACCTCTGAAACACATTCACTTTAATGTGTTCTTTCTTTAAGAACTTTCAAATAGCTTAAAATGACAAAGAGCTATGCTACAAATATCTTTTTTTCTGGACTTTTTGAAAAGCACTGACTTAGCCAAAATCTATTTGAACACATTCAAGAAAGAAATGGTTGCCTGACATTTGAACACTGACCAAAATCATAACATACAGAAAGCACAATAAGACATAATAAATGAGAAACAAGTCTAAACAATATACATACACATATATTTTTTATATATATATAGCTGAATTACTTTGCTATACACCCGAAAATAACACTGTAAATCTGCTATACTCTTATTAAAAAAAAAATAACAACTATCAAACCAGTTTTTGAAAAGTTAAAGCAAAAGTCTCATTTATGGGTATGATAGAAGTTGGGCGGAGAAGTGGGTCAGTGGATACATTCCCACGGGTGGGAAGACGAGGCTACTTACCGACCATGGCACTGACCTCCCCGGCCATGAGTGTCTCCACGGTGTCGTTATATAGGTTCACGTCAATGATGCCCTTCCGGATGGTCTCTCCGACTTTGGCCCCCAGCAATACCGAGCCAGTGGTTTCGAAGATGGAAGCCAGGATACAGGCCTGCCTCAAGGTCACCACGCCCGAGCCCACGGCGGTACCAAATGAATTGGCAACGTCATTGGCACCCACAGAAAATGCCAAGATAAAAGCTATGATAAAACCCAAGATGACCATCCACAGGTACTCGTCCATCGCCATTGTGGAGGCGGGGAGCTGGGTGCTTTTCTTGTGCGGAAATCTCTGAAATCGGCTGAGCTTGAGGTTCTATGGGGCGTGAGGCTGAGAGTTCCTGTAAACAGTGAGTCTGCTCTGGAAAGTGCTGGGTGATGTTGGGGCTGCACAAACTGCTAACTGCTGGTTTTCAAACTACTGTCAGGACAGTTCATTGGGTTGTGTTCAGTCAGCGGTAAAACACATTCCATATTTTCCCTCCTGATCTGGGGAAGCTGTGAGGGCTCCTCCTGTGTCAGAAAGAAAACAAAAGGAATTAAGTCACCCCGAGGAACAGGCGACAACGGTCTGTTCTTTCAGAAAGAAGTATTTGGAGACGACTCATGGGCTCTGCCTTTCACATGCGTGCGGCCGATCTGACCATAAAGCAATGCAAGGACGATTACAAGCAGGCGAACTTCTACCCCTGTCACCACCAAAAAAGAGTTGATTCTAAAACTTTAGAGGGTAACCACGCTTTATGATTATAGACTGACAGGAAGTCCTACTAGGGTACATTTTTACACAGTTTGAAGAATATATGTGGCCTGTATTTTAGAAGGAAAAAATTCTGTCAGAGGAGCAAAAGAAAAAGAAATGAGAAATTCAGAGCTACAGAGCCCATCAAATACACGGAACGTGCCTAGCTTCTTGGGGCAGGGCTATCCCAGCGTGGCTGTGACACTGTGGGCTATGGCTCCCTGTCCACCTGCTCACACACACACTGCACACCGAGCTTGCCAACCTGTGTCTGAGCACAAAGTGACCCGTCCACCGGGTGATGGGGGAGACGGAAGCTGAAGGGGCTTCCCAGCAGGATGGGGACACTGGAGCGGAGCCACCTTGTCAGAGCGTGAGGGAGAGCAAGCCACTACGCACCGCCTCCCACCTCACCTAGGGATAGCCAGAGGCCTGAGCACAGCCTGGGAGGTCTCCCCAAGGCACCCCCAGATGTCCTTAGGGTTCCCTGCAGAGCCCTGGGGAGTCCCAAGGAAATCTGGGAAAAGCCCTGGGGAAATCTGGGGGGAGCCCCAGGGAGATCTGGGGGGGGAGTCGCAAGGAAATCTGGGGGCAGCGCCAAGGAGATATGGTGGAGCCCTGAGAATATCTGGGGAGGAGCTCTGATCCCCAGGGTTCTTCCAAAGATCTCCTTGGGGCTGCCCCTAGATCTGCTCACGACTCCCCCGAGACCTCCCCAGGGCTCCCCCTAGATCTGCTCAGGGCTCCCCCAAGATCTGCTTGGGGCTCCCCCTAGATCTGCTCGGGGCTCCCCCCAGATCTCCCCGGGGCTCCCCCAAGATCTGCTCAGGGCTCCCACAGATCTCCTCGGGGCTCCCCCTAGATCTGTTTGGGGCTCCCTCCAGATCTGCTCGGGGATCCCACAGATCTCCTCGGGGCTCCCCCTAGATCTGTTTGGGGCTCCCTCCAGATCTGCTCGGGGATCCCCCAGATCTCCTCGGGGCTCCCTCAGATGTGCTCGGGGCTCCCCCAGGTCTCCCCAGGGCTCCCTCCCTAGATCACCCCCTGCCGGATCTCCTCTCACCCCCCGAGCCCGCCCAGGCTCACTGACCTCAGGTCCTGCCCACCTCCTCCCCGCACTTGCTCCTGCCTCTTGTATGAAAGCCGCCAGCTCCCTCAGCTCAGGGCCTTCATACCTGCTGGTCCCCGGGCCAGAAACAGTCTCTCTGCCAGCTCACCGCCTGCTCCAAGCCCCTTTCTGCCCAGACATCAGCACCAGAGCGGCCCCGACCTTGTCTGACAGCAGCGCCACCCCCACCCCGTGCCATTACCCCCCCTCTCACCCAACTGTTCGCCTTCCCTACTGAGCGCCTCATTCGTTCACTCATCCACCCACTCCCGTCCGGCTTCACGCACGGGGTTCCCAGCTCTGCCTCCAGCACACAGACTAGCATCCGGCACGGGATAGGCCCTAGTCAAGTTGCTCAGTAAGTGAAGAAAGAAGCTATTAGATAAAGGAAGAAAACTCTTGCACAGGCTTCTTCCCGGGATGAAGAGGTGATGTCACAGAATTCACACATCCGTGAAGGAAACACGTCGTGAAAAGCTTCAGAGTTGCGGTGTTCTGTTATCACACAGAGTGCCACGTCTGTGTACCTGAGCGGTTCTCAGCATTGAGAACGATGCCCATAAATGCTTACTGAACTGAGTTAGCCTCATACACCACGTCACGTAAAATATAACCATCAGTCAACATTAAGGTTATCTAGCGGGAAAAAAGCAGGACACAAAATTTACGAACCTATGACTGTGGCAGTGTTAAAGGGCATATAAAAGACCCACAGGTAATTCACTAACAGTGGAACGGCGGTTGAGCTGACGAGCGGTAGTAGAGATGAAGCTTTTCTTTCCTCCCCAAACTCTACGCTGTCGTGACGTGCTTTCCAAATTAAAATAATACATAAAAACAAATCAATAAATATATAGAACCATCTCTTTAGAGAAAATGATCAACTAAAATGAAGCAACCACACGTGCTGGCAGCGCGACAGGCCCAGGATGAAGCAGGAAGTGTGCCCAGACCACCAACTCACTTTCTCAGCTTTGTAGCCCACGTGACTCCAGAGACGTGGGGGAAAGACCACACTGAGCAGATAAGTGAAAATACAAAGTCAAACCGGTGTGGACCAATATTATCCACCGTGAAATACAAAGAATTCTAGACGAAGCCTTGTTGGTCAGGTCAGGGGCCCCAGAGGCCAACAAGGGCAGTACTCGATGCTGTTTACTGAGCGCCCTGGTGGGCCCGTCACCGGGAAGATGCTGAGTGACATGGGATGTGGTCCAGGAAGGGAGACGGATGCTCGTCAACAGACACACGTCAGACTATCAGGTGTGCCAGGTGCTAAAGCGGGGAGGCCCACATTGTACACACAGCCTCACGAGCGCACAGACGGGGCACCTGGTCTGGGTGAGCAGGAGGGGGTCCCCTGCCACCTAAGGCTGGGGGGTGTCAACCTGGGACTGGGGGGCAGGTTACTCCAGGCGGTTCCCAGTTGGGAAGGAGTGGCATGAGGGAGGAGACCAGAGGTAGCCCAGGGAGATGGAGGCTGGGCTGGACCACACTGCCGGTGGCCAGCTGCTAACACTGGGAGGCTCTGTTAGAGGGGTGCTGACGTGCTTAGGCTCCCCTTTCTGGAGGCCCCAGCCACAGTGCAGAGTGGGGCCAGGATGGAGGCAGGAGGGGATGTGGGGAGACTGCCTCTGAGGCCTCCACACGGCGCAGGCGCAGATGGGGTGTCCTGAGCTGGGGATGGGGTGGACGGGGAAGAGAAGGGATGGAAAGAGGGGTTCCGGGGGCAATGCCGCCGGGACGCAGTGCTGGCTCATCAGTGGGGATGGAGGCAGAAGCTCTGGGCTGAGGAGTCACCAGGCAGGGTGTTCTCCCATCTGCGCTGTGCTTGGTTTTGTTGGTAGGTGGCAGGGTGGGGTCTGGGCACAGCTCATGGCTGGACACAACACACGCAGGGGGTGAGGCGAGGCCCTTGGGCCGCCTCTGCTTGGACTGAGGGTTTTCACAGCCTTTGTGGTCCCGGCACCATTTCAGAGCAGGGGCTCGCTCTCCCACTCACACGACCTTAGACAGCTTATCTCCACATTGACGTCTATGCTCCCTACTTCATGCTCAACCCCCAAAGTTCTGAAGCACCTGGCCGAGGAGAAAGGCCTGCTCCTTTTAAGAGACCAAACGATTTCCATCTTGCGTGATATTTACCCAGCCTATTTCCTATTGCAAGTACCAACACTTTGATTTTCTTCATTGATTTTTATCCAACATGGGCAAAATGAAGTGCTTAAATAACTACACAACAGGATGCATTGAAAAACAGGGTCACACTGCTGAAACTGAGCCCTTGGCAGGCCGGAAAACCACCGTGCAAGCAGTAGCTAGTCAAGAACGTGGCCAAATTCAGAGTGGCCAAGGCCCGACCAGGAGGCTGGTGTCTGAAAGTAGAATTTTGAAGGGTGCGGGGGGTGGTTGATCACATCAGGGCAGAAATTCAACTTATTCAATAAGTGATGCTGGGCTGATGTGCCAGCTGCTAACCATCTAGAAGGAAGAAAAAAGTGAGATTCCCTACCTTACCCCAAGTGAAAGATTTAAATGTAAAAACTGAAATCAGGATAAAGGCTACAGGTAAATATTTTCTCGGTACTGGGACGGGGACGCCTAGATGTGACACTGGCTGCACTGGACGGAAACACACGTGCGTTTGCGGGAATCCTGCAGACAGTGGCTCTGAGTGTGGCAGCAACAATGCAAACGCCTTCTCTCTTCCTCAGCGGCGATGCTCAGCCCCGGGCGACGCCGATCAGAAAACCTCCAGCAAATGCCTGTTCTTCCTACCTCTCCTCCGAGGGCTTTTCTGAGAAGTGTCAGGATGTGACAGGGGTGGGGGGGAGTGGGGAGTCTGGAACCAAGCATTCCTCTTCCCTCTCTTTGCCCAAGTATGAAAACCCCTAAATGGCCAGACTCACAGACCTAGGGTTACAAGATGGTCATCGGTTTTCCGATGCCCCCAACCTCTTGCACCGGAGGAGAGTTTGAACTCCCACAAGAAGTACTAAGGGTTTCATAGGGTCTGTGTCCCAGACGGGTCATGTTCACAAGGGCCTGCCTGTCCGCGGTGAGCCAGCATCTCAGCTCACCCCGGCGCGGCCTGGCGCCTGGGCCTTCGGCTCCGAGCCGTGCTCCCAGGGCTCCTGCGTGGAGGCTTCCAGACTCTCTTCCTCTGTCAGCATTGACTCAACTCTCCCCAACACCCTCCTCCCCACCCTGGGAATCGGAATGTTTACAGAAGCGTGAAAACAAACATTCTCAGAATATTTCTAGTCAGGTTTGTACACTGCTTAAGAACAGGAATGTTGCTGAGCTGTGGCATTTAATAAACTTCGGTGCGCAGAGAAGCCTGGATCGGGGGGTCCTGCTCTGAAATGCTGCAACCCCAGGAGACCCTTGACCCTCCCAGCAAAGGTCTGCTCCAGCGCCCCCCGCTCCCCACAGGCCTGGGGTCTAACCATCTCCCCAGTCGGCACCTACCAGCCCCAGACAAGCAGGTCCACAGCGGGGGGCTGGGGGCTCCTCGGGGACCCAGACTCACACAGAAAAGAATCACAAAGATGACTTCCGGCTTTTTCCCCAGGTACACACCGATTTCCATCAGTTCACCTGCCAATCTCGAACTCAGGTGTTTTTTTTAAAAAAACACCTCTGATCCTGAAGGACGCTGATTGAGCCAGTGTCACGTTTCACCCAAGTCCTTTTCCTGCCCCTGTGATGCCGAAGGAATTCAATAAATCTATAAAATGTCTTATTTCCTGGATCTGCTAGGAAACAGCCTAAGTAGGGCAAGGTCCTACTTGATGAGCCTTAATCTTATTCACTGACATGAGCTGAGTCATAATTAACAGTTGCCTCCATCCTCCTCGATTCAGAAGCAGATACCAGGAGAGGGTCCCCTGTGTCGTTCTGGCCCAGGAGGATCTTTTCCGAAGGCTCACGGCTGCACCCAGGCCAGGCCTGCCCGCCAACAGACAACAGGAAGGAGCCAGGTCCCCATGCAGAAAACCTGGGGCTCTGAAGTAATTTCCCAACTCCTTTCCTGAGGCCCCAGGTACCTCACACACACAACTCTCTGCTCTCCCGGCAGCCCGCACTGCGTCGGGAGTTCTGACACTTCGGTCAAAACGTCGGGGGAGACAGGTATCCCTTCAGGGGCAGGATGTAAAATCTGCTACCTGTGGGTGAGCCTGACGAATAAGATGTAAAGATTACGAGTTTTTTCCCCTGGTGATATTTCAACAGAATCAAAGCTTTCACTTTTGGAATCTTGCAGAAAACAGTGCAGCAAACACAAACATTTTTTTCACCATTCAGGATGTAGACCTTGTCATAAAGCGTCTCTGTTAACATTTTTCTTGCGTAGCTTGTTGATTTTACAGGCTTAAAAGGTAAAAAAATAGTTCAAAAAGTAACGTATATTTAAGATAGAAAACACTGAGCTTCACGTTTTCACACAAATGATGAAAAATTGAAGGTTTACTAGGAAGGGTCTGACACAGGTCTCAACTCCCTTTTAAAGGGCCTGTTCCCAGATAAGCCACACGGCACTGCGAGCAGAGGCACCTGGAGACTGGCAGACGGGTGCTATCCCGATGCAGGCAGGGAGGAGCGGGGGGCAGAGGGGGTGAGGAGGGAGGAGGGAGAGAAGGGGAAGGAAACGACTCAGAAGGCCAGGGACCACCCGGAACAGGGGACGGAGCAGGGACACAGAGCCTGATAACAGCGACGCTGAGACGTGCAAACTGAACAGAAGAGGCCGGGACGTTGGCCCAGCCCAGAGTGTCCTTGCCCCCGCCTTTTCTCTCTCCTCTTAAAGGGGGGCACCTGTTTCTCCCACCTGGAGAAGGGGCCGAGCCCAGGACAGGCCACCCCGGGTTCACCCCAGTCTACAGCTGCCCTGGGCACGTCATGGCTACGCCCTGCCTGAGAAGCGGGAAGAAGGGCACCCAGCACAGTGGTGTGTGAGGTCCCAGCTAGGCACAGGGGGTCCACACGCGGCAGAGAAAGCCCTGGGCGATGGGCAGGAAACCTGAGGCCTGAGCCTGGCCCTGCTACTAACCCGCGATGTGACCACAGATAAGTCTTATTTCATCATCATGAATAATAACACATGGACTTTTTGGAATTATTGTCAGGGTCAAATCCATTTTTTTCAAAGTGTTTGCGCGTCGTGGTTGGCTTCAAGCAACTTGAAGTTATTGGTTATCGGGGCAGCCACAGGGAGAATGAGAGCCGAAGAGTTCAAAATCCTTCAGGAAGGGTCTTCCTCACACACGGCCCCACCTCCCTGGAGGACTGCTCTTCTTCCTGCTGTACAAACTCTGGCCTTGTCTTTGCCTAAAGACTGACACACACTGTAAGGTTCAGGAACTTCGTGGAGGGGTGGACGAAGGTGAAGGGGTAGAGAGACAAGAACTCGAAAAAGTGCTTGGAAAAAAAATCCGCACAAAATGGCAAAGTCATTTTGGAAAAGAACTCGGGGGTTCTCATACCCCAAGGCATATGCTTACTGTGCAAGCCAGCGGACCCGAGAGAAATGGAAACACACGTCCATACGGGAGACACTATGTTCTCTCACGAGCAGTTGGTGTTACTATGCACGTGTGTCAAACCTTACGCAACTGTGCACTGACAACCGGTGGGCCTGCCTGTATATAAATTATACTTCAGAAAACGAAGATCACGGCATCCGGTCCCATCGCTTCATTGGAAACAGATGGAAAAACAGTGGAAACAGTGTCAGACTTCATTTTTTTTGGGCTCCAAAATCACTGCAGATGCTGAGTGCAGCCATGAAATTAAAAGACGCTTACTCCTTGGAAGGAAAGTTATGACCAACCTTGATAATATATTAAAAAGCAGAAACATTACTTTGCCAACAAAGGTCCGTCTAGTCAAGGCTATGGTTTTTCCCGTGGTCATGTATGGATGTGAGAGTTGGACTGTGAAGAAAGCTGATCGCCGAAGAATTGATGCTTTTGAACTGTGGTGTTGGAGAAGACTCTTGAGAGTCCCTTGGACTGCAAGGAGATCTAACCAGTCCATTCTAAAGGAGATCAATCCTGGGTGTTCATTGGAAGGACTGATGCTAAAGCTGAAACTGCAATAGTTTGGCCACCTCATGCGACAAGTTGACTCACTGGAAAAGACTCTGATGCTGGGAAAGGTTGGGGGCGGGAGGAGAAGGGGACGACAGAGAATGAGATGGCTGGATGGCATCACCGACTCTGTGGACATGAGTTTGAGTGAACTCCGGGAGTTGGCGTGCTGTGATTCACGGAGAGTCGGACACGACTGAGCGACTGAACTGAACTGAACTGCACTGAACTGAAGGCTGCTTAGAAGATAACATTGGAATATATAAACATGTGCGGTGATGGATGCATTAACTAACTGTGCGGGACTGGATGCATTAATCAACTAGATGGGAAGAATTCTTTTACAATGTACATGTTTAAACACACATAAAATCACCACAGGGTACACTTCATATTGTAATATTTAAATGATAATCTTACTTGATCAATTATACCTCAACAGAGCTGAGGGGGATGAAAAGAAAACAATACAAGTCAGAGGTGGTATTTTCCCTTCCTGCCACACTGTCCAGCTGGGATGAAGAATAAAAGTTAAACAGTTAAAAAAAAAAAAACAGCAGCGAGGAAAGAAGGAACATTCCAGCTAGACACAGTACAACCATCCAGTGCGACCAGGGTCAGGGGCACGCCGTCACCCTTGCTCCAAGCAGTGGCATCGAGAAGCAAAGAACTAACAAGACCCGAGGAGGGGCTGCATCCCAGGGAAGTCCTCCAGAGAGGGACTCGGACACAACTTTTCTGAGGTCAGAGATGAGAGAGGAAGGCCCACCGCCAGGATTGCCCGCTGACCCCCCTTCAGGATGGGCATTGAGCGCTTCTACAGAGAAAAGATCATGGGTCTTCCCCTGGAGACAAGTCTCTCCCTTCCACAGGAGCCAAAGAGAGGCCAGGGCATTTCATGAGCATTTGAGCTCAGGGCAGATACAAGCTGTTTTGGCTGAAAATCACATCTGTGGCGGGCCACGGGCTGGAGACGCATGACATCTAAACTTGTGGCCATCTCATGGACCGAAGTTTCTGGGAGGCTGCCGCCGCCGCCGCCGCCACCACCGCCACCGCCGCTAAGACACTTCAGTCGTGTCTGACTCTGTGTGACCCCATAGACAGAAGCCCACCAGGCTCCCCCGTCCCTGGGATTCTCCAGGCAGGAACACTGGAGTGGGTTGCCATTTCCTTCTCCAGTTACCGTAAACGAGCGGATGAGACAGTAAACGTGTCACCTTGTTTGCAACTCCAACACCAAATTCTAAAGTCGGTCCTGTAATGTCATCCCCCGTAAGTACAGTCAGAAGTGATTTACACACTTCCGAGTGACACTGTTTATTTTCGTACGCGAATTGGTGCTCGTCCACTTGCCAGGCTGGCCAGAGGCAGGGCCAGCCAGGTCCTCTGCCTTGAACAAGAAGGACTCAGGCGGGGAACGGGTGTTCTGTATGCCGTGACTCTCAACAGTTAAAAAAAACCGATAATATGAAATGTGAATAAACACTCATGTACAAAGATGTTCATTCCAGGGTCATCTATGACCATCTTGAGAAAAGAGGAAACCACCTAACTTTCCTCAGCCAGACAGGAGAACGGCTGAGGAAACACGGGTGACTTCTGAAGAGGAAGTTTTATGTAGTCACTAAAATGGTGTAACGGGAGAGCTTTGCATGACAGTGGAACATGGTAACAATGCTGAGTGAAAAAGGGGTTCACAAAATGGCCTAGGCCACACTGCAACTGTGCTGAAGAGCGCACCGGTCATGGGACGAAAGAAACAGGCCCAAGTTTAGAGCGATTCCGGGTGTTCTTTACATTTTTTTATATTACTGAAATTTTCTACCGTGAGCAATTACTACTCGTATTATTGAGAAAAACGCCTAAAAACACTACGAAGAAGAGTACATTTTTCCCCCCCAGGTTAGGAATGTAACGCCAAAATAAGCTTAGTTTTTTCCTAGTAAACAAAATGAATTTCGTATGCATCTGCCTGTTTTCGGCCTCTCGGAGATCTCTTTCCTCCTTACAACCCACAACGTGAGCTGTACTGAACGGTTCTGCTCTCTTGCTTTCTCTTGTCTTTATCTCTCAATCTCAAGGCTGTCTCCCCACTCCTGTCTGAGCCCAGGGGGCACGGGTCTCTGTGTGCTTCGGGGCCTCCCGTGTGTGGGAGTGTGAGGGTCCATCCTCTGTCACACCTGCTCCCTCTCTGGTCTCCTCTCTCACCTTCCTGATGAGTCTCTGGAGGTTCTGGCAGCCAGGACTGAACTTCACCCAAAGAATAAGAAACCTTCCTGACGGTCCAAGTACTTCACAGTATTTGAGGGTAATGTTGACAAGAAACAACCTACGTGATTAACTCTTTTAGCCTATTTTGGTTCAGAGACTTAGAGAACATTCGCATCTGAAGGGACTCAGTTCAGTTTAGTCGCTCAGTCACGTCCGACTCTTTGTGACCCCATGAACCGCAGCACGCCAGGCATCCCTGTCCATCACCAACTTCTGAAGTTTACCCAAACTCACGTCAATTGAACCGGTGATGCCATCCAACCAACTCATCCTCTGTCGTACCCTTCTCCTCCTGCTCTCAATCTTTCCCAGCATCAGGGCCTTTTCCAGTGAATCAGCTCTTCGCATCAGGTGGCCAAAGTATTGGAGTTTCTGCTTCAACATCAGTCCTTCCAATGAACACCCAGGGACTTTAGAAGTCATCTACTCTGATTTTGGTCCTTTTGAAGATGTGACTGTCCTCACTGGAAGTGCAGGTTGTGATGACCCACTCACTCCACAGGAGATGCCCCAAGGAAAGCAGCGGAAGTGATGCCCTGGGGAGGTACCCATCAGACCTTCTCAGTGACACTGGCTCTGGCCCTGGAGCTGGGATGCCTTGAAGTCCTGGCCTCCGCAGGGAATGGGAGGGCAGAGTTGATGGGGAAAGACGAGAGGGTGATAAAGACAGCGGATAACCAGGAATGCTGCAGAGCCTGCATCCTGGAATGTTCTCAGGGTCCGATGACGTCTTGACTCCTGTGCATCATCCAGAGACCACAGGGCCGGGAAGGGGCAGGTTAGCCTGGAACCACGAACCACAGGATTGTCCTGTGGGGAGAGCGGGTGGAAAGCTCCAACCCTCTCTCGAGCTGTGCAGTCAGCGGCCTCATGAGTTTATGGAACGTGAACCCACTTCTTCTTGTCCCCCAGCTACAGTTTCCACTGCGGAGCCCGTGGGCTCAGCCCTCATTCCTGGCACAGCCAGTCTCCCTCTGCATTCCTGTCATTCTGACATTTAAATTTCTTCTGGGCTCATAGAGCACTTGTGTTATTTAGATGTTTTCCACACAGCCTTTTGCTCTCTGGGAAGGCGCTGGCTAAATCTAGTAAATAAGCATATATCTTTTTTAAAAGAATAAAGAAATAAAAGCAAAATTCATTCAAATGAGATAGAGTTAAAGGAGTTGAGATGATCTGACCTGGAGGAAAGATCTAGGAGGTCCTGCATGACTTACATGAAAAATGGTTCTTAAAAACGGAAAGATCGCCTCGGGAGGTGCAAGTGCGAGTGCCTTGTGGTATTCAAATGGGATTTGACTGACTGAGTGATGGGTTAAAGTAAGAAAGCTTTTATCTGTCGTTTCCACTTTAAATGGATAATTCCGTGAGTGTCTGTCTCGTTGAAACCCCATGGACTGCAGCACGCCAGGCTTCCCTATCCATCACCAACTGCCCAAGCTTGCTCAAACTCATGTCCATAGAGTTGGTGATACCATCCAACTATCTCATCCTCTGTCGTCCCCTTCTCCTCCTGCCTTCAATCTTTCCCAGCATCGGGGTATTTTCCAGTGAGTCTGTTCTTCGCATCAGGTGGCCAGAGTATTGGAGCTTCAGCTTCAGCATCAGTCCTTCCAATGAATGTTCAGGGTTGATTTCCTTTAGGATGAACTGGTTGGATCGCCTTGCAGTCCAAGGGACTCTCAAGAGTCTTCTCCAACACCACAATTCAAAAGCATCCATTCTTCGGTGCTCAGCTTGCTTTATGGTCCAACTCTCACATCCATACGTGACTACTGGAAAAACCATAGCTTTGACTGGACGAACCTTTGTCGGCAAAGTAATGTCTCTGCTTTTTAATATGCTTTCTAGGTTGGTCATAGCTTTTCTTCCAAGGAGCAAGCGTCTTTTAATTTCATGGCTGCAGTTACCATCTGCGGTGATTTTGGAGTCCAAGAAAATAAAGTCTGTCACTGTTTCCACTGTTTCCTCATCTATTTGCCATGAAAAGGCTACCGAGAGAAAATACATTATCAGCCCCTCTTTATCTAATTGGAGATAGAGCAGTCTTTCATCGTTAATAAGAAAAGCTACACTCAGATAGGAGGAGAAAACTTTGTAATTCAATGGGCTGCCTCACAGTGAAATGAGCTCCCACTGGAAATGTGGAATTACCTGCAGTGGAGATTTGAAAAATAGGTTGTGACCAACTTGCCAGAGTGTTTTAGGTGCAATACTGCTTGAAACCCAAGGACAAGAACAGCTGAGCCTTAGATGTCTATTCCCACTCCCAGGCAGAAATGGCTTCTGATCATCTTTCCCCTTCTGTATGCACTATAGACAGGTTCCCTCCAAATATTCTAGGTAACCTGTTTTTGTTCACTCGTAACCAAAAACAGATTTGCTTTCAGGAGCAAATCACTTAATATCCTTTCTATCAACTGGCAAACCTAAGGATCACTTGTTCCTATTCTGTGCCCTGAAGTGTTGGGCTGCTTGGCCAAGTCCCAGGAGCTATATTAGGGAAATACTTTCCCTTCAGCCACGGTTTAAAATGGAACCATGTATATAAATAGACATCTTGGTTCTTACATATTTATTTGCCATTTTTGTTCTGAGTATAATGGAAGTTCAATAAAAATGTTAATGATACTTATAAAAACATTGATTCCCAGCTACCACTACATATTATTTCTATTACTGGAACATTAATATAAATGGAAGAGTTGATAGATGAAGATTATTATCTTAATTATTATCCATGCTCAGCTTACAGCCCTGTATTTCTTATTTTTATCCCGGAGGTTCTTAAGCAATAATTCTTAGGCAGAAGCAAGAGAGGACAAATAATTATTAAAATGACTTTAGTTGGACTTTTTCTCTCTGTGAGGGAGCAAAGTCCATTCAAATCTCTGAAGTACCTCATCAGAAGGCCGCAAATTTGATTCAATTCCACCAACAGGTGCAAAATAGTAGTGTAAAGCAGCCTAAACAAGGCAGTGAGTCCATAAATTTGGTTGATAAGTCAGGTGAAAATTTAGCAGTTCTTCATACCTCTGAGACTATGAAATTAAAGTCTTGTTACTAAATTTAGAGGGGCTTTTCTGGAGGCTCAGCAGTAAAGAATCCACCCACCACAGCAGGACACATGGGTTCGATCCCTGGGTTGGGAAGATCCCCTGGAAAACGAAACGACTACCCACTCCAGTATTCTTGCCTGGGAAATCCGATGGACGGAGGAGCCTGACGGGTTACAGTCCAAAGAATCAGACACAACTTAGTGACTAAACAACAACAGCTCAATTAAGCAACCATAAGCATTTGCTTGATATCACCTTCAAAAAACCATAGGGAAAGAAGTGTTTTAAAAAAGACAGCTTATAAGATTTCTTTGAAAATTATTTCCCAGTTCTGAGAGTGCTCCTGTTGCTTCGTTCCTCATGTATGATTAAGACAGAAACTTCCCAGGGCAAGTCACTAGCTCCCTTTGTCTGCTCCTTTTAGAAAACTTGGAGCTAGGAAGGTGCTTGTATGTGAACATAAGGAGCTTTCTTATAACAGCCAGAAAGCCACCAGATATAAGCTGCTCTTCCGTGATATTTGAAATCAGTTAAGAGAATAGAAAGAAATATATACTGTCTTTGATCATCACCTACTTCGTCACCTTTACTGGAGCTCCTGGGTGTATCCCAATTGCTGTCTTGTGTCACTTCCTTTCAGCCTACTGAACCGAACTCGTTTTAGTATTTCTGGTAAGGTGGACCTGCCAGCAGGGCATTCTCCCAGTTTTTATTTACTTGCTGATGCTCCTATTTAGAAAGATAGCTCTCCAGGATACAGGATTCTCTCAGCATTTTCACGGGTCCTCTCGCTGCTGCCTGGCCTCCACTGCTGCGAGAGTCCCTGGGCTTCCCTCAGACGCCGTGAGCCACGTCTGCCTCTCTGCATCCCCACTTTCTCTTCAGCTTTCAACACTGTGACTGTAACATGTCTGGGTGTGGATCTCTGTGTGTTCATCCTAACTGGCATTTGTTAAGCACTTTTGGTGCGCAGATTAGTGTTTCTCATCAGTTTTGGGGATTTGCCAGCCATGACTTCTTTGACTGTTTTTCTGCCTCTTCTCTCTCTTCTCCTGGTATTCCTGCTGGGACTCTTCATAGTGGCCCATGTTTTTCTGAGACTCTGTTCATTTTCCCTCATTGCTTTTTTCTTTCAGTTCTTCAGACTACGTAACTTCTATCACTCTATCTTCAGATTCGCTGCTTCTCTCTTCCGAAAAAGCAAATCGACTGTGGAGCCTCCTGATGAGTTTTTCATTTTGGTTACTCTACTTTTCAACTCCAAAATTTCCATTTTAAAAAAAGGTTTTAATTGTGATCAAAATAAGCATAGAATTTACCATGTAACTATTTTTAAGTGTATAGTTCAGTGACATTAAGTACATTCACATTCATTGTGTAAACATCACAACCATCCACCTATAGAGCTTTTTATCTTACAAAACTGAAACTCTGTACCCATTAGACAATAATTTTCCACTTTCCCTGGCCACCACAGTTCTACCTTCAGTCTCTATGAATCTGACTGTTCTAAGTGCATCACGTGAGTGAAATCATACACTATTTGTCTTTTTGTGAGTGTCTTATTTCACTTAGCATAATGTCTTCAAAGTTCATCCTTGTTGCAACGTGTCAGAATTCCCTTTTATTTTTAGGCTGAATAATAGTCCATTGTAGGTATGGACCATATCTTATTTATCCATTCATCTGTTGATGGACTTCTGGGTTGCTTCTACTTTTTGGCTATTGTGAATAATACTGTTAAAACGGTGTACAAATCTCACTTGAAGTCCCTGCTTTTAGTGCTTCTGGGTACACAACCAGAAGCAGAACTGCTGGGTCAGATGATAAATCTGTTAGATTTTTCAGGAACCGCCACACTATTTTGTACAGCAGCCACGCCATTACATTCCCACCAGCAGTGCACAAGGGTTCCAGTTTCTTCACGTGTTGCTTTCTATGTTATCGTTTTTCAGGAGAAGCCATCCTAATGGATATGAGGTGAAATCTCACTGTGGGTTGGACTTGCATTTTTCTAGTGATTACTGTTGGTGCATCTTTTTATGTGCTTGCTGGCCATCTGTATGGAGAAATGTCTATTTAAGTCCTTTGCGGAGTTTTGAATCAGTTTACTCTTCTGTTAAGTTGTAGGAGTTCTTCATATATTTATATTGTGGATACTAGCCCCTTATCAGATATATGATTTACAAATATTTTTCCCCCATTCTGTAGGCCGGCTTTTCACTCTATTGCTTGTGTCCTTTGATATACAGAAACTTTTAATTTTGCTATAGTCCAATTTATCTGTCCTTACTTTTGATTTTGGTGTCATAACAACATTTGGTTATTTTTTTTTTTTTAATCATTTCTATCTCTTTTAAGGATAGTCTCTATTTGATGAGTCACTGCCACCAATTTTCCTTGAATTCTGTCAGAATAGTTTATTTTAGATTTTGAACTAAGATAATATAATAATAGCTGCTCTGAAGTCTCTGTCTGCTAAGTTCAATAAATGGGCCCCTCAAAAGCAGTCTCCTGTCTGCTCACTTCTCCTGTGTATGGATCACAGCTTTCAGTTTCTCTGACACGTCTCATAATTTTTTCTTGAAAAATGGACATTTTACAAAGGACAATTTATATTGTAGCAACTCTGGTTACCGGTACTCCCATCCCACAGAGGTTGGTTGTTATTTGGCTGCTCACTTGGCTGGACGAATGTGGTGACGTCTCCTTTCCCTACAGCGCACAGCTGTTGCTGTGCCCGCTCAGATACTCCCCCACGTCTTTGTTTTCAGTCTGGCTTGCTAGGAATCACCCATGGGACAGCATAAGCTACTTACTGGTCAAAGGTTGTGCTTAAGCCCCCTTAGCTAGTGAGATTTCCAGGCTCCATGATGACGTTTGGGGCTTAGAGACTACTTCCACAGTTCAGAGAGCAAGGGATGGAGGGAGCACCTGAAAGGAAAGGGGCAGCGCAAAGGTAACTGCTGGAGAGCTGGGATTATTCTGTATCCTGACTGTGCTGGTGGCTGTAAAACCCCAAGCCAGTGTAAAACCTCATTCAGCTCATTTTTACATTCACATGTAAAAATTACATTCAGAAAAAGTGAATTTTGCTGTATGTAAATTTTTAAGTGACTGGATTTGCCTTTTAAGAAAAGATACTTCTACACCTGGAGTCAGACCCAATTGATCACTTGAGTTCTTAAAAGGAGACAGAAACCAAATCTTTCTTATTATACAATCGCCTGCTGGAATCATTTTGTCTCAGAACACATATACAAACTAAAAACCAGATCCTTCTAGTACTTAATAGTTAGCATGGTAATGCACGATAACTAACGCATGATAATGTCAAGCTTTTCTACCTGGACAAAGAAGTCTACTCTGGATTAGACTTCAAGTCATTCTTCTTCAAGTCAAAATTCTGGAGTCCCTTAATTGTTACTGACGAGGCTCACAGAGCCTGAAGACATTATGGCTTAAAAGATAGGGGGAATATCAGAAAAGTGGAGATGGCAAAAATCAGGCCTGACAGAGGAGGTGTGAGGGTGGGCGTGCTGCCTGCCAGGTGCCCCAGGGGTTCTCGACTCTGCTCGGCAGGCTGAAGCACAAAGTGATGGGCCGCCCCAGTGAGCCCCCATCCCTGCTCCAGCGCCACTTCAACTTCAAGTCAGGTTGAAAGCAACCCCTCTTTCTTTTAAAAAACCTCCATACTCATTGATGAGTTCATTCATAATTCCCAGCCCCCTTACTTCGCCGAGTACAACCACACCTCCTCATTTCCGATTTCAGCCTTCAGAGAAAAGACAGAAACAAACAAAACAAAAACAGATGAATAAACAAACAAAAAAAAAACAAAAAGAAAATGAACTCGGTCCAAGTTCTTAAGCCAAGATTCAATGACCCTTTCCCTGGACAGCCATCAGCTTCCTGCCTTTTCTAACGGAGCCTAGAGCCTCAGGAAATACTTTCTTCTGCTTTCTCTCTTCTAAAAAGGTGCTCTCTTCTGTCATGCCAATCAACTGGCAAAGCCTTCTGTCAATCAAACTGTAGCTGCTGACTTACTCATCTTGATACGAGTCTGTGCTCCCACTCAACGGAAGTTGGACCCACTTGGCAGCGAGGATACGCTGATGTGGCAGCCATCAACATATCCTCACCGGGAACAGGGCTCCATCCACTGGCTAGCTGACTATTTGGGTTAAACGGTTCACCCACTGCTCCTTTCCCCGCCCCTGCCCAGAGAAAAAGACGATAAACCCACGTGGGATGTGTCTTTACTTCCTGGGGAAGGCGAAAGCATGGAGAAGGATTACAAGATTATTCCAACCATACCATTGAAGGAGAGAGAGGCAAAGATGATGAAGGAAGGAAGGAGAAGCAGAAGGACGCTCCTTGTAAGGATGAAAACGCTAAGAAGGAAACCTGAAAAACCAGCTCTCTGGGCTCCCAGGACGCTGGGAAAGACTCCTGATGAGTAACAAAGGCTCTGAACCAAAGGTTAGGCCACAATGTGATCCATCTGGCTTCCCAAGGCACTTTTGCTTTGAGTTTAAGGTTATCAGTCTTGTTGAAAGTGGATTCAACTCAATCTCAACCCAGACCTCTGTCCCCAAGTGAACCTGGTGATGGATCCGTTCATTCTGGTCGAGGCTTAGTGTTTGAACAGACTTCAAAGGGAAACCTTTGCCACAGCCATCAAAAGCTATTTATTCTTTCGTGTCACCATATAAAGTGGGTACAAAGGGAGGCCTCCGGTTATGGCTCAAGAATTTCTTAAATCAAGTACCACCAGTACCAAAACAATTCTCCCAAATACCCTTCCGATTAAGGCCATAAGGACACGCCGGGAACATCTGGCAGAAGTAACCGAGCAGCAGATGCTCTCTTAGTCATTATCACCTCAGTTAATGCTGCCGAGATGCATGCAGAGGCCACACAGATGAGTGCTGTGTAAATACGGACTAAAGCCCACGACCATGGTTCCACCCTCCGCTATTCTGGGCCTAAGTGAATAATCTTAATGCTAGGCATACTACTTTAATGACTTTTAAAAATATGTTTTATTTGCCAGCTCCCTGCCTTCCCTCTCCACATAACAGTGAACCTGGCCAAACTGAGATTCACAGGACAGTTCACAGAACCTCTGGAGCACTGAGGTCATAAGGCAGGCCCCTGCCGCATGCCTTTCGCCTGTGCCTGGAACGTGTGTGGTCAGTGGTGCCCGACTCTCTGTGACCCCATGGACTGTAGCCCGCCAGGCTCCACTGTCCATGGGACTCCCCAGGCAAGAATACTGGAGTGGGTTGCCATTTCCTTCTCCAGGGGATCTTCCCGACCCAGGGATGGAACCCAGGTCTCCCTGCATTGGTAAGCAGGTTCCTTACCACTCGCGCCATCTGGGAAGCCCTATATGCATGCATATAAACATTTTGGTACATACAGAAAAGGAGAAAGTAACACAAGGAACAATGCTCCTAGCCCACCCCTGCATCATGACCACTGTTTCTGTGTACGCTTGGGTGTACTCGCTTTATCCACAGGGGGAGGTATTAATTACGCAAGCCACGGAGAGGCCACTGATGAATCAGATAAAACATAAAAGTCAAAATGAAAATGAATTACAACAGTTCTTTTTTGAAAAGAAAAGTTTTCATTATTTCACAAGTCATATATGCTCACTAAAGGAAAAAGCCTAAAACACAGGTAACCAGAAAGTCAGGGGAAAACATGAGCTCATCCCTACAGCTAACTGTTGTTACATTTGGGGCACTGCTATGTGCATATAAAGGCCTTCCTTTTAAAAAAGGAATTAAAGCTATGAATACCCATTTAAAAATATCTTCCATTCAAAAAATGAGCTGATACGTATGTTTTTTGGTAACATGCTAGTTTTACTCCACATACATCCAACACCATCATTTCAAACAGCTGCAGTGTGCTGCATTATGGGGCAAGACCATAAATTATTTGGCTTCCCTAGTGGCTCAGATGGTAAAGAACCTGCCTGTGATGTGGGAGACCCGGGTTTGATCCCTGGGTCAGAAAGATCTCTTGGGGAAGGGAATGACTACGCACTGCAGTATTCTTGCCTGGAGAATCCCGTGGACAGAGGAGCCTGGCGGGCTATGGTCCATGCACCTTATTAGGTTGTTTCTGGGAATCTTTGAATTATTAGGTCAGTAACTCTTTCTAATAAAAACTAAGGAGTTTTTCTTTTCTCTCCTTTCAAAGTAGTTACATTTTTCGATTCAGCAACTGCCATGAGATAAAGCTAATCCCAAACAACCTAACCATTCTCATTTTAAATGACACATCTGTGGACTAGATATGGCTGACTTTAGAAACAAAATTATTGTTGCCAGGGTGAAAATACCCAAAGAAAGACTATTCTGTCACTTTTCTTTGTATAGAAATGAAAATAGCCTTTGCCTGCTATTGTGAAGAACCAAATCAACTAGCCACTGGCCATTTTCTCTATTGGATAGTCACTGAGAGTTCAGGAGTTTAAAAGACAGTATGACAGGATGCTCAGGGCTGGTGTGCGGGGATGACCCAGAGGGAGGATAAAGGGAGGAGGGAGGTGGGAGGGGGGTTCAGGACGGGGAACTCATGTACATCCGGGGCGGATTCATGTCAATGTATGGCAAAACCAACCAATATAATATTGTAAAATAATTAGCCTCCAATAAAAAAATAAATTAATTAAAATAAAGTAAAATAAAATTCTAAAATAAAATAAAAGACAGTATGCTCAATTCAGGGGCGGATCCAGGGTGTTCAAAGTCGGCTGTCTCTGCTTCTGAATTGATGAGATAAACCTGTGTTCTCTGTGTGCAACCAGAACGTGGACCAGGCCGCACATACGGTGTGCATGACATGTGACACAGACATAGGACGTGACGGTGCACGTGCCCTCGCATCTAGAAGTCAGTTTGTTCCAACATAACGAGGTCTGAGGACTCAGTGACAACTCGCAGAACGCACCTGCCACCTCCACCCTCTGCCTCCCGTGACAGGGCACACTGGAGTCCGTGCCACACTGCCCTCACCTGAAGGATTGCTGAATCCTCTGCAAATGTGTAACTGAGAAGAAACGCTGAGGGCGCCCCCACTCCAGTTCTCAGGGCCGAGCTCCGAGGGCCTCTGGGCCAGGCCCAGGCCGGACATGACCTCTCTGGGGACAGCAGCACACTCCCGCTGTGACACTTTCTAGGCAGCCCTGACAGCACATGTCCTCAGGGAACCCTTTCTTACTCTGATTGCAGAGAGCACTGATTGTCCCAAATGCCATACAGGGTGTAACAGACGGACAGACACACCCTCCGGAGTTTCTGCTTTCCACCCCAGACCACTCCTTCAAGCAAATCACACAGAAGAATGTACAAAAGGGCAAAGACCACTAAACTGAGATGCATCTGTATTACGTGCCAGATGGAGGGTGGGGAGGGACGCTTAGGACGGAGCATCTGGACCGGGGAGGCCCGAATGGCAAGCCGCCCGACTCCAGGTCATTCATCACAAGAGTGGAGGCAGGGCACCTGTGGCCTTGGACGCTACGATAGAGTGATTCACTGTTTATTTGTGTGAAGCGCCTACTACGTGTCTGGCTGGCTGTTTGCTGCAGATGTAAAACAACAGGGTAAACAGGCCCCCATGCCCCGGCTCGGGGGAGACCCACTAACACAATACATCGAGGTGCCCCTGTCTCCAGCATCCAGGTGTCAGATGCAAGTCCCCGTGTAGGCATGGGTCAGTGTTCCCGCAGCGCAAGGGACACAGATGGGGGAGTGGGGTAGGGTCACACTTCCCCCCCAGCCTCCCTGCTTCTGAAAGGGAGACGAGTCCTCCCTTACATGGGGACTGTCACAGCAGCCTGTGACATGGAGGGGCCATGGGCTAACACCAAGGGGCCCCCATTTTCACCGCTGCTCAAACTTGCCCACCAGTGGCTGCTGAAAAGCCCCGAGGAGAGGAGACAGTCTGTTTAATGACGCACGGTACAGAGCAGAGACGGCGACACCTGACGACACAGCGTGACTGCATCGGGCTCTCATTTGCTCCTCATCTGACACGGGCAGTGTCCCAGCTGCTGAGCTCACAAAGTAACTGCAAAATTCTCCTGGTTAATTATTAGTCTTCTCAAAGTGACAGGAAATGCAGAGAGGAGGGAAGGCTGGTGGGGGCTCGGACAGGTCATTTAACTCCTGACTTCGGACGGAATACTGAAAACCCTGCAAACAAGACCCAGGTTCCGACGGGTTCAGGCAAACAGCTTACCTCTTCTAGAACCCCAACTCCCACTTTATAACACTCTTCTCTCTCTGCACCTTGGACCAGGGGTCCTCCAACTTCATCCGAATCACTTGGGGAGTGAGTTAAAACACAGAGTGCTGGGCCCTCCCCCCTCCCCATCGTTTCTGAATCAGTGGGTCTTGGGTGGGGCCTGAGAATGTACATTTTTCACTAGCTCCCAGGTGGGGCTAAGGCTGGCTGCACCATGAGAACCACAGTTCTCCTTAACCATCACTGGACCAAACCCTTACATCCTCAAGAGACCTGGATACCAGTTGGCCTCTGTTCCCTGGCCCTGGAATACAGACGCCAGAATAACAGTTCAAGAGCCCCCCTGGTCATTTCTTTTCCCCTCCAGGCTAAATAATAGAAGTTCCTAACATCTTTTATAGGCATCGTTTTTCAACTCTTTAATCATTTCTGAGGTTCTCTGTCGAGCTCTCTCTGAAGCCCTTTTAGCTGTGGGGCTGTGAACTAGGCCTGGAGCCTTAGTCAGAGATGGGATGAGGTTGAACATAAAGGGAAAATGACTCACACTGCATCCTCCTGGGTATTAATCTCTCGCACCCGTGCCTGCCTTATGAGTGCCCTGATTCATGCCATTCTGACTCCTTTATGGGCTGCAGTTAACGCTGGGCTGACCTTTGGAAATGCCTTTCTTCCAAGAAGCTCCCTTCTCTAACTAATGTAACAATTGACCCAACATCCCCAACTGGGCGAAGTAACCTGTTCAATTGTATATCGATTTTTAAGAGAGAGAGAAAGTCTGGAACCCAAATATCAGATTTCCACCCAAATATCACTGTATGGAGAAAAATGTTTCTTACGTTTATAATGTGTTTGAACGTGTAGGTGGTTCACGTGTAGGCTAGATGCTGCTCTGGATGTTTCTGGGGTAATAATGGAGCTAACAGGAGCTCCCAGGCGGCTCAGTGGTAGAGAATCCACCTGCCAATGCAGGAAACGCAGGAGACGCAGGCTCGATCCCGGGGTCGGGAAGATCCCCTGGAGGAGAAAATGGCAACCCACTCCAGTGTTCTTGCCTGGAAAATCCCACAGACAGAGGAGCCTGGCGGGCTACAGTCTATGGGGTGGCAAAGAGTTGGACACGATGAAGCAATAGAGCATGCACATGGCATCAAGAGGCCTCCTCTACAAATGAATAACGGTGCTTTCCAGGTGCAGGTGAAACTCCTGCTCCCTCTCCCTGTGTGGGACTCGCCACAGTGACCTTGGGCCATGGACCAGGCCCTGGGGGCCTCTCACCTCCATCCCTTCCCCAGCTGCGGGGAGAGACAGGGGAGCAGGGCCCGGCGGCACTGCTGGCTGCCCGACCCTACGAGGCAGGAGCCCAGACAGACCGAGAGCGGCCCACGGCGCCCCGCCCCTGCCCCCCGCGGTCTCCTTTTCTTCCTTCTTCCCGGCTCTGCCAGCTCACTCTGTGTTAAGTTGGGCCCGCGCTCTGCATCCCGCCTAACATGAGCACGTGGGGGCCTGGAGTATAGGAACTACGCTTTCTTTGTGCATTGTATGGCTCTGGGGGTGCTTCATACATGCTAAATAACAACAGCCTCTCAGCACGTCCAGGAGCTCTTGGCATTCCTGCCGGGGCCCAGATCCTATTACCATACCCTTGTGCCTGAGACCCACAGCGCGGAAGACACCCTCTGCTCACTGCTCCTTTCATGCCAGATGAAACAGTGGAAAACTCAGTGGATCAAGCCCTATTCCTGCAAAGTTTCCTTCTGAAAGAGAACATTCTAGAAGTGTGATCACTGAGCACCTGCATTAGGATGCCAACCAAAGGGCAACCTGTTAGATCATTTCAGTTCCCTTCTGGCCACGCTGACAGAGGATAAAGGGGACCCAGAGAGAAGGCGCCTCTCTGCATTCCCGAAAACCCCTCAAAGCTTCAGAGCAAAAGGCTCTTCTCTAGGAATGATATCCCAGGAAAAGCAATCTCCTGTGATCAGGAGTTGTCAGAGCCTCCGGGGCTAGGACTATTTTAAGAGGGGGAGGCTGAGGACAGGAGGGCAAGCAGCCAGGGAGAGCAGCTTAAGCGGGGCTGGAGGGCACACGTGCAGAGTCAAGTGCAGGGGGCGATGGGCAGCACAGGCATGTCTGACACACACGGTGGAGCCACGGGCTCCGGGCCCCTTCCCCAGGCCACAAAGCTGCCCGTGTTTCTCAGCATCTGGACCTCCTGCTGGTGACTGTGAGTTGAGCTCACTGTGACTGGTCACGGCCAAGGTCACAGTCAAGGTCACAAGCAGTCCGGAGTCTCTTCCCAGGAGGGCACCGAGACCCCCTTCCCTTCCCAGGAGACAGACCCCTTCCTTTCCCCAGGCACCAGTGAGCCGCAGGAGGAGGGTCTCTGCTCCAGCAAACCCTCCTGACATTCCCACACCAACACTGACATCACCTCCTCTCCTGAATCACTCTCTCACGGCATATAAATCATGAAAACAAATACTCGGAAACTGTTTGTGAGCATTTTAGCAACTCCTCCTAAAAGAACGTATGCTTCCTTGTAGTAAAAATACCTTGGGAAACATCCTTCTGTTAAATTTTTAAAAATGGACAAATCTTACACGGCTTTTTTTTTTTGCAGGACTAAACTACAGTTGAGTGGCTAAATAATAGCTTGAGGAAGATCTAACACCCAAACCACAGCGTAACTCTGAAAACACTCCACTGAGATTCTGATGGCACTTCATTAACAGTTAAAAGAAAGAATAAGAACAGTTACTTTCTTTGGATAAAAGTATATATTCCAAAGGAAACCCTGGAACAAAGTCCCTTCAACTGCTGAAGATGACATTACAGACTTTTCTGCTATAATTGCAATGAATTTGGACAGCAAATTTCTCTTCTGCTCAATAAAAAGACTTCAGTTAAAAAAAAAAGTTTCCTTCCAAAAATAGACCAAGCACTCAGTTCTGTTTTCCCTTCTTACATTCTTTTCCTACTAAATGTACCCTGAAACATTTCCTTTCATTGTTGGCACCTTGGGTTGTTGGGATTTAAAATCGGACAATACATAGTAACAAAGAAGTCTTTAAATAAAGCTTTCCAAATGGAAAAAGGCATCTGAGGGTATGCCTACCCCTGGGCCCAGAGGATGGAACTCTGATGCCTGGGAGCATTACAACTGTTTCATTAAAATCTACATTCTCAGAGCAGGGGAGAGAACATAAATGTTAATTGATAAAGGAATTCCTGCCAGGCTCTGTGTTATAAGCAAGTTATTTGGCATGAAGTCAGCATCTTGTGAATTAAAACACACTTTGAACCAAGCGAGGTGATTCAGACGTAATTAAAATGATTCTACATTAAAATCTTTACATTTCCTCAGTCCAAACTTAAGTTGGCAATGACTTGTTGAATTAAGAGCAGTTGAGCTAGGGAATTTCCTGACCTTTGGTTAATTCTGATCCCTAACCCAATCTTCTGGAGGATAATTTCAATTACTTTTCCAAAGGCTTCCTCTTAAATTTATTTTATTTTTTAAGGGCATCTCTTTAGACATGGGTCTATTTTTAGGCACCAAATCCTCCTTTAACAAAAACTATCTACACATTTCACAAAATTACATTTGACACGCCCATTACATCTGTACATAAACCTGTAGCTCACAGTAGGTTTAACAGGAGTACAATTTCAACATTTACCCCCTCTAAGAGTTAGGTCACTACTGAAAATAAAGCTCAATGACACACCATTCCATTAATCAAATATTTTAACAGATAAAGTATGCAACAATGCACGGATTGCTTTTGCAAAGATAAAAATAGTAAGAATCAAATACTTTCTCTTGGGAAAATCGAGTGAGGCAGGTTCCCTGTAGTGAGATAGTTTAAGGAAAAACCTTGGGCCACCATTCTTAGAAGCCTCTAAGCACTCAGCCCAGAGTTCCCCGTTTTCCCAAGAGATTAAAAAAATGACAATGGATAGCAACATGAGGGAGACCTTAGTGCGAAAAGAACAAGGAGAAATCGGAAAGATTCAGCCAGTACTTACAAGAACTCTCAAAGGAAATGGGGACTGCAACCCTTCAGAGACCGCTCTCCGGATCGCCAACACAGTCTGAGTCTAAAATAGGCTTCTCTCACACTGGCCGAGAAGTCACATTTCAGCTTACTAACTTCTACTCGGGTAAACAGTTTTACAACTCATAGAACAAACCCCCGGCTAAAATTAACCGCACCGGCGCAGCCCGCTGGAACTCGCTGATCTGCATCATACGCTCCGGGATTTATTCACTGGGACAACATCGGTGTCCTCTTAATGGGAGCTCCGGCCAAGGGGCGTGCCCTGCGAACAATACAGAGCATAGTGATTATGCTAATTACTGAATGCGGTCCCCCGGTGCTATCGCCTTCCGCGCTGTTTTCACAAGTGCCGGCCCACGGAGAGGGCGAGCTCTTTTTCAGCACAGGCACTCACTGGATTTTTCAGCTCTTTCAAATCAGACAAAACTTTGGCAACAAGGTGGCAGTGCTGTATACTCTTCACAAGAAAAAAAGAAAAAGAAAACGTCACGGGCCATTCAATCAGATTATTTACACAGCCCGGTCAGACCTGGTACTGTTGTTTGGTCTGCTTAAGTTGTGTTTGAGTCTTTTGTGACCCCCGTGGACTGCAGCCCGCCAGGCTCCTCTGTCCATGGGATTTCCCCAGGCAAGCATACAGGAGTGGGTTGCCATTTCCTTCTCCAGGGGATCTTCCCTATCCAGAGATGGAACCGGCCTCTCCTGAATTGGCAGGCGGATTCTTTACCACTGAGCCACCTGGGAAGCCCAGATCTGGTACTATGTGAAACTGAACAGGCATCCAAGACATATACCAATAAGTCTATCAACAAAGAACCTTAAAGGAAAGCTTTTTTCCTCGCTACATAATCAACTAATTTCATTTATTTTCCCTCTGGCTTTGTCTTCTGCACCTCCCAAGGAGTTGCTATGAGGATGCCGGTTTACTAATAGACCACAACTGAGAAGAAACATCTCAAATATTCGCAAAAGGCACCATCCTTTGCAAGAAGCATTTTGAAGTGCATTTAACTGCCTGGCTGGCTACAACTGGTCAACTGTCCTTTATAGGTGACAGACCATCTATAAATCCTGTTGAAGCTCAAGTTGACAGTTAAAGACCCCAAGTACACAGCTGATATTCAAAAGAAAATTAGAGGTGACACGGAACTTTCTTTGAAAAATACAAACTGCCTTAGTAAGTACAACCTGGGTCAAAGACCCCAAACTCCTGATGGTTCACACTAGTTTGTTGTGGATATTTAGTTCTTACAATATATTTTGATCTTATTGGGTACTTCATGAGCGATATCAAGGCATGAACATCAATCAAATCTCTGAACATCTCTGGGAGATGTCATTTTTCCATTTTGGTTTTTTAAACATTTGGGCAAACAGGGAAATTCAACGGCCTGTTCCACGCTTTTCGCTAAATCAACACGGGATTATTCCACCCCGCCTCCTAACCACTCCATGGCATGTCTTCCATATTAACTATTTAGCTATAATCCTGCAAATCCTTGTCGGAGCTGTTTGTTTTTCTAATTTTAAAATGTCGTATGTTAGTTTAGATTTCAGGAGGTTTGTTCTGCTTAGCTCCCCAAATCCCAGGTCAACTGTGGTACAGGCAGGTGACATGGAACCACAAGACTTGACCCTGCCCTTACAAAGCACCGGCACGTGTGCCACACCACCCAAGGTGGCGAACGGCTTGGTTTTCACTGGCATGAGCACAATCCCCCTCCTGGCTGTTTACACAAACTGTGGGCTGCCAGTCTGGGCGTTTCCACCCCCAGAGCCCAGCTTTAGGCAGCGGCAACCAGGACTTGCTCACCCCCCACGAGATGGTAGCTGTCTGCACTCATCAACCGCCCCAACCCAAGTCCCTGCAGTGGGGCACCCCACCCCGAGCCCAGAGGAAAGAAGTTGGTACTTATCAAAGATGGCTGACCTCAGATGAATACGATCAATTCTCTGTGATCCACAGCGAACTTATTCTGGAATTCTCAACACCAAAGGAGGACATCGTGAGGCTATTTTCGATACAGTGATCCTTAACTTATCATGTCACAGTGCAGTCAAAGAGTTTCTAAGCCAAACAGTACTTCTTCCCTCAACAAACAAAAAAGCCAATACACCATAAGCACCTATGCATCGAATCTGGCATCAGAGAGAAAGAAGAAAGTAGATCCCACATCCCTGACGCTGAATGCAGGGGACGCTGGGCAGTGCCCCAGTTCTTCACATGTCAAATATGCTGAGTGTGACTACACTGTTTCTTTCAACAGTGGCCACACCTGTCCCAAGATCCAAGAACTGAAACATTCCAAAGTAAATAGTGTATCTTCCCGTGTCCATGAGTCACCCTGCTGTTTCCTTTTCATTAGCGAGAAGAATACAGGAATCAACTGTACTCTCTCCTGGGCATACCTATGACAGGAGAGAGAAATCTCTGTGCATCATTTAAAAGCACGGGAAAGCCCTTCCTATTCGAGGTCACACACTGTGGGGCAGGGGGAGGGAGGCAGAGCCGTGCCAGTGAGGGGAGGTGATCTATGGGTCTCCAGTCTAGCAGATCCAAGAAATCAAAACAAAAACTCACATTAATGAACTGACCTGGATAAGGACCCTCTGGAGCAAGCTACTTCTATAATCCAAAAATTTCCAGTCACATTAAAAAAGTAAAAACAAACATGTGAAATTAATTTTAATAATATTTTTAATTGAACTCCATATATCCGAGATACCATCATTTCAACACGTCATAAAGATATCGCACCTGAAACTAACACACAGCATTGTGAATCAATTATAGTCCAACATGAAACATTAAAAAACCAGATAATGAAGAGAGAAACTGCCAACGAGGGGCTGGAGGAAGGGAAAGCCGAGGAACGCAGACAGATGGGAGGAAAATGACTTGGACAAGAGAAAGAACGGACCAAAAAGAGGGCAGGCGGACGGAATGGAGGCGAGAGGAAAAGCAGAGCCGAGTCTGTCCCTGGGCGCGGAACCCAGGTACGGAATCATGTAACAAACCCTGGAATGTTCCCACCCTGGGACCTAGGGCTGAGGACACAGAAGAGACGAAAGACAAGGCCTCTGGGTCGTCCAGGAGCTCACGTCTGAGTGAGACGGACAGACCGCCGCTCCCCACCCGGCACACACACGGTGCTTGAGAATGTGAGGACGCGGCTCTGTGCTGCGTACTAGGGGGGCGCGCGAGACAGGGGCCACAGTTTCATTTTTAAATGACGGTTATTTCTCATGAATGTAAATTAACTTTTTTATTCAAGTAGAGTTGATTTACAACGTGTGTTCGTTTCAGGTGTTCAGCGATGTGATTCAGTTCTAACATATTCTTTTTCGGATTCTCTTCCCACCTAGGTTATTAGAAGACATTGGGCGTAGTTCTCTGTGCTAATATATAGTAGGTCTCTGTTATCTATTTTGAATATATATGTATATATTTATATGGTAGGTACATGCTACTCCCAAAGTCCTGATTTATCCCTCTCCCCTAAAATTTTAAATATATGTCTTAGGCTATCTCAGGATTCTGCATTTTATTTTGAAATCTCCAAGAGTCACAGAGAGATTAATTATTCTAACATATTTTTAAAAAGGACATCTGGAACCAGCAGGAAAGCTTCCTCTCTGAGGTATTCATCATCTTCCAATTAAACCTGGTGATTTAGTCCAACTAGTGAAGGGACAGGGTGGGAAAGAGAAGAAAAGGGGGGAAATTCACATTTCATGGTCACCAGTTTTTCAGAGGATGGCATGAAGGGTACTCAATGGCTTCGTGCTCAAAAAAAAAAAAGAAAAAACCAAATAAGTATCACCAGTCCACTGGGGAGAAAGATCTGAGTTCAAAAGGCAGCTCCTAACCCACCCGCTTGACCTTGGGCACCACTCTGACCTTGGGCAATTCAGCTGACCTGTGTGAGTCCACCTCCCCGCCCGCCCCGTAAAACAGGGGCGGCGATGCAACATCAAGGGGCGGTAAGGACTCCAGCGGCCGGCACCCGCTGGGCACACGCTCCCAGTAAACTGCCGCCTTTACACCCACAGCCCCCGCCTGGGACGTTACTGAGGGAGGGTGAGAGCCTTCCTGCTTTGACAGTTCAAAGCTTCAAAGAATAAAAGGTTGAAAGGGGCTCCAAATAATCGTGACGTGCTTCAGGGAAGCCAGAGCCTGTAAACTCGGCTCTGAAAACTCTGCGGCCTGGGCAGCCGGCTCAGGTCTCCTCCACTCCAGCAGCGTGTGCTGGGAGCCGAGGGCTGGCTCAGAGCCGAGGGACACTGAGCGACCGTTCGTACAAGTTCCGTGTCCGGGCGATGTGGCGGTAATAACCCCCTATCAGCTCCTACTTCCCTGGACCCACACCCCGGGGGAGCCCCTGCCCACACTGACTCTGGGCTTGGTCTGCGGGGCAACAGCAAACAAGCCAGAGACTTTAGTGCAGGCCTGAGGTGGGGGAGCTGGCCCCCACTCCGGCTGCACTTCAGGGCACCGAGCACTGGACGCCCACCTAACCTTCTGAGGGTAAGACCACATGGGGCACAGACTTGCCATCTGCACTGAAGCCCTATCACAGCCAGCCCGACGATGGCCCCCACAGGCTTGGAGGCCACCCCAGGCCAGGCGGCCCCAACCAGGCTGCCAGCTGACTTCAGAGACCAACTGGCTAGCTCCATCCAACCAGAAGAGTCACCCCGGTGACCCATGGAACCGTGAGACTTCAGGCTTGCTTTTCCCGGCTACTAGAATTAGGAGGCCTGTTACACAGCAAAAGCTCAAAGATACACAATCTTCAAACGGTCTGTAAACAGTCCATCCCTTTACTTTCAAATGAAACCCTCTCAGACGAATCTGTGTCTATCTCACTCCTAAAAATGCACAATTCTTTTTTTTAAAAAACCCACAATTCTGATTACTACAATTACTTTGTCATATCCACCAGCACGTTAATCAAACTAAAATGAAACAGTGATAAGGTCTGAATGTGAAACTGCTAAAATGGTTAAGTTTAAGCTTTATTTGTTTCGTCCTATAGTTAGAAACAAATATCGGGTTGGTTAAAAAGTTAATTCAGGTTTTCTGTATCCCTTTATAGGGAAACCCAAACAAACTTTTTGGCCAAACTAATCTATGTGGCCTTCAACGCTACAGCTCTCTGCTAAAGAAATGACTTCTCTCTCGGGCTTCCCTGGTGACTCCGTGGTAAAAAAAAAATCTGCCTGACAATGTAGGAGACCCAGGTTGGATCCCTGGTCTGGGAAGATCCCACACGCCGAGGTACAGCGAAGCCCTCATACCGCAACTACTGAGCCTGCCAATGCCCTAGAGCGTGGGAGCCGCAACTCCTGAAGCCCACATTCGGCAACACGAGAAGCCACACAATGAGAAGGCCACGCATCACAAGTGAGGAGAGCCCGTGTGCAGCCACGAAGACCCCGGACAGCCACAAACAAACAAACAAATAAAAACAAACTTTTAAAAGATGATTCTCTATCCTGGCCTTCAGACTGACCACATGGGTATAGTTCACCGCCGTTCAGTTCAGTTGCTCAGTCCTGGCCGACTCTTTGCGGACTGCAGCACGCCACATTCACGGCTGTTCAGGCCATCTTAATACTTCAGAAATGGGATTAAGAGTACCGTTTATGCACACGTGAACAGAGATAACGGATTCAAAGAATAAACCACTTTTTCTTCTGCACTTCTGTAAGGTAAAATATATATATACACATAGCAGCCAGTTCTTTAAGACTTTGATAAACAGCTAATTCTACATAATTTATAACAATTGTATCAGGACTATAAAAATAAGGGCAGCATGATGACTGCTGCTGTTTAAATACTTTATTTTAGACAGTTGATCTTTTTAAGTATCTTAGAAGTCCACGGGGAAAATCTATCCTCACCATGCATTCCTGTTCATCCATTGAACAGACACTTGCTAAACAATTGCTTCCTGCCATCCGAAACTCCCAGGCATTAGCAAGATTTGAACAACGGCAGGATGCCCAACACGGTGCTAGCGGCAGTGCTGCCTTCAAGAGGCTTATAATCTGACAGAAGACACGACGGCACACATATAAACTTGCCACCATGTCAGAGGGTAATCAATAAGCATCCCACAGGGTAAAAATCCATTCCACCAGGAATCTTCTGGTGGCGTTAGTCAAGAAAGGCACCTTGGAGAAAGTAACATGTGAATTTGCCTGCTGATAAGCTTTCAGCAGCACAAGAAGCGGAAAGAACATTATACAGAACCAACAACATGTGCAAAGTCGGAGACAAAGGGACGCTGTGATGCATGTCTGTGCCGTGTATGTCTGGGAAACAGACTTCAGCTCTGTCAATGAACAGCTGTTTAGACCACTGATAAAGGTGCTTCCTTTCTCCAAATCAATACTGAAAAGTGTCCAATAAGGGTATGGAGTCCAGAGCAAGACTGTCCAGGCTTCTTCTAGTTTCATCACTTCTAGTTTCTAGTTGTTGACTCTGGGCAATTAATTCTCTCTCTGAGTCTCAGCTTCATCATCTTTAAAATGAGAAAAGCAACATACAAACTCCATAGGGTGACTGTGAAGGTTAGATGGGTTGATATTTGTAAAGAATGCAGAACAGTGCCTTTGCTTAATATATAAGTGGAGGCACTCAGTCGTGTCCGACTCTTTGCGACCCCATGGACTGTAGCCCACCAGGCTCCTCCGTCCATGGGATTCTCCAGGCAAGAATACTGGAGTGGGGTGCCATTGCCTTCTCCAAACATTCCATTAAATAAGCAAACTCACACATTTATGCATACATAGCAAGATAGGTAGACAGATGTGCATGAAAATAGAAATATAGCTGTATCATCAAGGACAGAACCTGGTATGTACTAGATGCTATATTCACATATATATATATATATATATATATATATATTTATTTATTTCCCTTTGAAGTTCACAGACTCTGTACTGGAGCACAGGGTCATACATGCCCCAATACTAGCCTCCACTCAGCTAGAAGATTGGAGACTGTCCTTCCCCCTTTCTCTTGAGGCACCAATTCTGCCTGGGAGATGCCAGGCTTACTAAACTGCTAGACAGTAGCATAGCTGTCAGATTCAAACAAAGCCACACTAATGTCTCAGTAATAAAAACACTATCAATGGAAAAACAAGCATAGGCTTATTAAGTACCATCTGAACCTCTATAATTTATTAGCATTCAAGCTAATACAAAACAAGAAACCTTAAATATACTGCAATCTAAGATTTCAGGGGGGAAACAAAAGCCCTGAAAAACAAGATTTTAAGCCACATGACTCAAAAGGTGGGTTAACAAAATCTTAACTAATTCCAGTCTAATTTGGCTTCAAGTAGTTATATATCCAAACTGAAAATTTTTTAACTGAAGTTTTATTACATGAATCTATTAAATATGAAGCTGAATTTCCCATTTTTAAGATGAAAATATTAAAGAGTGTTGACAGATTATACTAAGAGTACTTGAAAATATTCTGCTACATTGAAATAAGTAAACATTTCCTGCAATCTTATACGATTTGCTTAGAGACCTCTTTTTCACAGATAACGTATAGGTAAAAACTTCACCTACCACAAATCAAACTGCACTGGTGAACAGAATCTGAATTAACAAGTTATGCTGAACCACGAATGATAAATGCCCCCTTCTCAGTTTATTCCATCCAATTATAGGAAAACTGTTAAGAATCGGGCAACAAGCTGTTAACTTCCAAAATCTTTTGGTATGTGATCAGTTAATGTTCATTTCTGTTATTTTGATCCACAAACAATTAAATTTGTTTCAGAAGCATCTACAACTTTTTTTAGAATAAGGGTTACCCTACTTTCTAACTTGAAATTTAAGACTTTCTGAGGACTGTAGGTTGTAGGCAAGTTCTTTAATAAGAGTTACCCTTCTGGGTTCATTTGAATCCCAACTTCACTACCTGCTCACTGAACCGCTACAGGCAAATTAACAGACTGCTGTAAAAATGAGTTAAAGCACATATAACACTCAAAACGGCACTAGGCACAGATTTTTAAAAATATATATTTTACCTGCATAAAATAATAAGGAAGAGGAAACTGTGTTTGAACCACCTGTACATTAGTAGAGAATCTATCCTACTTTGGGACTCTAAGTTTTTAGAGGAAATTTGCAGGGTAAAGCTGAAAGGACCCTCATTAACAGCAATCCAAAGCGGCAATGTTTTACTAGTAATAATTTCAAATAAGTTCTCAGAGTTCCTATATTCTATTCTCAACCCACCAAGCCCTCCTACAATGCCCAAGTGTGTGGGGAAACACAACACTTGGTACCAGTTTACCAAGAGAGTTGGGAAATCAAGAATTTACTTTCTAATTTTTAATATTTTTGTTGTAAATGGATGCAGTCTGTTCCCAACCAGACACACTGAGAAGTGGTCACTTTGGCAGTAAGTGGTTCAAAATCAACCTCAAATTACAGGAGCTGAAATATTTGTAAGAGATTCTAACTTCACTTGGCTACAAGAATTCAGGAGGTAGTTGGTTTCTATAGGGGGAGCGGAGGCTATCTCTTGAGATAGATGTACGTGATTCTGTCTCAAGCACTGTATATTTCATTTTAACAAATGCTCCCATGAAGCCTCATTTTTCAAAGTATCAGTGATAAGCAAAGAAGGACTAACAACTCAGCTCTCAGAACTGTAACAGCCCAGTAATTATAATAATCCAAGAGGCTGTTCTCTGAAACACAGAGACCAGCTTCTTTACAGAGACCCTGGTTCACACAAGGAAGGGTGGACAAGCAGTACTGGGGTATCTGTGGTTATTGCAGCCTGTGAAACAGGAGACAATTACCCATTTTAGACTTTAATGCTCACATTGTAAGACTTGGTCTGTTCTTTTTCTTGACATTCTATTCCTGTCTCTCCAATTGCCAGGAGAGGGAATATCACCCAATTCTTTGAGTCAGATCTGTTTTTTTAAAAAGGCTCCGAAAAAATAACTAAAAATTAATCTTTTCAGTTTCACTACTTAAGATCTTTTCAGGTAAACTACACTGAAAGGAAGAATTCTTGATAAATCCAGATTCTTTAAGGCTTAACATGGGGAACACAGCCAATATTTTATAATAAGTATAAAGGGAACAAAGCCTTTAGAAGTTGTGAATTGCTATACTATGGACCTGTTACTTATAAAACACTGTACAACTATATTTTAATTTTAAAAAGTAAAAAACCCTCTTTTTAAATAAGATGATGGATGCATACAAGAGCAGCATATTAATAAATATTAATAAATTCCAACCAATACTTCGATTTTGAATAAGAAAATTCTTGTTCTCTAATGATATGATACAGGATTACAGGATAATAAACAGCCAGTTAGACAAAGAGGATGCTAGTTGTTCATACACAGCATATCAGAAATACATGCAAATCATGACATCAGACGAGTACTTACTGTCCTTTGTGCAAGTGTTAAACAAGCCATCTCTTCTCCTAAGAGTGGAGTGGTGGGCCAGTGTTCAGTAAAATAATTAGGATAAAACCTCAAACATCCCCCCGCACAACATCCAAAAGAGTCTCTCTGAGATTATTTACAAAACGGAATCGCTTTCAAAATTTAACTAATTCTGGCCACTGAAGAAAAGGAGGAATCAAGCAAATTTAAGTTATGATTCTTTAGAATGTGTTGGACAATTCTGAGACAGACTGAGAAAAAAAAGTATTAAAAATAGCCAAGAGAAGCAGCAGCTAAAACACAAAGGCCAGAGGTGAGATCAAAATTAGAAGCGTATAATGTCTGGAGGGCTGTCCATATAAGGATATCTTTAAATCAGTAACTAAGTTGGGACCATCCACTGGGCAAAATAAACAGCTGCCATCATCGAAGTGGCTGGCTCCATCTCTCATTCAGAAATCTCTGGACCATCTCAGGAGACATATATGACGTGACTTTATGCTCAACAGTGTTTGGAGCTATTCTCAAAGCTGGTCTCAACTTTCCCAGTCCCACGTGAGAAACACATATACATGGATCTTTCCTTTTTACAAAAGTATGAAAACACAACAGTAGAGGGAATTTCCCTGGCCTTCAGGTGACTGAGCCTTTACCTTCCACGAGCGTGATGCGGGTTTGATCCCTGGTCTGGGGACTGGGATGCCACATGCTTCCCATGCCAAAAAAAAAAAAAAAACGAAAGCATAAAACAGAGCCAGTGTTGTAGCAAATTCAAAGCAATATTAGAGGATAAAACTTCTGCCAAGCCTTCCTCACCCCATCTGCTAGACTATATTTACTTACACTCCCCAACCCCATAAATTTCCTGATCCCCGGAGTGGGCTACTGTTTTCCTGTTTCATTTACTTATTTGTCAGACTCTCAGGGAGCTTCTTAAGCTGGTGCCGAGCCCAAGAGAGATGAAATAAATAAGGATCTTACCTTCTAGCAGTTCAGTGCGGTATGGCAGACAGACACAGAAATAACTAATATACTGTAAGGCCTATGTAACAGGAATTTCACAAGGAGGCTTGCGACTGTCTCTGGCATTGAGGGGAGGGTCTGTGATGGAAAAGACCAGGCAGAGAAAAAGCAGAAGGCATGTGAGGCAAAGCGGTCAGGACAGGCGAAAGCTCAGAGTCCGTTCTGAGAAGAGCAAGAACTACGTGCCCGGAGTGCAAGTGACAGGATGTGGATGGGGGCAGAGGCAGAAGATTAGGCTGGAAAAGGCAAAGACTGAGGTCCCTGCGGGCCATTCGAACTCTCACCAGCGCACCGTCCTGCCGCCCTGAGGCTCTCAACTCCGGCTACACGTCAAAATCTCCTGGGAAACGTCAAGACAGAATTGATGTCCGGTATTTAGTATCAATTAATTGGTCAAGATGCAGACTGGGTGCTGGTGTTTTTGAAAGTCTTCTCGCGTGATTCCAGCATGTAGTTGGGGTGACGACAGCCACGACAGGCAACAGGGAGTCAACACAACCAAACAAGCGGGATGCAGGTGCAAGAACAATAAACACAAAAAAGTTAACTTGACAACAGAGTGCAGCAGACCAGAGGGACTTCTCCAGTGGTCCACTGGCTAAGACGCTGCGCTTCCAACAGAGGGCAAGGGTTCAATTCCTGGTCAGGGAACTAGACCCCACACGCCATGGGGTGAGTCCAAAGAATAAAAATGCAAAAATAAGTAAGTAAATAATATTCTAAAATTAAAAAATATAAGAGTGGATCAGAGGGACAGAGACTGGTGAGGAATGTCCATTTACAGGCTCCTGAATACAGACAAAGAGGGAAGAGTCTGCGCCACTAGTTAGTATTAACCTTTTCTGGGTCACTGACCTGTGTGAACGTGAGTGATAAAAATTAAAAGCCTTAAAAAAAGAAAAGTTAAAAGCCTTCTCCTAAGGAAAAATGCACATATGTCAAAAAAGGTACAAATTACTTTGAGGGGTTATGAACCTCTTTTGAGTAGTGGATTCAAGTGAAGAAATCCTGACCCTAAAAGCAGTGACTAGAAAAAGGAGTGGAGAAGGCAATGGCATCCCACTCCAGTACTCTTGCCTGGAACATCCCATGGATGGAGGAGCCTGGCAGGCTGCAGGCCATGGCGTCGCTAAGAGTCAGACACGACTGAAGCGACTTAGCAGCAGCAGCAGCAGCAGAAACAGGAGAGAGACTTGAGGCAGAATCAACAGGATTGATGACTCCCAGGTGAAGGGAAGGAAGAGAGAGCCCGGCTGACGCCCCCGCTTCCAGCTTGGGAGTTGTAAGTGATCAACTTACTTATTAAATGTCAGGAACGACACCAAGTGCTAACATGTATTCATCTCAGTGAGTCTTCCCAGTTCTAGAAGGTGAGCTTCCGTCTTATTCATCACTGAAGCAGCTGAGATTGAGAGATATTAAGGAGCCTGTCCAAGGTCAGGCAGTGTGAAACGGCAGAGTGGGGATTCAATCCCAGAGAGCAAGACTCCAGAGCCCCCAGCATGCCAGGTGAGCGGTCCCCATTCATTAAAAAAGAAGAGACAGCAGGACAGAACAGAAGTAGGCTCAGCAGGAGAGGAGGAAGGGGCAGGAGAGGGAATATACACATTACCTTTAGATATGCCATGTTCAAGATGGTACAAGACGTATCAATGACATTATCTGCTGAATCAGGAAAAAAAAAAAGAAAGGAGCTCAAGGCGGGGACAGTGGAAGACACAGCAGTAGAATGTTTAGGGAGTTCCCTAAACACGTGCTAAGTTCCAGCACATGCTGAGTGCCTCTCTGCAGGTGTAAGAGCTATCCTTACCTGTCTCTACAAGTGAGCAAACAAGACTTGGGAGAGCAGGGTCGCCAAGCCAGCAAGGGGCACAGCCCACCCCCTAACCTAACATCTCTGGCACCAGAAAAAGGAGTGGAAACCGTGGTCCTAAGTGGCAGCAGCTCCCACCCAGTTCTAAAACCACTAGTGTGAGATACAGGTGTTTTTTTTTTCTTTCAAAACTTTATATAAAAAAACTTGACAATATTTATTTCCGCCATCTAAAGGATTTTGACATTGTTTCAATTATTTGAGCGACAATAAGAGATATCTGTGTCTCAACCAAGTGAAGTATCAGAGCTACACTTTCGCAGGGCAGTGTGCACTCAGGTGCAGGCCTGTGGAGACAGCAAGCATGACACGGATCCGCGCAGAGCAATTATCATCTGAGTCAGGACTCAGAACAATTAGCCCAATGGAGATAAGTGTCCTGTGTTCCCGGAGGCCACAACGAAGCCAGGAAGTGGTGAAATTTCCTTTTTTACTCTTTTTGTAGCATGAAAAGAATGTGGCTTTTCTCCTCTCTAAAGAAACAAAAATAAACTCTTAAACCACACACTACAAGTCTAGACTAGTTACTTCAGGTTTAATAGTGGAATAATTTATGCAATGCACGTTTCAGATAAAAACCTGTTACAGTTCAACATTTCGGCCCCTTTAAAATACCTGTACTGGCAGTCATACAGCCTTTGAGTTAAAAGCATCAAAAAAGTACTTTAAAAGAGCCAGCAACATTATCCTAGAATTTTCTCCTGTTCTAGAATTCAGGTACCCGAGAGAAGAAATATGATGATCCAATGAAAAGGGTATTGAAGTCCTACAGCACAACCTCTCCCTCATAGTAGGATTCCTTCCAAAGCCCTGGTCCTGGTCACCCATCACTAGGTTTGAAGTCATTATTTCCAGGGCCCCACCCCATCACTGGACACCTCTCACTAGGAGTGTGTGCTGCATGCTGTGCTTAGCCACTCAGTCCTATCTGACTCTTTGAAACCCCATGGGCTGTAGCCCACCAGGTTCCTCTGTCCATGGGATTCTCCAGGCAAGAATACTAGAGGGGGTTGCCATGCCCTCCTCCAGGGGAATCTTCCTGATCCCAGCATTGAACCCAAGTCTCCCACATTCCAGGCGGATTCTTAACTGGCTGAGCTATCAGGGAAGCCCTCGCTAGAGCTCAGATCGAGTCAAAATCCTTTGCCTTGTAATTTCCGTTCATCAAATATTTACCGAGCACCTGAGATCCACAGCACAAGCTCTGCAAACCACCATCCGATCCCGCCGGTCCTTGATCCACGCTGCTCTCTCACACCCTCTCCCTCCGCTCCAGTAACAAACTCCTCCCCTGGGGGATCCTCAGCGACTCCACTTCTCAGCCCATCACTCGTCTCCCTGCTCTGCTAGTGTCTCCCCGAAGCCTGGGTCACAGGCGAGAACACAACCAGCGGGTGTGGTCTAGCGCCTGTCTTTAGCAGCTGCATCACAGAGAGGCTTGCAGAAGCCTGTGGCCAAAGAAACTCGAGCTGAACTTCTCGGGTGCATGTGAGCCAATCCTCGGCTCCTGCAGATGCTTCCTCTTGCTGATTTTATTTAGAACGCTACCACAAGCTATCCAGATGATTCTGAATCGAGACTCTGCTCTGTATGGCATTAGTCATCTCTCCTAGGTTGATGTCATCTGGAAAGTTAGATAAACTTCTCTCAATCCAGTTGTTACAGAAAGAGGACAATGTGATTTAAATGTGCTATCAACAGGAACTCAAAAGTTCCCTGTGGTTCCAAAGATCCCTTTATAGAATCTTGAGGCTCAGAACTACCATCTGATTTTATCTGTTTTCAGCCTTTCTTGAGGGTACAGCTCTGCTGAAAATCTGATGAAAGCCATCACAAGGATTTGTTGTTCAGCCACTCAGTTGTGTCTGACTTTGTGACCCCATGGACTGCAGCATGCCAGGCTTCCCTGTCCTTTGCTATCTCCCGGAGCTTGCTCAAACTCATGTCCATCTAGTTGGTGATGCTATCCAACTATCTTGTCCTCTGTTGTCCCCTTCTCCTCCTGCCTTCAATCCCTCCCAGCATCAGGGTCTTTCCCAATGAGTCAGCTCTTCGCAACAGGAGACCAGAGTATTAGAGTTTCAGCTTCAGCATCAGTCCTTTCAGTGAATATTCAGGGTTGATTTCCTTTAGGATTGACTAGATGGATCTCCTTGCTGTCCAAGGGACTCTCAAGAGTCTTCTCCAACACCACAGTTCCAAAGCATCAGTTCTTGGGTGCTCAGCTTCTTTATGGTCCAACTCTTACATCAGTACAAGACTACTGGGAAAACCATAGCTTTGACTAGACGGACCGTTGTTGGCAAAGTGATGTCACATGTACACAGTTTTGCAATCAACATCAGATGGTTCCAGGACCTCCATGAAGCCCATCCATTGGCCTGCTGAGGTAAAACCTTAGGAAATCTAGAAGCTATGAAAAATACCTATGGTCATTAGGATCCATTCAGAGCCATTTCTAAAATAACTGATTCTCTATCTAATGCCCAACAACACCCTGAAGAAGCCCATTAACTGGAATTCAATTGACCTTAACTCACTAATTCTATCAGAGAAGATATACAGAAACTAAGAAATCTGAGGGAAACCAAACCATAGGTTATTAGAATACCTTAGACACAAAAGTTATACATGCAAAGATACGTGTTACAACACTGTTTATAGTGGAAACAAGGAGGGGCCATCTTGAATATACATCTGCAGGGAAATGGCTGAATAAATTACATATGTTTAAAATGTTATTCATTTTTTGAAAACAAGAGTTAGATCTGATCTATTGATCTGGAGAAATAGCCATGATCTATTATGGAGGAAAAGAAAGCTTTAGAATAATGTATTGAGTATGATCCTACTTGAAAAGCAAAAAAAAAAAAAAAAACCCCTAACAAATCTTACATCATTAAACATCTTTTTTTGAATACAGGAAAAGGTGTAGAAGAATTCACATCTGTGAACATGGTGGGGAGGAATGAATTTTTGTGGTTGTTGTTCATCCTTGCATACTTTCACTTCTTACAACCAAATACTGATTTTGCAAAGCAATACATTAAAAAAAAAAGAAACTAAATAAAATTGACAACAGGATCTATAAATAGACTCAGCTCTCTCACCCCAACACTTCAGGCAGGTTTTCCAAACCTATTCTGATGTCCCCAAAAGGTTTCCACCCACGGGATGCCTTGGACCAAATCTAACTTCCTTTTGACTTTTCAGTGATTCTGAGTTTCTCACTGTTTTGGGTACTTGATTCACCGTCACAGGCATTCTTCTGTTATACTTATGAAAGCTGTGTTTTGTATATTAAATGTGTCCACAGTCCACAGGTGTGATTTTTTTCCCCTTAGGAAAATATCCATCTGGGCAGAGCCATAAATAAAAGGAATGCAGAACCCATGAGTCTAATAGGTGGGAGATGCAGGCATGAAGTACAAACACTAGGCCATTCTAAAGCAAAGACACCAGGGCAAAGACACTGTTGTCTGTCGGTTCAGGGGTTCTCAACCTTGGCTAAACGTCAGAATTACCTGGAAGCGTTTTTTAAACATACCAGTGCTGGGGCGGCACTTTCAACGATTCTAATTTAATTGGCCGGGTCATGGGTACTTGTCTCATTCTTAAAGCTAACGAGATAATTCAAACAGAGTTAAGAATCACTGCTTTCTACATTTCACTGTCTTTCCTTTCTCCCTTTTTTTTTTACAAAGAACATTTTATCGGTTACTTAAAGGCTAGAACTAGATAGTCGTATTTGGGAAAGCCAAAACTGATCAAATCAGTTGATCCTGTCCACTGTCTATAATTCATATCATCCTTATGTGGACTTCTGATGCCCAACTTATTAGGTTGGTGCAAACGTGTTAATAAAGTTATTTAAATCCATGGCTATCATCAACAGAAGCCCTTCACATGTCAAAAGAGTATTTGTAGCTTCATCTGAATAACGACTCATCATTTATTATAAACTTTGGAGGCAATGATTTTACGAAACATCTTAGGACCCCCAAACATGATGTTGGAAAGCAAAAAGCATTAGCACTGACCTACCAATTATCTGAAATGTTGCCAGACATTAGTCAATGATGGACTTGCTGATTTTTTGTGCTAATCTAGAAAAGGCGATGGCACCCCACTCCAGTACTCTTGCCTGAAAAATCCCATGGACAGAGGAGTCTGGTAGGCTGCAGTCCATGGGTCACTAAGAGTCGGACACGGCTGAGCGACTTCACTTTCACTTTTCACTTTCATGCATTAGAGAAGGAAATGGCAACCCACTCCAGTGTTCTTGCCTGGAGAATCCCAGGGACGGGGGAGCCTGGTGGGCTGTCGTCTATGGGGTCGCACTGAGTCGGACATGATTGAAGCGACTTAGCAGCAGCAGAAGTATTTTAAAAAATTCATCTCTACCACATCATAGAAAACTGAAAACCAGAAAAACCATTATATGAAATATCTGTCTCACTCAAATTTAGTATCTGAGAACAATAATATACCCGAGAAAACATGTTAATAAAATATGAAAGGGGATTCGTTAGCCAAATGAAATATTTATTTAGTATACATTACATTACAGTACAAAGAAGACAGGATTCTATACTTTGGATGCATGCCACAATTCATACAGATAGTTTAAAACAAAGGACAATGATAACGTGTATTACTTTAATTGCCTTTATATATAACTGTGGATGGTATTAGCATATATTTTCAAAGAAGGGAAAGGCTACCCACTCTAGCATTCTGGCCTGGAGAATTCCATGGACTGTATAGTCCATGGGGTTGCAAAGAGTCGGACATGATTGAGCGAATTTTAGTTTCACACGTGATGGAACTACACAGAACTACATATACACAAACGCACGTGTGTAAAACTGGAGACAGCAGAGTAAGCTCTGTGGGCTGTACCAGAATCACTGCTTTCTACATTTCACTCTCTTTCCTTTCTCTCATTTTTTTTTACAAAGAACATTTTATCGGTGACTTTAAGGCTAGAAGATAGTCATATTTGGGAAAGCCAAAACTGATCAAATTAGTTGATCCTGTCCAGTGTCTCTAATTCATATCATCCTTATGTGGACTACACACACACAAATACATGCCTATAAAGCTGGAGACACCCAAGTCAGCACTGCGGGCTGTACCAAGGTCTGTCTTCTGTCTTTGCTCTTGTACTAGCTGCCTTTGTGGGAAACCGGGTGAAGGACACACAGGACCTCTCTGTATCTTTACAAGTTCCTGTGAATCCGTAACCATTTCAAGACAAAAAGTTTAAAATGAGTTTGAAGGAAACATAAAACTTACTTATGATAAACATTTTTCTTAATCTAATGGAAAGTAGGAGGCTCAGATGGTAAAGAATCTGCCCGCAGTACAGGAGACCCATGTTTGATCCTTGGGTTGGGAAGATCCCCTGGAGAAGGGAATGGCAACCCAGTCCAGTATTCTTGCCTGGAGAATCCCATGGACAGAGGAACCTGGAGGGCTACAGTCCATGGGGTCACAAAGAGTTGGTTACAATTGAGCAACTAACCGTTCTACGTTCATAGACAAGTAAAGGGAGGTATGCCAGATAGCTGGAGAGGAAAAGATGGCGGGAATACGCACAGAGTATATCTGCTATATCACACACCAGGCACTACAGCAGATCTCGTTCAGCCAACACTCGGTCCAGTGAGGTGGCGGCTGCTAAAGAGCCTCACTGCAGACGAGGAAACAGAAAGAGAAGGCAAGAAATGCAAGCAAGGCCATGCAGCTGGCGCAGCAATGATGCCAGAGTGAAGAAAAGACCATCTCAAAGCAAAGAGGATTTTAAGGGAAAGGAGCCATCACTGCATCAGGAAGGGGTTACAAGGCAGTTTAAAACAGGTAGAGCAGGCGAAAGGCTACAGATGCAAACCTTAAAAATCCCCATAGTCACAGCACACTGGGGTGAAAGTGTGTCTTCTAAGAATTTAAAACCCACGATACACATTAGCCCGGATAACTGGATGCACTTGACCAGAGAAGAATGTGAAACTGTGCTTATTTCTTATTTACCTTTAAACTTCTGCTTAGAAATGAGAAGAAGGGTGACACCCCTTTTAAAAGGTGCTCGCTGAATGAAAATAGGAGATAAAAGTGAGCCAAAATCCAGAAATACCACAAACAGAGAGGAAAACAAAGCTGACTGTAACAAAGCCTATTCACGAAAGAACAGGGAAAGTCTGCAATCTTGTCAAAAGACAGGCAAGATAATCTGAATGAGGCTAGCAGAAGACAGGAATCTGCATACGATGACCACAAGGATGAGCAAGATGAGTATTTGTCTGCAATAACAGTTTTAAAGACAGTAATGCTTAGGCTTGGCTTCAGTCTGGCTTAGAAAAAGCAAGAGGAACCTTTCTGCCCTTCACCACTCCATCCGTAAATTCAATGCAAATAATACAGTGGTGGGGAGGGGGGAGTGGATGGAAATTTTAAACAAGATTGGCCGCAAGCTGACAGATAAGGCTGGGGCGACAGAGACGTGGAGCTTAATTCTCAAAGCAGCTTTCGGGACCTCTGGTGCCACCTGCACCACCAGCCCTGACCACATGAAAAAAAAAACCAAAATGGGAGGCGACAACAGGGATAAACACACCACGGTTTTCGTGGGTCAGGTGAAAATGCTCGCTCCTCAGAAATCGGCTTGCAGAGAGCCTTAAGACGAAGCCGGGGACACTGAAAACGTAACACTAGCAGTCCCTGTAACACAGCAACTGCTCCAGGATGACCGGACAACCATTTTCTTAAGTACAGTTTGTGAAGACTGCTCATCACAGCATTGTTTACAATGGTGAGAAACCCGATACCTAAATCATCCAAGAGGGATTAAATATATTATGGTATCCTTGGACAATGGAATACCCAGCAGCTATGTGAAAAAAGAAGATACTAACCCACAACAACAGGGTATGAGGGCTTCCCTGGTCCCATGGTTAAGACTAAACCTTTCAGTGCAGGGGGTAGGGGTTCAATCTCTGGTCAGGGAGCTAAGACCCTTCATGCTTTATGACCAGAAAACAAAACATAAAACAGAAACAACATTGTAACGAATTCAGTAAAGACTTTTAAAATGGTCCACATCAAAAAAAAAAAAACCAAAAAACCAGGTAGAGCAAAGGGAGACAGGAACCAACTGAAAGCACTTCTGACTGGCCACAGCTGGAGCCATTAGAGCAATAGGATTGTACTGTATCCAATTGTAACACCAATACAAATATCCAGTCTGCATGGATATAAATCAACAACTGGATGAGCAGACCAATGCCCTGTGCGGAAGAGTCCAAACACCATGGGGAGATCCCCTGCCCCGCCCCAAGGAGGTGGAGCAGGACCCCCACTCCTGATGTGGGGATGGAAAAGGAACAAAGGAACTTCGCAGGAGAGCTTGACAAGCACCCCCTCAGCCAGGACACCAAGGTTAGAGTCACAAAGACAGGAGGTAGCCTTGAAACGATGCCATGAAAACCACCCTCTGCCCCAGAGGGTCTCTCTCCCCCAAACACACAACCCCAGCTGAGCCAGGAGAAAAACGTCAGACAGATCCCAGTTGAGGGGAGCTTGACAGTATCTGACCAGTATGCCCCCCAGACTGTCCAAGTAAAAACCAAGAGAAGTCTAAGAGACTGTCCCAGGCGAGAAGAGCCTGAGGAGATGTGAGGACTGAAGCGTGGGGTCCTGGTCGGGGTCCTGGAGCAGAAAAAGACAAGAGAGAAAAACTAAGGAAGTCTGAGGAAGCGTGGACTTCGGCTAATAACGACGTACCAATATCGGCTCATTAGCTCTCACAGACACGCCACACTAAGGCGAGATGTTGATGACAGGGAAACGGGGAACTCTCCGTACTAGCTTTGCAATAGTCTATAAACCCCAAACTGTCCTAAAATAAAAAGATTAGTTTTAAAATTGAAAAAGGACAATTTTAATGAAGATACATCAACTCATGATGCTGCGGAATGGTGGCCAATATATAATAAATGAAAGACGAGTTACTAAACAGCGCATGTTATAAAACTACTTTTGCTTAAAAAATACACATGTACATATCTATATGCCAAAAAGTCTGGAAGACCAACCATATATCGAATCACCGACCTAGCGGTTTTCACCTCCTTTGTACTTTTCTGTAGCAGCTGGCTTTGTTTCTCCACTGAGCACTGGTTACATTTAACACTGAGCCTCATTAACTTCCATAGTCAAGAACACTGTTGTTTTATTTTGGGGAAAAATTAGGCATCTCACATAGAATTTACAGAGTCCATCTTAGTTCAAAATAATCTGCACTTATAAAATAGCTAAACTTTATCTTTTTCAAGAGGAAACATTTTAAAAGGCAGTACATTTTAAAAAGGCAAACATTTTAAAAGTGATGGAAAGCATGGAATTTAATCAGACCTGGAGTACAATCCTGGTTTCACCATTTACTGTCCGTGTGACCTTGGACGGTTCAATCACCTCTTCTGCCCTCATTTTAACAGTGGGAAAAGTGTAACACAACAAGCCTACGGATCTGCAGAACTGACCTAACATTTATTTGCTTATTTATCAATATAAACATGTATTTATATACTACATATTTTATCACCTCAAATTTTATTAGAAATTATCTGAATGGTAGCAAAGAGTACAATGTATGTCAGGAGCCTGACCCTACTGAGGCTCCATAAGGGCAATTGTTATTGTTATCAATAATAATAATAATAAAAAATTCAAGAAATAAAAATAAAACACTATCAGAAGAAATTTCATTTCTGAAAGACTAACAGAGCACTCAGAGACAAGATCGGCACCTCAGCCCATGCCACACCATCTGCGAGGTCCCAAAGCCTCTGCTAATTAGACATTCATTAGGGCGATTAAACACATTAACGTGCCCACAGGACTGCTGCTGAGAATACCAAGTGAAAGTCAGTTGTCTAATCATAGCCAGCTTAAGACTAAACTTTGGAATAGTAATGTACCAAGTCTCCCTTGCTATGGAAAGGAGAGAATGTCAATACAAATTAACACCAGCCATAAAACACAAATCAAACTGATTCAAGTCCCTTGACTGCAAACAATGAATTTTACTGAAGATGCTTTAGACAAGACATATATTTTGATCAAAATTCAGGGCTGGTAGTTCCATCTCAATACTGATATTTAAAAATTATCCCAAATATAAGCCTTATAATACACAAAATCACAAGAGAATAGACAAATCTAGTCATGATATTAGTGGACTTCTGTAATAAAGCTAAACAACCCAGATCAGAAGAATCATTTGTCTCCAGTTAAAACTTAACCCAGCCTGATTTATCATATGGTCTAAGACAGACCCATATTTTAAGACCTGCTAATTTAGGAAGAAATGAATCCAACCATAAGCAAAATAACATTAAATCGCTGTGCCTATTTTTTCTTGTTGTTGTTCAGGCACCAAGTCGTGTCCGACTCTTTTGCTACCCCATGCACTGTAGCCTGCCAGGCTCCTCTGTCCATGGAATCTCCCAGGCAAGAAAACTGCAGTAGGTTGCCATTTCCTCCTCCAGGGGATCATCCCAATCCAGAGATCAAACCTGGGTCTCCTGCATTGGCAGGTGGATTCCTTACCACTGAGCCCCCAGGGAAGCCCGTCAATTTTTTTCTACTACACTAGAAACTGCAGATTGTGCAGTTTGGTTCTGTTGAAAGAAGTTAATGTAAACACCTTTTGAAAGAACAAAAATGTAGATATAATCCAGGAACTAAATTCAGTTTCACATAAAATTCAGGTACTGAGATTATAACTACACATAGGCTGATTTTATAACACGTTCCAGAGCGTCTGTATCCAGTAAGTCTTCCTCCAACTTTCCTGAAAGCAGTTGTTATGAGAACCCATCCCAGTGATGTCACTCTAGCTAAACACTTTAAAAGCTAATGGTATATTTTTATCACATGTACTTAAGTGAGCAAATTTTAAATTTGAGAATGGATGTGACTTATGGGAAGAAATAACTGTCATTAACTACATCTGGCAGGTAGACTAAGGGAAATAAACTTTTGGTTTTTAAAAAAAAAGAGAGAGATTGACCATCAGGTTTTTAGTAAGGTAAGTTTTCCTAAGAACTATAAAAGCATACGTGAAATGGGAATTCCAGTTGTTTTGGGCAGCAATGTTATCTTCGCTGTAAGAGTACATTCATCTGCCATGTTCTCTACCAGGTGTCGAGTCCTCCAACTTTTAAACAGGAATTGAGCGAGGGACCTTCCACTAGAGCCACCTGGGAAGCCCATAAGGAACCATATGGCCGCTTATACATATTACCTCCTTTAACCCGTGCAAGATCACTAGACGACGTTACTATTTGTAAGTGGAGACACTGCGTCTGAGAGCTTTAAGGAGCTGTCCGATTCACACAGGTAATAAAGGCGGGACCGCCCGTGACTTCATAATCACAACACACACACCCATTATCTACACACTGTATCTGACATTCTGAGGTTTCTGCCTTATACTTTCTGACACTCTCAATTAACCTGTTCCTGTGACAGCAGCTGCTTATGTAAATATATGTTTGCATTTGCCCCACTGTGTTGCTATCGTTCGCTCATCAACAATTCCCTACTCAGCGATGAACTTCTGGATAGAAGAGCCCACACCTTGCCCATTTCTGGAACCTCAGACCACAGTGCTGCACTGAGCATGTCTGCACACATTTCCTGTTAGTACCTAACAGTGGTTCTGATGTTGATTTTACTATCTGCTCACAAGTGGTGAACATGACAGAATCAGTTCCAAGATGCCTGACAACCACCATCAGAATGAGGGCAGGCTCCAGCAGAAAGAAGACTCAGTATGATCAGCTTCCATTTGTTGGGTGGTTCTTAAAAGGAGTATTTAGATACTACATTTTATGGGCTTCACTGGTGGCTTGGACAGTAAAGAATCTGCCTGCAATGCAGGAGACCCAGACTCAATCCCTGGGTCAGGGAGGTCCCCTAGAGAAAGGAAAGGCTACTCAGTTCAGTATTCTTGCCTGGAGAATTCCATGGACAGAGGAGCCTGCTGGGCTACAGTTCAGGGGATCACAAAGTCAGAGATGACTGTGCAACTAACACAATGTGGTTTACAGGGTTTTCCTTTTCTACGTTTAATAAAGCGGCATCTGTACTCACATCAGTCCACTTCCAGCAGTTTATACACACAGCACCACTCGTAACACATGCAAGAATGAAGGAAAAAATATAAATCATCAACAGCATAACGTTTTGCTAAAAAGCTACCTTTTCATCAGGACTCCAGAGTCCAGAAGGGCAAGAGTATACTATTTATATGCTCTCCCAGGCAAGAAGCTAACAGGGTTGGTTATTAATGACACTTTGAGACTATTACAAAATGACACCGGTTAATACTTAAGGAGACATCAAGTCTCTCAAAATAAAATATTTACAAGATTAAGCTTGCTTTGTTATTCAAGTTTTAGAACTTGAAAGTATAAAAAAAAGACAACAGATGACCTTGTATTAACATTCCTTCACAGAATTACTGATACTTTTTATTCTTTTAGGGGACCTTTTACCTAATAAGTCTTAAGTGTCTGTGGTGTGTGGTTTCAGGTTTCCTTCCAGTTCTAAAAATTGACTATGTCCTTCTGTGGTATTTACCTTTCTCTTCCCATTTTCCACCCACCCCTACCCCCAAACCTGCTTCTGAATGTCTGTCTTTCAAGGCAAGGCAGTGAATTGAAACGGCAACAACTCTTGAATAAAGAGTTAAAAAGGCCAGCATCGTATGATAACCCTCTCTTTGGAGTAAGCTTAGTCTTCTAGAATACCAATCTAATTCTTAGAAGCAGAAAACACAGGAAGCTCAATGTTCCAAGAAAAGTTAATAATAACTGATTCATCCTGGCTACCCAGGAAATACACAGCAAGGACGTGGGTTCCACGCAAATAGAGACAACAAATTCATCTAGTAATACCTGCCACCCAGGGACAAGGAAAATAGAAAAAGGCTCATGGAGCAAATACACAAAAGGTATAGGAAGAAAACAACATAAATGCAGTGTGCTGAGCAGGAATCAGAGCCAGGTGAAAAACGCATGACAGACCAGGGAGCTCCCCAGACAGAGGGGACAAGGGGGCACAGGAGAAGTCATCACCCAAGGGGAAGCGGCAGGAACGAGCCGGGCAAGGAGGGCAACGGGACGACAAGAGACAAGAAGAAGAGACGGGAGGGGCTGGCTAGGAAGGGGCACGCCCAAGGGACTGAGGGCAAAGAGAGCAGAAAGCAGTCTCGATGGGAGGCTGAGTCACGGAAAAACGCAGGAAGGAAAGACGCCAAACAAGAAATTCTGGACAGATGAGGAATAAATGCTAAAGTGAGACCAGGCGAAAACTAGGTAGGGCAGAAAGGCACAAAAAGGAATGAGGTAAAAGAAGCCTCTGCAAAAGGAAATATTGGGGAAAAAAAAGACAAACGGTTTCAGGAATTTCACTTTATTAAATTTTAAAACCTGTTTTGTTTCTGTTTCTCTGTTGGGTAAAACTTGATTAGGAACAATGGTTTCCAGTCTCCAGAGGAGAAAAAGTATTGATGAGGTCAACTGACTTGGCAAAAGTTAGAAGAACTGAACACAGTGCAATTTACTCATGTCTGTTAACCATCTTAGCTCTAATCCACACACTGATTTTCACACTGACCACGTGTACACACACATCAATGACCTTAATGATCAACTGCTTCATCTGTTAATCACAAAAGCTTCCTCTCTCACTTTTTCTCTTTTTGGGCTTATCAGTGTTTGGAGAAATCCCTGATCCTTACTACCTCCCTAAAAAAGAAAGGGCAGAATAAGAATGTGGCCTTTATATCAATATTGCTAAAAAGAAGTCTGGTGGAAGCTTAAAACAAGGTTAAAACAATAATGGGGAAAAGATGTAAATTTCCTGTAAATTCTACATCTGGGTTCCTACATAACTAAAAACAGAACATCATGATCATGCTTCATTTCCCTCTAGAAAACAGAGGTAGAAAACAAAGCACCGAATAAGAACGCAGAAACAGTAAAAAAAAAAAAAAAAGAGCCATTCTGAATAAGAATGACAATTACTCTATCCTTGATCCTAGGAAAGTCTGTTCGTGAAGCTACGATTCATATAATTCTTATTTTTAAGATGAAAAAATACAGTTATTGGATTTTTCCAAAGATCCGTTGCAAGAAAAAAGCAGGCACGTACAGAGGCCGGAGGAAGAGAAAGGAAATGGACCTGAAGTCACAGAGTTCTGAACGACCACTGAGAAGAAGCAGTTCCTCGATATCTGGCACTCTGAGGAATTCTTGGGTGAAAGTCAACGTCTGGGGCCAGCATCCTCTACAAGCTCCCATTTCCCCTATTATATCGACTACTTTTCTATCCACCCAGAAGGAAACTCTGATTGTAAGCAGATTACCAGCTTTAGCAGTAGAGGAAAAAATAACTCAAATATTACACACTAAAGCAATGGGTTAACGAAGACCATGTAAGACAAACATGAGTCGCGCCACTTCGAATTTGCAGAACTATCTTTCAGCTGCTCAAAAATCCTAAACGGCATTGGGTTGCTTCTTGAAATTTGCCTTTTCTTCAGTTTTTAAAAAACCATTCTTCCATGAATATTGTATTGGGTCACTTGGCCCTATAGTCTATTCACAGGCATCTGACATGATTATTTACTTCTGGGAACGGCTGCTGTTCCAAGGCACTGGGACACAGCTTGAAGGAACCAACCTGGTTCTCTGTCCCTACTGATGACATGGTGAAAAAAGGATTCTCTAAGCTCAGAGAAAACGTGAAAGCCAAACTGTGCTGTTTCCAAGGTAAGACGCCCTGAAAAGAAAAGAAAACAAACAAAAAAAACAGTTAAAAATCAACCAGATTTCCAAAAGAAACTCTAATAAAGTAGTGAAAATTCTCACCAAGACTGAACAATAAGTAACTCATAAAAAATTTCAACCTTTCACTTCAGTTTTAAATATTCTATAGTTTCAAAAAAATGTTACAGGGCATCACAGGTTGCATAATAAAAAATACTGCAAATAACTTGCTGTTCCTGAAATTAACAAAAAGTATCCATTAAAATTATAAAGAAATTTTGGTGACTGACATTTTGATCTTTACCTTGGCCAGGACAGAAGACGGGCTTTGAGAAAACACTATTTATCTGTATTCATATCTGACTTGGAAATGGTATGAATAAGTGTGATTTATATGGAGCCATAAAGTAAGCTACAGAATTGATGCCCTGGAAAATTTCTTCCAGCCATAAAACTCTGAAATTGCACACTATCTGGTGATAAAATCTTGAAACCACTGAGCCAGCTTTTAACTTTGCCCTGATTCTCTCATCTATAAAATACAGGGCTTGTTCTTCCAACAGGTGGAGATGGGTACCAGTATCACCTGAGGAGGACTTAAAATACAGCTGCAAACCCACCCCCAGCTGTGGCTCTAAAGAGCTCTAATCTCTGGATTAGGTGGAGGCATCTGTGACTGTCACACTATAAGGAGCCCCGGGTCGTTCTGTCTACGCTCGTGTTTAAACCACCACCATACTGGTCAGGGTGCTGCTCTACCACCCTCAGTCATAAAACAGGGCAGGAGGGACACCACTGCCCCAGCTTGACAGGGTTAAGACAAACGAGTCACTGTATCATTGTCTCTTTCTCTAAAAATCCCCTGTTCAGAGAAGAGACCGAAACTAAGATTGAGGCTAAGGTGCCAGTTGGATAAAAACACTTTCATGTAGATTCTTTTAGCCCCAACTGTAGCCTTGGATACTTAAATAGAACACAACTGCGGGCAATATTCAAAGCCATCAGCTCCTTCGCTGACAGGCCATCCCAGAATATGAGCTGATGTTAAAAAGAGAGCAGCACCGTTTCATTTCTTACTGAAATTACAAAGCTGTCCCCCCCGACCCCCCAGCAGAAGTGACGTGTCCCCCAGAACACGTACCTGCAGAGCTGCTAACCAGGCCCAGGCCTGCTCCAGGGCACCTCCTCCTTGGATTCCAGGGCTCCCTATCGGCGGAGTCACGTGGGTTCAGTGGACTCTGTTGGCGCCCAACACTCCCAAAATAATACTGTCGTCTCCCAACTAAAGGGACACAAAACTGGGTTTTCGAAGAATACCGTTTTCCTTCATCTTGCTGAGTTCTGTTTGCAGGCCCTCACCCAAGTCCACGTGGCTTCCGGGTGGCCTCCCTCCAGGTCTGACACCAAACCAACAGTGCTGTTTTACTTTTTTTTTTTCCACCAGAGAAATACGACTTGGTTGGAAGAGGCTTTCAGGCCCCAAGAGTGTGCTCGATTGTCCAAGACAAGCTGAAGAAGTGGGTCGAGATTTTACGTAAGGACCAGGCAACCGGACAGATGGGCACCGGAAGCCTTCCGTGACACTGCCATCCTGGTAAGTTACATTCCCTAGGGGTTTAAAAGTGTTTTTAAGAAGAAGGGTAGTAACAAGTTCACTCAGTACTGTTTTATTTCACATGAGCAGACACTGAATTAGTATCCTAAACAGTCACGGTCCTTTGTCCTTGCAAATCACTGTCCTAGAATTCAACGAGAGTCTACCAAGTAAGAGTCCTACTCCTCTCTCGGCTTTGAAACGCAAAATTCGGTTTCTCTTCTTGGTGCTTTCAGTCACATCAAAATAGAGTCCCCTCAACCATTTCATTATCAGCCTCTTCCGCCTGGAAAACCAGGCATTGCTTCTGCAGCTGAGAGTCACTGCCACTGTGAATGCCACTTTGAAACTGTAAGAGTTTGTATAGCTGAGAAACTAGGGTCAAGTTCCAGCTCTCTCTTCTATCTTTGATAAAGTAAAGCTCTGGGGAGAATCCACCCTGATTCCAAAGCCAGGCTGCCTAGGGTTCACATCCCATCTCCCTAGGTCACTGCTTGCATCGTGGTCTCAGGCACGTGGCTGAATCCCTCTGTGCCTCAGTTTCTCCATGGACAAACTGGGGCTATAACGGGATAACACGATTGGTGTGAGAGTGAGATACATCCAGATGCAAAAGCACAGTCTAAGCACTCCATCGATAGTAGCTATTATTATTCACTTTATGTAACTCCAAATTCTTATACTGTTCCACATGTGTACACAATGTTTGCCCAACTAAGATACTACCCACTTGAGGCCTGGGACCACATCTTGAGTATTTCTGACGTTCCCCCATGGCACCTACTAGTCACTCAAGAGGTGAAAATGAACCTACTTGGTATAGATTGTTATACCGGATGAACAAGAAGTTCATAAACACAGACCTGTACAAACATGTATTCCCTGCCCTCGAGCAGCCTGTATTTTGGGTGGGGAAACAAAACACAGGAAAACACTCCTGCAACAATATAAAGCCATAAAAGATTGAGTGCCAAGGGCTCCTTGTGAGCTGAGGCCCTGGAGAGGGCGAGCCTGCAGTGGCCCTCCCTGCCCCTGGAGGTGAGTGGAACTTCCACAAGAGGCGGGCACAGAGAGCGGATTCCAGCATACCTGTTCATCCCACAAACATTCACTGCACACCTTCCACAGGCCGAGATACGGCCATGAGGGACTTAGAAAAGGCCCCAGCACCGCAGGACCTAAAAGGGCACTCACTCCACGTGACAGCTGAGTTCTGAAGTAAGGAGGAAGGGGTGTTCTCCTCTCGGATGAAACACAACACCGCTTCAATGCCTCACAGACAGGAGCCAAGGCTGGCATTATGGTCGCTTCGGCTTCCAACAATGGCAAACACACAGAAGTTAACAACTTTTCCTGTTCTGTATTCTCAATATGCTCCACTGTTTATGAAGCCCATTAAAGAGACATTCTCTATTATTTCTGAACACAAATAACATATAAAAGGTTTACAGACACACACAGTCAATATTATTGGAAAAGTTTTCAGAGGCCCAAATGAAAGCCCGTTCATAAAGCCCAGTGCTCTGTCTCCTCCCACCCTTTCCCCTCCTTCCCTTATCTACTAGGGCCTGCCCACAGACATCAAATCTCTCCTAGGAAAGTGCCTGAAGATGCATGTGGTGGCAGGAATCAGTTAGTCACGATGGGCGGAAGGATTAACACTTGCATCTTTGTCTTCTACATCCTTCCACTGATGACAAACCTCCACTCATCTCCTCCCGGAAGAGGATGCCTTCGGGTAAAGGAACCTCTTATAAATATCGACTGGCAAAAGCGTTCTCAATCCCTTACTGATGGCGGATCACTATACAAAGATGGGTTAAGTCCAACACGCTCTCATCACAAATAAGACACGTTTCTGAGCGCTTCCCTAGCCCTCTGCAGGCCTTTCAACCGCTTCTACTCTCATAGGATACACACTGCTGGATCCCACCATCGCCCCTGGAAACAGAATAATCTTTTCTTTTTTTTGGTTGCCCTGCGCAACTTGCCCACTCAGCGATGGAAACCACGCCCCCTGCACGGGAAGTACAGTCTTAACCACTAGACCGCCAGGGAAGACCCAGAATAAACTTAAGGATGTCCAAACTACTCAATTAAATCCAGTCAAAAATTTCTTAATGCACAAAGTACTGGACTCAAATATGTTTAAGACATTCAAAGGCAAACTGAAAAATGAGGTTAGAACCCCTACAACATAGGTTACAGAACATTCTTAACCTTCAAGTATCCATGAATGTTAGACTCATCAACAAATAACAGTCAACCCACTGTTTTTCATTCCCTTGGTTTGGTCCTGGAAAATCATCCTTCCTGTATGTCATTTGTTAACCCTTTAATTGGGAATGTCACTAAGAGACTAACAGGGTAAGAGGAGAACTTTCACCAGGGGCAATTAAGGCTTTCCCAACATTTACTTTTTCTGAACCTCCAAGCACAGCCTGTTGATTGAGTGACAATGACATGTAATGGGAACTTTGATAAAAAAGAGACACAGGGCTTTGGAAACTACTAAATACCCCAATAAAGGGACTAATTGCAATTCCATGCAACTGAAAAGCCATCTTCCAACTTGAAAAACACATTTACTCAGTCATTTTATATTGCCAACACCCTTGTTTTACAAAAAACAGAAACAAGCAATTAATGTACATATTCACCATTTGAACACATTCAGATCCAACTCGTGTACTCAAGTATTTCAGAGTAACCTATGTTTATGCAAAAAGTTATCCCAAATATTAAATGAGATAAAGCGTGTAGATGATCTGAAACAAGTCTGGCAAACAAACACTACTCAACATTACCCAGTATTACTGTTCCTAATTTTCCAACTTTGTAATCATACTAAACAGTTGTAAAGCATGATTATGTATACATAATGTATATAAGCTAATACGTGTTACTACTAGAAATAAAGCTTTTATGTTATGCACCAAGCAATGCTATTCATCTAGACAGAGGTGAGTTTAATTTGAACAGAATGATCCGAAAAGAAGCAGAGAAAACTTGCTACGGGGTAGAATGTTAAATGTTCGCTCTGATCTCTGCTTATCAACTAAGGACATAACCTCTACGTCGTCTAGTGTGAATTATAATCAGCAGTCAGCTGATCCTAGAGAACTCGTTCAAAATGAACAGTTAAGACCTCAACCTCGTGGATAAGGGGCCATTTACTTGCGAGGCTGCGCCAACCACTGAAATCTGATTACTTCAATACTGCCGCTGAAATCTTACATAAATCCATTACATGTCTCTTGCCGGAATTTTTTTTTTGCAAATCCTTACACACACACAAAATTATACCCCAAAGCCACTTAAACTGACAAGACTGCATCATCCCGGGCGCATCCGGCTTTTTAAAACATCTCAGTCGCTTCGGCCACGCATCATTTACGATGACAGGCAAAGCGCAAAAGCCAGTTTGGAGAGCACGTGCTTTCCTAAGTCAACACGAAAAGTAACCCTACGCCCACATCTCGAACGCGGGGGCAAAAGAAAATCTTGGCGTTTCCAAGCTGAAGCTCGACCCGGCGCGGGGGCGGCCAGGGCCACACGCCCTCCGCGCTCGCCGGGCCGGCGCCACGGCGCCCGGGAGCCCCGGTCCCCGCGCCCCGCGCGCTCGGGCGCGCCGCGGCCGCACGCAGGTGGACCCCAGGCCGGGACGGCCGGGCGCGGGCCGCGGGGAGGGGCCGGGCAGGGCAGCCGGGGCCGCGTCCGCCCGGGTCGCGCCCTGCCGGGGGAGCGGGGCGGGCGGGGAGGGTGAGGGGGAAAGACCTGGCTCCGCGTTCCCTCCGGAAGCCGCCGGGCAGGCAGGAAGTGACGCCGCAGACGCCGTCCGGTCCGCGCGGGAGCCGGGTCCGCGCGTCCGGCCGCCGGCGCGGCGCACAGACCCCCGCGGAGCAGCCCGGCCGCGCGCCGCCGGCGGAGCGAGCCGCGTGAGTGGCCCCGCCGCGCGCCCCGCCCCGCGCGCCCGCCCCGCCCCGCCGCGCACCGCCCCCGGGCCCGCCGCCCGCGCCCCGGCCCGCGCCCGCCGCCGGCGGAGCGAGCCGCGTGAGTGGCCCCGCGCGCCCCGCCCCGCGCGCCGCCCCGGCCCGCGCGAGCCGCCGGCCCCGCGCCCCGGACGCGCGGGCGGGGAGGCCGGGCTGGCGCGGGGGGCCGCGCGCTGCCCGCCCCGGCGCGGGGCCTCGCCGTCCGCCCGCCCGCCCGCTTTCCGGGGAGAGCGCGCCTGGCGCGTCCGGGCCGGGCCGGGAGCGCGCGAGTCCCCCGCCTGGGGGTGGCTCCGCGCGGGTTGTGCAGCCCTCACCCTCACCGCGCCGGCGCCCCCGGGGCTCCTGCCGAGAGCGCGCGCCCACACGCGGGTGGGGAGCAGTCACCGAGTCTCGGGGCCGCCCGGCACGGGCGCCCTCAGATGCCCGCTGCCCTTCCTCGGCCCGCCGGTTGGAGGCCTGTGACTGTGTCCCCTTCCGCTCCGGCAGCCCCAAACCTTGAGCGCTTCGAAGGATGGAGAGAGAAAAAATCCAGTCAATGGGGGTGGTGGGCTGTGTTGTGTGAGGAACTCGTGGAACTGTTTAAGTGATTCTCATCGGGATTCGTTTCAAAATAACAAAGCTCTTAAGTGAGAGGCGAAATTGGTTAACATTTAAGACGTGAGGACAAAGGATCTTCAAAATTGAAGATCCCCCTGGAGGAGGGCAGGGCAACCCACTCCAGTCTTCTTGTCTGGAGAAATCCATGGACAGAGGAGCCCGGTGGGCTACAGTCCATGGGGTCACAAGGGGCAGACACGACTTAGCGACCAGACCACTACCACCAGAGGTAGTATCAGTATCCCCAAACAGGAAAAAAATTATTTTTTTTTTAGTTTATAGTACAGTCATTTGATCCCAAGAAGGTTTAGTTCTCTACGTAAAAGTTTGTCAAACTGAAATCTATGCCTAGTTGTTCACGTTTTGCCAACTTTATCTCTGGATACTTATTTAAGCAACTCCTTGCTGAAACAGTTCAAGCATTGATTTACAGGAAAAATATGTGGGAAAGGTTCCGTTTTCTCAGAAAAGCCCTGCATGACAATCCAAGCACACGGTGAGCTTGCTGAAATATCTATTAATTTGCCAGGAAGGAACCTTTGTAATGCCCCTGGGCATTTTGTCCTCAAGAGGGAAGTTGTGTGTGTACACTTGGTTAGCCTGTGGTGAGCTGGGAGGGGGCTGCCCATAGTTCAGGCCCCATGGGAGCCATCGTCTGTAGGTGACTTTGGACAGGCTTACAGAGTCGTGTCATTGGTCATGACGGAGGAATGGGCAGACAGGCCTACCCCGGTGCAAATCTTTCACAACTACGCTACTAAAAATAACTCAAGTGCATGTCCCCGGAACAGTAGTGTTACTCCATCCTGTCATTGCATACCAATCAAGTTGTATAACTCTTGGTAAAATTTCACCATTTGTGGTCAGCAGTATTTTAGAATCCTCCTCCAAATATAAGGAGAGACTGGCACATTGGTAGCAGGAGGAAGACAGCTCTGTGGGAACACACCATTTTTTGAGGGGTGCAGGAACAAAATTTTGTGAAACTGCTGAACCAAGAAATTAACCTGGCTCAGAACAGTCAGGTGCTAGAACACAGGTAGGAGACCCTTTCACAGTTGTGTCAGATAAAGGGCGCCTACAAAATGTCTCAGTAGCCATAGCTATGTATGTTCCTTGTTCCTTCTCTAGTTTCTTATTAACTCCCCATCCTGAAACCTACCCCACTCAGGGATGGCATGGTAATGCCAGGCCTTCCACAGCATCTCAAATCAGACATCTAAAGTCACCTCTTTTTTAAAATTATTTCTTTTTGTCGGTACTGGGTCTTCATTGTCGCACAGTCTCTTCTTCAGTTGTAGCTGGCGGGGGCGGGGTACTCTAGTTGCAGCGCAGGGGCTCCACTGTGGGGGCTTCTCTGGAGCACAGGGGCGTCAGTACTGCAGCAAGTGGTCTCAGCAGTTGTGGTTCCTGGGCTCTAAGGCACCAGCTCAAGGGTTTAGTTTCTCTGAGGTATGTGGGATCCTCCCGGACCGGGGATCAAACCCACATCTCCTGCTTTGGCAGGCAGATTCTTTACCATTGAGCCACCAGGGAAGCCCTAAAGTCATCTCTTAACAGCCAAAACAGTCATTACATTTTGGCACCAACGAAAATCTAGAAAAAAATTCTAGATTCCTTACCCGTAAAGACAATTATAGTCTCTGACCTTCCAGAAGTTTCCCCTTTAAAGGTAGGCTGATTACGTACCATGAATGATGTTACATTCAGAGAAACTCTGGAGTTCAGTTTTAAGGCATAAGGATCGAAACTCAATACCGTCAAACCCCCCCTGCACCTCCCACTCTCTTTAAAAAAGACAAATCCATCGCCAGTCTTTAGTAGCTAGTAACTGTGTATATTTAGTGATTTAGTAATGTTTAGATCTTGCAGCTGTAAAATTTTATCATTTAAATTCTGTTTTTGTTAGTCTCTAATTTTCCCCAGACCAATCTTTATTTTCGTCAGATACACATAGATGTTTCAGAGACATTACTCTTGCCCTCAGTGTCTAGACTTTAAGTTAAATGGCCGTTCAGTGATACTCACTTTATTATAAATGAATCCAGTCTGTCCCCAGACCTCTGATAGAGGTTGCAGGTGTAAGAAAGGGGCCAACACGCCAGCTGACCTGGGAGCAGACCCTGGGGAAATTTCATTTTATGCAGAGGCAAACTGTAAGAAAGGAAACAGACTCTGCCCTTAATGTGCACTTATTAACTGAGACAGATCTACATTAAGAAACATTTTGGAGGCTCACAGGACAGATATTTCAGTGGAGGAATTTCTGCAATGCTTTCACTATTTTAGGATGTCTAGAAAAAATTGCAAAATGATTTCTTAGACAGTCCACATACCCTTTTTCTTGGTATTAGAAAATGACTATCTTAGGCATTAAACTAAGAGACTACAGTAAGTTATCACCTACCATTTGTTCAGTTTTTCTCCTTTTGATAGAGTGTCTAAAACAACACTTCTGAAATTCTTCCACGTATTAAATCTTTTATACTTACTTAGTTGAGATTTAACACAAGGGAAAAACTTTTCTCTTTAAGGAACAATTCAATGAACTTCCCAACGGCAAGTGAGAAACCAAGACTCTTTCCCTCGCTACTTGATACACTTGCTGTTATCACTCTTATTTTCTGTGGGAATGTCCAAAGAATGCACTTCCTTGAATAGAAGTCACAGCTGTGTAAATAGCAAAAAGTGACTTTTTATAGCTTCTTTCAACCACATTTGTCCAGGAGGCCAAGGCTGCATAGATAAAGCTGTAGACATTTTCGTTTTCCAGGTGCGTCAGGGGCCTGTGGAAGAGCATGGTCCTGGCCAGAGCATCTTGTCGAAACCACTGTCACGAGTTCAACACCATGCTGTTCTCTTAGCATCCCAGCCAGTTGTGTGGGCCTGTGTCTTAAGTATTCAGGTGCATTTGCCTGGGTAGTAGTTCAGTTCAGTTGCTCAGTCGTGTCTGACTCTCCACGACCCCATGAATCACAGCACGCCAGGCCTCCCTGTCCATCACCAATTCCCGGAGTTCACTCAAACTCATGTCCACAGAGTCGGTGATGCCATCCAGCCATCTCATTCTCTGTCGTCCCCTTCTCCTCCCGCCCCCAACCCTTCCCAGCATCAGGGTCTTTTCCAGTGAGTCAACTAGTCGCATGAGGTGGCCAAAGTATTGCAGTTTCAGCTTCAGCATCAGTCCTTCCAATGAACACCCAGGACTGATCTCCTTTAGAATGGACTGGTTGGATCTCCTTGCAGTCCAAGGGACTCTCAAGAGTCTTCTCCAACACCACAGTTCAAAAGCATCAATTCTTCGGCGATCAGCTTTCTTCACAGTCCAACTCTCATATCCATACATGACCACGGGAAAAACCATAGCCTTGACAGTTACATGTGGGAAAATGTGCAGTGATATTTCAACCCATATCCTGTTAGAAATATTTTTTTAATCTCCAAGTTTGAACTTTTATGTAGAAGCTGTGAAGTTTCAAAGTCAGAAATAAGGGGAAATGCGTTCCGTGCCTTAGTGATCTAGATCAGGGTTGGTCAACTTTTTCTTGCCTTCTTTTAACTTAATTTTATATTTTATTAATTAATATATTGGGGTATGATTGGTGGTTTACAATACTGTGTTAGTGTCAGGAATACAGCAGAGTGACTCAGTTATGTGTGTACATATAGCCATTGTTTTTCAGATTGTTTTCCAATATAGTTTATTACAATGTTGATTAGAGTTCCCAGTGCTGCACAGTAGATCTTTGTTGACTATTTGATATATAGTGGTGCATATGTATCAATCCCAAGCTCCTAATTTATCCCTCCCCACCCCCTCCCCTTTCCCCTTTGGTAACCATAAGTTTGTTTACTGAGTCTATGAGTCTGTTTTCTGTTTTGTAAATCTTAACAGGCCAGATTGTATATATTTGAGGCTTTGAGGGCTGTGAGGCAAAAATGGAAGATACTAGTAGTACTCTCAACTGTTTAAAATGTATCCATTGGAAATGTAAAACCATTTTTGGCTCCTGGGCCACACGGAGACAGGCAGGGGCTGCCACTGGCCAGCAGACCCTCTGTTTGCCCGCCTTTGTCCAGACGTCACCTGCCCTCTTTACTGTCTTACAGGCCCATGCCTGGGGGCTACGGAGTGATGGGGGACGATGGGGCCATGGACTACAGCGTCCACGAGGCCTGGAATGAAGCCACCAACGTGTACCTGGTGGTGATCCTTGTCAGCTTCGGGCTCTTCATGTATGCCAAGAGGTAAAGGCTTGAGGTTCTCAGGGTTGATGATAAGATCCTGAGCATTCACAAAGTTTGAAGGTTGGTTGGTTTGATCTAAATTCAATGCACAAAAACGATTTCACCAGTATTTTGGTTCCTACTGTGAAAGCTCTCCCTCCTCGGCTCTGCCCTCAAATACCAGACACCAGGACTTGGCTTGGAAAACCCAGCTGCTCCGAGAGACGGGCTGTGAGTGCAGCTCTCGGCTCCCAGGCCAGCTGCTCTGTACTCCCATTCTTTCACTTCTGATATAGCTCAGAGTTATCACTCAGCCAGTTCACTGTCACCCTCGGACGAGCACATATTTCTGGCTCTCGGCCCTGAAATGCACAAACACTAGTTCCTACATGTTCAGCACTTCTGTCCTCGCACATTTCAAGCTTTCCCTTCTGTATCTTATGCATGACTGTGTCCCAGAACTTAGTGAATGATGTTGTATGGTCTGATTTCTTGTCTGTCCATCCCGCAAACACTCAGTCCCCCGAGAACAGGGACTTTCATTTAACCTTTGTGTCCCTGAAGTGGCGCATTAGTGTAAATCATCCACAAATACTTCCTGCTGTCATTCCAGACACTGTCGCACTGTTTAACTGTCCTTTTCCACACTCCCTGGCTCCTTTAAGAACAGTGAACCAAAAGGGAGGGAGGTGTTGCTTTGAAGAGGAAGAACAGCAGCAGTTGGATTGAGTTGCTTCTGCTCATAGCCACGTGCTTTGTGACGTCCTGTACCAAGGTCAGAGGCATTAGACAGTTTGGGACAATTAGTCATCCAAGAATAATTGCTGCCTGGCCTGGGGAATAGTTCAGATTCACACTGCCCATGGGACACACAGGCTCGCCCTTCACAGCCCTGTGAACCCTGAGCCGCTGGCCTCCTGGACTCCAGGCTGGGGGGAGGGGCGAGAAGAGCTCCCACGGATCACCCCAGGGCCACTGGCAGGTGACAGCGGTCCCCTAAAAAGAGCTGCCACCTCCTCCCCACTCCACTGTTTTAAAAGCATAGACAGGCTGTTGTTCATTTTAACTAGATGACCCCACTAAGGCCATGCTACTCTATTTAAGAAATAGTTTTATTCATTGTTTCCCAGAATTAAGCTCTGCTCACCTTCTGTTTATTCACTACCCCCAGTAAATAAACTTTACTTGCATGACGTGACAGGGAGGAAAAAATCGTGCTTTTTTTGTCTGTGCATTTTTCTAAACAGTAGGGCATTTTCTGTGGCGATGAGGGGAGACAACGTCGTGTGAAGTGGGTGTATTCAGTCACTACTTTTCCTTTCTTGTAACTCTGACTATACATGTACAACTTCTTACTTTTAGTGAAAGAAAGAATACTTGAGCCAAGGTAGCATCTCACAGGGACGAAACTGAAGAGGGACTCATGGCCACTTATGTCCTTTTAATGCAGCTTCTGGTTTCCACGATCACGAAAGTGTTACAGTCCTATAGCTGTGAATACAAATCTCTTTTCTGCACTGTTTTTGTGTTTTAGGAATAAAAGGAAAATTATGAGGATATTCAGTTTGCCACCTCCAGCAGAAACTCTGTCAGAGCCCAACTTTTATGACACAATAAGCAAAATTCGTTTAAGACAGCAACTAGAAATGTACTCCATTTGTAAGTAAACTCTGTGCCTAATTACATACCTGTTGTTTAGCCGCTAAGTCATGTTTGACTCTGCAACGCCATGGACGGTAGCCCACCAGGCTCCTCTGTCCATGAGGTTTCCTGGACAAGAATACTTGAATGGGTTGCCATTTCTTCTCCAAGGGGACCTTTCCGACCTAGGGATCAAACCTTCATCTCCTGCTTGGCAGGCAGATTGTTTGCCACTGCACCACCTAGGAAGCTTATTACATACATAAGCATGTTTAATACATACTTTTTTAAAATTTGTGTCTAGTTTTCAAAGGTTATCAGAAATAAATGATGGTGGCACAAGGAACTATGTTCAATATCCTGTAACAAACCTTAATGGAAAAGAATATGTATGTATACGTATATGTGAATCACTTTGCTATACTCCAGGGACTAGCACAACATTTTAAATCAACTATACTTCAGTGAAAAAAAAAAATTTTTTTTTTTAATTTAAAAAAATAGCTGATAATAGAAACGTAGTAGCCGGTTTGCATGAAGTTAATGCTTCAGGACCCTTCCCCCATGCGGAGCCCTCCCCCTGAAAGGAGCCCTGGCAGGCTGTTCATGGGATCACGTTTTTGAAAATTCAGCAAAAATTAGATGTTTTGCCAGTCGATGAGACTGCTGCCCGGTCCTCCTCTGACTTGCCTCACGAGCAGCGGCGTTGAGCTGGCCACGAGCACTTGGAGGATCCAGCTATGGGGAGGTTTTGAGTTGAAGCTGCTTTTAGTTTGGGTGTGAGTTTTGTGTTCACAGAGTTTGCAGTCACTTCAGTTTCAATTAAATGACCGCGTACTGCAGCCACATTATATGTGTCTAGGAGCAGCCTCCAGGCCAGAGGTTAGTAACATACCCTGTGACACTGGACACTGAGCGTGCAGGTGGTGCAGAAGAAACAAAGGTCAGAGGGCACAGGGCCAGGGAGAATGGCACATCCAAGCCACAGCCTCTGATGCCACCACTAAAACAAATGAGGTGTGGCTTCCACGGTGTGTCATTAAATGAGGAAGGGCAAGACGTAATTGCGTATATGCTGGGGTGCCACTCCTGTAACTGAATGACTGCACGGTGGATGTGTGGTAACAATGCTCTATCATTTCTCTTATTGACGTATGGTTGACTTACAATGTTGTGTTACACCTGTGTTTACATGTATATAGCCCAGTGACTCAGCTATACTTTTTTATATATGTATATTCTTTTTCAGATTTTTTTTTTCCCTATAGAACACCATGAAATACTGAGTATAGTTCCTTGTGCTATTTAGTAAGTCGTTGGTTATCATTTTCTATTCAGTCCTGTGTGTATGTTAATCCCAACCTCCCAATTCATCTCTCCCCGACTCCTTTATGTCTGTGGGTCTATTTCTGTTTTGTAAAAAAAGTTCATTTATATCTTTTTTGTTTTTTAAGATGTCACATGTAAGTGGTATCAATGATATTTCTTTCTCTGACTTCACTTATATGGAATTTTAGATTGCTTTCATTCTCTTGGCTATTATAAATAACGCACCTATGAACATTAGGGTGCATGTCCCTTTTCGTATATCCAGTTTTCTCTGGATATATGTCCAGGAGTGGGGTTGCAGGATTGGATATCTTTAGTTTTTAAGGAGCATCCATCTTGTTCTCCATAATGTTTGTACCAGTTTACATTCCCACCAAGAGTGTCGGAGGGTTCTGTTTTCTCCACATCATTATTTGTAGACTTTTTGATGCTGGCCATTCTGATCCTTGTAGTCTGGATTTGCCTTTCTTTAATAATTAGCGATGTCAAACATCCTTTCCTGTACCTGTTGGCCTTATATTATGTCTTCTTTGGAGAAATGTCTGTTTATGTCTTCTCCCCATTTTTTGATAGGATTGTTTGTAAAAATGTTCTGTATAATTATGCAAGCCTGGAGGAAAGCTTGGAAAGATGCACATGAGATTATTAGCATTCGTTACCTTGATGGGGACACTGTGGAACTCAAGGAGAAAAGACAGTATTTTTAAAAGAAAGATGTCTGCAATAAAATCTTAAATGTGAATGCGTTCGTGCTCATGGGCATAAAAAGAAGCAAGGAAGAATGATCAGCAAGATATTACTAGTATATCTCTCGGGAGACTGGAATTTCAGGTGAAAAGTAGAAAAAAAAAACATATATATATATAATTTTTCTAACACAAGTAGAACTTCTAAAAATTCTTCAGCATAAATTTCACCCTGAGAACTATAGACAGCAGTTCCTCTATGGAAAGGGGCTGCAGGGCTGATCAGATGGAAGGAAGATACACTTTCAGTGTTTCCTCTTTGGGTCCCTTTTGCATTTTGTATCATATTCATGTGTTACTAGTTCAGAATAAGAAGTAAAACTGAATTTAACAGAGCAGCATTATTCATAGTAGCCAGAAGATGGAAACAACCCAAGTATCCTTGACTCCTGAATGGGTCCACAGCCTGTGGTCTGTGCACAGGGTGTTTACAGGGAAGGAAATTCTGATGGGTGCTGCAACAGGCATGAACCTCGAAGACGTTATGCTTCATAATTACTCTTATCAGGAAGTGAAGGAAGCCAGTCACAAAATAACAAATAGTGTGTGATTTCACTTCTGTGAAGCAAATTCCCAGAGACAGAGAGTGGAGTCCTCACCAGGAGCTGGAGGAGGAAGGGACAGGGAGCTTCTGTGTGCAGAGGAGAGAGGTTGGCATGGGGTGGTGGGCAGACGGCGTTGAATGGAGCTTCTGTCCCTGAACCACTTAAAAATGGTGCAGATGGCAAGTTTTAATGCTTTTGTATTTTACCTCAAAAAAAATCCCCAGGAAAACCTAAGTATTAAAAACAAAAACACAGAGAGTGAGAAGCTCTGTATGGAAAAGTAAAAGATTAGGTTTTCCTTGATGCCTACTCAAAACAGAGGTTAGTGGGAGTGCCCTGGTGGCCTAGCCATTAGGATTCGGTGCTTTCACTGCAGAAGCCAGAGTTTGATCCCTGGTGGGGGAATCTAAGATACTGCAATGCTATGTAGCACAACCAAAATACAAAAACAAACAAGAAACACCCAGAAGTTAGTTGGCATCAAAAAAAAAAAAAAATTCACCAGCATCAGTTCAGTTCAGTTCAATCTCTCAGTCGTGTCAGACTCTTTGCAACTTTGCAGCACGCCAGGCCTCCCTGTCCATCACCAAATCCCGGAATTTACCCAAACTCATGTCCATCAAGTCGGTGATGCCATCCAGCCATCTCATTCTCTGTCGTCCCCTTCTCCTCTCGCCCCCAATCCCTCCCAGCATCAGGGTCTTTTCCAGTGAGTCAACTCTTCGCATGAGGTGGCCAAAGTATTGGAGTTTCAGCTTCAGCATCAGTCCTTCCAATGAACACCCAGCACTGATCTCCTTTAGGATGGACTGGTTGGATCTCCTTGCAGTCCAAGGGACTCTCAAGAGTCTTCTCCAGCACCACAGTTCAAAAGCATCAATTCTTCGGCAATCAGCTTTCTTCACAGCCCAACTCTCACATCCATACATGACCACTGGAAAAACTATAGCCTTGACTAGACGGACCTTTGTTGGCAAAGTAATGTCTCTGCTTTTTAATATGCTATCTAGGTTGATCATAACTTTCCTTCCAAGAAGTAAGCGTCTTTTAATTTAATGGCTGCAGTCACCATCTGCAGTGATTTTGGAGCCCCCCAAAATAAAGCCTGACACTGTTTCCACTGTTTTCCCATCTATTTCCCATGAAGTGATGGGACCAGATGCCATGATCTTAGTTTTCTGAATGTTGAGCTTTAAGCCAACTTTTTTACTTTCCTCTTTCACTTCCATCAAGAGGCTTTTGAGTTCCTCTTCACTTTCTGCCATAAGGGTAGTGTCATCTGCATATCTGAGGTTATTGATATTTCTCCCGGCAATCTTGATTCCAGCTTGTGCTTCTTCCAGCCCAGAGTTTCTCATGATGTACTCTGCATATAAGTTAAATAAGCAGGGTGACAACATACAGCCTTGACGTACTCCTTTTCCTATTTGGAACCAGTCTGTTGTTCCATGTCCTAACTGTTGCTAGTTCTAACTGTTGCTTTCTGACCTGTATATAGGTTTCTCAAGAGGCAGGTCAGGTGGCCTGGTATTCCCATCTCTTTCAGAATTTTCCACTGTTTATTGTGATCCACACAGTCAAAGCATATACAATTTTAAACCCAGTGTACCTTTCTTTTTCTTTAATGAAAATGGCATAAAAATGAAATCTGTCCAAATGCCTGTGTTTATAAGGTGTGTTAGTTTTCTGTTGCTGCTCTATTACCACAAATTCAGTGGTTGACACAGCACAAATCTTACAATTGTAGGTTAAAAGTCCCACAGCAGTTTCACTAGGCCAAAATCATGGTGTCAGCAGAGTTCTGTTTCTTTCTGGAGGCTGTGAGGGAGAGTGTGTTTCTTTGCCTTTTCCAGCTTCTAGAAGCTACTGCATTGCTTGGTTTGTGGCCTCATTCACCTGTCACGTCTTTCTGATCATTCTTGCATTTTTATAGCTCCCTCTGTCTCCTAACTCAGCCCGTAGAGGTTCTCTGATTTTCAGGGCCCCTGGGACCGGGTTGGGCCAAATAATCCAGGTGACTGTGTAATCCCCCTTCTCAACATCCTTCATCAAGTCTTTGAAGTCCCTTCTGCCCTAGAAGGTAACATATTCACTGATTGTGGAGATTAGGATGTGGATTGGAACCCATTGTTCTTATAAATAGTGAGTATTTGCACATTTAATGAGTCCCTTCACAATGCATCATTCTTAGTGTTGATGACATATCTCATCCTGATTTAGTCTGTAGGTTCAAGAAAGAAGCAAACAAAATTCTTTTCCTTAAAGAATGAAAGTGAAAGTTGCTCAGTCGTGTCTGACTCTGTGATCCCATGGATTATACAGTCTATGGAATTCTCCAGGCCGGAATACTGGACTGGGTATCTGTTCCTTCTCCAGGGGATCTTCCCAACCCAGGGATCTAACCCAGGTCTTCCGCATTGCAGGCAGATTCTTTACCAGCTGAGCCACCAGGGAAGCCCAAGAATACTGGAGTGGGTAGCCTATCCCTTCTCCAGGGGAATCTTCCTGACCCAGGAATCAAACTGAGGTTTCCTGCATTGCAGGCAGATTCCTTAAAGAGGACCCCCCCCCAAAATTGTATAAGCTTTAGGCCACAAAAGTCTGGATCCACCCTAAGTATATAAACAAATAGTATTTCTTCCTTTCTTTGTAAAAATTTAACAGAGAGACTGAAAGCTTCAAAGCTAAACCATTCACAAGGCTTTGGCCCTCTACTCTCTAGTTTTCAGGTTAAGACCTTCAATAATTATTTCTTAGAAAAACAAAAATGGTACAGAATTGCAAGTCTGTTTTTTCTTCTTGTTTATATTAATGACAATGTTCAGTAAATGTCTTAGGCCTGTCATTTAATATATCCTTATGATGTGGCAAAAGCATTATTAATCATTTATCTTGAGGTGGAGATGGTGGATAAGAAAGAAGGACATTACAAAATGTTACTTTGAATTTAGTAGCTTAATTAGTGTTTACCCTATATTTTGGGTTTCCCAGATGGTGCTAGTGGTAAAAAAACCAGCCTGCAATGCAGGAGACATGGGAGATGCAGGTTTGATCCCTGGATCTGGAAGATCCCCTAGAGGAGGGCATGGCAACCCACTCCAGTATTCTTGCCTGGGGAATCCCATGGACAGAGGAGCCTGGCGGGCTACAGTCCATAGGGTCACAAAGAATTGGACATGACTGAAATGGCTGAGCATGTACACACTCTGTATTTTAGTGTTCTGAATAAGCCAGTGTACAAAACAATAATAATAAACATTTGAAAATGGATATCAGCACTGATGAGAAATTAGAGGATCACAAAGTATCATACATTTCCTCTAGTGAAAAAAAATTGTTTAATTCTAAGCTAATTCTTTACTGAGAATCATGACTTGACTGTAATTTAATGATGTGAGCTCATAATGATTTTGCGACTTTATTAATTGTATCTCCTTTTTTGTTGTTTTTTCTTTTGTTTATTTCCTAATAGCCAGGAAGTATGACTATCAGCAGCCACAGAGCCAAGCTGACAGTGTGCAGCTCTCGTTGGAATGAAATCTGAGAAAATCAGCAGCATAAATGCTTGTTGTTCAAGAGTGCAGTCTCCTCCCGCTACTAAATCATGACCAGCGTTTTTGGTTTTTTTTTAAGTTCTGTCTCCATAAAATCATTTTTTGTGTGACTTTCCCCCCAATTTTCTGGTGTGTTTGGTTTTACTTTTTAAAATTTCATCTCCAAATCATTTGTTCCACAAATTAAAAATGCCTCCAAAGGCCTGAACACAGAGAGTCTGGGAAGGTAGATGGTCACCAGAGATGGCAGTCTTACCTTGTGAAGACCTTCGACTCCTTCAGGATGCAGTCAGGAGCAAAAGCACAAGAGTCTGGAGCCTCGGCCACTTTTGAACTTTTTCGCAAAATTAAAAAATAAAAATAAAATCATTGAAAGAACTTCCTCTTCGATTGTGTCATGGGATAAATGTCATAATGGATAAGGGACTAAGTAACGTGTGTTCTTGTGGCTGTTGTCACCTCAGATTGAATTAGCCATCTTTGCTTCTTCAGGAATCACACAGGAAACTGTCTTTTCTGCACCATGAAATCCTGACGCACACCCCCCTGCTAGTTGCGGAAGTTTCCTGGGACTGGAGTTCATTCCCCTTCATTGTGTTCCCACGAGTTCCTTCCACCAGAAGAGTCTTCTTCCAGCCGTGCCAGGGCTGTGCTGCTGAATACATGGGCACCTCTGGCAGATGCCAGTTACTTGCTTTGGGATCTTATGACTATAAATGTTTAACTGTCTAGCTTCTTGGGCTTTTTTTTTTTTTTTTTTACCATAATAAGCTTCCCTGTAGACTCATACCTTGTACCATTTTTGTGCTGAAAACTTCATGCTGAAAACACTGAAATGTTTTTGCCCAGTTTTTCATATTTATTTAAAGAAAAACTGGTTGGAGGTAATAGCAGGTACGTTTAATTGTCCCTTTAACTGTTCACGAATTTGTTTTCAGGACTTCCCTGGTGGTCCAGTGGCTAAGACTCCATGCTGCCAGTGCAAGCAGCCTGGGGTTCAATCCCCCATCAGGCAGCTAGATCCCACATGCCACAGCTAAAGATCTTGAATGCAGAATCTAAGACCCAGAGCAGCCAAATAAATATTTAAAAATAGAATTTGTTTTTGAATCAAAATGCAATTTTCAAAGTTAGAGTTAATATTTGAAATGTTATTGCCTTTTCCTTTACAATTATGAAGTAAAGAATATAAATTTTATTGGGTTTTTTTTAAGATTTTTTTTTTTTTTTGAGGTGGACCATTTTAAAAGCCTTTATTGGATTTGTTTTAATACTGTTTCTGTTTTGGTTTTTTGGCCAAGAGACATGTGAGATCTTAGCTCCCTAAACAAGGATCAGACCTGCCCCCCTTGGATTGGAAGGCAAAGTCTTGACCACTGCACCACCAGGGAAGTCCCAAGAATATAAATTTTAAATGAAAACGTTTGGGCCAAATGAAGTCATTTCAAGAAAATTGCATTTACTTTAAAATTTATATCATTCAAAAATGTATATATTTTACAAGGTGGATTGTTGATCACATGGAATAATTCCTTCTTAACCCTCAGATGAGTTTGAATTCCCCACCTGTACCCAGAATGAATACATAGACTGAAGGATTGTAAACAGTGGTAATTACGGCCGGGGGTGAGCAGAGCAGTGAGAGAACAGTCTCTTAAACGTTGCTCTTCTGTAATCAGGAGTGGGAGTGGTTCATATTGCTGTCACTGAGGCACAAACCTGGACAAATTGTGAAAACTGGCTATAAAAATAAAAATCACAACAAAATTGATGGTGATGGTTTTTTATTTGTATCCACTAGCCATGAAATTAAAAGATGTTTGCTCCTTGAAAGAAAAGCTATGACCAGTCTAGACAGCATATTAAAAAGCAAAGACATTACCTTGCTGACAAAGGTCCGTCTAGTCAAATCTGCTTTTTCCAGTAGTCATGTATGGATGTGAGAGTTGGACCATATAGAAAGCTGAGTGCCGATGAATTGATGCTTTTGAACTGTGGTGTTGGAGAAGACTCTTGAGAGTCCCTTCGACTGCAAGGAGATCTAACTAGCCCATCCTAAAGGAGATCAGTCCTGAATATTCATTGGAAGGACTGATGCTGAAGCTCCAATACTTTGGCCACCTGATGTGAAGAACTGACTCATTAGAAAAAACCCTGATGCTGGGAAAGATTGAGAGCAGGAGAAGGGGACGACAGAGGATGAGATGGTAATGGCATCACCAACTCGATGGACATGAGTTTGAGCAAGCTGCAGGAGTTGGTGGTGGACAGAGAAGCCTGGTGTGCTGCAGTCCATGGGGTCGCAAAGGACGCGACTGAGCGACTGAGCTGAACTGTAGGCAGTATCAGATGGATTTTTATTTGCATCCACTAGACAGTGAACATTGGGCTCTGGCAAGTGAGAGGAGGAGTCCTCATTTTTCTGTAAAGCATGATGATGGGAGTCACACCCCCTACCAGCAGGAGCAACAGTGAGGCCACTTTGAAGTTTCTTCTCTGCTTCCACAGCTGAGCAGGGAAAGGGGGATGCCCTGCGGCCACACTTCAAAGCCACACCAGCTGACTGTCCTGCTTCTGCGCCCCTTTGCCCCCGGGAATCCGTCAAGGGTCCACGACGGAGCTGTTTTCTTTGGAAGAAAAGCGGCATGACTAATAAGCAGGTCACTAACACTTGTGTTCTCCTTTTCCTCGTTTCTCTCTTTCACTGCATGAAAGATGAGAGGTTAGCAGGATGGGGCAGCTCCCCTGGGTGCACAGCTGGGCCAGCCCACTGCTCCAAGGGCACAAATGTTCTCAACCTTACACCATTTCCGGTGGAGTTCTTGAGGATTCACCAGAAAGTAAGATGCAGAGTTTATGGTAAGATTGCTGTAATGTTGGAAATATATTCAAATATTCAGTAAAAGTAAGAGAGGAAATGGTATTAAAAGTAAGTTCAGATATTAAGAATAAATGTATCTTAGACACTACTGTATATAAAATAACATGGTATCACTTATATGTGAAGTCTAAAAAAAGTTATACAAATGAACTTATTTCCAAAACAAAAAGACACAGATTTTGAAAGCAGTTACCAAAGGAGAAATGTCATGGGGAAGGATAAATTAAGAGTTTGGGATTAACATATGGGTGCTGGAGAGCTGGAAATAAAAAGGACATTTGGCTTATATCCAACCTTATGTAAAATATTGAGACTCACAGAAAGACTGGAGCTTAGTCTTACTCTGTTTCCCACGCGATTCCCTAATAAAGTCAGAGCCAGACAAAACTACAAAGCAAGAAGCATCTCCCACCTGTCTTTTTGCCCCTCTTCAGCCTCCTTCCAGTCTGTATGGGTGAGGTTCAGTCTTGATTAAGGATTTAAGAGTGAGGATGAGGAGTTAACCCAAGAATTAAGGTAAGCCCTCCATGGAAACTTCCAGCAACAGGTTGTCTTTCTCCTACCCTGGACCTCTCACCCCCAAATAAACAAGCAGCCTTTAACAATGGAGTCTGCTGATCTTTATTTTATTTACACACAGGAAAAAGCTAAACCTGTTTGTACAGCAGCCACACCCAAGGTAGGAAGATGATAAGTCAAAGGGGAAGCAAGTAACCGTCTGGGGTTATTGGGAGCTTCTCTGTCCCAAATATGATACTGAAGGACCACTGTGCTATTTGTGTTTTTTATTTCTGATGTTTCTTATTCCAAAGTTTCTTTCTTCTCTTCCAAATCAAGAAGCAACAGAGGTCTCATTATTACGAAAGAGTGGCTCCATCCTGGGGATTTTCATGAAAGAAATATTTTGACAGATTTCAAACTAGCTGAACAAAGCTGAGAATTTTTAACTGCAACCAATGTTGATGTTGTTAAACTCAACTGCAAATCCCTTTGACCTCAGAAATCTGAAAAAAAAAAAGTCCCACATGAAATATTTATGATATAACAAATAAAGGTATTTTATTTATTTTGGGGGGAGGGATTATGTCTCCGAATAACATTTTATTTTGAGGTTTAAAAAAGCACATTTAAGTTGACTCCATGCCAATATGGGCTACCCTGGTGGCTCAGATGGTAAAGAATCTACCTGCAATGCAGGAGACCTGGGTTCGATCCCTGGTTTGGGAAGATCCCCTGGAGGAGAGCATGGCAACCTACTCTAGTGTTCTTGCTTGGAGAATCCCCTTGGACAGAGGAGCCTGGCAGGTTGCAAAGAGTCAAACACGACTGAGTGACTAAGCACACAGCATGTGCTAATATAAATCATATCTGGAATGCTTTCTAGTCCAGAGTAAATGCTTGGTAGATAGTTGCTGAAATAATTAATTGACACATCAATTTATAAAATTTATAAAATTGATGTTATTTTTTATATTTTTAAAATAATCCTGCTTCTGGTAATGGAGAAATAATTGTGTCAGACTCTTACACACAATGAGTTCAGCACAAAACATGAAAACAGTTTGAAAGAAGCCATAAACAGAGAAACAAGGAGGAAGATAACCCTTGAAAGAAGGGACAGCAGTGGTTGAGATTTGTGTTTATATGGGTTTTTTGCCTGAAGGTATTTCTTAGTCCACCAGTGGAGAATAACTATAACTCAAGCAGAAAGCTACAGTGAAATTGATTTGACAAATAGGATAGCGTTCAGAACTTCTAAACTGAAAAGTGAGGAAGAATATCACAGAAAAAAGTGAATCACAGAAAAAAAAGTGAACCCCAGAAGGAGGAATCCCAAAATCTGCATATAAATTCTGCCAAGTCCTTGGCTGATCCTTGAATATACGTGAGAGACCCCAAGGAACCTGGCAGAAATCAAACAGCTGAAGGAACTAAGGATAGCATCCAGCCGGTGCTTACCATTGGCCAGGTACAATCTGAATCTGGCCAAATTTAATTATCTGCTTGAACAAACCCAGCACCGCTCAGAGGACATTAACAGAATCTGGAGTTTCTAATACCATGTCATCCAAAATGCCCAACATATAATGAAAAAGTACAGGAATGAGAAGAACATGGAAATGAGGTCCACAGTCAGGAGAAGAAATGGGACAACATGGTCCATAGTCAAGAGAAAAAGTAGTCAAAGCAAACTGATCCCAAGATGACCTGGATGTTGAATTAGCAGACCAGAACTTCAAAGTAGCCATGACAAAGATGTTTAGATACATAAAATACTTTCAAGTAAATGATAATCAAAAGGCTTTATCAGCAGCCGACCTGCTGAACAAGAGATACTAAAGAAACTTCTTTGGGAAAAAAAGAGAAGTGCTAGCACCTGGAAACTCAAATCTAAGCAAACTCTGCTACTGCTGCTAAGTTGCTTCAGTCATGTCTGACTCTGTGTGACCAACTCTAGGCATAATGAATAATCAGTTGGGGAAAGACATCGATAGAGCAAGTAGGGGCTCTTATCAAGAGGGAATGAAGAGAATGCAGAACACTCTACTGTTTTCATTTTTATATAAGCTTGGAATTACTTTGTTACAGAAAAACATTAGTAAATCAACTTCTTGGTCAACCAGATTCTATTTTTTGTACGATATCAATCTTCACTGAAGTTGAAGCACAAATACTTTGGCCACCTGATGCGAAGAACTGACTCATGGGAAAAGACCCTGATGCTGGGAAAGATTTAAGGCGAGAGGAGAAGGGATGACAGAGGATGAGGTGGTTGGATGGCATCACCGACTCGATGGACACGAACTTGAGCAAGCTCCGGGAGTTGGTGATGGACAGGGAAGCCTGGCGTGCTGCAGTCCATGGGGTCGCAAAGAGTCGGACACGACTGAGCGACTGAACGGAATCATTGGCAAACTGAAAAGCAGGTGTCTGGACAACATTATGTTTATTTCTTCTCTTCTTCTTCCCACAGTATCCAAAATCCTTCTGCTCTCTGTCAAAATCTATTCCAAGAAAGAATCTAAAACACACTTCTACAAAAGTATAAATAACTGATAACAGTCAAAGTGTTGCTTCTTATGGAGTGTTTGTTCAGCATTTTAACAGAAAGCCTCCAGTTGGAAAGAAGTGAAGTTTTCAGACATTACAGAAAGGTAATTCTTAGGGATAAAAGTATGTTTATGGCCTCTGAAATCATATCACAAAAGCAGTTAACTAAATACCTATTTATTTGGCTCCTGCATCCAATTCTGCCCTCTTTCATCGTCTTCATAGGCTTTCCTGATAGCTCAGTTGGTAAAGAATCTGCCTGCAATCCGCGAGACCCCAGTTTGATTCCTGGGTTGGGAAGATCCCCTGGAGAAGGGATAGGCTACCCACTCCAGTGTTCTTGGGCTTCCCTGTTGGCTCAGTTGGTAAAGAATCCGCCTGCAATGCAGGAGACCTGGGTTCAATCCTTGAGTTGAGAAGATCCCCTGGAGAAGGGAGAGACTACCCCCTCCAGTATTCTGGCCTGGAGAACTCCATGGACTATTAGAGTCCGTGGCGTTGCAAATAGTCGGACACGACTGAGTGGCTTTCACTTTGACCGTCTTAATTCCAACACTAGCAATCAGAATGTCACCTCTTCCTCCACCAAAATGATAAGATGCATCAGAACTCCTAAGTAAAGAGAGGGAGTCTACAGTTTTATATCAAAATGGGGCATCTCAGTGAGGTAGTAGAGATGTGCTTTTGGTTACCATTTTACAAATGAAAAATGAACAGTGGGATTGACTTCCAATCCTGAATCTGTGCAAGTGTGCTCAGTTGTGTCCAATTCTTTTGCAACCCCATGGACTGTAGCCCACCAGGCTCCTCTGTCCAGGGGATTTTTCAAGCAAGAATACTGGAGTGGGTAGCCATGCCCTTCTCCAGGGGATCTTCCAACACAGGGATCAAACCTGCATCTCTTACATCTCCTGCCTTGGCAGGCAGGTTCTTTACCACTAGCACCACTTGGGAAGCCCATACACGTACATACATATGTGTGTGTGTGTGTGTGTCTCTCTCTCTCTCTCTCTCTCTCTATATATATATATATATGTATATATATACACAAATATTCTTCAAAAAATTAGTAATTAAATTTTAGTTCATCATACCAATAAATATGGTGGCCTAGAAAATTTAAAAAAAGCGAGCAATCCCAAAATGTTAGTTTTTGTGTGTGTGTTGTTACACGTTTGCCTTTCTAAATTCATATTTTCATTGGTTTGAGATTTCTTAAGTTCATTTTAGGGCTTCCCTAGTGGCTCAGTGGTAAAGAATCCACCTGCAATGCAGGAGACTTGAGTTCAGTCTCTGAGTCGGGAAGATCCCCTGGAGAGGAAAATGACAACCCACTCCAGTATTCCTGCCTGGGAAATCTCATGGACCGAGGAGCCTGGTGAACTACAGTCCATGGCGTCGCAAAGAGTCAGATATGACTAAACAATAACAACAAACTCATTTACACCTAGTGATAAAGGTCAGCAAATGCAAAGCTCTTTGAATTCCAAAGAGAAGGAAGCTGGCCTGGAGCTGCCAGGGGTTGCAGGGAAACTACAGATTGGCCAGCTGGTCTCAGACAGTCTTGAGTGGATCAATTCCATCTTTTTCTTGAAAGAGTGGTCACGGGGCAGGTGATTGCTTTTACAAATTAATGTCTCTGTGGTTACATTCAGATTTAGCAGATCACAACAGCATCACAATTTGAATTTACTTGTTAACATCTTCCACAATTTATAATTCTTAAGCAAAATATAGTAGATCTAGAGTTTATCATACTAAGTGAAATAAGTCAGACAGCGAAAGACAAATACATGATGTCGCTTATTATGTGGAATCTTTAAAAAAAAATGATATAAATGAACATTATTTACAAAATGAACTTTTATTTACAAAACAAAAGCAAACTCAAAAACTGAGAAAGCACACTCATGGTTAGATTACCAAAGGGAAAGCTTAGGGGAGAGAGATATATTAGGAGTTTGGTATTAACATATAGATACTAATATATGTAAAAGTAGGTCATCAAAAAGGACCTGCTGTTTAGCACAGGGAACTCTGTGTGGGAGAACCTATACGGGAAAACAATCTGAAAAAGACTGGATATATGTATATGTATACCTGAATCATTTTGCTGTACACCTGAAATGAACACAACACTGTAAATCAACTCTCAGTTCAGTTCAGTTCAGTCACTCAGTCGTGTCCGACTCTTTGCGACCCCATGAATCACAGCACGCCAGGCCTCCCTGTCCATCACCAACTCTTGGAGTTCACTCAAACTCATGTCCATCGAGTCAGTGATGCCATCCAGCCATCTCATTCTCTATCGTCCCCGACTCTTCCCACCCCCAATCCTTCCTAGCATTAGACTCTTTTCCAGTGAGTCAACTCGACGCATGAGGTGGCCAAAGTATTGGAGTTTCAACTTTAGCATCAGTCCTTCCAATGAACACCCAGGATTGATCTCCTTTAGAATGGACTGGTTGGATCTCCTTGCAGTCCAAGGGACTCTCAAGAGTCTTCTCAACTCTACCCCCATATAAAATAAAAATTTTAAATATCTAATGACATTACTGTCATATATCAGCAAAACCTCAGTCAGTCCAGCACTATTGATTGGAAATGTCGACTTAAAAAATGCACAACATGAAAGTTTCACGTTACTTTTATTTGGGGCAAAATGAGGACTGCAGCCTGGGAGACAGCACCACACACAGTTCTGAGAAACCGCTCCAAGGAGGCAGAGGGGAGAGTTGGTATGTGATTTGGGGGAATGCAGAGTATATGCAATCAAGCACATATTTCTCCAGAAGGTTTCTGCTCCTCATAAGGAGCAGTTGTCACCATAAAGGATTTTAGTGCTTTTTTGGATATGAGGCGATACAAGAGTTGGGCTCATAAAATCAGCTCCTGAAAATATCTCACTGAAGACCTGCCCTACCAGTTTTCCCAAAGTACAGAGTGCCTCATCCCTGCTCTCCACCCTGAACTCCTTTCAGGGGGTGTCGAAGGGCAGCAGCTGCAGCACATGATCTATTCCTTGTGGAGGTGGGTGGCAAGGGCCCGTGACAAGTGCCAATTTGTCATTGACAGAAACCAATCAAACTGTGTCAACAGTCCGGACCGCGGGAGGGGACACTGGCCTGGCTGATTGCAGACAAACTTCAGGCAGCTGTGTCGAGGTGTCAAGGCTTTACTAGCAAATCTTTTAGAGAAAAGAATTCCTCCTTTTCTTCCTTGAGACTTTTGACCATCAGCGTCAATTTTCTCTATTCATGTTCGAGTCCTGAGATATTTTCTGCAGAGGATTGGCGTCTGGGTTTTAAAAACCTCAGTTCCAAGGATAGATTTTCATTCATCTACCAATGATAAATCAAAGTAGCTGGAGAAGTGGTTCAGTTCAGTTCAGTTCAGTCGCTCAGTCGTGTCCGACTCTCCGCGACCCCATCAATCAACCACAGCACGCCAGGCCTCCCTGTCCATCACCAACTCCCGGAGTTCACTCAAACTCATGTCCATCGAGTCGGTGATGCCATCCAGCCACCTCATTCTCTGTCATCCCCGTCTCCTCCTACCCCCAATCGCTCCCAGCATCAGAGTCTTTTCCAGTGAGTCAGCTCATCGCATGAGGTGGCCAAAGTATTGCAGTTTCAGCCTTAGCATCAGTCCTTCCAATGAATACCCAGGATTGATCTCCTTTAGAATGGACTGGTTGGATCTCCTTGCAGTCCAGGGGACTTTCAAGAGTCTTCTCCAGCACCACAGTTCAAAAGCATCAATTCTTCAGCGATCAGCTTTCTTCACAGTCCAACTCTTACATCCATACATGACCACGGGAAAAACCATAGCCTTGACTAGACGGACCTTGGTTAGCAAAGTAATGTCTCTGCTCTTTAATATGCTATCTAGGTTGGTCATAACTTTCCTTCCAAGGAGCAAGTGTCTTTTAATTTCATGGCTGCAATCAGCATCCACAGTGATTTTGGAGCCCAAAAAAATAAAGTCTGACACGGTTTCCACTGTTTCCCCATCTATTTCCCAAGAAGTGATGGGACCAGATGCCATGATCTTCGTTTTCTGAATGTTGAGCTTCGAGCCAACCTTTTCACTCTCCTCTTTCACTTTCATCTAGAGGCCTTTGAATTCCTCTTCACTTTCTGCCATAAGGGTGGTGTCATCTGCATATCTGAGGTTATTGATATTTCTCCCGGCAATCTTGATTCCAGCTTGTGCTTCTTCCAGCCCAGCGTTCCTCATGATGTACTCTGCATATAAGTTAAATAAGCAGGGTGACAATATACAACCTTGACGTACTCCTTTTCCTATTTGGAACCAGTCTGTTGTTCCATGTACAGTTCTAACTGTTGCTTCCTGACCTGCATACAGGTTTCTCAAGAGGCAGGTCAGGTGGTCTGGTATTCCCATCTCTTTCAGAATTTTCTGCAGTTTATTGTGATCCACACAGCCAAAGGCCTTGGCATAGTCAATGAAGCAGAAATAGATGTTTTTCTGGAACTCTCTTGCTTTCTCCATAATCCAGCGGATGTTGGCAATTTGATCTCTGGTGCCTCTGCCTTTTCTAAAACCTGCTTGAACATCTGGAAGTTCACGGTTCACATATTGCTGAAGCCTAGCTTGGAGAATTTTGAGCATGACTTTACTAGCGTATGAGATGAGTGCAATTGTACGGTAGTTTGAGCATTCTTTGGCATTCCCTTTCTTTGGGAGAAGTGGTTACTTACTCAAAATTGGCTTATTTGGTTGCACACTAGCTTTACTTAATGTTCTGGATATTTTTGGCTACTTCTAATGTGTCTTCTTAGCCCGAGGCCTGTTGCCATGGTGAAATAGAATTAATAACAACGCTTAGTTATGCTAACTTAATACTTGTAAAATATATGCTTTCTTTGTTTATTAAAAAAAGACCTTGGCAAGTCAAGTATGCTTCAAAGAGTTGTAAAATTTTTTGAAACACTGGTCCTTAATTATAGCTGTGGAGGAATTTGAACTGAACATATTAACCAGACACTTAGTGTTCTGCTAGCTGATAGCTCTGACTGAAAATGATGTTTGCTTTCTCAAGCTGTTTGAGAGTAAATTTTAAATTTAGCTTGAAACAATTCTGAATACAGGGAAGTCACTTCATGGTCCAAACAACCTATTTCCTTTTGAACTCTATTATAACTTCTGATTTTTGGCCAATCAGAAGTATCTAATTCATCTTTCTCCTAAGAATTTAAAATATAATTTGAATTTGATTTAGTTTGTATCAAGTCACATTTAATGCAATCAAAGACAAGTCTTGACTGCTGTATGTTTTGGGACAATTTTGAAAGCACCAACAGAGAGAGAAAATGAACTAGGTAATGGTTTAGTTAACAGAACACAGAATTTGAAACGCAAGCTTCGGCCTGTTTCAACCCGTGCGGTTTCTATTTGAATATGAGTGTAGCTTACTAACCTCACCAGGCCTCAATTTGTGTGTCTGTTAAATGGAAATAAGACTGCCTTTACCCTAGGGATGTTCACATCCTAAATGATGTACCACCTGAGCCCCTTGGAAGGCAATGAAATAATCCTTGATGATGCTGTTCAATATTCTTTTACTGTGTAACTGATTTCTATATTTAAGAGCTTGGAAGAGAAAATCAGACATGCGTGGAGTTCTTAATGCCTCCAGGCCACAAAAGCATATGTTATTCAGCTTTCTCTGCAGTCCCAGGAAAGGCAGCTAGCTCAGGAAAACTTACAACGTACAGGAATCAAGTCATCAAACGAAACTGCCATGTGTGAACACGTGGCTAGATGTCTCACGCTGTGACGACGCCCAGAACCCTTCAGGGGACTTCCTTGGCAGTCCAGTTGGTTAAGACTTCGCCTTTCAGTGCAGGGGTTGTGGGTTTGATCTCTGGTTGGGGAACTAAGATCCCACATATCTTGCAGCCAAAAAAATCAAAACATAAAGCAGAAGCAATTATTACAACAAATTCTATAAAGACTTTAAACAAATGGTCTGCATCAAAAAAGTCTTTTAAAAGAAACCAAAACCTTCAGTCTTCTGTGTCATCCTTCAAGTAATAATAATATCTCCATTTTTTTCCAGATAGAAATATGGGCCCATAGAAATTAGGGAACGTCTCAATGTTAAAAACCAGAATTATGCTATCTCTTGAGAGCCTTGCCATTCTGTGCTTCAATGATCCTCATGATAGAAACGGAATGGTCTGGAAGTTCAGGCATCATTTCCAGTGGAAAATAGTGCAGATATTATTGCTGGGGAATAAATTAGCATGCCTGATTTATCAGCCTTATTGTAGTCTCTTGGAGATCAAAGAAAAGTCAAGCAAATAGCAGCAAAATTTCCTTACAGTATTTTTAGAGTAACATTCCCAAATACTAAAATATAGTGGATTCTTTTTTTCTTTGTATTCATTCAATTACCCCATAGTTTATAAATCACACGACTGTTTTGTACACTTTGTACCAGACAAGTCTGGGCACGCAAAGCTTGTAGCCAGTTCACAAAAGCCACTTAACATATTTGTTTGTCATTTAAGTTATGACTTTGAAAACAAAAGAAGACAAGGCCTTTCACAGTGACAGACAGGCTTACGTAAATTGCTGCACAAACTAAATTCAAAATAACTCCAGTTCACATGGAAAACGTTATCCTTTCATTGGCACTCTGTCATAACACTCTTTGATAATTTAAAAAATATCCACATTAACTAATAAGTATGATACAAAGGTTTCCATACCTCTTCTCTTGTGCATCCTTTTGGTAAGTCAAAGAAACTGCAGGCGCCAGGGCTTTCTATTAATATTAAGGATGGGCTGAATTCTTCCTTTTGCTTCAAAGCCCTTATTTTGTTGTTGTTTAGTTGCCAAGTCATGTCTGACTCTTTGCAAACCCATGGACTGCAGCATGCCAGGCTTCCCTTTCCTTCACCATCTCCCGGAGTTTACCCAAGTTCATGTTCACTGAGTTGGTGATGCCATCCAACCATCTCATCCTCTGTTGCCCTCTTCTCCTTCTGCCTTCAATCTTTCCCAGCATCAGGGTCTTTTCCAGTGAGTCTGTTGTTCCCATCAGGTGGCCAGAGTATTGGAGCTTCAGTTTCAGCATGAGTCCTTCCAATGAGTATTCAGGGTTGAATTCCTTCAAGATTAACTGGTTTGATCTCCTTGCTGTCCAAGGTCTCTCAAGAGTCTTCTCTAGCACCACAGTTCAAAAACATCAATTCTTCGGTGCTCAGCCTTCTTTATGGTCCAGCTTTCACATCGTACACAACTACTGAAAAGATCAGAGCCTTGACTAGACGGATCTTTGTCAGCAAAGTAATGTCTTTGCTTTTTAACACACTGTCTTGGTTTGCCATAGCTTTCCTGCCAGGAAGAAATTGTCTTCTAATTTCTTGACATGTAGATCTGGAAAAGAGCCAAGAGACACAGGGTTAGGAGTGCCTGCAGGGTGTGGGGTTTGGTCATCTTCTTCTCTCTATTATATCCTTCTGCTTCAGTTTCAGTTCAGCTACTCAAGAATATTACAGTTTTTTAAAAAGAAGACTCCTGCAGCACAGGTACCATCAGTGACCTGGTGAACACAGGTCAGTAGGTGTGTGTGGTGGGCAGGCATCCCAGGGGCTATGAGCTGTGGTCCCAGAAGGACCTGTTTTCCATCTCAGCTCTTTTTCTTACCTACAGGGCTTTGTACCTTCATCTCTAAAATAGAGATAATATCTCCCACCTCAAAGAACTGTTTTCAGGGTTAAATGCAATTCCCAGTAGCAGTCTCTTTCAATAGGTATTCCACAAGAATTGTTGTACGCTCACTTTGAGCCAGCCTATACATTTTATGCGAAAAACAAAGCATTACTAGAATGCTACAATGAATCAAGGAAGAAGACTGTTCTCAAGAGTGAAATGGCTGTATTATATAATTTTAAAAATGGTGAAGTTTCTTCTATAACACACAGCAACAGCACATTCTTAGATCGTGGTAAGCCTGTTTAACAACAAATAAGGAATGACTTAGAATTATCATAGCAGGAGATCCTGGGAAGGGATGTTAGAGGTCCTTGATTTCAATTCTAGTTTTTGTCCCTTGAGCAAACTTCTTTAGCTTTGATCTTTGGTTTCCTTGTTTGTTAAATAAACTCCTGGAAGGGGTGTAGTGAGGATAAGATATTAAAACCAAATATGTCTGTCCATCTGTCTAGGATAATATATTGAAGATACATAATCTAATTAATCTAATATGTGGACAATTTTTTTACTGCAAGTAGGATTTTTAAATTATTTTAAGTGCTAAAATTAATCTGATATATATAAATACTCTCTTTGCAAAGTTATTTGCGTAACTGCCTACAATCCTTTCGTCATTTGTCTAATTAAAGCTTAACGTGAGGGGAGTTGTGATTGTGATGGCCACAGAGGTGGGGGGCAAGTTCTATTTCCTGACCTGGGTTGTAATAACAAGGGCGTGTCTGCCTTATAATGACTAATTAAGCTATACGTTTGTTTTGTGTGGATTTGGGGGTCTGTATTGTATTATACAATAACATTTCTTTAAATAAAAATTCACTCAATACAATAGCCAAGACATGGAAGCAACCTAAGAGTCCATCAACAGAAGAATTAGAAAACAATGTGGCATATAGATATATATTCAATGAAATATTACTCAGCCATAAAAAAGAATGAACTAAGGCCATTTGCAGCAACCTAGACGGACATAAAGATTATTATACTAAGTGAAGTAAGTCAGACAGAGAAAGACAAATATCACATGGCATTGTTTATTTGTGGAATCTAAAAAGATGACAGAAATAAATATATTTACAAAACAGAAACATATTCACAGGCATAGAAAACAATCTTCTGTTACCAAAGGGGAGAGAGGGAGAGCTAAATTAGGTGTTTGGGATTGACAGATACACGCTGCTGTACCCAAAATGGACAAAAGGACATGCTATGTATGACAGGGAACTATAATCAATATCTTATAATAGCCTATAATGGAAAAGAATATGAAAAAGAATGTCTATATATATGTGTTGTTGTTTAGTTGCTAAGTCGTGTCCGACTCTTTTGTGACCCTGTGGACTGTAGCCTGCCAGGCTCCTCAGTCCATGGAATTCTCCAGACAAGAGTAGTGGAGTGTGTAACCATCCCCTTCTACAGGGTATCTTCCCCACCCAGGGATCGAACCTGGGTCTCCTGCATTGCAGGCAGATTCTTTACCATCTGAGCCACCAGGGAAGCCCTCTAATGTTGTTAATTCAGAAAGATTAATCAAGTTGTAATGAGGCCTGTGACTTCAGTTGCAGTAAGCATGGTGGTACCCAACTGAAGAATAAAAAGAGAAGCCAGTTAAAAAGAGGTCTGTTGACTAAGTTGAAGGTGAGCTGACTTTTCTACGTCTTATGCTCATTTCAGTCGTGTCCGACTCTCTGTGACCCCATGGACCACGGCCCACCAGGCTCCTCTGTCCACGGGATTCTCCATGTCTAGCAAAAGAATAAGACATTGCCTTAGCCATAATACTGCATAAGTTACTATGACCTCTAATGAAAACGTGAAAGTTGCAGTTGTTCTGTTACTGAGTAGAAAACAGGTAACTAGGTATCTCTGGGACATTTACTGGCGATGTCTCAAGTTAAAGCAATAGGGAGAAACCTTATGACAAAAGCTTCATGAGGCTTCAGAAACAGAAAACCTGGCGAGAACCAAGGAAAACCTCATCTCCCTCCCCTGGCCCCCTGGACTCTAGCTGTCTCCTCTGCAGACCACCTCCCCCTCCTTAATGAGCAGCTCACACGCACCCCGAAGGGCTGCCCTACTTCAAGGTCTCACAGGGCCATCCTCTGTTGCTCCAGTTCCAAATAACTGTGGGCATAGGAGACCACAGGAGCAGAAGGTCCTCTGCTAAGGCGTTATAGAGCCGAGAGGAAATGACTTCCTTTAATTCCACACAGATAACCGCATGACCACTAGCACAGGTCCTCTATTCACTCCCCCAACACGGAACTACCATGAGTCACAATGCGCTGGGGATTCAGAGATAAATAACGCCCAGTCCTTACGCTTGAGGAGGTCAGAAACTTTGGACAGCGAAACTGACCATCAAAAGACATTCTTAAAAGAGGATAAAACAAAGGAATTATAAAGTCTTTCAAGATCTTAGAGGAGGTGATGACTAATTTTCACATCAGAGATTTTGGTAGAAATATTTTGAAGAATGAGTATTAAAACTCCCAAACACACTCCAGCAAGAGATATGGGAATTAACATTCAACGCAACTGGGAATATCTCTTCAATGAAGGACAATGTGGATTAAATCTTCATGGATCCAGGAGGTGAGCTATGTGGTATCTTTAACTGACAACAAGGATCTAAGACAATCAGGGAGAAAATGAAGGGTGCTCCCAGTGAAGATGATAAAGTTTCTGAGCAAGCAATGGTCAGACGAGAAAACCAAAAGCATCAAGCATTACTGGTCTACACACAGTTTAGAAGCAGTTAGACCAGAAAGATCAGCAAGCTGGGTAGTGCCAAGTGCGGGCAGGGCTGTGGTGCTATGGGCTCTGGCGTGGGCACCCATCCTTGAGAGAACTCAGCGGTGCTTATCAAGTCTGATTAATTCTCTTTGTCCAGAGCTGGGGGAGGATGACAAAGTGAAGAGGTTGTATGTTTGACTTTGATTCTTTTTTTATCTGGCTGTGCCTTCGCTGCAGGGCACGGGCTTTCTCTAGTTGCGGTGAGCAGGGGCTACCTTCCTTGCAGTGCATGTGCTATTCATCGCACTGAGTGGCTTCTCTCGTTGCAGATCACAGGCTCTAGGGTGGGCGGGCTTCTTTAGATGCGGCTAGTGGGTCCTACAGCACAGGCTCAGCAGTTGTGGCACATGGGCTTAGCTGCTCCTGGGCATGTGGGATCATCCCGGACCAGGGATTGAACCCGTGTCTCCTGCATTGGCAGGTGGATTCTTATTCACTGTACCACCAGAGAAGTCCATGGCTTTGAGTCTAAAGACAACGGAGAACCAAGCAAAGATTCTAAGCAGGCCAGTGACATGGCTGGAACAAAACTGATGGCGTGTGGGGTTAAAATCAGAATTGGGGCGTGCCTGCTTCAGAAGCACATATACTAAAATTGGAACAATATAGAGATTAGCATGACCCTGGGGCACGGGTGACATGCAAATTCGTAAAGTGTTCCCTATGTTTGATGAAAGTTAGTCACTTAGTCATGTCCGACTCTTTGTGACGCCGTGGACTGTTAGTCACCAGGCTCCTCTGTCCATGGAATCCTCCAGGCAAGAAGACTGGAGTGGGTTGTCATTTTACATATAGCTGACTCACAACGCTGTATAGTAGAAATTAACACAAACGCTATAAAGCAACAATACTCCAATAAAATTTTTAGAAAAGAATTCCAGCTCCAGCCACAGCTGTTAAAAAATAAATATATAGGGCTTCCCTGGTGGCTCAGTGGTAAGGAATCAGCCTGCCAGGGCAAGGGACATGGGTTTGCTCCCTGGGCCAGGAAGATCCCACGTGCCACAGAGCATCTAAGCCCATGCGCCACCACTATGGGGGCCTGTGCTCGGGGAGCCACAGCTACTGAGCCCACGTACCCCAACTACTGGGGCCACGCACCCTAGAGCCTGAGATCTACAAGAAAAACCACTGCATTGAGAAGCTCGGGGACCGCAGCTGGAGAATAGCCCCCGCCCACTGCAACTAGAGAAAAGCCTGAACAGCAATGAAGACCCAGCACAGTGCCCCCCGCCCCAAAAAGAACACACACATATATATATAAATAGGGCTTCCCTTTTGGCTCAGCTGGTAAAAAATCTGCCTGCAATGAGGAAGACCTGGGTTTGATCCTTGGGTTGGGAAGATCCCCTGGAGAAGGGAAAGGCTACCCACAGCCCAAAATAAATTTAAATATATATATATATATATATATAATTAAAAAAAAACTGAGTGGAGGGGGAAATGGCAGCTTAGAAAATGAGGCAGTCTACATTAGAAACTAATACAATATTGTAAAGCAACTATACTCCAGTAAAAATTTAAAATAACATTTCAGGAGCTCTGGCTATAAATCTGGCTCCCGCAATGTCAAAGGAAAAATGAGTTAGGGGCATGGGTCCAGAAACCAACATACAGTGAACAAAACAGACTGCAAAGGGTACGCAGGCCCGAGCTACCCCTACAGAACTCAGAAGCACGTTGACTGGAGACCAGGAGCGAATCTGGCATTGAGCCTGTCATATCAAACATTCAAAGGTTTCTCTCTCCCATGCAGCAGCTTGTTTACGATGTTTTTATTGTACAAAATATTGTTTGGAATTCTGTAGCCTAAGTTAAAAGCATTACTTAGGGGGAAGAAAATACTACACAGAGAGGTAAGAACAGAGTCATTATCCTTTGATCTTGTCTGGAAGGTGAGGTGGTTTCAGACAGTTATTTTTTATATGATTGTTATGAAAATATAGAGCCTAGTTACATATCAATTACTCTTTAACTACTCAGAATTTATGGGATGATGGATGATTTTTTTTTAAAGTTTCATATTTTTATGTTTTCAACAATGAGGTCGTACCGCCTTCATCTACCATTTTCCAAACTGGACTCTGATTTTAATATAGATGTGTGTGGGATTTGTTTTACACAGAAGTGCAGTGAAGCTGAAGGTAGTTCCTCTTGGGGAATGAGCTGAGCAGTCCAGCTGGTCCCTGGGCTCACTGTGGCCTCAGTCGTGGGCAAAGCAACCCAGGCCCCAGGGTGCGTGGGGAAGCCAAGCCTGGCTACCAGCAGGTTCCTGAAGCCATGAGACCCGTCGAGTCCATGCCGCTCACGAGTCCAACCAGTAGACAGTCAGGAGGGGCTGGTTAGCTTCTCTCGTGTGTGTGGGCAGCGAGTTAATTGCCTCTGCTCTTAGAAACTGCTCCTTTTGGCTTCTGCAGCCTGAATATGAATTAGAACCCTTTCTTCTCCTGCGCATCTACCCCTCTCAGGGTGACGCCAATGCCAAGGATACACAAAGTCCTTTTTCTTCTTTGCCTCTAGTTTCCTGACTTTGCTCCCTCCTTCTGCCTCTCTCTGCTTTTGCTCAGCCCCAGTCTGCTGTCTTTTCTTTTTGTCCCCTGTGTCCTAGGCTTGCTGGCTGATTCCCTCTTTAATCCATGAGAAGCCTGTATTGACACCATCTAGACAAATGGGCCCTCGGATAGAAGGTCTGTGTGGTCTTCTCCAGTGGGACTGTGCAGAAAGCAGGCTGGAGGGTTTAAGCCACTTTGACAGTGATCTAGTCCAGGACCAAAGAGCCATGTAAACATAGTTACCTGCTGGAAAGTTTTTTTAAAAAGTAAGTACTTAGGATGCGGGCAAGCTCTTTATTCTATTGAAAATATCACTGAACAATGGTATTGAAAATGTCATTTCAGTTTTCAATACCATTCAATGTCAAAATGGTATTGAAAAGAGAATATTCAATTTTATTGAAAATCACCGGACTAGCAATGGTATTCAGCTGCACCAGGGATTATGACTTGTCAGGCCCAATTTCCTTACCAGTTTTAACATAAGCACCTTTAAAGAACTGCTTTGTACTTTTTGGCCATGATGATATGATTTACTATATTAAAATAGTAAATGAATAATGAATAACTGACATTATTTACTTATCAGTATCTCCTTGGTGCAATAGGTGAGCTCCCCAAAAGTAGTATATAAACCAAATTAAGAATAGAATTTAAAATGACTAAGCTCTGGGATGAAATGCTATTGTTAACTGCTGGAGAAATAAAGGATCTTTTTGAAAATGAGACGGCAGCATTAGAGTGTGGGAAAGTAATAGAATTTGGAGGAATAAAAGCTGGCTTCAATTCCGATTCTGCAGAGGGCGAGCTGAACAATACCCAAGCGCTCTCAGCCTCGGTTTTCCTCTGTAAAACAAGGATTATTTCAGAACGTGATTGCACTTGGAAAATTACAAAGGACTATCCAGGTGTGAGCTGGTGCTATGATTATCACAGAGACTTTTAATACACACGTTCCTGCGTGATCCTCCTGTATCCGGTGGTGGAGACAGCTGATTTTATTATACTTCTCTGTGTAGATGAGATACTTAGCTGTGTGTGTGCTCTGCCGCTCAGTCCTCTCCAACTCTTTGCAACTCCGTGGACTGTAGCCCACCAGGCTCCTCTGTTCAGGGGATTTCCCAGGCAAGAATACTGGAGTGGGTTGCCATTTCCTCCTCCAGGGGATCTTTGCGACCCAGGGATCAAGCCTGTGTCTCTTGTGCTTCCTCCTTTGGCAGGCAGGTTCTTTACCACTAGTGCCACCTGGAGAGTCAGGAAAGTCTAGGGATTGACCCAAGGTACCATCTCACCAAAGGTGGCAGAGACAAAAACCCAAACCCAACTTCTCTGGTTCCTGAATCCGTACCTTTCCTACTAAAGCACACTGCCCCAGGCTTTAGAAGGGGGAAGGGGAGATGAATTCTTGCACATCAGTTTGTTTTCCTGCTGTAGTGGAGACTGGGGGTGGGGTATAGGAATGGGTGGTGACTGCAGTTCTAGGTCTCTGGTCTATCTCTCATTAGCTGTGTGATGGCAGATTGTATGCGTGTTGTCGTGTCTGACTCTTTGTGACCCCAGGGACTGTAGACCCCCCCAGGCTCCTCTGTCCCTGGGATTTTCCAGGCAAGAAAACTGGAGTGGGTTGCCATTTCTTTCTACTGGGGATCTTCCTGACCCAGGAATCGAACCCAGGTCTCTTGAGTCTCTTAAATTGCAGGTAAATTCTTTACTGCTTGAGTCATCGGAAAAGATGCAACTACATGAACCTGGATATAATGCTTAACCTCACTAAATGGGTCTAACCTCACTAAATGGGTCTCCATTTAGTCAACTATTAAAGATAATATTTAATTTGTAGGGTGGGTAGATGAAATACAATGATGTGTGTCTTACACAAGGTACATAAAAAGCTGCTTAAGGGAAATACCAGTGCCGAATTCAGGCCTGCAAAGGTATGGAGAGGAGAAACCCAGTGTGTCTAGAGTGGCCTGTGGAAGGCAGTGTTTCTGTCTGCCCGCTGTCCTGCGGGGCCACTTGGTGACCAGGAGGAGAAGAACATTCCCATCTTCCATGAATTTCCTCCATCCATAGTCTTGGTAGCCATTGAAACTGCCTGCAATTCAGAATATCCTTCCCACTTCTTCCTGAAAAGCAATAATGGAATTCTTTCTTTCTTTCCTTTCAATTGATTTATAATGCTGTGTTAATGTCTGCTGTATAGCAAAGTGATTCAGTTATCTACAAACATACATTCTTTTAAAAAAATATTCTTTTCCATCATGCTTTCTCACACGATACTGGATACAGTTCCCTTTACTATATAGTAGGACTTTGTTTATCTATGTTATATGTAGCAGTTTCTTTCTGCTAATCCCAAACTCCTAGTTTATCCCTCCTTTCACTTTGGGTAACCATTAGTTTATTTTCTATGTCTGTGAGTCTGCTTCTGTTTTGTAAATAAGTTCATTTGTATCCCCTTTTTTAGATGCCACCTAGAAGTGATATCATGTGATATATGTCTTTGCCTGGCTTCCTTCACTTAGTACGATCATCTCCAGGTTCATGTGATGTGATTTTCTTTTCTTTCCGAGTGCAATTGCTTGACAATGCTGTGTTAGTGTCTGCTGTACAACGAATCAGCCGTGTGTACATACATCTCCCCTCCCTGCTGAGTCTCCCTCCCACCCCAACCCCCACCCCTCTAGGCCATCACGGAGCACCGAGCTGAGCTCCCTGTGTCATACAGCAGCTCCCCACTGGCTGTCTATTTTACGCAGGGTAGCGCATCATCCCTCAAATGGAAAGAGTGAGGCCGTATAGTCTAAATACTGATAACAGACGTTTTATAATTCTCTCAAACGAAATCAAGGGAGGCTTATAGAAACGTATTGCAACAAAAATTTAAAGCAGCAGCATAGTGAAGACTTTGTCGGGAACTCCAACAACCAGAAGAAACTTTCAGAAACTGAGCAGAATACGAAGAGACATGGTCGCCATTCAACCGAAAAGTCATAAAGGATAATGGAGGATTTGAAGCGGGTCTTTGATGAGCTCAAAAGGGAAAACAAGGAAATCAAAAGCAAAGCAGCCAGATCTAATCTATGGACCAGAATTGTGTAGAGAATGGGGTAGGGAATGGAAGGAAGCGCGTGGCGGGCTGGTCACATTCATGGCCCTGGGTGATCGTTTCCCTCCGTGAATGCCCTTTACTCTATAGCTCTGGAGTCCCTTCCACTCTGACTTTGGGCTCTGTTGTCTGACTGGACAAAGAGACGGCAACAAACTTGACTCATACAGAGGCTTCACAAGTGCTCAAGCCCTTTGGCTGTTCTCTTCCGTCTGCCTTGAGCCCGTGCCTAGGCTAGCCTTGTGGAAGATGAGTGACCATGTGGGGCAGCATCAAGTCATTCCAGCTATAGACAGCCTCGCAGCCAAAGGCTGACATCCCTGCCACTGGCCACAGGCGAAGTAAGCCAAGCTGAGCAATTAGCTGAGTCCAGCTCAGAAGGGCAGAGCCACTCGGCTGACCTGTGAGTAATCCATGGTATTGTTTTAAGCCATCTTGTTTCAGGTGGTTTGTCATAGAGTAGTCTTTAACTGATAACACAGGCCTGAGAAAGTATCCTAGAATGTAGGGGAAATAGCAGAGAAACACAGAGAATGGACATTTAGAGGACAAGGATATTCAACACATGGATAGCTGGTATTCCTACAGAGAACATCAGGAAAAATCAAGCAGAAGGAATTATCAAAAGAAAATTTAAAAAAAATTTTTTTCTAGGTGAAGAAATCCTATGTAGTCAAATTAAAGGGATTCATCAAGTTTAAGACAAAATTTATTTTAAAGACTTATACCAAGATATCATCAGGCACATTCTGAATTAACACATATTTTCTTCTGTAGTCTATTAATATGGTATATGCTGATTGACTTTCAAGTATTAAAATATCTTTGCATTCCTGGGATGAGCCCTACTTGGTTGTGATGTGTTATCATTTTTATATATTTCTGGGCTCAATTTGCTAACATTTTGCTGGGAGTTTTTGTTTTATCTGTTCCTAAGAGATATGGGTCTGTAGTTTTCTTATAATATCTTTGTCTACTTTTGGTCCTAGAGTAATGCTGGCCTCATAAAACAAGTTGGGAAGTATTCCTTCCTCTTCTATTTTCTGGAAGAGAGTATGTAGAGTTGTTTCTTCCTCAAGCATTTGGTAGAGTTTGCCAGTGAAACCCTTTGGGTGTGAAGCTTTCTTTATGAGAAAGTTTTAATTTTATTTCACTACAAAGTAAATGTATTCAATAGATATGGAACTATTTCAGGTCATCTATTTTCTTCTTGAGTGAGTTTTTATCTTTCAAAGAATTGGTTGATTTTGTCTAAATGGTCATATACATGAGCATAGAAATTTTAATAGTGTTTCCTTGTCATCCTTTTAATATCTGTATGTTCTGCAGTGGTAATGCTATTTTGTGACTCCTCTTTTTTTTCTTGGTCAGTGTAGCAAATATTTTTTTCTTTTTTTAATCTGTTAAAGAACCAGATTTAGTTTCACTGATTCCTCTACTGTTCTTGTTTCTGGTTTTATTGAACTCATATCTTATGTTTAATATTCCCTTCTTCCTGCTTGCCTTGGGTTTTAATTTGTTCTTTCATAGGATGTGTGCTGTGGACTGAACATGTCCCCCACCAAATTCACATGTTGAAACTCTAAGCCCCAGCGAATGGGATTTGAGATGGGATTTTGGGGACGAGAGTAGAGTTAGATGAGGTCGTGACAGTTGATGCCCTGTAACATAGGGGGACACATGGGATCTCTCTCTGAGCGCCATTGTCAAGAACCTCATCTGCTGGACCGCTTATCTTATACCTCCTGCCTCCAGAACTGTGAGGAGTAAATGTTGTTGAAGTCATCCAGTCTATGGGATTTGTTATAGCCTGAGCTGACTGAGCCTGTGGACCATAGTGGGCCAACCCTTGAAATAGAAAATTCAAACAATATATTTGATAAGACGATATAATGGATTTTAAAAGTCTACATCAGACTTTATACCTTACATATATTTCCTATGCTTGTTCTATGAGAGCTGCTTTGGTGGCAACTTTAGCAACCCTCCCAAATTATTTTTTAATTTAATTTTTTTATACTGGAGCAGAGTTGATTTGCAATGTTTTGTTAGTTTCAGGTGTGCAGCTAAGTGATTTACTTATACGTGTCTGTGTGTGTGTGTGCGTGTGCGTGTGCGTGCGCGTGTGTGTGCGTGTGGGTGTGTGCGTGTGCGTGCATGTGTGTGTGTGCGTGTGTGTGTGCATGTGTGTGTGTGTGCATGTGTGTGTGTGTGTTAGCTATTCAGTCAAGTCTGACTCTTTGCAACCCTGTGGACTCTAGCCCACCAGGCTCCTCTGTCCATGGGATTCTGCAGGCAAGAATACTGGAGTGGGTTGCCATGCCCTTCTCCAGGGGATCTTCCTGACCCAGGGACTGAACCCAGGTCTTCTGCATTGCAGGCAGATTCTTTATCACCTGAGCCACCTGGGAAGCCCACTTATACATATATCCATTCTTTTTCAGATTCTTTTCCCATATCAATTATTACAGAATACTGAATATAGTTCCCTGCGCTGTACAATGGATCCCTATGCATTATATATATGTTTGTGTGTATATGTGTTAATACCAAACTCCTAATTTATCCCTCCCAACACATAGACACTCTCTCAAACTAGCTCATACAGTGAAGGAGCCGAGATGAGTGTCTGAGGAGCTGCAATCCAGCTGGTTTCAGGCTCCAGCTCTGGACCAATTGGCCGTGACCAAGGCAACAGGTCCCACGCCCATGAACGAGAAGGGCATTATCTGAGAGAGGGTCGTGAGGTTAGCACGTATTCAGAACATATCTGTGACACGACAGCCTTCGGAGAACAAGTGTGTCCTCTGTGTGTTTGCTCCCTCTCTCTCTCTCACACACACACACACGCACTCACGCACATGCGCACACACACACACACACGCATGCCCACACACGCTCATTGCTCTATGGATGGCACCTCCTAAGGGGATCCCAGTTTCTCAGGTGTTTTTCAAGTTGTAAATTGCCACCTATTAATGGTAGATTAATTTAGTGTGTTGCTTGGCTCTGTAAAAAGTGAACTAGAATAACAAAATATCAGGATATCTTTACTGGTAAGGCTGTGTATTGTTTTGAGATCTTTCCTTTTTATATAAAAATGTATATTCAACTAAAAAGTTTACAAAACACTCAATTCTTGGTACAAACACAATTGTACCAAGCCCCCAACTGTCCTCAGCCCCCACCCCGAAGGAGGGAACCAACCCCATGTGGGCTAAATTATCAATTCACCTGCTTCCCTTCCACACGCCACTAGAAAGAGGGCTGTCTCCAGGCATGAAACATCCACACTGGGCTTAATTGTCTATCTGTGTGAAGTTTTGGTATAAAGTTATGTTAACATGGTACAATGGATGGGAGATCTTTAATTTTCCCCTGTGTCCATGTGATTTTAAGCAATATTTGTACTATCTACTCCTAGAAAGTTTGAAGAGGCTCAGCTGTTGGGCTGACTGGGATATACACCTGTTTCACTGGCAGTGTTTTTTAATGACAAGTTCAACTCTTTTAAACTTTACTGTTCTGTTCAGTTCTGCTATTTCTTTTTGCATTGATATTGATCAGTTATTTAAAAATCATTTATTTCTCCAACTTTTCAAATATATTAATTCGTAGAAGGCTTTTTCTTATACTTATTAAATCTCTTCTGCATCTGTTACTAATATTTAATATTATATGTTCATTTTTCATAATTGGACTTACTAGAGACTTTATTTTTTTGGGTTCCAAAATCACTGAAGATGCTGATTGCAGCCAGGAAATTAAAAAACGCTTACTCCTTGGAAGGAAAGTTATGACCAACCTAGATAGCATATTAAAAAGCAGAGACATTACTTTGCCAACCAAGGTCCGTCTAGTCAAGGCTATGGTTTTTCCCGTGGTCATGTATGGATGTGAGAGTTGGACTGTGAAGAAAGCTGATCGCCAAAGTATTGATGCTTTTGAACTGTGGTGTTGGAGAAGACTCTTGAGAGTCCCGTGGACTGCAAGGAGATCCAACCAGTCCATTCTAAAGGAGATCAATCCTGGGTGTTCATTGGAAGGACTGATGCTAAAGCTGAAACTGCAATACTTTGGCCACCTCATGCGACGAGTTGACTCACTGGAAAAGAGTCTGATGCTAGGAGGGACTGGGGGTGGGAGGAGACGGGGATGACAGAGAATGAGATGGCTGGATGGCATCACCGACTCGATGGACATGAGTTTGAGTGTACTCCAGGAGTGGGTGATGGACAGGGAGGCCTGGCGTGCTGTGATTCATGGGGTTGCAAAGAGTCGGACATGACTGAGTGACTGAACTGAACTGAGAGGTGTATCTATTTGATTGTTGCTTGTTGTTTTCAAAGAAATGGCTCTTGAATTTATTTAATTCTACCATTTTTGCATTTTAAAATTCATCATTTTGGCTCTTATCTTTCTCAATTTCTTCCACTTTCCTTAGATTTAAAAAATACATAGTTTTGCTATTTACTAATTTCCTTAAGAGAATTCTTGTTGTATTTATTTTAACATTTTCCTAATCAGTAATGAAATCATTTCAACTGATGAATTTTCTTAAATACCATTTTGGCCTTACTCTGTAATTAGAGTGTTAAAAGATTTTTGACTGTTTTCAATTGAAATTTCTATTTTACTTTTTAAAATTATTGTATTGTGTCAGCAGAATTGTGGCCTATATGATTTTGGCTTTTTAAAATTAAGTGGAGTTTTCATATGTGGAACCTATTTTTTTTTAATGATACAAACGAACTTATTTATAAAACAGACTCAGATTTTGAAAATAAACTTCTGAGGAGGACAGTAGGCTCTAGTGGGATAGAAATTGGTACAGAGAGTGGGTCTGTAAGTAAAAGACCCTCAGGGAAAAAGTGGAGTTGGGCCTCCTGAGGGTCACTCCACCCCAGGCCAGAAAGCCGGTCATCTGTGTAGTCAGCTAAGGGGGCTCTCGGGTCTCAGCCCTTAGGCCCCCTGAAGTTCAGGTTCAAATCAGAGTCAAAGCCTTAAGTAAAATGTCCCAGCAAAGTGACAAATTCCAGACCAAGGTGGCTTGGCTGGAAACAAAATAGACAAAGCCAAATATTTGAAAATACTGAAATCAGTCTCATAATCAAGCCAAATTGCAACAGGTAAGTTCTGCACTTTGCTGTCACGTGTAGTGTGGAGGGTTAAGCCCTGTGAGTTGGACTCTGGTGTTTGCCATGGTGGCGGAGGTGTGGGGTGTGGGCAGACCCTGAACTGGAAGGAAACCCAGACTGGGTGGGGTTGGGCGCTTCCCTCCAGACACCGCAGCTGCGCCAGGTGGATGGGCATCCCTCAGCAGCTGCTCTGGATGAATGGCTTGAAGAGCAGCATCAGTGGATGCCGATGCCATGGAAACCTCCCCAGCCCATTTCCCCTTTCCATAACTTGGGACTAAGACGGTTACAACAAGACAAGAAGGTGCGGTCCAACTGCAGTTGTCTAGCTAACTGGTACAGTTATTCATAGAGCTGCCTGACCCTGGCACAAGATGCCAACTTCTGTATTGGGTTTCAGCAACTTGAGCGACTAAAAATAACATTGTCAGGCGGCCTAGTAAGACTCCATGGAGTTATGTCTCCAGGACAAGTCTGTTAAGTGAGGGTCCATGGATGACCGAGCACCGTGCTCCAGTACACCCATCTGAAGAGCTGAACCACAGAGAAAGAAGCAGCGCGGGGGTCAGAGAGACAAATAAGACAGCATATGTGTCGCTGAATTCAGCCAAGAGGGAAGCAACTTCTGTCCATACTGGTACTTTCATTTCTTGCCTAAGACAGTTTCAGTTGGATTTCTATTGTAGGTCACCAAAATGTTCCGACTAATACAAGTGGTATAAAGAAGAGAAAACTTTTCACTAGTTACATTAACTACCCGGAAAATCCCATAGAATCAGCTGAAAACTTATTCAAGCAAATAAAAGATGAATTTTTTTCAATCAGTGGTGTTGGGATGTTAGATTGCTACTTCAGACCAAAATATATTTCAGAAAGAAATAGATGTAATTAAACCACAAAAGAAATAGAAGAAAACATGGGGTTTTCCCTGGTGGCTCAGATGGTAAAGAATCTGCCTGCAATGCAGGAGACCCATGTTCCATCCCTGATATTTTCCAATAAGCTGTGATTTATACTTTTCTTTTTTTCCCACTGGGCTCTTAGGTGGGACCCACCTGAAGCATTGCAGGCCGGTTAATTGTTGCTTTCTTCTTTCTTGGTTAAGTTTTCTAGGCAGTCTTTCAGTTCAGTCGCTCAGTCGTGTCCGACTCTCCGCGACCCCATGAATCACAGCACGCCAGGCCTCCCTGTCCATCACCCACTCCCGGAGTACACTCAAACTCATGTCCACAGAGTCGGTGATACCATCCAGCCATCTCATTCTCCGTCGTCCCCTTCTCCTCCAGCCCCCAACCTTTCCCAGCATCAGAGTCTTTTCCAGTGAGTCAACTCGTCGCATGAGGTGGCCAAAGTATTGCAGTTTCAGCTTTAGCATCAGTCCCTCCAATGAACATCCAGGATTGATCTCCTTCAGAATGGACTGGTTGGATCTCCTTGCAGTATAAGGGACTCTCAAGAGTCTTCTCCAACACCACAGTTCAAAAGCATCGATTCTTCGGCGATCAGCCTTCTTCACAGTCCAACACTCACATCCATACATGACCACGGGAAAAACTATTGCCTTGACTAGACGGACCTTGGTTGGCAAAGTAATGTCTCTGCTTTTTAATATACTATCAAGGTTGGTCATAACTTTCCTTCCAAGGAGCAAGCGTCTTTTAATTTCATGGCTGCAATCAGCATCTGCAGTGATTTTGGAGCCCAAAAAAATAAAGTCTGACACTGTTTCCACTGTTTTTCCATCTATTTCCCATGAAGTGATGGGACCAGATGCCATGATCTTTGTTTTCTGAATGTTGAGCTTCAAGCCAACCTTTTCACTCTCCTCTTTCACTTTCATCAAGAGGCTTTTGAGTTCCTCTTCACTTTCTGCCATAAGGGTAGTGTCATCTGCATATCTGAGGTTATTGATATTTCTCCCAGCAATCTTGATTCCAGCTTGTGCTTTTTCCAGCCCAGCGTTCCTCATGATGTACTCTGCATAGAAGTTAAATAAGCAAGGTGACAATATACAACCTTGACGTACACCTTTTCCTATTTGGAACCAGTTTGTTGTTCCATGTCCAGTTCTAACTGTTGCTTCCTGACCTGCATACAGGTTTCTCAAGAGGCAGGTCAGGTGGTCTGGGATTCCCATCTCTTTCAGAATGTTCCACAGTTTATTGTGATCGACACAGTCAAAGGCTTTGGCATAGTCAATGAAGCAGAAATAGATGTTTTTCTGAAACTCTCTTGCTTTCTCCATGATCCAGTGGATGTTGGCAATTTGATCTCTGGTGCCTCTGCCTTTTCTAAAACCTGCTTGAACATCTGGGAGTTCATGGTTTACATACTGCTGAAGCCTAGCTTGGAGAATTTTGAGCATGACTTTACTAGTGTGTGAGATGAGTGCAATTGTGTGGTAGTTTGAGCATTCTTTGGCCTTGCCTTTCTTTGGGATTGGAATGAAGACTGACCTCTTCCAGTCCTGTGGCCACTGCTGAGTTTTCCAAATCTGCTGGCATATTGAGTGCAGCACTTTCACAGCATCATCTTTCAAGACTTGAAATAGCTCAACTGGAATTCCATCACCTCCACTAGCTTTGTTAGACGCCGGCCCTGGCGGCGCAGAGGCGGCGCGAGAGACGCCGGCCCCGGTGCAACGAACCACGCAAAGAGGTGCGGCCGTGAGGAGCTACCCCACGCCTGAGGCCAGGGCCGGCGGCTGAGAGGAGCTACCCCACGTCCAACAGGCGGTGGCTGCACGGGCGCAGGAGGGCCGAGAGGAGCTACTCCGCGTTCAAGGTCAGGAGGGGCGGCCTTGAGGAGATACCCCTCGTCCAAGGTAAGGTACAGCGGCTGCACTTTGCTGGAGCGGCTGTGAAGAGATTTTCCATGACCAAGGTAAGAGAAACCCAAATAAGACGGTAGGTATTGCTAGGGGGCATCAGAGGGCAGACACACTGAAATCATAATCACAGGACTGATCACATGGACCACAGCCGAATGTGGTCCACTGGAGAAGGGAATGGCAAACCACTTCAGTATACTTGCCTTGAGACCCCCATGAACAGTGACAAAGGGCAAAATGATAGGATACTGAATGAGGAATTCCCCAGGTCGGTAGGAGAAGTAACTCTAGAAGGAATAAAGGGATGGAGCAAAAGCAAAACCAATACCCAGTTGTGGATGTGACCGGTGATAGAAGCAAGGTCCGGTGCTGTAAAGAGCGATATTGCATAGGAACCTGGAATGTTAGGTCCATGAATCAAGGCAAATTGGAAGTGGTCAAACAGGAGATGGCAAGAGTGAACGTCGACATTCTAGGAATCAGTGAACTAAAATGGACTGGAATCGGTGAATTTAACTCGGATGACCATTATATCTACTACTGTGGGCAGGAAACCCTTAGAAGAAATGGAGTAGCCATCATGGTCAACAAAAGAGTCCGAAATGCAGTACTTGGATGCAATCTTAAAAATGACAGGATGATTTCTGTTCGTTTCCAAGGCAAACCATTCAATATTACAGTAATCCAGGCCTATGCCCCAACCAGTAATGCTGAAGAAGCCGAAGTTAATCGGTTCTATGAAGACCTACAAGACCTTTTAGAACTAACACCCAAAAAAGATGTCCTTTTCATTATAGGGGACTGGAATGCAAAAGTAGGAAGTCAAGAAACACCTGGAGTAACTGGCAAATTTGTCCTTGGAGCACGGAATGAAGCAGGGCAAAGGCTAATAGAGTTTTGTCAAGAGAATGCACTGGTCATAGCAAACACCCTCTTCCAACAACACAAGAGAAGACTTAACACATGGACATCACCAGATGGTCAACACCGAAATCAGATTGATTATATTCTTTGCAACCAAAGATGGAGAAGCTGTATACAGTTAGCGAAAACAAGACCAGGAGCTGACTGTGGCTCAGATCATGAACTCCTTATTGCCAAATTCAGACTGAAATTGAAGAAAGTAGGGAAAACCACTAGACCATTCAGATATGACCTCAATCAAATCCCTTATGATTATACAGTGGAAGTGAGAAATAGATTTAAGGGACTAGATCTGATTGATAGAGTGCCTGATGAACTCTGGACGGAGGTTCGTGACATTATACAGGAGACAGGGACCAAGACCATCCCCATGGAAAAGAAATGCAGAAGAGCGAAATGGCTGTCTGAGGAGGCCTTACAAATAGCTGTGAAAAGAAGAGAGGCGAAAAGCAAAGGAGAAAAGGAAAGATATAAGCATCTGAATGCAGAGTTCCAAAGAATAGCAAGGAGAGATAAGAAAGCCTTCTTCAGTGATCAATGCAAAGAAATAGAGGAAAACAACAGAAAAGGAAAAACAAGAGACCTCTTCAAGAAAATTAGAGATTCCAAGGGAACATTTCATGCAAAGATGGGCTCGATAAAGGACAGAAATGGTATGGACCTAACAGAAGCAGAAGATATTAAGAAGAGGTGGCAGGAATACACAGAAGAACTGTACAAAAAAGATCTTCATGACCAAGATAGTCACGATAACGTGATCACTGACCTAGGGCTTCCCTTAGGAGAAACTATTTACCCAGAGCCTAACCTGTCAGGGATTTATTGGCCCCTAGGCAACCCACTCCAGTATTCTTGCTTAGAAAATCCCATGGACGGAGGAGCCTGGTGTCCATGGGTTCGAAAAGAGTTGGACACGACTGAGTGACTTCACTTTCACTGATGACCTCGGGGAAGAGAAACAGCTGGCCTCAGACCCCCGTACTTTCCATGTGGGGAAGAGAAAAACCCAACTCCAGCCCCTTCCACCCATCTTGTCCCCGCAAAGATGAGGAGAGGAACTGAGAAGCATCAGGGATATTCATAAAATTCCTTTATTATTATTTTTTTGACATTCATGAAATCTTTAGTAATACCCTCTCTTTCCTTTCTGATACAGTAATTTGTGTCCTCATTTTTTTTCTTAGTTAGCGTGGCAAGAAGTTTTTCAAATTTATTGATTTTTTCCAAAGAACCAACTTTAGGTTTTATTGATTTTCTCTATTTATTTTCTGTTTTCAATTTCATTAACTTCTGCTCTGATTTTTATTATTTATTTTTTGCTGCTTACCTTGGATTTTCTCTTTTTCTGGTTTTCTAAAAGAGAAGCTTGAGTGATTGGTTTTAGAAATTCCTTCTTTATATATGTGTTCAATGCTCTAATATTCCCTTTAAGCACTGTTTTTGCAGTATATTATTAAAGTTTTAATGTTTTATTTGTATTTTGTTCAAAATTTTATGTCTCCTGATATTTCATCTTTGCTCACGTTTTATTTAGAAGTATGTTGTTTAATCCCCAAAAGTTTGGGGATTCTCCATTTTCTTCCTGTTATTAATTTCTTGCTTAATTCCAAGAATTAAGAGTACATGTGTATGATTTTTGTTCTTTTAAATGTGTTATGGTGTGATTTTTATGGCCCAGAATGTGGTTTATCTTGCTAAATGGTTCATGTGAATTTGAGAAGAATGTGTAACTTGCTAGGCAATAAGACAAGAAAAGGAAATGAAAGGAATACAGATCGAGCAGGAAGAAGTTAAAAAGTGTCTTTATTCACAGATGACTTGATCATCTCTGTAAACAGTATGGAGGAATCAACAAAAGCCTGCCTGAACTAACAAGTGATTACAGCCAGGTTACAGGATACCAGGTTCCTATACAAAAGTCAATTGATTTCTTATAGACCATCAATGAACAAGAGGAATCTGAAATGAAAAACATTACCATGTATGTATATCAGCACCCCAACAATGAAAATTTAGGTATAAATCTAGCAAAATATATACAAGATCTATGTGAGGAAAACTACAAAACTTTGATGAATGATATAAAAAATGAACTAAAAAAACCAGAGAGGTATTCTGTGTTCATGGATAGCAAAACTCAATGTTGTCAAGATATTGGTTCATCTTAATTTGATCTACAGATTCAGTGTAACCCCAATCAAAGTTCCAGCAAGTTTTTGTGTGTGTGTGTGTGGATACAAACAAGCTGATTCTACAGTTTGTCTAGAGAGACAAAAGACCCAGAAGAGCCAACTCAATACTGAGAACAACAAAGTCAGGCTAATACTACATTATTTCAAGATTCATATAAAGCTACAGTATTCAAGACAGTGTGATACTGATGAAAGAAAACCAAATAAATCAATGGCATAGAATAAACAGCCCAGAAGAAGACTCACATAAATATAGTCAACTGTCTTTGACAAAGAAGCAAAGCATTACAATGAAGCAAATATAGTCTCTTTGACAAATGGTGCTGGAACAACTGGACACCCACACGCGAAAGAAAATTAATCTCGATACAGACCTCACACCCCTCACAAGAATTAAGCGAAAATGGAGTATAGTCCTGAATGTATAATACAAAACTATAAAAACTCCTAGACAATGTCATAGAAGAAAACCTAATGACTTTGGGTATAGTGATGACTTTTTTGAGATGATGTCAAAGATATGATTTATGACAGAAATAGTTGATAACCTGTACTTCATCAAAGTTAAAAACTTCTGCTCTGTGAAAGACACTGTTAAGAGAATGAGGAGACAAGCCACAAGCCAGAATAATATATTTGCAAATGACACCTCTGATAAAGGACCACTCTCCAAAGAATACAAAGAACTCTTAAAACTCAACAATGAGAAAACAAACCACCAATTTAGAAATGGGCAAAAGACTTGAACAAACAGCTCACTATAGAAGATATACAGATGGCAAGTAAGCAAATGAAAATATTCAACATCATAGGTTACCAGGGAATTGCAAATTAAAACAACGAGGTATCACTATGAAAAATCCAAAAGGACAGAAAATGCTGGCAAAGATGTTGAGCAACAGGAACTCTGCTTTGTTGCTGATGGGAAAGCAAAATGGTATACCCACTTTGGAAGACAGTTTGGCAGTTTCTTATGAAACTAAACATACTCTTACCACATAATCCAAGTGGCACCCATTGGTATTTATCCTAATGAACTGAAAGCATGTCCACAGGAAAACCTTCACACGGATGTTTATAGCAGCTTTATTCATGAGTGCCAAAACTTGGAAGCATCCCAAATGTCCCTCAGTGGGTGAATGAATGAATACACTGTGGTACATCCAGACAAAGGAGTATTATTCAGGGCTAAAAAGAAATGAGCTATCAGGTCAAGAAAAGACATAAAAGAAACCTAAATGCAGATTACTAAGTGAAAGAAATCCACTGAAAAGTCTACATCAATCTGAAAAGTCTACAAGCTGTGTGATTCCAATTATATGACATTCTGGAAAAGGCAAAACTATGGACATGGTAAAAAGATGAGAGGTTACCATGAGTGAAGGGGATAAGAGGCATGAAACAGCAGAGCACACAGCAATTTTTTAGGACAGTGAAACTATGCTGTATGATACTACAGTGGTGGACACGTGTCATTTATATTTATCAAAACCCATACATTGTATGGTACCAAGAGTAAAGCCTAATGTAAACTATGGACTTTGGGTGATAACGATGAGTCATCAGCTGTAATGAACGCACCACTCTAGTTCAAGACGTAGATGATGGGGAGGTCGCGTGGGTGTGGGTATATGGGAATCCTCTGTAAATTCTGCTCAAGTTTACTGTGGACCTAAAATCACACTAAAAGCTAATGTTCATTAATTAAAAGAAAGAGTATTATGATGCTAATTGAGTTGTGGTATCACTTGGAGATCTGTCACTCAGCTTTTGCCGAAAAAGGAATTTAATATTTTAAATATATGTGGGATGAGATCCTTAAAACCAAAAAGTTTTTGTTATAGGTTTTCAGATAGGAATGAGGAAACCTCCAGAACAACTTCCAGCGTAAGTTATCTTATTAGGTTGGCTGAAGAAATGCACAACAGAGTTGAAGGGCTGTCTTTACAGTTGACAATGCTGCATGCTTGCTGGATGAAGTCTTTAGGGAAATCACCATGCTGCTGCTTCCCAGTAACACTAACTTGTCACATGAAAGTTTGGGCTACAGAGGTGCTAAATGGACTAACATCTCACGTGCAGAATTGTACTTTTCCTTTACCAATGGACAAATCTATGGAGGTGGCTGAGTTTGCTGTTTTTAATCCACTACCAGCCCCAACTAATAAACATCGGAGATCTTTCATGGGAACACCTGGCAACAAACACGGAAGAGCTGAAAACCTTTTCTGACAACAAACTCGTTGCTTGGCAAGAAACACAAAGTGTTGAATAACTTTTTTGAGGCCCATGGTTTATCCTGGAACAAGGCTGTTGACGTTTGCGTGGATGATACAAAAGCCAAGGTGAGTCAAACTGGTGGCAGCTTAGCGTGAATCGAGGAAGTGGCATTAAAGCGGACCCAGCCTCTGTATTCTTCACTGTGAAGTTAAAAAAGAAAACACGAAACAGTTTCACTTAGCAGTGTCCTTGACAAACCTGTAAACTTTGTTGATCTAATTAGATCTCAACTCCTTGAATAGACATCACTATTGGTACTGGTATTTCTCCCTGAAAAAATGGAAGCACTTACGTTGCAGGCTGAAGTTTGATGTTTGTCTCAAAGAAAAACTCCTATCAGGTGTTTCAGTCGTGAGTTAAACAGGCTACTTTTGTCATGGAACATCACTTTTACTTAAAAAAAAACAGCAGAAGGACAAATCATGATTATTCAGACTTGGGTATTTGGCTGACATTGTGTTGGAAATTAATAGAGTGAGCCCTTTATTCCAAGGAAAGCAATTTTTTTTTTTTTGCTATGATTAAGACTGATGTTTCAGGAGAAAATTGTGTGCAGTCACTCAGTCATGTCTGATTCTTTGTGACACCACGGGCTGTAGTCCTCCTCTGTCCATGGAATTTTCCAGACAAGAATACCAGAATAGGTAGCCATTTCCTCCTCCAGAGGATCTTCCTGACCCAGGAATTGAACCCGCGTCTCTTGTGTCTCCTACATTGGCAGACAGATTCTTTACCACTTCACCATACTGTAAAACCTGAATTCACCACCACGTGTTTGACAGCTTCCCAATATTTTATAGGACAGATGGCAACTTCAATGAATTCTTTTGTATTGTTTGAAGTATGTCAATGCTTAGAAGATCCGCATAACTCAGTAAACCAATATTTTCCAAATGAAAAAATGTGTGTTGTTATAGAGATATTCATGAGTAAAATATCCATCCAAAGTGCCAGACAGACTCATGGATTTGAATGTAACCATTAAAATGGTATGAAGGTTTCATTAGTATGGTCCTGAATCCGCTTTGTAAGTAAACTTTCAATACTATTATTGAGTTTTGATGTAGTATCAAAAAGGAATATCCATAATCATCCGAAAAAAACTGAAAATGCACCTCCCTTTCTTGTTTATCTGTGTGAAGCTAGATTTTCTTCATATACTTCAACCAACACAGCAGATTGAATGCAGAAGCAGATATGAGAGCAGTCTTTTATTGTAAAAACTCAGACATGAAAGAGATTTGTAAAATGTAAAACAACTAAATTTTCTTTTGTTGTGGAAAATATAGTTTAAAACACAGCAGAAGAAATGCCATTGTGGGACCTCCCTGGTGGCGCAGTGGGTAGGAATCCCCCTGCCAGTGCAGGGGACACGGGTTCAATCCCTGGGCCTAGAAGATTCCACATGCCAAGGAGCAGCTAAGCCCACAAGCTGCAAACACGGAGCCTGTGAGCCACAGCTGATGAAGGCCCTGTGCCCTAGAGCCCTCGAGTCACAGCTGCTGAGCCTGTGAGCCGCAACTCCTGAAAGCCGTGCACCTAGAGCCCGCGCTCTGCAACAAGAGAAGTCGCTGCAGTGAGAAGCCCGCGCACCGCAGTGAGAACAGCGCCCCCACTCGCCGCAACTAGAGAAAGCCCGTGCAAAAGCAGCGAAGACCCAGCACAACCGAAACACAAACACATGCCACTGTGTATCTATTGTTTTTAGTGAAGAAATACCAAATGTTTGAGAATTACTGTGCTCACCTATTCCTCTGCATGCCACTTATCACATACCTCCCCATCCAATAAAATTGGTCATGAGCGCGCAAGGCTGTTTGAATTGCCTACGCTGTTCTCCTTTATTCAGGAGAACCAATTCTCATTCTGGCTCCACCTCTAGCTTCTACAGTCCAACTCTGTTCACACCTGGGTCAGTCACTCCCCGCCTTCCGTACTCTAACAGAGCCCTGATTTTGCTTTTCCCTCCCCTGAGCGGCCTTGACCTTCACAGCTGTGAAGGGTTGTAGGGCCCTCTCTGACCCCAAGGGGACACCTTAGTTTTGTCTAACCCATTATGGCGCTCTCGTTTCCCTTGCTAAATGACTGGTTTCAATGTGTTTGTGAGCCCATGAGACGTGAGAAATCTTCTGAGGACCCTGGAAAGGTTGCCTCAGTCTTCAAATGGGATATAAGACACGGTTGAGTCCCTCTTTCTGCCTGAATGTTGTTTTTGATATATGAAGCCCGGAATCACTGCAGCTATTTGGGACCCATGAGGAGAATCAGCCTAGTGAACAAGTCAGAGTGTGGAGGATGACAGAGCATAAGGAGACAGGTAGTTTGGCCCTTGATGACATTATTGTTTTATAAACCAGCCCTGCCACTGCCCAATCTCTATAGAGTTCTTACTCGGGAGCTCTTACATTTCCTATGGCTTACACCATTTGTATGAGAATTTACCTTTTCTTTTAGCTGAAAATATCCAAACCCCTCTGGACATTCATGGGAATTACTTTTCCTTTCCTCTGCCCACTTCCGTTAGCTCTCCACTCTCTGATTTCCTTGAGTGAGAAGACATTCCAGCAGAGGGAACGTGTTAGTCACACGTGTTAGTAAGTCACGTCTGACTCTTTGTGACCCCCATGGACTGTAGCCCTCCATGCTGCTCTGTTCATGGAATTCTCCAAACAACAACACTGGAGTGGGTTGCCATTCCCTTCTCCAGGGGATCTTCCAGACCCAGGGGTCGAATCCTTGTCTCCCACATTGCAAGCAGATTCTTTACCGTCTGAGTGACCGGGGAAGCCAATTAAACAATAACTCCATAGTAAGAAATGCAGCCTTTTGACAGCCTCACCAGGAGCTGATAACTACCAGCTTCCAACTGAAATGGACTTGGTTTTTTTCCAAAACACCTGGCATTTGGCAAAGGCAGAGCTGACCACTCACCACCACGCTCCGTGGAGGCCAGGTGCTGAGGCTACTCTGCATAAATGGAAGCGCCACAAATCGGAGCTGGACCAGGCTGCCCAGTAGAAGAATGTGGTGGCCCCGTGGCCCCTCACAGTCTGTTTCCTCTTAGGAGATGCAGGCGCCACCAGGTTTCCAGGCAACACCCCTCCCCTCCGATGACCCTGGGAGAGACCAGGCTTGCAGGCATGCCTCCCGACAGGGAGCACACCCACAGATGATGGGTTCCGGGAGGAGTGTCCCGTGAGCCGGGGATGGGGGAGCACGTGTGAACCTCACCCAGAGGTGGCCACACTCTGCTCCGAGGGTCACTTCCTATTTGGGGAAGGGTGTCCATGCCCTGGAATTCTGATGTGGGCCTATTCGTGCCCATGGCAACCACCCCACGGAGTCCTGGATGCGAGCTGCCCTTGTCCCGGGACCACAGCCAGCTCGTGTGCTCCCTGGTGGTCTGAGCCCCAACCCAAATCTCCCCTTTGTTCCCCAAATGGCTTGTATCCCAAGCTCTGGGAGACAAACACAAGCAGTGTTGAAAGGGAAGTGGGGCCTTAGGCTTCGACTCAGGCCTGGCCTTCAGCACAGGCACCTCGAATCCACGTCGGATTCCCCGGGTGCCGTCTGGGGCAGCCCTGGCTGAGCCCGCTGCGGAGAGGCAGCTGGAAGCTCGGCCTCCCAGCTGGATGTCTGTACACAACTCTTGTGTCCACCTTGCTCCTTCTGTTCCCTCACCCCTTCTCCCATCCGAGCAGTTACCTCTGGGGAGGGCAGGGACCACCACCTGGGAAGGATGAAAGATCACTTCAGCTTTATTTGCCACCTTCCATTTCTTTTATAAAGTGAAAAGACAAAATTAGTCCCTCAGTCATGTCCGACTCTTTGCCACCCCATGGACTGTAGTCCTTACGGCTCCTCTGTCCATGGGATTCTCCAGGCAATAAACACTGGAGTGGGTTGCTGTTCCCTTCTCCAGGAGATCTTCCCTACCCGGGGATCTTCCCTTTCCTACAGGTTGAACCCTGTATTGCAGGCAGATTCTTCACCATCTGAGCCACCAGGGAAGCCCCAATGAAAGGTCTCTGTAATCCTTTTATGACAAGTTATTAATATGTGCTATTTTAGGGAGTGATTTAGTTAATCTCTATTTTTCTGAAATTTTACTCTTAACAGTGGTGAAATTAATAGTGATACTATCTTTTCTCCTGTTGTGTATATCTCACATTTCTTCTAATGAGCATGCTTTGCTTTTCTGATTGAAAAAAAAAATCTTTTGTGTTGAGTTTACTCAGGGGCTGTGAAACGTGCTGTGTGGAGACTGATTTGGGGGTGAGACTGTGCTTTGTTAGGAGATGGTACTGGAGGGCACAGACTATGTACAGAGTCACTGGGGAGCAGGATAAAGACCTTTAACCATAGAATGAGACTAAACAGGGATTTGATGAACCAGCTTTGTACTTATATACGTAACCAAATTTTCAGGCTTGTTGCTAGTTAACTCCAAAATTCTCACACAGTTGGGAAAGTTCTGTAAAGCAGCTTGCTTTGAAGAGTGGCCTAGCAGAGTGGCAAGCTGAATCCCATCGTTAGCCCACTGGTAACATTATGTGGAATTGTCTTAAAAAACCAACAAATGAGTGCATTTTTAAACACCCGCCTCCTTTAAAAAAAAAAAAATTACAAGGCATTGTAGTATGGTAGTTCAGAGAAAGAATTGTGGTGATCAGCATCAACAAAATGCCATCAGTAAGCTCATAAGGAATTTAAACCTGACTTAAGTTGATCACCTTTGGAGAAGGAAATGGCAACCCACTCCAGTATTCTTGCCTGGAGAATCCCATGGACAGAGAAACCTTGTGGGCTACAGTCCATGGGGTCGCAAGAGTCGGACACGACTGAATGACTTTCACTATCGGGTGGTGAGCTCCGACTGGATCAAAGGTAAGTATGTAAGGAGGGTAAGGGGGTGTGCCATCTTCAGCTCGCACTTCAGTTTTAAAGCTTGTCCATCATCCAAGAGGAAGCGGTGACAGTCCCTCCTCTGTGGAGGAGCAGAGCAATGGTCTTAGCCAGAGAGGGAAGGCATTCCTAGGAAGGCACTAAGGAGTCACTTGAGCAGCAGATGAGCAATGCAGGAAGCTGGGAATCAGGTCAAATTAGAATCAGGGCTCTTTGGGGAGGCCTAGAAAGCCATAACACAATTTCATGGCATACCCTATTTATCCTATCTAGGCAGATACCTGAGTGTGAGCAGGAAAAGACAGAGATGGGCAGAATGGATAAAAACACAGGCCCAACTATATGTCATTCTACAAATGAAACCCCAGAACATAACCAGGCTGAAAGGGGAAGGATGGGAAAAGATATTCCATGCAAATAGTAACCAAAAGAGAGCAGGAATGGCCATAGTAATATCAGACAAAATAGACATTGAATCATGAATGTTTACAGAAGACAAAGAAAGACAATGTAAATTAATAAAAGTTTCAATAGAGCAAGAAGATACAGCAGTTATAAATATTTGCAAAACTAATGACAGACCATCAAGATATATGAAGCAAAAACAGGCAGAATGGAAGGGGCAAATGAGTTTTACAATAATAATTGGAGATTTCATTACCTCACTCCCAAAGATGAATTTGCCTGTGTAATTTGGGTGGGCCTCACCCAATCAGTTGACAGAACAAAACTGACTTTGCTTAAGCAGGAGGTGATTCTGCCAGCAAACAATCATCAGCCTTGAATTGCGGCATCAGCTCTTCTTGGGTTTCTGCTGGTCTACCCTGCAGATCTACGGTAACCCACTCTGGTATTCTTGCCTGGAGAATCCCATGGACGGAGAAGCCTGGTAGGCTACAGTCCACGGGGTCGCAAAGAGTCGGACACGACTGAGCGACGGAACGGAACAGAACAGAACCCTGCAGATCTGGGGGCATATCCCTTCATAATCATGTGGGCTAATTCCTCAAAATAAATTTTCCCCGTGCTCTCTCCTGTGTGTATGTTGACTGAAAAAAATGCATAATCTAAAAGCTGAGAATTATCTTTTATTCAGCGGACATCCTGAGGACTTCAAGCCTGGGACACAGCATCTCAGATAATACTGAGAGACTGTTCCAAAGAGGCTGGGGCAGGGGTGGATACCAGGATATATGGGGGATTTTGCAGCAAAAAATCAGATAGTCAGAACATCAAAAGATCATTGTTAATTAAAGAAAACCAGAGATGTCAAGTTAATGAATTTGGTGCTTTTCTGTGTATGGGAAGATGGAAATTCTGGGCTCATTGAAATCACTCCTTGGTATGCATCTTAGCTATCTGGGGCCAGTACCCTGTGGTTTCTCATCCTGAGTGGCCTCGGGATGCACTGTTGGGGTGGCTGCAGCACTTTTTCCCATCCTGATTCCCTTCAGGCTCACTGTTGGGCTGGCTGTAATGTAATGTAATGTTGATGGCTGTGACATGCTTTGTTTACTGATGTGGCAAGCAACATCTTTCTTTTATCTTTTTTTAAGTGCAATGATAAAGACCCAGATACTACATTCAGAGTGAATAATTCACTTTTTTTAAGCTTTATTTTTTGCTTATTTGGCTGCATTGTGTCTTAATTGCGGCTGGTGGGATTTTCATTGTGGTGCACGGACTCTCTAGTTGTGGCAGGCAAACTTAGCTGCTCCATGGCATGTGGGCTGTTAGTTCCCTGGCCAGGGATAGAACCTGTGTCCTCTGCATTGCAAGGCAGATTCTTAACCCCTGGACCATCAGAGAAGTCCCCAGTATCCATTTTGGGTCTGTTTCTCTGGAGAGCTCTGAAAAACACTCAGTTCAGTTCAGTTCAGTTCAGTCGCTCAGTCGTGTCCGACTCTCCGCGACCCCATGAATCACAGCACGCCAGGCCTCCCTGTCCATCACCAACTCCCGGAGTTCACTCAAACTCATGTCCACACACCCACAAAACTTCACATACACACACTCGAGACAGTGAGACAGGAAGAGGAGTCCAAACAACAACAATAGTTTCCATTGTCAGGAAAATAAATAGGTTTCGCTTGCTAAAGCACAAAGGATTGTTAGGAATAATCGAGATTGGTGGTACCCAAACTCCTTTTTTCTGAAGCAGATCTTACCCAGAATTCCAGTGTATCAAAATGGGATAAAGAAGCCCACTTATTTCAACTGCCTTATTCTCCCCCGCTCTCCTCTCCCCAAGGCACCCCTGGAGGCACAGCTTCTGAACTTGACTCTTGCAGCTAACTGTTTACAAACAGGACTAATGTGAAATGTGCCCTGGGAACATATACTTTTGTGTCCCCAGTTTTATTTTTATGGTAGTCGCCACCAACATTATTATTGATATAAATTCCTTATGCTTGTAGCTCTTGAAGAACTATAATAAAACAGATTTACCAGTTCAATAAAAATATTACTTCCAAGCCCAGGCAATTTAACTTACGATATTAGTTTGCCAGACGATGTTGTTTTGCTCGAAATAAATTGCTACTGGTGATGTGAATACACTAATAACTTGAGGGAGAGGGCTTTCCTGGGTCTGACAGGCCTGCTCCTTTCTGTTAAAATTACCGGACAACCATCATTTTCAGTGGGCCCCATGGTATCATTTGGCCTTTACTTGATGTGGATGTTGTAGAGACCTCTTCGGTACTTTTCTGGGTACCCCCTGGAAATGAGAGCAGTCCTGCCTGTCCCCGAAGGAAAGATAAACATGGACAGACACCTAGGCTGGGCAGCCCTTGGTTAGAAGGAGCAGCAGAAGAATCCAGGGAAAACCTTACATGAATTTCATCAACGTGAAAAAATTAATAGAAGAGCAAAGGATATTAATTAGTGAGTGGAAGTGAAGGGTATGTTCTTATCTTACTCTTGTGACTTTTCTGCAAGTTTGATTAAAAAATAATAATTCTCACAGAGAACTCAGAGCTCACAAGATATGTCTAAACCCTGCAGTGGGAGAAGCACTAATCTTCAACCGTTTACATAGATTGAAAAATTAAGCCCCAAAGGGCAGGAATGATTTACAAGGATCCTACTGGGCTAATTGGTAGAGAACTAAAATTAGAACCTCAGTCTCCTTTCCAGGGGCTTCCATGATGGCTCAGTGGTAAAGAATCTGCCTGCCAATACAGGAGACACAGGTTCATTCCCTGGATTGAGAAGGTCCCCTGGAGACGGGAACGGCAATCTACTCCAGTATTCTTTCCTGGAGAATCCCGTGGACCGAGGAGCATGGTGGGCTACAGTCCATGGGGTTGCAAAGAGTCACACACAACTGAGCAACTAAGTGACAACAAAGTTAGACCCTCAGTCTCCTAGCTGAGACCTTTCCCCATATTATCATGAATTGTAGTGCTTAGCACTCTGACATTCTCACACAGTTGTATTTTGCTGTAAGAAACTGGTAAGGATTTCATAAAACATAGACCTAGGTTTCCAGAACCCTACTAAGCTGACCTTTGAGAAACACCAGCTTGTATATCCCCCAGAACACAGGCGTGACTGTCCAGCACGCACAGAGAAGGAGCTGTGGAGGCTTCCTTCTTAATCAGAAAACCTCTGTGTTGTCCTACTCCTGTGACTGCATCCTTCTCCAGCAAGTACCGCTTGAGGCTGGCAGTGGGACCACTGCCACTCCCAGACCACCCGAAGGCACCTTCTAATCTCTGAGTCCTGCCTTTGGCTTTGAACTCTAAATTTTCATTAATAAAGAGAGAAAATGTAAAGCTTAAGGAAAGAAACAAAAAATTATACAAAAAAGTATTAATACAATTACAATAGGTGGCCAATGTGAATATATATACATGCTGCTGCTGCTAAGTCACTTCAGTCGTGTCTGACTCTGTGTGACCCCATAGACGAAAGCCCACCAGGCTCTGCCGTCTCTGGGATTCTCCAGGCAAAAACACTGGAGTGGGCTGCCATTTCCTTCTCCAATGCATGAAAGTGAAAAGTGAAAGTGAAGTGGCTCAGTCGTGTCCGACTTTTCGTGACCCCATGGACTACAGCCTACCAGGCTCCTCCACCCATGGGATTTTCCAGGCAAGAGTACTGGAGTGGGTTGCCATTGCCTTCTCCATATATATATATACATACATACATATATACATATTATTTTTCTGCTTTTCACCTGAAATCCCACTCCACCTAAGAGATATGCTAGTAACATCTTGCTGATCATTCTTGCTTCCTTTTAACTGTGTGAATGTGCTGAATTTTAACTATAGACATCTTCCTTTTAAAAATATCCAGTCTTGAGACTTCCCTGGAAGTCCAGTGGTTAAGACTCTGCACTGCCAATACAGAGGTGCAGGTTCAATTCTTGGTCAAGGAACTAAGATCCCACATGCCTCGTGGCCAAAAGAGTTTTTTTTAAAAATTCACTCTTTTTCCCTAGAGTCCTACAGTGTTCCCATCAAGGTAATAAATGTTAACAATCAGATGTATATGTTTCCAAGCCTTCTGTTTAATTAATTATATAGAACATTTTTATGAACAACCCAGTCAAAAAATAGGCAGAAGATCTAAATAGATGTTTCTTGAAAAACAGACATAATTTGCCAACAGGCGCATGAAACGATGTTCAATATTGCTGATTATCAAAGAAATGCAAATCAAAGCTACACTACACTCAAACAATGGTGTGGTATCACCCCACACCATTCAGAATGGCCATCATCAAAAAGTCTACAAACAATAAATGCTGGAGAGGGTGTGGAGGAAAGAAGGCCTCCCTACACTGGAGAAGGAAATGGCAACCCACTCCAATAATCTTGTCTGGAGGATCCCGTGGACAGAGGAGCCTGGTGGGCTGCAGTCCATGGGGTCACAAGAGTCAGACAGGACTTAGTGACTAAACCACCACCACCACACTATTTGTAGGAATGGAAATTGGTGCAGCCACTATGGAGAACAGTATGGAGGTTCCACAAAAAAACTAAAAACAGAGTTAGCATGTGATTCAGCAATCCCACTCCTGTGTATATATCAAGACAAAACTATTTCAAAAGATGCATCCACCCCAGTGTTCATAGCAGCACTATTCACAACAGCCAAGACATGGAAAGAACCTGATATCCATCAGCAGATGGAGGGATAAAGATGTGGTGCACGCGTGCTCAGTCTCTTCAGTCGTGTCCGACTCTTTAAATACATGTCTCTGCAACGGAATTCTACTCAGCCATAAAGAATGAAACAGTGCCATTTGCAGCAACATGGGTGGACCTAGGGATTTATCATACTCAGTAAGTCAGAAACAGAAAGACACTTGTATGTGGAATCTAAAAAAGTGACAGAAGAAAACTTACCTATGAAACACAGACTAGAGAACAGACTTGTGGTTACCAAGGGAATCAATCAGGGGCAGGGGAGGGATAGACCGGAAGTTTGAGATTAGCAGATGCAGACTATTAGGATTTTATACGGGATGGATAAACAATAAGCTTACTATATAGCACAGGGAACTATCTTCAGTATTCTTCAATAAACCATAATGGAAAAGAAGATGAAAAATGATGTATATATATGTACAACTGATTCACTTTGCTGTACAACAGAAATTAACACAACTTAAAATCCAAAAAAAGAAAAAGAAAATAAGAATATGAAACAAAGCACAAATGTTTTAGAAAAAGCTCATTGTTTAAACTGTCTTTTCCCCCTAGGGATAGGAATCTGATTCAGCATTAAAGAGCTGAGCGACTTAGGTGTGGTTACTGCCAAAAGGACTGAAATGGCTGATGAGCCGAGAAGACTCGGAGAAGGGTTCCAGCCAGTACTACTGTCTCCTTGTAACAAGGAGGTCAAGTCCATGGGAAACAGCCAGGGGGAAATATCAAGTCATGTTTCATGTGTCTGAAACAGACACCGTAGGTACTCATCAGAGGAAATTACATGCAGCGGGGCGATTCAAAGCAAACCTCCTTCCCCAGTGCAAATACACAGAACTGCAAGTCCATGGCAAAAGGGAACTCTCCTTTGGCTTTCAGTAAACCACCAACAACCTCTGAAAGCTATAATCTAGATCTTAAGGGTCTACACCAACGATTAAGCTGTGGATGAAACCCTCAGACCACAGACCTTAGAAGTTGCACAATGCTGTCCACAAATGTTAGGTTCACAGTTCATTAGAAGGATCCTGGAACCCGGGCCAGCATGCCAGCCAGCATTCTGGTGCCTTTGGGAGAGTCTCTGGTGGTGGGAAACAAAAGTGAACGGTTTGGGCAGTTGAGAAACAAAGTTTATAAGTTGCCTGGGCAATTCCGCCCACTGTTCCTGTTTCACAAAGGAAACCATCAAGGACTGGAAGGGGTTGATGACTTCCAGTGGAATGGCTGGACTGCTCAAGAAGGTGGTTTCTGGAGAGAGGTTTCCTTTCGATTCACTGGTGTGTAAACGTGTAGCCCCACCACACCCCTTCCTCTGACACAAGCTCCCCCGGCAATGTCACCCAATCCCACGTGACAGGTACCCGCCACCTCCTCCCAATGCACGGTTTCCAAGCCCATTCTCCAACCTGGATGTGCCCCCCACATTTGGGAGGCCCACTTGAAGTCCCACAGGTGTTCAAGGGTGAACAGTGCCACCCCCACTCCTTCTGTGTTGCTGTCTCGCTGGAAGGCCCCCCTAGACATTGGGTGTTGTCCTTGCCCCTTGCTGACATCCTTGAGTGGATTTCCCAACCCTCTGCCTTCTTCCGTGTGCCCCTGCTCCCACTGCAGACCGATCCCAGCTAATCCTCCTGCCTTGAAGTGGCTCTCCTGGACCCTGTCCTCCTCGTCACCTACAGGAGTAAATTCAAGGCCATCAGGACAGCACTGAAGGCTGTTCAGTCTGCTCCCTGCCCCACGGCTCCAATCGACAATCGCGTCCCACAGAGGCCAGGCGTAGGGACTCCACACACCCACAGAGTCCTGGCCACTGGCGTTTCCATGCTTCCCCTCAGCCAGAACCATTCCTGCCCATCTCCTTCCTAACCGCCAGTGTTTCCTCCCCACTTACTTGGAATAGATGATCTGAGTTTAGTTTTCTGGGTCTGTGTACAACACTCAATGCACAGTCTGATAACCCACTCCCAACCAGGACCTGTTGGATACCCTCTGGGAAGGTGGGCTCCCAGCTCTACTTAAAAAAAAAAGTATTTTGGGGGGAGTGGCATATGAGATCTTACTTCCCCCACTGGGGATTGAACCTGTGCCCTCTGCACTGGAAGCCCAGAGTCTTAAACACTGGGCTGCCAGGGAAGTCCTCTGAGTGTGACTTCTTACCATGTGGTAAACTTTGGCTCTGGGAGGGCTGGCTGGCTGGGCTATTGGCCAGAGATCTAAACAACCACTCAGTGAACATGCTGAAGAATTCATCGAGGTCCAACACCCTGAAGATGAAGCTCCCTGCTAGGCCTTTGTCTCTAAAGGAGAGCCTGGATTCTGATCAACTCTATATTCCCTTCCGTTCCGTTCCGTCGCTCAGTCGTGTCCGACTCTTTGCGACCCCGTGGACTGTAGCCCACCGGGCTTCTCCGTCCATGGGATTTTCCAGGCAAGAATACTGGAGTGGGTTACCATTTCCTTCTCCAGGGAATCTTCCCGACCCAGGGATCGAACCCGGGTCTCCCGCATTGGAGGCAGACGCTTTAACCTCTGAGCCACCAGGGGTTTCAAGAGATACCACCTGACGAGGCCACAGGTGATTGTCCTGATTGGGGGTTGAGGGGAGGAGCTTAAAGGGGAGGGGGAGGGTGGTGCTAGGAGCAGGGAGTAGACCAAGGGCAGGGATGGTGCTGAGCATCCTGCAGACCCCACGGCAAGGATGGCCTGGCCCCAAGGTCACGCTGAGGCGGAGAAGCCCTGCCGAGCTTCAGTCCCTCACCTTTGCATTCTCATTTACCAAGAGGTCCGTGACTCAGGCCCAGTGCATCCATGCGTCATACAAGACAGGCAAGCAGACAAGGAAAGGTCACCATCGCTGGACTTTCAAAGAGTTTGAAGGTGGGTGTGCATGTTTGTGTGTGTGTGTGTGTATGTGTTTAGGGCAAAAAGTTTAGGGTCCTTACCTGTTCAGGATTCACCCAGGCAGATTTATCCAGACTGCCTCCTTCCAGCCCTAACTAAATCAGATGGAGGCAGGCAAGATTGACTCTGGACAAATGTACATCATCCCACCAACTCCCAGTGACCTGTCCATTGCCCTGTTGGTCCCTGCCCTCCAGTCTAGTGGAAGGTGTGACACTTTGGCGTCTTAGAAACACTTCCATGAAGACATCCCAGGGTACTGGGAAGCCAGCTTTGATCTCCACTGCGCATTCTAGTGCTTTGTTGTATGTGGTTTGAAGTGAAGTGTTAGTTGCTCGGTCACGTCCTGACTCTTTGAGACCCCATGGACTGCAGCCTGCCAAACTCCTCTGTCCATGGAATTCTCCAGGCTGGAATACTGAAGCGGGTAGCCATTTCCTTCTCCAGGGGATCTTCCCGACTCAGGAATTGAACCTGGGTCTCCTGCATTGCAGGCAGATTCTTAACCGTCTGAGTCACCAGGGAAGCCACTACATGTGGTTTGGGGTTATCCATTGAAGTCACACTCTAACTGGCCCATCAGTGCCCACTATGGCACTGAGTCTATGGCGTAAATTCATTAAAAACTTGTTTGATTACATTCTACCTTCTAAGAAGATAATTAGCAAATTACAATAACCCCCCCTATTGAGTTTATTCTCAACGATTCCTTTTCTCTGCACACCCCCTCACCCCCTGCAACCTGAGCCTACGTTAGAACCTCTATTAGTAGGCGTTTCAGATGGGGTAGGGAGAGGCAGAGAGGATGCTTGGGCCAGCGGGAGTTGGAGGGCACCTTCCCTTCAAACCTGACTTGGGTAGGAAGGTGACACAGCAGTACTGTCCTAGATGCCCCACAGTCCCAGGGTGGGTGGCTGGCCTTTTTGCCTCTTCTCCAAACTTCCAGCGGAAGTAGAAGCCAGCAGTGCATGCGGACACGGAGAAGGAAGAACCAGGTGATGGGAAAAGGGCCTGCGGTACCACCTGCTGCTCTGGGTCTCTCCGTCTTGCTCTGACTTTCCCAAACTCGTGTCTGTTTAGTTCAGACTTGGGACCATAACACCTGGGGGGTTTTCAGGGTCATAATGTGATGTGCCTACATTTGTGATGATCCTGGCCACACCTGGTGCTGTCAGATACTCCCGCATCAGCAGAATGGATGGCATTTTGAGGACCGCTACCCCCTTTCCAAGTCAGTACACAGAGTGGGAAAGGCTTTCAGAAGCTACCTGGTCAGAGCTTTACGACCAAACTAGTCAAAATAGGGACACTAACATGACTCTTTCCCATCATCACTTGGATTAGGGAGTCACTTGTGAATATTGGCTTATCCAAGCACAGTCAAGGGGATAGAAGTTAATGTCAGATCCCTGCCTCCAGAGCTTCATTAACTCCCCTGTGCTAATTAGGTGCTTCTAGGTCTGGATGGAATGACTCCCTAAGAGTCAGGAGACCTGGACCTGGCCCCTGCTTGGCCACTGACCTTCAGTACGTGATCTCACCTCTCCAGGGCCTTTTTCTGAAATGTGGACAATCGCACCTGCTCTACCTGCCTCCCAGCTGTGCTGTGAGGATAAGCGGAGTATATGCCAGTGCCCCCCACACACACACACACATTAAGAAGCCCTCCTGGAACCTTCTGGCTCTTTTCATTGTGCAAATACAGGCCTTGCCTTAGGGTTTTCTGTGTTGTTTCTGCACGAATGGCTGGAGGAAAAGTCAAGGTGGACTCAGGAGGAAAGGAGGAAGCCAAGGCCAGGGTTCTTCTGGCAGTGCCTCCAGCCCGAGCCATTCCCCTCTAGCGGCCATGAGTCCCCAGCATCCCCCGGTGAGCCGGGGGCTTAGAGCATCACCCCAGGTGCTGTGGGCAGACCCGTCCTGAGTGCTCAGGGCCACGTAAGAGGAACGATGCCCGCCTCAGCATCTCCGCCCAGCACGCCCACACCTTCCTGGGCAGCTGGCCACGTCCACTCCCTCCAGGCCGCCTGACGGCTCACACGACTGCTTGGCTCCCCCAAGGTCAAGCCTACTTCCCACCGCGCTCTCCCACGGCCTCGCCTGCCAGCCTGGCTGGAATCCCGCATTGTGCTAAGGAGCAGGGAACCAGGGGTTGGTGGGAAATATTGTGCAATTCCTAGGGATTATGGTAATGTGTATCCCCCTTCCATTTAATCATAAGTAGAGACAACTAAACACTAGATTATAGGCATCAGAAGTTGTTGACTGTTTACTAAAACCAGGAGGGCAGTCCAGTGTGCTCCAACAGTACATATTCATTAAGGGGAGGGGGGAGGAAGTGCTTTTCAACTTCTCCACTGCGTATAATTTACTCTGATGAATACCCAGAGAGTATGTGTTTCATGTCAAATACAAGTTAATTTTCCCTCTGGCTCTTTCCCATGAACTTGCCACGAGGCCATAACTACGTAATCCACTCTAGCACTGGGGTTCCAGAAAACTCTTACTGAATTATTGTCCTGGAGTTCCTTCGTCTCGCTGAACCCCACCCGTTACCTCTTCTGTCTACCCAGATGAACGTACCTTCGGCTTGGTACCCGCTCTGAAACCTTTCATAGCATCTTCCCTGGGGTCCTGACATCCTCAGAGCCACCTCCCAGTCCTGTTGCCTCTGCCACTGACTTCTTCCCTTTTCTGATGCCAAGAGAACCCCAGCCCCACGTCCGCATCAGCGAGAAACAAGAAAACAGCACCAGCGATGAACCCAGATGAGTTTGTGTAAATGTTTTAACATACGGTTTGGGAGATTACCGTCACCGTGGAATCCCTCTGCTTCACATCTTAAGCAAGAATCACCATCTTTCATCAACTCAGGAAAATTTTCTTGCCTTTTGATGTTCGATTTTTCTTTTTCTTTCTTTTATGGAATTCCAGTTCACTGAGATTTAAACCTTATCATTCTGTCCTTTCTGGAGCAGGAAATGACAACCCACTCTAGTATTCTTGCCTGGAGAATCCCATAGGCAGAGGAGCCTGGTGGGCTACAGTCCATGCTGACACAAACAGTCAGACGTGACGGAGCGACTGAACACACACACACACATTCTGTCCTTTATCGTATTTCTTTCTTTCTCTCACGTGCTTTTCATTTCTTTGTCTCTCTGTGCTGCTCTCTGGGGAAGATCTCTGGGCATTTCTCTGTCCACAACTCTTCCCGTCTCTTCTGTTTACAACAGAATTAAGCATCTTATTGAGGCAAAATAAAGTCTTATTTTGAGATTTTACACAAATGCACTCATATCCTTGAGCAGATTTCAGCATTAAACAGTTGCACACATATCAAATTTCAGCTGTTTATTTGCTAATAAGGTTAAGTCCCCAAAGATGTACCAAAATGCCTTTGCACAGTTAGGGGGAAAATATTATCTCCTAAGTAGAAAATTGTGTGGCTGGCTTCTGAAAACCTTCATTCTCATTTGTAGCTTTACAAAAGAAAACTTTCATTTAAAAGTCCAAGCCTTCCTTCCTTCTTTGGCTGTGACCTACAGGCCTTGAGTGGTCAGTGGAAACGCCAGGTTGGGAGTTGTTCTTTTGACCTTGGTGTAAAGACTGGACGTCTTTCTGTCCCACATGACATCAGACCTCTCTAGGACTCCAGCCTCAAGAGGAGTCAGATCAGGTTAGGTGCTTAAACATACACAAACACAGAAGACTGTATATATACTTATAACTGAGTCACTTTGCTGCACAGCAGTGCTTAACACAACATTGCAATTCAACTATACTTCAATTAAAAACACAGAAGACTGAATTATCCAGGGCCAGGAAAAGATTTTATAATCTTTTTATTTTATCTAAGAATCTCCCGGGCTTCTCTGGTGGCTCAGAGGTTAAAGCGTCTGCCCCCAATGTGGGAGACCCGGGTTCGATCCCTGGGTTGGGAAGATCCCCTGGCGAAGGAAACGGTAACCCACTCCAGTATTCTTGCCTGGAGAATCCCATGGATGGAGAAGCCTGGTAGGCTGCAGTCCATGGGGTCGCATAGAGTCGGACACGACTGAGCGATGGAACGGAACGGAAGAATCTCCCAATTCTTCCAGCTTTGATTGAGCTACCTTTAAACTTATCCATTGAGTTTTAATTTCTGTGATTATCATGGTTTTATTTTGTTTTTAAAGTACTGGTCTTTTTTTCAAATCTGTCTGGTCTGTTTGGTAGTATTTTATTTCTTGCTTCTTTTTTTGATTCCCTCTTTTACTTCTATGTTATCATTGTTGCTGTTTAGTTGCTAAGTTGTGTTTAACTCTTTTGCGACCCCATGGACTCTAGCCCACCAGGCTCCTCTGTCCATGGGATTTCCCAGGCAAGTATACTAGAGTGGGTTGCCACGCCCTTCTCCAGGGGATCTTCCCAGCACGAGGATCGAACCTGCATTTCCTGCTTGGCAGGAGAGTTCTTTACCACTGAGCCACCGGGGAAGACCTTTGCTTCTTCAAACACTGTGAAGTGCCCACTTTCAGTTCTCTAGGGGACTTGCCAGTATCTGGGGGTCTGCCCTCTCATTGCTGCTCCTGCTGTCTCCTGCTCCGAGGCTTGTTTCCTCCTGTGTTTTGTAACTGGGGCTATGAGCTTGTATCCCACTTACCAAGCTGAATTTGTGGAATCACACGAACTTTGGCTGAGTGTGCAAACCTCCCAAAAGGTCTTACCTTTCACTCTTGCAGGTGCCCTCAACCCAAGACCTCTGGACGTTAAAGTTCCCAGTCCTGGAGTTTCCGGACAACCCAGATGGCTCAAATTCATTCCTTAAACCCACTGAGGGAAGGCCATAGTTATACGCTTTCAGAGGACTTTCCCCCATATCTAGTCAGGGTCAAAGCAGATGAGTTTCTTTGTCGTGTCTTTACTGGTACAGAGCCGTTCGGGCCCATCTTTATGCTGAGGGTGGTGTACATACGTGAGGAGTCCTATTTCCAACTTCCCAACCTGCACGGACCCAAGGCCTTGTCTCTTTACTCCTTCTGTTCAGTTTGGTTCATTCACTCAGTCGTGTCCAACTCTTTGCGACCCCATGGACTGCAGCACACCAGGCTTCCCTGTCCATCACCAACTCCCAGAGCCTACTCAAACTCATGTCCATTGAGTCGGTGATACCAGCCAACCATCTCATCCTCTGTCGTCCCCTTCTCCTCCCGCCTTCAATCTTTCCCAGCATCAGGGTCTTTACTCCACGGGGCCACTCATATCCACGGCTCTCAGAAACGGAGGCCATAAATACTTTCCTGGGGTCTATTCATAGAAGCTGCCAGAACCTGTGCTTTCCTGGGCTCTCTTCATTTTGACTGCTGAGAATTTCCCTTGCTTTCTCAAAAGTACAATCACTGGCAAGATTATTTGTAATAGTCAAGATATGGAAACAAGATGTCTCTTGACAGATGAATTGGTAAACACAATGTGGTAACTGAACAGTGGAATATCGTTCAGCCACCAGAAAGAAGGACATCCTGACATTTGTGATGACATAGATGGACCTCAAAGGCATTATGCCCAGTGAAATGTCAGACAGAGAGATAAATAACATTATGATCTCACTTATATGTGGAATCTAAAATTTAAAAAAAAGCCAAAACTCAGAAAAAGAGATCAGATTTGTGGTCTCTAGAGGCAGGATGTGGAGAGAGGTGGAGCTGGACAAAGGTGACCAAAAGGTACAAAGTTCAAGTTAAAAGATGAATAAGTACTTGGATGCAATGGTTAACATGATGGCTGTGTGGTTTACTTGAAAGTTGCTAAGAGAGTAAATCCTGAGAATTCCCATCAGAAGGAAGAAAACATTTTTTCTTCTTTTTTTGGCAACTATATGAGACAATGGATGTTAAATAAACTTACTTGGTAATCAACATGCAACCCATATAAATCAGATCATTATGCTGTGTACTCCAAACGGTGTTGTATGTCAGTCATGGGATTCCCAGGAGGCTCGGTGGTACAGGATCTGCCTGCCAACACAGGAGATGTGGGTTCACTCCCTGGGTCGGGAAGATCCCCTGGAGGAAGAAATGGCAACCCACTCCAGTATTCTTGCCTGGAGAATTCCATGGACAGAGGAGCCTGGCGGGCTACAGTCCATAGGGTAGCAAAGAGTCAGACACAACTGAGCATACACACACACACACACACACTTCACCATACCATATGTTAAAAAAGGAAGTTTCCTTCCCTATTCAAAATCTTTTTTTCCCTGGGATGGAGGGGAACTTTTGGTAGGAAAAGAAATAGTACCATGCCAGTTCCCCCCAACACACTGCTGAAAAAAAAAAAAAGCCTTGAAGTGAATGTCCCTGGATATATGAATGTTGTTTATATTTTGGATGATGCCACAAACTCAGACACGGGGACAGGGGAACGCCTAAAAAAGGCTGCATTCTGATATTCAGGGAACTTAATCTATAAGCTATTATACATCCTTGCTTCCCTAATATGAATTTCTTGCTAGCCTGCATGTAATTATATGCACCAAATGGAAGACTGATTCAGAAGTACAGAGGATCATAGAGGAAAAATGGTACCGCGGAGGGTGAGGATGCGGTGTGGTGGGCGCTGTGGTTAGTGTCACGCCTGTGGGGGATGGGCCCTTGGATGCTGGACACCAACCAGGTCGGGCCCACTCTTAGTGGTTTAATTGTTTCCCGGAGAATGGTTTGCACATTGCACTTGCAGTGGCTGATATGTGATTGTCCCACCACGACGAAGATCCTGTGGTTGCCAGGACTGAGGAGGCTCCCATGGTGAGCAAGCTCCAACAAGCTCCCCCACTGGGCTTGCGAAGCAGAAACCAAGTCACGTGTAGGAGCAGGAACAGGGTTTGTCAGAGCAGCTCAAAGCCGTTGACGGAAAACTTCGTCTCGGCTGGTGAGAGCACATGCTCGGATGCCGTGGCCGGAGCTTCGGGGGATGGTTCCAACATTCAGGGTTCACTGGATCTGCTCCCTTCCATCACAAGCGGTTCGGTGTTTGTGTGTGTTTGCATTTTCACACCACCTTTCCTTGTTGGCTTTGGCCGTGGTCTTGGGAGGCGTTAGAAAGTAACGTTACATGGTCCAAGTGAAAACCCCAGGGTTGATGCTTACCACCCATATGAACTTAGAAAATTACTCAACGTCTCTGATCTCAGTTCCCCCAAATGAAAAACGTGGATAATGACAGTACACATCTCAGCAGAGGTCCAGTTAAGGTAAAGCCTTTAGCGCATTTCTTGGCAAACAAGAAGCCCTCGAGAAGTGTAAGGTCCTAACGTTATGGATGGTGGCATTAGTAAGGGTAGAACAGCTGTGGGAAAAGTGAGCAACAGAAAATTCCCCGGGGCTCTGGTTTCACTCCACCGAGCGCTGTGTGGGGTTTTCTTCCTCCTAATTAATTCCTGCCTCCTGTCCGTATCCTGTTTGTATCCTGGTCCTGCCATTTACTGGCTAAGTGACCGTAGAGAAGCCTGGTGCTCAGGGTGAGTTGTGAGCTAGCCCATCTCCCGGCTGACACGTAGGAGTTTATTTTTCACTCATGCAGGCTTGGCTGTGGGTCCAAGGAAGCCAGCCTCCCTGAGGTGGCCAAGGTCACCAGGACGATCACATGTCACGCCTCCCAACCTAAAGCCTCCACAATCGCCCCTCGGACAGGTGTGGTCCAGTAGCCTTCCTGCGCCTCACGTTCTTAATCTACCAAATGGAGCTAATGCCTCCCAGGGCGGTCCTGAGGATTAGTGGCAGATAGAGAGGATGGATAGCACCCGAGTCAGGGTCCTGGCAGGAAGCAGGTGGTACACCGACTAGAATTTACCATGCCCAGAGGACGTGAGCGATGAGACTTGGTACAGCCTGTGGGCCGGTGTCTGAGGCCCGATTCCTTAGAAGCAGGTCAAGCCCAACTCTAGAGCAGGGAACAAGAGTCACCTTCCCATCCCGGGCTCTTAACAGGGCAGATCTGGGGATGGGAGAAGGAAGAAAAAGCATAACCAGCTCAGCACATAACATTCATCAAATCTAAAATGCTCAGGCTGCACCACTGCTTAGCTGGGCTTGTGGAGTGCTGGCGGCTCACCCCAGCCTCGGTCGTTGGATGGTTTAGTCACTAAGTCGCATCTGACTCTTGCAACCCCATGGACTGTAGCCCTCCAGGCTCCTCTGTCCATGGGATTTCCCAGGCAAAGATACTGAAGTGACTTGCCATTTCCTTCTCCAGAGGATCTTCCCAACCCAGGGACTGAACCTGGGTCTCCCGCATTGCAGGCAGATTCTTTACCATCTGAGCCACCAGGGAACCCTCCCCACCCTTGGGTCTGGCTTATTCTCTGGCCTTCCTCTGCCCCTTAACTGAAGCAACTAGAAGAAAGGGTTGTGACTTCAGACCCCAGGCTGTAGCACAAACCCAGAAGAACGTATGTCGTGTGACCACCCACGTGTCCTTGGGTGCGCCGTGCCCGGTGGCCCCCTCAGCGTGGACGAAGCCTCTGTGTCTCCATGTGGACACGCTCTGCCCCCTGAGGCCCCACTTAGAAGGATACAGAGCAATCAGGACCCGGAGGACACACTCCCCTGGGCTCAGAGTCACCTCCCCTCCCTCCTGGACTCGCGGTGACCCCTGACGGGCCTCCCTGCTCTGGGCCCACTCCACCCCGACAGCCTTGTCCCCATTTTAGAAAACGTTCCCTGCTCCTTCTTTCATAGAGAACCGAGTCCAAACAATCAGCCTGCGACCCAAAGCTACTTCTCTCCCCTTCTACCACAACCTCCGCCCAAGGATGACTCTGACCACACCCAAATATTCAGTTTCTTAGAGTTCCCCTCGTCTGAGCTTGGCTCCAGATAGAAGGCTCCCCCCAAACACCCATGGCTCCACCGTCCACTCCAACCTGCTTCATCTTCCCGGGAGGAAGAAGTCTCTGCCTAGTGCTGCTGATTTACGTCTAAGTCTGTTTCCTTTACCAGACTACAAGCATCACCCAAATCATCTTCCTTTCTGCAGCCTTCTACATGGCATTTCACACGCTGAAAGTACTCAGTGAGTAAATCCATCCTGAGTCTTTTTCAAAGGCAGTTCCTAGAAGAGCTGGAAAAAGAGGAGGCTCCATTGGCAGCCCTGATTTTTATTTATGTATTCATTTTATTGTATCTTTTTATTGAAGAATAGTAGATTTACAATGTTGCCTCAGTTTCAGGTGTACAGCCAAGTGATTCATACCTATATGTTCTTTATCAGAGTTTTTTCCGTTATGACTTTCTGCAAGATAGTCAATAGTTCCCAGTGCTATACAGTAAATCCTTGCTGTTTATTTTATATATAATACTTTTAATTGTAAGTCTTTTAGTCCCAAACTCTTCATTTATCCTTCCCCTCTCATTTCCCCTTTGGTAGCCATAAGTTTGATTTCTATGTCTGAAAGTCTGTTTCTATTTTGTAATTAAGCTCATTTGTGTCATATTTTAGATTCCACATGTGGGCTATCGTATAGTCCCTGATGTACTTCATGTTGTGTGATAATCTCTAGGTTCATCCATGTTCCTGCAAATGGCATTGGTTCCTTCTTTTTTATGGCTGAGTAATATTCCACTGTCTATACCTACTTTGGCCACCTCATGCAATGAGATGACTCACTGGAAAAGACTCTGATGCTGGGAGGGATTGGGGGCAGGAGGAGACGGGGATGACAGAGAATGAGATGGCTGGATGGCATCACCGACTCTGTGGACATGAGTTTGAGTGAACTCCGGGAGTTGGTGATGGACAGGGAGGCCTGGCGTGCTGTGATTCATGGGGTCGCAAAGAGTCGGACATGACTGAGTGACTGAGCTGAACTGAACTGAACTGATACCTACCTCCTCGACTTGATCCGTTCATCTGTATATACGTCTGTATATACGTCCCACCTCTTTTTCATCCGTTCACTTACTTCCATGTCTCAGCTGGGGTAAATAGTGCTGCTCTTAATTTGAATACATGTCTCTTTAAAAAAAAAAAATCCCCAACCTCAAACTTCTACCAGTAGAGGGACGCAGAGCAGAGGAGACACACCTGGTGTGCCCTGCCCCATGAGAACCATTAGAAGACTGCCTTCATTTCTTTTCACTTCCTTTTTCTTTATTCTGTTCTGTGGCACCGATTTCCACCATTCTGTCTTCTGGGTCACTTATCTGCCCTTCTGCCTCCGTTATTCTGCTACTGATTCCTTCCAGTGTATTTTTCATTTCGGTTTTCGCCTCGTTCATCTCCGTTCGTTGGTTCTTTAGTTCTTCTTGGTCTTTGTTAAACACGTCTTGTACTCTATGCCTCGTTTCTTTTTCTGAGATCCTGGACTGATAACCAACAAGGACCTACTGTTAACCCAGGGAACTCTGCTCGATATTATGTAACTACGTAAATAGGAAAAGAATCAGTTCAGTTCAGTTCAGTTCAGTCGCTCAGTCGTGTCCGACTCTCCGCGACCCCATGAATCACAGCACGCCAGGCCTCCCTGTCCATCACCAACTCCCGGAGTACACTCAAACCCATGTCCACAGAATCGGTGATGCCATCCAGCCATCTCATTCTCCGTCGTCCCCTTCTCCTCCCGCCCCCAACCTTTCCCAGCATCAGAGTCTTTTCCAGTGAGTCAACTCGTCTCATGAGGTGGCCAAAGTATTGGAGTTTCAGCTTTAGCATCAGTCCCTCCAATGAACATCCAGGATTGATCTCCTTTAGAATGGACTGGTTGGATCTCCTTGCAGTATAAGGGACTCTCAAGAGTCTTCTCCAACACCACAGTTCAAAAGCATCGATTCTTCGGCGATCAGCTTTCTTCACAGTCCAACTCTCACATCCATACATGACCACGGGAAAAACCATTGCCTTGACTAGACGGACCTTGGTCGGCAAAGTAATGTCTCTGCTTTTCAATATACTATCAAGGTTGGTCATAACTTTCCTTCCAAGGAGCAAGCGTCTTTTAATTTCATGGCTGCAATCAGCATCTGCAGTGATTTTGGAAAAGAATAGATACATGTAAATGTGTAACTGAATCAACTTGCACTTGAAACTATCACGACACTGTTAATCAACTGTGTGCGCTGTGCTTAGTCGCTCACTCGTATCCAAGTCTTTGCGGCCCCAAGGACTCTAGCCCACCAGGCTCCTCTGTCCATGGGGCTTCTCCAGGCAAGAATACTGGAGTGGGTTGCCATGCCCTCCTCCAGGGGATCTTCCCAACTTAGGGATCAAACCCAGGTCTCCTGCATTGCAGGTGGATTCTTTACCAACTGAACTACCAGGGAATCACAACACTGTCAATCAATTATACTTCAATATAAAATAAAAAGTTTTTTAAAAAAAGAACACAGAGGGACTTGTTGCTTTAGTTGCACTAGAGTCAGGGTTCTGGGAGAGGCCCAAAGGCAACAGAGCCTGCTTCTGGGGTGGCTTGTGACCTTCCACATCAAAATCACAAGGGCAAGGAGACGAAGGACTGGCTCTTCCTCAGGTGCCTGTGGAGATGGACGCGGAGATTCTCTTTGGGACATCTGCATACACAGGACTCCCCAGAGGAGCACATGTCCTCCCAGGACCGCTGCTTCCCTCCTGCAAGCCTTCCAGCCCACGGCCCATTTGCAAACGTCCTCACCTCTATAGCTGAGTCTCCAGGGAGGCTCTGCTTCCCTCCAGTACAGTCTGGAGAATGAGGGCAGCCTCCTTTCCAGGATGGCTCGAGCCTTGCCCACCCCCCTGACGGCTCTGCCCTCTCCAGCACCCCGGGAAGTGACTGGTCATTTCCTATCCCCCGGCCTGGCCCTGACACTGGCCTAGGGTAGGGGGAGGGCACCTTCCCACACACCACTTTCCTTCCCTCTGCAGCAGCTTGAAAGTCACATCCTGTTTGTGTAGTGTGGTGTTCTAGTGACGACGTCCTAAGCCCAGAGCAGACAGCTCATTGTCCCCGCTCCCTCCCTGTTCTCACTGCCTCGCCTGATGGCAAGGAGACCAGGTGAAGGGCACAACGCTCGGTGGACCGGGGCGTGAGTGCCCGGAGTATGAAGCAGCTGAAAGATGAGAAAGATCATGGAGACGCAGACAGAGAGAACAGACTTGTGGACCCAGAGGTGGGAAGGAGGGGGTGAGATGAATGGAGAGTAGTGTGGAAACATACACTCAGTCTGTAAAATAGGTAGCCAGTGGGAATTTGCTGTACACCTCGGGGAGCTCAAACCAGGGTTCTGTGACAACCTTAGAGGGGCGCCGTGGGGTGGGAGGTGGGAGGGAGGTTCAAGAGGGAGGGGAACATATGTGTACCCATGGCTGATTCATGTGGCTGTGTGACAGAAAACAACATGCTAGTGTAAAGCAATTATCCTTCCATTAAAAATAAATAAAAACTTTTTTTAAAGATGGGAAGGGTCAGAAAGGCCCAGCTCCTGGTTTGGGAATAAAACTCACTCGAGTCCTAAATAAAAATATTCCTCCTTTTGCATTCATCTGGCTGCTTTCTTGGCGACCTTTCCCTGAGGTGGAACAATCTGGGGGCGGAGGGGGGACAGGCTCACTGTGCTTGGCTGGCCTGATGACGTCATTAAAGACACAGATCTGACTTTGTGTAGAGCAGGCTCTGTGCGTTTATGAAGCCTGTTATATACTTTGTGTCATTTAGGCTTCTATGAAGCGTTTTACGTACTTTAAGATATTGGTCTTTCTAATGAACTCTCCATTTGACCGATGAAACACTGGGGTCTCAGAGGTGAACCCCAAATCCACAGTCCTTTCCACTGGCCCACAGCTGCACGTTCTGCTGAACTTGATGGAAGACTGTGTCTCCTTTCTTTTAGACCCTCCCACCCTGCAGAGTGGGGCACTGGGCACATAATAGATGCTAAATAAATGCTTGCGGATTGACCGGAAGAACATTTGCACCCTTCAGAGCTCAACAAACATCTGTTGAAACTGACTTGCCCATGACCCCTGACCCTCCCTCAGGCTGTGACCTCTCCATTTCGGCTTCAGGCTTGTGTCCCAGGCTCCTTCAAGAAGGCAGATGGCAATGCTGACATTTACCTGGGACACAGCAGAGCAAAAACTGAACTCCTCCCCAGCCCCCACAACCACACCAGCCTCACTGTCTGTCCTTTGGCCTCCCAAATCCTCCCAGCTCGCACTTTCGTAAGAGTTAACCTCATCTGGGGCTCGGTGAGCGTCAGAAACTTGATGAAGTCGCCAGGTTCCCAGCACCTCATGTCCATGGATTAATCAGTATCCCAAGATTATAGGATGTCAGGGCTGGAAGCTGCCCGGTGCAAGCCCTTCATTACAGATGAAGAAACCATCCCCTCAGCGGGATTTGCAAGAACCAGAGGCGACATCACCGCACGGCCCACCTTCTCACTCAGCCTGGGTCTCCATCCCCATCACACTTGACATGACCTTTCTAATCTTCGTTCTCCCAGGTGGTTATTTGTCAAGTGCCTGCGTGTTTCAGCACCTCATTTTCTCTGACTCCCACAGATAGTTGACAGCACAGGCTCTTTAGAACCTGCGGCATGAGCTTAGACAAAGCTGCTGCCTTTCCCAGAGCTGAGCGAAGTTCATTAACTTGGCCCCAGCGTCTGATGAGACTGTTTTTTTCTAGAAACTTCCTAGCAGTTAGCTGGTGGGAACTTTCTCTTACTAACCAAGCAGCATTCAAATACTCTTCATTGTATCTAACATCCCCTACGAGGCTAAAGCTAACTCAAGATAATCGAGGGCTGTGGATAGCTAATCAATTCAAAAAGAGTTATTTAATACATGATTAGGAATGACCGAAAGTCTGTGGACTCTGGTTTCAAGCAGACAAGAGGCACTTGGGCTAAATCATCTAAAGGGACAGGCAGCCCTAAAAGGGACACCTATTGGGAACTGCCCATGTACGTCTGGTCTGCAGAGCTGAGCAGACCAGAGAGCTCTTCCGGCCGGTGGCTCTTTCCCAGCAGAAGCACCAGCTGCGTGCTTTCCGTATGCTAGCCCCCTGGCATCGAGCCCCTCAGTAAACCTGTGGGGTAGTGTCCTCGTTTTGCAAATTATGCAACGGACAGTTCCCAACTATTAAGAGGCTCCGTCATTTACTCAGGCCGACGCAGTTAGAAGTAAATCCAGCTTCCAAGCTCAGCTCCGTCTGTGGACTCAAAGATGAAGCTTTCTTTGTTTCACCTGTGGCTTCCTTCTTTCCCTCCCCTGCTTTCACCCCCTCTCTCTTCCTTTCCCCTTCCCTCTCTCTACTCCTGCCTTTTTTTTTTAGAAGCCAAATTCTTTTTCCAATCAAACAGCACACAAATCCAAGCATATAAAACACCCCAGAGACTTCTTTGGTGGTCCAGTGGCTAAGACACTGCACTCCCAGTGCAAGGGGTCTGGGTTCGATTCCTGGTTCAGGGAACTAGATCCCACAAGCTGCAATTCAGACCTAGCACAGCCTAATAAATTAATTAATTTACAAAAACATGCCAGAGCAGAGTCACATTGCTTTATTCGTCATTGACAAAAACTGGAAACACACCACGTGACCTGCAACAGATGAGCAAGCCAGCAAGCTGGTGTGCATGCCTACAGTGGAACACACTCAGCAACAAACAGGAGCCAGCTCTGATGCACACTGACTGTGGGCGAACCTTGGAGTGATTTTGCTGAGTGAAAGAAGCCAGACACCAGAGTGCCCACTGCCTGATTCCACTGACACGGAAATTTAGAAACGCTGAAGCCAGTCGATGGTCACAGAAGGGAAATCAGGGTTTCCCCAGGGCAGAGGCCGGGGGCTGATTGCAAAGTGGCTGAGGGAAGCCAGCCCATTTCAGGGGTAATGAAAGTGGCTCTGCACGTGGATTGTGGGGTGATGTTTCTAGTTGTCACCACTCATTGAACTTCACACTTAAATGGGTACAATTTATGGCTTGTAATTACACCTCAGTATCAGTTTATCTGTGTTGTTTTAGTTGGTTTTGAAAGCAGAACTGCTTTAATTGAGGAAGGGGGTCCTCAATCCCATCCCTTCCCTGACCACTTTAATGACCTTTGGTCCCCTAAAGGACCCCGGAGTGCTCGGTGGAAATTTGCATCTTCCGGAGGTGGTCAGCCACCCCAAGCTGCCCCACACTGCCCTAACACTGCCCAGCAGTGGAGGCTTTGTAAAGGGCATGAGCTCAGCTTGTTTCCAGGTAAAGCACCTCAGCATCCTTACTGCAGGCTGCAGAGCACCAGGCAAACCAGGGACAAGCTCTGTCTCTGGCAGGAAAAAAGCTTCTGGTCTAGTTGCAGCCTCTGTATTGTAAAAAGGAATGCTGGTGCGGAATGGGGAGCGAATAAACGAAGCTAGGGAATCTCATGAGCTCGGGTGTGTGTGTGTGTGACTTTGCTTCGTGCCACTTGGATGCAGGAAACGTTTTGTTTTCTGTTCTTCAATCAGATTACCTCTGGCTCCAGTCTCCACTGACCAGAGCAACGGGATGAGCAGGATCTGTTTTCATTGCCTTGGGGCCATGCAGGAGTCCCGGGGTGTTGATCCATCCAGAGGATTTCAGGAAGCAGCTCTGTCCTTAAACTTCCTGGTCCCAGCTGGGTGCCCAGTGCCCCACCTCTAGGGCCCATTTCAAAGGTAAAGTCTTTGATCCCCGGCTGGGGCAGGAGGCCTTGCCCCAGGCCCCCAGTGGACACCAGGATTTGCCTCCCCATCCATCTTGAGGCCAGGCCCCCATGGAGCCCTGGGCACAGGAGGGCTGGTCACTGTGGCCCCCAACAGCCCGTAAGCCTCCTCCCTTCTCTCGGGGCCAAGGGACCCCCCTTGTCTGCTTTCCATCCCCCCTCCTCCCCCAGCTGGGCTGCCTTGATCTCCTCCATTCTTCTCCCCAGAACCGTCCACCCTGGTCCCCTAGTGGGTCTGGGGATGGCTGGTGTGGGGCAGTGGAGTGGAATGGTGGGGAGCAGCCAGCACACCCCATCCTTCTTTCCTCCGATGGGAGCTGGCAAAGAGGGGCTTTACTCTTCCTCGGTGAATCTGCAGCTGGGAAAGAAAGACCGACAGGGGCCAGCTTCCTGATTAATATGAGAGTTGGTATTTATGTTTGCGTAAGATCCACACGTTAAAGAACAGGTTTATCTCTTCCACAACTGTGTCCCCTGCCCTCAGCGTGAGACTGTCTAGGTGATCAATAAATACTGAACGAATGAATGAAAGCTCAAACGAATGAATGAATGCCCGGAAGACACACGCCGCACAGGGACCGGTTATTGTCTCTGGGAATCGGAATTCCATGGAGGACTATCCCTCACTACTGTCTACACTTCTGTATTATTTGCACCACATAAACTTGTGTTTAGAGACTCTGTAATGTCTATATGTGTGTGTGTGTTAGTCACTCACTCGTGTCTGACTCTCTGCGACCCTATGGACTGTGGCCCACCAGGCTCCTCTGTCCTTGGGATTCTCCAGGCAAGAAGACTGGAGTGGGTTGCTAGTCCCTTCTTCAAGGGATCTCCCCAACCCAGGGATCAAACCTACGTCTCACACATTGCAGGCAGATTCTTTACCATCTTGGCCATTAGGGAAGCCCAGTGTTTATATAGTCTGTATGTAAACACTTTTCAGACTGTAAGGAAGACACACATGTAAAAGCTTTATTATAATCTTGCTGTGAGAGAGAGGCTCTCCAACATGGTTCATTTTTGGTAGAAGTATATTTTTGGACGATAAAATGTTAAAATAATAGACGAGCCAGACTCAGAAAGGTCAGAGTGTTTGCTTAAACATCTCTAGATATGTGACTGACAGCCGAGTGGGCGACTAGTCTCTCAAACACAACTTACTTGTTGTATATTTAATGAGAAAATCACTTTAGCATTTTATCAGAAATAACAATATCCCAGGAGAGGTAAATTATATCCACATGAATTGCACCTCTTCCAGACCAGTTGATTTAGGGCTTGTTGAGCAGTTCAGCAACATAATCAAGGACCCAGGCCCGGTGAGATATGCTCAATATATTGATATTTTGTCCTCATGCTTTTTGGCTACTAGTCACAAGATGGTTGCAGTTGCACCAAGTATCATGGCTTCACACTGTATCCAAAAGCAGGAAGCAGCAAGGAAGGAAGAGAGCAGGAAAGGACCTTCCTTTTAGTGGGGAGAAAAACATTTTCACAGAAGTCCCCCAATAGATTCATTAGTTTCAGGACTGAGATGTGGCTGCTAGTCTCAGTTTCCCTTTTTCTTCCGGCCTTCTCAACACGAGCATTTCTCTGATTTCTTTCAGTTCAGTTCAGTCGCTCAGTCGTGTCCGACTCTTTGCGATCCCATGAATCACAGCACGCCAGGCCTCCCTGTCCATCACCAACTCCCGGAGTTCACTCAAACTCATGTCCCCAGAGTCGGTGATGCCAGCCAGCCATCTCATTCTCTGTCGTCCCCTTCTCCTCCCTCCCCCAACCTTTCCCAGCATCAGAGTCTTTTCCAGTGAGTCAACTCATCGCATGAGGTGGCCAAAGTATTGCAGTCACAGCTTTAGCATCAGTCCTTCCAATGAACACCCAGGATTGATCTCCTTTAGAATGGACTGGTTGGATCTCCTTGCTGATTTCTTTAGGCAAACTTAAAAGATCTTCCGTGCCCTTACTGTACATCTTGGATCCTTATGATAAAATTTAATGCTTTCATGTCTTTAAGTGCCTTTCCTCCTCAATGAACCCCAACCTTTCGTATTTTCATCTCCAGCCTCTGATACCTTAAAAGTACTTTTCTCACGTATTTTTGAATGAATCAGTGAATGAAGGAGGGAAGGAGAGGCTTTACCTCAAGTTCCTGTTTTTCTTTCCTGCCCACACTGTTTTGACTGGTGATGTCAGCCCTAATACACTTATCTTCTAGCCTAAAGTCTTGCCTTTCAACTCCTCCTGGAACTGGGAGTCTCAAACTCAACACATGTGAAATGGAACTTATCATCTTTCATCAAAAATAAATCCTCTGAACTGGAGATAATATTTTGGAAATATGTCAGTCGCTTTTCTCCATTATAATCCCTCATGTGTGGTTTCTGACCACTCATTTGCCCCCGGGAGGGTTCAGCTTGTTGTGGGAGGAATGCAGGGGAGGAGAATAGTCAGCTTTTGAGTCTTTTAAAAACAATTGTATATTATGGAGAATTCCAAACACATGCAAACGTAGAAGAAGATAGACATCTTCCTAGGCTCATCACTAGGTTTCCACAGTTGTCACCCCATGATCAGTTCTGTTCACCTGTACCCTACCTTCCCCCCAGGGGGTGCGATGGCAAAGAATCTGCTTGCCGAGGCAGGAGATGCAGGAGTCACCGGTTCGAGCCTTGAGTCGGGGAGATTCCCTGGAGAAGGAAACGGCAACCCACTCCAGTCCTCTTGCCTGGGAAATCCCATGGACAGAGGAGCCTGGCGGGCTACAGTCCACGGGGTCGCAGAGTCAGACGTGGTTAAACACACTACACAGCACTTATTGATGTAATCCAGAAACAACTATGCAGTATTTGGACATAGATATTTTTCTGCCTTTTTTTTCAGCTGAATGCTTCATCATTTTGTAAATGGAAGTAACTCCACCAGACCCTTATTGATACAGTTGCTTTTTTGCCAGACTTTTGTAACTTTGGTTCTGTGTGAATAGCCCAGGGCATATATCTATTCAGTTTTGCTGCACTATCTTTGCGGAGAAGGCGATGGCACCCACTCCAGTACTCTTGCCTGGAAAATCCCATGGGCGGAGGAGCCTGGTGGGCTGCAGTCCATGGGGTCCCAAAGAGTCGGACATGACTGAGTGACTTCACTTTCACTTTTCACTTTTCTGCATTGGAGAAGGAAATGGCACCCCACTCCAGTGTTCTTGCCTGGAGAATCCCAGGGACAGGGGAGCCTGGTGGGCTACCGTCTATGGGGCTGCACAGAGTCGGACACGACTGAAGCGACTTAGCAGCAGCAGCACACTATCTTTGGGGAAAATACCTAAAAGCAGGAACACCGGTTCCATTTCCTTCTCCATCAGAGAATAAATGCCTGTGTGATTTTCATAGATACTGCCAAGTTCCCCTCCGCAGGAATTAGAAAAACTCCCACCAGCAACTCATGAGAAAGCCTGCTTCTCCACAGCTTGGCCAACAGAATGTGTGGCCAAACATTCTGCTTTTTATCAATCTTCTGGGTGAGAAATAGTATCTCAATGAGTTTTAACTGGCATTTTTCTTATTGTAGGCAAGGTTGAGAATCTTTTCATATGGGTAAGGTCCATTTGGACTTTACCCTCTGTGACTTCTTTCTCTAGTCTATGTTTTTATAGATTTGTTGAACTTTTTTCTTTTTTAATTTAGATGCAACTTTTATATCATGGATAATAACCCTCTGTCTATAATACTCCTTCCTGGCTTGTTATAATTTACTTATGGTACTTTTGCCATGCAAACTTTTTTTCATGTAATCGGATTTGTTGATCTTTTCTCTCACTGCCTCTGGCTTTTAAGCTCCAGGAAAGTTTTCTCATTGCATAAGTTACAGAGGAATTCCTCTAGTCGCTGGAGGGCTTGATTTTTCATATTTAAATCTCCGATCCTTTTGGAATGTATCTCAGTGAAGACGGGATCTAATTTTGTCTTTTTCCACAGGGCCGTCCAGGTATCCTTAAATCTCTATTGAAACGTGTATTTTTCTCCCATTGACTTGAGATGCCTCTTTCATTAGAAACTAAGTCTCACATGCAAATGGATCTTTGTCTACATTTTCTAGTCTGTTCCTTGGTCTGTATGTCTATTTCTGGGTCTGATTCAGTGAGAGGGTTTTATAATATTTTCCTCTTTTCCCTGTTGTTCTTTTTCAGGGGCTTCCTGGTTATTCTTGGTTCCATGTTCTACGGAATAAATAAACCATTCTTTTTATAGTTTTCAGGGTCATATACTTTACAATCAATTTAACTTTCATGACGGTTCCCTGGTGGTTCAGTGGTAAAGAATCCTCCTGCAGTGCAGGAGAAGCAAGAGATGCGGGTTCAGTCCCTGGGTCAGGAAGATCCCCTGGAGAAGGAAATGGCAACCCACTCCAGTACTCTTGCCTGGGGAATTCTTGCCAGATTGAGGAGTCCAGCAGGTTACTGTCTATGGAGTCGCAAGGGTCGGACAGGACTTAGCGACTAAACCACCACAACCAACAAGCTTTATGAGATTATCAAGATCCCCGGCAAAGTAGCCAATTTCAGCACCCGGTACCTACATGCCTCTCAGAGAAAATGAAGCTGGGAGCGGGGTGTGGTGAGCATTTGCTCAAGAGAGTGAATCATCCAAAGAGATTGAGACTCCACTCAGGCAAGCTGGAGGGCGTCCTTTCCTGAACTTTCCAGAGGGTGTGATCTCACATTTGGTTATGGAGAAATGAAGAGGATGTGTTTTCATTACACTTCAGCGGGGCGGTGGGGGGTGGGGGGCAAGTCAGTTTTGCTGCGACTGCTGTTCCTCTTGGTTTTCTTGCTTCTCTTAATAGCATAACCGTCCTCCTCTCTTCTAGATGGGAATCTCTGGCTGGCTTTGCCCCCCTGCTTCCCACGCACCATCTCACGGGCCGTCCAGGCCTGTCAGTTCCACCGTCACGGTGTCTTCACATTTTCCAGGATAACAGATCGGCAGGGCCTCAAGGCTCTAACCACTGGCACCCAGCTGTCATTTTCAAAAGACACACATTCTTCCCAGAGCCGGGTCACTGTATACACACATGCACATTTCTAGCCAATTAACTTTAAGGAACAAAGGTCACCACTCTCCTCATGGTCTCCTGTGTCCAGTATACAGCATAAACGCTGCTGTGGTTCGTTGCATGAATTCAGAAGAAAGCAGTGTGCCTTCTCCAGGCTGGGGCCGGTCACAATCGAAAATGTATTTTTTATGGGCTGCAGATAGACCTCGCTTTAATGAACATCTGCGCGCATATTCAGAGATTAAGAACTAGTGTTTTATCTTAAAACCAGTGTGTTTTATCTAGGAACATTTTTAGAATTGAAAAACACGCTCAGATTCTACTCCCCGTGTGTGGCAAGAGTAACAAGCGCCAAAAGACTTATCTATGCTATCTTTGTCACAGCAGCCCAAACTGCCAACAGCCCAAAGGCCCATCAGTGAGAGAATGGGTACAGGTCTCTGAGTCCATCCCTCCAGTGGAATTCTTCATGGTAATAAAGAGATCAAACCCATCATTATGGATGATATACAGGCTTGAACGTGGACCAAAGAAGCAGATTAAAAAAAAAAAAAAGAAGAAGGGTATATAGGCATAGTTCCCATTTTTATGAAGTTCAAGACAGGTAAAGCCACGCATGGTGATAAAATCAGAATAACCCTTGTGGGAGTGGGTGCGGTCTGGGAGGCCGGAGGAGGAACCTTCAGGGGCTTGGAGATGATCCGAATCTTCATCGGGGAGATGGTCGCCTGGGTGTGCAGCTGTGCAAAGACTCACTGGGTTGTGTCTTTAGTGCTTACACACTTCCCTTGATGTATGTTACACTTTAACTTAAAAAAAAAAAAAATTCTCAGAGGACCTTCCCTCCTGAATCCTGCAGGACAGCAAACTTCTCTAAGATACCCTGACCCCCACGTATTGACACTGGGAAAGCACACACTACCATCTGTAGAACAGGCAACTAAGGAGAACCTAGTGTGCAGCCCAGGGAACTCTCCCCGGAACTCTGTGGGGAGCTAAACGGGGAGGAAATGCAAAAAAGAGGGATATGTGCAAATACACCGCGGGTTCGCTTTGCTGTACAGCAGAAACGAATGCAACGTTGTAAAGCAGCTATACTCTAATTAAACCGTATGTTTAAAAAGAAGAAAAGCCATGCTCTTCGTCCGCCAAGAGCCTCAGACGTGCGTGTCCTATGTAACGGCGCCCCCTACAGCGCAAGACAGACCCGCGTCTTAATTGCGGGCGAAAAGGCGTTTCTCAGCCCGTTTCCCACGTGAGTGAGGATCATCCGGCTCAGCTCGTGGGTCAGAAATCAGAACGGGGCGGGGTGATGCAGGACCTCCCGTCAGGAAGACAGGAGTCCTCTCGGCAAAGCGGAATCCGGTTTCTCAGTTTCTGGGGGTGGGAGTCACCCCCTGATTCTCCTTTTATTTTATCCTTCGTGCTTTCAGCACTGGCTCCCCTGAACAGAGCAGGGAGTCAGAATGAACCAACGATGCGTGGTGGGTGGACAGATGGATGAAACCTTACGTCTCCAATAAAACAGTTTAACCATCCTTCCTAGGACTTCCCTGCAGTCCAGTGGCTGGGACCCCGCGCTTCCAATGCAGGGGGCGTGGGTTTGATCCCTGGTCAGGGAACTAAGATCCCACATGCCGCCTGGCGCAACAACAACAAGAAAAGAAAAACAAAAACGATCCTTCCTAAATGCGTGTTTTCTCTGTGGTGAGTCCTCCTCGGGGCTCGGCGATTAGAAGAAGCCTCTCTCATCCTGTCTGCTCCACGTCTACTGTGTCTCTGATGAAATATAATTTCATCTAAGTGGTATTTTTCTCAGGGTTCCTCTTGGTTGAAATATGTCCTGTTCTCATGGTTTGTGTCCTATGATGAAATTTTTCCAGTGATAAGAGATGGCTTTTAATCTCACATTTTCTTCTTATGGGAATTGGCAACATTAAGAACCAAATTAGTTTGAAATTATATATATATATATTATACATAGATATACAGACAGATAGATAGATACTTGGGTTTTTCACCAAAGGCTTCATGTGTAAAGCCTTTCTACCTGAGAAGAGTGAATTTCTCTTTAGAACCAGACTCCCCCTACCCCCCAGCCTGGGAGCCTGGAAAATCAAGGTTCCCTCCACCCAAGGGAGGGGGGGTGGGATGACTGAGAACTGCTTCCAGGCTGGTGAAACTCAGTCTGCAACCGTGAAGGGAATTGTTTGATTCAAGGCTGCTGTTTCTCTAGAGTTTGTTTGAACTGAAGTGGTTTATTTGTGTTTTTTAATTTATCTTATTGAAGTATAGTTGATTTGCAATGTTGCATTAATTTCTGCTGTTCAGTTCCGTTCAGTTCAGTTGCCCAGTCGTGTCTGACTCTGCGACCCCATGGACTGCAGCACGCCAGGCCTCCCTGTCCATCACCAACTCCCAGAGTTTACTCAGACTCATGTCCATTGAGTCGGTGATGCCATCCATTTTTCTGCTGTATCCGTATTTTTGCTGTATAGCAAAGTAATTCAGTTGTGAGAGTTGGACTATAAAGAAAACTGAGTGCCAAAGAACTGATGCTTTTGAACTGTGGTGTCGAAGACTCTTGAGAGTCCCTTGGACTGTAAGGAGATCCAACCAGTCCATCCTAAAGGAGATCAGTCCTGGGTGTTCATTGGAAGGATTGATGCTAAAGCTGAAACTCCAATACTTTGGCCACCTGATGGGAAGAGCTGACTCATTGGAAAAGACCCTGATGCTGAGAAAGATTGAGGGCAGGAGGAGAAGGGGATGACAGAGGATGAGATGGTTGGATGGCATCACCGACTTGATGGACATGAGTTTGGGTAGATTCCGGGAGTTGGTGATGGACAGGGAGGCCTGGCGTGCTGTGGTTCATGGGGTCGCAAAGAGTCGGACACGACTGAGTGACTGAACTGACATTTTTCTTCATATTCTTTTCCGTTATGCTTGATCACCAGATATTAAATAGAGTTTCCTGTGCTGCAGAGAAGGGCCTTGTTGTTTACCCATCCTGCAGGGAACAGTCTGCATCTGCTAACCCCAAACTCTCACTCCATCCCTCCTTGCCCCCTTGGCAACAACGAGTCAGAACAGGAGCGTTTCTGGACTCGCTTGTCCACTTCAGCACTATTGATGTCCCGAGGCCGCAGGCTGAAGAAGACCCATGGAGGCCCGCTCTCCGCCACTTTCTGGCACTTCTAGGACTGTCTGTCACTTTATCTGACACCTATCTTTCACCCTCCAGAGAACTGGACTCCTACTGCATGTTGGATCAGAAGCAGAACCTGCCCTCAGCACGTTGACATTTGGAGCAAAACGAGTCTTTGTTGTAGGTTTCCCTGTTTCGTAGCATCCGTGGTTTCTACCTGTTGGAAGTCCCAGTGTGACAACCAAGATGGCCCCCAGTTGAGAAGCACTGGATTAAACTGATCAGACATGAGCGCCGAAACTCAAAACCCAAGAACTGGCTCCCACTTGTCTCTGCCCCAAACTTCCAACACCCCCTATGATAAGCCACTGGGAAGGGATCAGTGAGGCGTGGACCCCATGACTCTGTGACAGCCACTAGGTAGGGTAGGGGTAGAGGGGGTCAGATACAAGACGGTAACAAAACAAAAACATTTCGACAATGGCTGGTGTCTGGGGCCTCTTCTGCCTGGAATCAGGCCACGGAGAATTCACACAGGAGAATTGCGGAGCTGGTGAAATCCAGGAGAGTTTAATCAAGCTTTCTCTATCAAATCTAAGGGCCGTAGCATTTCCTTTGTGGTCACTCTGATGTAGAAGGAAGTGAACCTGAAACCTCCCCAGTTAAATGTTTTCGGTTATTCAGTTCATGGGTTCACAGATGACCCACGTGGCTACAGTGCCCAGGTGGGCGGAGAGTCCTGTGGGTGTGGCCGCAGTGAGTGGACACCCAGGGCTGGGAGGCGGCCCTCCCCGGGGCAGACTGCCCCTGCCAGCGCTGCTCTGTGCCCCGGGGTGGTCTTGCCACCATGATTCCATCCAACACCAAACCCTTTCTGCTTCTGGTCGAGGACTCTGACTGACTCCTTAGCTACAGAGGAAGCACAAGACCAGCTTCATCGCAGCACCTTGGCCCTGGCCACAGTGACCTGGAGCCAAAAGCCCTTTATGACATCTTCAGAGTCGGGAGAGAAGCCTCCTTCCCCTCAGGTCAGGGCTGTTGAAAGGCACACGTGTGGCTGGGTTGCTGCTGCTGCTGCTAAGTCACTTCAATCGTGTCCGACTCTGTGCGACCCCATAGACGGCAGCCCACCAGGCTCCCCCGTCCCTGGGATTCTCCAGGCAAGAACACTGGAGTGGGTTGCCATTTCCTTCTCCAATGTGTGAAAGTGAAAAGTGAAAGTGAAGTCGCTCAGTCGTGTCCGACCCTTAGCGACCCCACGGACTGCAGCCTACCAGGCTGCTCCATCCATGGGATTTTCTAGGCAAGAGTACTGGAGTGGCTTGCCATTGCCTTCTCATTAGCAGTTAATAAATGTTATACGTGCATATAATGATGTCCAGTAGATGGCACATGGAAATCGAGAACTCATTCCCTGACCCTCAAGTTCCAATTATTTGAATGTTTGCCATGGCACTCTTGGGGCCAAAGAAGCTTGTGCTGTGGAAGGGAAGGGGGATCTCTCTGTGGGCCAGATGCTTCATCTGCTGAGACCCTTTTCCCACTATTGAGGTCTTTGCCTCCAGCCCTTTAGAGACAGAAACTCCACATTTCCAGTTTCACCCTTCAGTGGTCAGCTGAGTCCTCTGAATATCTCCAAATTCTACAATTCACAAAAAAATAAAACAAAGCATACTGACCATGAGAAAGAAGGATAATCTCTGTTTTCTTTTCTATGAGCCGCCTATACATATCTTTGTTTCTCTGATATGTATGTCTTACCTTTTTGTTTAATGCAAAGGAGAGGTAATTCTAAAATCTGTGCCTCTGAACAGCAAGAAATTATAAATTGTTGTCAGCTGTTGCAAAGAACAAAAAGTCATACCTTAGCCTCCCATTTTATCCTTTTATAATCCAAAGAGCAATTGCTTTGTCACTTCGGAAAAAGATCGATGTGGTTTAAGAAGCTCCCAAGGATTCACCCAAACATCCACCGCTTAAAACCTGATTCAGAATTTGCTTTGTTCTGCCTCTTGGCTTAAAAAAGATGCAAGTAGTTTTGAGAGGGACACGGCTTGCCTTATGGGTAGGACGATCGTCCTGTAAGATGAAGGGTTGGACAGAAGTCACTAAGGAACACATAGATATGGGAGCAGAATAGCAGAGAAAAAGAAAGAGGGAGAGTGAGGGAAAGGGAGGAGATGGAAGAAGTCTCAGCAAAACACGTCAGAGGGTGTCTGTTTCAAAGTGCTGGGCTACCAGTGTGAACTTCTGGTCAACCCAATACGTTTATGCTCTCTCCTTCATTAAGCTCTCATTAAGTATTTTTTAAAATGTCAATTTCTCAAATTTCCTTAATCAAGTATATAAAAAATGCCAAAGCCCCGCATGGCTACTATCAAAAATTCAGAAAATAACAAGTGTTGGTGAGGATGCGGGGAAATTGGAATGCTTGTGACTATAAAATGGTTCCGTCATTATGAAAAACACTATAGAGGGTCCTCAAAAAATAAAAACAGAAATACCATATGATCCAGCAGCTTCACTTCCAACTCAAAAGAACGGAAGGCAGAGACTCAAAGAGACATTTGCACACCCGTGTTTATAGCAGCATGATTCACAAAAGGCAGAAACAACCCAAATGTCCACTGATGGGTGAATGAATAAGCAAAATGTTGTCTATACAGTTAATGGAATATTATCGGGCCTTAAAAAGGAAGGAAATTCTGACACAGGCTGTAACATGGATGGACCTTGAGAAAACTGTATCAAGAGAAATAAGCCAGTCGCAAAAAGACAAATAAAGCTCTATCATTCTGCCTCAGGGAGAGAACGTAGAATGGTGGTTGCCAGGACTGGGACTGGGGAGGGAGGATGGGGAGTTATAGTTTAAAGGGAACAGAGTTTCCATTTTGCAAGATTAAGAGTTCTGGAGGCAGGTGGTGGTGACGGCTTCACAACCCTGTGAATGTACTTAACACAACCAAACTTACACTTAAAAATGGTCACGGTTTTTAAATTCATGTTGTGTGCATCTCACCACAATGTTTTTTAAAGCCCACAGCTCAAAAGTCATGTCCCTCTTCTGAATTCTACCTGCCAGATCTTCTTCCACCTGCCGGATCGCCACGCATCACCCTGAATGTAGTGGGTAACACTTGGAACCTTGTTGGAAACTGGGATCTTATGGGTACCACGAAAGATCGGTCCCACTCCAGACCTCCTGAATCAGAAACTCCAGCCCTGGAATTATCATTGTAATAAGCTCGTCAGATGACTCTGATGTCCCTCAAATATGAGAACTATTGCCCAAGAGTGATAGACATAGGGCAATTGGAAGGGATATGTTTGAGATGTCTTGAAGGTAGAAAAGATATGACTTGTTGTAGAATGGACGTGGGCAGAGAAGGCAGAGGCTGGATAGATCTGAATGAACGAATGTCTTTTAAAACTATTCTGCTCTTACTTTTTCTTCCTTTTGCTAGAGTCAGAAAGAAAAAATAAAAGCATGCTTTCTCAAAGCATCAGGTTGGAGAACAGGAAACGGGCTAGGATGGTTGGTGTATAATCTTTAGAAATCCACAGGAGGTAAGCTTTGTCCAAATAAAGCTTAGCTGCACACACGGCAATTATGAGGCTGGTGAGTGGCCGAGTCATGTATTTGCTTCCCAACAGGCCTGGTGACATCACACACAAAACCCACGCTCACAACACCCCAGAGAGCTCTGAGCAGGCCTCTCTTCTCTCTTTTTGTACCATGTCAGATGGGGAGTGATGTAGACCATGGCCCGAGACTCAGAGGTTGCTGGGGCCAAGGAGTTTCCATTTTAAAACTGGGAGAATCCTGGGCAAACCGGGATGGTTGGTCTCCCTAGTTAAAATCCAGACTCACAGAATTTCAAACCCAAAGGGGACACAGAGTTCTTCTGGTCTGTGGATCAACACTCTGGCTATAGTTTAGAATCACCTGGAGAGCTTAAAAAGTGTCTGATTCCCGGGCCTCTCAGTAAACCAGTTAAAATCTGGTCTAAAATGCCTGGGTGCAACACCAGGCATCAGGAGTTTTGAATAGCTCCCCAAGGGAACATTGAGAACAACTAACCTAATCCAGCATCTTCACCCAATAGAGGAGGAATCGGACACCACAACAGATTATTCATCCAAGATCACATGATTAATTAGGGGCAAACACAGGGTTCCTAAGAGTAGGTCAGGGTTCTGCCCACACACCACAACCCTTTTGTAGATGATAACTGAAGATGATAACCTGTAATTAACGCTGGCCCAGGGCAAGTAACTAGGACAACTCACCCCCACCCCGCTGTCTGAGCCTCAATAAAGCCATCCCAGAGCAGCCAGCTGCGTGCCCACGACTGAGATCCCACGCTCTCTTTTCTTCCTTCCAACTTTCCTCCCCTCCCTGCTGTTCCTGAGGATTTCAGGCCCAGTCCCTACCCCTGGCCCAGGGATGCCCTCTGCCCCTGATCACAAATCTGGCCTCCACCCCCGGCCTTCTTTCCCTTCAGCCTCTGGAGGTCCCTCAGCACATCTGCTGTGGGCACCTGGGACCACTCGCCTGGGACCACTTGCCTGGGTTCAGGGCCCACCTGGAGGCACCCCCACCAGGAGGGCAAGGAAGCTCCTTTGACTACAGAGCTTACTTTGTAGAACAAGCAGAATCCACAGGATTCTGTTCCCCAAGCCAGGGGGGAGCCTGGCTGTCCGACCACTTGTTCCACAGCTCGAAGCAAGCCCCACTACTGAGGATGCAGAGCCTAGGAGGAAGTAACATGCCCCTGGTGAGAGCCTTGGAAAATCAGGCCAGGAGTGGCTCAGTTGTTACCCTGATCAGGAGAGAGCCCTGAAAAATGATGACAACAGTGAAGGCAGTTCGTGTCATTCAAAGAGGATGAAGTGAACCCTGAGACGGGAAACCAAACAAGCAGGTAAAGCATGGGATGAGAGGCACTGAAGGGAATTTCTAGACCCACGATGGTGCTGCTCCTGGGGAGGTGCCACCGCAGTGAAGAGAAGCTTCGGTGACTCTGTGTGCCCTAAAGGCCACTGGACCTGGATTCACGGGGTAAATGCAGTCAGTGCATCAGCACCCACTCACCCACTCACCACCCAACGCTGGGCTTCCCATCCAAGTCAGGTTGACCCTGGTGCCCCAGACAATTGGATATTTTCCATTGTCCTCTCCCTTTTTATTCCTTATCCTATAAACGCTCCCTGCCTTCTGCCTTATTTTGCAGTTTTCCAAAACGAGATCTATCCACGCAACCCCATGGACTATACAGTCCATGGAATTCTCCAGACCAGAATACTGGAGTGGGTAGCCTTTCCCTTCTCCAGTCCAGGGTCTTCCCAACCCAGGGATTGAACTAGGGTCTCCTGCATTGCAGGCGGATTCTTTACCAGCTGAACCACAAGGGAAGCCTAAGAATACTGGAGTGGGTAGCCTTTCCCTTCTCCAGGGGGTCTTCCCAACCCAGGAGTCGAACTGGGGTCTCTTGCATTGCAGGCGGATTCTTTACCAGCTGAGCCATAAGGGGAGCCCATCCACTACGTGAAGGGTCAAATATTTGTATAATCAGAATTGTCTTCTTAAATAATTTTTTTTAGCAGAAAAACAATGAGAAATCCACTTTCCCGCCCCCACTGCCCGAGCCAGGGGTGTCCCCTCCGGTGTTACAGCCAGCCTCCGGGGGACACAGAAGTTCTAGGGCCGCTGGGCCTTTGGGTCCTCGTGGTCTGGCTGCTCTCACGCTCCTCCTCCTCGTCTCCGTGGTTTCATGTAGTTAGTTCCCTGTCATCGAGTGTTTTCTCTGGGTCCTTGCGGTATCCGAACTTGGAAGAGGATGCTGGTCAGTGGTCTGTGGTCCATAAGCCACACGGGCCACCTTCCAGACCCACTGAAGCAGAAGCCCCAGGGAAAGCATCCCAGAATGACTGGGAAGCACTGGCGTGGGTGATAACTTTACAGATGGTTTCTTCCCTCTGCTCAAACCCTCTTTCTGAACAAACGCCAGGACTGGGAGAGTGGACCCTTCCAGCACTGGGGCTGGGCTGACTCCCTGCGGTGGCGGCATCAACTCGGCCCCGAATGGGTTTTCTGGAGCTGTTGGGCCAACAGTCCACTGTCTTCGAGTGCTTAGTTTTGAATTCAGGCAGGCTGTGTTCGTTTTAATATTTTAACTTTTAATTTAAAAGGAACAAATGACATCTAAAGTACACATCCTTCAGAAAGGGGCCTGTTGGCGCTAACCTGCAGTCTGAGCACAGTCCAGCAGGGGGCGTCTGTGCCCACTGCACCGCGCGCTCCTGAGTCCCCGCTGGTCCGGGTTCTGCTCCGCGGACCCGAGGGAGCACAAAGGCCCCCCAGAAGCCCTTAGCTTTCATCCTTTGAGCTCAGGGAAGAATTCGACGCTTATTTTAAAACCGTGATTTTCAAATCGCTATGCATAATGAGAAATGTTACTCCTGCGAGGATGTCGCACACATGCAGAAGCAGAAAAAGGGTCCGGTTTTATAGTAGGTTTAGTAAAACCTATTAGGGTCCTGGTTTTAGTAAAGGTTTAAACCAAATTAGAATTCAGTTTAATATGTTAACTTTAGTATGTTAATTTAAAGTTTATTTATAAGTTGTAAGTAAATTGGGAATTTAGAGTGAAAAATTAGGAAATTCTTAAATTTAAGAATTAAAAAATAAGTAAATTAGGGGGAAAAAATTAGGAATTGTCTTTAGAGTGAAACTGTAGCCATCAGTGGAGATTATGTTGGAGGGCAGTGAGATTTTTCAGGCACTGAGCTTCCAGCCCTCTGACTCCCATCGCCAGTCCTTCCCACTGCTGGCGGCCGAGCATCCGAAACCCCAGTGACTGTGACCAGATGTCAGCAGACAGGCTGCAGGAATGTCTGAGGACACAGGAAGGGCCCAGAGAAGAGGGCGGGTCCTCCCTGATGGACTGCCAGGGAGGGAGGGTGTGGCGGGTCCTCAGAAGGCGGGCTGGGTGTCCGCTCCACACCCGTTTCCCTGTGGGCTGGTACGGTCTCGTTCATCGCAGCTTCCATGGTTCTTCCCTGGTGGCTCAGACGGTAAAGCATCCACCTGCGATGCAGGAGACCCAGGTTCGATCCCCGGGTCGGGAAGATCCCCTGGAAAAGGAAATGGCAACCCACTCCAGTATTCTTGCCTGGAGAATCCCATGGACAGAGGAGCCTGGTAAGCTACAGTCCACGGGGTCACAAAGAGTTGGACGTGACTGAGAGTGACTTCACTTTCTTTCTTTACAGGATTCTGGCCCAGTTCTACCCGTGTGACTCAGGACAATGACTCCTGCTCCCTGGGCTTCAGCGTCTCACCTGTAAAATGGTGTTGGCATGGAGGTCTTAACTGTCATGTGTAAACATTACATAGCAGAAAGACAGCTTCCTCAGACTTAATTTTTGGATCTAAACTCCTTCCTCTTGGACTCTGGGTCTCCTGACTCTCCCCACCCCTGCCCCGGATGAATATATGTAACTTTCTTAAAATGCATTTCCCTAAACAAAGACAGTGTCCCAAACAATCTGGACACCATTCTCACAGGGACCTACAGACTCAGTACTGGGTAACCGTACGGTCATTCTTTGCAAGGAAGGCAACTCATGAACTGAACGCCTCAGTAGAATTTGGTTTTTCTAACTCTGTAAGATATTTTAGTAGAATAGACTCTTGAATAAGAAAGACGTGTAACAGAGAAGAACAAACCTGAAATATACATGATAGCCCACTCTCAAGATGTAAAGAGATAACCGTTTTATTCACATAGGGATAAAAAGTTGCAGAACAGAGATCAGAGTTTCTTCTGTTTTCAAAGTTGATACCAAAACATTCTCCTTTTTAATTGTGTCAAGTTTTATATTATAGTCAGTAGCAGTTCAACTGAAGGGTAAAGTTGTATACAAACTAGATAACAACTCCGTGAGTGTGTGTGTGTGTGGGCATGCAGGAGCATGTACCCTGGAAAGAAACAGACCAACATCTTGATGGTGATTAGATTCGCAAGATGGATTGTGAATCTTAAATTCAATGTACTGTTAGGACTGTACTACTTTCACAATTAAAAAATACTAATCATAACTTCATTTTTTGGCTGCACTGGGTGTTCGCTGCTGGGAGAACTTTCTCTAGTTTCTGCAAGCAGGGGCTACTCTCTGTTGCGGAGCTTGGGCTTCTCACTGAGGTGGCTTCTCTTGTTCTGGAGCACGGGCTCGAGGCGCACAGACTTCAGCAGTTGCGGCACGCGGGCTCAGTAGTTGTGGCCCATGGGTTCATTGTTCGAGGCACGTGGGATCCTCCTGGACCAGAGATGGAGTCCGTGTCCCCTGCATCGGCAGACAGATTCTTATCCATTACACCCAGGGAAGTCCACTAATCATAGCTTTTTAGACCTTCAAGTGAAAGCACACCTGTTTCCCATCACCGTTTGCTCTGCTGTGTGGCTCTCACAGCATCTCTCCTGGAAGCGATCTGGCCAGTGTTCCCCAGTCACTGGAAGGAGCAGACTTGGTCCTCACAGGGAGCATGTTTGGTCAGTGACGGATGAGCCGCAGTCTTCCTTGGCTCCCAGGATGCAAACGTGTTCCCTTGATGACCTTCAGATTATTCTGCTGTGTGGACCCATCCCAGGCCCAGCCAATATTTACTGTTTGTTATGGAATAGGTGGGGCTTCCCTTGTGGCTCAGCTGGTGAAGAATCCACCTGCAATTCAGGAGACCCAGCTTCGATCCCTGGGTCAGGAAGATCCCCTGGAGAAGGAAATGACTACCCACTCCAGTATTGTAGCCTCATGGAGAATTCCATGGACAGAGGAGCCTGGAGGGCTGCAGTCCATGGGGTGGCTCCAATGTAGCTGAAGAGTATGATTTAGTAGAAGGAGGGCTGTCTGCTGGGACAGACCCCGAGAAACAGCTGGTTAAAGGGGTGTGTGCCTGAGTGCACATGTTTTTTGAGCTTCCCTGGTGGCTCACTCAGTAAAGAATCCGTCTCTCGGTGCAGGAGACATGGGTTCCGTCAGTGGGTTGGGAATATCCCCTGCAGAAGGGAATGGCAACCCACTCCAATATTCTTGCCTGGAGAATTCCATGGACAGAAGAACATGGTGGGCTACAGTCCATGCGATCATAGGAGTCAGACATGATAGCAAAGAACAGGCGAGGGAGAGAACACACGCTGGCTCAGTGCAGGAAGATTTTTTGAGACATGAATTGATACAAATTTGTGTTCTCTGTAGTTTTCTTTCCTCTGTACTTTCCAAGAAAGGAGCTAGGGCTCCATACATTTAGAGACTGAAACCAGAAGCCATCAAAGACAACCCCTCTTCCTGTTTGACGTCAGCTTTCACCACAAATTTAAACTCACTGAAGAGATTATTTGAGGTTTTTAGAGTGGGATGGAGATGAGGTGAGTGTCTTCTAAAGGGAGATGGGCCAGAAATCCCCAGAGACAGGCTTGCCCCTCCAGCAGTGAGGACCAGCGACTAGGGGGCCCTGTCACCCAGACTTCCTGGCCAGGTAAGGGTAACAGAGCCGCCTCTTCCACCGGGACCATGTGGCTGCCCACCGACCCTCTGCTGCAGTCAAGATGGACCAGAGGCAACAGCCTGCTTGTGACTGGGGTCCACAAACGCCTTCCCAATGCTTTTGCTGCCCTGGGCCAGGGGGAAGAGCTCCTGTAATGACAGAGATGGTATTTCCTGCCTGCTCAGTGGAATGGCAAGCTCCATTTTCTTTGATTTATTGAAAATGAAGAAAGGCAACACTTCCTGCACCCCTGGGTTAGTGGCTAATTGATTCCTGAGACCGTTGTAAATTCACAGCGGGCCTGGAATGCGGTCAGATGGATGGGAGATCAGTGTCTAATTGTTTCCTTCCTCTTCGTTCTAAAGCGCTCATGAGCGGTGGGCTCTGGGGATGCTGGGGAGAGTGGGTAAGAAGACCCGACCCAGCCTGAGGAGCCTGTGGTCTGGGGAGGGCTCCGCCGCCTGCTGGGGACAGGTTTCTGGAGGACTGGAGAGCAGAGGGAGCTGGAGGAGGGGACGTGGTCCTGCCCCTCCTGGCAGGGCTGTCTGGACTCCATGCTGGTACCTTGCTGAGCATCACTGTGGGTTTGGAAGTCGCCGATGCTCTCAGGGGTGCCTTAATGAAGTAGAGGGAAATTTTCGATTGGATTAAATCAGTGTGGCCCCGGGTGGGTTGGCAGTGCCCGGAGGGTGCTACTCCAGCACTGGGGCCCCATCGGGGAACTCTGCTCCCACCAGGCCCTCTCCTCCTTCCAGCCCTCACTTACACTTGCCCAATCAGCAGATTTGCATCCCTTGAGGACCCTCTGCATGTGGACAGCGCTGAGCTAGGTGAGAATCAGACCAACCGTGAACAAGGTGAATCCAAAGAGGAGGTGGCGATTTCAGCCTCCAAGTCCTGGGAGCAATACAAGAAAAGACGATACTCCGACTGTCCTTTCTCTCGTGGATTATCCGCGGGCCCTGGGGGCTCCAGGGAACCCCAGAGGATGCTCTGATCATGAGGCACGCCAGGACCCCTAGACAAGGGCAATGAAGGACAAAGTCATTCATTTTAAAAACTGAGATGTGGAACTTCCCGGGTGGTTCAGTAGTTCAGAATCTGCCTTGCAATGCAGGGGACACAGGTCAGATCCCTGGTCTGGGAAGATTCCACATGCTTCGAGGCAACTAAGTCCTTGAGCCCCAACGACTGAGCTCACGCACCCTTGAGCCCGTGCTCTGCAACAAGAGAAGCCCCCGCAATGAGAAGTCATGCAACACAATTGCAGAGTAGCCCCGGCTCACTGCAACTAGAGAAAGCCCGAGTGCAACAGTGAGGATCCAATGTGGCCAAATATCAATAAAGAAATAGAATTAAATTTTTAAAAATGGAGGGGCAATTGACATATAACACTGTGTTAGTTTCAGGGTCGCCACATAAAGATTGGATATTCGAATACATCGTGAAATGACCGCCACAATGTCTTAATGAACACCCTTAAGTACACACGATTACAAAAAGTTTTTTTTTTCTCGTGATGAGAGCGTTTAACATCTAAGCAACTTTCAAATATGCGATACAGTATTATTAACTATGGCCTTCCCCCGGTGGCTCAGTGGTAAAGAATGTGCCTGTGATGCAAGAGATGCAGGAGATGTGGGTTCGATCCCTGGGTCAGGAAGATCCCCTGGAGGAAGGCACGGCAATCCACTCCAGTAGTTCTTGCCTGGGAAATCCCATGGACAGAGGAGCCTGGCGGGCTGCAGTCCATAGAATCGCAAAGAGTCAGACGTGACTGAGGGACAGTGCAGCAGCATTATTAACTATCGTCTCCCTGAACAAACACCCCCGGGGCTTGTTTATAACTGGAATCTGTAGCTTTGACTCATATTCACTGTTCTTAAGCTGCAAGTGCAAAACGAAAGACGATGGAGAACGCGGTCGGAGCAACTTGCACTGGCTTCCGTGTTGCCTGTTTCCATTCACAGATTTTCCCTTTCACACAGATCTCCAACCGTGAGAAAAACAGCGCAGAGCATTCAAAGTTGTCCGGCTTCACCCTGCACCCGCTCTCCACCGCCCCGCGTCTCTCAGCGGGAGAGTGAATTAATAAGTCAGGAGTTAGGACCCAGAGATAGTTCTCAGACTGACACGATCTGACAGCTGCCTGGGAATCAGTGAGGTGTGCTTTCAGAGACCTCGGGCTGATCCGAGCCGGTTTGAGCCTGGTTTCCCCTCTCCAGGTGTCCCGTCCTCTGGGTTCCACTCTGGACTTTGAAGCGCTGTGTTTTCGCTTCAGAGCCCCCCTTTCTGATGGAAATATCCTGTTGTTAAAGAGGAGGAAGGCATTATCTCTCTCAAGCCAGCATCATAATGCTAGCAGACTTTATCCTGGTGCTCAGCGCCCTTGGAGTCACCCACTCAGGTAAGCTCAAGTTGAAGCAAATGAAAACTTGATCACTGCTGGTGCTGATAATGTCAGGGTTAAAAAATGTGATGTGTAGGTATTTTTAGGTTAATCTTTAAGACAACCTTTAAAAATGTAGCTCTGATGAGTAATTCCATGAAGTCTGTATATTGCTAAAGAAATCATATGAATTCTATAATGTTTATACTTTTACCATTGACTGTGTTATTCCTCTGGAATCAGTATGAGCTTGGTAAGAAGATATGAAAGCAGGGGAAAGGTTATCAAGTGCATTGAATGGTACTCAGAGAATTGTTAAAATGTTTGGCATGGGGAGTGATTATATCAACATTTTGGTATCGTATCTATTAACAGTCACTGTATCCATGCATAGATGTTTAACTGTCCAAACTATTGTGCAGATGTAGAAATACTTTCACAAATTTGTGCGTGTAGGTTTATTTAGTATGTTTTTATGTCACAGCAAGTGTCTGTGACGCTGTGTGAGTTTTCTGTGAGTATCACCCACCAGAAAATAAAGGCATTTTTAATAAAGAACGAGGACAATAAAGGAGACAGAAGGCATGAAAGGAGAACGGGAGAAAATAACTGGGAAGTTTAGGGAACAGTGGTCACCGTCAGCTGCCAGCTTTCTGGGTGTGGGAATCATTTCACTTTTCCTGCAACTTAAGAACAGAAAGCTCTTCCCCTGGCACCAGATTCCATATGGAGCCAGGAGACAGACGGTGAGAAAACAGTGTAGTTCCTGTAGCAATTTGTATTTATTTGTCACCAGTGTCTTGGCCACATATGAGTATTGTCATTTTCAGATGGAGAATCAGAGGCACTGAGATCAACTTGCCCAAGTCCTGAAATAACTCTTAGATTTAAAATCCTGTGACTCTCACACACACCTGAACATTATTATATCCTCAAAAACGTAGCCTGTGCTCAAACCTGGGGCTCAAAAACACAGAGTCATTTCTAGGTGCAGAGAGCGTTGAATCCAGTTTGAAATATCACTAAATTTGATTTCTTCAAAGTCATTTTTTATTGAAATGTAGTTGACTTACAGTTCTGTGTCAGTCTCTGCTGTACAGCAAAGGACTCGGTTATACAAATATATACATTTTTAAAAAGCATTTTTCCCCCGTTATTTTTAATCCCAAGAGGCTGGATATAGTTCCCTGTGCTGTAGAGCAGGACCTCACTGTCTGTCCCTTCTAAATAGTTTGCATCTACTGATCCTAAACTTGCAGTGCACCTTGCCACTCGTAAAAATAATAATAAACTTCTGTGTGTTTTAGCATGCAATTAATCATAAACATAATCAGCTTCTATGCAATACATGTCTGGTGTTTCTCCACCTTAATTACTAGAGCATCCTATTTCCTATGCAGGAATTGATTCCCAGCATCCTTTCGGCAGAGAAACCATCTCCCGGGTCAGCAGGGCTGGTTAGCATAAACCCTCAGGGTCACCCTCAGCAGATTCACCCATGCCTGCTTCTCTGCACGCAGTGACAATTGCATAAGATGGTTGGAAGTGGACGAGAGCCTGGCCCCCGGCTTTCGTATGTGTGCTGCGGGAGTCTGGAAATGTGTGCCTAGCTGTGTGCATCTGTCACAGATCTGTAACAAGTCCATGCAGTCGCCTGCGGTAACTCTGGAGTTTGTGAGTGTTTCTAGATCCACTGGAGAGTCTCTTTCTGTTTTTAGACCTGTCCCACCTTTCCTTAAGTTCTTTAATTTCTCTATTCATCATAAAGAAAACAGTTTCCCTTTCTTACACAAAGCTACCTTTTTAAATGATAAGGGACAAGCCCTCATTTCTGTTTTTCTGGTCTTGGTGGAAGGATTGCTGTCTGTGGCCACACTTCTGTCTACTCCAGAAATAAGGACAGAATCTTATTCCTCTTCCCATCATTCTTAACACAAAATGATGTGTGTTATTCATTTAAAAAAATATTTATTGAAGGTCTACCATATCCTAGGAATTGTTCCAGTATGTGGGATGCATGGAGGAACAAAATAGTTTTTCTGAGAACTCTCATGCTAGCAAAAAGCCATTATTTATTATTTGAGTCCATCCTGAGGGCTAGCTATACATGTTGGCAGAAGAGACTATTTGTGGTAAGATTTTTTTTTTTTCGGATGAGGTAGTGAGTATGAACGAAAGGCAAAACCAAAACACACCAGAAGGTGTCAAACAAAGTGCATACCTCTCTCAACAATACTTGCTGAGATTTTAAATTCTTCAATTATCTGTTTTCTCTCCTAGCTGAGAATAAACAGGGGTGGCATTTTAAGGAAAATCATAAATAATCATGGGAAGTTTCACCGATTAGGTTTGAAGTAAGGTTCATTTATATTATATGTTACAGGTGTACAATACGGTGACTCTCAATTTTTGAAATATTTTATTTGTTTATTTTTGGCCATGCTGGATCTTCATTGCTGGGCTCTTCTCTAGTTGCGGCGATCAGGGCCTCCTCCTCGGTATGATGCTCGGGCTTCTCTCTGCATGGCCTCTCGGTTTCCAGGCTCTAGACCACAGGCTCAGTAGTTGTGGCGCACGGGCTTTGCGGCATGTGGGATCTTCCTGGGTCAGGGCTCGAACCCAACTGTCCTACTTTGGCAGGTGGATTCTTTACCACTGAGCCACCAGGGAAGCCGTGATTCACAGTTTTTAAAGGTGATACTCCCTTTATGGTGCTGTTCAGTTGCAACCCTGTGGACTGGAGCCGTGTCCATGGATTCTCCAGGCAAGAGTACTGGAGTGGGTTGCCATTGCCTTCTCCGTATTGAGGCCCTAGCCTTGAAGAATCAACATGGAAGTCCTTGCCCTTCCTCGTAACATCCTATTTCACAAGGACAAACCAGAAACATTTCCAGGCCTGTCCTCTACATCTGCTTCAATAACATCAGTGACTTCAGTTTCTATTTGGGGAAGGTACTAGGCAGAAGCATCCAACCTTTGGCCTTTGTCTTCTCTCTATTGGTAAGGTCTGTTTTGGTCAAGACACTTTTGTACTAGTCAGCTCAGGCCACCATAACAAAATACCACAGGCTGGGTGCTTGAAGGAAAGTTCTTTTCTTACCGTCCTGGAGACTAGAAATCCTTGAGCAAGGTGCCAGCAAGCTTGGTGTCTGGTGAGAGCTCCCTCCTGGCTTGTAAACAGCTGCCTCTGGCTGTGTCCTCACACGACCTTCCCTCTGTGCTACCCGGAGGAGAGTCCAGGGGTCTTCTCCTCTTCTTATGAGGACCCCAACCCTGTCGGGCTAGAGCTCCACCCCTATAACCGGATTTAACCTTAATTACCTCTTTTTAGGTCTTGCCTCCAAATGCTGGCTTCCCTGGTGGCTCAGTGGTAAAGAATCCACCTGCCAATGCAGGAGCTGCAGGAGATGGGGTTCAATCCCTGCGTTGGAAGGGTCCCTGGATGAGGGCATGGCAACCACTTCCAGTATTCTTGCCTGGAGAATCCCATGGACAGAGGAGCCTGGCAGGCTACAGCCCGTAGGTTCACAATGAGTCAGACACAACTGAAGCAATTTAGCACACAGGCACGTCTCCAAATGTAGTCACACTGGGGGTTCGGGCTTCCACATATGGATCTGACAGGACAAACATCCAGCCTGTAAGGTCCAGGGCAGAGCTACACCTTTTCCTCCTCAACTCAGACGGCAGCTCGCCTTCTGACGTGGTTCACAGGGTCCGAACCCACACAGTCCTGAGAGCACGTCTGCTCGCTTCCCTCTGGAAGCTGGTGAAGAGCAGGGTCCAGCCGTCCTCTCAGAGCGGGTGGGCTTGGGGGCCGCAGGGGCCGGGGAAGGTCAGGTCACAGTCTTAGGAGACCCTTCCCAGCACGCAACTCCCACCGCCTGCAAACTGACAGGGAGGCTATCCTGCCGGGAGGGAAGTTCCGCGGCCCACTCTCTGCCCTTCTTAGGTGCTTCTCACACGTCCAAAACCGCGATGGCGTCAGGCCGTCCCAGCTAAGACGCCCATACGGTATGCACGAGCGGTGCGTGTTGTGTGTGTGGTAGGTGTTTCGTGTGGGGTGTGTGTGTGTGGTGTGTGATGTGTGTTGGTGTGTGTTGTGTATGGTGGGTGTGTGGTGGGTATGTGTGGGGTATGTGGTGCCTGGTGTGTGTGGTATGTGTATTGTGCGTGGTGTGTATGGTGTGTGGTGTTAGTGTAGTGTGGGTCTGGTGTGTGTGGTGGAAACGTATGTGGTGTGTGGTGCCTGGTGTGTGTGGCGTGTGTATTGTGTGTGGTGTGTGTGGTGTGTGTGTGGAGTGTGTATTGTGCGTGGTATGTGTGGTGTGAGTATAGTGTGTGTGTGGTGTGTGGTGGATATGATGTGTGTGTATTGTGCGTGGTGTGTGTGGTGTTTGTGGTATGTGTGGTGTGTGTGGTGGGTATGATCTGTGTGTGTTGTGTGTGCATTGTGTGTGGTGTGTGTTGTGTGTGGTGTGTGTGGTGGGTATGATCTGTGTGTGTTGTGTGTGCATTGTGTGTGTTGTGTGTTGTGTGTATGATATGTGTTTTATGTGGTGTGTGTATGGTGTGTGTGATATGTATGTGATGTTTATGTGTGGTGTGTGTGTGTGGTGTGTGGTGTGTATGTGACGTGTGTATGTATTGTGTGTGGTGTGTGTGGTGTATGTGTGGTGTGTGTCTGGTATGTATGATGTGTGTGGTGTGTGGTGTGTATGTGATGTATGTGTGTGGTGTATATGTGATATGTGTGTGTGGTGTGTGTGGTGTATGTCTGGTATGTGTGATGTGTGTGGTGTGTGGTGTGTGTGTGATATGTATGTGATGTGTGTGTCTGGTATGTGGTGTGTATGTGATGTGTGTGTCTGGTGGTGGATATGATGTGTGTGTGTTGTGCGTGGTGTGTGTGTGGTGTGTGTGTGATGTGTGTGGTGTGTGTGGTGTGTATGTGATGTGTGTGTGGTGTGTGTGGCGTGTCCGAGGCCCTGTGGATGAGGGGCGAGGCCCGGGTGGGAGTGGGTAGGCGCCCTGAAGGGCCTGGGAGGCCATGGTAAGAACTGGGCTGTTTTTTCCCAAGTTTGATGGTAAACCGCGGGGAGGATTTGAGGAGGAAGCTGACATAATCCTCCCCGGCTTTTAAGCGATGATCTAGCTGCTGGGCGGAAAATGGACTGTGAAGGGGTGAGTGCAGCAGTTAGCAGGCAGCACACAGATCCACGGGGGAGGTGATGGGGTCTGAGGTCAGGGTGGTACCTGCAGAGGAGCTGGGAGCCATCAGAGCTGCCTGGTATTTGGGAGGAAGCTAAGCCCAGATGTCCAGTAGGGAATTCGTGAAGGGAAGCCTCCTCTCTCAGAAGGCTTCAAGAAATTTCAATTCTCCATCCCTCCCCCTGCCCACATTTCCAGGAAGGTTTTAGGGCCTGTATGGAGAGCTGTCCTGGCCGCCACCCGCTGACCTGATCTTCAGTGCAGTTCTGCTGGCTGAGAATAGATGAAGCACCCAAGTTTAAGACTGGCCCTTTGAGTGTCTGTGGGTGTACTCAGTGGTGTCTGACTCGTCACAAACCCGTGGGCTGTAGCCCACCAGGCTCCTACGTACTTGGGATTTCCCAGGCAAGAGTACTGGAGCAGGTTGCCATTTCCTTCTCTAGGGGATCTTTCCTGACCCAGGGATTAAACCCACATCTCCTGCATTGCAGGTAGATTTTTTTTACCACTGAGCCACCAGGAAAGCCCAGCCCTTTGAGTTACTAAGCGCAAATGTAAGGTCGCACCTCTAACCACTCAGATGCATCTTCATCAGCTTTCTGGTGCAGAAGAGAAAGGGTGCGGCACCCGGAGCATCAGCCCCATTATCCGCATCCTGCTCACCCCGGGAGGGGGTTACCAACCACGCTGAGAATCACCACTCCCCAGTGAAGTGGAGGTCCCACGCATCTGTGGGGAATGAGTGCAACTTTGCTTTTCTTCCCACAAAGAATCTCACGGTTTTCATTGGCCAAATGTGGGGGTGTGTCTTGCACATGACCTTGCCCATCACGTGTGTGTCTCTCAGTGGGAAGAGAAGGTTTTCTACGGGAAAGCAGAGGGTGTGGATTGAGTCACTGGAGGATTGAAGAGCATCCTGGGCAGAAGAAGGGAAGCATAGTTAATACAACAAGGAGGGACTTCCCTGGCTGTCCAATGGTTAAGACTCTGAGCTTCCAATGCAGGGGCACAGGTTTGATTCCAGGTCAGGGGACTAAGATCCTGCACATGCTGGTGCAGCCATAATTAATTAATTAAAAAAATTTTTTAAATTAAAATCTATGTATGAAACAATGAAAATCTTCCTGGTTTGAAATTGGGTAGCACAGCCCTGAAAAGAAAAAAACTGACCTCGAGACCACAATCCTAAACCGTTTCTTCAGTTTGAGAGTTAAAGCTTGAAATTAGGACTTTTGAACATTTAGGGGCAGAGAAGAGTTGTCAGAAGCTGGCTGTTGTAAGGGAAGTGTTGCGCAGGAGGAAGGGACAGAGCAGGCAGGCCACGTGGCGGGTGTTCTGTGACCACAGGCTGGGTGCATGGGAAATGGCCCTGGCCCCTCCCTCCATTGGCTCATACATTAGATAGATACACGGTGAGCTCCTGGTGTGGCCGAGCACTGTGCTGTGTGCTACGTGCCTGCCCTCAGGGACCCCGAGGGGAGGACAGACAAAGAAAAATATAAGCAGACTATGAAAGGGACATAGAGAGGCCAGGCCAGGCGTGGTGGTGGGCAGGGCATGCAGGCAGAGACGGCAACCGTTAGGAGGTAGGGCAGCGGTGGAGGAAAAGGCGGGCGCTGTGGGTGATCCTTTGGGGGTCAAGGTGATGACCCCATGATGGGAAAGTCCTGTGAGAAAATAAAGCTCTGGGTAAAGGACAGAGTCTGCATGCATGCTAAGTCACTTCAGTCATGTCCAACCCTTCGCGACCCCATGGATTGTAGTCCACCAGGCTCCTCTGTCTATGGGGATTCTCCAGGCAAGAATACTGGAGTGGTATGCCATGCTCTCCTCCAGGGAAAAGTATAGAGCCTACTTTTATGTATCTTTTTCTTCCAGTTTTATTGAGATGTAATCAACATACAGCCTTGTGTAAATTTAGGACGTCCAGCATACTGATTCAACTTCACGTCCATCACGGAAGGATGACCACAGGATGGTTGGTGAACATCCATGGTCTCAGACAGGGACCACACTAAAGAAACAGGAGAGTATTTACGTGTGGTTGGGGAGGGAGCTGAGGTGGAATCAGAGACTGTTGACTGAGAAGCCCAGGAGCCTCAGTCCTGTCTCGCTGATCAGGCTGTCTAGAAAACACGATGGTCCAGTTCAGGTCAGCTGTCCTGCCTTCCCGGTTAATTCGGGTCCCCTCCTGTTCATCCAGCCACTGCGGGATTCAGGTCCATAGCTGAAGAAGAAGATGCGCTGCTCAGACACTTATTCCAAGGTTACCAGAAATGGGTTCGCCCCGTATTACACTCCAACGACACCATAAAAGTCTACTTTGGATTGAAAATCTCTCAGCTGGTGGATGTGGTGAGTAATCCCTGGCCCTCAGCTGAAAAAAACATGCATTCCTTCACCCGTTGTCCAGGCTAAGAGTTGATTTTGTTTTCTTTCCCCCTGTCTGCCATTTCGGTTTTAAAAATAACTCAGCGTGAGAGAAAATCTGCCCCGGGAAGCCAGTGAAATAACCCGAGGAGAGAATGTCATTTTCATGGCAACACTGTTGGGGGGGTACTTCTTGCTGAAGGGAGGGGGGTCGTGGTTAGGAGGGCATCTCTCGGATGGGTTTACTGGAACTGCCAAGGTGAAGAGCAGATGGGGCTGAGCCCGGGGTTGACTCAGTGTCCCCTGAGCCAAGCCAGGGCGGGCAGGGATCGGAGCAGAGACAGCTGCAGTGACAGCTCTGGAGACAGTCCCTGGGTGACCCCGTTCCTTCCTGGATCCCCTGGGGACCCCAGACCTTTCCCTGACACACCCCCGTATCTTTCCTATTGAGTTCACATTTCTGCCATGAGGTTCCTGGGGAAATCCGTGAACTTTGATAACCCAAATTCTGCAAAATCATGCTACTGCAGTCCCCAAAGTCCCAGAACAGTCTTCCCCCATTGGCCATATCCACTCATCATCACCCCCGCTCAACTGACTCAAAGCCCAAGATTCCTTCTAGAAAATCATACAAGGCCCACCTCCCATTTAGGTAGCATGTCATTCTACTTCACCCTCTTACTGTGCCTTTGGTTATGCAATTTATACAAATATCACCACAAGGAACTGCTACTTGCTCTCATTATTATTTTCATTTCAAACAAAGTATGCCTAATATTGTAGGGTCCCAATGCCATTGGGCTTCCCTGGTGGCTCAGACGGTAAAGAATCTGCCTTGCAATGCAGGAGACCTGGATTGAGTCCCTGGGTGGTAAGATTCCCTGGAGAAGGGAATGGCAACCCACTCCAGTATCCTTGGCTGGGATATCCCATCGACAGGGGAGCCTGGCAGGCTACAGTCCAGGGGGTTGCAAAGTGTCACAACTGAGTGACTTACACTCACTCAATGCCATTTAACTGTTCTTAAGTTGAGAATCCTTCCCACTTTGGACTGCTCAAAGGTAAGATTTCAAGAAGTCTTTTCACTTAATTTGAATTTAATTTTCCTTTTCTTAGGATGAAAAGAATCAGCTGATGACAACAAATGTGTGGCTCAAACAGGTAACTGTCAGTCCAAGGACTGTACCTCCTGTCTAATTATCATCATTCTTTTCCACTGAGAAAGGTTCCCATGGAAAAATAATTATTTTTAAAAGTGCACTGAGTTCTTCAGGGAGACATCTGGGAGTGTTTGGGGAAGAGTTTCTTCTTTTTTTACTTTCTTCCACGCAAGTCGGAGCTCAGTCTGGAAGCCCATAGGCGCCATCTTCTTGCTCCTTGAGGGGGTCTCTGAGCAGGCAGGTGGGCAGGTGACCCTGACTTTGAGTCCCAGGCACGGGTCCCTGGGCTCCTTGGAGAAAAGGGGGCCGAGTTCCAGGGTGCAACTTACCCCACTGAAACTAAGAAAACCGGATAAGAAAATCAGCGATGGTAATTCCCCTTCCTCCCCGCCTGGTCCTCCCTAGGATGGTGCCCTTCCCCTAATGCTGTTCTCTAGAAAGAGAAAACGGGATGACAGAGGCCCCCCACTACCAACCTCAGAACAAGCTGAAGCCCAGGTCCAGACGCTGAATCCTCAAAAGCAGGGGAATGATGTTCAGCGCTCAGCCTGACCACAGCCTGTCTCCTGCTCTCTCTAGAGTTGCCAGGAAACAGTTACCCTTCAAATAAGACTTATGTTGTGTAAAGGAGAAAATATTGGTGCTTCTTTGACAGGAAATGAAAAGGTTGATTTAATTACTTACTTTTTTGGTTTTGTTAACAATTATTTTTTTTTTACCAGATATCCAGATATTACCTAATCTCCCAGAGATTTAAAATCTAGATATGTTAGCTATCTCACTTAATTTTAACATGTGTACGTAACGTTCTTCACTTGTTTATGTTGAAATGAGTTAGTTGTCTGTTGCAGTTTAGTACACACTCATGCAGGTCTTTCTGCTAATGGTCTATAAGGAACAATGGGTAAGAGACTCTAAAGAGATTTTCTGGACCTCATCTGGGGTCATCAGATTTCACCCACTCAAAGGTTTTGCTCAGATTTGGGTAATTAGTATAAATTTTGCTAGTTTCTAGTTCTCTGATTCTTTACTTGGTAGATATGTTAGCACATTATGAAATGGATCTGCATATTATTTTACTTGTAAATAAAAATGTTGGGGAGAAAATAATAAGCTGGGAATGTAAGTATAAAAGTACAATTTAAATAAATCAGGACTTCCCTGGCTGTCCAGTACTTAAGATTCCAACCTTCTGAGGCAGGGGTCATGGGTTCAATCCTTGGCCAGGGATAACAACACACATGCCTCCTGGCATAGTCAAATTTTTTGTTTAATGTAAAAATAATAATAATTTTATAAAATAAAATGAGTAAATGTATTTTTCAATATACATTCCTTGGGACTTATTCCACTTTTGCACTTTAGAAGCTGTGGAATTTGAAGGTATTTTGAGTTCATAAAAGTCAGTAAGAAGTCCTGTATTTGCACTTTCACAGAAGAGAAAACAATTCTTTGTTAAAGTGTAAATAGGCTCAGGAAATTGGCAAAAATAAAACAGACTCTCACGCCTCCACACACACCTCCTCAGCTGCCCCTTGAGGTTACGGCCTTACACATAACAGAGTGCTCGAGGAGCCTTGGCCTTTGAGGTATAGGGACTTTTCACTTTCTTGAGATTTTGGAAACAAGAAGTCATTTCAGATGAAGAGAACAAGATTAGACATGAAGGGAAGAAACTGTCTTCCTCGGGCTTCAGCTGTACTTTGGAAATGACCTCCAGCAAAGCGAGGCCCCTGGAATCACGGTCTGGTGAGCACCTCCAGATCAAGACAGAACCGACACCTAAAAAATCCCCAAACAGAGTGAAAGAAACTTACAGGGGGAGGGACAGAGTGCCCCGCTGACATTTAAAAGAACCTGCTGGGAACTTGGGTTCCCATGTCACAGAACTAACAGGGGTTGTTAACATGGTTTCATTGCATGAATTTGCAATGGGTTGTCATAGCTCTTATCCGTTTACATTTCTGAACCTTTCTAAATTAGCAAAGTGGGTATCATTATGACTGTTTCCAGAGACAGAAGAGTCTGCTTCATCTGGCTAGAACCAGCTTTCCCCAGCTGGAGCCTTGTCTGCACATCTGCTGCTGCTGCTGCTAAGTCGCTTCAGTCGTGTCCAACTCTGTGCGACCCCATAGACGGAAGCCCACAAGGCTCCCCTGTCCCTGGGATTCTCCAGGCAAGAACACTGGAGTGGGTTGCCATTTCCTGCTCCAATCCGTTCAGTTCAGTCGCTCAGTCATGTCCGACTCTTTGCGACCCCATGAATCACAGCACGCCAGGCCTCCCTGTCCATCACCAACTCCCAGAGTTCACTCAAACTCATGTCCATCGAGTCGGTGATGCCATCCAGTCATCTCATTCTCTGTCGTCCCCGTCTCCTCCCACTCCCAATCCCTCCTACCATCAGACTCTTTTCTAGTGAGTCAACTCGTTGCATGAGGTGGCCAAAGTATTGCAGTTTCAGCTTTAGCATCAGTCCTTCCAATGAACACCCAGGATTGATCTCCTTTAGAATGGACTGGTTGGATCTCCTTGCAGTCCAAGGGACTCTCAAGAGTCTTCTCCAGCACCACAGTTCAAAAGCATCAATTCTTCGGCGATCAGCTTTCTTCACAGTCCAACTCTCACATCCATACATGACCACGGGAAAAACCATAGCCTTGACTAGACGGACCTTTGTTGGCAAAGTAATGTCTCTGCTTTTTAATATACTATCAAGGTTGGTCATAACTTTCCTTCCAAGGAGTAAGCATCTTTTAATTTCATGGCTGCAATCAGCATCTGCAGTGATTTTGGAGCCCAAAAAAATAAAGTCTGACACTGTTTCCACTGTTTTTCCATCTATTTCCCATGAAGTGATGGGACCAGATGCCATGATCTTTGTTTTCTGAATGTTGAGCTTCAAGCCAACCTTTTCACTCTCCTCTTTCACTTTCATCAAGAGGCTTTTGAGTTCCTCTTCACTTTCTGCCATAAGGGTAGTGTCATCTGCATATCTGAGGTTATTGATATTTCTCCCAGCAATCTTGATTCCAGCTTGTGCTTCTTCCAGCCCAGCGTTCCTCATGATGTACTCTGCATATAAGTTAAATAAGCAAGGTGACAATATACAACCTTGACGTACTCCTTTTCCTATTTGGAACCAGTCTGTTGTTCCATGTCCAGTTCTAACTGTTGCTTCCTGACCTGCATACAGGTTTCTCAAGAGGCAGGTCAGGTGGTCTGGGATTCCCATCTCTTTCAGAATGTTCCACAGTTTATTGTGATCCACACAGTCAAAGGCTTTGGCATAGTCAATGAAGCAGAAATAGATGTTTTTCTGAAACTCTCTTGCTTTCTCCATGATCCAGCGGATGTTGGCAATTTGATCTCTGGTGCCTCTGCCTTTTCTAAAACCTGCTTGAACATCTGGAAGTTCACGGTTCACATATTGCTGAAGCCTGGCTTGGAGAATTTTGAGCATGACTTTACTAGCCTGTGAGATGAGTGCAACTGTGCGGTAGTTTGAGCATTCTTCGGCATTGCCTTTCTTTGGGATTGGAATGAAGACTGACCTTTTCCAGTCCTGTGGCCACTGCTGAGTTTTCCAAATTTGCTGGCATATTGAGTGCAGCACTTTCACAGCATCATCTTTCAAGACTTGAAATAGCTCAACTGGAATTCCATCACCTCCACTAGCTTTGTTCGTTGTGATGCTCTCTAAGGCCCACTTGACTTCACATTCCAAGATGTCTGGCTCTAGGTCAGTGATCACGTTATCGTGACTATTTTGGTCGTGAAGATCTTTTTTGTACAATTCTTCTGTGTATTCTTGCCACCTCTTCTTAATATCTTCTGCTTCTGTTAGGTCCATACCATTTCTGTCCTTTATCGAGCCCATCTTTGCATGAAATGTTCCCTTAGAATCTCTAATTTTCTTGAAGAGATCTCTTGTTTTTTCTATTCTGTTGTTTTCCTCTATTTCTTTGCACTGATCGCTGAGGAAGGCTTTCTTATCTCTCCTTGCTATTCTTTGGAACTCTGCATTCAGATGCTTATATCTTTCCTTTTCTCCTTTGCTTTTCGCTTCTCTTCTTTTCACAGCTATTTATAAGGCCTCCTCAGACAGCCATTTTGCTTTTTTGCATTTCTTTTCCATGGGGATGGTCTTGGTCCCTGTCTCCTGTACAATGTCATGAACCTCCATCCAGAGTTCATCAGGCACTCTATCTATCAGATCTAGTCCCTTAAATCTATTTCTCACTTCCACTGTATAATCATAAGGGATTTGATTTAGGTCATATCTGAATGGTCTAGTGGTTTTCCCTACTTTCTTCAATTTCAGTCTGAATTTGGCAATAAGGAGTTCATGATCTGAGCCACAGTCAGCTCCTGGTCTTGTTTTTGCTAACTGTATAGAGCTTCTCCATCTTTGGCTGCAAAGAATATAATCAATCTGATTTCGGTGTTGACCATCTGGTGATGTCCATGTGTATAGTCTTCTCTTGTGTTGTTGGAAGAGGGTGTTTGCTATGACCAGTGCGTTCTCTTGACAAAACTCTATTAGCCTTTGCCCTGCTTCATTCCGTGCTCCAAGGCCAAATTTGCCTGTTACTCCAGGTGTTTCTTGAGTAGCCTTGCGTAAAACATCCAGCCCTATTTCTAAATTAGAGGAATATCCAAAGTAGAAGAAACCACTGAGAACATGATGAAGCTATGAACCCACTCACACAGATTGGGTTTGGAGTGGGACTGTCACAATAGGCATTAGCCAACAAGGGCTATGTCATGGTACAAACAGCATGGGAGCAAAAAAGATAGGAGAATCTCTAGCCTGGTGGCAGGCAGGGAAGGCTGCATGGAAGAGGAGGCATTGGAGCTCCACCACGATGTTACTTTTATACTTCCTTTTTTATTTTTAGCTTTTTAAGTGTAAAAGAGTAAAGGAAAGGACTAAAGGAAACAGATGGAAAAAGAAGATAAAACTGACATAAAAAAAGCTAGCACTAGTGTTTTACACAGATCTGTCTCAGGGCAGCCAACAACAATGTTAAGATTTATTGGGCATGTTAAGTGCCCAGTCTGTTACACGTCTCATGGGAATGAATGCATTCAATTTTCACAGCCACCTTCCAAGGTTTATTATGATTCCCACTTTGCAGACGAGAAGACTGAGGATTGGAGGACTGGAGTGACTTGTCTCAGGCGACACACTAGCAAGTGCAGTCTGGTATAAAGAAATCACTTCCTTCCTCAGACTTGAGGAGCTGTTGGGAGACACCCGGCCGTCCTCTCAGGGCTCTCCCTGCAAGGTCTAGCTCCTAATCCTGGCCTTCGAAGGCTTTGGTTCCTTAACCTCTGGGACCTCCAGTGAAGCCGTTCTAGAAAGGCATTGAGGAGAGAATGAAACTGGGAGTCACCCCGTTGATTCCACAGGGTTTATTGAGAACCTAGGCAATCTGCTAGATTCAGGATGTACAGAGCATAAGACACAACCCTGCCTTCAAGGAGAGGACCTGGCGTTAGCTGTGTAAAAATAACCTCCGTAATATGATAGACACCGTAAGTAAAGTATATACATAAGACCCTGAGTCATTACAATAAGGACAGTGAAATGGGGACAAATCATGGAAGGCTTCCAAGGGGAGGAGACATTCCGGTGGGAGCTTGCAGGATCAGTAGAGGTTCCCTGATCCATAAAGGTGGAGAAATTGTGACCCACCTGAATAGGTTTCCCAAAAACATGACTTCCCAAAGCTCTCACACCAGAGCAAAGCTATAAGAAACTCTTTCCAATCACCTCTGTCTACCTCAGTAAAAATAAAGACAAAAGTGACCAAACTTCTCTCTTTTCTCTTTGCCCTCTCAGACACTGAAAAATGCTCCTTAGTTCATTTCCATGGAGAGAATAAAATTCTGCCTGCTTGGTTCTAAAGCAGGTTTCCTTCAGCATACCCAAGTGAGGTGATTGGTCTTTTGTTTTTTTTTTTTTTACCCCGATTCCTCTGCTCTATCTTCTATTTCCTTCATCTTGTCTGGTATATTTAGACATTTCTCTTCTATCCTCCCAACCGCAGACCTTTACAGGCACAAATTTAGTGACATCCTGAGAAAGTCCTCTATGGAGAGCTATTTTTGTGTTATTGATTTTATTTTGCAAACTTGTTTATCTTCATACTTCCAGAGAGTAATCTAAACCCTGCAGCTCATAAATAGATATCTTAACACCGACTCACTACAACTCTGTGACAAGGTCTTCACCGCCCCAGCTGCTCAGATTCCACTTTGTCTTTGTCAAGGGTAGGAAAACCGCATTGCAAACACCTAAAGGGGATGGAAGACAAAACCATGCCTTCCTCACTGACAGGAGGGTTGGCCCTTTGCCTGGATGTTACCCTGTGAATAATCACTCTGACGACAGACGTCAAGTGTATTCACTCAACTAGCGCTTCTTGAGCTCCTACTATGTGCCAGGGCCATATAGGGCACTGGGCCTCAACTCTGGGGGCAAAGTCCATGAGTCAGAAGGTTCTGAGCGGCCAGGTGTTACTATCATTGAACGTGCGCTGCTGTCCCAGACCCACGGCAACTCCAGGGACACAAAGCTCCCTGAGTCTTACAGGGACAGCACCTTGGACCGATGTGGTTTCTCCAACAGCTGATTCCTGTTCATTTAATCAGTTCAGTTCAGTTCAGTCGCTAAGTCGTGTCCGACTCTTTGCGACCCCATGAGCTGCAGCACGCCAGGCCTCCTTGTCCATCACCAACTCCCGGAGCCCACCCAAACTCATGTCCATTGAGTCGGTGATGCCACCCAACCATCTCATCCTCTGTCGTCCCCTTCTCCTATTTATTTGGCTTATGCCAGGTCTTAAATTGTGGCTGTGGGATCTAGTTCCCTGTCCAGAGATTGAACCTGGGCCCCCTGCATTGAAAGCACAGAGTCTTAGCCACTGCACCACCAGGGAAGTCCCTGAATTCCTGTTTTAGATCACAGTAAGTTCAGAAACATGAAGGCCTCATTGGGTGGATCCCTGCAGCTGGTTTTGGAGGAGAAAACCAAGAAGCCAGCTGTTTTTTTTTAAACAAACCGCAAGGAGATCCAACCAGCCCATTCTAAAGGAGATCAATCCTGGGTGTTCATTGGAAGGACTGATGCTAAAGCTGAAACTCCAATACTTTGGCCACCTCATGCGAAGAGTTGACTCACTGGAAAAGACTCTGATGCTGGGAGGGATTGGGGGCAGGAGGAGAAGGGGACGACAGAGAATGAGATGGCTGGATGGCATCACCGACTCGATGGACGTGAGTTTGAGTGAACTCCGGGAGTTGGTGATGGACAGGGAGGCCTGGCGTGCTGTGATTCATGGGGTCACGGAGAGTCGGACATGACTGAGCGACTGAACTGAACTGAATTGAAGGAAAGGCTGGCCTTGCTGTGAGGTCCGGGCCATCTCCCCAAAGCCTCGTTCTCTTCCACAACCTGCAACAGCACCTATACTTCTAGAGATTTACCTTAAACCTCTGCCACCATCTTCTCTCCTTCCTTTTCCATAGCCTCACTCTGACCTTAGCAGAGGAGGCCCTGCCATGTGGTCTTCTGGTTCACGTGGACCCTGAGTAAGAGTCACGTGTGTCAGGGATCCAGAGTCTTGCTGTATAAACTTGGCAGGTCATCTCCTTTCTGACCCTCAGTCTCTTCATTTATGACACAGGGCAATACCCGGCTGCAGTGTCGCTGGGTGGTTAAAAGGCATCATGTGTGTGCATGTGCCTCCTCTGAGGTCTGGCAGGTAGTGGGAACTCAATAAATGTCATTTCCTGGTGCCCTCTTCATAGACTTTCTCATCTTTAATGACAAATCCATTTCTTGGCCTTGACAACTCAGATATAATGGGAATATGGTGGTGGTTTAGTCGCTAAGTTGTGTCCAACTCTTTTGACCCCGTGGACTGTAGTCTGCCAGGCTCCTCTGTCTGTGGGATTCTCCAGGCAAGAATACTGGAGTGGGTTGCCGTGCCCTCCTCCAGGGGATCTTCCCAACCCAGGGATTGAAACTGCATTGTAGGCAGATTCTTTACCAACTGAGCTATGAGGGATGAACCTGGGTCTTCTGCATTGCAGGCAGATTCTTTACCAACTGAGCTATGAGGGACGCCCCAATGGGAATATGAGATATATAATATGTCATGTTGCTGTCTTTAAGATTAAAATGAATCAACAATAATTTCATTAATTTAGATTTTTTTTTTTTGCTATATTACATGGCTTGAGGGATCTTTGTTCCCCAAACAAGGATCGAACCCAGATCCATGGCAGTAAAAGTGTCAAGTCCTAACCACTGGTTCTCCAGGCAATTTCCGATATTAATTTAATTTTAAGAATTTCACACTTGACTTTGGGGTAATTGAAAATCTCAGGGGTGTCCCAGAGGTTGCTGATCAAGGCACCAGCAGGGAATATTTGTTTCTTACTATCTTTTGGTCTTGGGATTAATAATCATTAATTTTTATAATAATAATTTTTCTAATTATTAAGAATCATTAGAAGACTTCATTTATTATTTTAAAAAGTTATGACAGTTTCTTTTTTAAGTCTTATGATTTAGGTTTAAATGAAATTTGGTTCTGAATTGTTCTGTAGCTTGACATTTATGAATGATATTTCAGGTAATATATGTAAGAAAATTTTAAGGGAATATATATGAAATGGATTTGAAGTTGCACTTTTTGGAATTATGAAAGCTAGACTGGGAGTCGGAGAAGGCAATGGCAAGCCACTCCAGTACTATTGCCTAGAAAATCCCATGGATGGAGGAGCCTGGTAGGCTGCAGTCCATGGGGTCGCTAAGGGTCGGACACGACTGAGCGACTTCACTTTCACTTTTCTCTTTCCACTTTCACACATTGGAGAAGGAAATGGCAACCCACTCCAGTGTTCTTGTCTGGAGAATCCCAGGGACGGGGGAGCCTGGTGGGCTTCCGTCTATGGGGTCACACAGAGTCGGACACAACTGAAGTGACTTAGCAGCAGCAGCAGCAGCAGACTGGGAGTACTTTTCTACTTTTTTCTCAGTCCAAGATTAACTTTGGTATTTGGCCCTGACCTACCCTGTGCTCCCCTGTTCCTATAATAATAACAAGCTCTCAAGCCCAGGGCTGCTGCAAAGTGGAGCTGATGTTTGTACAGAGCTTTGAGAATCTTGGCGGGGACATGTTGTGTGAACACTGGATACTGTTTCTAATCTCCTGCTTTAGAAAGGCAGACACAGGAGGTTAATCTCCAACCCCAGGGTTTCAGAGAGAGAAGGGAAATGACCAGAAAGCCTCACAGCTCCTTAGAGAGCAGGACAGAGGATTTGGGCTCTGAATCCTCATCCTGATTCAGCTGACTTTAGCACGAGCAATGATGCTGTGGGATGGGGCTCAGCCAGCATCGTGGTGGACCACGTCCTGCTGGAAATTTGGTGAGCCCCTCTGATGGCACGTTGGCGGGGACAGCATCTCTAATTCCCCAGGTCTGACCTCAGAAGGACACTGAGGTTGTAAGGAATGTCTCTCCAGTCCTGCAAAGGAGCATAACCAGTGAAGGTGGAACTCTTAATTCGAGGTTCAGTGCATTCTTTCTGTCTCTCGGGTACCCCCAAGAGAGTCCCACTGACCCCTGTTCTCTACTGGTCAAGAATGCACCCTGAATCCACTGGAGCTGACTTTATATCCTCCTCAGGAGTCAGACATGGCGCTCACTCATCCATCCACTCACATCTGCTCTTCACCCGGAACAGCATCCCCAGTAGCCCTGCTCCCTCCCCCATGGTACCCACTGCCCCTTCCTGCCCTCTGTCTCAGCTACGGTGTCATCCAATCAGAACCTTCTTCCCTGTCCACTCAATGTCCCCCATCTTCTCACCCAAACCGCCCCCTTCGTGGCAGTGAGCACAGGGTGATGGTTGGCCTGTTCGTTCATGGGTTCTAGAATCTTCCCTGGTGGCTCAGTTAGATAGAGTCTCCCTGCAGTGCGGGAGACCCAGGTTTGATCCCTGGGTCGGGAAGATCCCCCGGAGAAGGGAATGGCAACCCATTCCAGCAGTCTTGCCTGAAAAATCCCATGGACGGAGGAGCCTGGTGGGGCCCTAGTCCATGGGGTCGCCAAGAGTCGAACACAGCTGAACAACTGATACACACACTCCCCACTAGGAGTTCCCACAGAAAGGAGTGTGAGTCTGTCTGGGGGGCAGAAGAGGACTGAACGTTCTATCACAGGTTCGGTGAGAGGCAGCCCCGGGTAGGAGGACAAGGTGGCCCTGCTCAGAGCTGGTATAAGCCTCACATATTTGTGGGATGGATTAATTTCCCCCAAATATCAAGCTTCCTGAAGCACGGCCTCTGGATTCCCTCGGGCCACAGCTGTCCATCCTGCTGCTGGAGGTGAGACGAGCAAGACAAATCTTTCCAACGGAACAGTCTCTCCCCTGGGGCTTGGCCCATTTCCCTGAGCACAGTCTGCACAGCTGCTGTGTGTTTGTGGAGATTTGCCGCCAGAATCTGAGCTCCCCACCTTCTTCCTGGGCTGCCTAGCTGGGCTTCGATAAAAGGTGACCAGTTCCTGTAGAAGACAGAAGACTGAATTCCAGAAGCAGGCGATTGATTTGGAGATCTTTAGGTTCCAAGCGGGGACACTGTGGGTTTGGACTCACTAGCGCTGTGCTCATTTAACACTGATATTAAAGACGGAGTCAGAGTGTAAGAGACCAGTTCTAGTCAGTCTGCCCAAACGTGTGTCTGTCCCCAAGGCTTATCGCCTGTGTACCTGCTGCTTGCTCCCTTTGCTGTTGCTGGTCAGTCACGAAGTCGTGTCCAATGCCTTGCGACCCCATAGACTGTAGCACACCAGGCTTCCCTGTCCTTCACCATCTCCCTGGGTTCACTCAAGCTCATGTCCATTGAGTTGGTGATACCAACCATCTCCAACCATCTCATCCTCTGTTACCCCCTTCTCCTTTTGCCTTCAATCTTTCCCAGCCTTATCTTTCCCAGCTTTCGGGTCTTTTCCACTGAGTCGGCTCTTGACATCAGGTGCCCAAAGTATTGAAACTTCAACTTCATCTTCAATCCTTCCAATGAATACTCAGCATTGATTTCCTTTAGGTTTGCCTGGTTGGATCTCCTTGCAGTCCAAGGGACTCTTCTCCAGCACCACAGTTCAAAAGCATCAATTTTTTGGCGCTCGACCTTCTTTATTGTCTAATTCTCACATCCATACATGACTACTGGAAAAACCATAGTTTTGACTGTATGGACCTTTGTCAGCAAAGTGACGTCTCTGCTTTTTTAATATGCTGTCTAGGTTTATCATAGCTTTCTTTCCAAGGAGAAAGTGTCTTTTAAGTGGATGCACTCACCATCCACAGTGATTTTGGAGCCCAAGAAAATAAAATCTGTCACTGTTTCCACTGGTATTCCCTGCTTAAGCTCTATTTTATATGCAAAAATATACTTTTCATATATATAAAGAACTAAAACTTTGGTCATTAGAAACAAACAACCTGATTAAAGAATATGCAGAGGATTTAACAACTACTTCACCAAAGAAAATGTATGGATGACAAATAAGCACATGAAGAAAAGCTCAGTGTCATTTAGTCATTAGGAAAATTAGCAAAACCATAATGAGATACTACTTTGCAACTATTATAATATAAACATTTCAGTGTGACTGCACCCAGTACTGGAGATGATGCCAGACAGCTGAATGCTCATGCATTGCTAGTGGGAACAGAAAATGATCCAACCACTCTGGTGTCATATAAAGTTAAACATGCACTCACCATATGACCCTGCCATCCACTCCAAGGTATTTATCCAAGAGAAAAGAAAATGTTTTTCACCCCCAAACCTACAAAATTTTTATAGTCATTAAAAATTGGAACGAATCCAAATATTTTACCTGGTAAATGGATTTTAAAAATTGTGGTATATCCCTACAATGGGATACTTCTCACTAATAAAAAATAAACAACCTACCTAGAATCCAAAAATGTATTTCAATAGGTAAAAGAAGTCAGGATGGAAAGGCCATCGACTGTGATTCCATTCCCTGGCATTCTGGGAAAGGCAACATTACAGGATCAGAAAACAGAGCGGTGGTTGCCAGGGACGGGGGAGGTGGGAGGGTTGATTACAAAGCGCAGCCTAAGGAAAATTGCGGGCAGTGAGCTGTTCTGGTATCTTAATGGTGATCATGATAATCCAACTGTTTGACTATAGAACTGGACACAAAAGAGTGAATTTTATTATATGTAAATATTTTAAATGTTAAAAGGGAAAAACAAACCAAAAATGCTGCTCTGGGTTCCCTTCAACATTTCTGAGATTCAGACTTGCTGCTGATAGTAGAAGTCTTCTTGGGTTAGTCACTCAGTTGTGTTCAACTCTCTGAGACCCCATGGACTGCCACCCACCAGGCTCCTCCGTCTATGGAATTCTCCAGGCAAGAATACTGGAGTGGGTGGCAAGTCTCCTTAGCAGGAGACAAATTATTCATAGGAAGGAAATTGGATTTGCTTTTCAAAGTGGGCAGAGGAAGAGGAAGGAAGAGAGAAGCTTGTGAGTACCGAGCAAGCATTGGTCTGAGCTCTTGAACTGTCAGTCTTCATATGCATGGTTTTCCATAAGTAGTCATGCAGTTCTTTTTTAATCCTTTAGAGTGTAGCTTTCTAAAGTCCCTATCTTTTTAAATTTGGCTTTCAAGGGTCAAGCCTCACAAATATTGTCTAAGAGAGACGGTGTCTCATCTGGAGTGTATCATTCCATCCTTTTCCAGGCATCATGCATATTTCAATATCGTACCATCTAGTGAATCGTCCATCTGCCGACTCCTGATTTTTTAATGACAAAGTTGGCATCACTGGGCTCCAGGGAGCCTCATACTGGGCACACCCTCCTGACTTTCTGAAATGTCATTTAATATTATCCTGCATTATTCCTCAACTGTCCACATGACAGATGGTGGGATAATTCACTTTCAGGTCAGATCTCATAAGATTCTGGATTCCAAATCTTTTTAAGTCCACTTCTACTGCAATTGGGTCATCCATACATCATCCTTTTGACCTTCATAATCCAATCAATTAATGGTTTTGTTAATCTGGATCCATCAGCCCCTGTAAACCATGCTAAATGATTTCACTCTATTATGAGGAAAAATATGCAAGCTAACAACATTTAGCAATATAATTTAAAACTGGATTTGGTGCTTCACAGAATAAGAACAGATTAGAATGTAAAAGGAAATTCTTGGAAAATATTTTTCAATTGGATGAAACTTATAATGTCCTCAAGAGTAGTCAGCAGATACTGGATATTTCACATTAGCATACTGTGTGGATCTTTGTCCAAGACTCTTGATTGATATTCAAAATAATTTACATCCATTTTCATGAGATAACAATATCACTGGATGGACCAACTCCCCAAGAATAAACTGAGTTAGAGCTGTCTTTGCTTTGCTTTTGTTTCTTCAGAGAAAATAGGCTGAAAACAAATAGGTCACAAATCAGTGAAGTTTGTTGCTGAGCCTCTATCATTTGTGAGGTAGTCATGGCAATGTTGGAATTCCCAGGCTGGACAGGTGTGAGAGTCTAGACCATCAAACGCCAGGCTGGCTCGGGCTATACCTTCAACTGCCCTGAGTCACAGACCAGGGTCAGAGGCCTAAAGCAGATGAATTTCTCTTCTAAAATAAAACGTGAGATTCACAAATTAACATAAACTTGAAGATTCCAAACTCGAACTGAATTTCCAGAATAAAACTATTCTGAAATAATTTTATTAACTTATATTAATTTCCACACAGGAATGGACAGACCACAAGCTACGCTGGAATCCGGATGAATACGGTGGGATTCATTCGATTAAAGTTCCATCAGAATCTCTCTGGCTTCCTGACATAGTTCTCTTTGAAAAGTAAGTATCACAGAAGAAAAGTCCGCTAGTCCCATGAGGAAGGGAAATAGAAAAGCCCCGATTGTGCCAAAGTAATTAAGAGAAAGGTACAACTTTGATGAGAGAATTGTTCCTTTCGGAAATCTTGTTTGATGCTGTGATAGGAAAAGAAGAAAATACAAATAGGACAGCGGTGGGGGTGGGGGGTGGGATGAAAACAAAAGACTGCTAATCTGAGTGAACCATCCCTCCACAGCGCCGACGGCCGGTTCGAAGGCTCGCTGATGACCAAGGCTGTGGTCAAATCGGACGGGACCGTGGTGTGGACGCCTCCCGCCAGCTACAAGAGCTCCTGCACCATGGACGTCACCTTCTTCCCGTTCGACCGGCAGAACTGCTCCATGAAGTTCGGGTCCTGGACGTACGACGGGACCATGGTGGACCTCGTCCTCACGGACGAGCACGTGGACCAGAAGGACTTCTTCGACAACGGCGAGTGGGAGATCCTGCACGCCAAGGGCGCGGCCGGCGGCCGCAGGGACGGCGCCTACTGGTACCCGTTCATCAGCTTCTCCTTCGTGCTGCGCCGCCTGCCCCTGTTCTACACGCTCTTCCTCATCGCCCCGTGTCTGGGGCTGTCCTTCCTGACCGTGCTGGTCTTCTACCTGCCTTCCGACGAGGGCGAGAAGCTGTCCTTGTCCACCTGTGTCCTGGTCTCCCTGACGGTCTTCCTCCTGGTGATCGAGGAGATCATCCCGTCCTCCTCCAAGGTCATCCCGCTCATCGGGGAGTACCTCCTGTTCATCATGGTCTTCGTCACCGTGTCCATCGTCGTCACCGTGTTTGTCATCAACGTCCACCACAGGTCTTCCTCAACCTACCACCCCATGGCCCCCTGGGTGAAGCGGCTCTTTCTGCAAACCCTTCCTAAGTTGCTCTGCATGAAGGACCACGTGGATCGCTACTCTCTCCCAGGTAAAGAGGCGAGGAGACCCGTCCCGAGAGCTCAGGTCCTCGAAAGAAAGAAACAAAAGCAGATGAGTGATGGAGAGAAAGTTCTGGTTGCTTTCCTGGAAAAGGCGGCGGAGTCCATCAGATACATTTCCAGCCACGTGAAGAAGGAGCATTTCATCAGCCAGGTGAGGGAACGGTTGGGAGCGCCGACTGAGATTTTTAATGTTTCAAACGTGACCTTAGCAGCTACCTGCTTGACATCATGTAACTTCACACAAGCCCTGACACAGAATAGGGACTTCAGTGTGAATCTTCAGGGAGACCTTCACAAAAAAGAATGAGCAGAAGAGAAGCAACTCTAGATTAAGCACAACTCCTTCTCATTAGATGTGATTCTATTTAAATAATTCAATTCTACATTGAAGTTGTTTGTCCAGGTCTCTGGTCATTTATCTCTCATTTTTTATGGGATGATGGATATCTCTGTTCAGAATATTTGGAAATCAGAAAACAGAAAGAATCAAGCTTTATCTTAATACAAAAACATGATGTAACAGCAAGTATTTAGTTCACAGATTCAGTTTTTAAGATGTGGAAGGGATATGGATTTAAGACTCAAAACAGTCCTGCTTGCAGATGCTACTCATGTTCCACTCGCTTGAGAAAAGCTACTTAACCTGAACTTGTTTTCTTAACCTCCCTTGAAGGGAGGAATTACAGATAACAAGTACAAAATATGTGCCCAGCACACATGGTCTCATGATGTGCAGACAACAAACGTTAATCCTCATCTTTCTTCTTTCCATCCCTCCCTCCTGTAAATGGTCCTTCCCTTGTGGAAGGAAAATATTATTTGATATATAAATACTCAGCTCAAATGCTTGTCTGTTGCTTAAAAAGAGTTAATATTTATACCAGTTTATACAGTTCCATTATTTTACTCTAAAATCAGTGAAAATTAGTGCCAACAACCTAATGCCATAAACAAACTTAAGAAAGAATAGGTTTTTCAAGAAACATCCTCTGTATTTTATATGGGCACTGCCTAGTACCTCGTCTCTCTTACAATTTGTTGTTTTTTAAATCCATTGAAAAAAATTTTTTTAAAGCACTGGGGAAAAAATGCTGCTAGGGAAGAAGCATTTCAGCTATTCTTAAGGTTTTTTATTTCTTTATTTACATCTTTTAGAAATTCTAGCACAAAGATTTAAGCAGTTTTTAATAGACTTCCCTGGTGATCCAGTGGTTAAGCTTTCTAAAGCAGGGGATGTGGGTTTGATCCCTGGTCAGACAGCTAAGATCCCACATGCCTTGTGGTCAAAATAAAAAAATAAATAAACACCGAAGCAATGTCGTAACAAATTAAAAAAGACTTTAATAATGAGTCACATCAAAACTAAAATATTTTTTAAATTTTTAAAATAAGTAGCTTTTTAAAAAATTATAAAAATAACATTGTTGGCATAAGGAATTTGGAAAATAAGAAGCATTTAAGATGATTCACATCACTAATAATCCCCCACTTAAGGCTGACACTTTTTAAAATTAAATGTGCTTCTTTTTAATTGAAGGATAACTGCTTTACAATATTGGGCTGGTTTCTGCCATCCATCAGCATGAACCAGCGCAGGTATACATATGTCCCGTCCCTCTTGAACCTCCCTCCCGCCCCATCGCACAGCTCCACATTGTCACAGAGCTCCAGGTGTGAGGTCCTGCATCATACGGTAAATTTCCACGCTGTCTAATTATGCATACGGCAGTGTATATGTTTCAATGCTACTCTCTCAACGCATGCCACCCTCTCCTTCCCCACTGTGTCCGCAGGTCTGTTCTCTATGCCTGCGTTTCCATTAAAGTGAAGTGAAAGTTGCTCAGTCGTGTCTGACTCTTTGCAGCCCCATTTACTATAGAGTCCATGGGATTCTCCAGGCCAGAATACTGGAGTGGGTAGCCTTTCCCATCTCCAGGGGATCTTCCCAACCCAGGGATTGAACCCAGGTATCCCGCATTGCAGGTGGATTCTTTACCAACTGAGCCGCAAGGGACTTCTCCATTGCTGCCCTGAAAATAGGTTCATCAGTACCAGCTTTTAGATTTCCATACATATGCGTTAATACATGTTATTTGCTGCTGCTGCTAAGTCGCTTCAGTCGTGTCTGACTCTGTGCAACCCCATAGATGGCAGCCCACCAGGCTCCGCCGTCCCTGGGATTCTCCAGGCAAGAACACTGGAGTGGGGTACCATTTCCTTCTCCAGTGCGTGAAAGGGAAAAGTGAAAGTGAAGTCGCTCAGTCGTGTCCGACTGAGCAACCTCATGGACTACAGCCTACCAGGCTCCTCTGTCCATGGGATTTTCCAGGCAAGAGTACTGGAGTGGGGTGCCATTGCCTTCTCCCATATGTTATTTGACACTTAACACTTTCATCTTCTTCATGGTTTTCCCTAAGGTTTTATTTCTAAACCTCTGGGTGCACAATATTTTCCAGTTCCTCACCAGCATCTATGTTCCTTCTAGAACAGCAGGCACCCTGCTCAGCACTGTCTTTACCAAATCCCCAGGTAGTAGAAATGGGACCTTTATTTTCCCTTGAAAGACCTCTGGCCTGGTCTCTGAGGCTCCCCCAGCCTGCAGCTTGTCCTGGTCTGACCTGGTGCTCCCAGGCTGCAGACCAGCCTCCCAGCCTCCCAGCCTCCCTTCCTCCGGAGGGACTGGGTCTCCTCTGTCCCTCACCACTTGCTGTCATCTCCTCCAGGAGTGTCCCCCTTAGCCCTACCCAGCTGTGGAGTGGGGGGGAAAGAGGTCACTGAAATAAGTGACCCCCAAAATCCTTAATTTATAAATTTGTGCTGTATTTCCTGTGTCATATCAGGAAGCATCGCAGTAGGAGATGCTGGCTTTTTATTTGGGTAAAAATCAGGCTTTTTCCGTTTTAGTCAGTACCATTTACAACAGCATCAGTGATTCTGTTGTTTCTATTTTACGTCCTCGATGTTGATGAAAGCATCCCCGTGAACTTGAGTTAGGCTCCCTTTGCTTGGGCACCAACAGTGAGGTCCCAGGAAGCCGATGTTTCGGGGGAGGTGTCAGGTGCATTCGGAAAACTGCAGGGCTGTGATCTGAATAGGATTCCTTTGAAGTCCCTGAACTCAGAACAGCCGAGCAGCATCCTGAATGGAAGGTGTCTTTTTCTCTTCGGCAGGTGGTGCAAGACTGGAAGTTCGTGGCTCAAGTTCTCGACCGGATCTTCCTGTGGCTCTTTCTGATCGCATCTGTCACCGGCTCGGTTCTGATTTTCACCCCTGCTTTGAAGATGTGGCTACACAGTTACTATTAGGAGCAGGTCTCCAGAGCGCTCTAACACACGCCCCTAAAGACAGAATCACACCTTAGAGCTGACATCCAGCCCCCATGTGTATACAGCATGCAAACGCACGTGCTCATCAGGAGGCCCCGAGGGTGGACAGTGTCTTGTGTCACAGCGAGGCTGAACCTCGGTTGCCATGACAGCGAGTTGGCGGTCCATTAAGCAGACCCTCCTCAGACCCCGGCTTTGGCTTCCGCAGATGTTCAGGGAGAAATTGTGAGTCCGGGCCTGAGATCATGAGCCTGCAACACACAAGGACGGTTGCTGTGTTTCACCAAGAACTCTAGGAAAGGGAAGACTCCAGCACTGGCTGGTGTCCTTGCTGGTTTTGCCCGGCTGCCAGCTGGCGCTGGCATTGTAGCCATTGCTTCTGTAGCCATGTGCCTGCCTGCGGGTGAGTCGTTTGGGGCCTCACACTGGTACCAGGGCACCCCTGGGCGATGCACACCTGTCGTTACGAAGACTCCAGGAAGACTGGTGACTCAAGTCCCCCCAAACCTGGCATTCGTTCCACATGGTCTGGCTCGAATGTGGTCCACCTCTAAGCCAGGTTCCTCGTGGCTCTTTCATAGACTCACGATGGTGTTCAGGCGGTCACGCCAGAGGCTGCTGTGCATTGGGACTTGCTGTAAGGCCATAGCAAAATAACTTGCAGTAGAAACAGTGTCATCAGCTGCCAGGAGGGCAGTCATTATACCCATTCTCTTTTCCTAGAAAACTGAAATTCTGAACGTGCGCTGATGATGGTTTGTTTAATGTCCCCTCATCTAATCTAATCCATTTCAGCAGCATCCTCTGGGCTGCTCACCCAGTTTTTTCCCTTCCCCCTCCCCTCTCCGCTTCTTCTTCCTCTGAGAACACTTCAGTCCTACTCTCTTAGCAAATTTCAGCTATACAAAGCAGTGTTATCAACAATGGTCACCGTGTTTTATTTTAGATCCTCTGATCTTATTCATCTTATAACCCAAAGTGTGTACCCTTTTACCAACCTCGCCCCATTTCCCTGCCCCCTAGCCCCTGGCAACCACTTCCCTTCTCTCTGTTTCCAAGAATTCAAGTTTTTTTTTTTTCTTCTAGATTCCACATATGAATGAGATCATTAGTATTGTCTTTCCCTGTCTGCCTTATTTCAAAGCAGCATGTCCTCTGGGCTCATCTATATTGTGGCAAACGACAGGATTTCCTTCTTTTTATGGCTGAATATGTATGCGTATGTATCACGTTGGCTTTATCCATTAATCTGTGGACAGACAGACAAGTAAGTTGTTCCATGTCTTGGGTGTTGTCAATAATGCTGCAATGAACATGCGGGTACAGATATCACTTCGAGAGAATTGTTTCGTCTCCAGGAGTGGGGTTGCTGGAATGTACTGTCCTCATTTCTTGAGGAACCTCGATACTGTTTTCCATAGACGCTGCACCAATTTACGTTCCCACCAGGTGTGCCCAAGGAGTCTCCTGTCTCCACGTTGCCGTCAACATTTGCTGTCTCTTGTCTTCCTATGACACCATCCTAATAAGCACAAGGTGACCCCTCAAGGTGGTTTCTCTTTTTTTTTTTGATGTTATTTATTTGGCTGCATTGGGTCTTAATTGTGGCATGCAGGGTCTTCATTGCCTCGTGTGAGGTCTTTCATTGCGACTCACGGACCCTCTAGTTGTGGTGGACAGGCTCAGTACTTGCTTGCGGTATGTAGAATCTTTGTTCCCTGACCAGGGATCAGACCCGCCTCCCCTGCGTTGCAAGGTGGATTCTTAACACTCGACAACCAGGGAAGTCCCCTCGCTGTGGTTTTGATTTGCGTTTCCCTGACGCTGAGCACCGTTCATCTGCCTGCTGGCCATCAGATTGTCGTCTTTGGAAACATCTCTTCAGATCCTTGACCCATTTTTATTTATTTATTTTTTAACTTATTTATTTTCATTGGAGGCTAATTACTTTACAATACTGTATTGGTTTTGCCATACATTGACATGAATCCACCCCAGGTGTACATGTGTTCCCCATCTTGAAACCCCCTCCCACCTCCCTCCCCATCCCATCCCTCTGGGTCATCCCCGTGCACCAGCCCTGAGCATCCTGTATCATGCGGCGAACCTGGACCCATTTTTAAGCTGGGTTGTTTGCTTTTTTGCCACTGAGATGGTCCTTGCATATTTTGAATAGAAACCTCTTACTGAATGTATATTTTGCAAACGTTTTCTCCCCTTCTATAGGTTGCCTTTTCATACTGGTGGCCCCCTTTGCTGTGCAGCCCCACTTGTTCATCGTGCTTCTACTGCCTTTGCTTTGGTGGCAAATCCAAAAAAAAAAAACCACCCCCCAGACCCTTCCCATTCCATTTGCCTGGTCCTGCCCTCTGAGAGCGCTCATCCCCTCCACGCCACCCTGACTCTGAGACTCATGGGAGAGGCTCACAGACTTTTTTCTCACAGATGCCAAATCCTGGATTTTAGCTTGAAATAGCTGTTCTCCTTTCCCAGTTCTAAATCCAAATCCTTCTCTGGATTATTGTGTGCAGGGCATGTTATAAACTCTTATAAACTCTTTGCAGCTGGCACTTAAAAAATCCAATTTAATTATTGAAACTTTTTGCGCAAATTTTTACCACTGCTATGTTGAACCTTATTTATGCCATTTTGTTTGTGTTTTCTGTATGATGTTTTCTTATTCTTTTTTTGTTTTTTTGCTCCTTTTCAGCCTTGACTGAATTTCTGTTCCTTTTTCTTCTCTAATGATTGAAAGGTATGCACCCTTTTCTAGTAATCTATTAATAAACATATTTGAACTTGTTTTTTTTCACCAGTGTTGAGAATTTTGACACCTGTCCACTACAGTCTAAACAAAACCAGATACTAAATCTCTTTCACCTCCCCCCTTTCCTTATCACCTTTCATGTTTCCTCTAAAGCAGTCAGAATTTAACTCATTATTCATATTCTATATTATGTGTCTCTTTCTTCTGAATAATGTCTTGACAACACATTTAATCCACAACCCCACTGGTGGTGGTTTAGTCACTAAGTCATGTCTAACCAACTCTTGTAACCCCATTGACTGCAGCCTGCCAGACTCCTCTGTCCATGGGATTCTCTAGGCAAGAATACTGGATTTGGTTACCATTTCCTTCTCCAGGGGATATTCCCCACCCAGGGATCAAACCCAGGTCTCCTGCATTGCAGGCAGATTCTTTACCAACTGAGCTGCAAGGGAAGCCCAACCCCATTATAAACAATTAATTGTATTATTCATTTCTTGGTTCACCACTTTTTTTTAATCTTAAATTTTCTCACTTTTCTAATCCTGTTTTTCCTGATGCATTTCATTTCAGAGGACTCCCTCTCCAAGCCATTTTTATAGGAAGTTTTGAGTGTCTTAGCCTTTCTGAATCTTCCCTTGTCTTGGCACTCGGTAAATAATGTCTTTCTTCAACTCATACAAATATTCTTGTCTTCCCTCTTTTATTATTTCCTATCTTCCATTCTCCTTCCCCTTTCTTTCTGAAATTTCTAATAGAAGGATCTTGGTATTCCTAGATGTCTTATTAACTCTTCTCTCATACTTTTTATTCAAACTCTTTACATTGTCAGCTTGAGGTTGTAGCTGACTCATTTGCTTTACTGTCATGATGTCTTCTATTTAGCTCACCTACCCAGGTAGGGGATTGGTTTGTAGATAAATCATGTATTTGTTTTCTAAGAACTCTATCGTTCTTTCGGATGTCACAGCCTCTGGACTGTCTTAAGGACACCAGTTAGAGTTACTTTAAAGTCTCCTTCTGTTGTGTACATTAACAGTTTTTCTTCAGGGGTTAAGTTTGCTGATTCTTGATGCTTTTCTGTGGTCATTTAACTCAAATATTTGGAGTTTTTAAGTTGCTTATTCACCTGACAGTAAAAGCAGTTTCTCATTACAGGAAGTCTGGCCCCAGTCACTTTTCTTTACCATCTTTTGTGCAAGCAAGCATTTCTCTAAGGTGTGAGAACAGCTCATCCGCTGCATTTGGGATACCCCTTCCTTCATGGTGGCCGGAAGTGATTACAGGCACTGCCCTAGCCCTCTGATCCAGTGAATACTCTAGTTTTTCATGTGTCAAAAGGACCACGCCAGTAAGGACAGCCTACGGAAGCCACTGTGAGAGTGGACAACCCCAGCAGTAGCTCCTCCAGCCTTCACTCGTCTCCCTCACACAGAATCTTAGGAGCATTGTGGGGGGTTTGCTAGAAAAAAAAATTGTAATTTATTTGGCAGTCACAATTCTCCTGCATGGAACCACAACTTCCATTGCTCTGTTAGGTTTGACCGTAAATCCCATCTCGTCTGTCCTATGCCCTTCAGCCGTCCCTACCAGTCCAGGCTATGAAAGCACCTCAGCCATCTTTGCAGTACCCCTATGCATTCATGTTCATTTCACACGTCTTCCGAAATATCAGTGGGATATGGAGGACAAAAAAGAAGAAGAAAAGGAAAGAACCACATTGGCCAGCCTTAAAAGGAACTCTTGTCTAAATCCAAATCCCTGTAGATGGGTCCAATTGTCCATGGCAACTGGACACTGAAAGATCACCCAAGTGGTATCATACCATGAGAAGAGTGGGGCCTCTTTGAAGGACTGAATGACCTTGACTTTGCTGCCTGGTGGGTGGTGGACGTGAATGTTGACTAGAAAGATGGTTCCGTTGGGAATAGAATTGCGAATTTCCCAGCAAGAGAAAGTAAGGTGTGTCTTGACGTTCATGACCCCTCAGTGTTCAGACGTGGCAGGAGAACCCCCTGCACTCTCTCGGGGGCTCTGCAGATCTGCTCTGTCAGTCTTTTGGATCTTTGTGAAGTCTCCAAACTGCTGTTCCTGCCTCAAGGCATTCACCATCCTGTTCACACCAGCTAGCCCTTCTCCTTCACTCCCAGTGTCTCCTTCCCTGTGCCCTCGATCCCGCCTCCTGAAAATGGTTCCTTTAGTTACCCTCCTGTGTTGTACAGTTTCCTTTCCTGCCAGGTGCCCAGATCTGCTCTGTTCTGAGCAGAGAACCACAGTGAACAGAAATGACAGAATTTTTTCAAATAGCCTCGATTGTGTTTTTAGATTTATTCCACTCGAATCACTCTCAAAGCAATTATAAACTTCAAAACAAATCACATTTATGTATTTTGGGTGTTTAAATAATGTTCAACATGATCATGCACTTGTTTTCAATAGATATAAAATTTTATTCCACAAAATTGTATTTTTATGTGCTTCCTGCACACATCAGCGTACATTGGGGCTCCTGGTATGATCCACGTATTTGTCACTTTTCTGCACATTTTGCTGGATTTTTAAAGGGAGGTAACATGACAAAGTAGAAACTAGGGCACTAGAAATCTTGGGTTCTTGACCAGCCTTAGGTGAGACACTTGCCCTCTCTGGAGTTTAGTTTCCTGGTTAATAGCACGAGGTTATGACTCATGACCTTTGAAGACCTCTCCTGCTCCCAAATTCTATACTTTAGAGATTAAATACTGGACCTTTAACAATTTTCAAACCACACAAATTCTAGTTGCAATTTTGTTCCTTTGGGAAAATGTAATTGGCTCTATCGCTGCTTTAGGACAGGATTTGCAGGAATACATTGTGATGAAAATCAAGAATTCCCAGCCTTAGTCCCTAATGGGATGGTCGACTCAAAGGGCAAGTCACTGTTCTTCATTTTATTGAGAACACTGTTGACTGAATTCATTATTTAACTTGATTTAGTTCATTTAGTGTGCTGGGTAAATAACAGTACTGATCTTGGAAAGATGCGTTTAGATTTGAATTCAGTTTTAAATTATGAAAAATGTCACACAGAACGCTTTCCAAAGCAAGCCTCTTTCTGACCATACACAAACACGGCAAAGGTCAGGCATTGCTGTGTGTACGTGAAGCTTAAGGCTCATCACAGCTAAACTGGGAGGTGATGATGGTCTCAAACGTGGGGAAGGATAAACATTTATATGGCATGATAATCCTAAGGAAGTCGCTGCAGAAGGTAACTGTAAAGCAAAGAAATTTTACTTTCAAATGTGTAGCAAGACCAAATGAACAAAACGTTCCAGCTGATTCCAGCAAGTGGACGTTTGGAGACCTGCAGAGCTTTCTATCTCACACGTTCATGTGTGTGAGCATGCAGGACACACGTGCGGGCACACACAGGTAAGAGCACACGGAGAGCCCTTGGTCACTCTCATCCTTCAGCTCTCTGCTCACAACCCCTCCTCATGACATCGTCACAAAACACACAGCCCGCCCACCCCCAGCTCCTGACTCTGAGAGTCTGTGGCGTTTTCAGCCTCTGATATACAGCTTAGAACATAATTGTTCTCTATTGCTTTATTCTGTGAATTTTATTTCCTCAGCTAAACCATAGCATATCCTCTGTTCCATCCCCAGTGGCTTCTAATAGAGTTGAGTATGTGATCATGGCTTAATTAATATTTTAAGAACTAGCTTGTCTAAAGTAGGATTCAACCCATAGAGCTATGCCTTTTAAGTCTTTTAATTTCTTTCTTGTCACTGACTTCTTAAAAGGAGTAGATCAGTTTCCCCCAAGAATGTCTCATTTTTATGATTTGTCTGGTGACTTGCTTCTGGTATCAGTTAGCTTTTCCCTCTGTGTCCCGTATTTCCTGTAAATAGGAAGTTACAACTATAATCTAGCTAAATATTGTTGGCAGAAAACATCACAGTTGTGTGTAGTTCCTATTTACCATATAAGGGGATAGGCTATCCAGCTGTCTTATCATTCATGTTAAAACTAATGCCTGGATTAAGGTGATCTGTCCACCTTAATCTACTGGTAATTTTAGAAGTATAGCCTGTGGCCATAACACCCAGAAAGGTTACAAAGACTCTTACCTGTGACCTTGGTCCCTTTAAAAATGGTCTCTAACCAGCTACATTAGAACACTATAATTTTCAAAGAGTAATATCTTTATGCTGAGGTAGGTTTGTTTTTTTTTTAGTGTAATCATTTTTTCTTGGAAGCACCTACTATTATGTACCAAAATGAACTTGTTTAACTAGTAGCCATGGTGACTGCCACTTATATTTAACCTGACATACATTCCTTCTTTGCAATAAGACTTTCTATTCAATATGTCAATAAAAGACTTCAGTTCAGTTCATTTCAGTCATGTCCAACTCTTTGAGACCCCATGAATCACAGCACGCCAGGCCTCCCTGTCCATCACCAACTCCCGGAGTTCACTCAAACTCATGTCCATCGAGTCGGTGATGCCATCCAGCCATCTCATTCTCTGTCGTCCCCTTCTACTCCAGCCCCCAATCCTTCCCAGCATCAGAGTCTTTTCCAGTGAGTCAACCCTTCGCATGAGGTGGCCAAAGTATTGCAGTTTCAGCTTTAGCATCAGTCCTTCCAATGAACACCCAGGATCGATCTCCTTTAGAATGGACTGGTTGGATCTCCTTGCAGTCCAAGGGACTCTCAAGAGTCTTCTCCAGCACCACAGTTCAAAAGCATCAATTCTTCGGCGATCAGCTTTCTTCACAGTCCAACTCTCACATCCATACATGACCACAGGAAAAACCATAGCCTTGAGTCAGACGGACCTTGGTTGGCAAAGTAATGTCTCTGCTTTTTAATATACTATCTAGGTTGGTCATAACTTTCCTTCCAAGGAGCAAGCGTCTTATAATTTCATGGCTGCAATCAGCATCCACAGTGATTTTGGAGCCCCCCAAAATAAAGTCTGACACTGTTTCCACTGTTTCCCCATCGATTTCCCATGAAGTGATGGGACCAGATGCCATGATCTTAGTTTTCTGAATGTTGAGCTTCAAGCCAACCTTTTCACTCTCCTCTTTCACTTTCATCAAGAGGCTTTTAGTTCCTCTTCACTTTCTGCCATAAGGGTGGTGTCATCTGCATATCTGAGGTTATTGATATTTCTCCCGGCAATCTTGACTCCAGCTTGTGCTTCTTCCAGCCCAGCGTTCCTCATGATGTACTCTGCATATAAGTTAAACAAGCAAGATGACAATATACTACCTTGATGTACTCCTTTTCCTATAGTGAAAATAAAAGTAACATTATTTCTTTGTTTCACGGACGATCTTAATGTTAGGCAAACCAAAAGCAGCAATACATCCACTGGTTCGCATTGCTTACCTCTGGGCAGAGTCATCTGGGATTAGATGCGCCCCTGAAGGCTTGGGGGTGGTCCCCGCCCAGGCAGAAGAATTAGGAATCCACAGGGAGGTTAGCAGGAAGAGGATGCATTGTGAAAACTGACTTGGGCCTCCTCTAAACAGCACTGTGAGCAAAGGTGTGGTGGTTATGGAGAGTGTGAAGTGGTAGTGGTGTGTGTGGAGTGTGGTCAGTGTAGGGGGGTGGTATGCGGTCAGTGTGGTGTGCGTGGTATGTGGTCTTTGGTGGGGGGTGGTGAGTGGTGCAGGTCGTGTGTGTGGAGTGTGCTGGGGGTAGTGAGTGGTGTGTGTGATGCCCGTGGTGTGTGGTGGGGGTGGTGGGGGTGATGTGGTGACTAGGGTATGTGTGGTGAGTATGGAGTGAGTGTGTGCGGTGTGTGTGTGTGTAAGGGGTACAATAGCAGCTCTGGCTGAGAATCGCTAGCTGCACCAAAGTGTTCAGATAATAGTTTCCAAGTCAAAAGCGGGCTGGGCAAGGGGAGATGCCCCTTCCTCATCTCCCTGTCCCCCCACTGCACCCAAGAGGCACACCGCAGGCCTCCGGACGTCGGACTGGTGGGCAGCCTATGCAGACACTCTCCAGGCTCCTGGTTGGTGCGCCGAGGTCCCGAGTCCACCTCTTGCGCCCCCCAGGGCCCTTCCCTGCCCCGGACTCTGTTCTTCCTGCCTGACCACCCCCGACAGCAGGGATCAAGCCCTGGTGTGTTTGGCCAACCGCTGCCCACTCACAGCTCCGCAGGCAGCTTTTGTTTGGCTGACCTGGAGACTTAATGTTTGCTTACTTTACTGCCTACATCTTACAGTTAGGAGATTTTATATAAAAAGCTGGATTTTTGGTTTATCTTGAAAAACCAGAAGATCAAGCTTCCCAGACCACGTTTAGCATGATGAGAAGGACACGGGGCCCAGCTGGGGCAAATCAGCCTCTGGTGGCAGCGAGCAGACCCTGCACGGTGGGCCCCTCGTGGTCGGTCTCTCTACACACTTCAGCATCTGCTGATGTCCAGGCTTTTCTCCTCTGCCCACTGTCTCTGCTCCTCAGCCGAGGGAAGCATGAACACACGGGATAGTTAGGGGGAAAACCCTCAGGATGCTTCACGCGGACCAGGGACTTGAAATCCCAACAGTGTCTACTATTCCGCTGAGCACTGACTGATCTCATTCTGAAGATGAACATACTGCCTGCAGGTTATTTGTACCCCTTGCCCCTGCTACAGAAAGCTTGGACCCCAACAGTCCTGGAGTTGGACTAAGAGTATTTGCTGCTTCCTCTTGCTACCTGGTTTGCATTCAAAGCTTTCTTCTTTCTGATTACTAACAGGGCTTCCCTGGAGGCTTAGTGGGTAAAGAGTCTGCCCGCAGTGCGGGAGAGCTGTGTTCAATCCCTGGGTTGGGGAGATGCCCTGGAGAAGGAACTGGCAACCCACTCCAGTATTCTTGCCTGGCGAATCCCATGGACAGAGGAACCTGGTTGGCTAGAGTCCGCGGGGTCGCAGAGTCAGACACGGCTGAATGACTAACACTCACTGTCAGAAGAGCTTTTCCCTGGCCTTTGGGAGGCCTTGGGGGTGGGGAGGGGAGGAGACAGGACAAGTCAGTTGATTTCCTGTCTTTTTCGATTCCCTCTCATGAAAGAGACTAAACTATCCAGGGGCAGGGAGACGTTTTGAGAGTCGGGAGGTGTGAGTTCTAGAGTTGAATTTGTTAGCTACGTGATCACAGGCAAGCCACTCTGCCTCTTGAGATAAAGAGAGTCACACTAAATAATCTATGAGCTCTGTGCCATCCATGGCATTGATTCTTTCGGTCACATACCCAAAGACACCTCCATGCTGTGGTCCTTCTTTTGTTCAAGTGCTTATTTCATATTTTTAAATGTATGTTGCTAGTTTGCTTGTTACAAGATCCCCCCAGTGCCCCCCCAAGGATCACAGAGCACCCCCACCTTCCTGTTATGCAGTTCTTAAAGTCTTATTTTTATACATGACAAGGGGTTAATATATAGTATATATTTTAAAAAGTCCTACAATGCACAACCACAAAAAGGCAAATAATCTGATCTTAAAAGGGACAAAGGACTTAAATACACATTTCTCCAGACAAGATGGACAAATGGCCAGTGAGTATGTGAAAAGATGCTTACCGTCACGAATCATCAGGGAAAAGCAAATCAAAACCACAAGATACTACCTTATACCCATTAGGTGGCTATTATTAAAGAAAAGCCATTATAAAAAAAATAATAACACATGTTGATAAAGGTGTAGAGAAAATAGAGTCCCTGTGCACTGGTGGTAAGAATATAAAATTGTGCAGCTGGTATGGAAAAGAGCATGGTGGCTCCTCAAACAAAATTCAAAATTTATTGCTTCATGAGAGCAGAGTTTAGTTTTGCAAGATGAAGCGTTTTGGGGATGGATGGTGGGAAAGGTTGCACATCAGTGGGAATGTTAATTAATTAATGTTAATAAATGTTAGTTAATTCCACTGACCTGTACACTTAAGAATGGTTTTGAAGGTGCCCTTTGTTATGTGTATTCACCACAATTAAACTTTTAAACAATGACAGGAAATAGTGATTTGGCTTAGTAGTTTAAAAAAAGGTTATCAAGAAACAAGTAACTCTCTCTGTGAAGATAGATGAAACAGAGGCACTCTAATCACGTGACATGATGAGAGTTAAAAGACTTTCAAACAGAATAACCTGTGCCTCAGGAACCAGAGAGGGCCTTAAGCCCTGGGATGAGGTAGACACAGAAGAATTAGCACCTGGTAGTGAGTCAGGCCGGGACCTGGGACCCTTTGCTGCAGGGCTGGCACCTGGACAAACGTCTCCTCCAGCAACAAAACACAAAGAAACTATAAGGAACTAAAACCAGCTGTGTGCGTGAGCAGTTGGGGCAAGTTCTGGACCAAAAACCCAACTGCCCCTTCTGACGAGTCGGAAGCAACAGCAGGGTACTCTGCCCCCACACTCAGCACCACCAAAGAGGTGGGCAGACCACTTAAGCCACCCCTCCGGTAGGACCCCTGGACCCCCGTGGCTGCCCGGCATGCCTCCAGGAGTGAGCAAGGGCACCTGATACTTGTTTTCGTGCTCTCCTAGGCCACAGAAACCTCAGTAAAGCCTTGCCTGAATTTCTTGTCTGGCCTCTTAGCAATTTCCATTGATTAAGAGAAGATAAAGAACCCTGGTGGATATCAGAAATAGAAGTTGTACTGTATCAACACAACAGAGATTATGCAATCACAAAAATTATACTTCAAGACGGCACACCATCATGGAGAAAAGCTGCTGACATGATGTTGAGAAAATAGCAAAATATAAAACTGAACGGTAAACCTGAGGTGTTCAATTACATGTGCCTTTAGACAGGGACTCCAATGAAAAAGGCAAAATGAAACTAGTTCCTGTGTCAGGGTAGTTTTTCTTTTTTCTACTTTAAAATGCATCTTTAAAATTGTTATGATAAGTGTATACAAAAAATAAGATAATAAGTGAGAGTAGAATAAAACAGAATATCCAAGGTTCTCCCTCTCAGAAAAAGGAAATACTCCGAAAGATACAAGATCACTATTCCTTCGAGAAGAAACACTTTTATTTTCAGTCTCAGCTACACAGAACAAGTGGAAACGGCTAAAGAGGAGAGATACCGTTTGCACCCACGGCAAAGGTTGCTCCAGGTCTGCCAGCCAGAGCTCACCACGCTCTGTTTGCACAGCTCTGGTTACACTCCCCACATGACACCTGGCCCTGGAGATTTCCGTGTTTACGACTTTTCCTAAAAAGCTCTAAGTGTGTGGACAGAGCCTATTTCTGAGTCCACGGCATGCCTCCCACAGTGCTGGTCACTTCTGACGTCTCTTGCCAGATGAATTTAATTACATACAGGGGAATGGTGGCGGGGCGGGAAGGACTGGGAGTTGGGGATTAGCAAATGGGATATATATAGAATGGGTAAACAAGATCCTACTGTACATCACAGGGAACTACATTCATATCTACGATAAACCACAATGGAAAAGAACCTGGAAAAGAACAGATGTGTGTGTGTGTGTGTGTGTGTGTGTGTATAACTGAGTCACTTTGCTGTGTGGCAGAAACTCACACGACATTAAAAATCAACTAGACTTCAATAAGTTTTTCAAAGGGTAGACTGACTACCTGCTGTTCCTTTTTACCAATGACTGTGTGAAATAATGCCACAGGGTGGGCTCCACATCACAGAGACAAGCACGAGAAAGCAAGAGTACACAAGGTCACAGGTGCTGCAAGTGTCAGCAAGTCCAAGGTCCAAAGCTGCATGTCTGGCAGGTGTCGTTATACCGAGAAGTATATAAACCGGAGAAGCAGAAGAACACCTCTTAGCGTGGCTCTACTTTGATTCCATGTCTCACTGGACTGTGGGTCGATCATATCCCCGGAAGCCAAACGTGTACAGACAAGAGAAGCCTGAGGGGGCTGCCAGCTCTGGGTTCTGGCATCAGGTCCCAGACCCTGGGGTCTTGAAGCACCCCTCTGCACCCCCAAGGGAGGGCATCCAGGCTTGCCATTGGCAGTAAGGCCCTCTTTTTCTATCTAGATGGGGACCTGGTGGGAAGTTTTCTGTTTCTTGGTGATGGGGGAATAAACACAGCATCTGTACGTTTCTGAAGATGAAGGGAAAATCCATCCTTACAAATGCCCTGTGTTCCCCAGGAGCGGCTGGAGAAACAGCCCTGCAGTTCCAAACACACAGACGATTATAAACACCCACAGGAACACCCTGTCTACCACCATGGCCACGTATTTCCAGTCGTCCTCTAAGACAAAATGTCAAGCATCTGTAAAAACTGAAAACCATGGGAGATAAGCTCTGTTTCATAAATAAGCTGCTTCCTTTGCACAGATTTGCCGACAATTTTAAAGCAAGTATCCCGACGATTCTGGTTAACCCATGTCTCCTCCATACTGTACACAGAGAACATCTGTTTGTCTGCAGATGGAGGGTGTGTGTACGCCATCAGTCCTGGGGCAGAGGGCTGCAGAGTTAGCAGGCTTCTGCGGGGCTCACTGGGCTCTCCTGACTGCAACTGTGTGTGTGTGTGTGTGTGTGTGTAAATCGCTCAGTCATGTCTGATTCTTTGCGACCCCGTGGACTGTAGCCTGCCAGCTTCCTCTGTCTGTGGGATTTTCCAGGCAAGAATACTGGAGTGGGTTGTCATTCCCTTCTCCAGCCTGGTTGCAAGTAGCAGCCCTGAAAGAGCTGCTCAGATTGCTCCATTCTCGCATTAACTGAGAAAAAAACACAATCTGAAAGTTGAGAATTAATTTATTTTTAATTGGAGGAAAATTGCTTTACAATATTGTGTTGGTTTCTGTTGTACAGCAACTCGAATCAGTCATAATTATATAAAAGTAAGGCTCTCCCTCTTGAACCTCCCTCCCATCCCCTTGAGAGTTCTGTTCTATTCGGTGGATCTTCTGAGGGCTTCAAGCCTGGGAAGCAGCCTCTGAGATGGCTCTGAGGGACTGCCCTGAAGAGGTAAGGGAGGAGCCAGGATAATAGGGAGATTTTGTAACAAAGTCCAGGTAGTCAGAGTATCAGAAGATGATGTTGCAGAACATTCTGCTGCATTTGCCTGCCACAGTCATCCTTTGATGTTTCAACTGCCTACTTTTTGTTGCAAAACCTCCTATATATCCTGGCTCCTCCCTACCCAATCTCCTGGGATAAATCATAATGGAAAAGAATATTTTAAAAGAATGTATATATGTATAACTGAGTCACTTTGCTGTACAGCAGAAACTAGCACAATGTTATAAGTCAACTATCCTTCAATTGTTTTTTAAGTTTTTAAAAAGATTACTGTTGATTAAGGAAAACCATACATCTCAAGTTAATGAATTTACTGCTTTTCTATAGGTGGGAAGAAGCAAGAGTCTGGGCTTACGGAAATCATTCCTTGGATGTGCACCTTAACTATCTAGGGCCAGTATCCCAATTTCTCTATCCTGAGGCCCCTCGGGGTGCACAGCTGGGGGTGATGGCAGTGACTGATGGCTTGATGGCTGCAGCATCCATTGTTAACTGATAGAGCAGGGACATTTTTCACCCACTCTCGTCATGAGCACCATGGAACCTCCTGGCCCTGCGGCAAGTCCAGGGTAAGCCCTGCAGGATGACGGTCCCCCATCAGGAGCCAGCAGCCCTCTAGACCCTGGCATCACACTAGTGTGGAGAATTCCTTACATCTCTCCTGCCCTTCCTGCTCCCAACCTCCAAGAGCCCTGCCGGGCGGTGCTGAAGTCAGAGAAACTGTCCCCTGGGTTTGACGAAGGTGTCCTCACAGAAGGGAGTCCCAGGCTCGCCTGCTCCTGACACAAGCCCCCCTCCACCTGTGTGACACGTACTCAGTGTCCTCCCTGGTCCCAATGGGCGAACTTTAGGTCTGCGATGTCCTTTCGTCAGGAGATATGGACGCTGGCAGCTGCCATCAGGTCAGACCCAGACCCCTGGCATGAGTTTTCAGAGGCGCCTAGCTAGTCACCGTGATGGAATGGAAAGTTGGCATACATTTCTTGAGCTCTCTCTTTGGAGTATGGGGAGGTCTGTCCTGCTATAGTTAGGCCCTGGGCAGCAGGAGCCGCCGGAGTTGATGCTAAAAATATCCCCGAAGCTCATTCAACCTGCACCTGGATCCCTGTCAGGTCTAGTGAGTGCGATTGGAGCTGTAGCATTCCGTCCTGTCCCTCGGCTGGCTCTTCCCTCTCCCAGCCTTCCTTAAGCAGGGGCGCTCAGTCTAACTAACCGAGACTGCCCTGAGTGTTTATTTTAACCAGATTTCACTTGAGTTGACATTTCTGGAGGCAAAGATTTGCTCTGAGGCTACCCCTCACCCCATCCCTTCACCAGGGCAGTTCACCCATAACTGCAGCCTCACAGAGCTGGATCTCAGGGCACCCACTCTCCGGCTGTCTTACAAACAGAACTCACACTGGAGTTCTGACTAAGGTTCTACGCAGGGCCCCTAGGACTGCCGCGGGTGGACAGGCTAGAGAACTCACGCATTTACCTCCTTTGTCTCATTTTGGTTCTTCATGTTTTCCGCTATGAAATGAACATTGTCGATGACGTCCTTGACTTCAGGCAAGAGCTCCGAATTTTCAGCCACCCACTGTAAAGGCTGATGACTTAATCTTTGGCTGACGGCAGGTTCCCCGGATCTGCGACAGTGGCAGCATTCCTTAAGACATCTGGGCTCTTTGTGATGATTAAACTTGACTTTGGCAGGCCTGCTGGAGACTCCTTTGGGGCTCCCATCAGCTCCTGCCTCCTTCATCTTGTCCAGAGGCCTCTTCATCATCAGGATCTGGGGCAACAGCCGGAGGAAGACCGCCTTCATCCACGTGGGCATGTCGTGAGTGGCCGGGGTGCGATGTTCAGCACAAACACTGTCACCCCGATGGACAGGGTGACGAAGGCCACAGTGAAGAGCAGGGACTCGCCCACCAGGGGGATCACGAGGGACCTGGACGGGATGGTTTCTGTGATCACCGGCAAAAATACAGTCAGGGGAGCAGCACGGAGACGCACAGCGTCACCTTTTCACCACAGTCAGAAGGGAGGCAGAAGACCAGCTCGGTAAAAAGTGAGATAAACAGACAGGGGTGATCAGATTGACGGCGTAAAACATCGGCAGTCTCCTGACATAGAAAGAGTAGCTGATGTCCGTGTATATCTCTCACAGCAGTTGTACTTTATGTGATGCTTGTAGCCAGAAGCGTCGACAACTTCCCACTCACTGTTCTCCCAAAACTCGTTCATGTCCACTTTAGAGCCAACGATTAGAAGGTAAATTTCAGCTTTGTCCTAAGTCCAGGAACCGAATCTCAGGGAACAATTTTGATGGTCAAAAGGGAAGAAAGTGATGTCCATAGGACAGGAACTCTTAAAAATCGCTGGTGGAGTCCACGTTATCATGCCATCGTGTTTAAGAAGAGCTTTTGTCTTGCCTTCGACTTGGAAGTCGCCGACCGCACTGCAAAGCAAATCAGACACCGTTAGTGACTCCCCCGTGCTTCGGGTCCGCCTGCACCAAAGGCAGCTTTGGAGAAAGACTGGCTGTCAGGTGCACATACTTGTAGAGAACAATGTCAGGCTTCCAGATCATCTCGGCAGGAACACGGAGAGTCTCAATGCCGTCATATTCCGTGGGGTCCCAATGCAGTTTATAATCATTCCAGATCTAAAGGAAATAGTTTTTAAAATTCTTCACTTACTTCTAATATGTTAATCCTATATTTGTTCAACAGTTTTTTGAAAAGGTTTTTATTTGAAGAGTACATGGTTTAATCAGTCATTCCCTCTGATTCTTCCTTTTGCTCTTAATCTTTTATGCAGACTTTCAATAAACCTATCATCATACTACCTTTTACGATTAGAAGCCAACTGTTACTAGAGATTGAACATAGTTCTTGGAATGTGGAAATGCACAATGCAGGAGACCCTGGTTTGATTCCTGAGTTGGGAAGATCCACTGGGAGAAGGGATAGGCTACCCACTCCGGTATTCTTGGGCTTCCCTGGTGGCTCAGTTGGTAAAGAATCCACCTGCAATGTGGGAGACCTGGGTTCAATCCCTGGGTTGGGAAGATTGAAGGGAAAAACTAACCCACTCCAGTATTCTGGCCTGGAGAATTCCATGGACTATGTCGCAAAGAGTCGGACATGACTGAGCGACTTTCACTTTACTTTGGTTTCTAACAAAAGCTGGGAGATTAAACTCAAGGGGAACAAGGTGGCTGAGCTGATTGGGGCAAAAATAGGTCATCCACTAGATATGTATCTATTGATTGTTGATTAGCTGGTCAAGTTTATAGACTCAGTTTCCACATTCCATAGACTATGTTCAGTCTCTAGTAGCAATCCATCTCTAATCATAAAAAGATAATAGAATGATAGGTTTATTACAAAGTGTGCATAAAATATTAAGAGAAAAAGGAAGAATAAGATGGCATGACTGATTAAACCAAATAGTGGGAATCTAAGACAGAGCAGAATCAAAGAGTGGGTAAGCATCTGGCTCTGGAGCTCAAGATACAAGCAAAAATAGGAGACCTGAGAGCGGAAATCTTCAAAGGACAGAGTCAGTGAGAACTTTGTCACTAGCTTCTGCACCTGAAGCTTGCAGCCAGGCAGTTGTTACCAGATTGAACTTTGGGCTTTGGAGATAGATAACATTTTATACTGTCATAAACTGGAGATGGAAAGAGGGAGTGCTAGTGGATTTTATCCACCGGACATTATTAAACTGGCATGTCAGTGACACAGTTCCCAGAGGAAAGGAAGTGACACAGACACATACGTGACGTAACCGCAAGTTGGTTTCCATGATCTGGTTCACTTCATCCTGGGAAGAGGAAACAGTGTTTTTAGCCCCAAATGTACCTGCTGATAGAAGTGGATCTTAGAGCAAAAATCACAACTGGAAAGACCTGAGCTAGTCCGTGCTGATGGAGGAAAGCAAAGAAGACTGAGAAGGCAACTTACAAAAATCAGCCAAAAATACACTATCTCCACACCGGTCTCCACCCTGTTGACTTCAAAGGGAAATGTGGCTTTACTGCTCTCTTTCAAATCCGACTGAAGCTTCGCTTTTTCTGTGAAGGCTTTCTGACCTCTGCAGCCCACAAAGCCTTCTGATCTCGTGAAAGGAAAGAAGGGAGAGAATGGAGGGGGGGGGCATCCAGCAGGTGGTGGAGGGCATCACTGCTTTTGTGATCTTCCCCAGCCGTGCCCCAGCACCCTCTGGGCTCTCAGTCCTGAGTCCAGCCACCTCTCGAGGTGTCAGCTCAGCTCATCATGGAGCCTTCTAGCTGGATCCTGCCACTCCCCACCACACATCTGCCACTCCCGCCCAAGCCACTGCCGATTGCTTCACTCATTCATTAACAAGTATTTATTAAGTACCTACTATGTGCTCTATAAATGCTGGGGTTACAGAAATCACCAGTATTGGAAAACACCCCTACCTATGTGTGTCTAACGGAGGAGGGGATGACAACCCACTCCAGTATTCTTGCCTGGGAAATCCCATGGACAGAGGAACCTGGTGGGCTACAATCCATGCAAACAGTCAGACACGACTAAGCGACAAACACACATGTGTGTATCTAAGCTATTATCTGGGGAGACAGAAAATAAGAAATAGACATATGATACAATGTAAGATGCTTCCCTGGTGGTTCAGATGGTAAAGAATCTGCCTGCAATGCAAGAGACCCATGTTCGATCCCTGAGTTGGAAAGATCCCCTGGAAAAGGCAATGGTAACCCACTCAGCGTTCTTGTCTGGAGAATCCCTATGGACAGAGGAGCCTGGCGGGCTACAGTCCATGGGGTCACAAACGGTCAGACACGACTGAGCAACTAACACACACACACACATAATGTAAGACAGTGATAAGTCCTCCAGGAAAAAATAAAGAGGGATTGAGTGGTGTGTGTGTGTGTGTGTGCGCGCGCACGTGCATACACATTTCTTTTAGACAGGGTAAAGCAGGAGGGCTTCTCTGAGGAGATGGTTTCAGTAAGTACCTAAATGACCTGCAAAGGGTCACAGAGCTCTCTGGAAGAAACGCATTCCAGGCTGACATCCCAAATATAATGTGTTCCTAGTAGCTACTGCCTCCCAGTGGAGTAGCTACCACAGACACATCCAGAACCTCACAGTGTGACGCTAGGAGGCTGTTGATGGTCACCAGTGCCAGCAGTGGGTTCCCGACGCTTACCAACGTTTCTCCCACAGACACATGAGCACCTTCCAGAGAGAACAGCTCACCACTGAGGGAGCGGTAGCCAAGGTTAGACACCAGCCCACTGTCATTCGCTGAGCTGCTCTGCAGCTCCCCATGCTCCCGAGAAAACGCTACATGGAGACCTCATCAGCTTCCTCCTTCGAAAAGGTTTGTGTCAAGTCACGGTAAGCCCCAGGGTTTTCAAAGGAGTTTCCTTAACGGCTTTCTATTGGTCAGAGCAGGCAAAGAAATAGACTATACTTGTCCATGAGTTTACAATTACCCAAGTCTAAGGACAGTGCCTTCTGCTCATAGGAGGGTCACCTTGTGACCTGCAGATTCCAGCAGGGGCCGTGTCAATAAATCCATCGGCTGTCAGTCAGGAGCGGACTAGCTCTGCATTCCAGGAAGGTCTCAGAGGTAACAGTTATAAACATCTTCCAAAGACTGCTTCCTCTCTGTCCACTAATATACTGTTCAGAGAACCAGAGCACACTGTGGACTAGAACGTTGTGTTCAGAGAATTAAAATCAGCCGGCAATATCATCCAGCATCCCTTCTTCCCATCTGTACTTCCACATCCTGGAGCTGCAGGTGATGTGGGCCTGTTTCATGGAGGGTAGACATCCCCAGAGATTTCAGCCACATTTATGCATCAGGACCTGGTCGGGAAAGTCTCATTCTCCACCCAGCGTCAGACCACACCAATGGCCATGGGAACTGCTATCAGACAGTGTGGGCGAAGGAGGCCCAGACCCCACAACGCCACCCCACATTCTTGGAACCATCACCCTGTGTCTCTCTCTTGGGAAAATAAATGAGTTGACACCGTGATTGAATTAAAGGATGGGAATTACAATTTTAAGTGGACTTGATTCTGGAGCAGCAGCAACAAGTTCAGAGGCTGAGATCAGAAAGGCCAGGTGGGCTACGTTTTGAAATCCTTCAGGTTTGTCATTTCAGGTATGCCAGGCCACCAAAAACACAGGCCAGGGGCTCTGTCCTGGCTCCGAGGGGGGCAGTAGAAACACTCCTATTCTGAAGATCCTTCAGCAGTAAACTTTGCGGCCATGGTCATTCTATGCAGCAGCAAACACCCTTCTGTGTAGAGCTCTCTGGTGCTCTAAGGCCAAGCATGAGGCTCAGACAGCAGCAGACGGCCTAGAATCTTCTAGAAGGGAGCTGGTAATTGCACGCCTGGGCTTTATTGCATCACAGTCACCCTCAGGCCTCCCCATGACTCAGTGGGAACCATGCATATGGCCCACAGGGACTTATGGTGCTCCGCATGAGAACAGGTAGCCGCCAAAATACTAATTAGGACTGTGATAGCAATATCGGACAAAGTAACTCAGAGGAAAAAAATTTCTAAAGACAAAAAGGGACATTAAGTAATGACAGAAGATTTAATCCTACAGGAAGACCTACTGACCCGAACTGTATGCACCAAAAACAGAATAATATGAAGCAGAAACTGATAGAGCTGAAAGAAGAAACAGATAAACCCCCAGTTATAGTTAGAGATTCCCAGCAGCCAAGAGAATTACTTGACAGAAATCAGCCAAAATAGGGAAAAATCTGAACAACAGGATTACCGATGTATATAGACACGCCACTCAAAAACAGCAGAATACACCCTTTTTCAAGCATGAATGGAATTTTAACCAAGATAGATTATATCCTTATCATAAGCCATCAAACAAACCTCAAAAATGTTAAAAGGTTGGAATCATAGTGCGCTTCTTACCATAAAGGAATCAAACTAGAAATCAATAACAAAAAGACAACAGGGAAGTCTCTAAATCCATGGAAATTAAATTTCTAAATAATCCATGAGTCAAAGAGAAGGTCTCAAAGGGAAGCTTTTGAAATACATAGAAATGAGTGGGAACAAAACCATAATATATCAAAATATGAAGAACACAGATAAAAACAGTTCTGAGAATAAAATTTGCAGCTAAATGCTTACATTAAAAATGAGAAAGTGGGAAGTTGGGGCTAGCAGAAGTAGTTTATTCAGTATAGAATGAATAAGCAACAGATTCTACGGTATAGCATAATCGCCTATGAAAATCATAGTGGAAAATAACATTTTTAATGTATATATATATAATATGTATCTAACTGAATCACTTTGCTATACAACAGAAATTAATACAGCATTTTAACATTTATTAAAGGAATGAGTGGGGGCTTCCCTGGTGGCTCAGTGGTAAAGAATCCACTTGCTAGTGCAGGAGACACGGGTTCGATCCCTGATCAGGGATCGCAGATGGCAGATCGTGCGCCGCAACTACCTAGTCTGTGCTCCAGAGCCCGTGAGCCACAGCTGCTGAAGCCGACTCACCCTAGAGCCCGTGCTCCACAGCAGAGAAACCACCCCCGTGAGAAGCCCTCGCACCATAACTAGAGTAACCCCTGCTAGCCGCAACTAGAGACAAGCTCGAGCAGCAATGAAGCCTAAATGAATAAGTTTATTTAGCACAGTCAAAAATAAATAAGTGCGTAAAATCATTTTAAATAAAGGAACCAATGGACTCAATGATAATTAAAAAAAATAAAAAGAATGAGTGATCCCATCTAGATGGGAGAAAACATCTGGCTTATTTTTTAAAATCAGTGTTTACCAGCATATACACACTTCCAGCCAGGGCCAGAAGCCAGAGGAGGGGCGAGGATCAGCCCAGCCCCCTGGGAAGCATGGGCTGGAGAAGCACGGTGGGTGGGCCCAAGACTTCACATCCTTATCCGAGGACTTCCCCCTAGGCGCACGTGGAGCCACCACCGTTTCTCCCAAGCAAAGCTGAGCAGAAGGAGGACTCCTCCCTGTCTGGGGCTGCCCCCCACCCCTGTCCATGTGCCGTCTGTCTGTACACCACTGTCTCACAGATGCTCTGCATGCCCCTCAGGAGCCTGCCTATCCCTAGAATTTGGTCCACGTCCAGAGCCTCGTGACAGCCCACCCCTGCCACACCTTAGAGTCCAGAACCCACCCAATACTGGGGCACAAGGCCCCACACCTCCTCTGCAGCACCTAGGTGCCAAGATGTTCAAAACAAGGAACTCTCGTCCTCCCTGCCCTTGAACAGGGTACCAATTAATTTAAGGGAAGACCTCCAAACACCCATCTGCTTCTCAGGACTTGATGGGACCCTGTATAAAAGAAAGTGAATTTTTCCTTTATTCTGTAATACAGGAGACTTAGAGAAATTCATCTGTAGAGTAAAGCAGGCATGAGCGTTGGGGTTAAACAGGCTTGACGGAACTGCAGAGCTGCCATCTGTGATCACGTGTCGTTGGGAACGTGGCTGACCTGAGCTTCTGTCTCCCCAGCTATAAGATGCAAACGACAACCGCGAAATGTAGACACTGGTACATAATAGGTGCACAACGAAGTCAACTCCTTTTGTATTCCCCCTTCAACTGCCCCTCCTTCGCCTCTTGGCTTCATAAACTGGTTCGGAGAGCATTTCCAGAAATACACTACCTTAACAGAAATAAATATATTACTTTGCCAACAAAGGTCTGTCTAGTCAAAGCTATGGTTTTTCCAGTGGTCATGTATGGATGTGAGAGTTGGACTATAAAGAAAGCTGAGCACCAAAGAATTGATGCTTTTGAACTGTGGTGTTGGGTAAGACTCTTGAGAGTCCCTTGGATGGCAAGGAGATCCAACCAGTCCATCCTAAAGGAAATCAGTCCTGAATATTCATTGGAAGGACTGATGCTAAAGCTGAAACTCCAATACTCTGGCCACCTGTTGTGAAGAACTGACTCATTTGAAAAGACCCTGATGTTTGGAAAGATTGAAGGTGGGAGGAGAAGGGGACGACAGAGGATGAGATAGTTGGATGGCATCACCAACTCAATGGACATGAGTTTGAGTAAACTCTGGGAGTTGGTGATGGACAGGGAAGCCTGGCGTGCTGTAGTCCATGGGGTCGCAAAGAGTCAGGCATGACTGAGCAACTGAATTGAACTGAACAGAAATAACGACAGCATCCTCGGGGGAGTAGATCCCTTGCAATGGGCCAGCTTTGAAGGGCAGGCACTTCGTAGATTCTTGTTTGTTCCTTTTTTTTTTAAGTTTTTGCTTTTTTTTTTGGCTGAGCCACATGGTTTGTGGGATCTTAGTTTCCCGACCTGAGAGCAAACCTGGGCCCTTGGAGTCCAGCATGGAATACTGCCCACTGGACTGCCAGAGAATTCCTTTAAATCCCTTTATTTACCCCCATGCAGTGAGTGGGAATTGCTCGGACCCCTCAGAATTGGAGCCCTTTGAGGCCATGTGGTATGTGGTGACCCCCTCGCACTTACCACGTCGGCCAGCTGCGTGATGGCCACTTCAAAATACTCGGTGATCGGGTCGGAAACGTTCTCCATGGGCCTGATGAACTGATTATAATGAGCAAACAGCTTGTGAAAGAGCCTCTCCTCTGACGCGCAGCCTGCACAGCCTTGGGGCCAAACAGAGAAGCAGAGAACGTGCGGGCGGGGAGGTTCCAGGGCCTTCCCTCCCCAGGAGGCGGGCAGGGCATCAGCATCCCCCAGGATGTCACAGGGCCCTCTTGGCCGGGCTCCTCGCCTTTGTCATGGAGATGACAAGAGTAGGGCCTGCATCTCAGGACTGCTGAGAGGGTAAACAAAGCGATGCTGGGAAGAGCACTTCCAAGTGGGGGGTCTGCTCCATCGCTGAACAGAACTCACCATCTCGCTGATCTAGTAATTACAGTCCTGAACTTCCCTGGTGGTTCAGTGTAACGGTAAGACTCTTCCTGCCAATGCAGGGGACCTGAGTTCGATCCCTGGTCTGGGAAGATCCTGCATGCCATGAGGTAACTAAGCCTGTGGCCACAACTACTGAAGCCTGTGTGCCCTAGAGTCTGTGCTCCACGCCAGGAGCCCACACAGTTAGAGCAAGCCCACACACAGCAGTGAGGACCCAGCGCTGCCAAAAATCAATTCATGAATTAAATTAAAAAAAAAAAAGAGAGAGAAGTCCAGCTCTTTCTTGTCAGAAGACTGACCTGACTGGCCTTTGTTTCTACAACCGGAAGGGTGTGTAGCTGGGGAAACTTCATCAAACAAACTCAAATAGCCATCAGGTTTATAAGGGTCTTAAGCCCTCCTCCTTTTTGAAATCAACTTCAGTTATCTTGGAGATGTGTGAACGTGCAAAGTTTCTAAGGAAAATTTTGCTGGAAATATTTTTTAAGGAACCCCCAAAGTTCTCAAGCAATAGCTCTTTCCGTCATTCAGTTTCGGACAATAATGTAATCATTTTTTTTTGTATTTTCCCAAGAAATCATTAAATGTAGGTTGCTTGCCTTCATTTGACATAATTCATCTCATTAAGGCCATTTTCCTATTTTTCCTCATAGAAGTCAAATTTCATACCTGAAATATTAGGCTATAAATTTCCCAAAAGGATTTATGTCCTGAAAGAAAAAAAAAATTTAAGGGGTTGCACAACTTACTAGGCAAAAACAGATGAAATGGTAGCTGTTATACTGCTGAATAAAAACTGTTCTTCGCCAAATGCATTTGGAAACATGGAAACATTTAGATTTCAGTGGGAAAGAGCAATATTTTTTCTTGAATTTTTTGTTTTGTCTTGGGGTATAACCGATTAAAAATGTTGTGATAGATTCGGGTGAACAGCGAAGGGACTCAGCCATCCATATCCATGTATCCATCCTCCCCTAAACAACTTTCCCATCCAGGCTGCCACAGAACACTGAGCAGAGCTCCGTGTACTATACAGTAGATCCTCGTTGGTTATCGATTTTAAATATAGCTGTGTCCATATACATGTCCATCTCAAACTCCCTAACTACCCCTTCCTCTAGGCAACAATGAGTTTGTTCTGTAAGTCTGTTGAGATAGGAAAGAACAATTTTAGACATAAGCCATCATTGTCTGCCATCTTTATTAATAATGATAGAGATATTTCTCCATAAAACAGCTAATACAAAAATCCCCCTGTTCCCTATTTTCCTCCTTTAAGATTTTACTTTTCTTTAGAGACATTTCAGATGAACCCTCCATGAATCAACAAGCAAATCCCTGCGAAGCCACCCACAAGTGGAGGTGTGGCTTTGCAGACATGGACAGAGCAGCAGCTGTCTGTTTCTAAGTCCTAACTTTGAAAATGAATGACCTTCCTCTTGAGATGTACCCCAGGACAGGAATAGAACATATTTCCCAAAACAAAGGCAATTACCTACAAAATGGAAGGCTTCATAGATTGAGAAATAGTATCGGCTAATAAACCACAGTTTTGAAAAAACATATAAATACAGAAAAAGAAATTGAATACATCCATGGAAAAGATAGACAGGAAACTGTACAATTGTTACTGTTGTGTATTTTTATTAGGAAAATAAAATAAACTATGGTTTACAATGTTTTCTTGTCCTCCCCATCCCATTCCCCCCAATCTCATTTTACATGTTAAGTCAACCAATTAAAAATGAATAGGTTACTTAACAGCTGTCTGAGGAGTAACTCCTGTACAAACACTCTGCATATTTATCCATGGACTATCCCATCTCTGCTCAGTGGCGCACAAATAGAAGTATATATACACGCAGCTAAAAAGGGAATATGAGAAAAAGCAGAAATAAAACCTACCTTTAAAGCATAGTGCAAATACACACCACCAGACACGCAGGGGCAGCATAATTAAAACACTCTGATTTCTTGTCCCAGTCAAAGGATTATGGAAAACAAAGAGCTATCAGCCAGCCACTCACACTGGACTTTAAATCACCAGAGTCCACTGCAGTCCAAGTGCCTTCCATGAGATGAAAACCTTCACAAATATAACACGGCCGTTCCCAGTATCAGAGGCTGAAGCCAACCAAAAGGGCAAACCCAAAGGACTCAATCTGATATCGGATGAGTCATCTCATCTCCTGACACCCTAGATCGCTTCTCGTGCAGGAGCGAAGAGGAGGAGAAGCAGGAGGGGCGGCTGGGCAGACAGCCCCGAGGAGGGATAGAAAACTCTGTTGTGGTTAGTGCATCTTTGCCGAGCATCTGTTCCCAGCCACGGTCCTGAGGACAGCGAAGACACCTTTCCAGAGCTGCAGCTGTAGGGAAAGTGCCTGCCAGGTCCCGGTGCGTGTATTCTGATTCACCGCGTTCTCTAGCCCATCGGGGCTTAACCTTGTTACCAGAAAACGTTCTAAAATAGGAGTCCCTGATAGGTGTGGCTCTGGGAGAACAGAATTAATTTGGTTTTGTCTGACTTCTAGTGCCTGGTCCTTCTGAGCTCAGAGATTGTCCTACAGGGACTAGAGATCAACCTCCCGAGAAGGAGACGAATGAATACTGAACACAGGAGGCCGGCTGGACTGTTCTACGTTTATTTAGACATCCTTGTCACCAGTTCATTTTCTTATCATTCGCTTCTTTCCTCTGTAAGTTGTGTCAATAACTTTCCGATGAATTATGCTTTCTGGCCAGATTTTGGAGTTGGTTAAGGGTGAGTTAGCAGAAAATGGGAAGACAACCTACAGAATGGGGGAATTTATTGGCAAATCAAATAAGGGGTTCGTATCCAAAATATGTAAGGAACTCATAAAACTCAAGCGCAAATGAATAAATCCCAGTTGAGAAATAGTCAAAGGACCTGAATAGACGTTTTTCCTAAGACACAGATGGCCAACGGGTATATGAAACGGGGCTCAGCCTCACTAATCACCAGGAAGTGTGAATCTAACCACAGAGAGGTATCACCTCCTACCTACCAAGATGATGTTGTAAGAACACAAGAGATAACCAGTTAGTGGAGAAAAGGGGATCCCGGTACAGTGTTTAGAGTGTAAATTGGTGCAGCCACTCTGGAAAACAGTAGAAAGGCTCCTCAAAAAATTAAAACTAGGACTACCATGTGATCTAACAATCTCACCTCTGGGAATATATCCAAAGGAAATGAAAGAATTTCTCAGAGCAATATCTGAACTCCCATGGTCGTTGCAGCATTATTATTCACAAGATATGAAGACAACCTGCTGTCCCGTGATGGATGAATGAAGAAGTTGTGATACACATATATGTGTGTATATAACAGAATATTATTCAGCCATGCAAAAGAAGGAAATCCATTTGCGACAACATGGGTGAACCTGGAGAGGTTGAGCTCAGTGAAATAAGCCAGAGGCAGACAAATACTGTATGATTTCATGTGCATGTAGAATCTAAAAAATTCCAGACTTGTAGAAGCAGAGCATAGAATGGCATGATGATAGGAAGTGGGATAGGGGTGGTGGGACGCTGTTAGTCGAAGGGCAGCAGCTTTCAGTCATAGATGGGTAAGTGCCAGTGATCTAATGTATAGCACAGTGACTACGGTTACCATATCTTTGAAATTTGCGAAGAAGATAGATCTCAAGTGTTCTTACCACCCCCTCAGCACAAACGGATCATGATGATGTGAGAGATGCGTTAGCCTAAGCGTGGTGCTCATCTCACAATATAACATATGTCAAATCGTCACTTTGAACACCTGAAGTATACACCACTTTCTATTGGTCAATTACACCTCACGAAAGCTGAGGGAAAAGAAAAGAAGTAAGACAGAAGATGATGCCCCAGGGTCCTCCCACCCAAGCATTCCATGACATCATCACGGAAACCACACTCAGCAACTGTGCAGACTTTAGACTAACGGTTTCCCTCACAATGACACTGGCCTTGAATCTCCGGCAAGAACGATCGTTTCTTTAGCAGGTGCTGGGCTGGGTGCCTCAGATGTCACCTTAAGATGTTCGTCAGTCTCCTTGAAACACAGGGGCTTTTGTCCTTTGCCCACATGTAGTGAGGAGTTTGCAGAAAAAGTATCTGGATAACACTTTACTGTGATGGATGAAAAGCCGTCACATACCCCAAAATGGGGCTATGCCTCTCTAGTTTTTAGGGTAAAACCCAAACCAGGTTGGCTATTTTCAAAGCACCAACAACATTCCCTACTATTTCTATTTCTCAGGCTTTGATGGATTTGTCCTTCATACTTTCTAACAGATACACACTGCAGTCTCGCAGGAAAACTGATATCTCACGTCTTTTGTTTGGTCCAACCATCCCTCTTTGTAGCCATCCCCTGTCAGCTTAAAGAGCCCCTCTAGAGGAAGGATTCTGATGGGATTCATCCAGAATCAGCCTTTCTTTCTTCCAGGAGCATGCAGACATCTGTCTCCGGTGCTAAGGTGCAGAGTCGGGGATGGGGCGACTTTGTGGGTGGGAGGGCGCCACAGAGGGACCTCGCCAGGGGTGAAGGAGGCAGAAGAAAGAACACGGACTTAAGAGTCAGACAGATTTGGATTCTGGCCCCAGTACTTAGCATCCCCTGAGACCTGCCATCATCAGAAGGATGTGATTAAATTTGGTAACTAAATCCTTTAATCTCTCTCTACCCAATTTTTCATGGAATTTTTACTCATTCTCTTACCGGTACAAATAAGTAACACGATTAAGTGAATCTAAACCCGGAACATATTTTAAATATATTTTTAAAAATATTTCTTAAAATGTTTAAAATATTTTAAAATATATTTTAAATATTTTCAGGAAGAGTATATTTTAAAAGCTTGTAAAGTAAATGCATTCTCCCACTCAAAGAAAATGTTTAAACTATACCCTCACTATCAGAAAAACGCTTGAATTTTGTCATTGAATTATGGACTTCAAAACATTTTTGAAAATTACAGAGAAAGAGGCTAAGACCAAGCATACAGGGGAAAACAAGCACACTTTCAAAAAAAATTTTTTTTAATTCAAGTAATAAAAGTTTAAAGACAGTGTGTCTTTTCCTGATGTTGCTGCACCGTTTCAACTTCACCTCTGTGATTAGTTTTTGCTTCACCTTGTTGAACCAGCTGAAAGTTTCACGTTACTGATCATGGTTTATGGAGGTGGAAAGGCTGCCTGGAGGTGGGAGGTTAATTAACGTGGGAAGAGCTAGGGTGTTTCTTCTTCCCCCACTTAACCTGCACCCCATCACCTCCTCCTTCCTCTTGGCCAGTTCCAAAGGGAAAAAGGAAGAAGATGTGGATCTTAACTTTCTTCAAGACGATGAATATCTGATAAAGACTGTGAATTCTATGCCCCTACCCATGTGCATCAAACACCATGTGTCATATAATTCCCAGGGGTTCCAGACCTATGGAGGCAGCCCTGGGTAGAGGCAACCGCAACTGGTTCCATCATTTTCCCAGGATCTGTCCCCAGTCACTCCGCATCCTCCCTTTTCCTTTTTTTGGGTTGTTGTTGTTATTTAGTGACATGTTATTTAGCCGGGCAGGCTCCTCTGTCCGTCGGATTTTCCAGGCAAGAATACTGGAGTGGGTTGCATTCCCTTCTCCAGGGGATCTTCCCAACCCAAGGATTGAACCTGGGTCTCCTGCACTGCAGGCAGATTGTTTACTAACTGAGCTACCAGGGAAGCCCTTATATTATTCTAAATGTTTATTAATATTTATTAATTTTATTTGTAAATAAATTTATTTATAAATAAAATATTTATTAATATTCTCCTTATAGAATGTGTGTCACCATTTTGAGCACCGTTGTTAATATCATTGCAGGTCTTGTTTGGGGCAAAATAATTTTAAGGGTTCAAAAAATGGCAGTTTATCTGAACAATATACATGACACCACAAGCCATGCAACATCTACACATTCTCTGTTTTCAGAATAACGTATTCTAAAGAGCTACTATGTCAGGAAATTAGGATTTCCCTGGTGGTCCAGCGGTTAAGACATCGAACTTCCATGGCAGGGGGCACGGGTTTAATCTGTGGTCACTGGGATTTTCCACATGGTGCAGCAAAAAAAGGGTTAGCACTTTAAAAAGCGAATGTGTCAGGAAATTGATAGGCTTCAGAGACTAATTTGTTGGCTTTCGTTTTGGATTTTATCTGTAGAAGCAAACTTCAATTTGGAGGTTTTCTTCGGGGGGTGGGGAAGTGATACTGGTTAATATGAAACTTTTTTATTAATATATTTTAAGCTTTTCCCTCCCTAGCTGCTAAATTAAAGCTATTGCCTCATTCTGCTCTACAAACAAAGGAAACTGTTTGATGTGGTTCTGTAAACTTGGTTGTGTTCTTATTTGAAGTCTCAGGGGTACGGGGCATAGAAATTGCATGAAGGACATTTCATTGGCCTTTTGCCCACTGCCAGTTCTCTTTAAACTCAAACGAGAAGACTCTTCAGTTGTCCCTAAAGAAACGTAAAGGAAATAACCCTTTAAACATGTATTATTTATAAATCCACTGCAGCAAAACATCTTCAATAATTTAATGATCCCATATGCTTGGCTTTGCTTTTTTTTTTAAACTGTCATTAAACACTCACGTGTTTAATATCCCTAGTCAGTAGCATTTCAAATCCACCCACCTTAACATTTCCTGCACAAGAAAAATAAAATAGCAAAAGAGTAATATTCAAATTATGTGGCCATTTTAGACCACAGGGAAACTTTCAATAAATAGCTCATAAAAGAGGTTCAAGTGAACTGTACAACGCCCACATTTTGTCCATGTAAATTTTAAGAAATAGAAAAAGTCTTAGAGCTTGGGCTGGGGTCAAGCAGTAAGAGTAGGTTGCTCGTTGCAATGTTCACATTGAATAACAGTGATGGCTCTCTCTCAGCACTTCCTATCCAATCACGGGGCTGAGCCCCACATCATCTCTGTTTTGCTTTAATCCACATGGCATTCCGCAGAAGTGAGGCCCAGTTTTGTTAAGTGAGGTCACTGGCACTCAGACAGTCGCAGCCACATGGCTGAGTTAGGATTCCAATCTAGGTCTGTCTAAATCTAGAGGTAATGCTTTCACCCTAAAACTACACTCCAGTGCTTTTAGATTCATGAATGCTTTATAAACCTGATGTGTTTTTAGAGGGTTGTTACTGAAAGGGGCCACGGTTAGCACTAATTTTGTTGTTATTCCCAGTGCGTCCCTCATGTGAGCTGGGACGGTCAAGGCGAATTTGTGCAGGGAGTTGAAATGATGGACACAGGACCAGACACGAGTGAAAGCCCAGGGGATTGCCCTGCTTAGGGCTCAGGTGATCTCCCTACTCCAGGAGTGTGGGGTTACGGCATTTCCATGTTTGGAGGTGCTGTTGCTGGCTGTGCTGTGAACACCACTAAGTACCATGCTCTTTCAGCCAGAGTGATTCCTGCCCAGGACACTGGGAATTTTCTAACTTCCCCAGACTTTTCACTACACTAAATGGGTAGCAATGATCTCTGGGTCTGACACAGGAGAAAGAAATGTGCTTGAATCATAAATGCCCTCAGAGGAAGAATCAGTTCAAGGTGACCACTGTCCTAGGGGCCAGCAGTTATGGTGCTAGAATGTATTCCACTACAGCAGATCCAGCTCTAAGATTAGAAATGGAAATAACAATACCAATTGGTATCAGTTTCCCAGGGGCTGCCATAAAAAATTACCATGAACTAGGGGGCTTTATAAGCCACTCCAGTACTCTTGCCTAGAAAATCGCATGGACAGAGGAGCCTGGTAGGCTGCAGTCCATGGAGTCGCTACTAGTCAGACACGACCGAGCGACTTCACTTTCACTTTTCACTTTCACACATTGGAGAAGGAAATGGCAACCCACTCCATTGTTCCTGCCTGGAGAATCCCAGGGACGGGGGAGCCTGGTGGGCTGCCATCTATGGGGTCACACAGAGTCGGACATGACTGAAGCGACTTAGCAGCAGCAGGGGGCTTCATATAAGCAGAAGTTTTTCTTTCATAAGTCCCGAGGCCAGCAGTCCAGAGTCAAGATATGGGCAGGAGCACACTTCCTCTGCAGGCTCGAGGGGAGGATCCATCCTCTCCTCCAGTTTCTGGGGGCTCCAGGTGTCCTTGGCTTGCGGCAGCATCGATCCACCCTCTGCCTCTGTCATGACATGGCCTTTTCCTGCCTGCCTGTGCCGTCTCCTTTTGGTCCCTTGTAAAGAAAGTGGTCATACAGTTTAGATCCTACTGGGTAATCCGGGCTAAGTCATCTCCAGATCCTTCACTTTAATCACATCTTGTAAAGACTTTCTCAAAAAAGGTCACATTTCAGGTGAATGGATGAAGAAAACGTGGTCCATGCATACAGTGGAATACCACTCAGCCATAAAAAGGATGAAGCAGTGCCATTTGCAGTAACATGGACGTAACTAGAGATTATCATAATAAATGAAGCAATTCAGATGAAGACAAGTACCATGTAATATTACTTATATGTGGAATCTAAAATACGATACAAACAAACCTACCTATGAAATGGAAACAGGAAACAGACATAGAGAAGTCTTGTGGTTACCAAGGGGAAGTGGGTTGGGAGAGGAATGGAGTTGGAGGTTGGGATTAGCAGATGCAAGCTTTTATGCAGAGTATGGATAAACAACAAGGTCCTACTGTATAGCACAGGGAACTATATTCAATATCTTGTGATAAAGTGTAATGGAAAAGAAAATATATATATATATATATATATATATATATAACTGAATCACTTTGCTGTACAGCAGAAATTAACACAACATTGCAAATCAACTACACTTTAATAAAAATAAATAAATTTTCAAGACGTTTCAGATTAATGATTTATAGCTAACAATAACAACCAATAAAACCCCACCGAAGATAGTCGCATTCACAGGTACTGGGGTCAGGACATGGACACATGTTTTAGGGGCCACCGTGTACCCCACTACAGCATCTCACAGGGTTGTGATGAGGATCTAATCAGAAATTGTATGTAATAGCAGCTACTGATGTACCACAGGGGCAACACACATTCACTTTCTTCTTTCATAAAGCAACATTTCCAGGTGTTCAACAGACCTGGGGGAGCAGTGGGAAGACCCAGGAAGCAAGAGTGCCTTTTCCCAGTGATACAGGTTTCTTATGCTTTCAAAGAAGAAAACCTGAAAACTCACTTAGATGACGGTTCCTGATGTAAATGCATGCTAAGTCGCTTCATCGGGTCCAACTCTTTGCAGCCCTATGGAGTGCAGCCTGCCAGCCTCCTCTGTCATGGTTCTCAAACATCTGAGCTCCTCAGAATCCAGGTGGGAAGACAGTCTTCAAAGGTCGGACTCTGGCCTCACCCTCAGATATTCTGATCCACAGGCCTGGGGTCGGGCCCAGAAACTGCATCTTTAAAAAGCTCCCAAGCTGATCCCAATGCAGGTGGTCAACCCCACTCCCCTGAGGAAGTCCTCCAGAGAGCTGCCAGAAGGCTCCACAGCCAATCCACAGAGCACATCTCTGATATTATAGAGTCAGACGTTTCTGGGACAGACACATCCCAGCACGTTTGTACATCACAAAGCAAAAACCTATTCTGAAGTTGCCATACAGGCTCCGTGTTGGAGGTGAAAAAAAGGCTCATTTGACTTCAGCATTGACCAAGTCCTACTACCTTCTGGCACAGTGACAGATACTGAAATATACCTATAGAAAATACATATTTATTTTTTCAAGTACCCATGGCACATATACAAAAATTGACCACCTACTATGGCTCAGCTGGTGAAGAATCCTCCTGCAATATGGGAGACCTGGGTTTGATCCCTGGGTTGGGAAGATCCCCTGGAGAAGGGAACAGCTACCCACTCCAGTATTCTGGCCTGGAGAATTCCATGGACTGTATAGTCCAAGGGGTTGCAAAGAGTCGGACACGACTAAGCGACTTTAAATGTAAAATGTAAATGTAAAATGACCTCTTATTAGGAACCAAAAGCATCTCAACAAGTAACAAAGAATATACACCATACAGAAGATTCTCTGTCCATGAAAAAGCAAAATAGAACATCATTGATTCCAAGATAATTCCCTCAATGTCCCTTTCTGGCAGGTGTTAAATCTTATCTCAGCCTTTTATTTTTTTAGACTGGGGACAGGTGAAACCTTTAAGGAACAGAGCTCTTAGGACTCAGGTGTCACCAGCTGGAGTATAACTGAGATCGTCTTAATCCCAGGTCCCGATGGCACAGTGACACCTGCCCCCAGCCATGCAGAGGGCCGCGTGCCCCCCAAGCCTGTCACCCCGGCTGCTGTCGGTGCTCCCTTAGGAGCTCAGCTGCCCCAGGCGTTCCTGCTGCTTTGCTGAGCTCGACTGTCTTCCCCAAAGCCAGAGCGGATCTGGGTCTGAGATCCTGGGAGATGGCTGGAGGGATGGGGCAGGGAGAGGGGCGCTAGGTAGAGAGTGCCCAAAGAGCCTTCCCCTCTGCTCTGGGCCCCAGCAGCAGCCTCCACCTGCAAAGCCTGTCACCTTCTATTCCGGAGCCCCCATAGCAGAACTCCTGCCTCTTTGTCACCCGAAAAAGGCCGAGGCCCCCGTGCCCGTCTGTGTCTGGGAAAGCTGGGCAGAGGGAGGCTGCCAGGAGACACGTGTCCAGAGGCAGCCGTGTGAAGAGACTGGAAGGGATGATCGGGAGGAGCGGGTATCCACGGCAAACACCGAAGTCCTCTCGGGGCAGACGGTGGGCCCCTGCCCACTCACCCACTATGCCAGCTCACAGATGAACTCTTCAGTTCAGTTGCTCAGTCGTGTCTGACTCTCTGCGACCCCATGGACTGCAGCACACTGGGCCTCCCTGTCCATCACCAACTCCCAGAGATTACCCAAACTCATGTCCTTGGAGTCGGTGATGCCATCGAACCATCTCATCCTCTGTCATCCCCTTCTCCTGCCTTCAATCTTGCCCAGCATCAGGGTCTTTTCCAATGAGTCAGTTCTTCGCATCAGGTGGCAAAGTATTGGAGGTTCAGTTTCAGCTTCAGCATCAGTCTTTCCAATGAACATTCAGGACTCTGAACACTCAGGATTCCAATGACTATTCAGAACTCTTAAAGGAGATCAAACCTGTGGGAAAGGAAGTGGACTGTGGCCCAAAAGAGGACATTAAGGCAGTGTGCTAGAGGTACCAGGTGGGGCTGAGAGATCTGCTGACATCTACCACCGGCCCCCTTCGCAGGGAGTCCCTGGTGGAGTAACTTTACCTGTCCAGGCTGCTGTTTCTCCTTAAGATGAGGTGACACAGCCAGATGGACACAAGGCCCCACAGAAACAAGAGCAGATACTTGGTGGTAACCTAGTGTGCTGGTGTTGTTACTAAATAGCCTGATGAAGTAGCCTTCTATTAGAAGGCATCAGAGCACTACTAAATCAATTCCACTTCTTCCCTTCCCTGGTGGCTCAGACAGTAAAGAATCTGCCAGCAATGCGGTTCGATCCCTGGGTTGGGAAGATCCCCTGGAGAAGGGAATGGCTACCCACTGCAGTATTCTTGCCTGGAGAATCCCAATGACAGAGGAGCCTGGTGGGCTACAGTTTATAGGGTCGCCCTAACACTTTACACTCTTCCCTAAACGTTACCTGGAGAGGGAATGATACCGGAGACTTATGAAGAATTGGTTATGGGAGTCGGTCATGCAACAGAGCTGTCAAGAATCACATCTAGAATGAGACCTTCCAAAAATGTAAGCAAATTAAATGAGCAGTATTAACGGTGTATTATGATCGGGCTTAAGTATTCCCAAAGCCCCCACCCAACCATGGCCTTGCAGGGTGATCAAAGAGAAGAAGCCATCCAAGCAGGTTCTAAAAATCATAAGAGCACACTTTCTATCAGTTGGTAACATCCAGATGCCCAGAAAAGCTAAAAGCAAACACACACACACACTGAAATGAATCAACCACAACGGTGTATCCCTTATCTGGCTCTGCCTTTTTTATGTCTTAGAGCTGCTGCTGCTGCTAATTCGCTTCAGTCGTGTCCGACTCCGTGCGACCCCATAGACGGCAGCCCACCAGGCTCCCCCGTCCCTGGGATTCCCCAGGAAAGAACACTGGAGTGGGTTGCCATTTCCTTCTCCAATGAATGAAAGTGAAAAGTGAAAGTGAAGTCGCTCAGTCGTGTCCAACTCTTAGCGATCCCATGGACTGCAGCCCACCAGGCTCTTCTGTCCATGGAATTTTCCAGGCAAGAGTACTTGAGTGGGTTGCCATTTCCTTCTCCAATGTCTCACAGCAGCCACCTTAAATCCTGAATTTTACCATTTAATTAAAATACTGTCTTGAGATGTATATTAAATCATGGTAAAGTTAATAACATTTCTTGAGAAAATACATAGAATAAGTCTGTTGAGGCAATAATAAAGTTGCATGCAGATTGCATGACTACTTATCACTTTGAATAGTTTAAAATTTCAGTTTCAAAGGTTGGAAACATTACAGAGGTGCCAGAATTTTCTCTGGAAAATTCACCAAATATCTCTCAAAGTGTTTTCAAGTTTGACTAATTTTGATTATATAACACTTAGATGGATACTTTCAACAGGGAAAAATGAGCTCCCTCAAAACTCTCATAAGGAAGGAGTCAGTGTTGCTATTTGAAGAAAGAAATATTGTTTTCCATCAGAGGACTATCATATACACTGTACGATTTTAAGTTTCCAAGTATTACGGTTGAATTATATATATCTTTTTCCCTTTGTTTCTGCCAGTTTTTTCATTTATTTTCGTGCTCTCTTACTAGATTCATATATGTTTTTTATTTGTTAGATTTCCATGATGGATTGGCCAGTTTCTATTTCTTAAATTTCCTTCTTTATCTCTGATAAAATTTTGTTTCAAAATCTATTTTGTCTGACGATAATATATCCACTCCAGTTGTATTTTGGTTGTTGTTTGCAGAGTATATCTTTTCTCTCTTTTGCTTTCAACCCATTTCTATCTTTGAATTTAAAATGCATCTCTTACAGACAGCACACGTTGGATCATGCTCTTTTTTATACAGGCTGACACTCTCTGCCTTTTGATTGGATTATTTAATCCATTCAGACCTCATGTTATCATTGGTATTACACCTGTCATTTGCTTTTTTCTTTCTATCATGTCCTTCATTGTCGTATTTTATATTAAGTGAATTTTTCTAATGTCACACTTAATTCCCTTTAATGATTTTTAAGCTATATTTTAAATTTATTTTCTTAGTGGTTGATTTAGAGCTTATAACATACAATTTAACTTGTCCTAACCTATTCAGATTTTTACTAACGTAATTCTAGTGATAAAGAAACTTTACTTCCATGTAGGCCCTGACTTGTTGGCTCCACCCTTCTGAAGTAGACTTTCTGTTACATTAAGCGAGGTGAGGAGCAGACGCTCAGAAATCTTTCTGTTTTTACCTCAACGCACCCCTCCTTTCGGAAGTGTCCAGCACCTCCAATTCCTGGCCTTTGTGGGGCCCTGCCAAGCCCACCGACCAAGGGCTTTCTCCACTGCTGGCTTGGGTTTCATTAATTAAGTTATCACCCATCTGTCTCTCATCTGGTTTCTAAAATGTTGTCCTTTCCCTCCATCATCTTTGCCCTTATGAGCTTATACAATTTTCCACCCCTTTTCACATTTTAATGGAGTTTCAGTTGGATGAGAGGCACATTTTAACCCACCGCTAGAGGCCTGACTCCCGTGACTCTTGAGGAGAGACCCCCACCCCCAGCAGACTTCCCCCTTCTCCTGGGCCATCAGAACCAAGTCACCTACCCAACCCTAAACCCATCACTGCAAAGAAGGTGGAACTGACTAGTGATTCAGAACCTAATCCAAGATGGGTGTTTGAGATCACAGCATCCACCTTCAAGAACCTTAATTAGGGCTTGGAAACACCAACTTCAAAACACTTACCCAAACCAGAAGACAACCTTCTAAACGCTGTGGTCATGTTTCATAGCTCTGCCTTTAGCAGTGAGCGTGGGTGTTTATTTGACTGAGGGAAAGATCTAATATGTAAATGCAATGTGTGGAGATTATATTCATGTATAAACCAGAGAGATGGTAAAGGCAAAATGATCGTAAAGGTGCTCCACCCAGACAAGACCTGGAATCACAGAGGGAGGAAAGCTTTAGAGCTTGTGGTTACAGGGCCTGAATCCTGCTGGGCGAGCCAGTGACCCTTTCCTTCTGTGTAAAGAGGTGTTTTAAATGTCAAGGAGCTACAAGACAGGCTTAGCATAGCTCTCAAGCTAAACACTGAATCAAATTACTTCAAAGACTCCAGTCTTACAGACATACTGATCTAACAATGGCCAAAATGGACTAGACCAAAAAGTTGGGCTATTTGGTTTACTGTGGAATTCATAATATATATACGAACATGTGCGTGCGTGTGTGTGTATGTGAGATACATATGAGATAGTCATTTGAAAACCCCCGATTTTATTCTATGAGCTTCCCTGGTGGCTCAGCGGTAAAGAATCCACCTGCAACGCAGGAGACACAGGAAACCCAGATTCACTTCCTGGGTGGGGAAGATCCCCTGGAAGAGAGCATGGCAACCACGCCAGTATCCTTGCCTGGAGACTCCTATGGACAGAGGAGTGTGGCGGGCTACAGTCCATAGTATTGCAAAGAGTCGGGCGTGACTGAAGCGACTTAGCACGCGTAGTTTTAGTCTATAAGACATTAAGTAGACCCTCTCACAAATTTAATCAAGTGACATTTATGTCTAAAATCAATATTTGTCATACATTAAGCTTTGGACTTAATATGAAATCTTAAGAGAAGGCCAATTTGTTAAACAGAGAACATGTTCAAACTGTCTTAAAAAATCAGCAAGCAAAAAACCTTGCAGGGACACAGTCACTGAATTGCCTGCTATAAAAACCTTGTAGTTTGAGAAAGAATATAAGAAAATGAAGAGGTCCTTTTTTAAGAGAAGTGCTCAATAGGTTACACTTAAATTACACACAAAAAAGTAGTGCAAACACTTAAGTACTTTTTTCCACAAATGCCCTTTACCTTGATGCTAAAATGTACTTTCCTGCAACATCCAAGTTTTTATGTACAACAAAATAAGACATTCCTAAATATGCTGCCCGTCACCAGCAAACTCATGAGTTTAAGGCCTCCTCCTAGGGGAACTAACTCACAGTTTCATAGAAGAAAAGAATACAGGAAATCTTCTAAGCTTTTCAAGTTGATGGGTGATCTGAGAAAAGAAGAAAACTATTCTTTGGCTTAAAAAAAATGATGAGTTTCTTTTAAAGCGACAAAACTGGAAGACCGTTGAAAATCCTGATCTGATATTCTTCAACTGTTCGTATCTTTGCTAATAGACAGACAGAGAACAGCCTGTACAGAATCCAGGTTCCCAACTCCTGCAGTATTCCATGGGGTTCTTGAGGGAAATGTACGGCAGTGGGGAGAAAATATTTACTGTTTTTAAAAGCAAGCAGATATCTACCTTTTTACTGGTTTTTGACTTAATTTTTCCTTACAGCTAATGTACAATGCTGTGTTAGTTTCAGGAATACAGCTAAGCGATCTCATTATGCACACGAACAGCCATTCTTTGTAGACTCTTCTCCCATGTAGGTTACTGCAGCATATTGAGAAGAGTTCTCTGTGCTATACGGCGCGTCCTTGTTATTCATCTACTGTATGTACAGTAGTGAGGATATGCTAACCCCAAACTCCTAATCTATCCCTCTGTACCTTTCCCCTTTGGTAACCATAAGTTTCCATTCATGGATCATAGCCTTGTTGTAGCAAAGGGGCGTGGGTAACTCACGAAGGTATGAGCCATGCCGTGCAGGGCTACCCACAACAGACAGGTCACAGTGAAGAGTTCTGACAAAACGTGGTCCACTGGAGGAAGGATATGGCAAACCACTCCAGTATTCCTGGCAGGAGAACCCCCTGAACAATATGAAAAGGCAAAAAGATATGATGCTGGAAGATGAACCCCTCATGTCAGAAGGTGTCCAATATGCTTCTGGGGAAGAGTGGAGGGCAGTTAGCAATAGCTCCAGAAAGAATGAAGCAGCTGGGCCAAAGCAGAAACGATGCTGCGTTGTGAATGTGTCTGGTGGTGAAATTCCTATGCTATAAAGAACAATATTGCATAGGAACCTGGAATGTTAGGTCCATGAATCAAGGTAAACTGGATGTGGTCAAACAGGAAATGGCAAGAGTGAACATCGACATCTTAGGAATCAATGATCTAAAATGGACAGGAATGGGTGAATTTAATTCAGATGACCATTATATCTGCCTGCAATGCAGGACATCCTGGGTTGGGAAGATCCCCTGGAGGAGGCAGGGCATGGCAACCCACTGCAGTATTCTTGCCTGGAGAATCCCACGGACAGAGGAGCCTGGCGGGCCAGTCCATGGGGTCACACAGAGTTGGACACGACTGAGTGACTGAGCACGCACATACCAGAAAGCGAGTGTGCAGTAAAAAGGAAAATAAAGCTTTCAGTTAACTCAGTTTAATCTGGAGAGCGACATGTTGATCATGGGACCTTTAAAGGAGGCATCTTTACGTAGTCTTTCAGAGGCTGCAAATACCAGGCTTCCCCTGCCACCTACTGGTTGTTGGTTGCAATTTAAAGAAAAATCTAAGAAAATGTACAGAGAACCACCATAAACACTAGCGTGCCAGCTTTTGAAGCAAAATACCATCAGCAAACCTCGCAATCTCCTGTCTCCCCCTCCCTGACTGCATCTCCCTTCTCTTCGGAAGTGTCCATTAGCTTGATTTATATGTATGCCATCCTAATGCACTTCATAGCACGCACACACACACAAGTAATGCTGGTGTTGTGCATGTTTTTACAGAGCACAAAAATACCCAGTGTCACAGCGTCGGGAAGCATCTTACCACGCATGCGCGTCTCCTGCAGCATATGAAACTGAAGTGTTAGTCTCTCAGTTGTGTCTCTTTGCGCCTCCATGGACTGTATTGTCCACCATGCCCTCTTCCAGGGGATCTTCCTGACCCAGGGATCGAACCTGGGTCTCATCCATCACAGGCAGACTATTGTCTGAGCCACCAGGGACAGCTTGTATCTGGAGCTTATTTTTCTTATCCACTCTGACAATCTCTGCCTCTTGACTTGGTTGTTTAATTCGTTCACTCACATTAAATTCTAGTATTGATATAGCTGGATTTTTCTGTCTAGCATTTTGCTTTTTGTTTTCTGTCTCACACCTCATTTCTCGTCTTTTTCTGGGGTGCTTGCTGTGCATATGTTGGGCTAATAGTTCTCATCTCACAGGTCTCTTTGGCTCTGTTCACTTTTCCTCAGTCTTTTTTCTTTGTCTTCTTCAGACTTGATCATTTCAATTGTCCTAACTTCATGCTTGCTGAATCTTTCTTTGGCCTACTTAAATCTGCCTTGGAACTCCTCTAGTGAATTTTTTCATTTCTCTTATTGTACTTTTCAGCTACAGAGTTTATGTTTGGTTTCCTTGAAGGTTTTCTGCTGCTGCTGCTGCTGCTGCTAAGTCACTTCAGTCGTGTCCAACTCTGTGCCACCCCATAGACGGCAGCCCACCAGCCTCCGCCGTCCCTGGGATTTTCAAGGCAAGAACACTGGAGTGGGGTGCCATTTCCTTCTCCAATGCATGAAAGTGAAAAGTGAGAGTGAAGTTGCTCAGTCGTTTCCAACTCTTAGCGACCCCATGGACTGCAGCCCACCAGGCTCCTCCGTCCATGGGATTTTCCAGGCAAGAGTTCTGGAGTGGGTTGCCATTTCCTTCTCCAATGCATGAAAGTGAAAAGTGAGAGTGAAGTTGCTCAGTCGTTTCCGACTCTTAGCGACCCCATGGACTGCAGCCCACCAGGCTCCTCCGTCCATGGGATTTTCCAGGCACGAGTTCTGGAGTGGGTTGCCATTTCCTTCTCCAATGCATGAAAGTGAAAAGTGAGAGTGAAGTTGCTCAGTCGTTTCTGACTCTTAGCGACCCCATGGACTGCAGCCTACCAGGCTCCTCTGTCCATGGGATTTTCCAGGCAAGAGCACTGGAGTGGGCGCCATCGCCTTCTCCATAAAGGTTTTCTACCTACTGATATTTCCATTTTGCTCAGACATAGTTTTCTTACCTTTCTTCATTTCTAGTTCTTGAGCATCTTTAACACAGTTGTAAATTCTTTGGTAGGTTAGCTTTCTTGTCCTTCTCAGGGAGAGTTATGTAGGCTTATTTTCTCCTTTGCTTGGAATGCCTTTTTTTTTTTTTTCTTTTTGGCTTTCCAGGTGGTGCTAGTGGTAAAGAATCCACCTGTCTGTGCAGGAGATGAAAGAGAAGCAGTTTGATCTTCGGGTTGGGAAGATCCCCTGGAGAAGGGCATGGCAACCCACTCCAGCATTTTTGCCTGGAGAATCCCATGGACAGCTGAGCCTGTTGGGCTACATCCCATGGACTGCAAAGAGTTGGACACGACTGAGCGACTGAACATCCATGTTGCTGCAAATGACATTACTTCATTACACTGACTTTTTTTGTTTTATGATCTTTTTGTTGTTGTTGAAAACTGGACATTTGAATCTAATGATGTGGTAACGATGAGAATCAGATTCTGCTGCCAAAATCTTGGCTCTCCGTGCACCAATGCTGAACAGAAATACACGGACAGGGTTATGGAGAAGAAAGAGTGACCTTATTTCTTTCCAGGCAAAGGGGGATCACAGTAGGCCAGAGCCCCAAAACTGAGAACTCCCTGAGAAGCAGGGAGTTTATATGGTCAGTTCAGTTCACTTCAGTCGCCCAGTCGTGTCTGACTCTTTGTGACCCCATGGACTGCAGCACACCAGACCTCCCTGTCCATCACCAACTCCCAGAGTTTACTCAAACTCACGTCCATCGAGTTGGTGATGCCATCAAACCATCTCATCCTCTGGCGTCCCTTTCTCCTCCTGCCTTCAATCTTTCCCAGCATCAGGGGCTTTTCCAAGGAGTCAGTTCTTCGCATCAGGTGGTCAAAGGATTGGAGTTTCAGCTTCAGCATCAGTCCTTCCAATGAATATTCAGGACTGATTTCTTTTAGGATGGACTGGTTGGATCTCCTTGCAGTCCAAGGGTCTCTCAAGAGTCTTCTCTAACACCATAGTTCAAAAGCATCAATTCTTCGATGCTCAGCTTTCTTTATAGTCCAACTCTCACATCCATACATGACTACTGGAAAAACCATAGCTTTGACTAGACGGACCTTTGTTGGCAAAGTAATGCCTCTGCTTTTTAATATGTCTAGGTTGGTCATAGCTTTTCTTCCAAGGAGCAAGCATCTTTTAATTGCATGGCTGCACTCACCATCTGCAGTGATTTTGGAGCCCCCCCAAAATAAAGTCTGTCACTGTTTTCACTGTTTCCCCATCTATTTGCCATGAAGTGATGGGACCAGATGCCATGATCTTAGTTTTCTGAATGTTGAGCTTTAAGCCAACTTTTTCATTCTCCTCTTTCACTTTCATCAAGAGGCTCTTTAGTTCTTCTTCACTTTCTGCCATAAAGGTGGTGTCATCTGCATATCTGAGGTTATTGATATTTCTCCCGGCAATCTTGATTCCAGCTTGTGCTTCATCCAGCCTGGGATTTCCCCTGATGTACTCTGCATGTAAGTAAAATAAGCAGGGTGACAATATACAGCCTTGACGTACTCCTTTCTCAGTTTGGAACTGGGATGTTGTTCCATTTCCAGATCTAACCGTTGCTTTTTGGCCTGCATACAGATTTCTCAGGAGGCAGGTCAGGTGGTCTGGTATTCCCATCTTTTTTAAGAATTTTCCAGTTTGTTGTGATCCACACAGTCAAAGGCTTTGGCATAGTCAATAAAGCAGATTTTTTCCTGGAACTCTCTTGCTTTTTTGATGATCCAGCAGACGTTGGCAATTTGATCTCTGGTTCCTCTGCCTTTTCTAAATCCAGCATGAACATCTGGAAGTTCATGCTTCATGTACTATTGAAGCCTGGCTTGGAGAATTTTGTTTTGTTTTTGTTTTTTTTTTCAAAATTTATTTATTTATTTATTTATTTTTGCATTTCAATAGTTTAATATGAACAATCAGAACTAATTAACAGTATAACAATATTTTACAACTGAAATAATTAAAATAAACTATAAAATTACTACATAAAACAGGTCTGATCTAGCTTATTTACTTTCTATAATCTCTTCAGTGCTGCAAAACCATTTATTTCTTTTTTTTCATGTTTTAATAAACACTTCGTCTTTTTGTATTGCTTTCTTTTTCATCACAATAATAGAAATATAACACCATATATCACTGTAAAACACATTTCCACATAAATGCTGATAAGCACAAAATATTTTTCATCATTTACATTTTAACTGTAATAATATATGCCAGGATTAAAGCTGCATCCATCATGTGTCTAACTAACCTTGCTGTAATGAATTTTTAAATGTAATGCTTTCTGTCGCAAAGCAAAATCGTACATAATGTCTAGTGACACAGTACGCTGGTGGATGGGTGGTTTTGGAAAATGGAAATGCAACTTCATTTTTAATTAGATTTATAAGCTTCACCACCTCCACCTCCAGCCAGCTTTCCAACCCTCCCTCCCACCACCTTTATTTATTTATTTATTTATTTTTAAATGAGGCTTTTAATTAATGTTTGACAGAGCTAGCTGATTCAAGTTGAACAGACTAAATTTCTTTAAACAAACTTACTTATACTCGAGTCCTTTAAAAACTTAATAGCATTTATACATTGAAGGTATTTGATTTTCTTGTAACTAGCACTTGAAATGCAACAAGCATTTGAAGCAACAAGCATTTGACCCAACAAGTAAAACTTTCTACAGTTCATAACTTTTATAAATAAAATAAATTAAATGTTCAGTGAATAAGTTCTCTGAAATATTTCAATATTTCTGCAAGTTTAGTAACATCATAAAATACATTTCAACTAAAATTCACAAATCTAAAAACCTGTTAGGCATTTTTAGGCGTTTTAAGTTGGAAATGAAGACCAATGTTACATCGTAATATGCCAATTACAAATAGTACTTCAAATAGCAAATACTACAGTTTGTCCCAAACTTTAAAAACTATTCATGAACTCAACACTGAACTATTGATGGCTATGAGAATTGTTTCCTAGCCTTTTTGAAAATTTCAACCCATTTACGTTTAAGGTAATTATTGATAAGTACGATCCCGTAGCCATTTTCTTTATTGCTTTGGGTTCAAGTTTATACACTCTTTCTGTGTTTCCTGTCTACAGAAGATCCTTTAGCATTTGTTGGAGAGCTGGTTTGGTGATGCTGAATTCCCTCAGCTTTTGCTTGTCTGTAAAGCTTTTGATTTCTCCTTCATATTTGAAGGAGATCCTTGCTGGGTATAGTAATCTGGGCTGTAGGGTATTTTCTTTCATCACTTTAAGTATGTCTTGCCACTCCCTTCTGGCCTGAAGAGTTTCTGTTGAAAGATCAGCTGTTATCCTTATGGGAATCCCCTTGAGTGTTATTTGCTGCTTTTCCCTTGCTGCATTTAATATTTGTTCTTTGTGTTTGATCTTTGTTAATTTGATTAACATGTGTCTTGGAGTATTTCGCCTTGGGTTTATCCTGTTGGGGACTCTCTGGGTTTCTTGGACTTGGGTGATTATTTCTTTCCCTATTTTAGGGAAGTTTTCAACTATTATCTCCTCAAGTATTCTCTCATGGTCTTTCTTTTTGTCTTCTTCTTCTGGGACTCCTATGATTCGAATGTTGGAGCGTTTAACATTGTCCCAGAGGTCTCTAATATTGTCCTCATTTCTTTTAATTCGTTTTTCTTTTTTCCTCTCTGTTTCATTTATATCTACAATTCTGTCTTCTAGTTCGCTTATCCTGTCTTCTGCCTCTGTTATTCTACTGTTTGTTCCCTCCAGAGTGTTTCTGATCTCATCTATTGCATTATTCATTGTATATTGACTCTTTTTTATTTCTTCTAAGTCCTTATTAAATCTTTCTTCCATCTTCTCAATCCTTTTCTCCAGGTTATTTATCTGTAACTCCATTTTGCTTTCAAGATTTTGAATCATTTTCACCATCAAAATTTGAAATTCTTTATCAGGTAAATTCCCTATATCTTCTTTTTTTGTTTGTGTTGGTGGGCAATTATCTTGTTTCTTTACTTGCTGGGTATTTCTCTGCCTCTTCCTCTTGCTTATATTACTTTGCTTAGGGTGGCCTTTCCCTCTTCTTGCAGTTTGTGGAGATCTCTTTATTATGTAGTTTCTTTGCTGTGTGTGGGGTTGGACGGGTGACTTGTCCGGGTTCCCTGGTTAGGGAAGCATGTGTCGGTGTTCTGGTGGGTGGAGCTGGATTTCTTCTCTCTCCTTTAGAAGACAATGGGCTGCTTTTCTGGGAGCCTGATGTTCTCTGCCAGTATTCAGAAGCGTTCAAATGTTCTTTTGATGAATTTGTGGGGAAGAGAGTGGTCTCGCCATCTTATCCCTCCGCCACCTTGTTCCTTCCTCCCCAGAACGCTGGATTCTTATATTCCACTTGGTCGTGGAGTATCTCTTCCCAGCTGCTCCAGCAAGGTGCAGCCACTGTACCTTACCTTGGACGAGGGGTATCTCCTCAAGGCCGCCCCTCCTGCTTTAAATGTGGATCAGCTCCTCTCGGCCCTCCGGTGCCCAAGCAGCCACCGCCTCCTGGACGTGGAACAGCTCCTCTCGGCCACCGCCCTAACCCTGGGCGCAGGGCAGCTCCTCTCAGCCACCATTCTGCACGTGGTCGGTTGCGCCGGGGCCGGGCGTCCCTCGCGTCTGCGCCGCCGGGGCCGGGCGTCCCTCGCGTCTGCGCCGCCGGGGCCGGGCGTCCCTCGCGTCTGCGCCGCCGGGGCCGGGCGTCCCTCGCGTCTGCGCCGCCGGGGCCGGGCGTCCCTCGCGTCTGCGCCGCCGGGGCCGGGCGTCCCTCGCGTCTGCGCCGCCGGGGCCGGGCGTCCCTCGCGTCTGCGCCGCCGGGGCCGGGCGTCCCTCGCGTCTGCGCCGCCGGGGCCGGGCGTCCCTCGCGTCTGCCTGGCTTGGAGAATTTTGAATATTACTTCGCTAGTGTGTGAGATGAATGCAATTGTGTGGTAGTTTGAGCAATCTTTTACATTGCCTTTCTTTGGGTTTGGAGTGAAAACAACTTTTCTGGTCCTGTGGCCGCTGCTGAGTTTTCCAGATTTGTTGGCATATTGAGTGCAGCACTTTCACAGCATCATCTTTTAGGATTTGAAGTAGCTCAACTGGAATTCCATCGCCTCCACTAGCTTTGTTCATAGTGATGCTTCCAAAGGCCCACTTGATTTCACATTCCAGGATGTCTGGTTCTAGGTGAGTGATCACACCATCATGATTATCTGGGTCGTGAAGATCTTCTTTGCACAGTTCTTCTGTGTATTCAACTCTTCTCAATATCTTCTGCTTCTGTTAGGCCCTTACCATTTCTGTCCTTTGTTGAGCCCATCTTTGTATGAAATGTTCCCTTGGTATCTCTTATTTCCTTGAAGAGATCTCTAGTCTTTCCCATTCTATTGTTTTCTTCTATTTCTGTGCACTGTTCACTGAGGAAGGCTTTCTTATCTCTCCTTGATATTCTTTGGAACTCTGCATTCAGATGGGCATATCTTTCCGTTTCTCCTTTGCTTTTCACTTCTCTTCTTTTCTCAAGTATTTGTGAGGCCTCCTCAGACAACCAGTTTGCCTTTTTTGCATTTCTTTTTCTCGGGGATGGTCTTGATCACTGCCTTCTGTACAATGTCATGAACCTCGGTCAATTGTTCTTCAGGCACTCTATCAGATCTAATCCCTTGAATCTGTCAATTCCACAGTATAATCATAAGGGGTTTGATTTAGGTCATACCTGAATGGTCTAGTGGTTTTCCCAACTTTCTTCAGTTTAAGTCTGAATTTTGCAGTAAGGAATTCATGATCTGAGACACAGTCAGCTCACAGTGTTGTTTTTTGCTGACTGTATAGAGTTTCTTCATCTTTGGCTGCAAAGAATATAATCAGTCTGGTTTTGGTGTTGACCATCTGGTGATGTCCATGTGTAGAGTCTTCTCTTGTGTTGTTGGAAGAGGGTGTTTGCTATGACCAGTGCCTTCTCTCGGCAAAACTGTTAGCCTTTTCCCTGCTTCATTCAGGTCTTCTAATTTTAATGGGCTTCTCTAGAATCCACCTGCAATGCAGGAGACCCCAGTTCTATTCCTGGGTTGGGAAGATCTGCTAGAAAAGGGAAAAAGCTACCCACTCCAGTATTCTGGCCTGGAGAATTCCATGGACCATACAGTCCACGGGGTCGCAAAGAGTCAGACACAACTGAGCGACTTTCACTTCTCTGGTCCCTTTAATCCTGCCTCAGGTGGCTTCCTGGCTGTCCCCTCCTTCGATCAGCAACTGTTTAAACCTGCTCTTCAGAGCTCAGAGAAGGTCGTGGAGGCTGAAGTCTTGCCTACAAGAAGTGGGGGACAAAAAGACCTCCATGTCTGGAAGCCCCACGGGCGCCTGCACAGCATCAGTTCTACTCTTTCCTCAGGGTTTACGGTTTTCGTTTTTATTGTTGTAGGCGATCTTCTAAGGATCTGCCAAGGATTAGCATGATGTGTAAGACCTAAGGTCTTCTCAGGTCTTTTCTGAACCTGAACCTTTCCCTGGGTATGCATAATGACTTTCTGATTTCATTGTATGTGAGGTTGCTTTTGAGTGCCTTAGTCTTTAATGCCTGGCTCCAAACAGGGGAGAAAAAATGGAGAGAAGGCACCAGTCCTTTAAATCCTGTGAAGTCACGTCTGCCAGAGCACTGAGGCGTGTGCACCGATGGCTGCCCACTTCTGCTCCTGCACCTTCGTGATCAGAAGCAGCAATCAGCAGTCAGAATACAGACTTCCACGTACAAGTCTTTTGTTTCCTTAGGTAGATATATTCCTAAGTATTTAATTCTTTTCGTTGCAACAGTGAATGGAATAGTTTCCTTAATTTCTCTATTTTCTCATTATTAGTGTATAGGAATGCAAGTGATTTCTGTGTGTTGATTTTATATCCTGCAACGTTACTGTAATCATTGATTAGCTCTAATAGTTTTCTGGTAGAGTCTTTAGGGTTTTCTGTGTAGAGGACCATGTCATCAGCGAACAGTGAAAGTTTTACTTCTTCTTTTCCAATTTGTATTCCTTTTATGTCTTTTTCTGCTCTGATTGCTGTGGCCAAAACTTCCAGAACTATGTTGAATAGTAGTGGGGAGAGTGGGCACCCTTGTCTTGTTCCTGACTTTAGGGGAAATGTTTTCAGTTTTTCACCATTGAGGATAATGTTTGCTGTGGGTTTGTCATATATAGCTTTTATTATGTTGAGGTATGTCCCTTCTAATCCCACTTTCTGGAGGGTTTTTATCATAAATGGATGTTGAATTTTGTCGAAGGCTTTCTTTGCATCTATTGAGATAATCATATGATTTTTATTTTTCAGTTTGTTAATGTGGTGTATTACGTTGATTGATTTGCAGATATTGAAGAATCCTTGCATTCCTGGGATAAAGCCCACTTGGTCATGATGTATGATCTTCTTAATGTGTTGTTGGATTCTGATTGCTAGAATTTTGTTAAGGATTTTTGCATCTATGTTCATCAGTGATATTGGCCTGTAGTTTTCTTTTTTTGTGGGGTCTTTACCAGGTTTTGGGTTTAGGGTGTTGGTGGCCTCATAGAATGAGTTTGGAAGTTTCCCTTCCTCAGCAATTTTCTGGAAGAGTTTGAGTAGAATAGGTGTTAGCTCTTCTCTAAATTTTTAGTAGAATTCGGCTGTGAAGCCATCTGGACCTGGGCTTTTGTTTGCTGGAAGATTCCTGATTACAGCCTCTAGTTCAGTGCTTGTGATGGGTCTGTTCAGATTTTCTATTTCTTCCTGGTTCAGTTTTGGAAAGTTGTACTTTTCTAGGAATTTGTCCATTTCTTCCAGGTTATTCATTTTATTGCCATATAATTGCTGATAGAATTCTCTAATAATCCTTTGTATTTCTGTGTTGTCAGTTGTGATCTCTCCATTTTCATTTCTAATTTTATTGATTTGGCTCTTCTCTGTTTCTTGGTAAGTCTGGCTAGTGGTTTGTCAATTTTATTTACCTTCTCAAAGAACCAGCTTTTGGCTTTGTTGATTTTTGCTATGGTCTCTTTTGTTTCTTTTGCATTTATCTCTGCCCTAATTTTTATGATTTCTTTCCTTCTACTGACCCTGGGGTTCTTCATTTCTTCCTTTTCTAGTTGCTTTAGATGTAGAGTTAGGTTATTGAGTTGACTTTTTTCTTGTTTCTTGAGGTGTGCCTGTATTGCTATGAACTTCCCCCTTAGCACTGTTTTTACAGTGTCCCAGAGGTTTTGGGTTGTTGTGTCTTCATTTTCATTCATTTCTATGCATATTTTGATTTCTCTTTTGATTTCTTCTATGATTTGTTCATTATTCAGCAGCGTGTTGTTCAGCCTCCATATGTTGGCATTTTTAATAGTTTTTCTCCTGTAATTGAGATCTAATCTTACTGCATTGTGGTCAGAAAAGATGCTTGGAATGATTTCAATTTTTTTGAATTTTCCAAGGCTAGATTTATGGCCCAGGATGTGATCTATCCTGGAAAAGGTTCCGTGTGCGCTTGAGAAAAAGGTGAAATTCATTGTTTTGGGGTGAAATGTCCTATAGATATCTATTAGGTCTAACTGGTCTATTGTATCATTTAAAGTTTGTGTTTCCTTGTTAATTTTCTGTTTAGTTGATCTATCCATAGATGTAAGTGGGGTATTAAAATCTCCCACTATTATTGCATTGTTGTTAATTTCCCCTTTCATACTTGTTAGTAATTGTCTTACATATTGCGGTGCTCCTATGTTGGGTGCATCAGTTCAGTCAGTTCAGTTCAGTCGCTCAGTCGTGTCCGACTCTACGCGACCCCATGAATCACAGCACGCCAGGCCTCCCTGTCCATCACCAACTCCCGGAGTACACTCAAACTCATGTCCACAGAGTCGGTGATGCCATCCAGCCATCTCATTCTCCGTCGTCCCCTTCTCCTCCCGCCCCCAACCTTTCCCAGCATCAGAGTCTTTTCCAGTGAGTCAACTCGTCGCATGAGGTGGCCAAAGTATTGCAGTTTCAGCTTTAGCATCAGTCCTTCCAATGAACATCCAGGATTGATCTCCTTTAGAATGGACTGGTTGGATCTCCTTGCAGTATAAGGGACTCTCAAGAGTCTTCTCCAACACCACAGTTCAAAAGCATCGATTCTTCGGCGATCAGCTTTCTTCACAGTCCAACTCTCACATCCATACATGACCACGGGAAAAACCATTGCCTTGACTAGACGGACCTTGGTTGGCAAAGTAATGTCTCTGCTTTTTAATATACTATCATAAATATTTATAATTGTTATATCTTCATCTTGGATTGATCCTTTGATCATTATGTAGTTTCCTTCTTTGTCTCTTTTCATAGCCTTTGTTTTAAAGTCTATTTTATCTGATATGAGTATTGCTACTCCTGCTTTCTTTTGGTCTCTATTTGCATGGAATATCTTTTTCCAGCCCTTCACTTCAACCCTCTTACACTGTTGGTGGGAATGCAAACTAGTACAGCCACTATGGAGAACAGTGTGGAGATTCCTCAAAAAACTGGAAATAGAACTGCCATATGATCCAGCAATCGCACTCCTGTGCATACACACCGAGGAAACCAGAATTGAAAGAGACACATGTACTCCAATGTTCATCGCAGCACTGTTTATAATAGCCAGGACATGGAAGCAACCTAGATGTCCATCTGCAGACGAATGGATAAGAAAGCTTTGGTACATATACACAATGGGGTATTATTCAGCCATTAAAAAGAATACATTTGAATCAGTTCTAATGAGGTGGATGAAACTGGAGCCTATTATACAGAGTGAAGTAAGCCAGAAAGAAAAACACCAATACAGTATACTAACGCATATATATGGAATTTAGAAAGATGCAAATGATAACCCTGTATACGAGACAGCAAAAGAGACACAGATGTATAGAACAGTCTTTGGGACTCTGTGGGAGAGGGCGAGGGTAGGATGATTTGGGAGAATGGCATTGAAACACGTATGTTGTCATATGTGAAATGAATCACTAGTTCAGGGTCGATGCATGTTATAGGATGCTCGGTGCTGGCATGTGGGGATGACCCAGAGGGAGGATAAAGGGAGGAGGGAGGTGGGAGGGGGGCTCAGGAGGGGGAACTTATGTAAACCCGGGGCGAATTCATGTCAATGTATGGCAAAACCAATATAATATTGTAAAATAATTTGCCTCCAAAAAAAATAAATTAATTACTTAAAAATAAATAAATAAAAATACAAAATAACAATTAAAAAAAAAAAAGAATACAGACTTCCGACATTTGGAGGAAAGGATCCTTCTTGCCCACCTTGGCGCTCACAAGCTGTTTGCGAAGTCTCCTGCAGCTCCTCCACCTCCTGCTTGGGCTGGGGGAGTGACTACACGGGTAGTCCTGAGGTAAAGTTGAAACTGACCAAAATGAACCACTGTTTACCATCCAAGCCTTCCTCTGGAAGTTACAGGCCTTTATCAGATTCCAGAGTTCCGATCATTTATACCAGATAGTCTGCTATTACTATACTCACTTTGGTTGGGAGACCGATTCTTGGTTCTGCCTACTCTACCAATCTCCCAGAAAGCTCTTTCTTCGAATCTTCATTTTTGAAAGATAGTTTTGTTACATCATGTAGTTACATACTTACATTCTTGGTTAAAAGTTTTTTAAATTAATTTTTATTGGAATATAATTGCTTTACAACATTGTGTTAGCTTCTACTGTACAGCAAGGTGATAGGTGTTTTCTTCCACCTCTGTCTCCTGGCCTATATTTTTTCTAATGAGAACTTAGCTGTTCATCTTATTGGTGTTCCTGTGTATATAAATAGTAATTTTTCTCTTGCTGCTTTCTAATTTTTCTATCCTTGGTTTTGATCATTTTTTACTATGATGTGTCTGGGTATCGATCTCTGTGTTATTCTAATGGTATTTGTTGAGCTTCTTGTGTGTGTGAAAGAAAGCGTCACTCAGTCGTGCCCAACTCTTTGCAATCCCGTGGACTGTAGCCCACCAGGCTCCTCTGTCCATGGAATTCTCCAGTAAGAATACTGGAGTGGGCTACCATTTCCTTCTCCAGGGGGTATTCCCAATCCAAGGATCAAACACGGATCTCCTGCATTGCAGGCAGACTCTTTACCATATGCGTCACCAGGTAGATTAGTGTTTTTCCTCAAATTTGGGAAATTTTAAGCCATTATTTCTTCAAATAGTCTTTCTGTTCTTGTCTGTCTCTCTAGCAATGTCTCTGGTTTCATTGCTTAGAAGGTGCAGCCTTGGGCACACAGTCGGAGGGGGGGGTGTGTGTGACAGATTTTAACCGATCTTTAACAATTTCCCAATCTGTTCAATGATCTGCCTTTTCAGTGGCATACTCAGAAGTCATCTCCAATTGTTGGCAGATTGTTTTTGATGATGTCCTGGGGCATGAATGCTCTGCAGTTGGATCCAGTTAAATTTGGGCTCCTTTGCAGAGCTGCAGCGGAGAAGGCAATAGCAAGCCACTCCAGTACTCTTGCCTAGAAAATCCCATGGACAGAGGAGCCTGGTGGGCTACAGTCCATGGGGTCGCTACTAGTCGGACAAGACTGAGCAACTTCACTTTCACTTTTCACTTTCACACGTTTGAGAAGGAAATGGCAACCCACTCCAGTGTTCTTGCCTGGAGAATCCCAGGGATGGCGGAGCCTGGTGGGCTGCCGTCCATGGGGTCACACAGAGTCGGACACGACTGAAGTGACTTAGCAGCAGCAGCAGCAGCAGAGCTGCAGGGGCGGTGTGCAAGGCTAGTCTTTGTTATGATGCCAGGAGGGCTCTTCCTACCCAGCACTTTGCCTGGCTCTTGCTGGTACAACTTAGCTTACTGCTCTTTTGGTGATACCAGCCTCCTAACTGCTAACCACCAGGTTCTCCATTCTTCTCGAGAGCACCCTGAGGCTTGAACTTCCCCCCACACTCCTCCAAATAAAATAGTTTCCTTTGGGGAGAGCTACAGTGTGCTCTGTTCTTACGGCCCACCACATCAGTGGGGAAAACACACCTGAATCACTGTTCTGGAGCTGGCGAGTGGCCCGTGACCTGCGTCTCTAGGACTGATATGCCTGCCTTAGGAGCAGAGCTCAGTTTGCCTTGCCTCTCCTGGAAACTTCACCCTTCGGAAGGGCATCAGGGTCCTGGGATTCTTGGCCTGCTACACCTGGGGACCTGGGGTGGAGCCTCCATCCTGTCAATGGGAGCTGGGTGGAGGAGGGGAGTCCTGATTTCTTGGCTGGACTTACCTGGAGTTTATTTAGCCTCTGATACACTGCTGCTGCTGCTAAGTCACTTCAGTCGTGTCCGACTCTGTGTGACCCCATAGACGGAAGCCCACCAGGCTCCCCCGTCCCTGGGATTCTCCAGGCAAGAACACTGGAGTGGGTTGCCATTTCCTTCTCCAATGTGTGAAAGTGGAAAGTGAAAAGTGAAAGTGAAGTCGCTCAGTCGTGTCCGACCCTTAGCGACCCCACGGACTGCAGCCTACCAGGCTCCTCCATCCATGGGATTTTCTAGGCAATAGTACTGGAGTGGCTTGCCATTGCCTTCTCCGTCTGATACACTAGAGGGGCCTAAGAAATACTGGCAGCCTCCCCTCCTGGGAGACACATACTGTAGGCCATGATTGGGAACAGGTTGGAGAGGAGACATAAAGGCCAGTCTTGACTTCTGAGATTCGATGTTCCTGAAGGTTCATGTGCCGTATGCCCTTAGAACATGCAGACGTTAAATGGTTATTTTTTCTCCACTGAGGGTAGTTACGGTGGGGAGGTCAGAGCTCCTTACCGAGTCATTCCAAAAATCATTTCCTACTTATCGTTAATACTGTAGCTTCTCTCACCAAAAATAGTTTATAAAATCAAATTTATTCCTATCCCTTATGACATTAAAAAAATGAAATTATGATAATCTTAAAACTCAAACTGCTATGAATTTGGTAATGAATAAAAATTTTGAAGATTCTGAGAGTTTAAAAAAAATATTTTTCAGGAGAAAACTGAGTAAAACAAAGCCATGTCCAAGGTAAAAATAATATATCAAGACATGGAATTGAAAGAGAATATTATTATTTCAAGCAAATCATTGTTATTTTAGGGACAAACTTACAATTCTTTTTTTGCTTGTGTGAAAATCACTGTTTGCTTTGATATTTTTCTTTCCCATCAAGGACTGTATTGGTATTTTAATACACAATCATAGAAAAAAGAATGTCCAGAAACATCAGTTACTATATCAAGAATAATACTCTTCATTCATTGGTATCAGATTCACACAGTCCCCAATACCAGAAGAGTAATAACCAAACAGGCAAAACCGTTCTTTCTCCTTTAAATGCTACTCATGGTTGGCCTTTTAAGAGTGTGGAACACAACTGCAAGTTTTCCTTCTATAGATCAAGTGGACTTTTAAATATTAAGGGTAATGACTGACTTTATAAAAGCCATAGGTTTGGGGTATGTGTGTGTACACAGTTTTTTAAATACCTAAAGATGATCAGAAGATAGGACTTCAGTTAAAAAAAACAACAATAACAACAAAACCCACGTCAAGTGTAACTTTCATCTGCCTTCACCATTACGGCTGTACCTTCTAAGAAAGGGATTACACAAATTGTAGTTAAAAGAGAAAATCTCATGTATTTAGGTTTCCAAGTAAAAAGTTTTGCTAGTTAACTTTAGACACCACTGTTTCTTAACTGCAATGACAGAATTATTTTTAGCACATGTAGCAGGCACACAGTAAACATTTAAATTATTTTACAAAATTTTAAAACTTCTTTAATTTGGAATTTGATAGTTCAAACTATGCAGTAGTTCAAAGTGAAGTTTATAGTTGCATTATAAACAAATATTTTTAAAAGTGGCAACAAATGCTACTCTATTCCAGAAACTCATTTCAGAGAATCTAAACAGCACTGCTTATACATCAATGGTATACAGAGAACAGATGTCCAGTTGTCAGGGATATTTCACAAGGGGATTCTGTAGGGTTTGGAGGTGACGCAAGAGTTCAGTCATTTCTAGCTCCCTTCTAATTCTAAAATTCTACAGTTTTCCTAGCAGTTCTAATCAGGAAAAAGTTATTTCTTCTATTATTGCCAGATTATTTCATTCATAGATGGAAACTTCAGAATGTTACTATCTGTGCTTAAAATAAATGTCATCTTTCATACTATGATGAAACTCACAGGGGTCTTCTTCTCACTTGTTCCAGATGGAGACCTTGCCCTGCTGTTTCAGACTGCGTTTCACTGTGTTTGAACAGGACCTATTTTAGCCTGAATGTTCTCCTTCTCTTGGCAACATCATAAACACTACAACAGACAAAATGAACTTTTGAAACATTTCAACAAGCGTTACATTTCAAATTCAGAAATAAGCACCTGTACTTCAAAGTCTGTATGTTAAACATACTAAGTGATCTAAATGCAAAAAGTTGGTACACATGCTGTTGCTCAGTTCTCTCCAATTAGGGATGTCTGTCCCATGACAAAAAGTAGCTTCAGGTTAATTCATAATGCTAAGATGCTAACTGATTATGACGGTCACTTATACAATTAATGTTGGATTCCTGGTTCTGATGACATGGGGACACACACACACACACACACACACACACAGACTTCTTTTACATCCATGACAGTTTAGTTTTCACATGTATATTTTGTAAAATATTTACCCACACATCCTCCAGGAATTGCCAGAGAGATGAAATGTAAAAACAAACTACTGAAGAGATTTTGTAGCTTCCAAAAACAGTGATGAGGCCCATGAATAACTAGAAAAAGTCCTCTGGTTCCTTAGAGTTAGTTCTAAGTGTTATCAGATGATAAAATTTCAAGTAGTCATAATTTTCTACTTTTGAAATACTGGTTCATTAAAAAAAAAAAATCAAATCTCCATGAATCAAAGCACTGGCAGGATGGCAGTGAACTTCACTGAGAATCAGGTCTACAAAAGACACTCCTGGACTGACGACTGTCAATCTTTAATACTGCCTTCAAAGGTCTGTGCAGCACTCTGAAATACAAATAAGTACAGTTGGAGCAGTTATTCTAAATCTAAATAGGTAATTCCTACGGCAGTGCTTGTTTACTCAGAACTGTTTTCATTTCAAACCTATGTAAAATTTCTCACAAAGTTAGAGCACAACTCACAGTCTGAACAGAAACGACAGCATTTGAGTCTCAATTTTGAGTAAAATAAGCATTACCTATTAGGATGCTTCTGAATACAAATCACTCATTTAGGTAAATAGGATGGACTTCTCACTTGTGGTAAAAGTGAAGAAATTGTCTTTTGTGTGAAGTCTTGACCAATGAATTCGTCAAGAGCAAGATTCCCACCTTATGCAACGAGTCACACTCCACCCACACGACACAGCTGGCAGAGACCTGGGTGCACACACCTTCAGTGGGGACTGGACGTCCCTGACCTCAGAGCAGTGAGGAAAGGCAAGCCCTGGGTCAGCCCCAGTGGCTGCGGCTCATCTCACCGGTAACGATGCACAGTCAACTTACTGGAGTGTGTCTTCCACTGGAGACACACTTCTAATTCTATAATGCCGGATGGAGGTGAGAAAGGAAGGGCCCCGCTCTTTAAAAAAATTCTTTCTTTAACATCATTTAACCATTATGATTAGGTATGGAATGACACAACTCGCCAAGTTAACTCTGACAAGGGATTAAGATAAATGAGTCTGTCGACTTTACAAATTAGAATGTGTAAATATATATATTCTGAGACGTTATGTCCTATGCTTCTGATTTAAAACATGACTAAGTTCTCTCAATAAACTGTACTAAATTCTTTTAACTAGAAACTTAAATCATCCTTACTGCACTGTTCTCGTTCTCTTTGCTTTTTATTTTCATTCATCTCTATAAATACTCGAATTAAAAACCAAAAATCCCCAATCTTGAAACCAACTTACACTGAAGCTCTGAGGTTAGTTTATCACTTTTAAAATATTTTGCTAAAATGTAAAAACCCTGAAATTACAAACAAAAAATTTACAGTTTTACAGTATATATCTAATTTATTCTTTTAAAAAAATATTCTGAATTGCTTTTGTACAAGTTATCAAGTGTAATCTCTTTTCAAATGAAACTCCTCTCTAGGGTGAAGAGGGTAGGTGGTATCGCCCCATGAAAAACCAATACAAATTTCACTTTTTCACGCTGGGACTTCGACTATCTCGAAGTAGTCATTGGGGAGGATCACGTAGCCCCTCTCGGAGTCGTCTTTCTCCTTCTGGAAGTGCACCACCTCCTTCAGCTTCTCCAGCTGCCTCTCCTGTCTGCGGCACCGCTGCTGGGCAGTCTTGAGCTTCTTGCGGAGCTTCTCCACTTGCTGCTCCAGCTGGTGAATCCTCTTCCGCTGGTGCATGGTGTCCTCCACGGTGTAGTTGTGGTCACAGAACACGGAGAGGTTATCAGGGGTCTGAAGAGGAGGCATGAGCAACCCGATCGCAGCGTCAACCTGGGGAATGGGGGGTGTTAACGGAGGCGGCGGGGGCTGTTCCTGTGGCTCCAGGAGGTCTTCCTTCTGGAACAAAGACGCAGAGCGTGTTTGAGCTCCATTATTAAAAGTAACAGATTAGAAGAACAGACTAAATTCCACACCTGTGCAATGTAAGAATATTAGACTTAGTTCTGCCTCCTTGGCATAGAAACAGTCTAAAATGAAAAGAATAGTTTTAATTTTCCTTTTTTACCTGGAATAGAAATGGGATGCAAAAAAGACAAAATGATTAATCGGATTTAATTAAACACTAAGCACTGAAAACTGAGTGGAAAAATACTCTGAAAGTTAACTATCATCGATAAAGAAAAATCAAAACTTATCAACATATAAGCAGGAACATGGGGCTTCCCAGGTGGCGCTAGTGGTAAAGAACCTGCTTGTCTACGCAGGAGACTTAAGAGACATGGGTTTGATCCCTGGGTCAGGAAGATCCCCTGGAGAAGGAAATGGCAACCCACTCCAGTACTCAGCTGCAGAATCCCATGGACAGAGGAGCCTGGTGGGCTACACACACACAAGCAGGAATACAGACTGATCTTAAAGTAAGTTAAAAGCCAGGCTGAGCGTCTTAGTGTGAGAATATTTAACTCTATGGACTGCAAGGAGATCCAACCAGTCCATTCTAAAGGAGATCTATCCTGGGTGTTCATTGGAAGGACTGATGCTAAAGCTGAAACTCCAATACTTTGGCCACCTCATGCGACGAGTTGACTCACTGGAAAAGAGTCTGATGCTGGGAGGGATTGGGGGTGGGAGGAGCCGGGGACGACAGAGAATGAGATGGCTGGATGGCATCACTGACTCGATGGACAGGAGTTTGAGTGAACTCCGGGAGTTGGCGATGGACAGGGAGGCCTGGCGTGCTGTGATTCATGGGGTCGCAAAGAGTCGGACACGACTGAGCAACTGTACTCAACTGAACCACTCTGTACTTTCTAAAGCATTTTACTGTGAACAGGGGTCATTTTCAAGGGATGGGTTCCAGGTAACGTTTATATTCTTAACACTGCTGCGGATCCTCCAGACTTTCCGCTGAGCACATTAACTTTAGGGAGAGCCCCGCCCGGGGTGTCCCACGCCCCTCACCTTGTCGAGCGGCTCGGAGCACAGAAATATGCTGGGGACAGCATCCTCCTTCAGCAGCTTGTTGTTGCACTCCCGCTTGAAGCAGTCCGGGGTAAAGTGCTCCGAGCAGATGCTGCTGTACTTGGTGGGCTTAAAGTTCTTCCTCCTGACAGCTGCCTCCCACTTCTTACAAAGACTGGGTCGAGTGAGAGGAAACCTAAGAGATGAAATGATTCCGTTTTCCGGCCTTTCTCAGAAACAGAAAGGCACACCAGGCGGTCCTGCTCAGAAAAGCATCAGCTGACAACCATCGGGGTTCGCACACCACGGGGGTTTGATTAACGCACCTGCTCCCACTAATCCTTTCCTGACAGTTTTTCAGTTGCGCCCTTATTACCCTAGTTGTCACCAATGTACTCGTTTGGACATAGAGAACAGGCTTGTGGTTGCCAAGGGGGAGGGGAGTGGGGAAGAGGGGGACTGAGAGTTTGGGGTTACATATCCAGAAGGGATAAGCCAAGGTCCTACAGTGTAGCACAGCGAACCGTACTCAAAATTCTGAGACAAACCCAAACGGAAAAGAACATGAAAAACAAATGCATACCTATGTATACCTGAGTCACTCTGGCGTACAGCAGAAACCAACGAAACGCTGTAAACCAACTATACCTCGATAAAGTAAACTTTTAAAAAATGGACTTATTTTAAAAACCTGTAACTCAAGTGAGCATCACTAGTGTGAAAAATAAGTCACCCCTCCTAACACGGTATTTTTTTTTTTTAAAGCAGCATTTCTTATAGGGATCTTATTGATCACAGAGCAGTTACAAGGATGTCAGATATAATGATGTATACCATCTAAACAGGTCAGGCTCATCAGGATTTACATCATGCAAAAACATATTTATTAAAAGGCAGCCACGTGGACAGACGCACGCAGCTGGCAGAGCAGGTGATAGGAGGGTAGGTTCAAGGGCCCATGAGATGTTTTTCCCTCCTTTGTAGAAAATAACCTTCACAAACAGACACATCTAATATACAAGGGTAAACCATATATCTCCACCATCCAGCTATCTCAGTTTTTAATGCTTAACTTTTTATATTGAAGACCCTAAAATTTTGGGTAAGATACATATGCTATAGAGTGAATTTGCATTATTATTTTTACCAGTGATCCTCTGTGTACTGTCAAACAAAATTGCACGTTTATAACTATGTACTGAGACAAAGAAGCTTTTTGTTCTCTTGAGAATCATCTTGACAAACATCAATCAAATTACAGTCAAATCATAAAGATAAGGAAATAAAGTATTCATTTTAATTTACCTCTTAATCGACTGAAATACATCCATTAGGCCCAGATAAAGAGAGACACAAAGATTTTAAACTTATCTTGATTTTATTTTTCCAGGTAAAAGATTCAGTGAGTTGGGGGGGAAGAAAAAAAGCCAAAAAGGGGTGTTTTGACTCTGTGTCCCACAGCCTCTCTTCCAAGTGAGGTATGCTCGAGCCTGACTCTGCTGTGGTCGTGGAGCCCTAATCTACCTTCAGGGTAGTCCCTTCTCTTTGCCCAGAACATCTGTTCCCACTACCACGTAGAAGCTGATAAAGAAAGACTCCTAGAAGGTTCCTGCTGGAAGTGCCTCTAGAAGCAGACACAGCAGCAACCACTGGGAAACTCAACACCCAGGGCCTCCTGACCAAGGATCACAATGCAGCTTATTTCTGAGGTCAAGATCCTTTCCGAAACTGTTCCTTTAGATAAGGGACGAGTTGCAGATTAGCCCTTCTTTCGGTCAAATCCAGTATTTAACCGCAAGCAGACACTCAGTATTTCTGAAATGTGTGAATGTCATCCTTAACCAGTGCCAATGAAGGGTTTTCCTTGTGTCTGGATTCCCTCAGCCACATCATTAGAAAGGGGGTGGGGGGAGCGGAAAGTCTGTGATCGCGTCACTATCTCCAGACCTGTTCCTTCACTTTGGAAGTGCTGGAGGTCCACCCATCAGCTTTCAGAAATTCTAATAAATCAAGAGGCAACATTAGGAAGTGTAAAAATCAACATTCTCGAGACCTCTCTATACCCTATACACTTTGATTTTTGTTCTCATATCAAACGTATAAAAATGCACCCACATTCCCTGTTAAACATGGAAGGTCCTCACTCCCCCAAAATTTAAGATTTTGCTTTTGTAATTATTTACCTATAAATGTGTGGATGTGTGGATCACAACAAACTGTGGAAAATTTTCAAAGAGATGGAAATACCAGACCACCAGACCTTCCTGCTGCCAGAGAAACCTGTATGCAGGTCAAGAAGCAACAGTTAGAGCTGGACATGGAACAACTGACTGGTCCAAAACTGGAAAAGGAGTTAGACTGTCACCCTACTTATTTGACTTATACACAGAATACATCATGCGAAATGTCAGGGTGGATGAATCACAAGCTGCAATCAAGATTGCCGGGAGAAATATCAACCTCAGATAATGCAGATAATACCACCCTAATGGCAGAAAGTGAAGAGAAACTAAAGAGCCTCTTGAGGAAGGTGAAAAAGGAGAGTGAAAAAGCTGACTTAAAACAGCATTCAAAAACTAAGATCATGGCATCTGGTCCCAACACTTCATGGCAAATAGATGAGAAAAAAAAATGGGAATCGTGGCAGATTTTATTTTCTTGGGCTCCAAAATCACTGTGGATGGTGACTGCAGCCATGAAATTAAAAAGCGCAAAAAAATAAAACAAAAGATGCTTGCTCCCTGGAAGAAAAGCTATGACAAAACCTTGTCAGCATATAAAAGAGCAGAGACATCCCTTTGCCAACAAAGGTCCGTCTAGTCAAACCTATGGTTTTTCTAGCAATCATGTGTGGATGTGAGAGTTGGGCCATAAAGAAGGATGAGCGCTGAAGAATTGATGCTTTTGAACTGTGGTATTGGAGAAGACTCTTGAGAGTCCCTTGGACTAGGGGGGAGATCAAACCAGTCAATCGTAAAGGAAATCAACCCTCAATATTCACTGGAAGGTGCTGAAGCTCCAATATTTTGGTCACCTGAAGTGAAGAGATGACTCACTAGAAAAGACCCTGATGCTGGGAAAGATTTCGGGCAATAGGAGAAAGGGGCGACAGCGGATAAGATGGTTGATTGGCATCACCCACTCGAAGGACATCAGTTTGAGCAAACTCCGGGAGGCAGTGAAAGACAGGAAAGCCTGGCGCGCTACGGTCCACGGGGTCGCAAAGAGTGGGACGCTACTTAGCAACTTAACAACCACCTACAAATAATCTGTATAATCTACCACCGATTCTCCGTTAGCTATCATGCATTTACAGTAGGAAATTTTTGCAAGACACTTCTAACGTAACAGAATCTGTAAATATTGAATTTGGCCGATTGAAAATGGCATCGTGCGGACATCAGATCAACATTATCATTCCGCTGTACGGCTCTTTTCAGAGAGGCTTCTTTCTTCTAGGGCTCTGGCCGCAGCAGCGTCCGGGAGCTGCAGCCCCGAGGGCCAGGCCGCGCTAACCTTGACCCCGAGGGCCCCCCTCACCACGCAAGACGCACTGTCACTGTCCGGGGTACACTGCGCATCTTGGCAGTCCCTGAGGCTTTCTCCGGAGCTCAGCCGTCCTTAACGGTGGGGTCCCAGGAGCTGAGTCCAAGATATGCTCCCTGACACGCCGCCAGGTCAGCCCTCATCTCGCCGATGCCGGACCAGCAGGGTGGGAAACGCGGGACCCGGCTTCAGCTTCAACTTCCCTTCTAAGAGTTATTACCATCTGCTTACTCCGCGGCCCGAGTATGGAACCCTCGCAAACAGCGGGGGCTCCACACAGCGCCCGTGAGCTTCGAACCCGCCACCCGGAGAGGCGCGCCAGCCTGAGCGCGAGGGCGGGCCGCCGCGGGGCGCGCGCCCGGGCCGCGCAACCCGGGCCAGAGGAGGCTGCTTGCGGACACGCCCACTGTCCGGCCCCGCCCCTCTCACAGGTCTCGCGCGGAAACGCGCCTGGCTCCGCCCCCGAGCGCGGCCTTCGCACTGGGTCTCGTGCAGTCCCGCGCCCGGCCCCGCCCCTCTCACAGACCTCGCGTGGAAACGCGCCTGGCTCCGCCCCCGAGCGCGGCCTTCGCACCGGGTCTCGCTCAGGCCCGCGTCCGGCCCCGCCCCTCTCACAGGTCTCGCGTGGAAACGCGCCTAGCTCCGCCCCCGAGCGCGCCCTTCGCACCGAGTCTTGCGCACGAGCCCGCCCGGCCCTGCCCCTCTCACTCGTCTCGCGCGGAAGCGCGCCTGGCTCCGCCCCGCGAGCGCGGCCTTCGCACGGGGTCTCGCGCAGGCCCGCGCCCGGCCCCGCCCCTATCACAGGTCTCGCGCGGAAACGCGCCTGGCTCCGCCCCCCGAGCGCGGCCGCGCGCCCCCCACGGCCCCACTAGGGCCCAGCTCCGCGAGCTACGCGGGGTCCTTACTTGTGAAAAGAAACGGGTTTATCCTTGTCGTATCGGTTCTTGCAGCCGTAGGCGGAACAGGACTGTACCATCCTTCCGGTCCTCAGTTACTTCACTTCTGCCGCCCCAGCAGGCAGTTGAGGCTGTTTTCAGTGTCGCCGCGCTCTGCTTTGACAACCTCGCTTCTTCTGTAGCTTTGGCCAACAGTCAGACTGATGAGGGCCTCACTCGGGAGTCACTAATGTGCCCGTTTTGTTGTTTGCATTAGCGGAAAGACCACAGCCATCGCCCGTCTCCCATCTCCAAGATGGCGGAGGCAGCTTCAACCTCACCTCTCGCGAGGAGTTCGTCCTACTGTTTCTGATTAGCCCTGAGGTCAGAGGTAACATTCCCTGGGACGCAGGCCATTGGCTGAGGCCCGGCGTTGCGGAAGTGGGCGGGGCCCCCCCCCGAGCTTCGGAAGGAAGAAGGAGCTAGCTGGGAGGAGTGGGGCGGGAGCACAGGACCAGTCTGGCCCCCTGCGGTGCTTCCCTGGCTTAAGTATCCCGTGCGACTGAGGTTGGAGAATTAGGTGGTCTGTTGGGTCCGCTGGCCCAACCCGAAGCAGGACGGGTGCAAAGCTGAGGTGGTCGGGTAGTTGGGTTCGTCTCTTTAGAAGGGGAACCACAGTTGGAGTGATTTGTAGAACGTGCTGGGCTCTCTCCGTCCCCGTACCTGCCTCTTTTTAGGTATTCGGAGCTCTCAGGAGCTCGGGGGAGAGATCGCAAAGTAAAAGCGGACACCCGCACACACGCCGGGCCCAGTCTTCCCGGGAGGCCGAGACTAAGACCTTGGCTGCTGTAATAATCCTAAAGGTCCCCAGGTGCTGTGTTGGGAAAATCCGTCTGAGGGACGTTTTTCCTCCTTGGCTTGCTCCTTTTCGTCGGTGTGGATGGCGAACTGTTGTCATCTCATGGTTCTGTCTCTCTTTTTAATCTGTGAGCAAGGCTGGCACATCTTCATAAAACAGCTGTTCTAGTGAGGGGTAGACACACAATAAAAATGTAAATAAAATAACATTGTGCCAAGATGCCTGAATCTGAATACATTAGAATGCTGTAAGGCTAATAAGGGTACAGGAGAGGGGCACTGCCTAATGTCTGAGAAGGGAACATTTAACCAAAGAACGGGAAAAAGTCTAGTAAGGAAGGACGGTGGGGAGAGCGTGTCCGGCACAGGGAATGGGTGCTAACTAAGGCGATCAGGCAGTAGAGCTGTCTTTTCTGGGAACGGAATGGAGGCTGTGGGTAGAGCCCAGTGAGCCAGGGGAGAAAGTCATGAAGTGAGGGGAGGGCTGGTAGTTGTTGGTCTGGATGGTAGCGCAGTGGGAAGCCACGGAGTCATTTTAGGCCTCAGAGAGATGTGATAAATAAACATATTTAAAAGGTCATTGTGACTATGTATCCGAAAGGGGTAACAGAGAAAGTGAGCAGACCAATTGCGAGGCGAGGAAGAGCATGGTTCCTTTGGTCTAAGGTGGTTGCGGGAATAAGTATGTAAGAGGTAGAAACACCAGGGCCTGCTGCTAGATGGAAAGGAGGAGGATAAGAAGAATCAAGGTGGAGTAGAAATTGGCAACGCACCCCAGTGTTCTTGCCTAGAAAATTCATCGGCAGAGGAGCCTGGTAGATTACAGTCCATGGGGTGGCAGTCAGACACGACTGTGCACGCATGCACACATGAGCTTGAGTTTCTGGCTTGAGCACTTAAGATGGATGGCAGTGCCTTTTACTGTGATGCTGATGGCCTAAAAAAAAAAAGAGCCTTGTCCCAGCAGGAGAGAGGACTTGGAGGGTTGGGAGTGGTTTTGGAAGCTGGGTCATTGGAGTTGTAGGAGTGAGGAGTATAAGAGGTCAAAGAATAAGCAGTTCTTAGGGCCTGAAATGCAGGCTGCTAAAGAAGGGTGAAAGATCCCAGCCAGTCCAGCTCACGCTTTTGAGGTTTGTGATCTGGTCGTTTCATTTAGTTGAATTTCCCTCCCAAATTCTGTTCTTCCCTCCTCGTCTGTCTGTCTTCCAGCTATCCATAATTTGGAAATGAAATAAAAACTCTTATTACTTGTTGAATATTATCCTAACGTTTTCTTACTTCAAAATGTTAAATGTACTGGTAAAGTGAATTGCATGTAATTTAAAAATATATAGTATTGACTTGAACTGAGTGTTGTATTTTTCTTTGTAAAAACAATCCCCCCAAACTAAATTTTCACTGTGTGGTCTGCAAACCAATTTATTTGCTTAATAGAAAAATAATTTTCACTACCTCTAACCCATCATCTGCTTTTATTACTTTGCCCATTTCTTAACGTGTCCTAAGGCTAGGATTAACTGTTCCTTGTCAGCGAAGGACTTCGAGGAAGTCTTTCAAAGACTTCATCATACTTTCAAAGATGATTGTCTGCTTTTTAAAAATGTTAATGGAAGCCACCCAAATGTCCATTAATAGTTGAGTAAGTTGTGGCACAGTCATAAATGGAAAACTATATGGCAAGCAAAATAAAGTAGCCCCACCACGTGGATAGTTCTTATAATGTTGAGGAATCAGGCACACGAAGGGAATTATAGGATGGTGGTGACGCCTCTGTTGACTGAAGTGATGGTCGAACGGTGTGTTCACATCATAAGGCATCATCTGACCCTGATGACTTATGTTTGGTGTTTGTTCAACTTCAATAAAATAGCTTATTAAGCAAACAAGGGCCACACAAGATAGGCAAAACTGCCCTTTTTAAGAGCAAGCTGTTTGTATGGTCATATGATCTCTTCATTTGACCCCTTCAGTAAGTCTCAAAGGTGAATACATGCATAGCTTTATATGACCATCTAAGAGAATAAATAGGGATAAACTGAGGGATACTGTTAATTGATGTTCTTCAAAGTCTTAAGAGGCTAATTCATTTACTAATAGAACATTTTTTTAAGGAACACATAAAATTTACCCCTTAAGCTGAAAAGGGTAAGTTTTGTCTCCATTTTTCTAGAAGGGTACACTGAAGAAAATAAGCCACTTGTTTTGGTGTTGGAGAAGGCTAAGGCCTAAACCCACCTTAAGCTTACTGATCTCTAATAATTTAGATTTTAGTTTCTGTCCAGCTATGCTACGTCTTCTATAAAGTTCTTATATTAAAATACCCCCACATGCATTCCCTCTGGGCCTCATTCTTTTTATCTGTAGGGTGAGGTGGTAGGACTGAAGAATTAATTTGGAATTCATGAATGGTCAGCTCTTTGAATCCCCTGAAAATGAACCAAAACTATACCTGTGTGTAGCTGGGGAGCTATCCATAGTTTCTGATTTTCACAGAGAAAACACAAAAATTCATCAGTTTCTAAGGTCCCTTATAGCTCTGACATTCTGGGATTCATGAAACAAGATTTTCATGTAGATGTAAATTACAGGTTTTCTGTAAGACTGATTAGCAGAGTGAATGTTTTGATCTGAATTATTAGGTATTTTTAAGTGTTCTAAAATGTTGTGTTTTGAAATTAAACTCTCAGCTGCTGGATAGAACGAAAACACCTTTCTTTAGTGTTTAGCCCTCTTCAGCATCACATACTGCATCACTCTCAAGAGGTGACAGTCTGGAAGGAAAGGACAGCGTTCAGACGGGCTCGGTGCTGTCTGACAGCTGTGTACTCCCCTCGTACCCCGTCTGGACTGGGACAAGACAGGGCGGCAGTGGGTGGAGGAGATGGTGACTGACAGCATCTCAGATGTGCTTGCGGTCAGGAACTCCACGGTCAGAACACACACTGACGCCATGACCGTGGTCTGGTCCTGATGCTACAACAAGAGCTCAACGACTGTCTTTACCTCTGCGACAGGATCACCTCCTGCCAGCAGCCCCTAAAGCCCACTGCCTGCTCTTGGGAGACTCTTAGGTCTTAGGGCCTTAACACCGTGAGTCCCCTTTCCTAGGCCTCTCATTTCAGTTATCAACCATACAATTTCAATAAGATACGCACTCATGAGGTGGGAATCAGGGTACAAGCCTTAACTCTCATTCCGATTTCACCCTATAGACTGCCCAGATTAAATAGTATTCCTCAAAAACATTTCTATGTTTAAAAATTTTTAAATATCAAAGCAAAATTGGTGAAAAAGAAAGTCATCGCAACCATTATATTGAATGCTATTTCAGGAGTTCTGAAATGAAAGCAAACAGCATCAAAGAAACCAGACAGTAACAGCCACTTTCAAATTTTACATATGTTGCTTTTATTCAAAAGAATAACTGCTTGACAAACTCTTAAATCACAAAGTTTGAACCAAACTGTCAATCCTCTGAACAACTCTGTGAGGTAGGTATCTGCACAGCACAGGGACCAACACAGCCCTTTCTCGTGTTGCTTGCTTTCAGGTCCTGAGAACAGTGGTCGCTGGAACCACTGTTCTAGTGGGCAATTAGACAACTATTTTCTCCGTCTCGCTCCCCACAGAGCTGCCCAAGTTATCATCTGCTCGTGGGGTTGGACCATCTGTTTTTGTGAAAGTTACAATATTATTGTTTATAAAAATCCAAACTGTTGCTTTGATTTATAAGCTCTAACTCTGAATCACAGAAGTACTACTATGATGTTTAAAATACTGATTGACTCTACCTGCTTTATATACTCCGATCCCTTTACATTTATCATCAGTGATCAATAAAGGTGACATAATAAACAGGTCTAGAATTCTGAGATGCCAGCATGTTCCCTTTTCAATTTAGTAAGACTTCACACAGTGTTTTATGTTACAAAAGTTGGTATGATACACCTCTACCAGGAAAGCTGTAGAAGAAATTACAGATATTACAATAAAAGCACTCTAAGTGTGACACTTGAAGCAGAACACATGCACAGAAAATTAAATCCTTTCAAAAATGACAACGGCCGTAGCCCCACACCAAATGTGTAGTTGTTAGGAAATGCATTTCAAGACTCGTAAATGGTGGTGTAACAAACTCCTACTCACTGCTTTTCAAGTCAGTGCAGCTGAAATGTTTCCCTATGAAATGTGCTACCCTGTGAGAAGCAGACTGGCAACTGTGGAATCAGGATTCATGTAGCTGTGATGTGTCATCTTTCTAGACCTTTCCTATTCCTATGTATGCTCCAAACATCTTCCAAAGGATCCCAGTTTCTCCCCATGTAGGAATCCTAGGCATCTGATACCAGTGCAGTCACTTCTTTGCACGTGGCTTCAGACACACACACAAAAAAACCGTTTCATCTACATCAGGAGTTTCATCTGTGAAGAGGAAGGTAATGCCCTGCCTCCTTCACATAACTGTCTTGAGGGTAAAATGAAAAGTGTGCAAGAAATTGTTTTAAATACAACGTGCTGTGCTTAAGAATTTTGTTTTCCTCTCTGACATGCAGCAGCTTGGTCTTAGGCCCAAATGACAAGACGCTGTTGTTAACATATCATCGCTCAGCATCTCATCAGTTGATAGCATCTGGCTCCGCTGGAAGACTGTGACTGATCTACGTTTCTCCCAGTCTGTCCACAGCGCGGCCCCCTGATGTGTGGGTGGACAGCAAGACCAGCGGGGACTGCAGGGGGCAGAGCTGACACTGCCCAAGCCCGGGGATCAGAGGCCACCCTGCAGTCCAGGTCCCTCACGGGCAGTGCCAGCCGAGGGACTTAAGATGTCATAATACTCGTGGTTCTGATTCTTCGCAAACAGAAAACTGCAGAGGGGAGCTTAGGTACTTATGCCGTAGTCATCCAAACACCAAGATAACTTCCATACTCATCGCCTTCTGCACGAGGCCTGATGAATCTGGGCTATATCCTGCCAGCTAGGGACAGTATTACAACAGTTTTCCGGCAGAAAATTAACCAAATCTGTCCACCTGTTGCTACAGCCCACTATTAATTTCTCGTCAGATTTAAATCGTGCTCCTAGTACCCTCCTATAAGCATCCCTAGTGGCTCAGATGGTAAAGAATCACCTGCAATTCAAGAGACCCAGGTTTGATCTTTGGGTTGGGAAGATCCTCTGGAGAAGGGCATGGCTACCCACTCCAGTATTCTTGCCTGGAGAATCCCATGGACAGAGGAGCCTGTTGGGCTACAGTCCACAGGGTCACAAAGAGTTGGATACGACCGAGCAACTAACTCAAAGCAGAAAACAGTACCCCCCTAAGGTCTCTGGTGCTCACAGTCATGAGAACCACTTTCCTGAGGAAGGCACTGAACTGCCATGTGTCTGCAGTATCACCCAGGTTTCTGAAAAAAAATCTCCCTTGAGAAGTTACTGAAACGTTTAAATGCTATTCCTATACCAAACTCTTACGGAATGCCGTTAAGAGACTATCAAGTGTGCTGACTGGAGACAAATGTCTTACAGTTTGTTAATTCTTCTATTAAGTGTTCTGTAAACCAAGATAATGAAATCAAATTCTAAGTTCAAGTTTCTTCTTTCACTTTCAGCTGATAACAAAGAGTTATATTGGAGTGGAAAAGCGGAACTGCTTCAAATGCACAAAAGTTAGCTAGTAATCAAAGACACACTGACTTTGCCCCAGTACTGTACAATATTTTATTGTAACAAAAATATTTAGGTGAGGCTCATAGCAGTATATTATCATGTAGGTACTCACTGAGAAGGATGAATGATAAACTTTACATCTGACAATATCTCACTAAACATTCAATTAATCTGAGTAATTTGGGGAGGCAGAGAAGATACAAGAAAAAGAAGCATCCCATTTTATGTAATTCCATATTTTCCCACAGAGTTTATAGACAACACAGACTCAAGATTCAGGTGTAAATCATTCTAATTCTAACCTTAATATTAGAATCTGCAACATGTAAAAATTCCAGTCATATATTGCTAGGTATTTGCCAAATGATAATCAAATGTTTGTCATAAAGTGGTTTTAAGCTCATTAGATAATATTCAGATGCTTCACACTGCCATGGTCCTTTCGTCTGATGTTATACATCAGCTCGGATGGTTTAGTAAACTCATGTTTTTTCATCTGTTTAGCCTCTGTGTTATTACTTCTCGATACATGATAGAGATGTAGATGAGCAACAAAAAGATGACAAAGAAATCATCGAGAAAGCCGAGAATTCCAAACAAGGCTTCCGGTACAAAATCTAGAGGTGATATAAGATAGAAAAACGCTCCCATCAAACAAAGTATTATCCTGATACGGAACATCCAGAAAAGGCCCCCGACTGAAAACATCTCTCTGAATGCATGCCTCAGTAAAGTGGGGAGGTCCATAATTCTTTCCATAATCTGGTAGAAGAAGAACAAATATCATGATTTGGTATGGAAGGTGTCAGACTTCAAAATAATACAATTTTCTTAAAATGTGCAGTTATTAACATAAATGAAGGAGTTTCACATACTGACAACACCATATTTTCTACTTATTTAAAAAATACTTCTTTGATTACTAGGTTTTTATAAAATAGGTCTTATTACAGATAACTGAAAAGCAACTAAAGTATCAACAAACTTAAAATACAGGATATAGTATTAATAATACAAAACTCAAGTTATCTCTACTTTGAGTTAGTAAAATAAACCAACGAAGAACCTGTGTGTAGCATTAAGCTGAGGCTTGAGCTCGTCTCAACTTTAAGGTTGGACAGATCTGGGTTTGAATTCAAACTCAATCCCTTATTAGCCAGGTGACCTTGAGGAAAGTTGTTTAACCTACTCGAGATAAGTCAGCATCTAACTGAGTATATGCCACAAGGAATATTAAGAACTAGAAAAGATATTGTTATGAGACCTCTATAAATTGCCAGACAATATACATAGAACATATAAGTATATATATTATACAAATATACAGACACATCAACTTGGATGGCTTTGACCATCTAAGAGGATCAGTGAAACTGATCTTCTTAGAGTGTTTATTCTGTTGAACTTGGGTTTAAGTGAATTACTAATTGCCACAATGATTTCTGGAATGCCAGGCCTTACCCTTATCTGGAAATGATGATTGTTCTGAATATATACAGACTAACAATTAGATTATATTTACTCTGTAAATATACTGAAAACCACTGAACTATATAACTGAAACAGGTATACTTGATGGCATGTAAATCACATGCAAATAAAGAAAAGAAAAGTACCCGTGCCTATTTGTATGACCTTGAGCGAGTCAGCTGCCTGTCTGACTGCAGACCTGTCACTCGCTCTGTGCAGCTGCGGGATGACTGCGTGACCCGTAAGGTCCTGTGCCAGTAATCAGGCACTCTTCAGTCACTTCCTTGAGGTTCATTTCTGAGGGGTTGGGAGATGCAAGAGAAACTGGCCAGGGGAAGTACGTCACTTCCTGTGGTCATTCCACTGCCCACAGTTCACCTACTGCTGACCATCTGTATAAATATCATAAATCCAACACTGAGTATGTATTTTATTTGTCTAACAAGTGCCATCTAAGTTGAGAGGGAAATGGAGATGAAAATAGGAAGAACTGAGCTAGCGATGAGAGAACAGTTTTTAAAACCCCGCTAGATAAAGCCTTATGACTCCTTTTGGAAAACTGGTCACAAAAAAAAAACAGGAATGGTGCTTTTTAGAATCACTTCCTATGTCAATTTTCTGTTCTCCATGGAAGAAACTAATATTAAAGGCAAAACAGCTATACAGCTTTCACAAGGTCTATGGTAAATTACTTCAAATATTCCAATGACCAGCTGATACATCCTTTGAATACTTCTGTGTCCTTTATCAGAGCTATTTTGTTCCGTTCTCATACTGTACCATTTACACAAAATCTGTAGTGATTAGACAAGAAAATATGAAATGGGCCATCAAGAAATATTTGTATATTAATCACAGTATGACTCCAACTCTGAGGTAGAATAGCAAACTAAGAGCTAAATGTGTTTATTAAATTGTATTTCATCACACACCAAGATTTCTTACTCATTAAGTATATATCTGACACACAGAAAATAATTGAGCAATGGTATGCTTCACACTTTAAAATATCGATGAATATCTTTAAATGAATTTTTTTAACCTTAGAGGTAGTTCCTGAATTTGAAACACTGATTTTCAAAGAATCGTCCTAAGATGCCTCTGGAGGATATGTAAGAAAATTGCTGGATAAGAAACAGCAGAAGAGGCTCCCAAATACCCAAGGAGGATAGGAGTGACCTGGTCAAGCTTTTCTTGCAGCTTAGACATCTAAAAGACTGGCCCATCACCATCCACGACAGGCAAACTGTACAGTTCAGTTCAGTTCAGTTCAGTCGCTCAGTCGTGTCCGACTCTCCGCGACCCCATGAATCACAGCACGCCAGGCCTCCCTGTCTGCCTTTAAATGTACCTGCCATCACAAATGGGGAACAGCACGCACATGGGAGCACACATCTACACAGCACGTAGATGGGAGCACAAGTCTACACAGGTGTTTAATACAGAGGTATAGTATCATTTCTATCTTAAGGATAACGATAAGTTATACGCTAGATAGAACATTAAAAAGCAGAGACATTACATTGCCAACAAAGGTCCGTCTAGTCAAGGCTATGGTTTTTCCCGTGGTCATGTATGGATGTGAGAGTTGGACTATAAAGAAAGCTGAGTGCTGAAGAATTGATGTTTGAATTGTGGTGCTGGAGAAGACTCTTGAGAGTCCCTTGGACTGCAAGGAGATCCAACCAGTCCATCCTAAAGGAAATCAGTCCTGAATATTCATTGGAAGGACTGATGCTGAAGCTCCAATACTTTGGCCACCTGAGGTGAAGAGTCCACTCATTGAAAAAGACCCTGATGCTGGGAAAGACTGAAGGCAGGAGGAGATGGGGACGACAGAGGATGAGACGGTTGGATGGCATCACGACTCGATGGACGTGAGTTTGAGGAAACAGGGAGTTGGTGATGGACAGGGAGGCCGTGCTGCAGTCCATGGGGCTGCAGAGTCGGACACGACTGAGCGACTGAACTGAACTGACTGAAGTTCTACGAACAGGAAGGCTGACTGTGTCCCGGCACTGAAACTACAGCAGTGACTGAGTAAACACAGTCCGCACCCTTGCGAAACCGTCTCCTGGGAGAATGGTGATGAACAGGGTCGGAGGGCGATGACAGAAACCACCCTGGTTGATTAGGGACAGCCGCTCCGAGGAAGGTCTGTTTAGGGACGACCCGAGGATGAGAAGTCAGCCAGGAGACAAGCAGAGGGGCATGCGTTCTGGGCAGCGCCCTTCACGCTATGTCTCGTGGCTGAGACGCCAGGATCATCCCGCAGGGATGCTCGCTGAGCAGGTGGGCGTCGGCGCCTAGAGCTTCCCGTATGGGTATGTACTGAGTGTGTTCTGGGTTTTGAAGTACATACTCAGTCACACATGCACTTCTAGAATCCTCTGTTGCATCTGGAGAATACTGGGATGAGTCAGTAAAGTGTGAATTTTTAATCTGTCAGATGCCTTTTGGGGGAGGAGGGGCAGCTGTAGAATTAACACTATTTCTTTTAAAAACTGAATGCTTTTAAATACCTGACATGTGAAACCCTCAAAACTTAGGATTACTTAAGGAAACAATACAAACAGGGTAAATAAACAGAGGAAACAATAAAACTCCCTCCTGAAGTTCTCAGTTGTGGGTTTCCCACGAGACAAGCCCTGTTTTAGAATCGTGGAGAAGACTCTTGAGAGTCCCTTATACTGCAAGGAGATCCAACCAGTCCATTCTAAAGGAGATTAATCCTGGATGTTCATTGGAGGGACTGATGCTAAAGCTGAAACTCCAATACTTTGGCCACCTCATGAGACGAGTTGACTCACTGGAAAAGACTCTGATGCTGGGAAAGGTTGGGGGCGGGAGGAGAAGGGGACGACGGAGAATGGGATGGCTGGATGGCATCACCGACTCTGTGGACATGAGTTTGAGTGTACTCCGGGAGTTGGTGATGGACAGGGAGGCCTGGCGTGCTGTGATTCATGGGGTCGCGGAGAGTCGGACACGACTGAGCGACTGAACTGAACTGAACTGAACTGAAGAGCCTGATATGGAGAAGGAAATGGCAACCCACTCCAGTACTGTTTGCCTGGAGAATCCCACGGACGTAGGAGCCTGGTAAGCTACAGTCCATGGGGTCGCAGAGTCGGACATGACTGAGTGACTTAAGCTAAGCTAAGGGTCTGATAAGTTTACCTTTCCCTCCAGTGTTTTCTATTGCTCTTTTTTGGCCGGTGTCGCTTTCTTAACAAGTTTTATAACGCCATTTTTAAAAGATAAGAAAACTAGTTCTTGGGAGAGCTGTAAACCAGTTGCTGTAAACAACAATGATGAAAGTGAAGAATTTACCCAACACATACAGACTTTTCACGGCTAGAGAGTATTTGCCAGTAAATCTCACTTCACAGAAGACAAGTGTCACTCCACGCTAACTCTGCACCCGCTGCAACATTACTTACAGATCTGGGCTGCCCTGAGAATCTCCGGTTATAATCACTGATATCCTGATGCAATGAGACAACATCCTGAGACTGGTCATTTTCACCAAATACTGGCAGCAGTAAAGTCACCTGGATGTTACAGAAAAAAAAAAATGTTGGCACAGCTTTCTGGAACATTCATTTTTTTCATCTTGTGTTAGTATTCAGTAAAACGAGATAAGCTTCTGAATTTAGATTTTGCTCATTTCTTTTAACAAAGGCCACACAGGAGAGGAAAATATGTTATTGTTTCCTTACAATAAAATCCAGTTCAAAATGTTGTTTGCACTCCTGTAAAATAAAATGAACAATGGTCCAAAGACTTTTCAGTCCACACCAGGGAGCAAGTCAGTGGTTCTCTCTTTGGGCTAACAGATATTTGAAGATACGAGAAAGTTGAGAAAATACTCAGGAGCAAAGTGACGTAAAAAATATACTTATTATCTTGAGAGAGAAAAATTAGGGGTTTCATCTCCAATTGAAATCATGATTCCTTATCCTCACCGGCACCTGAATTCTCTTTGAATGCCACCAACCACAATACAGACATGAAGTTACTGCACCCATCTCTACTACAATCAAAAAGGTAATTTTTGACACTGTCGTATAAAGTACTACGTTTAACCCTGTTTCCTCTGTGGAGAGGTGAGGAGGATCAAAAATGTCCCGGGGCTACACTTGGGTAATCTGAAGATGATGGAGCCTCAAAAACAAGTACACTTAAAATGTAAGAGCTCCCAGAGGAATGGGAAGCGGTCAGGATAGATGTGGGTTCCAATCATCTCGCTGTCTTTTTGACTCTTCCTCAGCTCAGCTACTGAGCCAGGACTTGACTGCTCAGATGCTTCCCAAGCAGCAAAACACAGGAGCCACTACGGGCAGCAGATGGCAGGAACAGCAGCTACAGCCGCTTGCTAATACAATGAATTCTTCACTAAACGTTAACTGAGCACCTGCTCTGGGCTGGGCTTCCCGGGTGGCTCAGACAGTGAAGAATCCGCCTGTGATGCAGGAGACCTGCGTTTGATCCCTGGGTCAGGAAGATCCCCTGGAGAAGGGAATGGCAACCCACTCCAGTATTCTTTCCTGGAGAATTCCATGGACAGAGGAGCTAGGTGGACTATAGTCCATGGGGTTGCAGAGAGTCGGACACGACTGAGCAGCTAACCGTTACTCTGGGCGAGGCACTGTGCTAAATGCTAGAAACACACACAAGAGTGAAGATGTGGCCTTGCCCCTGGTGCTCACAATCCCCCAGACAGAAGGCGAGGCAGGCTTGACCGCAGCAGCCATAAAGCTCTGGGGTCGGCGTTACAATGGTGTCAGAGGGCAAGGACTTCCTCTGGTTGGGGTGTCTAGAATGCCTGACACTTGGGCTTGCCCTAGGAACGTGGCTGGACCGCTGGTGTGTCAAGTGTGCAAGCCCAGGGGAAACGTGTGAGCCTGCTGCAGTCACAGGCAGCAGCCTGCATGCAATCCCCAGTGAAGCAGGTGGTCAGGCAGGCAGATGAAGGGGGCCGCTTCCTCTGCAGTTGGGGAACCTACAAGCTGTCGTGTGAAAAGAACTGTATCTCCACCTTCTAGTCTCTAGTCAACATAGCTGTGGTCCAAAGGATGCGAATATACATATGCCTGATGAAAAGCCATGGGGGGTGGCAGGAAGAGGGAACAGGTGCTGGAACCAAGTCTTCGGTGCAGACCTTCGGCCTGGCCTCCGTGTTGCTGTCAGAGATGAGACGTGCGCTGGCAGGGAAGCTTCAGCGTCGACCGCCTTGTGCCACTCGTGAAGTCAGCCGCAGAGGTGGGACCAAAAAATCACTTTTCTCCTAATCACATGACAAAAAGGTAACAGAGGCAGAATCTGGAGATGAAGAGGCAAGAAGGAAAGAAGAGAAAGCCTCGAACCTCTGTCTCTCTGACCAAAACAAAAAGAAGTGATGGCGGGGAGTGGATAAGCCAGAACAATGGCTGAGAGGCACATGTGTGTGTGTACCTTTGTGTGTGTGTGTGCGTGTTTCACAATACAGTCTATATGGTTTTATTTATACAACGTCCAGAAATCAGGCAAAATGAAACAGTAATCTAGAAGTGCATGGTGAGGCAATGAAACTGTAAAGAAAATCAGAGAAACTGGACTATCAGCATATTCCAGTTGGGATGGTCCAGATTAGGACGATCAGGGTGGTTAGGACAGCAGTCCTAACAGTCACGTGGTGGTCACCTCTAGGACAGAAAGGTGGCGAGGGTGGGGGCAGAGACTTGGAGGAGGTACTGCAGAGGCTTCTGGGGCTGCAGCCAGTTTCCAGTTCTTCGTCGAGGCAGTGGTTACTCAGTTCAGTTCTGTCGCTCAGTCGTGTCCGACTCTTTGCGACCCCATGGACTGCAGCACGCCAGGCCTCCCTGTCCATCACCAACTCCCAGAGTTCACTCAAACTCATGTCCATCAAGTTGGTGATGCCATCGAGCCATCTCATTCCCTTTTCCTGCCTTCAATCTTTCCCAGCATCAGGGTCTTTTCCAGTGAGTCAGCTCTTCGCATGAGGTGGCCAAAGTACTGGAGTTTCAGTTTCAACATCAGTCCTTCCAATGAACATCCAGGACTGATCTCCTTTAGGATGGACTGGTTGGATCTCCTTGCAGTCCAAGGGACTCTCTCAAGAGTCTTCTCCAACACCACAGTTCAAAAGCATCAATTCTTCGGCGATCAGCTTTCTTTATGGTCCAACTCTCAGATCCATACATGACCACAGGAAAAACCATAGCCTTGACTAGACGGACCTTTGTTGGTTACTCAGCTGTGGCTTTGTGGCGAGCCAGTGAGCTGTACTTCTTTATTTCGTGTGCTTTTCCGTATGTCCGTTAGAGTTGGCAAAGGATTTTTGAAAGCCTGTTGCTCCTTCTCTGGCTCTGTTCCGTGGTCTCTCTGGGTCAAGGCCTTTCCCGTCTCGGTGGCGCTGCCAGAGGGAGCCAATCGAGGCGCTCAGGTCTGGCTTCTCGACTTGGAAGCTCCCTGTCCTGGTCAGGACTTCCATTTGCCCTGGGAGACCTCCCACACGTTCAGGACTCACTTTCAGGCATATATTTTAAATGAAAAATTAAATATAAAGGAAAATTTGAAAAACCACGTACAATTGATAGAACACCCCATTTTGCTGTTTATTAATTTAAAACCAAAGAACTTCAGTTTCTCAGTTTTCAGTATTCTGCGTCTCCAGTGTGTCAAAGGAATTGAGACCATGTGGCGCATCTCATGTGTCCTAACATTTCAGCCTTAAATGTATGTTTATAGACGCTCACTGCCTTCCTCCTGATGTAGTGTCTGTATCAACTAGGATGGTCTAATCTGTTCTGATAATGCAATGTGGCTGTTGTTGCCAAAAGAGACATTTTTAAAAAAGTACTGTTCATCATTTAAAGCTATCTGGCTCCTCACCATGGAAAGGTAGATTAAAAATAAAGAACAACCAAAAAACAGGTTTTTTTTTTTTTTTCAAAAGAAGTCTATGTGGGGGATATTTGCTTAAGCCTGATTGCTAGTTCAAGTTTCCTTTGCTGGAGCTACAACAAAAGCTTCTTAGGTTTTGGGGTGTGGTGCGGGGGGGAGTCATTTACCAGTTTTTTTCTCACAACAACTAAACGGATATCAAAGGGAATTCCCTTCTTCGGGGCATTTTACAGACATTTAAAAAATAATGGAGAAACATCATAGAAGCTTTGGATAAATGAAGTCCTGCTAAAAATATAAGAGTAATTCAAGAGTCAGATACAGAAACTATGTAATTGTATCTGACTCTTTGTGACCCCACGGACTATACAGTCCATGGAGTTCTCCAGGCCAAAATACTGGAGTGGGTAGCCTTTCCCTTCTTCAGGGGATCTTCCCAACCCGGGGATCGAGCCCAGGTCTCCCACATTGAAGGCAGATTCTTTACCAGCTGAGACATCAGGGAAGCCCAAGAATACTGGAGTGGGTAGCCGATGCTTTCTCCAGCAGATCGTCTCGACCCAGGAATTGAACTGGGGTCTCCTGCATTGCAGCCGGATTCTTTACCAGCTGAGCCACAAGTGAAGCCCAATTTACACTAATGGACTTGTATAAATGATGTTTTCTGGACATCAACATTACCGTTTGTCTACAGATCGGACAACTGATGGCCCCAAGCCACGAACCGTATCGCCAGTATGCAACAATGCAGGTACCTAATGGGAAGAAAACATCGATACTGATGTTAAGTCCATATATCCCGAGAAAGTTTCATACATTTGAAATATTTTAACAACATCACCTACTTTAGAATGTTTTTTTACTTCATCCAACCAACTCTTCAGGCAAATTCAAATCTAATACCAATTCCGAGCCACTGAAATATATTTTAATTTAAATTACAAGCTATGATACAAGCATTTTTACAATCAAAAGCAAGCATGAAGCCAGAAACTATAAAACTCCTAGAGGAAAACATAGGCAGAACACTCTGACATAAATCCCAACAAGTCCTCTTTCACCCACCTCCAAGAGTAATGGAAATAAAAACAAAAATAAACCAATGGAACCTAATTAAACATAAAAGCTTTTGCACAGCAAGAGGAAAAGAAAACCTTCAGAACAGGAGAAAATAACTGCAAACCAAGCAACTGATGATTACAAAACATAGAAGCAGCTCATGCAGCTCAGTATCAGGAAAACCCCATCAAAACATGGGCAGAAGATCTAAACAGACATTTCTCCAGAGACATATATACAGATGGCCAACAGACACGTGAAAAGATGCTCGACATCACTCATTATTAAGATAAATGCAAATCAAAACTACAGTGAGGTGTCACCTCATACCAGTCAGAACGGTCATCATCAAAAATACTACAAACATTTAATGCAGGCAAGGATGTGAGGGAAAGGGAACCCTCTCGCACTGTTGGTGGGAAGGTAAATTGATACAGCTCCTATAGAGAACAGTATGAAGACTGCTTAAACAAACAAAAAACTAGGAATAAACTACCGTATGACCCAGCAATCCCACTACCGGGCATATACCCTAGGGAAATCACAATTGAAAATGACACATGTACCCCCACATTCGTAGCAGCACTGTTTACAAGAGCCAGGACATGGAAGCAACCTAGATGTCCATCAACAGATGAATAGATAAAGAAGCTGCGGTACACATACACCATGGAGTGTTACTCAGCTATGAAAAGGAACGCATCTGAGTCAGTTCTAACGAGGTGGGTGAACCTAGAGCCTGTTATATACATAGTGAAGTAAGTAGAAAAATAAAGACAAAGATCGTATATTAATGCACATACACAGAATCTAGAAAAATGGTACCGAAGAACCTATATGCAGGGCAGGAAGAGAGATGCAGACGTGGAGAACAGACCTGTGGACGCGGCGTGGGAAGGATGGGCCGAATTGAGAGAGCAGCACTGACAGACACGCAGCGCCGTGTGTACACTAGACAGCGAGCGGAAACTGCTGTACATCACAGGGAACCCCGCTCGGTGCTCTGTGATGACCTGGAGGGCTGTGATGAGGGGAAGACGGCGAGGCTCAGGAGGGAGGAGATATACGGATATATGTGGCTGACTCACATTGCTGAATAGCAGAAACCAATATAACGTTGTAAAGCAATTATCTTCCAATTAAAAAAAACAAAAAAAAAGCAAGCATGTGTTAAACTGCTTCAGTGCTATAAGGCTTAACAGAAATTATTGCATTTCTTATGCAAAATAAATAGAATAACTGAACATGATTGTAAACATGCTAACTGACAAATCGGTGTCAATTTTCCATTCCAAATTTGATGCATATGTTATAAAAACACAAGTTCCATATTTTTAAAAGTTTAGAAAACCAAGTTGCTTAAGTAACAGTAATTAGGTAATATGAGTAAGGAACCAAAGAATACAAAGATTACTTGCTTCCTGCCCAAATAAAGTTCATAATCCAGTTAAGTAATTGAGTCCGTTTTTATACTGGATGGATTGGACGTCTCTGCTTGAAGGTGTTGACGAGCAGTGAAAGAGGTAAACACAGCCTAACGGGAGGATCTACAGACTCTAAAACGTGGTGGTCACTGAGCTGCGTGTACATGCACTGAAGTTCAGACCAGTAACAAACAAAGAAGGAACATTTTTTAACACTGGCTGATGTTTACGGAGCCAGTTCACGTTCTTCTCTGAAGGCCCCCGTTTCTCGGATTGTCCAGGTTCCACTGTGCATCTGAGCCAAGGGCTTCCTGGCTCCTGCTACCTCCAGGGCCTCCTGTTTTCTTCCTCTCGCCTCAGCCACCCAGCTACTAGCCCTCTGTGTTCCTTGTTCTGATTCTTCCAGATCAAACACATGCCCACTGTTCAGAGCGAGCACTGCAATCCGACTGAGGATACCAAGGCGACACACACAAATCAATCAGAAGAAAAGAAAAATCCATCAGAAGGCAGTTAAGTCCTCAACTGTGTCGTGTTAACTTTCGGCACAAAAGGAGCACAGAATCTGAACCCAACTTTGTGGGACTGGTTAAGATTTAGTTCAGCAGAACACAGGAGGGGAGGATGCTCCAGATTTTACAATAAAAAAAGAGTACGTGCCAGAGGCAGAAACAGTGGTAGCTGAGGGGCCTGGTGAGCAAGCCAACGGCTGAAGCCACGGCTGGCCCACCTGGATGTTAGTGACTGTGGGGGAAGCTGGTTCAACAATTTAAAGATGAATTTAAATGCCAAACCACCTGTATCTGGGACCTTCTTCTGCTCTCAGAGTGCTGTGTTAGATAATATTTACTAAATACTTTGAGTAATCCAATGTCATATGGGAACTACATGAAAGCAAAGGATCATAAATCTGTATTATTACCATCTGTGGATGGAGGAGCCTGGTAGGCTGCAGTCCGTGGGGTCGCTAGGGGTCGGACACGACTGAGCGACTTCACTTTCACTTTTCACTTTCACACATTGGAGAAGGAAATGGCAACCCACTCCAGTGTTCTTGCCTGGAGAATCCCAGGGACAGGGGAGCCTGATGGGCTTCCGTCTATGGGGTCACACAGAGTCGGACACGACTGAAGTGACTTAGCAGCAGCAACGACACCTCAGATCTATCTGCTACCTTTTCACCCAAAAAGTCCAGTGTGCTTTGACACATGTTGATTGATTTAATCTTATTTCCACAAATTGGAACGCAGGCGTCCTTGTTTGCACGTTACGTAACAGCCACTTGCCTACACTGGAAAACCTTGGGCCAACTAATCAGACACTCGGTTCACACATCTGCTGGGATGCGCTTGATGCTTTTTCTTGCTTCCTCAACTTCTCCCCTCTTTAAACGGGAGATCCAGGATGTCCCTGTGGTCCACAGGGTAAGATTTCACCTTCCAATGCAGAGGGCGTGGGTTCAAACCCTGGTTGGGGAGGATCGGCCACAGGCCTCGTGGCCAAAAAACACCCAGAACATACACAACAGGAGCGATACTGAAACAGACTCAATCAAGACTTCAAAAACAGTCCACGTTAAAAAAAAAAAGTTAAAAAAATAAAGAAAAGGGCGATCCACCTCAACTGATGACAGGAGCAATGACTCAATGACTTGAAATCAGGCCACAATTTCTCCGGATCCGTTTATTTTGTAAAATGGGAATGAGACGCCACAAGACTGCCGGAGAATTAAATACAATAACGTGGGCTGCAAATGCAAGGGGAGTAGGGGGCTGCTGGTGTCCTCGGCTCTAGAAAGGCACAGAACGGTAGCTCCACACACAGCTGAGCTGAGTGCTCCTCACAGACCTCACATCCATACCCTTGAACTGCTATTCCAAGAAACACGTTCCTGTTTACTGGGAAGCTGAATAACTAGGTGTTGTTTTTTCTTTTGTTTTAACCTTTGGACCCACAGACAGTAAATAAATCTGCCCGACAAGTAGAGCAGGGTAACAGGAGTCATCTAACGTATTACCTCAGACCCAGAGGTAAAAAGCCAAGCGCGCACACAGCCATCTTTCGGCTGCCCGGCTTATCTGCTCAGTGAATCGCCAGGGCCCGGCCTGGCAAATGGACTCCGACTAGCCAGCCAGACCTCCTGGATTCCCAGGGCTGGCCTGGGGTCTCAGGCGAGAGGACGGCCAGGGCCACGGCCAGACTCGGAGAGGAGCTCCAGCTGACAAGGGCCAGCGACCAGAGCTCCAAGCAGGGAGCAGCTGTTTTCTCTGATGGCCGTTTAATTCCCCCCACCCCTCTGATCGTGTATGACTTTGCTGCTCACCAGCACTTCCAACAGATAACTAAGGATACACACTGAAACAGTGTTTTATAATTCGGTAGCTCCTTAAGGCTAAAACCTGAGGGGAGAGGCTGGAATTGACGGATGAGGCAATGACGGGCTGGCAAGCGCGGACGGAAGGGGCACAGGGTACCGAGAACCCTGCGTCACCGGGACAGGCTCCAAATTCTATCTCATCCCCGACAGCATCGACAGGAACACGGCCTACTTCAGAATGCTGAATCTCAGACAAAAGGGACAAAGGGGAGAAAGCAACATGCAGATCAACGTACGCGACACTTTTAATCAGTCTGGACGCGGAAACTGGGTACAGCCTGGGAGCAATCAGAACCCTATCTTGGTTCAAACGGAAATACTCCCAATAAAAATCAGGTCTAGTGATGACAGAAAGCTTAAGCAGAGAGCAGCGGTATAAACCACCGACCATGTAGGACAATTCGGCCCCAGCTTTGACGTTAGACTGGGTTTAAAACCGAGCTCTGTCCGCCTGCAGCTGGGACGCCCTTTGCCAAACCTCAGCACTGCTGCACCTCGGTCTCCTCGTCCGTGGGCTCGGAGGAGACGCGGGTCTGTTGTGTCCAGCTCACAGCAGGCACGGAATAACTGACCTTCTCCCATCTCGCGTGACCAAAGCCAGCAAACAGCTACGGGACACCCCGCTGCTCTCGATGAACTCTTTCTGGAAGGTCGGGAAGAACACCCGGGGTAGACAGCACCCGTCCCAATACTAAGGGTGACATCAACTTTCCGTCCCGTTCCTCCACATGCTCCGGGGTTCCCGAGCCTCTGGCGGTCACGCAGGAAGACAGGGAACCTCTGCGTCGACTCAGAGTGAAAAAGGGGTAGCAGAGCTGAGGGGAGGTCTCAGGCAAGGTCCCTGAGAGAAGACCCCTCCTGCCCCTTTGGAAAGAAAAAGTAACAAACGAAGGCCCCTGAAGAGTGATGAAAAAGGAAGGCTTCGGTGACTCCCTTGTGGTGCTTGCTATTCAAAGAAACACAGTGCTGCTTATTGGGGAGGTGAACAGGTTTTTTTTTTTCAAGCCCATGGACACTCAATAAAAGTGGCTGACAAGAAGAGTAGGATTCCAGAAGCAATCCATCCTACTCACAAAATACAGACGGTGGCGGAGAGAAAATTAGAGGACTCCCGCTCACGCATGCGCACACACGGGTCTCGGTCTAAACAGTCCCTTTTACCCAGAGCAGCAGCACCGTCTGCTTACCGCAAAAGAGATGTCCACAGTTGGTCTCCACAGGGAGGGAAGCTTGGTGTAAACAGATAGGACAGTACATGTCAGTGTAGAACTGCTGTCGGGCGGCAGCAGGTGCATCCTGGTGAGAAAACACGCGCATGGTGAGACACGACACACACAGGCGTTGCAAAATCAGCTACTTGCTCACGCACACTTGAGGATACAGTCAGTACTGCGTAATCCTCGAATCAGACGGGCACTCCGTTAAGGTCTTACAGGTTTGATAAACTCACGAGCCTCCGCTGCTGTTCTCCTTACCCTGCACGGGCTCTACCTTTCTTCCTGAACACAGTGTAAAGATGAAAACCTGGACTAACTCTGGAGTTACTCTATTAGAAAGACTTAAGCTACTCTAAATTACTCTGAAGGCTGAGCTAAAGCCTTCATTCGTTGAAGAATACGGTAGGCCAAACAACCCTCCAAGTATTAACTTTCTTCTGATTCTAACATCTGTTTCATTCATAATTCCTTACCGTGTTAGGTGCTTGGAGACTAAATGACATAGTTATATGTGAAATCACTTTGTAAATTACAAAACGCCGTCCCAGCGTGAATTATTGATAACAAGAGCTCCGGGACACAATACTATGAATATGTTTACACTATTTCTGTGTCAGTGGATTTAAGTTCTATGAAGCAAGAATTCTTTTGTCCATTTAGTTCATGAATGACTTTCCAATGCCTGGAACAATATCTGGCATATGGTAGATGGTTAATAAATAAAGAGGTAAATGGATATATCATAAAATCTCTCTTTGAAATTCAAGTTGGATTGGTGGGTAGGCAATCAATGTTTAATTTTTTTTTGATGTTAGCTATCTCAGATGAAGGTGTGCTGTGCTTCAGTCACTTCAGTCGTGTCTGACTCTTTGTGACCCTATGGACGGTAGCCCACCAGGCTCCTCAGTCCATGCGATTCTCCAGGCAAGAATACTGGAATGGGTTGCCACGCCCTCCTCCAGGGGATCTTCCCGACCCAGGGATCAAACCCGTGTCTCTTAACATCCCCTGCACTGACAGGTGGGTTCTTTACCACTAAACGCCACCGGGGAAGCCCCATGAAGGTGTATAATATCCTACTTAACCCAGCCTTCATGAAATATACTTCTGGTTCTTGGTGAGTCCATACAGCTAAAACAAAGACGAGGCAGAGGAGAGTTCTCCTCTCTGCCTAGCTAGTTTTGTTAATTTTGACCAGAGAAGGAAAAAAAGAGAAAAAAAACCCACCCATTATAGTCATTTATTTGAAGGTCTTAGGGGAATGTATTTTAGAAAGAGTAGTTTTTCCACATTTCATTAAAGTCAATGAGACAGTGATTTTTTTTCCTTATCAGTTAAATAGGAAACTGCTATCTTTTAAAGCAAGTTAAAATTAGCACATGAAAATATCTTAGATTAAGGCTAATCATTTGCCTAATCTGAAAATGTACAATCAATACGATAATGAAAGGTAACTCCAAGCAGGAGAGAAGCCCATTCTTCCATGGAAGTAATTTACTGATATTTAATCACTGTTTCTTCCACAAAAGGAGTAAGACTATGCCCCTCTCACACAAACGCACAGACTTGTGTCATGACAGTACCTGTTCTGTTTGAAGCTGTTCCCGAAGCACCCTCACTAGCTCTTGGTTTTCTGGGTGAATATTTTGATGTGCATTTCTGTTGAAGAAAAACATAGTAAAGTTTTAATATAAAATACTGTCTGATGAATCAATTTTCCTTCTGGATCTAACTTTTGACCCAGACTTCTGATAACGTGAGAAGTAGAGATGATGGCCAACACCTGCACTCCAGCTGCGGGACTGAACGTTCCAGGACATGCTGAGAGCACTGATCAGGTTTAACTAGCAAATGATGAAACCCAGAGGCCTAGTGCCTTGGGGACTGAATGTAATTGCAGCCTTACACGTCACACAGAGAACAATTAACACATTTACTTCTTCTGTAAAATGTCTTGTATTATTATGCAAGACATATCTTTCCCATATCTAATCAGGTCTTTCTCCCAACTTTTCACCTATAAGGACACGGGGACAGAAAAAAACCCAAATCAAAATATATGACGCAGAAAAGCCCAAACCTATCATACCACTAATATCTTAACATTAACAAGATGCAGATGGACCTAGAGTGTGTCAGAGTGAAGGCAGAGTGAGAAAAACAAATACTGCATATTAACATCTATATGTGTTATCTAGAAAAACGGCACAGAGGAATCTATTTCCAAGGTAGGGACAGAGACGCAGACGCAGAGAACAGGCTTGTGGACACAGCGCGGGAAGGAGAGGGTGGGATGAATTTCGAGAGCAGCACTCACATACACACACCACCAGGTGTACACAGAGCTGGAGGGACCCTGCTGGATTGCACAGGGAGCTCAGCTCTGCCTCTGCGATGACCTAGAGGGCTGGGCTGGGGTAGGTGGGAGGGAGGCCCAAGGGGGCGGGGATGTATGTATATATACGGCTGATTCGTAAGACTGTACAGCAGAAACTAACACACGGTAAGCAATTACACTCCAATTAAAAAAAAAGAATCAGAGGTAAGATGTTAGTGGCTGATACAAAAGGACAAGACATGTGAGCACTGAAAATCAGAAGCGCTAGTTAAGGCTGCAGGGTGAGAAGTGCAGATTTACATCTGAATCGGTTTAATTTCATTTGGCTGTAGCAGTTTTTTCTAAACCTAAATCTCTTTAACGGCAATATTTCACGTCCACGCAGCATCGGTGTTAATCTATAGAAGGACCTTTACTCTCTGGCTGAGTCAATATTCCCCAGCAATCAGAATTCCAAATCAGCATTTCAATGGGATAAGAAAAATTATAGATATTCATCCTATGGTTATTTAACTTTTAGTAAAACATTCAAATCTTAGAAAAGAAAGCTGAAAAAATACAACCATTATTTCAGAGATGACAAAAAAGCAATTTAAAGTCAAATATCTAATCAGAAGCTTGACATCAATGTAATGAAACTGCCTGAACTGTTTCTGTTCAGTTCAGTAGCTCAGTCGTGTCCGACTCTTTGCGACCCCATGAATCACAGCACGCCAGGCCTCCCTGTCCATCACCAACTCCCGGAGTTCACTCAAACTCACGTCCACAGAGTCGGTGATGCCATCCAGCCATCTCATTCTCTGTCGTCCCCTTCTCCCACCCCCAACCTTTCCCAGCATCAGAGTCTTTTCCAGTGAGTCAACTCGTCGCATGAGGTGGCCAAAGTATTGGAGTTTCAGCTTTAGCATCAGTCCTTCCAATGAACACCCAGGATCGATCTCCTTTAGAATGGACTGGTTGGATCTCCTTGCAGTCCAAGGGACTCTCCAGAGTCTTCTCCAGCACCACAGTTCAAAAGCATCAATTCTTCGGCGATCAGCTTTCTTCACAGTTCAACTCTCACATCCATATATGACCACTGGAAAAACCATGGCCTTGACTAGACGGACCTTGGTTGGCAAAGTAATGTCTCTGCTTTTTAATATGCTATCTAGGTTGGTCATAACTTTCCTTCCAAGGAGCAAGCGTCTTTTAATTTCATGGCTGCAATCAGCATCTGCAGTGATTTTGGAGCCCAAAAAAATAAAGTCTGACACTGTTTCCACTGTTTCTCCATCTATTTCCCATGAAGTGATGGGACCAGATGCCATGATCTTCGTTTTCTGAATGTTGAGCTTCAAGCCAACCTTTTCACTCTCCTCTTTCACTTTCATCAGGAGGCTTTTGAGTTCCTCTTCACTTCCTGCCATAAGGGTGGTGTCATCTGCATATCTGAGGTTATTGATATTTCTCCCGGCAATCTTGATTCCAGCTTGTGCTTCTTCCAGCCCAGCGTTCCTCATGATGTACTCTGCATATAAGTTAAATAAGCAGGGTGACAATATACAACCTTGACGTACTCCTTTTCCTATTTGGAACCAGTCTGTTGTTCCATGTCCAGTTCTAACTGTTGCTTCCTGTCCTGCATACAGGTTTCTCAAGAGGCAGGTCAGGTGGTCTGGTATTCCCATCTCTTTCAGAATTTTCCACAGTTTAAACATCTTAAGTTTTGGTGGATTATTTATTTTTAAATGTTATGTTCTTATGATTGAATGAATGAAATCAGTGAAAGAAAGCTGCTGCTGCTGCTGCTGCTAAGTCACTTCAGTCGTGTCCGACTCTGTGTGACCCCACAGACGGCAGCCCACCAGGCTTCCCCGTCCCTGGGATTCTCCAGGCAAGAACACTGGAGTGGGCTGCCATTTCCTTCTCCAATGTGTGAAAGTGAAAAGTGAAAGTGAAGTCACTCGGTCATGTCTGACTTGTAGCGACCCCATGGACTGCAGCCTACCAGGCTCCTCCATCCATGGGATTTTCTAGGCAAGAGTACTGGAGTGGCTTGCCATTGCCTTCTCCAGAAAGAAAGCTACTCTGTGGGGAAAACAATCTATTCAGGAACAGGCTAAGAACCGTCTCCTTTACACACCAGTATGGGCTTCCCTGGTGCCCCAGATGATAAAGAATCTGCCTACAATGCAAGAAACCCAGGTTGGATCCCTAGGTTGGGAAGACTCCCTGGAGAAGGGAATGGCTACCCACTCCAGAATTCTTGCCTGGAGAATCCCATGGACAGAGGAGCCTAGTGGGCTACAGTCCATGGGGGTTGCAAAGGATCAGACATGAACAACTAACATTTTCACTTTTTCAAACACACAGCTAACAGGAAATTCTTGACTCTTTGACAATGCAGAACCATTCATTCCCTTTCACTGAAAAGAAGTCATGAGTTTCAGAGTGTATATATATATATTACATATATATATTTAAATATCATATTATATAAATATATTTATTACATATAAATATAAATGTATATATTTATATAAAACCCATGTCACTAGAAGTTATTTCTTTTAGTTTCTTTCCATAAAAAAGATATAAAATTCTTAAATCTGACAGAATATTAGAAAGTCAAGATGCAGTCAAAGAACAAGAAAAAACAACCCAAGATTCTGAACGTGGTGTGAGTTCAGGTAACTAAATGTGACTGGCAACTTTGGGTACAGAACCCAAAATCCAGAAAATGGGATAATCAAGATAGACTGAGAGCTAGATTAGAAAATCTGGAGCATACTGTGATGGATAAAATTGCAGGTTGGTCACTTGTCACGTGTGCTACAGCCCATGACACCAAACCTAGACTTCATACCTGGCCCACCTTCCCCAGGTGATGTGAATCAGCCAATCTGGGGTTTCTGGGTCAGCACCAAGGAGGTGGTCTGCAATGGTAAGACCCCTGACATCTCCCTCCCCCAGAAGTAGTAGTCCTGTCCTGAAATAATCCCTACTTTTGCGAATAACGTCCTTGCCCCACCCTGTGTCTGCCGATGACACCCTTCCGTTTCATGCAGCTCCTCTGGGCACCTCGCTACTTGCTGGACAGGAAGCTGCCTGATTCATGAATAGCGGAGTAAAGCCAATTAGATCTTCAAATGAACTGGCTGAATTTTTGTTCTTTAACACTATGATCACCTTAGCGATGAAAAAACGATTGCATTTGACATGAAGAAGGTCTGAACTGAGATGCCAAAGTGAGTGGCTCTACAATGAAACAGAAGAACACCTGTTGCTGTTGTATCCATCAACGATTTATGGTCCTTCTAGGTTCTTTGAAAGGAGAAACCAAAACTATCAAACTAGTTCAGTTACACGTAGCCCTGGAAAGGAGCCAGGAACCTCTCAGGTGAGGAAAGCAATGATACCCAAAGCCTGGGTCAAGAAATGAAACTGGAATCAAAGTTTATTGATATGCAAGCACAGTTTAATCTGAATACCAGACCCATGTCACTGGCTTCTGGTCCGTCAACACATGGCAGCTATTATTAATGGATTAAGAAGGAAGAACAAATAGAAAATATTTTAAAAGAAATTAAACTACAAAAGCACTGCTGAAAAATATTAAACAAGACATCCCATGTTCATAGACTGGAAGACAACACTGTTAAGATGTCAATACTATCCTAAATGATCTAGCTACAGATTCAGTGCCACCTCTAACAAAATCCCAATAGCATTCTTGGCAGAAATAGAAAAACACATCCTAAAATTCACATGGTATCTCCAGGGACTCCAAAGAGCCAAAACAATCTTGAAAGAGAGGAACGAAGCTATAAGACACTGCCTGATTTCAAAACTTGCTACAAAGTTATAGTAAAAACAATGTGGTACTGGTAATAAGGACAAATGTACAAACCAAGGGAGCAGACCACAGAGACCAGAGGTAAGCTCTTACATACCTATGGCTCATTGGTGTTTGACAAGGATGCCGAGGCCCTTTAGTGGAGTAAGGACAGCCTTTTCAACAAAAGATGTTGGAAAAACTGGATATCCACATGCAAAAGGATGAATTTGGACCCTTACCTCATATCATATACAAAAATTAACTCAAAATGGATCTAGCACCTAAACTTACGAGCTAAAACTATAAAAATCTTGGAAAAAACATAGAAATCTTTGTGACCTTCAATTTAACAATGATTTCTTAACCATGACACCAAAACATGGGCAACAAAAGAAAAAAAAAAAGATAAACTGGACTTCATCAAAATCTTTAAAATTCTGCTCATCAAAGAACACCATCAAGAGGATAAAAGCAGGGCTTCCCTGGTGGCTTGGTGGTAAAGAATCCTCCTGCCAGTGCAGGAGACACGGGTTCAATCCGTGATCCGGGAAGGTCCCACATGCCTCGGAGCAACGAAGTCCATGCACCACAACTACGAAGCCCACACTCTAGAGCCGGCGCGGCAACGACTGAAGCCCTCATGCCCCAGAGTCCGTGCTCCACGAGAAGCCCGGGCACCCAAACTAGAGAGGAGCCCCACTCTCCACAACTAGAGAGAGCCCATGCGTCCAGCAACAGAGACCTGGCACAGGCAAGACATAAATACGATAAATTAAGGAAAAGAAGAATTTAAAAAAGAGGCCAAAAGGACACCCAACAGAATGAAAGAGAATATTATTAAGTCATACATTTGATAAGCGATTGAGACAGACTATAGAAAGAACTCATGACTCAAACACCAAAAAGCAAACAACCTAATTCAAATATGCATGCAGGACTGGAATAAACATTTCTCTAAAGAAGATACACAAATCGCCAACAAGCACAGGAAATGATGTCCAACATCATTAGTCATTAGTGAAAGGCAAACCAAAACCACAATGAGACACCAATTCACATCCACGAGGACGACCACCAAAAAAACAGAAAATATCAAGTGTTGGACAGGATGCAGGGATGCTGGAGCGGTCGTGCGTTGCTGGTGGGAATGTAAGACACGGCAGATGCTGTGAAAGATAGATTAAATGTTCCTCAAAAAGTGAAACACCCTCAAAAAGTGAAACACAGCGTTACTGTATGAGCCAGCAATTCCAGGCGAAAGCAGGGACTCAAACACATACGTGCAGCCCCATGATCACAGAGCGCCATTCACAATAGCCAGAAGGTGGGAACAACCCGAATGCCCATCAACAGACGAGTAAATATGGCATACACACGCAATGGAATACTATTCGGCCATAAGAAGGAATAAAATTCTGGTGGGTGATACAGCGTAGATGAACCTTGAATGCATTACACTAAGAGAAATAAGCCAGACACAAAAGGACTAAGTACTAATTCCTGTTTATGAGGTATGTAGACTAGCCTAATTCCTTGAGACAGAAGGTGGAATAAAGGTTACCTGGGACTGGGAGAGGAGGAACAGGGAGCTATTATTTAACTGGTAGAGTTTCTGTTTCGAATGCTGAGAAAGTTCTAGAAATAGACAGTGGTGATGGTTACACAACACTGTGAATGTTCTTAATGCCGACGAGTACTTAAATGACGACTTTTATGTTATGGGTATTTCACCACAACGTGAAGAAAGAATGAATCATAATGACTAAAAACATCAAAGAAATTACAGAAAATAGATAAAAGGTTCCTTTGTTTGACTCTTATACTATGCAAGCTACCTCTCCTCCAACTTACTGATGACTCCAGCTGGAAGTGACAGGATTACAGCTGCAGACTGAATTTGAATCTGAAAAGCCAGACAGCAACTTAAACTGACCTCCCTACCTGAGTCCAATCGTGTCACAGACTCAATACAGCATCTGTGCACTGGGGGAGCACCTTATGTTATTTGAAAAGTTGTATCTTAAGCGGAAACCTCATCATTCATCTCCACCTGCTATATAAGATAATAGGAAATGCACACACTGGTCTCTGACCTGGTCCCTCGCACAGAGCTCCTGAAACCCTTGTAAATTCCTGGGTGACAGGACTGTCTTTTGTTTGAAGCAGACGTCTCTGGGTGGGCACCCGGATGAGGGCTGGTCAGAACAACAAGGACAGGATTAGAAGGCTGGAATTTTCAGCGTCCCCCACCCCCCGACTCCTGGCCCCATTCTCCAGAAAGAGAAGAGGGCCCAGAAACAGAGTTAATAACCCGATCACGTCTGCATGAAGACGCCTCCACAAAATCCCTGGAGAGCTTCATGCAGGTGAACACGTCCATGCCAGGAGGGGGATGACCCCACAGCCCAACCCCACAGGGACAGAGGCTCCTGCACTCAGGACCCCCCCAGGCCTCGCCCTGTCCACCTCGTCACCTGTCTGTTTATCTGTATCCTTCATCGCACCCCTTAACAAACTGGTAAGCCCACTGCTTCCCCGACTTCTGTGAGCTGCTCTGGCAAGGTAAGCGAACCTGAGGCGGGGGTCTCGAGAGCCTCCAATTTCTGGTGGAAAACCTGGAGACAGAAATCAGACAGAGGCTGTGGGTAACCTGGGGACCTATCACTGGCTGTTGGCATCTGAAGTGTGGTGGGACTGAGCCCTTAACCTGTGAGACGATCTGACAGCGTCTCCAGGCAGACAGGGTCAGAACTGAGGTAAACTGTGGGACGCCCAGATGGTGTCAAGAACTGCTGGGCAGGGGAAAAGCCACTACATCTGGTGCCCGGAAGTAAAGAGTTCCGTATAAGAATGAAGGAGACACACAGGGCAGAAACGGCAGGGAGGAGCGGGTCCCTTCATGCAGAAGACGTAACTGTCTACAGGTCTTTCCCGGACACCCTAGTTCAGCCCGTGAGGCTACACAGAATAACCCTTTCTCTTCTTCAACAAAACACACCCCTGTCACATTTAAAGCTTGCGCATCCTACAGTCTTTCCCCTAAGCGCGACACCCCAGCTCTTTCAGGCATTTTTATATGGCTTGTTTCCACAGCTTTGCCCATTTTGATAACCTCCCCTGAATCTTTTCCAGTTTAAAATGCTTGACCCAAGCTGAATATAATCTATACGTGAACTTTATCTGATTATTCTGATTAACACACTCTAATGCTTGACAGTCCCTTGTACTGCAAGGAGATCCAACCAGTCCATTCTAAAGGAGATCAATCCTGGGTGTTCATTGGAGGGACTGATGCTAAAGCTGAAACTGCAATACTTTGGCCACCTCATGCGATGAGCTGACTCACTGGAAAAGACTCTGATGCTGGGAAAGGTTGGGGGCGGGAGGAGAAGGGGACGACAGAGAGTGAGATGGCTGGATGGCATCACTGACTCTGTGGACATGAGTTTGAGTGAACTCTGGGATTTGGTGATGGACAGGGAGGCCTGGCGTGCTGTGATTCATGGGGTCGCGGAGAGTCGGACACGACTGAGCGACTGAACTCAACTGAACTGAACTGAATGCTGGTAAGCTTTTGGCATCTACAATATACAACTGCCTTATTAATAGAAACTTTTTATTTTGGGTTTCACATCACTGCAGCCTGGGAGGAAACAAACTTTTATTTACAAGTAATAATTATCCTTAGTAGAGAAATTTGAAAAATAAAGGAAAACTATTTTTCAATAAAATTAATTTATAAAAATCCGTCTTAAAAACAAAATGGGCTACTTGACCTATGGTTTTGTGAGCTGTCTTTCACTTAATTCTCACTCAACAATTTATCATGGATACTTTCAAATGACAATAAATTCCTATCTATATCCCATTCTTGGAAATGGCAGCCCACTCCAGTGTTCTTGCCTGGAGAATCCCAGAGACGGCGGAGCCTGCAAGGGCTACCATCTATGGGGTCGCACAGAGTCAGACACGACTGAAGTGACTTAGCAGCAGCAGCAGCAGCATATCCCATTCTTAATAGGTAAGGAACAAATTTTTTTTTGGTATTTACCTAGTCACGCACGACTCATTTTATAAAAGCAGCTTTACTGAGATATACTTAAATCACCACAGTCAGTTTTAGAACATTTTCATCACTTCCGAAAGAAACGTTCAGACATCACTCCCCATACCTCCACCTTCCACTCTAGTCCCTCTAGAATCTACTTTCTACCGCGAATCTACTTTCTGTCTCTACAGATCTTCCTATTGTGGACATACAAACAGACTCAAATATGCAGCCTTGTGTGTTTGCTTTATGTCACTTAGTGCAATGTTTCCTCCGTAAGGCAGCATGCATACATCAGTGTGTCATTTCTTTTCATAGCGGAGTAATAGTCCTTTGCATGGACCTACCACATTTTATTTATCCATTTACCTGTTGATGGATCCAGTCATCTGTTTCTACCTTTTGGATATTAGGAACAATCCTGCTGTAAACATTCCTGTACACATTTTTACATGGAGATATGCTTTCATTTCTCACTGTACATATACACAGGAGTGAAACTGCTAGGACACATGGAACACTGTGTTTAGTCATTTGAAGAGCTGATGGCTTTTCAAAGTGCCTGCACTACCAGTGTATGAGGGTTCCAATTTCCCCACATCCCCAACAATCATTATTTGACTTTTTGAACCCAGCCATGCCAGTGAAGTGGGTGTGAAGCTGTATCTCACTGTGGTTTGGTTTGCATTTCCCTGAATGACTAACCATGCCAGGCCTGCGTTCACGTACTTGTTGGCCGTTTGTACATCTTTGGAGGAATGCCTATTCTGATCCTTTGCCCATTTATTAACTGGCTTATTTGTTGTTTTGCTTTTGAGTTTTGCGTTCTCTACATATTCAGACCTAAGGGCCTATGTCTGAGATATTTCAGATCAGATATATGATCTGAAATATTTTCTCCCATTCAGTGAACCAACTTTTCATTGTCTTGATGACAGTCTTTGAAGCAAAAAAAAGTCGTTACCTTTGATGAATTCCAATGTATCTATTTTCTTTTGTTGATCATGCTTTTGGCGTCATATCTAAGACTTAATCTCCATGATTTACTCCTAGAGTTTTATAGTTTTAGCTCTTACATTTACATCTTTGATCCATTTTGAGTTAATTTTTGTATACGATGTGGTATGGGTCCAACTTTATTCTTCTGTATGCGGGTAACCAGTTGTCCCAAAATCATTTGTTGAACTCCTTCATTACTGAGAAGTGTTGGTGCCACTGTCAAAAACCAGCCTGTCACAGAGGTATAGGATCACCCATTTTTGAATCTTGATTCTGCTGTAACAATGCATCAGCCATCCTTGTCAATGAACAACCTAGTAAACGGGCTTCTGTTTTCTTCTTCAACCCACTTGCTAACAGAGATGAGCAGAACAAGCTCAAAGGTCAGAGCCCTACAGAAATTCAGTGTCCTTTTCTGGTTTACATTAAAACATTAGTCAGCACTCCTGGGAATGACCTGTCAACTGGTTATAAACTCAGCAGATAGTAAATCTGCTATCATCTGGTCATCATGTCCCCACTACGTCCACAAGCGTATCACCAAGTACCGTGTAAGTGTTCTACTGAAATCAACACAATGTCACCCTAATTCAGAAGCTAACCATGCAGAAGTAAAAGAGAATGCTCACGCCCTGTTCAATAATACTTCCTTAATTTTTATAAGAAATGAAAAGATCTGTAGTTTTTGGAATTAATCTCTTTTCTATTTTATACTTTTTTGCTCATTTCTGTTTTCAGCGATTAACTTCTATTTGTCAGTATTTACATTTCTAGTTTATTACCTACACTGTCCAAGGTATTTTTTGGCCCCAGGTTTTTTCATTTAAACACGAAAATATATTTGCGCCTATTATATCAGCAGCAAGTTAATGCATTCAATTATGACAATTACATGTTAAAACTGTGATAGTCCAACAGAAAATATTAACATTTCATTCAAAATATGGATGACAAATTTAAATTTTTTCTGACTGGAAAAAGTTGATGACAGGAAAATAAAATACCTTAGTACACATTCAGTCACTGAAGTCTAGTACTTCCTTTTCACATTAAGTATCAAACATTACTAGACATAGTCAGAAAGTCAGTTGCCCTTGGAAATATGCATTATTTCAATTCTTTTGTCCTTTAGTCTCACCTGAAAAGTGCATATACCAGGGTAGCAATCAAAGCGAAACTGACCACAACCGCCACAAGTACTTGGTCACTTACTCCTTCTATGACTGAATCATCATCCAGTTTCAAACTTTGAACTTCACCTTGATATTTGGCCATTCCAGGTCTGAAAGGAAAAGAAACGAGACGAAAATTACAAACGGTACAGTGAAAACGAAATATATCCATTAAAAACAACATAAATGTAGCCGACCTCTGATATAGTCACTTCTTTAGTGACACTTGCAGTAGGTTGCATCAAAGGATAACTCCAGCGATGAGTTTTGTTTTTATTTAATTATTAAAGAATAGGTCTTCTCTGCTGGTCTACTGATTGGAGAAGGAAATGGCAACGCACTCCAGTGTTCTTGCCTGGAGAATCCCCGGGACAGCGGAGCCTGGTCGGCTGCCGTCTATGGGGTCGCACAGAGTCGGACACGACTGAAGCGACTTAGCAGCAGCAGCAGCTGGTCTACTGGTTAAAAATCCTCCTGCCAATGCAGGGGTCCGATCTCTGATCTGGGAAGATTCCACCCGCCACTGGGCAACAAAGTCCATGAGCCATAACTACTGAGCTCGCGAGCCTAGGGCCCACGCTCTGCAACGAGAGAGTAGCCCCCACTTGCGGCAACCTGAGAAAGCCTGCACGGGGCAATGAAGGCCCAGCACAGACAAAGGTAAAGGAAAAATAAATTGTTAAGAAATAAAAGACATTCCTCATGCCCAGCGGCTTTTTCCTTACTCCTGAACACCACAAGCGTTCCCCATGTAGATACACCCCATCCTGTCCCTCATGGCACCGAATGTGCATCGTGGAATGTCCCACGCACGGACAGGGAAGGAAGGACAGTCTGCTTCTACAAACATGCCTGCATCACCTGGCATGCTGTCCAGCAGGACCTAAGAAACAGGAGTGACTTACCTTACTTACGGTGTTAGTAATCTGAAAAGTTCAAAGACCATAGAACATATGGCCTTTCACAGCTATCCTGAGACTACTCGAATTAATAAAAATTACGGTGCTTGGAAAACTATTGGCCTTACCTGGGACTAAGCTCAGCTTATGGTTCAGAATCCTGTGAACTAACTGCTTGGAAGTCAGAATGACTGTGAGGCTGAATTTCCTTATGAAGAGACAAGGGAACATATGAAAGGATCATTCCCAGTTGAGAAAGTTATCACTCAACTGGAGGAAAATAATACCCGATTTCTATAAGTATGAGGGAAGTTAGCCAGATCACACAGAGTCCGAATATCACAGGTAATTCCTAACAGATGACAAACACTGATGTTACTTAAAATTTTAAGGCTCAGAGGTTAAAGCTTCTGCCTCGAATGCGGGAGACCGGGGTTCGATCCCTGGGTTGGGAAGATCCCCTGGAGAAGGAAACGGTAACCCACTCCAGTATTCTTGCCTGGAGAATCCCATGGATGGAGAAGCCTGGTAGGCTACAGTCCACGGGGTCGCATAGAGTCGGACACGACTGAGCGACGAAACGGAACAGAAAGGGAAATAAAAGCAATAAATATTCAATGAAACATATATAACTATAAATAAAATACTCCATTTGTATAATATACTGCCCTGAAAATAGGTTTATTCAAAATCATCATTAATCAGGTGAGTTTCGGTAAAAAGGAAACTTTGAGTGTGAAAGTCTTAAGACTTCAGAAAAGGACCTGAAAAGCTAGTTAGAAAATGAATGACCTCTCACGGAAGAAACTCAAGCAAACAAACAGATCAAAGATGGCTTTCATTGGCTTTATACATAGTAATGGCCTGATACATCAGGAACTTTCTAATGACAGGTTTTGAGTCTGCTTAATGAAAGCACACACCAGGAACTCAGAGAAGGAGCTGTCACCTCAGGATTTTATTCAAAAGAACACTCAGATGAACAGCCAACTGAAACTGAAGAAAACAGCCTCCAACAATCTCGGGGTGGGCCATGCGGACAATTTAGATTTTTATTATGGTCAGGTTTCCTCTGTTTATGTTAAGAGATGCTAGGCCATGTCAGAAGTCCTAAGGGCAGCGAGGATGACTCACATCTGCTCAGAGATAAGCAAATGTTATCCCACGTCAAGATTCCCAGCCTCTCATTATTCAATCAGGTTGCGAGGATTCACTCATACGCTGTACATGTAGGGAGTTTATTACTTTGTACTTAAAAAAAATATATGGGTTGCATTTGTTTCTGTGTTCTTCCAGGTGTAATCAGTGATAATGTGACTAAATTCTACTGTATAAACTATATATATATGTGTATATATATATATACACACACACTATTTTATTGGAGAATAATGTTTTATAATGTTGTGTCAGTTTCTGCTGTACAACGATGTGACTCAACTATAAGTATACCTATATCCCCTCCCTCTTTCCCTCTTGAGCCTCCCTCCCCCTACCCTCCTCCTCTAAGTCATCACAAAGCCCCAGGGTCAGCTGTGCTATATAGCAGGTTTGCCACTAGCTGTTTTACACACGGCAGTGTATGTATGTCAAGCCCAATCTCCCAACTCATCCCACCCTTCCCTATAACTGAATCACTCTGCTGTACCCCTGAAACTAACGTAACATTGCAAATCAACTACAGTTCAATAAGAAATGTATATGTATGCACACACTCTACCGAATAAATACATGACTTCTACCAATGACACCCTTAAGATACTGCTTTCTTCACATTTCCGAGAGCTCAGAGATCCAGGATACTTTGAGTGTTGCAGGATCATGTAATGTTATTCACAAACCTTATAGCAAAAGTGTCTAATGTTGTTGAAATGAAGAGTCACTTTTTATTTCCACAAATTCTACTGTCACTGAAGAAGGTGCCTGGGCTGAGAGAGGGTGGGAAGGGCAGAGACAGCTGAGAAGTTTCACAGAGGAACTTGTGGCCCTTTCGGCTGCATTTCACAGAGGAACCTGTGGCCCTTTCGGCTGCGTTTCTTTGCCATATGGAAACCTCAGCCCTCGCATGGACAACTGCTAACGGTGTCTGATTGGCTTGTTGGGGGTTTTAATAGTTAACTTCCGCCAGCAGTCTCTCTTATCATCAAAGTCAAAAAAGGACCTGTAGGAGTTAATGGCTCAGAAATGAGGTATTGATACCACCACTTCAGTTTGGAAAGAGGCCCATCTAAGATTACAGGGGATAAACAATAGAAAGAAATAAAATCATCTCCTTGAAGAGATGACTTGAAAATGAGTTCCAATGTCAACCTGAACTCCAGTCCTCCAGGTTCTACTGGCCCAAGACAAAACAGTGCTGCTGATTGCAACCAAGGGCGCGGGTTCTCAGCTCAAGCCCAGGCACCGTGGCGGGGCATGGAGGCCCAGAGTTCAGCTCCAATTCTGCGGTCACTTAAATCTCTCAGGACCGCTCATTTTCTGCAAAAGGAAAAGGCTGGGATTTGAGGATTTCTTAATTTCCTTTTACCACCACTCTTCTCTGATTCAGAGTTTTTTGGAATTAAAATAAATAAAAGGCAGGAAAGGTAAACAGCAAAGGTTAAAACGCTTACAAGTGGGCAGCTGGCCTGGGAGAGCCAGATTCGTATCTTTCCCAGGATAAAATTCTACAGTCTGAATTCTTTTCCAGGATGTATTACTTTAATAATAAACACAAAGGCCAGTGTCTGCTTCCTCCCTTCAGGGATGAAAATTAGGCTTCAGTGCTCAAAGAGTTAAGACGTTCTTACCAAGCACCTTAGAGACTGCCGGTTTCCAGGAGGTGGGCACCTTCTGAAGACCTCAGTGACAGGCACTACAGGGCCTCGCACTAAATGCACTAAACACACTACTTGCCTGAAACCCCACGGAAAGTGTATGAAATTTATAAAACACAGTATCTCATCTATTTTATAGGATCCTGTTAAATGAAAACAAGTGATTCAGTTCAGTTCAGTGAGATTTACAGAAACAAAATACATCAATCTTGGGAATGGTGTTGATAACTGATAGAAGAGGAACTGATTTCCGTACTGGCTTCATTACTGCTTAGCTGGCCAAGTCTTATACAGTAGCTTAATAAATTGAAGAAGAATGAGTTTTGCAGTCAGACAACTGCATACTCGTGCAAAATCTGGGTCTCAGCTTCCTTGTAAGTAAAATACATAAAATTAACAAACTATGTTGAACAACAACTTTTTTGGCAAAAAAAAAAAACAAAACACCCTTGTTTTGTGGAGTTGATGAGATAATAAAGGTAAAACATGTGGCATGTTGGCAGGCTCTCAATAAATGGAAGATACGATACTTTGATTACTATTATTAACCATCTTCAAGGAGTCCATGGAACCATGATAAAACTTAGCCACACCTTCCCCACAACTGCACTAAGTAGCATCCCAAGCCCTCTTTAATCAGAGCTCTAAGTATGTATTTCTTGGGAGGACTGGATAAACTTGGCACATTGCCACGAAGGACACCACCGTGTTTACGTGAAGCTGATTAAAACAGCTGTAGATGAGAACTAGCTTCCAAGCAACCAGAGAAAGGAGAGAGCTAAGACAAGTCCCACTCGCTTCCCTTTGGTCTTTTCCAAAGCTTTCAGGAAAAAAACAGCACAGACAGAGGAAGTATAGGAAATTCCGTAAGTTAAAAGGAGAACACTCAATGTCTTTTTACCCAAACTCGTGTAGAAACACGGCTTTCGCAGACAACCACTCACACGCGAGAAGTTTTCAATCTGATCTCATTCATGGAGTGGAACTGCAGCTACGGAAGGGAAAGCTCAAGAACGCATCACGCACAAGTGCATTGGGGGTGAGCCCTCAAACCTGAGACCTGGGAGGCCGAGGTCAAAGGCCTGAGGACGGGAGCGGGTGGAGCGAAGCAGCTCACACGGGACAGGCCTCCGAGAAAGGATCACATCCTGAGAAAGGCTGCACGGGAGGGCAGACCAACCTGCTGACTTCACTTTCCCAACAAGGCAAGGTCACGTCAAAGTGCCAGGGAGCCTACAGATATAACCTAGCTCAGAATGTAGAAACTCTGGTTCCACAAAGGTCCAGAGGCACCAACAGAGGAAACAAGGGCAGGTGAGGTACATTTTATCACTTCTAAAGGTTTCTCTGCCTTTAGAATAAAATGCTGTAGGGGAGAATATTTAAAAGACCACTGAGAAGACTTCCGGTTAGATTTTTTACATTCACAAAATGAAAAATCTGATAACTGGTACTCTGAAAAGCATCACTAAAAACTCAATGCTGGGACTTCCCTGGTGGTCCAGTGATTAAGAATTTGCCTTGCAATACAGAGGACGCTGGCTCAATCCCTGGTCAGGCCCTACAGGGCAACTAACACAAACTACTGAGCACACGTGCCATAACTAGAGATCCTGCTTGCCTCAACAAGATTCCCTGTGCTACAACTAAAACCTGATGCAGCCAAATATACATATATGGAAAACAAACCCAATGGTGTCTTGGCAGTTCTGAAAGCTCAATGACAAAACCTAATCTTAATGGGTAAAGGGGGCTCCAAAACCTAGTCTTAATGGGAAACAGGAGTTCCAGGAACCGCAAACCAAAGAAAGGTGTGTGCTGGGAAGCTAATATTGCTGCACCCCAAATAAAAGTCTGGCATCATGTGGTAAAGTTCTGCATACCCTATACCTCAAAAATTCTAGGATTCAAAGGCATCTATTCCCCAAAAAACTTACACGTGGCACCTGTCTATAGAGATAAGAATGTTAGAGCATTATTCTTAGCCGCAAACTAGAAGAGCGAAATTTGCCCATCGACAGTAGCATGGACAGACGGTTATATTCATACCGCGAAGTACTAGACAGCAGTGAAAACCACCTACGGATCTACACAAACTTACTAGGAATGAAAAGCCACGAAATGACAAACACAATTTCGCAGAAGTTCAAAAGCAGGCAGAGTAAAATCGGCGTGGTTGAGGCATGCAGACGTCGGTGGGAAAGCTATAAGGAAAAGCAAGAAAGTGAATATCACAGAAGTCTGCGGACGGAGGAGGGAAGGTGCTCAGAAAAGGAACAGGAGGTGGGGGAGGCAATGCTGTCGGTTTTTTTTACCTGCCTGTTTATTGCTAACTAGTCTTTAGGCACGCACGCTGTGTGCGCTTCCTGCACACGCTGCCTCGCTAATGATTCAACGGTAACGCTGCAGAGGCTGCTGCTCCGGAGCGGCGCGGGGGGTGCGGGTGAAGGCCAGTCCCCTGGCCACCGGGCGGGGAGGGCCAGGCCGCGGTGCTCCGGGGGGCCGGCGGCACCACCCCGCCCGCGCCCCGCCGCCCCCCAGTCCCGCGCGAGGTCCGCGCGCCCCGAGCTCGCCACGTCGGCCTGCCGGCGCGGGCGCCCGCGGCCTCCCGCCGTCCCGCCCGGGCCCGGGGCCCCGCCGGCGCTCGGCCGCGCGTACCTCTGCCGCGCCGGGGACGCCTCGCAGCTCCCGGCGACCGCGGCGCGGAGTGTTTCCGGGGCCGCCCGCCGCCCCGCGGGCACCAGTGGCCGCCGCCCCCGCCTCCGCCGCCTCCTCCCGCGGGCCCGGGCGCGGGCGCGGCGCACGCGCGCTGCGCGCTTCCGTGCGCGGGGGCGGCCGGCGGGCGGCGGCGGGCGGGCCGTGCGCGGCGCGGGCGGGGCGGCGGCGCGCCGGTGACGCTGCGGGAGCCGCCGCGGCCTCCAGCGCCGGGCGGAGTCGGCGGCCGCGCGGAGGACGCAGCCCGGGCCGCGCCGCGGGCCTTGCAGGCGGGGCGGGGCGGCCGCAGTCGCGGCGGGACGATGTTCAACGTGGAGACCCTGGAGCGGGCGGAGCTGTGCGAGAGCCTCCTCACTTGGGTAGGTGGGCGACGCGCCCGGGGGGCCCCGACCTCCGCCAGGCCGCCGTCCCGGGCCCCCCACCCCCCGCGCCGCGCGCCCGGCCGGCGCTGCCGTCACATCCGGGGCGCGCGGCCCCCGGTGCTGGGCGGAGGCCGGGGGCCGCCGGGGCTGGGGGTCCCCGCCGGGGCTGGGGGGCCCGGGACCCCGGCCCGAAGCTCCCGCCTTTGTTGTCGCGCTGGCAGGACGGCGCGGCCCCGGGCGGGGCGGGCGGAGGCGGGCGCGGGGGCTTGCCCGGAGGCCCACTCCGGGCATCCGGGAGGAAGGGAGAGCTGCCCGGGGAAGGTGCTCGGGATGGAAAGAAGTCCGCAAGGCGGGGGGAGCTGGGCGTCATAGTGGGAGTCGACATTTGCGGGGGGGCGGGGAGCGCCACGCTGTGGCATTCTCAATTTTCAGTTATTAGATGTTGATTAAAATTCTTACGTGTGCCTATAAAGGTGTTCCGTTCTCACGCCAAAAACCCTGCCTGTAGCAGCCTCTTCTACAGCTGGACATTAACACCCAAGCTTGTGTGTTCCTCTTAAGTGTGGTGTCAGTACCTGGGTTGTGCGTGCAGGTGTGTGTGTGCGTGTGTGTGTGTGTGTATCTGCAGAGCCACGGGATAAACCCGGTACTTCTTTTGGGGAGATTTTGTTTCACTCACTGCTAAAAAACATTAAATATCAATTTTAGTATCACTTTTAAAATGAAGCACTAATATATTTATGGAGGTGACCACAGCATACGTATTAAATGCTCAAGGTAAGAAACAGATGCCAAACGGATTATATTTAGCGGTGCCTTGGGTGATGAGCTTGGATTCTGGACTTGAGTCTGCTACATGGAGTCTTTGAGCGGAAGGGTTACTGGGGCACTGCCCTAGGCTGGTTGTTACAAATGTAGTGAAAATCGTCTGAGATTGTCATAATTTGTTTGTCGTCACAGATCAAGTTGTGTTTTCTGAAACAGTATGTACCGCGATAGAGGGGTCTGTTCTGTGACTTTTGCATGAGGCCTTTCTTGGAATTTCAGATTGTTTTCAGTAGTCGAGTTCACACACAGCTTACAGCTAGAGTGAGGTGCAACTTCACGTGTGGAAATGGGTTTCACGGCCGTATTTTAGGGCAGGGACAAAGCTGATAAGGTGCATAATGTGGCCAGAGTTTGACTGGGAGGACAGAGATAAAGGAAAGAATCACCACATTCTTTGATTTTGTGGAAGGACTGGATTTGGCAGAGGTTGTAAACAAGGTGGAGGATCTGAAAATGACCATTTTGGGTCTGTATCTCCTTCAGTGCTAGAAGAAAAAAGCCAAGAGGGCAAAGATGAAGAAAGGGATTGAATCTGAAGTAGGGCTACATCGTTTAAAGTTTTGAAAGACAAGTCACAGAGAAAAGGTGTGTTTGAAGGGCATCTGCCAAAAGGTGGTGATCAGTGCAGTGACTTGGGTGAAAGGTGCTGATAAAAGTAACAGAGGAAGAACCACAGAGGGAAGTTTGAAGGGTACTAACAGAAGCACATCACGGCAGCATCTGTTTAAAATCTGGTAAGTTGTGAAGAAAATAGAGATCATCAAGGTGATCAGCTCCACAGAGTAGTCAAGGGATCTGGCTTTGTAGAAAACAGCCTTTTTGAAATTTCACTGGAAGACTCATCAAGGAAAGTTTCTGGGGGATGATAAGAGATTATCAGTGACAAAACTGGAGGACAGAGTTCAAACAAAGATGATCAATTCTAAGACTTGGAAACATTTTAAAACATTGTACATTGAATCCTTGCCAAGTAAAGTTAAGTTTAAATGCTGGGTTTGTTCTTCTAGTTGTTATTACAAATGTGGAAAATGTCCGAGGTAGCTGAAAATGTGCATTTACTCCAGTAGCTCTCTTCCTGTCTGAAGGCCGGATTAATGCCAAAGACAATTCCAAAACGAAAAGTAAGGAAAGAAAATGTATACTGTACATTCCTCAGAAAAGATCGCCCCCCACATTTGAAATAATTTGCTCTGTTTTGTACAAAGTTCTAGCCCTACCTGGTTGTGCAATTGCTCTGTGCACAGCAGGTGAAACGGTAACTGCCCCGTTCAGCAGGATGCAGGCCGTTGTTGTCAGTGACAGAGAAGACCCGAGAGCTGCAAGTTCAGCCTAGGTCATTCAGTCCTTGCTTCATATATGGTTAGAGCCTCCACATTCAATCACTGATCATTGTAATTATGGTCCTGAATATCAAATAAAAGCTTATTTTCACTCCACAGCATTTAGATTGAGACTGGAGGTACATAGTACATATTAGAAGTTCTTCCACCAGAAATAGTTGAATAGGATCAAGGCACTTGAAATGATAACTGTAGCCACCTGTACAGAATTCATTTCTGTGGGACGTTTGATTGCCCCCAGTGCTGACTAAATTCGCTGTTGTATCAGAGAGGTTAGCCCCACGTTCCACATTTTTGTTGAAAGAGCCAATGTTTGTTAAGAGACAAAGTATCATCCTACCTAGGTAGGGTAAATAGTTGAAGCTTAAATTCGAATCAAAGTGGATGCACCAAGCAAGTTCAGCAGGACGTGCTAGAAAATTTCCACTCACCCTGTCTCCCCACCCTCTGAGTCAAAATGCACTCTTACCTGTTAGAAAAAATCTGCCCTACCTAGTGCACCTGTCAGGCCTCCTTTCTTGAGCGATGCAGGAAGTGATTGCTCTTTCCTAGGGTTAAAAGACTAAAAAACCAGAAAGAGTCATGAATGCCCCCAATTAATGGCAGGAAGCTAAATGGAACAGGAACCATCCCCACACAGTGACATCAACACATCCTTGTAAATTTTCATATGCAGTGGCCTGTGAAACGGCGCACCGGTGCTTACAGTTAGGAAGGGTGTGTTTCTGTGGTGATATCTCCCCCGTTCCACTCACTCTGCCCTTCTAACTCTGTTCCACTTACCATTGGTGTCCTCTACTGGAGAAATAAAGAAGTCAGATGTGCAAAAAGACATAGTTTTTAAAAGCTTTAACTTATCTTTTTTTTTTTTCCTAAGTAGAGAGCCAGTTTAACCTGTTCAGAGTATAGGTTCTGAAATTTGACCACCCGGGTTCAAATCCTGACTTGGCTACAGACTAACTGTGGGTAACTTTGGATGAGGAACTTCACCTGTGTTCAGATTGTATTCAGGGTGACACTGAGAAGTGTTTCCTATGCATTAGTATGGATCAACATAATTGCAGGGCCTGTCAAGCTCCTGGTTGCCAGGTCCAGATTCCAGAGCCTGTAATTCGGGAGGGCTGGGCTACTCTGCATTTCCAGCAGGTTTCCGGGTATTGCTGTTAGTGACCTGAGCCCCGACATTGAGAACCACTGCTCCAGAGCAGGGTTTGTTAGCCTTCGCATTGTGGCCGGTCGGGACTGGATCATGTTCGTCGTGGGCACAGCATCCCTGGTCTGTACCTCCTGGATACCAATAGCTCCCACTCAGTTGTTACAACTAGAAATTTCTCATAGAGAGCAAGTTCTCTCCTGGTTGAGAATCACTGCTGTGGAGACAGTCATTCCAGGTGAGCTCGAGCTTTCCCCTTCTCATGATTTTGTGGGGGCGGTGAGGTGGAGCTCCCGTTGGTGTTAATAGATCTTCTTGGAATTAAAAGAGAGGTTATGACCCTTGAGGCAGAGTTTCATGCCCTAATGTGGTTGCCTGCAATTACCTTTAAATTTTATTCTACTACTATCCTGAAACACCTTGCAGATGTTAACTCAAGAGTTTACGAGAACTGGTAGGTGACAGATTTTTTTTTTTTTTTTATTAAAATACCCATACCGCAGAGTTCTTTTGAGGTGCACAATTCAGTGCTCTGAGGTGTGATCACAGATTGTGCAACCAGCACCGCTATCTAATTCCAAGAATATTTTTATCGCCTCAGAAGGGAATTCCGCAGAGAGAGTCTGTCTGGGACCTGCATTACTTTTATCTCAAGGCAGAGATGGACACCCTCATGAGCCGCTAAAAAACCTCAAGAGCCAACTCAGAGAAAATAATTGTTTGGAAGCCACATTTAAAAAATGAAAATGAAAGTAGTTTTAAGTCCCATGAGAGAAACAGATATAGTCGTAAAAGTAAATTACTTGCATTATTGAATTGCCTACTTTATTGAGTTTTTTCTTTCTGATTGCCCAGTGGCACTTTTCTGATCTTTCATCCTTTGCATCTGGTAGCACTTTAGATCAGAGGGCTCCACCTGCCAAACCGGTGCCCTAGCACAGAAGAGTATTTGATGCACTTGTTAAAAATAGACTCCCAGCCCTCTCCAACTTCCCAGCTGATTCAGTGTACACCCAGGTCTGGGAACTACGGCTTAAGGCTTCTACAGGTACCTAATGTGCATCTGTTTTCTCGTTCATTCTTGAAGCACCCCTCCAGAAGCTATTTTTCCCAGTTCCTAGGTTGAAAAACTGGTATTGCCAGAGGTAAAATGACATATCCAAGGTCACACGGCCAGCAGTTTAGGCGCAAACCTGGAGATGGAGTTAGTTCTTTTGTTTTTTGAAGGGAGGGGGACGGCCACGCGGCAGGTGGGATCCTTTTTCCCCAACTAGGGATCAGACCCGTACCCCCTGCTTTGGAAGCGTGGAGTCTTAATCACTGGTCCAGTCGCTGGGGTTACTGTTTATCTTCTGAGTATGTTCAGTGAGAGGTCTTCTGGGTCATGCTGGGGGTCAGGAGATGAGTGAAGTGTGCACTCGCCTGCTGCTCTTTTTTATTCTAAGCCTACAAGAAAGATGTATTCAGCAACTGTAGGATGACAGTGCGTACTTAGTTCTTTTTAAACTATTCAATACATTGTTAGCACCACATTATCATCGAGAAGGCAACGGGCGGAGGGTGTGGAGTAAAATTCAGTGTCATTTCCTACAGGTGATGTTTATCGGGTCCATTTATTCATTTACTAACAGTATATTGAGCCTCTGCCACCCATAAGGTTAATGTTGGGGGGCCTCACAGGCCCTCTTTCATCACCTCTCCCAAATGGACATCCGAGTGAAAGTCACTTGCTACGCGATCTTTCAGGTCATTTCCTTAGTTCCCGCCGTGTAACCAGCTCCAGCCACCAGACTTTGCAGAATATATGAAGAAGCTACTGACTGCACTTGTTTATAGTTCTTGGTTTAAAGATTTGGTAGATGGCACGGCACAGAGACGTGGACACTGCCCCACTGTTGGACAGTAGATTGCTACAACATTTGCCAGGGGCAGCTTGGCGATATTTATCAGAAACTTTAAAATGTTCATACACTTTGGTGCAGCAGATTTACTTCTGGGAATATGACCCCGTAATTAAAACGTATTGAAGGCAGATGGTCCCTTGAACATTATTTGCAGTGTTTCTTTGGTTGTTTGTTACCTGGTTTGAGCTCAGCTGTGTTAACATGCAGTCAAGGCTATGCTTTTTCCAGTGGTCATGTGTGGATGTGAGAGTTGGACTACAAGAAAGCTGAGCACCGAAGAATTGATGCTTTTGAACTGTGGTGTTGGAGAGACTCTTGAGAGTCCCTTGGACTGCAAGGAGATCCAACCAGTCCATCCTAAAGGAGATCAGTCCTCAATATTCATTGGCAGGACTGACGCTGAAGCTGAAGCTCCAATACTTTGGCCACCTGATGTGAAGAACTGACTCATTGGAAAAGACCCTGATGCTGGGAAAGATTGAAGGCAGGAGGAGAAGGGGACGACAGAGGACGAGATGGTTGGATGGCATCACCAACTCGATGGACAGGAGTGTGAGCAAGCTCCGGGAGTTGATGATGGACAGAGAAGCCTCATGTGCTGCAGTCCATGGGGTCGCAAAGAGTTGGACACGACTGAGTGACTGAACTGAATTGAACTGTGTTAACATACAAACCTGTTAACACAGGCCTCCCTGCCTCCTCCGTCAGGCCTTTCTTGATGCTGCAGCTGCTGCAATCCTTGTACTATGCAGATGGCTCAGCCTCCCTCTCCTGCTTAGAATCCTTTGCCTGTTCCCCTTGCTCTGAGGATAAAGTCCTAACATGGCTTGTGAGGATTTGCAGGATGGTGCTTTCTTCTTTAACCATGTCTTCCACCGTTTACCCTCTTCCCTGTTCTATCCTCTGATGCCCGTACACTTCCATTTTACTAACCTATAAACTGCAGAGCACAGCCTTTATCTGTTCTCAGAGATGATTTCTTTCCAAGTCCTGGTTGCACTGCTGAGTAGAATCATTGTTGGCTCGGCGTGTTATCTTGCTCAGAAATAAATGTGGCTACTAATTCTCAGCTACATCATGTTAGCTGTAATTCATGATGTGTTTCAAATCAAAGTGAATTGAGGGTCTAACCCAGCTGTAGCTGTGATTTCTACATATGTATAAAGCTGTTTTGGTTCTTTCTTTTTTCTAGCTGCTCCCCATGCAGCATGCAGGATCCTGGTTCCCTGACCAGGGATCAAACCCGAGCTCCCAGCAGTGGACGTGCAGAGTCTTAACCCCTGGACCACCAGGAAGTCCCCCACGATCCTTTGGTTCTGAGTGAAAGAAATCTCAGCTTGGCCAGATGTAAAGAAGAGCCGGATCTTGCGTCACAGGAGGCTCTGAGGTTTAGTTCTGGGGCTGTTTTGGCCTGCAGGACCTCATCCTTCCTGTTCGTCTTCTCTGCCATTTGCTGCGTTGGCCTCATCCTAACAGCCAACAGATGCCTGCTCGTGGCCATTGAGACTGCCAGCATCCTTATTCACCCCAGGGGAAGTTGGCTTTCCTTCCCTGGAAGCCCACGTTAAGCCTCTCTGTGTCCATTTGGTCCAGATTGTCTTTGCCTGAGCACCCATGAGCCAGTCACTGGCAAAGGGAATACAGGTGCCCTGACTTTCTTAGGTGATTATCTCTGAGGGTGCTGAATGCGGGGAAGCTGCCCAGCGTCCGCCACAGTTCCTTTTACCAAAAGGAAAAAATGGCAATGCAGCCTGCAGGAAATTCCCCGTAAGGGAAAACATTTCTTACTGTTCTGCTTTTTTTTTTTTTTAGTCACATCTTTATTTAAAACTCCAATCTGCCAGCTTAGCGTTTTCCACCAGCTCGGGGAGCAGAAACCTTCACAGGCTTCCCAGTCTTCTGCTGAGATGCTGCCTTCGTGGGAGCCTTTGCAGCAGCCATTGCTGCCCTTTAAATGCTTGCTTAGCCTTTTTTGCTTCCTTGGCTGCCCTGCCAGCTTCTTCTCATTGAGCCTTCCGAAGTTCAGGTTGATTTCCTCTTGGCCATCACATCAGCAAGAGATGCACCTGTTTCAGCCCTCTGGAATTTGAGTGCATGGCACGTTCTTTTCTTTTAAATTTCTTCCGACCGTCCCTTTCTGTGCTTGCTTCTGAAGAGGACAGTCCAGTTGATCTGATGAGGCTTCCTCTTGGAGAAGAATGCCAGCTCACATTTTGCATCAAGAAACTGGAAAACCTTCCAGTCGGTCCAGGCGTAGCGCCCCCCATGCCCTGGGTAGACCTTGAACCCGCTGAAACGGCCCAGCTTCACCTTCAGGGTGGCTAATGCCAGGGAGAAGGAAAGATCTGTTCCACTTTTTATAAATGTATTCAACTCCCAAGATGAGGTAAAGAAACCTGAGAATTCTGCTGTATGGTTAACCGTGAAATCTTTTCTCTCTCTCTCTCTCTCTTTTTTTCCCCCTCTTTTCCAGATCCAGACATTTAACGTGGATGCACCATGCCAGACCGTGGAAGATTTAACGAATGGGGTTGTGATGGCCCAGGTTCTTCAGAAGATGTAAGAATAAATCGCTTTATCTTTTTCTGTGTTATGTACAGGGATATTTATTAGATTGAAAACATGGACCAAAAGATAAAGTGTTCGCATGAAACACGAGTTGCCTGTAGACTGAGAACTGAGCAGCACATGTGGTTTTGGTGGTCCATGCTTATTTCAGCTGCAGGGTAGTTAAGGCTACAGTTGTTACAATACTCCAGCAGTTTTGGAATTCTTCATGTGTTTTTTCAGCAAGTTGGCAGACATTTTCATGTTAGCATCCCAATTTTGCCATTCTAGAACGCTGTTAAGAGGCTTCCTCTTTCTGTAGGACTCTGCCCAGATGTCTTATCAGCAGGGCTTATATATTTATATTTTATAAATATGTTTTGTTTATAAAATAAAGGAAAGGCGTGCCCCATGTTCTGTGTCCCTGTTAACCTTCTGTGTGCTTCCAGAGGTAGGTAGCACCATCTCATATGCCATGTATTTTGCTTGTTACCTGCTGCTTTTGCAGCGGAGAAGGCAATGGCAACCCACTCCAGTACTCTTGCTTGGAAAATCCCATGGATGGAAGAGCCTGGTGGGCTGCAGTCCATGGGGTCGCTAAGAGTCAGACACGACTGAGCGACTTCACTTTCACTTTCATACATTGGAGAAGGAAATGGCAACCCACTCCAGTGTTCTTGCCTGGAGAATCCCAGGGACGGGGGAGCCTGGTGGGCTGCCGTCTGTGGGGTCGCACAGAGTCGGACATGACTGAAGCTACTTAGCAGCAGCAGCTTTCGCAGACACCCATCTGTGGAGACACGTACACCGACACACACACACGTAAGCTCCACCTGGAGGTGGGAGGTTTCTTCTGTTCATTGCTGTATCCTGGCACCCAGGACAGTACCTGGTTTTGGAGTGAGCCATCTGAAAATGCCCTTCTTTGTGGATCCAAAATAGTCAAATGTCAGCATCTCTGTTGGTTCCGTCTGTATCGTGCGTGCTCTGTTTACTGACTAATAGAAGGAGTGAGATACTTGTTTGGGATATATGATATAAAATAATCCCAGTTCTTTCCTTCTAAGCACTTTGAAAGCATAATAGTTATAAAATTGATATTATTAGGTTGTCTTGAACTTTTGACCTAGGAACTTTCAAGTGAATTACCTGTGAATTTATGATGTCATTAGGTGTGATGCGATCTGGGGGACACGGTTGTCTGTTGAAGCCTGAGACAGTGAGAAATTTGCCTGTGACTTGCTGAGGTTTCCTACAGCTCGGTTGAGGACCAGTGTCATCACTGAAGGCTTCTTGCTGTTGCTCACCTTGAAGGGAGCTGTGTTGAGCTGCTCATCTGAAAAACAACTCAGACGCCTGCATTTCAGGGAATCTGCCTGCCTTTCACATTAGGGGTCCGTGCCTGAGAACTGTTTGTATGTATTGTATGCGTATGCATGGATATGTGCACACATTGGTGTGACCACCACCCAGGTAGAACTGTGTAACATTTCAGGCTCCCAGATGGTTCCCTGCGTGCCCTTCCGTAATCAATACCTTGTCTCCAAGATAGCCATGAGTCTGAGTTCCACACCATCCTTCTTACAAGTGGAATCTTACAGTTGGTAGTCTTTTGTGTCTGATTGTTTCAACATAATGTCTGCATGACTCATCCATGTTGTTCTGTATTATCTGTTTTAAATAATTGCGTCATAGGGCTTCACAGAAGCTTCCTCCTCTGTCAGTTTGATACTTACTGAACAGCTACTCTGTCCAGCGCTGGTGACACAAGGGCGGAGCACAGACCACAGGGTAATTGTGTTCAGAGAGTTTATAACCTGCAGAGAAACGGATTTTTAAATAACTATGGAAACAAACTTGCTTATATAACAAGCGCTGCAGAGAAAGTTGTGAAAGTTTCAAAGTTAGCAGGCGACTCTTCAGGGCTGGCATTCAGAAGAGTCCAAGAGGTAGATGTCCATTTGGGTGTCTCTCAATGGAAGCTGTGAGTGTGGATTATTACACCGGTCAGGGAAGAATATGGAGTAAGAAGAACATACGTGTACATGAGCCTTGAAGACCTCCAATGTTCAGCTGTTGGTCAGAACATCTAACCAGCAGAGGGACCAGGGCGACCCCAGGAACGCCTGCAAAATGTGGGTGCCTAGAGAGAGGGCAGGTCTCTTCATTTTGTCTGAGCCGAGCGGTAAAGAACTGGATCTTTTCTGTTGTTTTAGTAGAAATTTTATCAGACATATTCATAGTATGCTTATTGTTAGTACAGCTCATTTTCCTCTCTCAAGTCATTTTCTGCTCATCTGCTTTTCTGCTTCCAGCATCTTGCTGCTGCATCCTCTCTTGCTGTTTGCCCATGTAGGTTCACCTCTCCCTGTTTTTTGTTTTTAATCAGTAGACTTTGTTTTTTGGAGCAGTTTTAGTTTCACAGCAAAACTGAGTGGAAAAAAGGTTCAGTACCAGACGGTGAGAAAGTTCTGGATCTGGATGGTGGTGATGGTCGGACAACAGTGTGAACATACTTCATGCCTCTGAGCTTAAAAATGGTCTGGATGGCAAGTCATACGTATATCTTACTACAGTAAGATAAGTTTTTAAAAACCGAGTGAACAGTCTGGTGAGTTCCCACCTGCTCCGTGCCGCACCCCACACAGACCCTCCCCCGCTGTCAGAGTCCCCACGGCGTGGGACGTTTGTTACCATTGCTGAGCCTGTGTGGAAGCATCGTCATCCCCGAGTCCCTAGTTCACGGCCGCATTCACTCTGAATTTCGTTACAGCCGCACGGAGAATAGCATCTGCTCTGAAAATCCCAGAGCTCTGCCTAGTCACCCCCCAACCCCCGTCACTGATCTTTTTATTGTCTCCACTGTTCGGCCTTTTCCGGTCACACAGGATGTAGACTGACTGCTTTCACTTAATAATGCGCATTTAAGATTCCTCCTTGTCTCTTCCTGGCTCGTCCTCCAGTTCATTTCTTTTGAGGGCTTACCCCTCATTTTTTAGATAGCTCTGTTGAAATCAAAGTGATGTGCAGTGAATCGCACATTTGTAGGGTGGAATTTGATGGTTTTTGTTTTTTTTTTTAACTGGTGGAGATGCCCAGGAAACTGTCAAGATAACGAGCATATCAATCATTTTTCTCAGCCCCTCCTCCCAGCACCCCCCACCCTTCCACATCCCCAGGGCAACCATGGATTTGCTTTTTGTTGATTAATTTGCATTTTATAGAGAGTTATGTAAATAGGCTCATAGTATGTTTTGCCTTTAGAGGGAGAGGTGGTGGCTTCTTTTCCTGCAACATAACCTGAGATTCGCCCATATTGTTGCCTGTTTTACTGGAGTGCACGCCTGTTCCATTGCACAGGCACACTGTAGTCCCTCCACTCCTGGGCTGCTGTAGTCTGGGCTGTTACAGATAGAGTGAGGCTCTGTTAGCATCACAGTCGACCACAAATGCTGTGAGCATTGGCGTCCCCATCTTTGTATGGACATACACTTTCATTTCTCTTGGGCAAAATTCCATGTAAGGGTGAAATGACTGGTTGTATGTTTGATATTCAAGAAGCTGCCAGTCTGTTTCCGAAGTGAGTGCACCATTCACGTTTCCACAAGCAGTGTGTGAGTCTTCCGGTTGCCCCACGGCCTCAGCAACCCTTGCTGAAGCTGGTGTTTTTCATTATAGCCATTCTAGTGGCTGTCTAGGGGTACATCACTGTGGGGTTTATGTGTATTTCGCTCAAAATGATATGACTAGTGACGTTGGGCATTTTTTCGTGTGTGTGTATATATACACATATATGTATATCTCCTTTGGTGAACAGTTTGTGGTAGCTTTTTTTATATTTTTTAAAACCGAATATAATTGATTCACAAAGCTGTGTTAGCTTTCGGTGTACAGCAGGGTGATTCGGTTATACACATATATTTAATATATTCTTTTCTATTAGAGTTTATTGCAGTTTGTTATGTATAGGTCCCTGCGCTACACAGCAGGACTTTATTTTATATGTGGTAGTTTATATCTACTAACCCCAAACTCCTAATCTGTCTGCCGTCTGCCCTTTCTCCCCTTTGGTAAACAAAGTTTGTTTTGTGTCTGTGCGTCCGTTCCTGTTTCATGGGCAGGTTCATTTGTGCCACATCTAGAGTCCGCATAGGAGTGATACCATGCAGTACTTGTCTTTCTCTTTGACTCCCTCCCCTTAGTATGATAGTCTCTAGTTGTATCCAGGTTGCTGCAGACGGTGTTGTTTCCTTCTTTATGGCTGAGTAATACTGCACTTTGCCAACAAAGGTCCGTCTAGTCAAGGCTATGGTTTTTCCTGTGGTCATTTATGGAGGTGAGAGTTGGACTGTGAAGAAAGCTGATCGCCGAAGAATTGATGCTTTTGAACTGTGGTGCTGGAGAAGACTCTTGAGAGTCCCTTGGACTGCAAGGAGATCCAACCAGTCCATTCTAAAGGAGATCAGTCCTGGGTGTTCATTGGAAGGACTGATGCTGAAGCTGAACCTCCAATACTTTGGCCACCTCATGCGACGAGTTGACTCACTGGAAAAGACTCTGATGCTGGGAGGGGTTGGGGGAGGGAGGAGAAGGGGACGACAGAGAATGAGATGGCTGGATGGTGTCACCTACTCGATGGACATGATTTTGAGTGAACTCCAGGAGTTGGTGATGGACAGGGAGGCTTGGCATGCTGTGATTCATGGGGTTGCAAAGAGTCGGACACGACTGAGCGTCTGAACTGAACTGAACTGAAAAAACCTTTACCAGACCCAGGGTCACTAAAATTTTCTCCTGTGTTTTCCTCTAGAAGTTTTATAGTTTTTTATAGTTTCAGTGCTTATATTAGGTCTGTGATGCAGCTGAACCTGGCTGGTAAAAACACTGACATGCTGGGATGCGTCATTCTACGTCTCCCGGCACGAACCCTTGGTCCCCGGTATCAATGCCACCCCAGCCCTGCTGTCTCCTTCTTCTGGGGGACCACCTCCCACTGTCCCGTCTGCAGACCCCCAGCACCACATCCCCCCTCGCTCCTCTGATCACCTTCTAAGGTAGGGGCAATCATACTTCTGAGAAGCTTGAGACACACACAAGAAAATCTCCCTGGCATCCCCGACTCCCCCCTCGCTGCCCATTGCCGCCTGTGGGCTGCAGTCCCGTCGTCACGTCTGCACCTGCGGGCCCTGTGCTGGCTCCCCTCACCTCTGACCTGCTCAGGAGCGTCGCTTTTCCCATTGCCCTCTTTTCAACACCCACGGCCTCCCCTGCTCTGCGGGGTCACATCGACCAGCAGGCTTCTGTGTCTTTAAACAGACTTCGCAGGACCCTGCTCCTGTCTGCCAGCACGCGGGTCCTCCTCCCGGCGGGGCGTCTGTCCCGGACTCCCCCCGCATCCCGCCTCTCTCACATCCACTTCCGGCAGAGTGTCCCCACCATCACGTTGGAGCTGCTCTTGTTCGGGATATCGGTTGTCTGCGTGCCGCTGATGCCGTTCTCCGTCCTCGCCTGGACCGGCCGGAACGCTGCAAGGATCCCTCAGTCCTCGCTGGGACCGATGAGAGCACTCCAGGGGCAGATGCTCATCTGCTTGCTGCCGCTTCCCTGTGACACAGTCCCTCGCGTTGGGCCTCCGCGGTGCTGGGGCTGGCAGGGTTGCCCCCTGTCTCGCGGGTGGCCTGCATTTCCGGGGCTGCTCTCTGTCTCCTGTGCTCCCTCCTGAGGGTGCAGAGCCTAGACTCAGGCCTCACCCCTCTTCTCTTCTCTTTGGTCTGCTTCAGCTCTTGATGATTAGTCTCACGGCCTGGAATATCATCTGTATCCTGATGATGCTCAGATTTTATCTCCAGCGTGAATCTCTCCTCTGGCAGCAGAACTTGGTCCAGGCTCAGCATCTCCGGTCGGATCTGAAAGACATCTCAGAGTCATCACATCTGAAGCTGAGCCCTGCCTTCTGCCCAGGCCCACTCAGTCAGACATCCGCTCGTTTCAGTGGTTGGTATTGCTGGCCTTGAGCTGCTCGGACCTTAAAACCTCCCTCTCCTTCTATTTCTCCACATCCCACATCCAACCCATAGCAGATACTGACGGCCACATTTTTAAATTATTGCTAAATCTAGCCTTTAGATCTGACTTCTAGATGACAGAGAACTACAGAGGAAGTGGTGAAAGTAAGTCACGTGGAAAGAGTTAGACAAATCCAGAAAGTGGGCTGTTTTGCGGGACAGTTGACAGATCAAAGAGCCTGGACAGACAGACACTGACCGAACACGTCAGATGGCTCTTCTTGGAAGATCTACCATGGGCAGCAGCATGACACCCCTGAGGATGTCGTGCCCAGGTGGTAGCCGACCAGCTACCAGGAGGCCAGACTCCACCCGTGACATCCGGGAGGTGTTTGACGTGGTCAGACTTGTGGAGCGGTGGCTGCCAGGGACTGGGATTTGGGGAAACGGGGAGTTGCTATTCTACAAGTATAAAGTTTCTGTTCCACGCGACGCACAAGCCCTTGGTCTGCCGTGCTGCGCTGCACCTGTGGCTAACAGGACTGAACTCCGACCTCGAATGTCTCTTGAGCGGGCAGAGCTCATGTTAAGTGTTCTTACCACAGCTTCAAAAACAAAAGCAAGTGTGGTGCATGACTCTTGGGTTTTGTTTGAACAAAGACACCTCAAGGATGTGATGGAGGAGATCTGAATGTAGACTGATCATCAGGTGGTATTCTGGGAGCATTTCTTTGTTATGTGAGGTGTAGCGTCAGAACCGTGGTGGGTGAGGTACAGGTAAATGCCTCACTTATCAGAGGTGTGTTGTGGAATTTTCAGGACTGAAAAAGGTCTTTGATGAAAATGACTCGCTTTCCTGCTGCTGTATTGGTCTGGCCACCCTGATCGTGTTAATTTCCAGACTAGCATCGCTGTCTCTGCAGTTGCCTGCGTTCAGGCTGACGTGCGTGCAGCAGCCAGAGGGCTTCTTGGTCAGGTGTCCAGCTTCAGGCCAGCCCTGGCGCCCCAGGTCACTCGGGGTGAAAACCGAGGGCCCACAGTGACACATCAGAGCCCACGTGAGCTGCACACTTGGCCCGTCCTGACCTCACTTTCCTGTGTTCTTTCCCGCACGGGCTCCAGGCTCATCCTCATGCGTCTCCCGCCCCAGGGCTTTTGCACGGCCCGGCCCGCTGTCTCCAATGTTTGTCTGTCAGACCTCCAAATGCTGCTGCTCCTCACCAGCCGCCAGGCCCCCTGATAGCCGTCCGTCTCCCCATGTACCCGCCCCCACCACTCGACCACCTGTTTAACTTGCTGCCACCCTCACCTTCCAGACTCACTTGTCTGGCTCTGCAGTAGGTGTTCTGTAAACGTTAGCTGAGTGAATGAATGTGGAATTATAAACGTTGACTTTGAAATGAAAAGAAAGCAACTTTTATCTTCTTTTATCGTTTATCTCCATGAAGAGTTCCCCACTCTTACGTCATTTTCCATCAGGTTTCCCTGACGCCAACATCCCAAGGTGACTCAGGCCCCACAAGTTGAGGTCAAAATCCTTTGATTCTGACACTTAGGGCAGACTTAGCATTAAGGCCCAATCCCACAGGACCACCCCCACTGCAGACGCCACGTGGATGTGGTCGGGGTCCTAGGGCACCAAACTCCTGCCCAGCCAACTGCAAATGCTGGAGTTCCTATGAACCCCCTCACGTTTGATATTTGCGAGAATGACACAAAACTCAGGGAAGCCCTGTGCTTACGATAACAGTTTTATTGTAAAGGATCCAACTTAGGAGCCAAATGAAAGAGATCCCCAGGGGAGCATGGGGTTGAGGGCAGAGCAAAGCTCCGTGCCCCACCCAGGCCCACTGCCCTCCCAACACAGGGCTGTGCTCACCCACCCGAGGCTCCTGAACCCTGTTATATGGAGTTTATTCGGGGGTTTCACTACAGAGCCATGAGTGAACTCTAGCCATGAGTTTGAGCTTTATCTCCATCCCTTCCTGGAGGTTGGAGGTGGGGCTGTATGTTCTTCTAGGACCAGCAGTGGTCCTCAAGCTGTCTAGGGGTCCCACAGTGAGTCATCCCGTTAGCATTAGCTTGGGTATGGCTGCAAACGGCTCACGATGAATTGTAAAAGACACCCCATCACTCAGGAAACTCACAGGGTTTTAGGAGTTCAACCCCAGGAACCGGAGACAAAGACCAAACCTATTTCTTGTTCCACCACAACCACGTATTGATTGAAAGAGCCAGATCAGAAGTGGTAAGAGGTGCCTCTCAGTGCCGTCAGGTCTTATATTTCAGAGACCGAGAATGAGGGGAAAGAAAGGAGATGAAATGACGGTCAGGCTGTGGACAGTGGCGGAAGGGCTCTTGGCCTGAGGGACCGGATCGCCTGCCTTAACTTAGATGGAGCCTGTCCCTTCTGTGCCTGTATCGCTCATTCAGACACAGCCGGGGCTGAAGCACAGTTCACTTTATTTGTTGTCATTAAGGATGCAAAATATAAATATCATAGCTAACTCTTCAATATCCATTTGATGGCAGGGGACCAAAATGATCGTTTTGTGTAGTGAACAGATCACGAGAAAACAGACCTAAGAATCAACACATCTATTTAAAAAAATAGTGAAGTTCGCTTCTAAAAATGCCATATCAAGGATGTTTGTATGATGTAGCTGACTCACTTTGTTGCATAGTAGAAACAGACAGAGCACTGCAAAGGAACTATACTCCGGTTTTTCTAAATGCCTTATTAAATTAAATCAAACTGCAGTGTTTGTTTCAGACCTCGTCTTCATTTGGGGGATTCAGGAAGCATATTGTGGTACTTTAATAATTTCAGCGGTAGAAATAAAATTTAATGTTTTGGTTTCTGTGGAGGCAGTTGACTACAGGAAGATAGTGTATTTGTGGAATTACATGAAGGATTAAAATTAATGGGCTTTTCCTTAAGCTTAAGTTGTGCCAGAGAAGCTATAGTAGATGTGTTACTGGAAGTCGAGGAAATGGTTCTGTATGTGTTGTGGTTGGTTTATGTTGTTTTCTTAGCAGGAGTCAGGACATAGTAAGAAGCTAAAGATAGTCCCTTACTCATGAGGAACACTCCCAGTAAGATTATCCCTTGTTGGTTACATATCTGTGCAGAACTATAATCTGTTACGATTTTGGAGAAGATTGCCTTTATGGTGTTTGATCCTCGCCTGAGAACGTTAATTAGGGGTTTTGAAAAAACACTGGAAATTGTCAACAGCGTAGAGAAACAGAGTTATGGCTGGATGCCGGCACACGGAGGCAAAGTTCATGACGACAGAAAGTCACTTTGAATGGAAGCCGGCTAGGGACTACTACTCCCTTTTTGTTTTTAATTGAAGTATAGGTGGTTTACGGTGTTGCATGAATTACTGCTGTGCAGCCAAGTGACTCAGCTTTACATACACGTTCTTTTTAAAAAATACTCTTTTCCATTATGATTTCTCCCAGGATGTTGAGTATAGTCCCCTGGGCTGTACAGGAAGACCTCGTTGTTTATCCGTTCTCCGTGAAATAGTTTCCGTCTGCCAGCCCCGACCTCCCCCCCAGCCCTCCCCCATTGCCTCATCCCCAGGCTGTTCTCTGCGTCCATGGGTCTGTTCTATCTCATAGATAGTTCGTGTCGTAGTTTAGGTCTGTGCACTCCTGTTGTTGTGTTCCGCCCAAGTGGCAGATTGGAAGCTTATTCAGTAAAAGCGCTGTGACTCTTTCCAAACGTTGTTCGGTGCACAGGTATCCGTGGGGACTGCCGTGTGTCAGACCCGAGGTGCTTGGTGGACAGCGATGGCCGGGACTACTCACCTGTTGTCAGAGAAATGGCAGCACCCTAGCTGTGCCGCTTACCTGCGTGAGTGTGGGGCGGTCACTCACCTTCTGAGTCCGACGTTCCGCAGTGTCGCGCGGGGACACTGATAGCCTTCCTGGCAGGGCCACCATGAGCGCGGAGTGCCGGGCTTCGTGGCTCGGACGCTCCCGGTGCTGAGTACAGGGTAGTGACAGCTGCCTGGGCTGTCCTTCTTTGCTCAGGCCCCATTTTGGGGTTCTGATGCGGTGGTCCTTTTAGGAAGAAACAAACTGTATCATAGTGCTTGGCTTGAAACATTTTATTCAGACTTCTCCAAGTCCTTCGATTCATGTTACACTAAATTGTAAATGAAGTATTCCATAGTCTTGGAGTTCTCAGAGTGTATAGTTTCTTAAACGTTTTAAAGCATTCTTTTTTTATAAGTTAAGGGGTTTTCTGTTGTGATAGAAGTCTCTTAGTTATGTGACCCTGAATCGCAACTCAACCAGTAAGTCAAGTGTGCCTTTGGCTTTGGGTGAGCATCTCCCACTTAGCACCAGACTCACAAGTTGCCCTGCTCGTGAATCCTTATTTGGAAAGACTGTTACTTGGCTGGCAGTGATAATGATTTTTAGATTATGACTTTTTCAATGATTTAAGTATTTAAAATATGAAATTTTTTATTTTCTGAATTATTTTCATGGTAATTCTTTAATATTTTAGTAGAATTCACTTACAGTGTCGTTTTTTCTTTCCATAATCTTTTGTTGCAAGAGGTTTTAAGCCAAGAGGCCTCTTTTTTGGGGGGATTGTCTCCCCAGTGTGTGTCCCACTCCATCCTTCTGGTCATGTCAGTCAGACTGGGGATGGAAACAGACTCTGGCTTCATCGTTTGCAGTTTCCTGGGAATTTAGAAATGGGATTGGCTTGGGACTGCTCTTCAAAACTCTGTCCTTGAACTGGCATGCTGAAGACTTGGAGCATGTGTGGAGAAACAGAAAAAACTGGTATTCAGAGAGAAAACTTATGGATGAGCAGAAGCAAAGGGGAAGGTCAGGCGAGTACCATCCAGATGCCTTCCTATCCTTGGTCTAGTTCTTTTTTTTTTTTTGCAGTGCCAACCTGTGTTTTATTTTTTTTTTTTATCTTTTTTGTTTTGTTTTGTTTTAATTTTATTTATTTATTTTTTTGCATTACAATAGTTTAATATGAACAATCAGAACTAATTAACAGTATAACAATATTTTACAACTGAAATAATTAAAATAAACTATAAAATTACTACATAAAACAGGTCTGATCTAGCTTATTTACTTTCTATAATCTCTTCAGTGCTGCAAAACCATTTATTTCTTTTTTTTTTTTCATGTTTTAATAAACACTTCGTCTTTTTGTATTGCTTTTTTTTTCATCACAATAATAGAAATATAACATCATATATCACTGTAAAACACATTTCCACATAAATGCTGATAAGCACAAAATATTTTTCATCATTTACATTTTAACTGTAATAATATATGGCAGAATTAAAGCTGCATCCATCATGTGTCTAACTCACCTTGCTGTAATGAATTTTTAAATGTAATGGTTTCTGTCGCAAAGTAAAATCGTACATAATGTCTAGTGACACAGTACGCTGGTGGATGGGTGGATTTGGAAAATGGAAATGCAACTTCATTTTTAATTAGATTTATAAACTTCACCACCTCTACCTCCAGCCAGCTTCCCAACCCTCCCTCCCACCACCATTATTTATTTATTTATTTATTTTTTTAAAATGAGGCTTTTAATTAATGTTTGACAGAGCTGATTCAGGTTGAATAGACTAAATTTCTTTAAACAAACTTACTTATACTCCAGAGTCCTTTAAAAACTTAATAGCATTTATACATTGAAGGTATTTGATTTTCTTGTAACTAGCACTTCAAATGCAACAAGCATTTGAAGCAACAAGCATTTGACCCAACAAGTAAAACTTTCTACAGTTCATAACTTTTATAAATAAAATAAATTAAATGTACAGTGAATAAGTTCTCTGAAATATTTCAATATTTCTGCAGGTTTAGTAACATCGTAAAATACATTTCAACTAAAATTCACAAATCTAAAAACCTGTTAGACATTTTTAGGCGTTTTAAGTTGGAAATGAAGACCAATGTTACATCGTAATATGCCAATTACAAATAGTACTTCAAATAGCAAATACTACAGTTTGTCCCAAACTTTAAAAACTATTCATGAACTCAACACTGAACTATTGATGGCTATGAGAATTGTTTCCTAGCCTTTTTGAAAATTTCAACCCATTTACGTTTAAGGTAATTATTGATAACTACGATCCCGTAGCCATTTTCTTTATTACTTTGGGTTCAAGTTTATACACTCTTTCTGTGTTTCCTGTCTAGAGAAGATCCTTTAGCATTTGTTGGAGAGCTGGTTTGGTGATGCTGAATTCCCTCAGCTTTTGCTTGTCTGTAAAGCTTTTGATTTCTCCTTCATATTTGAATGAGATCCTTGCTGGGTATAATAATCTGGGCTGTAGGGTATTTTCTTTCATCACTTTAAGTATGTCTTGCCACTCCCTTCTGGCCTGAAGAGTTTCTGTTGAAAGATCAGCTGTTATCCTTATGGGAATCCCCTTATGTGTTATTTGCTGCTTTTCCCTTGCTGCTTTTAATATTTGTTCTTTGTGTTTGATCTTTGTTAATTTGATTAATATGTGTCTTGGAGTATTTCGCCTTGGGTTTATCCTGTTGGGGACTCTCTGGGTTTCTTGGACTTGGGTGATTATTTCTTTCCCTATTTTAGGGAAGTTTTCAACTATTATCTCCTCAAGTATTCTCTCATGGTCTTTCTTTTTGTCTTCTTCTTCTGGGACTCCTATGATTCGAATGTTGGAGCGTTTAACATTGTCCCAGAGGTCTCTAATATTGTCCTCATTTCTTTTAATTCGTTTTTCTTTTTTCCTCTCTGTTTCATTTATTTCTACAATTTTATCTTCTAGTTCGCTAATCCTGTCTTCTGCCTCTGTTATTCTATTGTTTGTTCCCTCCAGAGTGTTTCTGATCTCATCTATTGCATTATTCATTGTATATTGACTCTTTTTTATTTCTTCTAAGTCCTTATTAAATCTTTCTTCCATCTTCTCAATCCTTTTCTCCAGGTTATTTATCTGTAACTCCATTTTGCTTTCAAGATTTTGAATCATTTTCACCATCAAAATTTGAAATTCTTTATCAGGTAGATTCCCTATATCTTCTTCTTTTGTTTGTGTTGGTGGGCAATTATCTTGTTCCTTTACTTGCTGGGTATTTCTCTGCCTCTTCATCTTGCTTATATTGCTTTGCTTGGGGTGGCCTTTCCCTCTTCTTGCAGTTTGTGGAGGTCTCTTTATTATGTAGTTTCTTCGCTGTGTGTGGGGTTGGACAGGTGACTTGTCCGGGTTCCCTGGTTAGGGAGGCATGTGTCAGTGTTCTGGTGGGTGGAGCTTGATTACTTCTCTTTCCTTTAGAAGACAATGGCTGCTTTTCTGGGAGCCTGATGTCCTCTGCCAATATTCAGAAGTTGTTTTGTGGACTTTACTCCGCGTTCAAATGTTCTTTTGATGAATTTGTGGGGAAGAAGGTGGTCTCGCCGTCTTATCCCTCCGCCATCTTGTTCCTTCCTCCCCAGAACACTGGATTCTTATATTCCACTTGATCGTGGAGTACCTCTTCCCAGCTGCTCCAGCAAGGCGCAGCCGCTGTACCTTACCTTGGACGAGGGGTATCTCCTCAAGGCCGCCCCTCCTGCTTTGAATGTGGATCAGCTCCTCTCGGCCCTCCGGTGCCCAAGCAGCCACCGCCTCCTGGACGTGGTACAGCTCCTCTCGGCCACCGCCCTAACCCTGGGTGCGGGGCAGCTCCTCTCAGCCACGATTCTGCACGTGGTCGGTTGCGCCAGGAGCCGGGCGTCTCTCGCGTCTGCGCCGCCGGGAGCCGGGCGTCTCTCGCGTCTGCGCCCCCGGGAGCCGGGCGTCTCTCCCCAGCCTGTGTTTTAAAAGCCTTGGTCTAGTTCTTGAGGAGGCCCTGCTGCCTTTCTGTACCATGACGTACCTCAGCGGTCTTCTGCAAGTTCCTTCTTTTTGCAGTTTTATTCAAATTAGTTTCGACTAAAGAAGCTACATTAAGCTTGAGACAAAAATAGTTGGGTGTGAATATCTACATACAGAAGAGAGAAGTTAGACCGTTTACTTACACTATGCACATGGGTCATAACCTACCAAGAAAACACCTACATTTAGAACTGAAGCTGTTGAAAATCATAGAAGACTACAGAGGAGTAAGTCCTGACCTTGAATTAGGCAAAAGCTTCTTAGTTACAATACACAAAGCAGACACAGATGAAACTGAACTTGATATCAAGGTTAAAAACAATTGTGCCACAAATTGTGCCATCAAGAAGTTGTAAAAAGATAACTCACAGAATGCGAGAAAGTATTTACACATCTTATGTCTGATAAGGGGCTTTTATCCTGAATACCGGAAAAAAAAAGCAAAACCAAAAACTAACAACTCAAAAAAAAAAAAACAAACCCAATTGTTAAATTGGAATGACTCTGAATAGACTTGTCCAAAGAGGATATACAGATGTCCAATAAACACATGAAAAGATGCTCCACATTATTAGTTATTAAGACGATGCAGATCACAACCACAGTGAGACAGTTCTTCACGTCCATCCTGACAGGCGTTAACTAAACAGAGGGATAGCAGCAAATAGCAAGACTGGGAAAAATGGAGCTGAAGCGTGCTGCTCGTGAGATTGTGAAGTGGTGCAGCTGCTTTGGGGAACAGTTTAGTCATCTTTCACGTGTTAAACAGAGTTGTGAGGGGACCCAGCAATTCCGTTCCTAGGCACGTACCCACATGAAGCATGTGGGTCAGCTGATGAATAGATAAACAAAGGATGGTGTGTCCGTAAATGGAATGTCATTGACCCTTAGAAAGGAAAGAAGGGCTGACACGCTGCAACATGGGTGAACTTTTAAAAACATGCTGAATGAAGGAAAGCAGACTCAGAAAACCACACAATGCGTCATTTCATGAAACGTCCAAAACAGCAAACTCATGAAGGTAAAAAGAAGATTAGTAATTCCTAGGGGCCAAAGAGAGAAATAGGGGTTATGGCTAAATAAATAGGTTTTCTTTGGGGATGATGGAGAAGTTCTAAAATTAGATTGTGGTGATGTGAATATACCAAAATCCACTTCAAACAGGTGAGTTGTATGGTCAGTGAATCATACCTCAATTAAAAAAATTAAACAGACAATAAAGTGAATATGTTAACTTTGGCATAGGCTTCAAAAATAATCATAGTAGATTTCTATGGAGATAACTTATTCGTAACTTTTTTCATAAATACATATGCCTAAATAAGTACATCTTTCTTTTTTAATAATAAAAATTTGAAATTCTAGATAGCATGTTATTTCATTTAAAGATGACTTGAAATTTAGTACTGATTGTGCATATCAGTTTGACAGTTTAAGTTGAGACTGTAGGTTTCGTCCTAACATGTTTTTCTGGTTGCTGTTACATTTTTTGGGTGAATGGAGACACTTATGTTGTGAGTAGATCTTTCAACTCAGCACTTGCTGGAGCGTTCACCCTGTGTTCTTGAACAAATACAGTTTCATTTCTTAGAGCGTCTGTGTCAAGAACTTCAAGGTGAATATCATGCCAGGCTAAAAGCCTTTTTTTTCTTCCTTTCTTTCTAGTATTTATAGAAGTTTTGGAGGTTTTCCTAAGAAAAATAAGCAGAAGTATATTCAGGTTATAGCCTTGTTTCAGTTTATTTGTCCACACTGAATCTCAGTGCTATCTTAGATTTAGGGCTTCTGCAAACAGAAACAGTATCCAACTTTGTCTGATGCCTACTGTTACATAAACAGGTCTCTGTTTATATTATTTAAACACATTGAAATTTTAGTAACATTGTTGGTGACCTTCAATGTAGTAGGGGATGAAAGGCATTGAAGTATTAACTGAATAACTTATTTTAACCTTCTTCCTAATATATTTCTTTGGCCTTTCTAAAACAATTGTTATTGACTTTGACTGCTTTTAGATATTAGTGTGGTATCTACTAATTCCAGATGAGTGTATAATTTTTTTTTTTTATAATTTTAAAAATATATTTAACTTTATGTTATCACTTTTCACCTTTTAGCTTGTTTTTGATTAAAAAATGTTTTTAACGAGCTGATAACGGTTGGTTTTAGAGAAACTTACTGTAATTGCATTCAGTCTCATGTATTGAGTTATTTTGTGACTTATATGTCTCAAATACATTTTTACGTAGCAATTAAGTGATGATGCAAGATGAGTTTCAATTGTGTGTGTGTGTGTGTGTGTGATTTATTTTAGCTTGAGAGCTACATGATCTTAATATGCTAGCTTTTTCTTACTTGCAGAGATCCTGCGTATTTTGATGAAAATTGGTTAAACAGAATCAAAACTGAAGTAGGAGATAACTGGAGGCTAAAGGTATTTTATTTTTATGTCTTTTGCTTGGGTGACTGTGACACTTGTTGACTTTTGGTCTGATGCGTCTGAAATAGCGTTTGGTGAATAATCTAGAACTAAAGATGGGGGTAACCTGAAACTGCTCACCAAAATGCTGTCTAGTGAAGTATAGTGATCGAGGGCTCAGGTTCCAGAGCCAGGCTGCTTGTGTCCACAGCCCAGTGCGCACAACCCCGGCCAAGTCTTCAGCCCCTCAGAGCCGGCGTTTCCCATTTGTAAAATGAGGGTTGTGACAGGATCTACCCCACGGAAATAAATGAGTTAGCGCAGGTAATGTACTTAGGACAGTCATGTTAGTTGCTAGTGTTGTTACTAAAGATGAGGAAATAGTGATCATTATTACCTGTGTCCACAGCACTCAGAGAATGAATTATTTTTATTTCCATCGTAATAACCTTAGTTTTCAGTACTTCTCAAGCATCTTTGACCGAAACCCACAGTGAGAAATGCAGTTCACACTGAAGCCTCCCACCCGCCTAAGTGTATGTGCACGTGTAGTCAGATAAGTTTCTAACCTTGCTGTGTGCAGGAATGTTTTTACTTTATTTTTTAAAATACAGATCGAAGCCCATCTGTAAATTATTTTTTTTCCCTTTCTGTCTTGAAATGATTATAGACTCATAATGGGTTGGGGGAAAAAACGTACAGAGGATTTCCACGTACCGATCCCCCGGTTTCCGTCAAACCTGAGGACTGATGTGGGTGTACTGCGCAGTGTGTGCGGCCCTGCCTGGCTCCATCCATGTGCTTGTCCCCACATCTGCACACGCCACCCGCGTCACCCGGGCCCTCGGCCACTGCCGCTCCCTCTCCACCTCTGTAATCTTGTACACGAAATCATTCTGTGGTCATAACCGGCAGTGTGGAGAACTCTCGAATCATTTATTTTTGATACAGCTTGTTGTTGTTTGTTATTTACTCGCTAGAAGTTGTGTCTGACTCTCTGCAGCCCCATGGACTGCCCGACCAGGCTCCTCTGTCCATGGGATTCTCCAGGCAAGAATACTGGAGTGGGTTGCCGTGCCCTGCTCCAGGGGACCTTCCCGACCCAGAGATCGAACCTGCATCTCCTGCGGGTTCCTTACCCCTGAGCCACCAGGGAAGCCCTTGATACTGCTTAGTAATGACTCATGCAGACGAGTGCGCTTGTGAAATCCCTGGACTTACAATGGGCCAAGTTTGGTGTGTTTTTATATTTCCATAAAGCACGTGTTTGAGGAAAATATTTATTCATTGACTAGACATTGGGTCTGACAGAATCTAATTCCTCTTTTTCACTAAACTCAAGTTAATGGGTGCTATTTAATGGCACTGTTTTAATTTTAAAATAGCCTTTCAGGAATAGGCAGTTAAAGAGGTAGCTCTTTAGTGTTATAGAATTAGGCTGCTCATCAGCTCATGTTTGCTACTGAAGGAGCCGCATACCCCACTCCTGTGTACACGGTTTGTACACAGACACACATGGTCATCAGTGTCAGGAGGGTGGCAGGGCACCCTTCCCCCAGAGCAGGGGGAATGTTTATCGTGTTCTTCATGTTCAGAACTGAAAGTCACCGTTGTGATTTGCATTCCTGTTCTCTGTATCATATCCTGTGTTCTAATTCTTCAGCTGTATTTCTTCAACTTTAAGATGCCATTGATTTTAAGATACCGTTGATGAATGAATAATAAGATTTGTAGTTTTTCCAGTGGAGAATAAACTACCATTTTAAACGAATACATTGATCTTCAAAACTTTTTCTAAGTTAAAATGTTAAAAGATAAATGAACAGCGTAGAACCAAAGAAAGTATATATTTCCCATGACTCCAAATTTTCTTAGGGATGCGAACATGTTAGTTTTATTTATGAGTTTTATTTTTGTTTTTTAAGGATAATGTTTTCAGTTTATTGTCTTCCCTTAAAACTAAGTATGGCTTCGATGAACCTGAACCCCACTGCTGTGGAATCGTTTCTTTGATGGCTACCGCTGCTCCTGCCCTCTGCCCTAGAGTGTCTTTTACTAGGATCATGCACCAGGGGACAGCCAGGTGGATGATCAGAGGGATCCTGCCGTGTGTGCATCCTGACATAGATCCAGCCGTATGAGTTGGACCCAAAAAACGAGGGGAAAATTCAAGAGTGCAGTACGTAGTGCAGGTGACCGTCCTGCGGTTTCACCCAGGCGCCCTAACCAGGAGCCCGCGCTCCACAGCGGAGTGGGCGTCAGCCCCTCAGCCTGTCTCGTTACTGAGACGCTCCTTATTGCACTGTTGTCTTGCAATCCTGAGCATTGTATAAACCTTCAAAGATATAGTCGTATTTTTTTTTTTTAACCTAATGGCTCCTAAGTACTTCCTTGGTCTCAGCTGAATGAACACACTCTTTCTGACCATGGAGGAGCTTAGAGACATTCTTTCATAGGTGACAACCTGTTTCATAGGTTGCTTTGCAAGAGTTCCGAGGATAATTTTGACTATAATTTTTGCTTAATTCTCTAACTTTAGAACTTAACCTCTGGGTAAGATGTAACTCTGCTTTTCTGGGGATAACGGCACTGAACGCAAGTCTTCCGTAAGGATGCCAAATTTTTTTCTTTCCCTCCTGAAAATCTACATACTTTGATCCTGCTGTTAAGTCTTCTGCAATTACCTTCTGATTCTGTCAATGTAGTCAGAACATTAAAAATTTAATTTAGTAATTGGAAGCTTAATTTGCTTTATAAATCTCTTAGATCAAATAAACCATTCAGAGTCCTTTTTTATGATGGTGATTCAAATGTACTGTTGAATTTTATTTTTTATGTTTACTTTATGATTAACAAGAATGATTGGTTGATTCAGAAATTTTTCAGCTTAAAGTATGTTTTCACCTGTGGTTGGCTTTTTATCCAGTTGTCTTTTCTCTCTTTAAACAGATAAGCAACTTAAAGAAAATTTTGAAAGGAATCCTGGATTACAATCATGAGGTGAGGAGATTTTTTTCATTTTCCTTGGAAGTATTACTATCAGTTCAGTTCAGTTGCTCAGTCGTGTCCAACTCTCTGCAATCCCATGAATCACAGCACGCCAGGCCTCCCTGTCCATCACCAACTCCCGGAGTTCACTCAAACTCATGTCCATCGAGTCGGTGATGCCATCCAGCCATCTCATTCTCTGTCGTCCCCGTCTCCTCCCACCCCCAATCCTTCCCAGCATCAGAGTCTTTTCCAGTGAGTCAACTTGTCGCATGAGGTGGCCAAAGTATTGGAGTTTCAGCTTTAGCATCAGTCCTTCCAATGAACACCAGGATAGTTTAATTTTACAGTACTTGAAAATAGTTTCAAGTAAAGGAAAAATCAACTCAGAATTAATAATCAACTTTATTTTCCATTGTATAGTCTCTATGATGTTGGTTCAGGAAACCAGCTTTTAAGTGATTTTTAGATAAATAATCTTTTTCACTGTAATATGGATAGTTTGTGAGAGGTTACTCAGTTATGTAAGCTTTCCTTTCTGCTGTCTGTTAACTCTCTCCTATCTTTCCTTACTCATGAAGGTGCAAAATTACTCACAAGTCCCTTCCCTGCTTCCGTCTTATTCCTTGGCAGACTCCCATCCTAAGATTAACTCAGTTTATCCACTGAGTCTGTATCAGGATGGTCAGGACATCGATGGGGAAAAGAATCAGGCAGTGGAACTAGTTTTTCTGTAAGTTTCGTGATCACAGATAGCAAATGAACACACCACAGCCTGGAAACACCTGTTATTTCCTTAATGTTTTTCTCCACAAACTGACTTGCATTTAAACCTACATCTGTGCTTAGGTTATCTGTCCTCAACATCTCAGCCCGTGACCCTGCCATCCACCCTGCTGTTCAAGCCCAGCCCCTGCAAATCGTCCTCCAGTCCTCCTTCTGATACCCTCAGCAAGACCTGCTGGTTAACTCTCCAGAATACCGTTTTCTCCGTCTCCGGTGCCAGCGCCCCACACCAGGCCGTCATCAGCTTCCGCTCGGGTCGCTAGTGTAGCCCTGCTGGCGGCCCTGGCCTCACTCTTGCCCGTCTGCAGTCTGTTCTCCACTCTCAAGCTACTTGCTTTTTTTTTTTTAATGGAAATTCGATTCCGTCACTGTCATCCTCCACGTCATCCTCCTTAGTTTCCCTGTTGTGTTAAAAATCAAATCCTTACTTCTCACCAGGAGCCACCGGATGCTGTGTGACCCCCGCTTCTCTCTTTCACAGCTCTTTGCTCGGCTCCCATACTGCAACCACATTGGTCTTGCTTCCGTGCTTTTAGGGTCTTCTTCACGGTACCATCATCAGACAGAAACCTACCCAGTTGTCCTCAGATACTTCATTTGGGGCCGGTCTCCCTTCTCTTTCCTGATATGGGCGTCTTGTTATTAGCATTTTGGAGTCACATGGAGTGAAAGTGACCAGGCGAATCCTGCTGCTGCGGGCGTGAATCTGCACTCAATTTTTGCTCTTTCCGGTGCCCCCGGGTTTCAGAACCTCCTGGGCTGTACTCTAGAGAGTGCACAGCCAGTCCTCCTGGGGGAGGTGGAGGGCTCAGTAGTGCTGTTTCTTTGCTCAGAGTCCACACCACATACGCGATTAGAGACTAAGTTGCCGTGACTCAGGAGGGTTATAACTTACGCTTGGGAGGTAGAACTAGGAATTGGGAGTGAGGTCGACCAGACAGCTCTGCTCTGAGCAGGGAGTTTCCAGTGCTGACGACTCCTCTCTCATCAGATGTTTTATTTGGCCATGTAGATGTCACCGCAGCTCTTAAGTGTTTCTCTCTGGCCAGATTCTAGGGCAGCAGATCAATGACTTTACCCTTCCCGATGTGAACCTGATCGCGGAGCACTCCGACGCTGCAGAGCTGGGAAGGATGCTTCAGCTCATTTTAGGCTGTGCTGTGAACTGCGAACAGAAGCAAGGTAACATATTTGAAGTTAGCGCGTGCATGTAAAATAACCGAGGAAAGTAGTTCGTATCATACGTGTATACAGATCACATGTTCAAACAAGGACGTCTTAAGGTCACTCATGAAGAATGCCCTTTTCTACGATTTTGCCAGTAATCTATTTTCAAGCTTAAAAAGAGTTTTACAGGTTAGAACAAATTTGGTTGCACTGATGTCCTTCCCGTTTCTGCAAGGCTACCTAATTCTTCGAGTAGATTATTTTTAACTACACCAAATCTGATGAAATTTACTGTTAATTGGACAAGGTCCAGCCAAATTAATTACTGATTAATAGTAATTAATACCTATGATCAGTTCAGCTATGGGAACTTAAAATTTGATATTTCAGATGGCAAGATATATAATTTGCCTAAAATTAGATATTTTAGATTGAAGGATTTAATTCATAAACACAACTGAATTCACGCATCACGCTCGGGTTTGGGACAGTGTCAGACAGTTGACCTAGTACCTGCCCTCGTAGAACTTGAAGTTGAGTGGGATGGGCATTTCTAAGTAGGTGCTTTGATTTTAAAAGGCAGGTGAAAATTATTTAGCATAGTTCATTGAATTCAGATAAGAATTTCTTACATGTTTAGTCTGTTAGGAGAGATTCTCAGCTCTTGGAAGTGTGTAGCCATTAAGAGTGGCTGGTTATAGGGTCCAAATAGGAAAAGATGAGAATGTTACCTATAGCTGTAGTCCTGTGGGAAAGCAATCATAACATTCATTGAGCTTCTCACACAGACCATGTGTTCTATGTAACACCTAGATTGAGTTTTTCCCTGAAAATTATGTGATCAGTGAACACTCTGAACAGGATTTTAACACCCCACTGTCCAGAGGGCATGCTCTGTCCTCAGGAGCACAGCCGAGAGCTTGCATCAAATGCCGTGAATCTCTGGGTTGCTGAGTGTTCCCTGTCACAGGGCACGTATGACACAAGGTGTGAGGCTGACCAGGGGGCTCTGCCGTCTACCTCCTGTCCTGAAATTCGGTGCTCGGCCTGTTTCCTTGTGGCCAAAGTGAGGGCGTGAAACCCAATTGTCGCAAGGAGTCAGTGAAACCGTCTGTGTGTGTTTGCTCTGTAATCCATAAAGCGCGTCAGAAACACGTGCTTTCTGTTCAGAGGATGTTTTTCAGTTCCTAGCGTGAAGAGCAACTACTCAGAGCGTTGGTTCAGCGTCCATTTATCTTGGCTACCTGCCTTCTCAAACCAGGGCAAATACACGGTGGTGGATTTGAAAAATCAAAGATTAGTAGTAAAAACACACTAATAATACTACTTAACTGAATGTCTGCCTTCTGCCTGGTAACCCAGCGAAGAACACTTTTTGTAGTCAGGGACACCGGGACTCATATAAGTATTGTTCGCCCCAGATCTCTTGCTCGTGAGAGGCCAGTGAGGATGAAACCCTGTGTCTCGACCACACGAGAACTTGGTACTCTCTGTGCTAAACTGTGCTCTAAGTTCTGGACCTAGACGCTCACTTTTAAGGACAAGCTCTCTGATACAGCCCGCCTCATCCTCCACTGCTCCTGAGTCCGCGCCCAGCAGTCGTCCATGCTTGGATTTTTAAGATTTAAATTTTTTTTTTAACTTTTCAAAAAGCGTGCACTCACCTGGTTCTCACGTCGTTTTATGTCATCCAGCATTTTACGGTGTTCGCGGGGAAGGGCCTTGACGTGGCAACACCGCTTCTTAACTAACGCTTCCCCTCTCACACCTGACTAACCCCTGCCCGCCCCCTGCGCTCGCCCCCGGGGCTGTCGGCCGTTCCCCCAGCCCCGGCCAGGCCCGGGCCGCACCACAGTCTCAGCCCTTCGTTCTGCTCCCAGCCGCGCCAGCGGCCTGGTAGCCGGGAAATTCTGTGCCTTGTTCCGAACGCTCGTAGACTGCACCTCGCAACAAAGCAAATGAGCAAAACCTTGAGCTCAGGCTAAAGGAATTTCGTTCTTAACCAGAGAGAGTGACTAAGTTACGACGTCCACGATTCCTGCTTCTCACGCTGCCTTTGGTTTACGCGTGTAATGTGTGTGTACATCTGTGCATCACCACACATTTGATGGGGTACAAGTATCCTTAGGGCAGTACTTCCTTAAAAACGTGTTTTGTTTAACTGGAAACTTTGGCATTAACAACTAGAATGTCATGATTTAATAATGCGGTCACATTTTTTTTAAAAAAAAAAAAAAACAAGTTACCTGTCAAGCAAAGGATTATAGTTTGGCATTAAAGATCCAGGAGTCTCTTGCCAAAAGATCACTATCACAACTGCACAGTCGGACTCCCTTTATCTCATATTAGAATGCTGAGACAGTTTTTTGGTGTTTTTATGGATATAGAGTGGAGAGGAACAGATTTAAGGCTAAGATTTCCGAATGACTTTAATTTTTGAAACATCTCTTATTGAAATACATTTTCCATATTTGTTGAAATCCAGCTGGCCTGTTGGGTTTTATGCTTCACTCTCACTTTTTCCTCTATTATTGGATCTGAAAATAAAACTACTTCCAGGCCTTTTTTACAAGACAAATTATTTTTTTTTCAACTGTGTCACTACTAACAACCAAGGGATTCTTCTCCTTTTTGGCAGTGGTGAGGACAAGATTGATGAAATTGGTGCTTTCACTTATTAAAGGTGTGGGTCATTACTTTAAAGCCCAGGGTTACATGGTATTTTTAAACTATGATATCAGTCTCTATCTTAAAACCATCTTAATTCTTTGCTCTAAGCAGCGCTCAGATTCCCTAAGTTGTTTTTTTAATTGTAGAAAATGTTAACAGTAAAAATTACCATTATGAGATGGTTAGATAACATCACCGACTCAATGGACACGCTTCTGAGCAAACTCCAGGGAATAGTGAAGGGACAGGGAAGCCTGGCATGCTGCAATCCATAGGGTCACAAAGAGTTGGACACGACTTAGCAACTGAACAACAACAAGAAATTATACGATTCAATACTTTCATGTCACATAAGAATAAAACATAGACATCAGAGTTTTATAACATGTAACACAGAACAATGTGAAAGATGTTTAAATTTTAGGAACAGAATACAGAGTCCTTTCCTTCTTGGCCTTAGGCTTTACCATTTCATTGCTTTACATTTCTGAAATCCTCTGTTCCGGGGACTTTGAGCTGTAGCCTCAACTTTATGGGGAAGAGGAGAGTCAGTTTCAGGAAAGTGCCGATTTTCAGCTTTCACCTTACCTCCAACACATGTATTTAACCACATACGAGAAATTCTGAGGAAGAATCAAAACACGGGAAGCTTTTACCAGAATTGATGAAGTCTCAGCCTTTGCTCCCTTGGTTGTCTGTCTCTTGAACACTGACATTCCAGGTTGTTCTTGCTTTCAGAGTACATCCAAGCCATCATGGTGATGGAGGAGTCTGTCCAGCATGTTGTCATGACAGCCATCCAGGAGGTACGTGGACCTTTGTGCTTACAGTTCATGAGGAATTAAAGGAGCAAACCTGAGTTTGAGCATCTGAGTTAGAAATTTTAAGTGAGATTCTCCTCCTTAGTTTCTGAGAATCTTTTCTTTATACTTAGGCTATGGCTTATCTCATTTTTATTTTAAACGGTAAACATTCCTCTTGCAGGTGTAGCTATTTGGTAACTATTCTTAATTTTTTTTAATACACTGATGAATTAGGAATAGTAGACTGACTGATTCTTAAAACCATTTTAAGTAGTATCTGTTTGAACCTGCAGACTGCCTCACATCTAAGTATGGGTCTCTTGTTTGGAAGAAAATCAAACTTCAACTGCCAGACTCAAAACAATTTTTAGATGAATATTTATTTGCAACTGTAGGAGAGGAAAAATAGTTTTTTCCTCTACCCTTCCAAGTTGTCTGCTGGGGCCTCTAAAACACAGCCACAACACAAACAGATTAACAGCAGAGAAGCTTTCAAACGTATTTAATATAAACTGTACACAACACAGAAAGCTTTGTGTGAAGAAGCGTTTCAGCCTGCGTGGAGCTGAAGAGTGGAGAGTCCTGTGGGGAAATGTGGCAGGGCGGGGAAAAGGGCACAACAGGTCCTGGTGTTCAGGTTCCTCTCGCATCCCTGTGGCCCTGGAGGCATGGATACTCCTCTCCTCTGGTCGGGAGGGCACCTCTCCCGAGAGGGGCTTAAGACCTGCTTCCGAGGAAGATCAGGAAATCTTTCCTGTCCCCACTCTTTCTCAATTCCTTCAGCTTGAAATAGTCAACAGGCCACGGTGCCATATTTTGGGGCCGCATGTCCTTAACTCCACCAGATATTAAACATGGAACTGCAGTATTGAAAATGGAATATAGATTAATAACTGGTGGCTCTTAGGAGGGGAAAGTTTTTTAATCATAAAAGTAATGGGAGAAACCTTTAAAGGAACTGTAGAATGTCAGTGAGTAACAGGAAAGAATGCAGCAGACAACCATGAAAAATGGCAAATGCACATTAGGTGTCTTCTGTTCAGTCCAACCGACTGTGAGTGCAGAGGCTCCCCCTCACCCTCAGATCCTTTGCTGGAATGGCTTGCAGGGCTCAGTGATGACCCGACGGTGGAGTCTGGGCCTGTCCTCAACTCAGTCTCTGTTGTCCCCTCCCCGTGGAGTCAAGGGGTGTCCCCTCTGGCGCATTAAAGTGTGACAGTGCGCAGAGTGCTGCTGCCAGCCAGGGAAGTTCACCTGCACTCTTGGGTCCAGAGTTTTGGTGGGGCTTCGTTTCATAAGTATGAATGACTGGCTCGTTGGCCACAAGGTTGAACGCAATTTCCAGCACCCCCGCCACCCTCCTCCCCAGAAGTCAGGCTGATACCAAGTGGCTCAAAGCCCCAACCTTCCCTCTAGTCCGTGGGGACAGAGGTCAGCCAGAGTGTCCTTTATTACACAGGACCTTACTGCGAAGCAAAGCTTTTAACAGAGGATCGGTCTGGCGGTCTAGCACTGATCAGGGTAGGAGGGTAAGACGTAGGGTTGTGAGTGTTCAGGTAACGCAGAGAACCACAGCGAGATGTGAGTCTGAATTGCCCTTAAGTGGTCTGGGGTTGGCTCTATCGGCGTCGGGAGCCCAGCTCTGTGCAGCTCGTTGTTTGCCACCCCTAACACGTGATTCCAGCCCTGTGGTCTGCCATGGCAGCTTGTGCTCCAGTCGTCACATCACATCCTGGCGAGCGGGCAGTGCCAAAGATAGGTTCTCCACTTCCTCTTAGAAAATGTCTAGGAATTCTCACACTTGTTATCCAGCTGTTTCTCGCGTTGGCACTTGGGGAAGCTGGAGAATGTGTTCTTTATTCCAGGTGATCAGGGACCCAGCCAGAACGTGAGGGTTCTGTTACTAAGCAAAAACAGGAAGAAATAATAAGGGGGCTGCTAACTGTCCTGCCTTCTGTGGTTGATCCTGTAGTTCCACTGTTAGGGATTTATCCTGAGGAAGTCCGAAGTACAAAGATAGACAGCGGTAATAGTAATAGCAAGCGTGTATCCACACCTGCAAACACGTCACCTCTGTTAATTCTCACTCAACAGCCACTGCAGCTGCGATTAATGCTGCTGAAGTGTGCGCGTAACAGTCATTAGAATGACAGCTCTTGTGTTACAGATATTTTACCACAATTTAAAACCTTTTTGTAAGGTTACGTCTCCTGCTTTGTAGTATGTACTGTCACTGTCCTCATTTCAGAATAGAGGAGACGGAGGCCTCGACCGTGTGAGCAGCCGGCTCAGGTTCACAGCAGGAGCAGTGGCAGAGTTAGAACTCGGGTAACGCAGAGCCCACGCCGTGAGGCTGTGCTGTGCCACCGCTGGTCTGTTTATTCAGCCTTACCTTCTAGTACTGAAACACGGGAAATAACCTCACTGCCCAGCAATAGGGGGACAGACAAATGAAGTATGATTCAACCATATGTTGGCATTTTATGTACGCCCTGAAGCATATTTTTTGAAAAGTAATGGCGTGGGCCAAGTTTGTAACATATTAGGTTTAAAAAGGTAGGATACAGAACCCGCAAGCAGTATAATCCCGTTTTTGTTAAACAATATAAAGTAAGATGTGTGAGAACAAGCTTTCAAAAATGTTAACTGTCTCCACACGGTTGGATGTTTTCTAGTCTGCATTCTCAAATTTTTCTATAATGAAAGGTATCTTTAATTGGGTTTTTCTTTTTCACTGAAATCTGTAACTGAGTGATTTTCATTCTGTGAATCTTATCCCAAGGAATTATGTAGAAATTCAGGCCATGATTGGGCACAACTTTATCAGCCTATTTTATATTCACAAAAATGTGAAAATAGTGTGTTTCCATTGGCAAGAAGGTGACATTATAGCACCTCCACTCCATGGTTTATTATGTAGCTGATAAAAATTTGTCATCAAAAAAAGATATCTTCCGACAAAGGGAAGACCTTTAAAATGTCAAGTGAACAAAGCAGTGTATGAAAAGGTATGTACAGGAGGATATTCAGATGATGTGTCTATTCTGCGCGTACCCATTTTGTTCACTTAGCAGAGACCCATTGGGTGTCTAGAATGCAGCAAGAACAGTAGAAATCTGCCGATGGACACAGCTGTGGAAAAGGTAGATGTGGTCTCTTGTCACACAGAGCGCGAGTCTAAAGGAAGAGCTGGCCAGACAAGGAGTTCAGACACCTCCAGACTGTTCAGAGTGAAAATCACCATCATGGGGAAAAGTCACTCCATATGGGGACCGTGAGGAGGGCTTACTAGAGAACGTGGCATCTCAGCTGAGCCCTGGGGGAGGAGACAAGCTGCAGTCCTGGGGTGGCGGGTGGCAGGTAGGGACACAGGAGATGCAAACCTGGCTCAGGATCCAGTACCTTTTATTATAGAAAAATAGAATGCAGAAGGCAAAGCCTCCAGCCATCCGGAGACTGTTAACCTTCTAGAGAGTTTGCTTTCGCTCAGCAGACGTGGGAGGTGGCGGGGGCCAGAAGTGAGGCAGGGGCCCTAAAATCAGTTGGAATTTTGGAAACCAGTGAGTTTTCAGGGAGAAAATAGAGTGAAGTCTGTATCTGAGAAGCTCTAGGCAATGAGGATGGATTGGAGGAAAACACAGCCAGAAAAAGGAGAGCAGGTGCGACCTTAGTAATTGCCCACTGAGGAAGGATGGGAGCTGAACTGGGTTATGGGGTCGGGCTGAGCGTGGGCAGACTGAGTGCTGCCAGAGCTTTAGTGGGTAGGCCTGGAGGCTGATCAGGCCTTGGAGGAGGGCCTGGGGGCTGCACAGACCTGTGGAGTTGAAGAAGGAGTTCGTAAGATGGTTGTATGGTCTTTATTCAGGTGCTGCTGATGGTGGTTTCTTTTGTTTTTCTATTGTGTTAAAATACACGTAACTGTAAACGTGGACGTTTTCAAGGTTCTTTTGTGGCACGTCTTAATATTTAGCTCCTTTTTGTGGCTGAATGGTAATCCACGGCGTGGGTGGACCATGTTGTGTTTATGCATTGTCAGTGGACACTTGAGTTGTTTCCATCTTTGGGTGCTGCTGTGAATGTGTGTATGGGTGTTTTGTTTTTGAACACCTGTTTTTAATAGTTTTTTTAATATATACTTAGAAACTGAATTGCTGGTCCACGTGGTGACCCTGCGTGTAACTTGTTGAGGAAGTGCCAGTGTGCTTCCCATAGGTGCTGGCCCCGTTGTCCATTCCCCCAGCAGTGCCCCGGATTCTGGTTCCTCTCCCCCATGGTGGACCTTTGTAACTGTCCCGCGTCCGAGAGGATGGGAGGTGTTTTCTCATCGCGGCGTGGCCTCTTTGTGTTTCCCTCCAGGCTAGTGACGTTTAGCATCTCTTCATGTGTTTCCTGGCTATGTTATAGTATCTTCTTTGGAGAAATGTGAATGATAGTCAAATACATAATAGTCCTTCAGTTCTTTGAATGATAATAGGAGGAAGCCACAGGAGAGTGAGAGAGGTTGAGATAACACAGGAGGGTGGTGAGTGGCCCACGGTCTGTGAGAAGCTGGGAAGAGACGGGTGGAGAGCGTTAAGTGGAGGGATCAGCTTTGGCTGGGAAGAAGAGCTGCTGCTGCTGCTGCTGCTAAGTCGCTTCAGTCGTGTCCGACTCTGTGCGACCCCATAGACAGCAGCCCACCAGGCTACCCCGTCCCTGGGATTCTCCAGGCAAGACCACTGGAGTGGGTTGCCATTTCCTTCTCCAATGTGTGAAAGTGAAAATGAAGTCGCTCAGTTGTGTCCAACTCTTAGCGACCCGTGGACTGCAGCCTACCAGGCTCCTCCTTCCATGGGATTTTCCAGGCAAGAGTACTGGAGTGGGTTGCCACGGCCTTCTCCAGGGAAGAAGAGCACTTGCATTTTAACCCGATTGAAGGAGGAAGGGTGGGCATGAATGCTGCCTGTTCTACAGGAAACTGAGAAATTTCTTACCTGGAGGCAAAGTCTGGTCATAAAGAGCAGGGAGAGTTGGTGAGGTTTGAGAAGCAGAAACAGTTTGGAATAATCTCTAACAGAACAAAGAGGCTGCTGATGGGGAAACGTAGCTGTACTTTGGGGCAACTTGAAAGGCCTAGCTGACCCTGGAAACCGTACGTCATGTTTTGTGGTTTAAAAAGTATCTTGAGTCTCTCAGTACTTAGTGGTCAGGGTTGACAGCCAGAAGAGAAAGGTGGTTGGGTTGGTTTTGGATTGAGATTTTCCCTGGGAGAAGGTACTAAGTTAAGAGAATTGATTATATTAAAACCAAATAACAGACCACGAAGCTTAGGCCAGAAAAAGAAGGTAACTGATTAAACAGATGCTGAACCGTGTAAGCCTACGTCTTGAGTGAGGCAGTTGCCAAAGATGAGATGATAAAAGAGTAAACTCCGGGCCGGCACAACAGTGACGTTCGCCGGAGAGTCTGAGCAGAGTGAGGAGGGAAGTGGCTGTGAGAGTGGAAACCAGAGGGAAGAACGGAAGCGCAGGGCCCGGGAGGGAGGGGCGGGCAGACCCCCGGTCTGAGTGACCGGCAAAGGCGGTGTCTGGGGTGGGATGCTGGGGGTGCTGCTGCGCTGGGCAGAGACTAACATGTAGCAGTGGGGACGGGGAGAAGACTGCAGAAAACTGCTTCCACTACCCACCCCCTCCGCCACTGCCCTGAATCAGATCTGTCACAGCCCTTATCACTGAGCTGTCTTTCTTACTTGAGCTGTGTGTGGCCCATGGCACAGGTGGCTTCTTACATAGTTCAGAATTACAGAAGTGGTTATTTCTGGATTGCAGAATAATGGATTTACTTTTGTATTTTTTTCCTAAATTTCATCTTCTCTGTGTTGGGTTGTTTTTTTTCCCCCGATTGGAAGAAAATTCTTTTGAACATCATTTTATTAATATTGTTACAATGAAAGTATTAAAAAAAATGAAGCCAATTTTCTTTTATACTTCCTGAGTTTTTTTTTCTAGTTGTGCTAAGGGACTTTGACTCTTCTCATGACACGATTAGAGAGCAGTGGTTCTCAAACTTCAGTGTGCGTCCTGGGCCCTAACCCCAGAGCCTCTGATTCAGTAAATCTGAGCCGGGGACCCAAGAATGTGCATTTCTGCCAAGTCCCCAGGATGGTGGTGGTGGTGGTGGTGTGGGACCTCACTTGGAGAACCGCTGATGGAGAGAATGTGCCAGCAGAGCAGCTCTGCAAAGAGTGGGGTCAGGCTGAGGGGACCAGCTCTCTCAATCAGCTGTCCCCACCTTTCTAATCATCCCGCTCTTTTGTCCTTTGTACAGAAGACAAGACGGGAAACAGGAGAAAATGGGGACATTTTTTGTCTGCCCCCAACGTTTGTCGCAGTCAGAATTTTACCCTTTCTCCCCACACCCTCACACACCGCCTGGATCTTCTCTGAGAGCAGTACAGGTGTGGGAGAGGCTGAGGTAGATTTGTGTTTGCACACGTGTCATCTCTGAGCATCAGCAGTTCATTTGGGCTGACACTGATCTGACCCACATTGATTCTTCAGAAATGGTTACTTAACGATGCTATTTTTTTGTACTGAGAACTCAGTGTTTTAAAATATTTAGCCACATTTCTACTCAAAGGGTTTTCTTTTTCATGGTGAGGATAGGTTACACTTGATTCTCATGACTGGCCCCACCCTGAAGTTGCACACGCGTGATTTTAGGTGAAGGCTAATCCTGCTGCAAAACAAAGCTTCGATGCATAAGAAAATGTTCCTTTTACATTTATGTTTTTCGTTGTAATTTTTATAATTCTCCAGCAGCCAGGTGTTCATGTTTGTTGTTGTGAGTGTATTAGTTCGAATGTCATTTTTGTCTCCTGGTTGTAATCATTTAAATCTTGATTTCAGCTGATGAGTAAAGAGTCTCCTGTGTCTGCTGGGAATGATGCCTATGTTGACCTTGATCGCCAGGTACCTGGTCTTGCATTGTTTCTATCTGTGCTGAGGTTGAAGGGCAAACTTTAGATGTTAATGGAAAGGGTGTTTCAGCTCATGAAGTATTTTGGTATAATTCATTATTTTTTACCGACAATGCAAGAATTACACTTTTTTTTAAAGTCACTTTACTAATGGATAGTAAAGGTTTGTAATAAAATTTGTAATTTGTAGCTAACATAATTTATTAAATTAGCTTCTTTAATTTACTGTATTTTGTGTTTTCTAGTCATGGTTTTTCTGTTGGTGATACCTTTCTGTATGCCACATTTAAGAAAACAGATGTAGTCCTAGAACATGGCATGCTTTAGTCCTGCGATTTATTTATAACAAGAAGATACTTTGCCTTTCATTTCCTGTTACTCTTCAATTGAAAAAGTTTCTTTTTCCTTTCATCTTTGTGAAGACGTGAACACTCTGTCAGGAGATATTTAAATACGCTAAGGAGCTACTGTATTTTTTTAAGGAACTCTGCAATGTATTCTTATGGTTTTTAACAGAAAAGTTGATTTGTGATTTTAATTATCGCTTTTTACATTGTCAGTTGCTGGATTCTGCTGCTCCGGGACATCTGTTCCAGAGCGTGAACAGAAATCCTGTGTTCTTTGTCTTCTCTCATTTCTTCCCCATGGTTTCCAAATGTTTTGCAGGAAAATCTTGGGGTATGCTATAATTTTAGCCCAAATTGTAATTTGTCTTTTCCTTACTCTGTGGCATCTGAGTTTCAACTTGTTACCTTGAATGCACTTTTTGTTTTTGTATCCGTTACGCAGAGATTTGATCACATGAAATGAAAAGCCAATGTAGTTTTATTTTCATCAATTTTTTTCTTCTAAAAAGTCAATTAACTTTAATGTTTTCATACATTGCTAACTTAGATTTTATCATAATAATGGGACCCAGTTCGGGACTGTTTCGTTTGTGCTGAAATCAGGGTAATAAAAACCTTTCATTTTGAAACTGATAAACAAAATTAACACAGAGGTTTAATATGATTGAACATTTGTGTTGAAATACACTAGCTATTTATTTTAACAGTTGAACCCCTGTTCTAGCACGTATAGATTTTACCAAAGTAAAATTTCTCAGTTATTACAGAATCAAAACATTGCCAAGAACCAGGTAGCCCAGATAAGAAAAGATGTATAAGAGAACCAAAATCCAAGTTCAGAAAAGACAAAACTTAGGACTAAAAGATATTCAAAGTTAGAAGTGGCTTCTTAAGAACAGAAATTTGGTCTAAATCATTTCCAGACAATGCGAAGTTTATTTATAAATTTCCAGATTTGTTCATTGAAAAAAAAAAAGTCTTTTGACTCATGGAGAAGGGTTCTTGATTTCTGCCGTCCCCAGAAAGAGAAGGGAGTTCTGTACTCTACAGGTGTGATTATTAGCTGCTGCCTCGTCATATTCCAGTGTTGACTGTAGCTCTTTGTTTCTGCCCAGCTGAAGAAAACTTCAGAAGAACTAAATGAAGCTTTGTCGGCCAAGGAAGAAATTGCTCAAAGATGCCATGAGTTGGATCTGCAGGTGAGAGGGCTGTTCCCGGATCACCTGTCTGAAGCGCGCTCTCTGAGTCCCACCACACGCAGTGGGTCCCGCTTGCAGTTCAGTTTGACTATAACACAGCCTAAGTAGAGAAGAAAATTCCTGGGAAAAGAGTGCAGACCTCGCAAAGATCAGAGCTTTCCTTCCTTCTCACAACTCCATTAAATTCACGATAAATGAATTAAAATGGGATAAGCCCACAAAAAAAGAAAGAGGGGGAAGACCAGTGCTCAGGAGACTGGGGGAGATTTTTAAAAGTCCTGACTTGTGTAGTGTTTGCCAGTCTCCACGGTATACACACTCCCAGGGGCCAGTACCAGTTGCTGACGGTTTAACAGTTGGCTCACCTGTCTCCTGAGCATTTTTAACAAGCAGTTATCGCTGCACCACACTGGTTGTCCACTTCTGAAGGCCAAAGACAGTTGGGAAGAGTGCTGAATGGCCTAGGAGGAGTAAAGAATGCAGTGACCAAGAACTCCTATAAAGGGGGACGGGGACTTCTCTGGTGTTCCAATAGGTAAGAATCTGCCTTCCAACCCAGGCAGTGTGGGGTCAATCCCTGGCCGGAAGGTTCCACATTCTGCAGGGCAGCTAAGCCTGTGCCCCGCAACTACTGAGTCTGCACTCTTGAGCCTAAGGGCCGTAGTTACTGAGCCTGGGCACCTGCAGCCCATGCTCTGCAATAAGAGAAGCCACCAAATAAGACAACCGTGCACCCCAGCTAGGGAGTAGCACCCGCTTGCTGCAACTAGTATGCCCAAGCGCCACAACAGAGACCCAGTGCCACCAAAAATAAAAATAGTTTAAAAATAACAACAAAGAGGGATGGGGTGCTGTAGCCAAACCCCAGAGAACCTCAGGGAGCCCCCCACCCCCACCTGGTAGAAGGTTGCAGCGAGGTGCAACGGGGTCTCCTGTAGGAGAGTGTCCCCAGTGCCCGTCACCCGCTGCAGACACCCTGACCTTAAGCTGGCCTGCTGTCGGAGAGTTCTCTTCTAAAGAGTTAGGCAACAGAAATATGGGAGCATAGACTCAGTATTGCAGGGTTAGGCCCTTTTCATTTTGACCTTTCTGGGTTCTCTAATTTACAGAGAGCATGTGAGGGAAAATGCATAGCAAACAAGAGAAGGGTCAAGGTGAATGGGAAACTAGCCCTAGAGGAAGTGGAGAAATTGGGGTAGTGGAAAAGTTTTCTCCTTCATTATTTAATGCCCCTGTGCAACTGGCAAAGATGCTGCATCTCTAAAGTAAGGACAGGATGCTGTTTAAAAAAGAAAAAAGTCAGAGATCAAGAAACAAACATGAAGTATTAGTCGCTCAGTCATGTCTGACGCTTTGTGACCCCATGGACTGTAGCCTGCCAGGCTCCTCTGTCCATGGGATTTTCCAGACAAAACTGGAGGGGGTTGCCATTCCCTTCTCCAGGGGATCTTCCCGACCCAGGGATGGAACCTGGGTCTCCTGCATTGCAGGCAGATGTCTTTACCATCTGAGCCACCAGGGAAGCTATTGCAAACGAAGCTGCTATAAACATTCTGCATCTCTGTGTGAGCATATGTTTTGTTTCTCTGTGGTAAGTAAATACCTAAGAGTAAATTGTCTGGGTCATGTGGTAGTTCCGTGATTAATTTTTTAGGAAAATGCGAACCAGGTATTCACAGCGTTCAGAACATTTCACATTCTCAGCAGGAGTGTTAAATTCTCACTTGTGTACCTCTTCGCCCGCGTTTGGTTCAGCCAGCCTTTCTAATGTTCGGCTTCCTGGTGGGAGTGAGTGTGGATATGACACTGTGGTCTCAGCTTGCTTTTCCTCAGTGAGTAATCACGAGCATCCTTTTTGTGTGCTTCGTTGCCGCTGTGTGTGTGTGTCTGCTTTGTCCCTCAGTCTCGCCCTACTCCTTGCGACCACATGGACTGAAGCACACCAGGTCTTCTGTCCATGGAATTCTCCAGCAAGAACACTGGAGTGGGTTGCCGTTCCCTGCTCTAGGGCATCTTCCTGACTCAGGGATCAAACCTGAATCTCTTGCATCTCCTGCATTGGCAGGTGGATTCTTTGCCACTGAGCCACCTGTGAAGCCTTTCACGTGTCTTCTTTGGTGAATTATCTTTTCAAATATGAAATTTAAAAACTGAATTACTGCTGACTTTTACATACTGCTCTGTTTATGCAATATTCCTAAATAATATAAATGTTTTAAGTAGAGATTACTTGTACTTCTTTAAAAACAGGCTTTAATTCATAAGGGCTTCCCTGGTGGCTCAGATAGTAAAGAATATGCCTGCAGTGTAGGAGACCCAGGGTTTTTTTTGTTTTTTTTTTAATTTATTTATTTTTTATTGGAGGCAGATTATTTTACAATATTATAGTGGTTGGTTTTGCCATACATTGACATGAATTCACCCCGGGTGTACATAAGTTCCCCCTCCTGAACCCCCCTCCCACCTCCCTCCTCCCTTTATCCTCCCTCTTGGTCATCCTCGCACGCCAGCTCCGAGCATCCTATAACATGCATCGACCCTGAACTGGTGATTTGTTTCACATATGACAACATACATGTTTCAATGCCATTCTCCCAAATCATCCTACCTTCACCCTCTCCCACAGAGTCCCAAAGACTGTTCTATACATCTGTATATCTTTTGCTGTCTCGTATACAGGGTTATCATTTGCATCTTTCTAAATTCCATATATATGCATTAGTGTACTGTATTGGTGTTTTTCTTTCTGGCTTACTTCACTCTGTATAATAGGCTCCAGTTTCATCCACCTCATTAGAACTGATTCAAATGCATTCTTTTTAATGGCTGAGTAATACTCCATTGTGTATATGTACCACAGCTTTCTTATCCATTTGTCTGTAGATGGACATCTAGGTTGCTTCCATGTCCTGGCTATTATAAGCAATGCTGCAATGAACATTGGAGTACATGTGTCTCTTTCAATTCTGGTTTCCTCGGTGTGTATGCCCAGGAGTGCGATTGCTGGATCATATGGCAGTTCTATTTCCAGTTTTTTGAGGAATCTCCACACTGTTCTCCATAGTGGCTGTACTAGTTTGCATTCCCACCAACAGTGTAAGAGGGTTCCCTTCTCTCCACATCCTCTCCAGCATTTATTGCATGTAGACTTTTGGATAGCAGCCATTCTGACTGGTGTGAAATGTTATCCCATTGTGGTTTTGATTTGCATTTCTCTGATTATGAGGGATGTTGAGCATTTTTTCATGTGTTTGTTAGCCATCCTTATGTCTTCTTTGGAGAAATGTCTGTTTAGTTCTTTGGCCCATTTTTTGATTGGGAGACCCAGGTTTGATCCATAGGTTGGGAAGATCCCCTGGAGAAGGGAATGGCCACCCCCTCCAGTATTCTTGCCTAGAGAATTCCATGAACAGAGGATCCTGGTAGGCCACCGTTCACGGGGTCACAAAGAGTTGGACACAACTGAGCAACTGACACACACACACAATTCATAATGGTAATTTACAAGTGATTAATGTGGATTCCAGTGTAATTGGAGAAAACAGCCCCTATCTTTCTACATTCTAACAGGTCGCAGCACTGCAGGAGGAGAAAAGCAGTCTACTGGCAGAGAATCAGGTATTAATGGAAAGACTTAATCAATCAGATTCTATAGAAGATCCTAACAGTCCAGCAGGAAGGAGGCATCTGCAGCTCCAGACTCAGTTAGAGCAGCTCCAGGAAGAAACATTCAGGTAATGGACCACTCACTCAGACCTAATCCTTTAAAATCTGGTAATGTCCTTTGCAGTTAAGAATATAGTGTTGGGACTTCCAGGTAACTGCAGACCAAGGTGGCTCTGTGATTAGCCACTTCCCAAAAGTCTTCCCACACACCGTGAAATAAGCACACATCTAGGAAAGTTCTCGCCCTCAACCTGACTTGCAGATAGAATGCCCCAATTGAACCGTGACTGTGGGTGAAAGGAAGGAGCAGATCCCACCCCCACCCCACCAGGTACTTGGAGACAACTAAAGTCAGACTGAGAAAAACATCAGGAAGAACTAGCAAAGGGGCCTGAGGGTGAGTTGGAATGGTCACTGGAAAGATTAAGTTCACTCAAAATTGGAAATCAAGGAAGGACCTGTGAGGATGGTAAAAATGCTGTGTTACGATTTTCTAGAAACTATCATGACCCATCTCTAACCCAGCCATAGATTTTCAGGGTTAAAACTGTGGGTGAAATTACGTATCGTTACTAACCCACCAACTTAATGTGGTTACCGTCTACCAGTCTTTGTTTTCCTCCAGTGAAATGTGATGTTTTGTTTTGTTTTGTTTGTTGACCGGACAAAAGTGCACTTTCATAGTCTTCCCAGAAACCTAAGACAAATAGTCCATTGCTTACGGTCTGCAACCACAGTTTAGACTGTGGTCTGAGGACCCTTTCGGAGAGTCTTCAGGCCCTCTCTCTTCCAGCTTCACATCTGTGTTAGACTGGATTTCCTTCATGAACCTCAGCCAAAAAGCCCTCACATCAGACGCATGTAGAAACAGTTAGGAGAACCCAGCTGTCTCCTAGTAAACCAGTGATTTGACTCGCAGAATGTAAAAAACATTGCCACTCTTCTCACCGTTTTTAGAAAGTAGTTGTTTTTCATAAACAATATGTTGTATTAACATAATGGATTTATTACTGTTATTTTCAAATGACTAACATCTCATTTATAAGTATTCTTTAATTCTGAAGAGTAGCACTCTTCAGAGCAAACTCAATCCAGTGCTATAGTAAAAATAAGCGTTATCTCATCAATATTATTAAATCTGTTAGTAACTATTAAATCTATTACAGTAGATAAATGCATTATGCCTCCTCCAATCCATAAGTTAATGGAAAAGGAAGAATAAACAATAAGCTTGGTACATGAAATTATCAGTAAAGAATATAAGATGAAGATGAGTATTAATCTGTTAATAATATTTGACTTTTTTCTTGACACTCTAAAAATCCTGGCTTTGCCCCCTACTAGCTGTGTAACCTTCGGCATACCTCCATTTCTCTGAGATGGTCTAATAGTTTTGTCTACCCTCTAGAATTTTTGTGAGCATTAAATGAATTAACATATGTAAAGTATTTTAAGAATATTGCCTGGCACATAGAAGCTATATAAGATCTAGGTGTTGTTACTTTTCTAGAAAATGAAATAAAAAGAAATGAGATTAAAATACTGGAAAGATAAAAAATAAATAATCATTAGTTATAGATAATGTGTGTCCACCCAGAAAATAGAAGAGAACCAACTGAAAAGTTCTTAGAACCAGTAAACATTTAAGAGAGAGAGGCTTGTGTGGCACCTTTGCATATGTTGCAGGCCTCTCTAGCAATAACTAGTTAGTATCACCGAGAAAATTCTGCTCATAAGTATATAAATGAAGAAGAAAAAATTGTAATGCTTACCCTAATGGAAACAACTTGATACCCGTGCAACAAAATACAGACACCAGTGACACAAATGATCCATAAGCCAGTCCAAGTATATATGAAAATGTGTAATATGATAAAGGTGGCATTTTCTAATCAATAGGGAAAGGTTATTTGTTAAATATTCTGGGAATGATTGGTAGGTATTTTGACAGGAAAAGTTAGATTCCAGATGGTTTCCAGAGAAATTGAAAACTTTAATGTTAAAAAATGAAACCTTATAAATATTAACAGAAAAGAACGAATTAGAAGAAAAAACTCTTAATTGCACATTAGAAGCGAAAACTATGAAGTGTGAGATTCATTAGTTGGATAAAAACTAAGAATCTTTATGCATTAAATACATAAATAAAATAATCAGTGATAAATATTTGTGACGTGAGAGAGAATCCTGTAAATCCAAGGGAAGAGTGTATGTATTAAGCAAAACAAATTCATACATGGAATTCCCCAGCAGCCCAGTGGTTAGGACTCTGCGTTTTTACTGCAGAGGGGCTGAGTTCAATCCTACAAGCTGTGAGATTCAGCCAAAAAAGCAACAACAATAAATTAGGAACCATATTATCCATATTTTGGAGGTGAAAAGATCTATGAAAAGAAATCAGGCTGGAAGTTACACTCCATAAATGTTAACAGTAGGTACCTGTCTAGAGTAATGCATGACTTTTCGTTTTTTTCTGCATTTTTTAAAATTTCTAAAGGGAGTATGTTCATTTCCTAATTAAAAATAAAACTTAATCACTGATATATTTTGAAAAATACCACTTGGTATCTAACTTTCTGAGTGGAGGAATGGCAGTTGTTTGTTCTCTCTTCAAGTCTTAGAATGGCAGAATCTGTTTCCAGGATAGATAAAACTTGGAAATACGGCATACGGTCACAAAAATGGGAGACAAGTTCAAGAAGAACGTATTTTCATTTTTTTTTTAACTTACTTTTACTGTTCTAAGAATTATTAGACAGTAAGCAGTGCTTTCCGGGTCTGTTTGGTTTCAATGACAGGCTTGAAGCAGCCAAAGATGACTATCGAATACGCTGCGAAGAGCTGGAGAAGGAGATCTCTGAACTTCGGCAGCAGAATGATGAGCTGACCACTCTGGCAGACGATGCTCAGTCTCTGAAGGATGAAATCGATGTTCTTAGGTAACCAAGCCCGCCATCCCCCCCGGGGTTCACCTCCATGGAACCATTTCTCATCTGTAGAGTGGGAATAGTACACACGCCCACTCGGGCTGACATGTGGAACTCAGTGAGTCTAGGTTTGTAGGCACTCGGAACAGTATCTGGCAGATAAGTGCTGCATATAAACGTTGGTTAAGTAGGAATTAATCTCGGATCAGCACTTCATGCTTGCGTGGCTGTGAGCTTTCTCTCTGCTGCTCCTGGGTTGTCATTCTGCGTCGTCCAGCTGATCGGTCGTCCGCTTGCTCAGATCCCGTCTCCCCGACGAGGCTCATTTCCTTGCTGGACTCAACTGCGCTCTCACCGGGCCCCTCGCTCCCTGCCGCTTCGGTTCTCCACCGTTCTGCTTGTATAACCTGTCATCCGTCGGATCATTCCAACCATCTGTATCTTACCCTTTGGCTCTTTAAATGCTGAGAACGAATAGAGAAAATCACGTAGTGATGTCATTTTTGTCCTCCTGCAGACTAACTAACGATCCTCACCCTCCTCTGGGCTCCCCCCGCTGGCCCCGCGTTCTGCTGCCCGTCCGTGGACGGCTCTGTCCCCACTTAGCTTGTTGCTGCTCTGAGCTTTCCTAACTCTTCTCAGCTGTCGGTCCCCCCGCCCCCCCCTCTCCTGAGCTCAGTCTCGGTGGATGATGTTGTCCCCTGCACCGAGGGACGGGGTCATGACCTGTGGACCCGCCACACACTTTCTCCTGCATTCCTACCGTCTTTGGCCTCTGCTGCCTGCGTGCAGACTGGTGCCCGTCCTCCCGTCCACTGCTGACTCCTGGTGCTCTGGGTCTCAACCCTCCTTGGCTCCGCAGGGACCAATGCCACATCAGTTATCACTTCTCTTCCTGTTTGAATCCCCCTCCCCCCAACTCATCCCCAAGCATCTATTTGTATGTTCCAGTCCCTCTCTCAGAAAAAGTGAGAGAAATACTACTCTCTGCTTCTCTCCAGAACAGATTTAGATTACACGGGGTCAGATTGACATTCTCTCCTTAACCCACTAGAATTTGCCAGCGCCTGCCCCCACTGCTCCTCTGAAACAGCTGTTCCTCTGGTCACTCATAACATCCAATTGCCAAATTATTTGGACACTGTACAATTTATTTTGCTTTCGTGCTGCATGGAACTCTCTGACTACCCGCTCCTGCTTGCATTCCTTAAATGTTATGTAATGTTCTTCATTACAAATTTTGCTGTCGCTTTGGTCATACTTTTGAACCTGCGCAAAAAAATTAGCTGGACTGACCTTTGGTCTTATCGTTTCATTAGAACGTGTTACTTCCTGGCGATCTTCCTGGTTTAGCACTGACTACAGCAGCTTTACAACTGTGGATGTGTTTGTGATTTCTGGTTTCCCATCTCATTCTAGACATTCTTCTGATAAAGTGTCTAAACTTGAAGGCCAAGTAGAATCATATAAAAAGAAGCTAGAAGATCTAGGTGATTTGAGGCGGCAAGTTAAGCTCTTAGAAGAAAAGAATACTATGTATATGCAGAACACAGTCAGTCTAGAGGAGGAGCTGAGAAAAGCCAACGCGGCTCGGAGTCAACTCGAGACATATAAGAGACAGGTAAGGGGAGTGGCATGGTTCCTTAACATTGTTTGCAGCTGAATTCCCCAGTTACTGGCTTATCAGAGTCTGCTGACTTGTTTCCACGTATTCGGTTTTTCATCTCTGAAACTTGGTTCTTATCCAGAGGTTATCAGTTGGCCCCTACAGCAGATATTTCTGTTATGTCTTAGTGTATTGCACTGAGTCTTGCCTGCTGTGCTCAGGCTGCCTCTGGTTGCAGCAGTCGGGGGGCTCCTCTTTATTGAGGTGCACAGGTTTAACATTGTGGTGGCCTCTCTTGCTGCAGAGCGTGGGCTCTAGGAGCACAGGCTTCAGTAATTGTGGCAACAGGGTTCGGCAGGAAGTCCTGTATGCTGATCTTACAATCTTGTCAAATTCCCATATTACTACTTCCTCTTTTTTTTGGACCATTTTTAAAGTCTTTATTAAATTTGTTATGATATTGCTTCTATTTTATGCTTTGACTTTTTGGCCATAAGGCATGTGGGATCTTAGCCCCCTGATCAGGGATGGAACCTGAATCCCCTGCAGAAGGCAGGGTCTTAACTCTTGGACCACCACGGAATTCCCCCATATTACTTCTAGTGATGTCTGTTAAGTTTTCTTGTCAGAGTCATATTTTACACAAATAAAAATCATTTTTTTTGGTTTCTTTTTACAGCATACCCTTTTTTTCCTTCTTAATCAGCATACCTGACCTTTACTACAGTCTTGAACAGAAGCAACAATAATAGCCATTTCTTGTTGTTGATATTTTATGCAGTGCTTTAAATGTTTTACCAGTATATTACAAGGATTGCTTTAGGTTTTTGTAGCCACGTTTTGTTAGAGTACAGAATTTCATTGTATTCCTGATTTCACAGGGTGTTTATCGTAAACAGATGTTGAATTTAATCAGCTACTCCTGTTGAGAGACGCCTGTGCTGCTTCTCCTTTCTGTTAATCTGATGACTTATATTAATAGATCTCTGTGCTTAAACCATCCTTGTATTCCTGAGATAAACTTAGTCATAGCAGATTTATTTGTTGTTTCACATTGTTAGATTCACTTGGTTCATTTTACTTGGACTATTTTACCTCTACGATTTGTTTACCCAAAGTTTTCTTATCTCGTGCTTTCCTTGTCTTCTGATTTTGGCATCAAAATTATATTCACTTAGTATAATAGAGATGTTTTAGTAGAACAACCCTGTACACCATCTATGGCTGGTGGGGATTTTTGGTGAATACATTTTTCCAGAACGTTTTATTATGAAAATTTGCAGCATACAACTAAGTTGAAAGAATTATTGAAAGTTAAGTGTAGCCCAAAGAAGCTGTAAATGTGATTAAAGGGTATTAAATTAAAATAAGAAATGATTTTATCAGAGTTCCAGAGAGAAGAACAGAAAGAATTATAGTAGGACATTATTTGAAAGCAAGAATGGCTGAGCGTTTTACAGAATTAACGAAAGACGTCAGATTCAGTATTAACAGTGAATTAGAAACAGAAGAAATAAAAAAGAAGTCTACACCTATAATTATTATGGTGAAATTGCACTATAGAATACAGAAATATTACGCTCTTTCTGATCTTGTTCAGTTCTTAAGGCATTTCCAATTCTGCGACACCATGAACTGGTTTCTGATCTGGAGCTTAATGTTACTTTATTTTTCGTTGTAATACTTCTCTTTCTGCAACTTTTCTTTTGGTGGCTAGTCACCCCTGCGTGATCGTATTTGGAGGTATTTTATTGCTTTTATTGTATTTAACTCCAATTTGACTTCCTTGGAGGGCTTATTCGACTATTTTGCTTTTGTTCGTGCTGTTAATGTTTTTCTGCTGACTGTTGTTCTTAGTGGTTTATTTCTTTGAGACTTTTGTGATTTGGGGTTTTGCCCTCATCTTTATCTTTGAGAGTACTGGGGACCTGGTTGAGGTTGTGTTCCTCCAGGCAGTGTGTGTGTGTGTTTCGTATGCCAGATTTTCCACTGTGCTACCAACCAGGGTGACTTAGATTAATTGCTTGGCTTAGGGTTTGCTAGACAAGGCATATGGCAAAAATTGTAACACAAATCCATGTGTCCACAGGCTATGGTTACACATTTTCAAGTTACACTCACTTTAAGGCAGGCAAGTTTCCTTATTGACTTTGCCAGCTGATGGATTTTTTTTTTTCCTAACCTACCTGTTTACTGACTCACCACCTTTCAGATCCCAAGGTAGTTTTAACAGCCACCACCTGTCTCCCAGTATGTTGAAGGTCGGGGCCCCTGCTGCTTCCGGTGGCATCTCACAGTGCCCGTAGCTTCCTCACAAAGCTCCACTCCAGTTTTAGCCCCTGATGACCTCCCACGCTTTCTTATAAGCTTAGCAATGCCGTCAGACTCTTTTCCCCCTTAGCATTTCTTTGGCTTCATGCTGAAAGGACTTACAGACTGCCCAGTTACCTGTGTTACAGGAAACGGAAGTCCTATAGGTTTTTCTAGGTTTCAGCATTTGTTCTTCCAGATGATCCGGTTTTAGAACCCACAATATCTAGGCAGATTTCTGTACCTAGGTTCTCTCCATTGAGTATCTGTGGGGAAGATAAAGATAATTTCTAATTATCAAATTATAAAAATTAATGATACCTTTCTATACCAGGTAGTAGAACTGCAAAATAGATTATCTGAAGAATCGAAGAAAGCCGATAAATTAGATTTTGAATATAAGCGGCTAAAAGAAAAAGTTGACAGTCTTCAAAAGGAAAAGGATGTGAGTATATATATGGACATTTTGGTTTTGATCAGTGCCGAAATTAAGAAAATGATATTCAATTCTTGTTTTGACTACATTAATTTCTTCTTCTATTTATAAATTTAAAGTTTCAAGATGCTTTTGATTTTTTAAATTATTTTTCATCGGCAGATACTTGCTTTACAGTGCTGTATTGGTTTCTTCCATCTATCAACATGAATCAGCCATAGGTATATTCGTGTCCCCTCCCTCTGGAACCTCTCTCTCTCATCCCACGCTTCCAGGTTGTCACAGAGCATCGGATTTGAGCTCCCTGCACCTGTTGATTTTTAAATTACAGAAGATTTATATTTGTGATTCAGAAATAGATCTAAAAGAAAAGATTGAGAGACTGTTTATTCTAATTTATTTTATATATATTTAATTTTTAAACCACTGTTGCTTCTTTTCCATCATCTTGTGACTTTCTATAAATTTATGTTGCTTTTCTGTTTTCTCTGTGTTTAATACAGGGGACACAATTCTTTTTGTTGTTCAGCATATTTTGAAGCTTTTAAAAATATTTTTACTTTGTCATAATTCGTGACTAAAGTCTTTGTTGTGTGATTTTTATGTTTCATGAAAAGAATGTTATTTACATAATAAGATACTCATTGTTAAGAATGGAGTAGATAGTTTTGTTTCTTACAGTTAACTAGATAAAATACTGCCTTGCCCATAGTATATATTCAGTATGGTTAAACTGGAAAAAATCTAATCTTTTCCTTCTGTGATTGTTCTGTAAAAGATTAAAAACTATAACATGTTCATGTTCCCTACTATTTATCATTCTGTTAGGTAAGGCAGAGACCACTAATGAGTAAATTCATGAAGGTTGAAGCTGACTTCTCTTGTTCTTAATGTCCCTCCAGAGGTTGAGATCGGAAAGGGATTCTCTGAAGGAAACCATCGAAGAGCTTCGCTGTGTTCAGGCTCAGGAAGGACAGCTCACAACTCAAGGTAACAATGTTTCAGAAGCCCAAGCAAGATTATTTATTTCTGGTAGTATTAGGAAAAATACTAGATTCATTTTAAGATGATTGCACCAAAAAAATGAGAACTTCAAGTTGGAGAAGAGGCCATGAGATTGATACAGATTTTGAACTGTTACCCAGATTTTATGGAAAATAGATAATAGTTATGAGACCAAATTTACTTACCTACTTTTTCATTTTAATTAGTTCAAATGTTTATATAATATATATATGCCATTCAGTCGTGTCTGACTCTCTGCAGTTCTGTGGACTGTAGCCTGCCAGGCTCCTCTGTCCATTAAATTTTCCAGGCAAGAATATTGGAGTGGGTTGCCATATTCCCAACGCAGGGAATGAACCCTCATCTCTTGTGTCTCCTGCATTGGCAAGCAGTTTCTTTACCGCTAGTGCCACCTGGGAATGCATTCAAATGTTTGGGTTTTATTAAATCAAAAGCATAAATCATTTGTTAAATCATTTCTGTTAATAATAAACCTGAAAAGTTTCTAGTGACCTCTTTAAAAGTATTATCAGACTTTCTAAATCAATGATCTTTCTTTCAGCTGAGATGTGAGGTGGGTATCAGTTCACTAACACCCACTACTTTGGGACTTACATCCAAAGTAGAAACCTTTTCTTCCTCACAGGAAAGGAGCTCCACTTAGCTGAGAGTTTACCTTCCACTTCTTGGGGAGCATGTGAGCCTGGCTGAGGACTCGTACACTTCACCATCTGTTCACTCCCACTCACGTTTCCAGCCCCTGGCTTTCCTGTTACCCGAAACCAGACTCACTCTTTTCCTCTGACTACAACCTCCTTTTCCCTGCTCACTCCCTCTGCCATACCTGCTCATTTGCTCCATCCTCCTTCAGTCCCCTCTGTGGTCTCTAATGACCATACTGGTCGCCTCCTTTCCCAGCTCACCCAGCCTGCATACCTGCATTTCAGTATCCTCTTGACCTATTTCTGGACCAGCTTGCCAAACCCTAGCTCAGTTGTTTTTTTTTTATAATTTTATTTCTTTTTTTTGCTGTGCTGGCTGGGTCTTTGTTGCTGCGTGTGGGCTTTTATCTAGTTGCACTGAGTGGGGACTGCTCTTCGTTAGAGTGCTTGAGCTGCTCACTGCCGAGGCTTCCCTTGGTGCAGAGCACGGGCTCTCTGCGTAGGGGCTTCAGTAGTTGTGGCTCATGGGCTTAGCTGCTCCGCAGCATGTGGAATCTTCCTGGACTGGAATTGAACCCGTGTCCCCTGCATTGGCAGGTGGATTCTTAACCACTGGACCACCAGGGAAGTCCTGTGGTTTATTTTATACACAGTAGCTTGCATCTGCCAATTTTGAACTCTTGATTTATCACCTTCCACCCACTTTCCCCTTTGGTACCCATAAGTTTGTTTTCTGTGTCAATGAGTCTGTCTCCATTTTGTAAATAAGTCATGAGAAACACTCTTAGCAGACTAGGAATAGAAGGAAACTTCTGCGACCTAGTAAAGGTCATCTGTGAACATCCTACAACTGACCTCATTCTAAGACCAGGAACAGAGCAAGGCTGTTCAATCTAGCCACCAGTATTCAACATGGAGTTTCTTGCCAGTGCAGTCATGGAAGAAAAAAAAAAAGAAATGAAGGGCATTCAGATTGGAAAGGAGATCTGACAGAAGAGTTCAGCAAGGTCTCAGTGTCCAAGATCAGTGTATAAATACATTTCTGAGTACCGTTGGTAAATAATCTGAAAATGAAATTGCGTGGTATCTTAAAGAGTAAACTGCAAATAAGTTCAGCAAAGAAATGCAAGACTTCTACACTAAAAACTATGAATCATTACTAAGATAAATTGAAGATATAAATAAATGTAAAGACATCCCACATTCAGCTGTTGGCAAGGCACTATAGTGACGACTGCAGTTCTCCTCATGTTGGTCTAAAGATTCAGTGCAATCCCAATCAGATTCTCACAGACTTTTTTGTAGAAATCAACGAGCTGAGTCTACTGATAGAATTTATATGAAAAAACAAAGGGTCCACTATAACCAAAAAAAGAAAAAATCTTAAAAAATAAAAAGCTGGAGAGCTTACACATCCTGATTTCAAGAGTTACTTTAGGGACTTCCCTAGTGGTCCAGTGGTTAAGACCTCACCTTCCGATGCGGGTGGTGCAGATTGAATCCCTGGTCAGGGAGCTCAGATCCCTCATGCCTCAGGGCCAAAAAATGCAAACGTAAAAAGCAGAAGCAATATTGTAACAAACTCCATAAAGGCTTTAAAAATGGTCCATGTCAAAAAACATAAAGAGTTACTATAAAACTACTATAGTTGAACAATGTGAAACTCGCATAGGATAGACATAGAGATCAGTGCAGTGTATGCCACATTAATAGAATGAAGGAAAAAACCACATCATCATCTCAACTGATGCAGAAAATGCAACTGACAAAATCCGACACCATTTCATTAAAAAACGTAAATTAGGAAGAAAACTAGAAGGGGAACTTCTGCTGTATGAGAAAGGTCATATGAAGAACCCACAGCTAACAGCATACTCAGTGATGAAGGACCAGAAGCTTTTCTTCTAAGATCAGGAATAGGACAATGATGCCTGCCACCACCACTTCCATACTTTTATTCAGCATGCTACAGGAAGTTCTAGCCAGAGCAATTGGACAAAGAAAAAAAATCTGAATTGGGAAGGAAGAACCAAAAGTATTTCTGTTTGCAGAAATTTTTCAACATTTAAGACATGCTCTTATATGTTGAAACCCTTTAAAAACTACACACAGGAAAAAAAAAATTGTGAGAACTAATAAAATGAATTCAGCAAATTTACGGGATATAAAATCAAACCACAAAAATGAGTTATATTTCTATACACTAGCAGTGAACAATATGGAAAGTAAATTAAGAAAACAATTTGATTTATAGTAGGATTAAAAAGAATAAAATACTTGGGAATAAATCTAACCAGGAAGACACTTGTACTCTGAAAAGTACAAAACACTGCTGAAAAAAAATCAAAGAAACCTAAATGGGAAGATATCCATGTTCATTTGAGTCTTAATATTGTTAAGATGACATCACCGAAACAATCTACAGATTCAGTGCAATTCTTACCAAAATGTTGATAGTATTATTTTTGCAGAAATAGAAAAAACCCAGCCTAAAGTTTACATAGATTCTCAAGGCATCCTGAAAAGCCAAAGCAATCTTGAAAAAGAAAAAAAATTACTTTGAGGACGCATACTTCCTGATTTTAAAAGTTAGTAAACATTAGCGTAATCCAAACAGTATGTATAGGTGGAAAGACAGATGTGTAGACCAACTCAGTAGAATATAGAGAGCCTGGAAATAAACCTTCCCATGGACAGTCAGTTGGTTTTCAACAGAACCATCAAGACAACTTTAGTAGGGGAAAGGAAAGTCTTTCAAGCCGATTGTGCTGGGAAACCTGGATGTTCACATCCAGAAGCAGGAAGGTGGACCCTTATACCATGTATGAAAAGGAAGTCAAAATGGGACCCTAAATGTAAGGACCAAAACTTTAAGAAGAACACATAGAGGAGAATCATCGTGATGTTGGGTTCAGCAGTGATTCCTTGGAATTGATACCAAAAGCACAGGCAGCAAAAGGAGTACTAGGTAAACTGGACTTCATCAGAATTAACATCTCCTCTGTGTCAAAGGACACGGTCAACAGAGTAAAAAGGCAGCACGCGGGATGGGAGGGAATGTCTGCAGATCCTTTGTCTGAGAAGTGATCGGTGCCTAGAGCATAAAGGACTTCTACAGCTTAGGAGTACGCAGACAAAGGACTTGAGGACACATTTCTCCAAAGAAGATATCCAGATGGCCCGTGTATGAAACAGTGCTCAACATCGCTAGTCATTAGAGAAATGCAGATCAAACCCACAGTGAGGTCCCACCTCATACCCATTAGGATGGCTGTCATCAAAGGAGAAAGAAAAGGGAGATAACAAGTGTTGATGAGGATGTGGAGAGATCAGAGCCCTCTTGCATTGCTGGTGGGAATGTAATATGGGTCAGCCACTGTGGAAGAGTTTGGTGGTTCTTTGTAATAGAAAGTTAAAGTTACCGTATGATCTAGAAATTCTGTTCCTAAATATATACCCAAAAGAATCAAAGCAAGGACTCAGCTAGATCCTGGTACACCAATGTTCACAGCAGCATTATTCACAGTAGCCAAAAGGCAGGAATAACCCATGTGTCCGTCAACAGATAAAATGCAATATGTATGTATAATGGAATATTATTGGGCCATATAAAGGGATGAAATTCTGATAAATGCTGCAACGTAGGTGAATATTGACAACAGCATGCTAGGTCAGATGAGCCAGACACCGAAGGACAGATGCTGGTATGAGGTATCTAGAATGGGCAGACATTGGAATTAAAGTTAAAAGGGGCTAAAGGAGAAAGCAGTGGGAAGTAGTTACTGCTTAGTGGTTACAGATTTTATGTACTGAGTGGTGAAAGCATTTGGAAATAGACGCAAGGAGATCCAACCAGTCCATTCTAAAGGAGATCAATCCTGGGTGTTCATTGGAAGGACTGATGCTAAAGTGAAACTCCAATACTTTGGCCACCTCATGCGACGAGCTGACTCACTGGAAAAGAGTCTGATGCTGGGAGGGATTGGGGGTGGGAGGAGAAGGGGACAACAGAGAATGAGATGGCTGGATGGCATCACCGACTTGATGGACATGAGTTTGAGTGAACTCTGGGATCTGGTGATGGACAGGGAGGCCTGGCGTGCTGTGATTCATGGGGTCGCGGAGAGTCAGGACATGACTGAGCGACTGAACTGAACTGAGTAGAGATGGTTCCACAAAATAGTGCCTTAGCGTCAGCACAGGACTTAGCATTACTCAACTGTACACTTAAAAATGCTAAAATGATAATGATGATGGTGATGGAAGGCGACTGTGACATAGTTTTTGTACTTTAATGCTCAAAGTAGGGTTCATATAGGAACTGAAGGAGGTCGTTGCGGTCTCTCTTGACCTTGAGTCAATGCCTGTGTGTTTATAGGGTTGATGCCTCTGGGAAGTCAGGAGTCTTCAGACAGTCTTGCAGCAGAGATCGTCACACCAGAAATCAGGTAAGGAGAGGGTGAAGTCCAGTCACACGTCACAGTATTGTTGTAGAAAGTTTACTCCTCTGTGATATAGAGGCCCAGTTGCTTACTCTTTATCACTGACGCTTTCAACCTGAACTCGAGGTTCTGTCCTTGATTTCAGCACATTAGGGACCTAGCTTCTCAGCTGGCCATACAGAAGCTTGGTTTCTCTCTTCGGGAGGACAGGGTCTCACACATACACCACAGACAAACATATCTTTGCTTGGGTAGCCTCAGCACACACTTAGCCATGAAACCACTTGGCCCACAGATAAAGGTTATGCTTAGCCATCAGCCCGCAAAGTACTTAGTCGCTGAGATTTATTACCTAAGTGCAGCGAATGGTCTGGGGACGACGGAAGTAGAGACAGGAGGGGACATTGCCCTCTCTATTGCTCTTCCCTCAGTAGTTCCTTGCATTTGTGTTTTAAATATTCCATTTATTTTTAGTGTATGCCTGGCTTTATGTATAAGAATGAATAATGGATTAGAAAGCATCAGCTATCCAGCAAAAGGTTAATGATTAATCCTGAATATTGTTTTTACCTTATTTCGGCTAATTTGCCCCCTCTTTAAGTCGACACCAGCCTCGATTCTTGATAGCATCCTTGGAGGTATAAGTTAAAATAACGGTTATGTAAAAGTTTTATAAACTGTGAAAGTTGCCATAGGCATTCAAACATTTGTTGAATAAATGAAGACAGTATTTATTATTGTTAGCATTTAAGTACAGAAGGTGTGTAATGCAGCAACAATTCTGGAAGCATCTTGAATACCTTTTAATTTTGTCATCTGATATGGTCCTTTATTATTGGACCAATAAAATTTGTTTCACAAATAAATACTTGTAAATTTTTATGAATATTTATAAATAAATGCATGCTGCATGCTAAGTCGCTTCAGTCGTGTCCAATTCTGCAACCCTATGGACTGTAGCCTACCAGGCTCCTCTGACCATGGGATCCTCTAGGCAAGGATACTGCAGTGGGTTGCCATTTCCTTCTCCAGGAGATCTTCCCAACCCAGGGATGAAACCTGCGTCTCTTATGTCTCCTGCCTTGGCAGGCAGGCTCTTTACCACTAGCGCCACCTGGAAAGCTCCTATAAATAAATGGTTATGTCCAAAAAACAAATTTTAAGGAAGCTTATAGGTAATGAAGTTGACTGAGAGAAAAGAACAATGATGAAAATACAACAAATGGCTTTTATTGAGTATTACTCAGTACAAATTAAAATATGCTCTGTGTCTACAAGAGCTTCCAAGGTGAAACAGTGCAAGGGGTGAAACTTCTCAACACATTGACAGACCAGTGTTGACATAGGTCAGTATTCTTGATACATAGTGAGATTTTCTTTTCCAGTTTGCAAAAATCTATTAAAAGTGATAATTTTCACTAATGTTAAGGGTGTGGAAAAGTTAGAAGCCTCATAAACTAAAAATAAAGAGATACAATTTTTTAATTGAGATATAATTGACTTATAACTTTAGTAATTTTAGGTGTACAACATAATGATTTGATATGTGAATGAATGATACATATATGTTGTGAAATGATCACCATAGTAAGTTCAGTTGGTATCCATCGCCACACAGAACTACAAAAGAATTTTTTTTCCTTGTGGTTATACAGTTTTTCTTTTGAGCAGTTTGGCAGAGTGTGTCAATGTTTAAATCAGAAAGAAAAGAAAATAGGATTTTGAAACCTCATTAATTACACATCATGATATTTAGAGATTGTTTATCTTCAGACCATCAATTCTATTATAAAAAAAAAAGGGCTTGAGACCTGAGATGTGATGTCTCAGCCAGTTAGGAGCTAAATTTCTTGCAGGTTCCTTTTTTTTTCATTTCTGTTCTACGTATTAAATCTATAACGGTGCCTCGCTGGATTTTGATAACCGTGTTAATCAGTTTTTCTTCCGCTCTCAGGGAGAAGCTCATTCGTCTTCAGCATGAGAATAAGATGTTGAAAATCAACCAGGAGGGTTCCGACAACGAGAAGATTGCCTTGCTGCAGAGCCTTCTGGATGACGCCAACCTCCGCAAGAACGAGCTGGAGACGGAGAACAGGTGAGGCGCGGCGGCCACTCCACTCACCTTGATCGGATCCCTTCAAACACAGATCTGAGCTGTAGGGTTCAGGTGAGAGTGTTTGCCTCCATTTCAATTCACAAGTACTTTTTTCCACTTACGGGCAGATTTGCCCAAAAATGCTGTGTCTCTGATAGAAGCCCCATCTTCAGTTCTTCGGGCAAAATGATACCAAAGTCCTGCTGTTCCCCCTTCCTAATCACTAATTAAAACTAGAAGCTTAAACGGCCTGCCATTGCAGGAGACATGGGTTCGATCCCTGGTCCTGGAAGCCCCCACGTGCACCACAACTCCTGAGCCTGTGCTCTAGGGCCTGGGTACACGACTCCTGGGTCCGGGGGACACGACTACTGAGCGTGTGCTGTAGGGCCCAGGGGACACGGCTCCAGAGCCTGTGCTCTAGGGCCCGGGGGACACAGCTACTGCAGCCCAAATACCCTAGAGCAACCAGAGAAGGCTTGGCAACAAGAAGCCCATGCACCACACTGGAGAGTAGCCCCCACTCACCACAGCTAGAGAAAGCCCACATACAGCAACGAAGACCCAGCACAGCCAAAAGCAAAATTAATTAATTAAAAATAAAATCTTAAAAAAAAAAAACTCAGAGGATAAAATAATGTCACCATTAATTGACAGTCTTGGGAGACACTTTTACTTCGTCGTCATGATCAGATTAATGAGTTTGCCCTGTTTAGACAAGCTGATGTTTGAAAGAATCAGTTGTTGTAAGGAAAATAGTGGGAACCCTCATAACTGAATTGATAGAGCTTTCTTTTTTTAATCTGTTAATTCTTGCTACTCCAGTTGGAAATCATCCATCTTATGAGTAATTCAATTATTTTGAGACTTTAGAATCTGCAAATCTAATAAGCTCATCACTTTCCTGCTTCTAAGTTTTCGGAGTATTTAGTAGGCACTTATTCCAACTACTTTTGAAAGCAGTTCTTACTCTGGCAAGGATTACTTTTATAGTTTGTTGTGACAGTCTTCTGATTCTTTTCCTTTTTGGAAACATTTCTTAGACCCCAAACATAACGTGTCTTCTTTCTTTCAGAGCTGTGACATTCTGTCATTTTTTGAGGGATTTGACATTTTTATAAATAGTTTCACAGTTTATGTGATATTACAGATTCTTTGCTTATTATGCCTGATAGATTTGGCATTTTCCAGGTATGCGTCAGTCTTGAGAGTCAAAATTGTTATGACAGTTTTACATACTCCCCCTTTCTTCCTGCGACTATAATTTTTAAACCTGCTGAGGGAGAATCAGCAAACAGTGTACATCACAGGGAGAGGTAGTAGAGCGTAATTGAATATAAACAGAAGGAGACATTTGCATATCAACTCTTAAGGAGCATAGATAATGAGTACTTCATTAAAAAAAATACTTAGAAAAAGTGGGAAAGGAGAAGGGAGAGGAGTAAGAACAGTGGGAAATAGGTGGCAGTCATGCCGAGCCCAGGTGAGAGCACCTTGAGTTCCCTCCATCCTCGGCCTCCACCGTATGTTAGCGTCTTGGTCAGGAGAGCCTTCTCCCGACACTTAAGTCCTTGTCAGGGGGTCAGCACCTACTCCACCTTCTGTAACACTTTGCCATGTCTTTCACGGGCCTCAATACAGCTTTTGCCCTTTTCTCCTTAAAAGCAGAACAGCTAGTTGTCATTTTTACTACAGCACTTGTACATCCAGATGACTGGTTACCTCCCAAGTGCCTGTTACTTACAGCTGTGTTGGTTTATCAGATTGCAACACCAATAACTTGCCTGTAGGTCATAGCCATCTGTGGGTTTTATGATTTGCAACAGTAAGAATAATAACAGCTAGCATGTATTAAGCCACTGTTTGTTCCAAACACTGTGCTGAGTGTTTTGAACATGTGGTCTTACTTTATTAAAGTTTTGCAGATGGAGGAATTTGGACTGACACCCAGGCTTCCTGACTCCAAAGCCTCTAGTTAACCAGTTTATCTTCTGCCGTATTTGTAAAACATTTTCTTTCACGTCTTCCCCCTCACTGGATGCTTTTCCTCTTAAGTAAATTATGTGTTTTCTTACTGAGTTTAATAAGTACTTACAATACCTGGTCTCTACCTTAACCTCCGACTAGTTGACAGCACTGGACTAGAACCAAGCAGAGTTTCAGTCCCACTGAGTATTACAGCAGTGTGACCGTAAATCCAATTTGCTCACGCGGTACCTCACCTTAGAAGGAGAGCTCAGCCTCCAAACCCCTTTCCAGTTGGTTTTGCCAGTAAGCTGGCATTTGTTAAAATCCGTGATACCTGCTGACCCTCCAGCAGTATTAGGAGAGGTACAAAGGATCCAGGGTAGAGCCACATCGGAATCTCTCACCCACGAGCTCGGCGTTGTAATCCTCACTTCTTTTCCAGTGAACGTTTTCATATGTATTTACATACATGTTATAGCCTCATACATGTGTGTACATGCTTGATCCACACTTTTACCAGTATTTTAGACTATGTGTTATGACATTAACAGTGGCCTCCACTCGTAGTAATATTTGTTGACCAAATAAATTTCAAAAATCACTAGGATGAAAAGTTGAAATAGTCTTAAGAGTTTGATATATTTTTCGTATTGCTTCCTGACAAAATTAAACAAAGTTACAGTCAGTAATGTACTTATGTACCTCTGTTCCCATATTGAATATGAGTTTTCAGATTAATTCTTTCACTGAGTGTAAAAGCAGATTCCTTCGTGTGAAAAATATCAGTTATAACTATAGGTTTATTATATCTTTACTGTGATTCTCACTAAATTATAGCACCTGGAGGTTTATAATAAGAATTTCTTGTTCAGTAAAAAATGTTTCATGCTGAAATTCTTGGCTCTCTGGCTTCAAAATAGTCATTGCCCTGTTTTGTCCTTAATTGGGGGGCATCTGACTTTTCCTACAGTGTTAATGACAGAACCGCCAGCGCCGTGGGAGCATGCTGGACTTTTCTTCCTCCCCCTCTACCGTGTTCCTTGTTGATCACATCCCCCTCCTCAGTTCTTCTCAGCTTCAGGAGCAGCCCCGACTTGTTCCTTCTGAGTCCCTGGTTCCTCTCCAGGGAGAGCCGTCCCTTCCGCCCTCTGCGCGGTGATCTGCTGGGGGCCTTCCTGGTCTCTCGTGCGCCAGACCGCACTTTTTGCGGCCGCTGTCGTTCATGCTCATGGCTCCAGTCATCGCCAGACGGCCCTCGGATCTGTAGGGTCCGCTCCGCCCTCCTGCTGGGCGCCAGTTGCAAGGGTCCAGCCATTGTAACAGGCATTTCCCATCACTCCGTTTGCAACAAATACCAAGCAGGTTTCTTTGTGCTTTGGCTCAGCTTGTTCCTCCTGTGTTCCCTTTCTCGGTAAATAGCTCTTGGTCGCTGAGGGTAAAATCCTCGGTTGTTTTTTGCTCCTTCTGTTCGTTTGTGTTTTCTGTGCATCTCCTCCTCTGACCCTGTCTGTTTCAGGGAAGCGTGGTCATCACTGCGGTGGCCTCCGCCCGGGCTTCCTGCGTTCCTGCTGCTCTCCGCCTTCCAGAATGGTCTCTGTGACTTGCAGGGCGCCGTGATCTTTCTGAAATACCGTCGGCTCCTTCATTGTCACCCAAGACCCACTAGTCCCCGACCATCGCAGCCCAATGATCCGTAGAGGATTTGTGGAGACGGAGCTCCAGAGTCAGCATTTTTAAAGGCTGGCTGGGCTATTCCCTTGCAACCAAATTTTAGGCCCAGTTTTAGGAGATGGCAGCCCACGCCAGTATTCTTGCTTGGGAAATGCCCTGGACAGAGGCGCCTGGCGGGCTACAGTGCGTGGGATCGCAAAGAGTTGGACACAGCTGAGCGACTAAGCATAGGATAAATGAAAACACACTTGAATTTCACACAAGGTGGCCCAGCCTCTCCCCTGGCTTCATCTCTAGCCTTCCTCCCCCTCATAACGTAGGATTCAGCCAGAGAATCCTGAGCTCATTGTGCCTGCCCCCTTTCTGTGCGCAGTGGACGTGCTGAATTCTTGATCTTGAATCCCCTTCCCACCATTAACCACGCAAGCATTTTATTTGTTGTTCTGGCCTCAGTTCAGGTGAAGCCTGACTCCTCCACACTGTTAGGTGTGGTCTTGCATCTTTGAGTGATTGTCACTCCTCTCTGCTTCTGTCTGCTGTGTTGAAGTGTTTATCTTGTATTTTTGTTTACATCTTGCCTCCCCAAGTGCAATTTTTTTGTTTTTGGTTTTTGGCTGCACCCGGAGACTTGCCCGACCTTAGTCCGCTGACCAGGGACTGAACCCAGGTCCCTGGGAGTGAAAGTGCTGAATCTTAACTACCTGACCACCAGGGATATCCCACGAGGATCTTTTAACACTGCACTGAGCACTCATTTGAATAAATGTATATTGAAGTGAATTTCAAACGAATATATGTGCACAAGTATACCAGCTCAACACAATGTGTCTGTCAAAAACACTGCATTGGATGTCATCATCAAAATTTTAAGCTATACAAAATATAATGAGAAAAGTGAATTGCTCCGACTGTAGTATGAGACTTTTCTTTGCTCATTATAAGTTCAGTCAGAACCTGGAAAATTAATGCACGTTTGACTTCTAGGCTGGTGAATCAAAGACTCCTAGAAGCACAGTCGCAAGTGGAAGGGCTGCAGAAATCTTTACAAGATCAAGGCTCAAAGGCGGAGGATGTAAGTCTTCTTTACACGGTGGCGGCCCAGCAGTTTCATCGTGTTTACAGAAGCTGTAGCTTTTTCTTGATGGTCTCTGTCAACAAAATTGTGATGATATTGGTTACAGAAAAGAGCCAGTGTTTTCCTTTTACTAACATTGCTTATAAAAAGACCAAACAGTGCTCTTTGTCTCAGATTCGCCCTGCTAGGAATTAGAAGTTCATTTGTAGTTTTTAGCTAAGGAATTGGGCTTTTGTGTTCCACGCGTGCGCAACTCAGTTTTCAGAGTATTGATTTTCCTTCTGGTCCAAAACAAAAAAAGTGCTGATAGAATCTTAGCATGTTCAAGTAGCAGTGTTTGATATAAAATTTGGTTTTACGAACATAATGCCCTTCCTAGAATCCTACCCTCTCCAGGTTTGTGAGTCCCTCTTTCTGCCCCTGCCCTTGGCCACACACACATACACACACGCTCAGATAGAAGCTCGCTGACCTTTTTTCCCTCTGCCCATCTGTCACAGCCCTGCACGCTTGGCGGGCGCTCGCCTGGGATACAGCATGAACGTGGAGGCAGACACAGCTCCTCCTTCACCTCCTCCTGCTCCCCGCCCATCAAGGTGCTCACGCGGCCCGGTAGCAGTCAGTCTGGCAAAGGCCTGCAGCAGTCATGTTTTGCAAATCCTGTACATTTAATGAGCTGTGAACTATAGAGCTACTCTTGCAGAGTGCTCAAAACTAACGTGAAAAAGGGATAAAAACTGAATGTTCATGACCAATCTTTGCTTCTGTCAGTTGGTGATTTTTTTCCCCATTGCCAGCGTAATCTGCTGGCTTTTGAGTATAAACCTGTTTGGTTGTCTCATTGGTGGAGTCATTCTGGGTGCTCCGCATCAAAACTGTAGAGCCAGCCAGTTTCATCCAGCCTTAGTAATGTAAGAGGGTGTGAAGACAAAACAGTATTGCTTAAGGCCTGAGGGTGTGAGATCCGAAAGCTCATCTGTGACCCGATTTCTTTGGTTTCTTAAGCACCATCTGGGTTACGCTGGCCGCCTGCTCTCTGAGGTCACAGGTTGCAGCTTCTCCTTAATATGTTGTCCTTCTTAGCTCCCCACGTGGATTCCAAGTTCCCAAAATTCTCACCAACCTTTAAACAACCTCATTCCCTTATTAAAATGAAACTAGTTTCCTTTTCACACATGCCTTTATCCAGAACGCTGAATGCCAAACAGAGCCACCATTCGTGTGTGAAAATATTAGTGAACCTCCCCAAGAGGGTCTCAGAGGTGAACCGAAGTGACATTTCTTAGTTCAGTGGCACCACTGGGTCCCTTAAACTGAGATAAATGCAGACTTGGTTTTGGTCTTGGAAACAGAGGAGATGTCCTGTTGCTCTGTCACGGCAGAGAGCAGAAGAATGTGTGGGTCATAGGGAGTAAACATGGCAAAACATGAGTGTCTGCTCAACCTCAGAGCAATAGCCGCTATACTTGTTTCTCTAATATGAAAACGTACATAAAGAGGTTCATTCTACAGAAAACAATTTTACATGGCCTGATTAGATATCTCAGTGAGAATGAAATCTGATTAAATACTCTGCGTGTCACTACTTCAAGAGACGATGTTTCAGAAATGAATTGCCAACCCTAAAAGTACTGTTGGCATAAATTAGTCGGTTTATTTGACTGTTCAGATGCTAATGAGGTGTTTCGCTGTAAATTCCTGAAATTCCTCTCAGAGCTCTCTACTCTGTAAAGATTCCGGTAGAAGCTTTCCTCACTGATGATAGGCTGGCTGCCCACGCCCTGGAGGGAAGTGAGGTCCACGCTGTGCGGTTCTTCCCCAGCAGACGCTTCATGCTTTTGTCTCCTGTCCCTCACTCAACCTACAGCGTTGCCTCTACAAACACGCGATGCACAGAACCACCTGCCAAGTGGGATGGGTCCTCTCTGAAGAACAACATTTCCGCCCATTTCTGTTATCAAAAGCGCAGCCGTGCGACCTTAAGGCAGAGTCACATGGTTTGCACGTTTTTATTATTATTGTTATGTCATTTATTTTTAGTGTGGAAGCAGAAAAGTATTGGTTCTATCCAGGCTTATGGATAATTTGAGCTAGCCACCGGGTACAAAACTCCAGAGAACAAGACAGGATGAGATCATAGAAGAAAGAAAAAATGTACATTTTTTGAACAAAATGCGTATCTTTGACTTCTGTTCATGAGTCACTAAATCGTTCCTTATGTGGGCTGCTGTGTATGCTTCATACTAATAATGTCCTCTCTGTCTCTTGGCATGGTTTCTGCTCAAGGCTATTGTAAGTATGGCTTCCTATTCATTTCTATATATTAAGCAGTGTTTTGATTTATGCATTGTCTGCCATCATAGTTGACGTGGTTGAAATTTTAAATTACGAGGCTTCTATGCAAAATGAAGATAATCAGTATTACCTATGGGTTTATGCCCTTTACAATTAACATACTTAAAGGATATCAAAAACCTAGCAAGTCAGACTAAAAGGAACTCAGCTTCTTTCTCTCCCCACCATGCTCCTACCCCAGTGTCATAATTAGTTTGTCTTTATGAAGTGTTTTGATGTGGGCTTGCTGCCACAGTCTGGCCCCCTCCCGCCATGCTTTATGAGAATACCAGTCTTCAGCTGGAGAGGCATGCGGCCCAGGAGGCAGGAGCTTGAAGGCCGTGCATAGACGCTGGGGCCTGCAGGCTTGGGCTCTAGTGCGGGCTCTGCCTCTGGAAATGCCCTGGCGTCCCCCCAGCCTCACCTCCCTCAGCCCCGAGAGGGGTTGGTGGCACCCACTGTGGTGAGGTTGACACAAGTCAGCGCTCACGACATTCTTCAGTGCTGTGCCCAGCCTGGTAACCGCTCATTAAATCATCATCTTACTTCCTGCATACTATCTCAGAATAAACATTGACAATGAATTTTGCTTAGAGCCTAATCAAAACATAAATACAAAATGAAAGCTGAGATGTTATTTAAAGTGTGTTCATTTTACCCTCGGCACTGGAAAAGGAGCAACAGTAATCAGAAGCCAGCAGGATTGTCATCTTTCTCTCCGCCTGGGGATGCAGTGGTGGAGAATACTGTGGCCTGTTCACCTGGCTGCAGTTGACACACTCAGCAGAGCAGGGCATCTCAGTAGTCCAGGGCTGGCTCAGAATGGGCTGGAGTAAGTGACTACAGCAATCATTATCGAGTCAGGGGGCTGAAACTGGAAGAGCTGAGAGTGAGGGGTGTGCCCCGCCCCGTGCAGCTCTGCACTGATGGGACAGTCTGTTTTCTAAGTCCATATTATTTGAATTCGGCCAAGTTAATTTTGTAACCATGTATCTCACCATGGGCTGCTTCATAAAATTCATTCATAGTATGTACCCCACTAGTGCTGAGTTTGATCATGAAACCTGGCGGTTCTGTATGGAATGCCATTATTCTTTGCTTATTTTGCGTACGTTCTGATTGCCTGCATCTCAGGAGACTTTTTTAAATACCCAGTCAAAGCTGCATTCCCCGGCATGTTAAATGCTGTGGCTAGCTTACCTTTCATTTTCCCATTCCATCATATAAGGTATTTGTAGCCTGTGCATATCAGAAATCTCAGATCAAGTCACTAAGTGTTTGCATAAGTTGATCCCATGACACACGGAAAACAGTGTAGTGGATAAAAAGTATCCTGTGTATGTATTAGTCACTCGGTTGTGTCCGACTCTGTGACTGCATGGACTAGAGCCTACCAGGATCCTCTGTCCATGGGATTTTCCCAGGCAGGAATACTGGAGTGCATTGCCATTTCCTCCTCCAGGAGATCTTCCCAACCCAGGGATCAAACCTGGTTCTCCTGCTTTGCAGGCAGATTCTTTACTGTCTGAGTCACCAGGGAATCCCAAAAAGTCTTTGGGAAAGTCTATTGCTATTATTAGACTTTACCTGCCTATTGTGTCCAGGAATATTAGGTCTGTACCTGAAGGACTTTTTAATTCATTTCCCTGGCTATAAATGGAGAATTTAAGATATGCAGTTTTTGGGGGTTTTTATACTGATTACTATCACTTATGAGCTGTTATCTCCCTTATCAGAGAGAAACAGACTTGGGTACATCATGCATTTTCAGACTTTGACCAGAGAACTTCCTGAGGGCTTGCTCAGAGTTACTTGCTACCCTTAACAAGTGCTCTTAATTTTTTTAAAAAAAGTAGTTAATGTATTCATTAAAATGTCAAGTAATAAGCTATTTTCTATTTTCCATTTTCAGTCAGTTCTTCTAAAGAAGAAACTTGAAGAGCATCTGTGAGTATAAAAGCTGTTGCGGCCCATGGTCAGGTTGTCCAGAGAAGCAGAAGTGTTTTGTGTTGGTGGTTACAGAGCATCTAGGCAGGGGCCCGGGTGGCCCTCAAGGCAGAGACGATCCTGAGACACGTTCATAGTGACTAGTTTTCATGGAAGACAGTTTTTCCATGGACAGGGAGAGGGGGAGATGGCTTTGGGATGGTTCAAGCACGTGACATTTATCAATGCTCCTGCTGATCTGACGGAAGGCCGAGCTCAGGTGTGAATGCGAGCAGCAGGGAGCGGATACAGATGAAAGTTCAGTCCTCACTGGCTGCTCACCTCCTGCTGTGCCACCTGGTCCCTAACCAGCCACGGAAGCGTGCCATCCTGTGGCCCCGGGGTTGGGGGTCTCCTGGTCTTAAGGGTCATCTGCACCCAAGGTCCTGGAATCAAACCAATTGCTGCATTAGAACTGTGTTCTCATGTGAGCTTCCCGAGTTTTCCATCTTCACAGTAGTATTTACAGTCCCAGGTAGGACTGTGTGACCCTCCGAATCAGGAGGCAGAAATGTTTTCTGTAAGAACAGAGAGTAGTTGCTTCAGGTACTGCAGATCACGGTCTATGCCACAGCCACTTAGCTGTGGTTTGAAGGCAGCCATGGATAGTATGTAAACCAGTGTTCTGACCATGTCCCCAAAGCTTTCTACCCTGAAACTGGCCACAGGCTGAATTTGGCCCCCAGGCTGCACTCTGCCAGCTCTGGAGCCTGTGACCAGCTGAACCTTCCTTTTTATATAAACGTTTTTAAAGTATCATTAAGCTTGTCACAGTAGCAACTTTTCAAACACTTCCTTGCATTGCAAGCATACCCAAACACGACTTTTTAATCTAGAAGATTCCATTTTAAAATACAGCATTTGTTTTCTGATGAAGAAGTGTTTGCCCCTCTTTATCAGAGGTTGACGATGTTAGGCGTGTGTTGTGATTTCTCTCACACTTCGTATCAACTTTAGTCCTTCTGTCTGTTGTACCCTGGCCGAACTCTGTCCTTATAGACATTGAGTGTGGGTGGCCACGGGTTGCCAGCCTGGTGGAGTGTTCCATTAGTGGGCTGTGGTGAACCAGACACCCTGGGTACCACAGAGCTCACTTGACTTGTCCTGCAGGGATTAGAAAGAATTCTCCTGTCTGGCAGCTTGCTGCATGCTATCCAGATTCTTCTTTAATGTGGGAAAAGCGTGTGCTCCGAGCCACTGACACGTGGTGACAGGTCTAACACTGCGTAGGTGCTTAAACTTCTAGAACAGCACCTCCAGCCACTGGGAGGTTACCTGCAGTGAGAATTTCATGCTGAAGTCTGTCCTTTTGTCATTTCCCACCCCTTTTGTTGCAGAAAATAGAACACCTGTTGTTTCATAAAACTACTGTCTGACCATGGTTCTGTGTTCAGTCATTTACATGGTAAAAATCTTCATCGAAAACACCTTATTAGTGAGGAGGAGACCTGTATCAGTTCCCCGTAGCTCCCATGACAAATTAGCACAAGCTGCAAGGCGAAAAACAGCAGTCTTGACAGTAGTATGTACGGTCCCAGATAGGACTCTGCGACCCTCTGGATCAGGAGTCAGAAATGTTTTCTATAAGGAACAGAAAGCAGTGGCTTTAGGTTTTACAAACCATAGTCTGTGTCACAACCACCGAGTTCTGATTGGAGAGCAACCGCGGACAGTATGTAAACCCAGGCTCCAAGTCCTGAAGGGTTTCTACACAGAAGCGGGCCACGGGCTGAATTTGGCCACCGGGCTGCAGGTTTATATGAAAGAATGGCTGCCGTCTCAGACTCTTGAGATTTTTGTCTCTATGTTTTAGTCGTTTAGAAAATATTAATATGTTTATGTTGGTTAAGTCTTTGCATCTCTGTTTCATAGCATTTATGTGCTATATGCTGCTGTATCCTAAGAATAAAGAACTTACATCTTTCAAGTGAAGAAAACGCAAAATGGTAGTAGGTGACACAGTTACATATTTTGTTCCAGAGAGAAGCTGCATGAAGCCAATAATGAGCTGCAGAAGAAGAGGGCCATCATCGAAGATCTTGAGCCAAGATTTAACAACAGCTGTGAGTTTTTCCTGATGATCAGTTTTCAGTTGGTTAGCCATGCATTACCCTCATGATAATGAGTTTGTGTAAAATTTTATTCTTTTAGAAAGAGGCCCTGTTATATTTTCTAGCCATTAAGGAATGTGCCCTGTTCACAGACAGCACAGAAAGTGTATGTGTGTGTGTGTGTGTGTGTGTGTGTGTGTGTGTGTGGTCATCTATACAATAGTGCTTAGATTTCTAATTCCATTCTGATTTTTCCTTAACTATGAATGCTAATGTATATTTTATGAAATATATGTGTGTATGTGTATGGTCATCTATACAATAGTGCTTAGATTTCTAATTCCATTCTGATTTTTCCTTAACTATGAATGCTTATGTATATTTTATGAAATTATTTTCGTAGTGCAGTTGCAGTATGTCAGCCAGACTTTTTTTACTTTTGTTGATATTTGCACATGTAGGTAACCTGACTGTATCGATTCTTTTGTGTGGAGGTGGGAGCAATACAGACTTTTCCTTTTTTCTTGTTGTGAAATATACATAACATAAAAATGACCATTTTAACCATTTTTAAGTATCCAGTTAAGTGACATGTTAAGTACATTTGCAGTGTCATACAGCCACTGTCTGTCTCCCGAACTTTTTCATCTGCCTAAACTGAAACTCTACTAATTAAACACCCACTCCACGCCTCCTCTCTTCCCAGCCCCTGGTCACCTCCAGTGTGCTTCCGGTCCCTTGCACTTGACTCTTGTATACAACTCGTATAAGTGGAATCATACAATATTCGTCCTTTTTTGTCTGGCTTATTTCACTTCACATAATGGCTTTCATTTTCACTTGGTATAATGCCTCCATGCTGTAGATTGAAGCTGAATAATATTCAGCTATTTGTATGCATAGACCACATTTTGTTATCCCTTTAGCCTTCAGTGAATGTGTTTTATAATTTGTATACATCCATAGTGTAATTTTTATTTCTAAGAAAAAGCTTTCTGTTAAAAAAAGATTGTGAATTTTTAAAAATAAAATTATATATAAGAATAGACCAATCCCTCAAAGCTGTGAACTATTTACTGTTTTGTCAGTTGAAGTATTTTTAAAGTTGTTACGATCTACTGTCTCATCAATAGCCTTAAAAATTGAAGAATTACAAGAAGCTTTACGGAAGAAAGAAGAGGAGATGAAGCAAATGGAAGAACGGTATAAGAAATACCTAGAGAAAGCCAAAAGTGTAAGTGTGAGTCTGCGGGTCTCACAGCTTTCCGATCGTGGTTCACTGACATCTCATGATACACGCCTGAACCATGACCTCTCAGACCACGAGGAGACCGGACCAGAAGTGCCTGAGCAGGAGGCAGTGACCGAAACAGTGCCCCACCGCTGGGCTACTTCTCATTATCAAGAGGAAAGCACCTTTCCGTGTAGGAGAGGAGGGACAGTCCTCACCTCGCCTGATAGTTCAAGTTAGCTGCGTGAGCAACTTCCCTGGTGGTCCAGTCGTTAAAACTCCACACTTCCAAGGCCAGGGAGCCTGGGTTCGATCCCTGGTCAGGGAACTAAGATCCCACATGCCACACTGTGTGGCCAAAACAAAAAGATTAGCTGCGTGCCCTGGGAGGACCAACCTCTGCCTTCCGAAGAGCCTCAGCTGTGGTCAGCCTGAATCTAAACTGGCTTCTGGGCCTAGCTGGCAGTTCCCAGAGAGAATGAGGTTATTGGAACCTGTTAAATAAATTACCTTTAGAAAGTCATCAGATAAATCCAGACTTTGGGATGAAAATCCATGTTATGAAAAGTAGAAATAGGCATTGGAGTGGAGGGGGGAGCCTAAGAAGTCTGTATTAAAGGAAATGCGGTTTCACTGTTCTGCTCTTTCGAGTTTTCTGTAGACTTGATCATTTTTCTGCAGGCTTGACTGGTTTTGACAGTAAAACTGTTGGGCCAAAAAGACCCTTCCCAGAAGCCCACGGGTGTCCCAGCTAGACTTGTGTCCCCTGCCCGAGTCTAAACCCCAGCCTCTAGCAGAGGAGACGGTCACAGTGACAGGCATGTGGACATTGAGACCGGTTCCCTGCTCAGACATCTGGTCAGAGGCAGAGACCCCTGAGTCAAGCCAGAGGACCAGAAAGGAAAGACTGCCGTCAGTCATGTCCACTGTACTGTGATTGATGAATTTTAAGCCACAATTACTTCTTATAATGGACTCTTTCACTTAATTTTAAATTTTTCTATAATTAAAAGTTGTAACAACGGAACATCATTTCATACACTCAAATTTTAAAGTATCCTCATGAGATAGCTTTGGACTCTCATAAGGTTTATCTTTTTTCTTCTTTTTCTTTTTTTTAAATAACTGCTGCCGTAGATGTTACACGCTGTAGATTTGAGACTTAAATTTTTTTCTTTTATTCCTTTTTGCAGGTTATCCGTACTTTGGATCCTAAACAAAATCAAGGAGCAGCACCAGAAATACAAGCTCTTAAAAATCAGCTCCAGGAACGGGACCGGCAGTTCCATTCATTGGAGGTAGTTTACTATGATAAGGCATTTGCTTTTTTTATTTTTGATTCTAGAAGCCTTGCCACATTACAGTCTCCGTGTCTACAGGGCCCAGTTACCAAAATCTGTGGATGCATAAGTCCCTTGTAGACAGTAGTGAATGTGGTTATCTGCGTACAGTCTCTGAACATCAGCCATGTGCCCTAAACCATCTCCAGATTAGTTACGCAAGGTCTTTGCTGGCTGCTCAGGTGGTAATGAATCTGCCTGCAATGTAATACCTAATGCACTGTAAATGCTATGGATTTTTTTGTTTGCTTTTTTTCTATTTTGGAATATATTGCTTTTTGTTTGTTTTTGTCATTGTTTAGTCGCTAAGTTGTGTCCAACTCTTTGTGACCCCCTGACCTCATGGATTGTAGCCCCCTAGGCTTCTCTGTCCATGGAATCTCTCAGGCAAGAACACTGGAGTGGGTTGCCATTTCCTTCTCCAGGGGATATTCCCGACCGAGGGATGGAACCCATGTCTCTCGCATTAGCAGGAGGGTTCTTTACCACTGAGCCACCTGGGAAGCCCTGTGTTCACTGTTTTGGGTCTGGAGTGGGTTGACTCTGTGGATGTGGAACCTGTGGATATAGAGGGCCAACTGTACAGTCGTGCCCATGAATTTAGATGGGCATGAATTAGACTTTTACTAATGTTGAGTGTTTTTTCATGTTTACATGCTTACATGTGCTTGCTTTTTAGAAAGAATATGAGAAAACAAAGAGTCAAAGGGAGATGGAAGAGAAATATATTGTCAGTGCCTGGTACAACATGGTAAGAAAATAACACATCAAAACACTTTGCAAAGTTCAGTGAATATGTATAATTTGTTATACTGCCTTTAGTGTAGAAGTCATTCTACCGAATGAATCGAAAAGTAATTGCCGCCCTAACACATACTAACAAAATCCTAATGCAGATCTTAGGGCCGAAGAGCAGATACGAGAACCACCATAAACGGGGTTAGAACACTGTGGGCACTGTCCTGAAGGATGGAAAAATTTCCGTCTCTCAGAACCATTTGTCCTTGGGCACAGTGACTTCAGTCGTATCTAAACACAGATGGAGGAGGGTTTTTTTGTTGGGAATATTTCACTGCCTTTGCAGGAGTGGTTCTTATAACAGAGATAGTTTAATTGTCTCACAGGGTTTAGTAAATGTTCAGTGTGGGACCCTGAACAAATGCAGGTTTTGAAATTGAATTTTCCAATACACAAAAGATGTACGTATGGCAGGGGAAAATAAATGCTCACCAGCATTTTGACTTTCAGTAAGATTTTTCCAGATACGAAGAGCTATGGATTTTGAAGAATGCTGTACTTTTTTTCAGTATTTTTTTTCCTAGACCTTTTCGTCTTCTTTTTAATAGCTTTATTTATTTCTCTCCTTTTGGGCTGCGTTGGGTCTTTGTTGCGGTGTGGACTTTTCTCTAGCTGCGTTGCGGGCGGTGGGGGTACTCTCTGGTTGGGGTGCCAGGCTTCTTACTGTGGCGGCGTCTCTTGTTGGGAGCACAGACTCTAGGGCCCGTGGGCTTGGTAGTTGCAGTTGCCGGGCTCTGGAGCACAGACTCAGCAGTTGTGGCACACGAGCTGAGTTGCCCTGCAGCGTGTGGGATCTCCCTGGACCAGGGGTCGAGCCCGTGTCTCCTTCATTGACAGGCGGATTCTTTACCACCGAGCCAACCAGGGAAGCCTTTCTTTCTCTTCTTTGTTCTTCTTCCCAACATGACCGCTTTTGCCTTTTCAAGAAGTGAGTTTATTTGCCTGAGACAGATTCCTTTCCCCATACCCATTTGACCCTGTAGTTGTGTTCGTGACGCAATACCATTTTACAATTGTAAATTATACCATTTTACAGTTACAGCTGGTACTGTGTGTTAAAGGTTAGTGTCCCAGGTCTGCTAATAGTGTGATCTGAGCTTTTGTCAGAAATTCACACAATTTTATGCCATGTCCACATTTATATTTATTTGCCTTGGTTAAAGCTACATATTTAAGATTTTATCACAATTTTAAAAAAGAAAAGGGAAAATCTTACTGGGTTTATGGTACCACTACTGTTAATATAGATTAATTGAAAATAAAATGTAAAATAAGAAAAAAACTGTATTTAAGGGCGGTCTCTGGGAACGGGTCCTGACTTCACCCGTTCTGTTTCGTCTTTATCCTCCGTCAGGGTTAGTTAGGAGCAGCCTTCAAGCTCTGTCCCTCAGTCCTTACTAGTGATTTCATATAGCTGATCGATTTTTATGATTTCACATATTATGGAACCAAACTGTTTTACTCCGTGATACAGTGTTAAAGAAGAATCCTGTTGATAGTTTTCAGCTCCACAGAGAATGAAGGAATATCTCCCAGTACGATCTCACAAGTTGTGTTCAGTTAAGATAGCTGGAAAAACTTCATAGGGCTTCACCGGTGTCTCAGTGGTAAAGAATCCACCTGCCACAGGAGACATGGGTTCAGTCCTCCCTGGGCTGGGACGTTCCCCGGGAGAAGGAAATGGCAACCCACTCTAGTATTCTTGCCTAGAGAATTCCGTGGACAGAGGAGCCTGGTGGGCTACAGTCCATGGGGTCACAAAGAGTAGGACGTAACTAAATGATTAAAGCAACATCAACAGAAGCTTCATATATACATTCAGAAAGTTCTGCATCTCAGACATCTGAAACGGAAGTGAAGGTGATGAGCAGCTTAGTACCTGGTGAAAGGTATTAAGTATCTCAGAGAATGATCTTGTCGTGGATCCTGAGATCTTAAACCTTGTGTCAAGAAGTTGAATAAGTTGCTTCGATTATGAAAGTTTAAAAAAAGTATATTTTAAATAAAGTATAGTTGTTAATATATGTAGGTAAATCAGTCGGTTAAATATTACCAGTAGACACTTGTCAATTTTCTTCAGATCCTTAAATGGTTTGGTTTCAAACTGAGTGAACAGCACATCCTGGTTTTTCTCTTTGGGAAAACGGAGGATGTTGGGTCTGCCTAAAACGCTGAGCCAGGACCCGTGTTTCCGTGGGGCTGACCGGTGATGGGAGGTGTGTCTTGTCTTCCATGCTGGTTGCCCATCTCCCGTGGGCGTCTCTCTGCCTCTCCTTCTGGCCCTGGTCCTCCCGCCTCCCTGTCACCGGCATCCACTTGCTCCCATCATCTTGTCTGCAGTCACCGGCGAAAGGAGCCGGCCGCCCTCAGCTCCTCCCGTTTCTCTGGCCAGCCTTCTCTCCAGCTCAATCAGTGAGCACCGAGGCCGTCTTTCCCCGTCTGCCCAGAGTGCTCACTGTTGGCTCCTCCCAGTTTGGAGAGGGCCGCAGCCTGCCTCCCTCCTGTTCGGAGGCCCCGGGCCTGGCGGGTGGGCTCCTCTCCAGCCCTCAGGAAAGACCCCTGCGCCCAGTGGGCCCTCTGTTGGGGGCCGTCAGGAGCGTCCCTTAACTTGAGAACGCAAGTCTGCCTGGGAGGAAAAGCAGCGTGGTGGTATGTACTACACCTGGTGTGACTCTCCACCTTCGGAAAGAACAAGTGCTGTGTGGCCTTCTGTTCTACCTGAACCCTGTGATTTCCGTACCCCCACGTGAATCAGCCGCTACCAATCAACTGCCCTCTTTCTCCCTTGGAAAATCACTTTATACATCTGATCTGAAAGAGAAGTGTGTATGATTTCGTGTGGGTGATGTAATTCCAAAGATCCATCTTTTATTATCTACCGTCCGGATTATTGTAAATTCAGAAAATTCAGGCTTCATTTTTCCCACAGGAAGATTTGTACCTAATTGTTGGAACTAAAATGTCTCTAAGACCTTAATCTGTAACAAAGAGAATTGCAAATTAAATCGTGCCTTATGACCCCGCGTAACAAATTCTGCATGATCATTTTCCCCTGTGAGAGTGCGTTCCCCTGTTTTCTGATGACTTCTTTTCCCTGTGATGTAGGGGATGACTCTGCACAAAAAGGCAGCTGAAGACAGGCTTGCCAGCACAGGGTCGGGGCAGTCGTTCCTGGCGAGGCAGAGGCAGGCCACCAGCACGCGGCGGTCTTACCCGGGCCACGTCCAGCCGGCCACCGCAAGGTAGACAAGTCCCGCCGCTGGGATCAAAACACCCGCGTCCAACACACACTTCTGTTACATGCAGTGGCGTTTCAGGAAATTCAGCCAGCTCGTATCTCATCTCTAGTTTATGTTGCCGTTTAGTGGTCTCTCATTTAAGGACTTTCTTCTGTATCCATAACGTTTTAGTTTCTCAGTCCTTTCTTTTGTAGTCCTCTCAGTTCCTTTTAATGTGCCAAAAATTTTTTAAATGCCCAATTAAACGTGTCGTATATTAGTGTAGTACTTTTCTTTGTACGAAAATGTCCTTTCCCCAATGGTGTAGGCTTTGTAATCAATTAGATTTTCTGCCAATAATTGATATACAGTTTATATTCTTTATTGTGCCTCTGTGTTACCATGCTTTCTAAGAATGTCTTTGTTTAAAGGGAATTAATCTTTTTATGATGTATTAATCTGTGTTTTCAATTGTTTTCCAAATGCACTTCAGATAACTTACATATTTACTATATAAAATGGTTGGCAAGTGCACTTTTTGCAAAGACATAAATACATCGGCAGAGGTGCTAATCAGCTCTCACCGAAGGCACCTGATAGAATTATTTAGAGGGGGAAAAAAATGAGTTTTCACATTGTTTTATAGGAAATTAAATTTGTCTGAAGATTTGGAAACTATTTTTAAAACATAAATAGAATTTCATTATTTCCTGCTGTGTTGTTTGCTGGCAGAAGTGAATGTGTTGATTAGGCTATTCGGGGAGAAGTTACAGAAGAAAAAAAATCAGGCAGTACATTCTTTTTTTTTTTTTTTTCTCTTGTTTTGGAATATCACAGTAACTGAGGGTCAGATTCTAGCAATGGGCTAACACTGAATTTCAACCACCCTCCACGTCTGAATGATTTATTTTTTATATACCTGCGAGTCACAGGTAGCCTTACCTTCGGGGTGATTTCCTTGCTGACTTGCACCTCATTTGTCTCACTTATTCCTTAATACAGACCCTTCTGTTTCTCACGAATTCCTAATCCTTAATATCAGTCATTAAGATCAGTAAGTGACTTCCTGTGTGTGACGTTTATGACAGGTCTCTTTCTTAATTCTGTGGACGAGTCTAAGAATTTGCTGCTGAGTAGATTCCCTCTTGGGTATTTGGTTGCCCCAAAGTGCTTACATTTGTTGACAGATTATAAACTGTTTATTTACGTTGATGAATGGCTGCAAGTAACAGAGATTGTGAAGCACTTTGACTATGTAAGGTGCTATATAAATGCAAAATATCATTCATTTGAACATGAAATGTCTCTGGCTCACTTTCCATATTGGCTTAAATATTTGGCCCCAAATTATATTAAATATATTCCCCTCCAGCCTTTCTCTTGCACCACAGCCCATTTTTTAAAAGCAAAAATTTAACTGAAATTAGGTTGATCGTTTGTTTGGTTTTGGTTTTTAGATAGGTTTGAGAAGATTCTGTTTCATGTACTTGCTGTTTGGAAGTTCAGGTCTCATTTAGTTTTGTATATTAAATATAAATGAGTAACTTTAAATCAAGCTAAATGTACCTAAGAATTTTCAGAAACTATATTTGGATGTCTGATTTTAAATCCTTATTTCCTTTTTTTTTTTTTTTTAAGAAAATGAACCTAAAATTATTTTAGGTGTTTTCATTTGTCCTCGGAGACTGTACATGAAGAAAGGCATTAGAAAGTATGCAGGAGTGACTCCATGCGTTGAGCTAATTTTTTACATTAAGTACAGAAGTCTGAGCTTAGTGTGAATGGCTCCGCCTGGTAGGAAGAAAAAAGCAGGAAGACTTGGTAGTAAAGGACAGAACCACGTGAGTAGGTGCATCCTGGGGCTTCCGTAGGCTGGGCGGACCCAAACACGTAGAATGTTTTGACAATAAAAGATTAAAATCTAAGATGGTTCAGCCTGGCCCACCCCCACCACTTCCCATCCCCTTATTTCACAAATTAGAGAACGGATCCAACTGTTTCAATATAAGGCATGAACACTAACCTTAGTAAAATTGAAATTACTGCCCTGCAGAATAAGATAGACCAAAACCAGGGTCCCTGAGCTGTTTATTAGGGGATTCTATCCCACGAGATGAGGAGTTTTCGTTTTAGTTCTCTATTTACTGGCCCCGTTCTGGCCTCCTACCCACCCAGCTACTCAGATTTGTTTCTCTACATGGGACAGTGCCAAGCTTCCGGAAGGAAGTTTTCCATCCCATTTTTCTTCAGCATCCCATTATGTTGGTGTTTGCATTCATAACCTTCACTTACCTTTCCAGTATCCTTAAGTTTTAATATATCGCTTTGATTCCATAGCAGAAATTTTATTTCTAAACATTCTGTGATGTTTTTTGAAAAGCAGGAATAAAACTGCACTGTCCCAGTGAGAACCCTATTTCCTTTGCCCAGCTTTTGGGCAGGATTTTATGAATTTCTCTTTCCTCAGTGATGATTATTAATCTCTAGGAGGTTTGGGCCAATGCACGATCTCTCTGCAAGCTGCGAGACACTGGGCACCTTACGGAGATGGGAGTTGAGCTGGGCATCTGCTGGACAGATGCCCATGCACAGTGGCTCCGTGAAGCCTGCGCTCCCTGGGGCAGTGGAGCCAGTCCTGGCACACCATAGAGTCAGCACAGAGTTACTGCGTTAAGGGTGGGGCAAGGCATCACCCCAGGTCTGAATTCTTCTAAACAAAAACATTATTTTCTGTTTTCCTTCTAACCAGGGTAAGAACATACAAAGTTAGTAACTAAAGACCACAAAAGCATAAATTTTATATTCTGCGGTGTGTATTTAACAAGTTTGTAATGGGAAAAATCCAGCAAGTATTACAGTTTACCCCATCTTTAAAAGAGAATAAAAAATACAGTTGTACATATCTTAAAAGAACTCATACAAACTCCATCATATCTTTTTAGTATTTGTCTAGATTACCTAATAACCAAGAAAAAAAAGAAGTCCCAAGATAAAGGCTCCATTTTCTGTCTTTTTATCTTTTATTTTTTTGGCCACACCACGTGGCATGTGGGATCTTAGTTTCCTGACCAGGGATCAAACCTGTGTCCCCTGCATTGGAAGCAGGAGAGTCTTAACCACTGGACCACCAGGGTAGTCCCAAGGCTCCGGTTTTCTAAACACTCATCAGGATTGAATTATTTCTGTTTGATAAAACGGGCTAGTGAGATGATTCATTATAATAAGGATGATATTGTAAAAACTGTTGTTTTGTTGAGGTCTTAACCGCTTTGTCTGTGTAGTAACAGCTCAACTGCACAAACTTGAGCTAAATGTTTGCACTCAGAAGCATCCGCCCACATCCATCAGCAGGTGTCAGGAAGGCATGCGAATCTGTGCTGTTACAAACAGACCAGCAGTAAGCGATGTGAAGGGAAGCGGGGTTTAGGCTGAAGAAGAGATTCATTTTTATTTATGAATTCTTTTACTCACACTTCCTCCTCAGTTGCAGTTTTATTTATTCCTATCTAATGATACAAGATATTTTTTGGAGTCTCTTGCTCTCAGATAAGCATTCATCTTTTAAAGATAACACCCTGTTAAAAGTTTGAAAATCTTTATCCTAATATAAGAATTGTCCTGAAGCAAAACTCTAAATTTATTTATTTAACTTATCCTAACTTCCTGCATTGAATCTCCAGTGGTCCAGATCTCAGACTCCCAGAGTTTTAGAACTTTTCCCCAGTTGGAACACGTGAGGTTTATCTGACAAAGCACTCGTAGCCCAGATAGTGTAAACCTCGTTAGTTTAGAGCCACCTAGATAAGAACTTCTGTGACCCTAAAGGGAGAGGACAGTGCTTGGCATTTTGCTTTTTTTGCTGAGAGCAAAACAGCAACATGAGTTTTGTTGTCTGTTCATTAAGTTGTGGATGCACATTTTGACTTTTTATCCTCAAATTACAAAGTGACTCTGCCGAGAAGGCTGTGGAACTGTGGAGTGCATTTCTCAGCAGTGACGTCTGTGTGGTACCCCACAGGGAAGGAACAAAATAAGAGGGGATGTCAGAGTCTTTGCAAATTATTTTAGCATGCTTTTTCCATTTTTCCCCCCTTTTTACAATGATCATCTCTCTTTCTCTAGTTCCAGCTGTCAAAATGGCAGCTCATTTTAGTAGATGTACAGCCCAGTTTCACTACATTTAGAAAGCAGTTTCAGAGCTTATTCTTTGTAACTATAATGATTCGAATATTTTGTATCATGACATTTTTATATGAGGGAGGCTATTCTTTGTGTGTCTGTCATCCAGTTTTTTACTTTCTATAAAGCATATTTAAATAATCGGTGTACGTTCATTTTATTGAAAAACTTGAAAATGATTTAGTGACCAACTGAAGCACCATAATTTTATTGTTCTTAAGTTGTGCAATAAATAATGTTTATTTCTGAGACGCCTAAAAAACAGAAAGTAATTTGCTACTGACGTAGCTACCCCTCCCCATTCCCCTGAATCATGGAAGTGTCAAAATTTTGCTCCTTTTTTTCATAAAGTAAAAGACAGGGCAGGAGTGATGACCTCCATCTCTTTTCAGTAACTGATTATGTTCTTGAGAAATACGTACCAATAATTTGTTTTAAAACAGCCTTTTATCAACCCGATTCCCATGTATTTATAAATATAAAAGCTTTAAAATTTATATTTAATGTTATTCTGAAATATACTTGGATTCTTCACACTGCACTTAAACTGATAGAGAAGGGACATTACTTGAGAAACAAGAGACCTGAACCTAATTATGGCGAGTATATGAGTCTGGCAATTGCAGCCTGTCAATGTTTATCAAGAATTCTGTTTCAGCAATTATGCCTCTCTTGCATACTTTTCTGCTTTTTAACATTTTCCAATAATATCCTATGAGATAAGTTTGTATGCTACATGTAAATGAGCACAGAACTCTGAGAAAGTAATCTAAGGCTGCCAAGGCAGATCCATTCCTAGAGAGTAGATCAATTATCAGAAGAAGAAAAGACCTAATTATAAACAAACATCCAGGCAGATGGAAGTGCTGACACCGTTCAACCTTCACTTGGTCTTAATAGTAATACTAAAGTAATAGTTTATATAAAATCTTCTGACTTTATTACACGGTCATTCTGTTTAAAAAAAAGAGTAGACAAAAATAATTTATTTTCTAATCATCCTTCCCTTCAGTGGGCACTCACTGGGCACAGATTAACTGTACATGTTTGTGAGTGGAGAGGAAAGCATCAGTTTTCGTCTTGAAACTGGTAACCCATTACTCAGTCTAAGATAGATCTTTAAGACTGTGAAGATAGGATGGTGTGATGGGATGAGACCCCTACGGTGGCTGAAACTCACTACCAACTCCCTAGCAGTAACGTGGCTCTGCTGCTGTGTGCGGTTTACAGACCGCACAGTTTTCTGTCTGCCTTAATCATACCTAGTGGCCCCACAGAAAATCTTGTTTAAAATGAAGGCAAGAGTAGACTTCCTATGTGTGTATATTCAGGGAGAGCCTTTGTGTACCTGGTAACATGACTGCCCGTCTCTGAACTAGGTGTTCAGGGTCTGAAGATGAAATCATCAGAGAAGGTGTATAGGTAGCCTCGGAATGTAAGGACGATGGGGCTATCAAATACCCTAAATTATATCGACTCAGAGCTTAAAAGGATAAGTAAGTTTCATGAGAAGAGCAAGCTCAGAGTGAGAAAAAGAAAATCACCAAAGCATGCTGAGGCTTTAATGCATGTGGGAGACTTCTGAGCAGTCATCATTGCTTTAGAGATCTCTGAACTGACAAAGGAAAATAATTAGATTAGCATTGATACTGCAAAACTTATAAAAGGGACTTGTGTTTATTCTTGGTGTAATTTGTCAGCCTGTGGACAGTGATTACTGTATATACATTCTATATGTGTAGAATATATATATAGTGTGTTTATTTTATAGATGTCACTATTAGAGTTGAATGTATTAATATTATTTACTACTTCTACTCACTTATGTATTATTTATACTTTGCTGCAAGATTCACAGCACTTTACTTACTAACATTAGATAAGTATTTAACTTCTACCTTTCTGTGGCATTTTCCATGTACATCTTTTCCACCAGGCTTCTTTTCCTTATTTTGGAAGACTCACTAAGGAAGCCGTAAAAGACAGCCCAAATAAATGGGCTGTGCTCTCTTCCTGAAATGTGTAAAGTCTGATCTGAAGTTCTGAGTCTAGAACTCTATCTGAAGCTGGGTTGGGGCCGTGAGTCATTGATGATCTTTTATATGTCATGTTAATAAGACTCATGAAGTTAACACTTACGAAGCCAAGGTCTCTCCTATACAGACACACTTTAAACTCCTTGTTTCCTGGAGTTGCATTAATAAAAAGTGAACAGTCTTCTCGGCTTTCATTCACCTGTCTCCTAAAATACAGACTGGCAAACTGTCCTTCACTTTCATTGTTTCTTCATCATTGCACGCACTCAGACCCAGGAGGAAGAAAGCCAGACCCCAGGAGCTGTGATGTCCAAGAATCGGGAAAACGCTGGGGGTGAGGTGATGGGAAAAAGCAGGTACCAACCATGGCAGGATGCTACAAAAGGGGTCTTAGTTCTACTATAACATATGCCTTATGAACTTGGCCATTTTCTTAAGTTCAAATATGGCAAAGTTTTCAGCTTCTTCTGTGCAGAGATGTTTTGTGGAGTCAGGACTCTTTTCATTTGTACTTGAATATATTTGTATTCAAATCATAGTCAAAACATACTAAAATATTTGCTGTTACATAAACATTAACACAGTGATTACTGCCAAAGAACAGGGAGATGTGCTCGTTAGGAACATTCTCGTAAGAGTTTTGTCTGATGTTTAGATGAGAGAAGTGCTTTTAGAGCGTGAACAGTTTCTGCAGTGCTTTCTTGCATGTTCCTCTCTGTTCTGCTGATGTGCTTGGCGTAGGCAGGTCACCTGGAAGACAGAAACACAAATAGAGAAGGCTAGACTCTAACCTGTGAGAGGAGAGCCACTTTTTAACCTCCCAGAGTAAAAAAAAAATTAAAGACACAGTCACACTCACACATGGGGACAGAATGAATGGACAAATCACCTTCAAAATGTCTTGAGCATCCTTTGGCTTCTTGCTAATCTAGTTAAGAGCAGATTCTAGACCTGCATTGTCCAATCCACTAGCCAATTCACAGCCACATGTGCTGATTTAAATTCAAGTAAAATTAAGAATCCGGTTCCCCAGTTCCCCAGCCACATTTCATCAGAAGCCACCCGTGGAAAGCAGTTACCATACCAGGCAGTGCAGATCCAAAACACGTCCATCACTGAAGAAGGCGCTTTTGACATTTGGTGCCCAAAGAGAGAATAAGGATGAAATAAAGGCATTCAGTTAACTTATGATACACTTACAGATTTTTCTGGCATCATTAAAGAAAGGTGTTTTTTTTATAAAAATTAATACCAGCCCTTTTTGAAGACCTTGAAAATTCAAAACCCCGTTCTTTGAAACTAGTTTTCAATATATTTTTTTAAACAGATTCTTAGCACTTTACTTTTTAAGTGGTATAATTAAATAACTTCATAAATCATAACAGTATCTTCAGGTTCTTCCCTTTTTTAAGTAGTCTTTTAAAATTGATGATAGTTTCTAACACTTATCCAGCAGAAACTGATGAATGCTTATTTATTTACAAGTTGATAGACATCATAGTCCTCTATTCTATTACTTTTAAATCTCTGTTCTGTTTCTTTTACATCTATGTAGATCTAACGAGATTTGCCAACAGTTTTTCATTTCTGCCCCCAAAATCACATTTGAGCATCTTTTACCTTAAAGGCATATCAAGATCCAAATAGTTTCTTTGATTTTCTTCCTAGTTTCTTGCTCTTAACTACTTAGATTATGAATCAAGTTAAGTTTCATGTATGAAGCAGATTTTATTCCAGCGACTTAGTTAATGAAACATTTTTTTAAGATTTATTAATTGCCTTGGCTTATTACTAAAGCGCTTAGCATGACTACAGTGATCTATACAAATACATCTTTGAATTTTTTAATGAACAGAAGAGACTCATTGTAACTCTTTGGAGTCAGCTTGGTATTTAGTGAAAACTATACCGTCAGGAAGTCAGATACTTTCCTCTGCCTTTTCAGTCTTTTTAATCAAGCTGCAGACTTGATCCAGTAGTGTCAAATTACAGACAACTGTAAAGAAATTCTTATTCAAGTACAGATGAGTAAATGGCATGATTTGAATTTATTATTTTTTGGTGGCCTAATTTAAGCGTATATTCTGCAGAGACTCCTATTCTTAGTTAAGGGAAATTTTCAAGATGTTTGAAATAAGAAAGAACATGCTAGTATAAATACAGGAAGTGACTGTACACAAATGCCAATCAATGATTTGGGGCCTTTTAATTTTTTTTAATAGTAGTCTTTTGTTTTTTTAATAGTCTTAGTTATTAAAAATTCAGATGCACTAATATGCCATTGCTGTCACTAACTTTGCTGTTTACAGATTACGTGTAATTCACAATGCTTTGTGCTCAGAAGAGTAATTTCCAGGTTTAATCTTGTTTTGCAATTTTGTGTTTTGAAACTTGCCCCACCATTTATAGCACCCAAATTTTGGTTGTGTAATGAATGGTAAAATTCAAACATATCTAATAGTTCAATAATTTGCCTTATTTCGATTAACAAATTCTATCAAAGATTTGGGGATAGAGGCTTTTTTTTTTTTCCTACAGTATTTTTTAAACTTTTCAGATGAGCTGGAAAACACTTTAGTACATTGGAGTTGGAGTTGTATTGGTTACAGGCCCAGCTCTACAGCCTTATACTCATGTCTTAAGTATTACTGATTGGTCTATGAATTGTTAGTTTGATATTTGACATTGTAGTTATCCACATTGCAGTTTAGCCTTTGCGAAAAGGGTATTGCTAGGTATGTTCTTATTTCTGGTTGACTATTGATTTTGTAATTTCACAATTTCATTCTGAGTCATTGTAATCCAAAAAGGAAACCCACGTAGGACGAAATTTTTCACCTCACAAATGAATCAGTGCAGTTTTAGCAACCTCGTATATAAATGCATCCAAGCAATGTCGCACCTGTGTACCTGTCATTGACTCTGTTAGATTCGTGAGTTTTCGCACTGTTTCTCTGAGGAAAATGACTTGTTAGAGAGCCTCAGTAAGAAATTGTCACCAAAATCACAAAACCTTGAAGTCCAAGAAATCACCAGAAGACAGATTTTTAATTTTTTGAAACCTTATATTGTATTTCCTTTTGATGTCACTTATTCATTTTAATTTTATGACTGCCAACTTGTTATGGTATTAATTATATGTATATGTTTATATGTATGCATATAATATATGTATATGTATATGAAGAATAAAGTTAAGATTTGGTCAAACTATATTTTCCCATTCAAGTACAAAAATGTTTTCAAGGCTGCAAAAAGTGTACAGTTGTTAAACAAGTTGTAAATAAAGACTTGTATAAAAATTCAGCTTAATTATTTTTTCTTCTCTTAAACCCTGACACAAACACGTTTAATAATTGTCTTAATAGTATTCATCCACTTGCCATAGTGTCCTGTCAATTTAAATATTATGCCACTGACTTACTGTAAATCAGGAATGTTCTTTGAACTTTTCCCCAGTACCTAGGATGGGTTCTCTTTTGATTTAGGCTGGTACATAACGTAAGTTGACTGTCCAAAGTTCTGAGGGATAAAAGGTAAACCTGGCTTCTCCCCTCTTCACAGACGGTCCAACAGGAACCACAGTAGGTATTTTACCTTCTTTCACAATATATTATTCTGGAAGCATCATATTTAGGCCATGGGGCTTCCCAGGTGGCTCTGTGTTGAGGAAATCACCTGCCAAGCAGGAGACCTGGGCTTCATCTCTGACTCAGGAAGATCCCCTGGAGGAGGGCGTGACAACCCACTCTAGTATTCTTGGCTGGGAAACCCCAGGGCAGAGGAGCCTGGCAATGACTGCAGTCCACAGAGTCGCAGAGTCAGACACAACTTAGTGACTATACAACAGCAGCACCAAAATTTAGGCCGTAAATGCCCCTTTTCCTGCCTGTAGACCTTTAAAATTCAACCCTGTCCGCCACGTCCACCCTCAACATGATTAAACTGTGGCAAGGTCAGTGTTAAGTAGATTGTAGCAGGGCCTCCCTGGCAGCTCAGCTGGCGACGAATCCTCCTACAATGCAGGAGACCCCGGTTCGATTCCTGGGTCAGGAAGATCCCCTGGAGAAGGGATAGGCTACCCACTCCAGTGTTCCTGAGCTTCCCTGGTGGCTCAGACAGTAAAGAATCCGCCTGCAATGTGGGAGACCTGGGTTTCATCCCTGGGTTGGGAAGATCCCCTGGAGGAGGTCATGGCAACCCACTCCAGTATTCTTGGCTGGAGAATCCCCATGGACAGAGGAGCCTGGTGGGCTACAGCCCAAGGGGTCGCAAAGAGTTAGATACGACTGAGTGACTAAACACAGCACAGCACAGAATAGAAGCAACTGTGGAGACATTGATTATGTTTACAATAATTCCAAAGTGAAGTTACTACCAGAATTAAATACAAGCAAACAAACCCTGTTACGTACCTGGCCAGAATAGTGCCTATTTTATGTGCATTTAAATATGACATTTTAGTGTCAGAAAGCAAAAGTGTTCTTCCTTCACCAGCGTGGATGCAACCACGTTAACTTTAGCCTTTATTGAGTGTCTGCCCTAAGGTCTGAATATTGAAGCAAAGGTGAAGGGAGTGAGAAGGTAGGTTGGATCACAAAACTGGAAGCAAAATACATATATATATATATTTTTTTTTTTTTGTCTTCAAACAGCTGTGTGATCAAATGGGGGCCAACACAGGAAAGTTGCCACCTAGCATGGTCCAGCCGGCAGACCCCGGCCGGGCGTGGGGATGCTTAGCGGCATGAGGTCATCCCTGCAGCACAGAGCACAGCACGACCACGTGGCTTTGGCGATGCTGTGCCCTCCCCGGGGCTGGGACAGACCACCTATCTCCATCGGAGCCCCTCATTCACTCACAGTTCTGGTGATGGCCACGGCTAGGGTTGTCTGCAGACTGTTCTCCCGTGTGGCACCCAGACTGGGGTGCACAGAGCACCCGGGAGGGATCAGACCACTCCTCACACAAACTCCTGACATGGCCGGGGGGGCCTCTCACCCGGTGGAGTCTCGGGGGAGAGGGACTTGCATGACGCAGCTGCTTCCCCCAAGCAGGAGGCCTGAGAAACCCGAGAGAGAGCTCCAAAGCTTGTCAGGACCCAGCCTCCAAAAACGCAAGCATCAGTTCTTATCAGGATTGTCACGGATGAGACCAAGTCCAAGGGGCTGACCCTCCACTTCGCGGTTACTCTAGCTGCGTTGTTCTGGAATCAAAGAGCAGGAAGGCTGTTGCTACGAAGGTCATACTTCTGAAGTCAGAATATTTTTCCGTTTTCTAATTCCTGCGCCAAACGCACCTCCAGGGGTGCAGAACCAGCAGGTATGTAACTAAACTGAACAATACCTGCAAAGCTTGAAGCCACAAAAAACACTCAGCCTTCTTTTGACAGGTATCCAGTTGTACGTGAAAAGTCAAAGTGTTGTTGCTCAGTCGTGCCTGACTCTTTGCAACCCCATGAACTGTAGACCATCAGGCTCCTCCATCCATGGGATTCTACAGACCAGAAGACTGGAGTGGGTTCCCATTTCCCCCTCCAGGGGATCTTCCTGACCCAGGGACTGAATGCCAGTCTCCTGCATTGCAGGCAGATTGCATGTAACATGAGCTATAAAATGTTTCCACTCCCTACTTTGGCAGTTAACTTCTGGGATGATATTTTAAGGAATCTGCCCAAAATATGAATGCCTCTGTGAGGTGATGAACTGTCTGTGTTCCTTGCTGAAGTCCTCTGTCTGCACAATGGCTCCTCCTAAAGGACACCTTTTCAGACACCCCCAGCATGTCCCAGGCTGTCATTGTCAGTTTTTTTCCACTCTACTGAATCCTTCCTGTTAACATACAAGCATGCTTTTTTCCCCTCATATCTGCAGCCTGTCTTTATTAATGAATCATTGTTCGTTTTTAAACTGTGTATTCTTAAGTGTGCAGTTTAATAATTTTTGAAATGTATAACACAATGCACCCATCACAACAATCAAAATAATGACCACTTCCATCACCCCGGAAGGTTCTCTCAGGCACCCTGGTGATCTCTGCAAGCCCTCCAGCTCCCCTCCATCCATCCGTATCCCTGGAAACACCTCTGCTTTCTGACATGTGTCCTGTTCTATATAGTGTACAATTCTATGTAAATGGAATCCTGCGGTGTGTACTCATTTTTATCTGGCTACTTTTACTCAGCATAATTATATCCATATTAGATAAAAGGTTTATCCATATTGTGTGCATTCATAGTTCTTTTTATTGCTGAGTGGTATTCCATTGTACAGATATGCTATAATTAGTTTATTCATTCACCTGTTCATTTCATTTGAATGTTTCCAATTTGCAGCTATTCCGAATGAAGCTCTGTTTGGATGTGTGCTTCATTTCTCTTGGTTAAACACCTTGAGTGGAACGGCTAGGTCATATGGTAGATTTAGATACTATATGCTGCTGCTGCTGCTGCTAAGTTGCTTCAGTCGTGTCCGACTCTCCGACCCCATAGACGGCAGCCCACCAGGCTACCCCATCCCTGGGATTCTCCAGGCAACAACACTGGAGTGGGTTGCCATGTCCTTCTCCAATGCATGAAGGTGAAAAGGGAAAGTGAAGTCGCTCAGTCGGGTCTGACTCTTAGCGACCCCATGGACTGCAGCCTACCAGGCTCCTCCGCCCATGGGATTTTCCAGGCAAGAGTACTGGAGTGGGTTGCCATTGCCTTCTCCTAAATACTATATACATATTACCAATTTTGACTTAATTTTTTCATGTGGTACAAGTGCAAGGTATGAATTGTAGGAGTTTTTGGTTTATTTGGATAGGCATATAGAATGATTCAGCACCATTTGTTGAAATTATCTTTTCTCCACTGAAATGCATTTTACATTTTGGTTGAACATCTGTTGTCTATGTGTCTTATTTCTGGATGTCAGCTGTTGAATTGATCTGTCTTGACACCTGTAATACCCCATCTTGATGATTGCAGCTTTATAAGAAGTGTTGAAGCCACATAATGTAAACCCTCCATCTTTTTCCTATTTCAAAGTTGCTTTAACTGTTTAGATCCTTTGCATTACTTACCATATGAATTTTTTTTTTGATGTTAGTTTTCCTCATACTCTTTATTTTTTCCATTTTGTTTATTATTATCTGGCCCCACTATATGGCAAGTGGGATCTTAGTTCCCAACCAGGGATCAGAACCCTGACCCTACAGTGAAAGCACAGAGTCTTAACCACTGGACCACCAGGAAAATCCTACCATATGAGTTTTAGAATCAGCTCAGCAATTTCTACAGAAGAAAGCCTCCTGGGATTTTGATTGGGATAGTATTAAATCTATAGATCAGTTTGGGAGAGTTGGCACCTTAATATTAAGTTTTTTATCTATTTAGTTAGGTTTTCCTTAATTTTTCTCATCAATGTTTTATAGTTTTCAGTGTACATTTTTTCATATCTTTTTTCAGATTTATCCTAAGTATATATGTCATATTTTTGATGCTTTTGTAAATCGTATTATCTTTCCATTTTAATTTCTAGTTCCATGCTGACACATAGAGATACATTTGAACTATCTCTTGGTCTGCTTAATTTTATTTTTTTGGTTTTGATTTCTAGTTCATTGATACCTATTCTGATATCTATTATTTCCATCCTTAAACTTATTTTAGTCTTAATTAGCTCTTCTTTCTCTAGTTTCTCAAGTAAAAACGGAGGTAATTAGCTTGAAACCTTTCTTTTTTTCTAATACAGGCCTTTAATGCTAAAATATTTCCTTCTCATTACTACCTTAGCCACATTGCAAGGTGGATTCTTAACCACTGGACCACCTGGGAAGCCCTCACCTGTCCTTTGAAGCTTTGAAGCCAGGCACTGACTTCTCCTCTCTAGCTATGGAAGTCCTAGATGGCATCCTCTTCCAGTAGAAGACTGTTTTGTCTACACTGAGTATCTGTTGTTCAGCACAGCCACCTTCACAAATTACCTTAGCTAGATCTTCTGGTGACTGCTACACCTTCTGTATCAGCACTTTTTCATTTTTATGCTATACAAATAGCTTCTTTCCTTAAACCTCATGATTAAACCCTGCTACTTCAAACTTTTCCTCTGCAGTCTGCTCACCTCTCTCAGCCTTCACAGAATTGAAGAGAATTGGGGCCTTACCGTGGATTAGGCTTTGGCTTAAGGGAATGTTCTGCCTGCTTTGATCGTCTATCCAGACCACTAAAGCTTCTCCACGTCAACAGGAAGGCTGTTTCACTCTCTTCATTCTTGTGTTCACTGGAGGAACACTTGTGATCTCCTCCAAGAAGCTTTCCTCTGCACTCACATCTTGGCTAACTGGTACAAGAGGCCTAGCTTTCAGCCTGTTTTGGCTTTCAGCATACCTTCCTCACAAAGCTTAATCATTTCTAGCTTTTGATTTAAAGCAGATGTATGACTCTTCCTTTGACTTAAACACTTCCTTTTATTTAAACACTTAGATACCAATGTACGGTACTAGCTGGCCTAATTTCAAAATTGTTGTGTCTTGGGGGACCGGGAGGCCCAGGGGATGGGGCAACAGCCAATTGATGGAACAAGAACACACACATTTATCAATTAAGATTACTGTCTTATGTGGGCATACTTTGTAGTACTTCAATGGTGTTTTAAAACCTGATAGATATATATATACATCACCAAAGATCGCTGATCATAGATCATCATAACAAATATAATAAGAGTGAAAAAGTTTGAAATATTGTGGGAATTACCAAATTGTGACACAGAGACACAAACTTAGCAGATACTGTTGGAAAAATGGTGCCAGTAAGACTTGCTCAATACAGGGTTGCCACACACCTTCAACTTGTGAAAAACACAGTATCTATGAAGTGCAATAGAGCAAAGTGCAATAAAAGGAGGTATCATCATTGCCTCCATTCTACTTCTAAAATGCTAGTCCCGAAGTCCCGCTCAGGGCGTGAGTGACAGGAGGTGGGGTCACTAGGAACCAGCTGGACGTGGCAGCCTCCAGTGAGCCGTCTGCTCAGCCTGTTTGTTCTTCTGCACGTGGTGTGTCTTGTTGCTCTGGCTGATTTTAAGAGCATCATTGGTTTTAAGCAATTTGACTTTGGTTTGCCATTATGTCTTTTTCTTTTTTTCACATTTCTTGAGTTTGGCTTTCATTGAGCCTCATGGATCCCGAAGTATATACTTTTCCTCCAGCTTATAAAAATTGCAGCCCTTATTTATTCAAATACTTGTCTGCCTCCCTGCTCTTCCCCATTGGGAGCCCCAGTTACACATGTATTAGTGAGCTGAAGTCCTTGCAGTTCATTGGTGCTGTTAATCTCTCTCTGCTTCATTTTGGGTAGTTTCTACTGCTATGTCTTCGAATCCGTTTTCTTCTGTAATGTCTAATTTGCTGTTAATGCCACACAGTATACTTTTCATTTCCATAAGCTCTAATGTTTTTATTATTTTATATACTATATATTTTTTCCATGTCTCTACTTACCATGTTTAATCTCTCCTGTCACTTCTTGACCAATATAAAACACAATTATACCTATGTTAATGTCCGTGTCTGTTGATTATAATATCTGCGTCAGTTCTGGGTCAATTACGATTCATAGGTGTTTATTTTCATTATGAGTCAAATTTTCCTGCTTCTTTCCATGCCTGTTAATTTTTAATTGGATGCTATATACTGTGAGTTTTATTGTGGTGAGTGCTGAATATTTTTAAAATTTCTGTAGCAGTTCTTGTATTTGTTTATGGGTAAAGTTCACCGGAAACAGTTTGATCCCTTTGGGTCCTGCCCAAACACAGCAGTGCTTAGTCTAGGATCATTTTGTCCCCTCACTGAGGCAAGAACCGTTTTTTTAAAAAACAGACTTTTTTAGCGCAGTTTTATGTTCATACAGAGAAGGCAATGGCAAGCCACTCCGGTACTCTTCCCTAGAAAATCCCTAGCAAATCCAAGCAGAAGATACAGAGGTTTCCCATATGCCCTCTGTCCCCACTCATGCATCATCCTGCATCATCAACATCTCCACCAGACAGGACATTTGTTACAAACGAGGAACCTACGTGAACACAGGGTTATCACTCCAAGTCCAGTTTACATCAGGGTTCACTGCTGCTCATGTACATTCCTTAAGTGAAGTCGCTCAGTCGTGTCTGACTCTCTGCGACCCCATGGACTATAGCCCACCAGGCTCCTCCATCCATGGGATTTGCCAGGCAAGAATACTGGAGTGGGTTGCCATTTCCTTCTCCAGGGGATCTTCCCCACCCAGGGATTGAACCCAGGTCTCCCGCATTGTGGGTAGATGCTTTATTTTCTGAGCCACCAGTGACATTACATTCTGTGGGTCTGGACAAACATGTAACAATGTGTATGTACTGTTGCAGTACCATACAGGGTCCTGTCACTTGACTTCTAAAAGTCCTCTGTGCTACTGCTGTTTCTTCCTTTCCCCCAGCCTCTAGCAGCCACTGATCTTCTTACGGTCTCTATAGTTTGACCTTTCCAGAATGTCATATAGTTGGAATCATACAGTACGTAGCCTTTTCAGACTGGCTCCTTTCCCTTAGTAATATGCATTTAAGTTTCCTCTGTATTTTCAAGGCTTGATAGCTCATTTCTTGCAGCACTGAATAATATTCCATTGTCTGGGATGAACCACCACAGTTTTTTTTTAATCCATTTGAAAGACATTTAATTCATTTAATCCAACTGAAAGACATCTTGGTTGCTTCCAGGCTTTGGTAATTATGAATAAAGAAAGAAAGAAATTGAAGTCGCTCAGATATGTCCGATTCTTTGCGACTCCATGAGCTGTAGCCTACCAGGCTCCTCTGTCCATGGAATTTTCCAGTCAAGAGTACTGGAGTGGGTTGCCATTTCCTTCTCCAGGGAATCTTCCTGACCCAGGGATTGAACCCAGGTCTCCCGCATTGCGGGAAGACGCTTTACCGTCTGAGCCTTCTGGGGAGCTGCTATAAACAGTCCTGTGCAAGTTTTTGTATAGAGCTAAGTTTTCAACTCCTGTGGGTAAATCCAGTGCAATTTCTGGATCATATTGTAAAAGTGTGTTTAGTTGTAAGAAACTACCAAGCTCATCTTCCAAAGTGGCTGAGCCGTTTTGCGTTCCCACCAGCAGTGAATGAGAGTTCCTGTGGCTCGACACCCTCATCAACCTTTGGTGTTGTTGGTATTCTGGATTCTGGCCATTCTAGGAGGAGTGTACTGGTCTCTCAGTGTTGTTTTAAGGCAAGATCCTTCTGAGTGCTCCACCCAGTGCCCTTATGGGTTATGAGATTTTTACTCTAGAAAGGGAAAATAGGCAGTACTTCTGAGGCTGTGTTTGCCTGGGGAATTCTTCTCTCTTATCTTTTGTGGTGTTAGAGAAGATTCTTGAGATTCCTTGGACTGCAAGGACATCCAACCAGTCCATCCTAAAGGAAATCAGTCCTGGATGTTCATTGCAAGGACTGATGTTGAAGCTGAAACTCCAGTACTTTGGCCACCTGATGCAAAGAACTGACTCATTGGAAAAGACCCTGATGCTGGAAAGTATTGAAGGCGGGAGGAGAAGGGGACGACAGAGGATGAGATGGCTGGATGGCATCACTGACTCAATGGACATGAGTTTGAGTAAGCTCTGGGAGTTGGTGATGGACAGGGAGGCCGTGCGTGCTGCAGTCCATGGGGTCACAAAGAATCGGACACGACTGTGCAGCTGAACTGAACTGAATCTTTTGTGTGACTCTTTGTCCAGCCTTGGTTACTTCCCCTTCATGCATACACTGATCACTGTATCTGCATACACAGATCCTCTGCAAGGCTTCAGAGCTCCCTCTGTAGTATTTCTGTTCAGATACTTACTCTGTAAAATTGAGCTACTCGTCTGAGAATGACCACTCTGCCCTGCCTGGTTTCCCCTCACCACATCATGACCCAGAGGTGTTTCCCAGCCTGGAAGCTGGGATGATCACTGGATTCACCTTGTGTGTCTCCCGTCACCCAGGAATCATCATCGTTTTCCTGAGGTCCAGGGATCTGAGGGCTGTTTGCCTCACTTTTGGGACCTAGTTTTTTTAATTGTTTCATGTTGAAGGGTAAATCCAGTCCCTGATACTGTGTTTGCTGTAGCTGAAATTCTCATTGTTAAAAATGTAGGCAGGATAATTGCACTAGAGTTGTATTTTTTATGTTATAATAAAATTATATGATGCTTGGATTTGCTTCAAAATGATCCACTAGACTGTGAAATCAAATGAGGGATATTGATGAAATGGGTTTCCATGAGGGGATGATTTCAGTATTTGCCTGACAGGTAAAAATGGTGGTTCCACTGTATTATTTTTCCTCTGTATTTGTGTATGGTTGAAATGTTCAATTATGAAAAATAAAGTACTCATACATGCTAATTTTAAAATTTACTAAAAATCAACAGTAATCAAACCAATGCAATACTTAGAAAAGTTATACATGGACATCAGAGAATAGAAGTGAGAGTCCAGAAACAACCATTATATTTAATTGCTTTTTGACAAAGGTATCAAGACCCTCCAATGGGGCAAGAGAATTCTTTTCAACAAAGTGTGCTGGGACGAGTGTTTACACACGCAGAAGAGTAAAGGTGGGCCCCTGTGCTGTGCTTAGTTGTCCAGTGACATCCGACTCTTTGCGACCTCATGGACTGTAGCCCACCAGGCTCTTCTGTCCATTGAATTCTCCAGGCAAGAATACTGGAGTTGGTTGCCATGCCCTCTTCCAGGGGATCTTCCCAACCCAGGGATCAAACCCAGGTCTCCCGCACTGCAGGCGGATTCTTTACTGTATGAGCCATGAGCGAAGCCTTTTAGTAAAGGTGGACTCCTAGCTCACACCATATATACAGCATATCAAATTCAATGATGCACCTAAATTTAAAAGTTCACTATGAAACTCAGAAGGAAGACACAGAAGTCAGTCTTGTTGGCAGTGGATCACCCTCACCTCCATCAAATGCTGACCATCAGGACACCATGTTTTCTTAGTTATTCCACTGCTGCCCCGTCTACAGGGTTCTCTCTTGGTTCTTCTGCTGGAGCCGCCCTTCTCCTCAACCTCCATGTTGAAATGCCCCAGTACTGGTCCTTAGCCCTCTTCTCTACACCCTCGCCATTGGGGATCTCATGCAGTCTCACGCCAGTTAGTTATGTCACATCTTTGGACTAAAGACTCCCAAATTCGAATCTCCAGCATAGACCGGAACTCCAGAACTCCTCTGCCTACTCAGTCTATAGACTCGGATTTGTAAGAGGTTTCTGAATCCTAACAGATCCGAAATAGCTCCTAACCATCACCATCCCAGCCACCGTGCATGCACATGTCAAGAAACAGAATTTCTGCTGTTGCAGCAGAATTTCCACGTCTGCACACGTCAGCTCCATTCTCGTCGTTGCTCAGGCCTTGGCGTCGTCCCTGCCTTGCCCTTTTGCTCATCCCACTCCCGTATCCAATAGGTCAACAACTCTCAACAATTCTCCCTTCAAGTTTTAGCTAGATTTGACCTCTTCTACCATTTCCACCCTGGTCTACTTCCCTGTCTCTCCTGGTCAAGGCGGCAGCCTCCTCTCTGGTCTTCCCTGCTTTCAGCTCGCCCCACGCTCCCCCTGTTTATGAAGAGCTGAAACACAGCCCGATCTCATCACTGAAGGCACAGGTTGTGTCATGGCCCTCCACTCTCAGAATCCTTCAGTGACCTCTCAACTAACTCCAGAGTGAAAGCCCAAATTCCGCCACCCCAGTGTGTTCTGCTCTGCTTAACCCTCTGACTCCTCTCCTACTACCTGACCTTTCACTCACTCCACTCCAGCCACACTGGCCTCCCAGGTCCGTCAATCCATCAACCTGTCTTTCTTCAGAGTCTGGACTCTGCAGAGGAGTGGTCCTCTGCACACACAATCACCTGAACCACTATTTTATTTACCGGGTTCTTTATTCACACGTCACTTACGATGTTCCCTAGCAACATCCCTAAGAACCCACCCCTACACTCTGTACCCACTTGCCTGAGTTTTTTCCCTTGGCATTTATCACTATTCAATAAATATTACGTTTATCATTTTTCCTCTCTCTCTTTAGGATGAAAATACCGTAAGAGCAAGAATTTTCTTGGGTTTTTTCCCTTGCAGTTGAGAACAGAAACTGGTCTACTAAAGTCACAAAATGAACATTTACTAGATAATGTGTATTAAAACAAAGATATTCATTGAATGAAATATTATAACAGGAGAAAATTATAAATAATGTTAAATATTCCACCATGGATAAGTTACTAAGTATTATGTAAAGTATAATATCTAAAAGGAAGACCACTCAGTCATTAAAAACTATCTGTTCCATGGAAGAAGCCAAGTTATACATTATATTTGGCCAACGTATTTTAACAGTTGTCTGAGTATTCAGACAGAAGCAAGCTGCTTTAATTGAACTAAAGCTGTGTCTCTTGCCTCACATAATTTAATGCAGCCTTCACAGAAAGACAAGTTACAGCTTTCTTTCGTAACAGAAAATGGTTTTAATGCAGTACAGTTTTTACACAATTTTCTACAAAAGTCATACTTTTGAATCAACATAGCATAAAACCTTTAGCTAGAGTTGGTTTGACTTATATGAAACTCCAGAAAAACAGGATTCTACATTCCTCACCTTTGATTCTTTTTCCCAGCACCATATTCATCACACTTGTATGTGGATAAATTGAATTCCAGTTGATGCTTGAATGACAGGAGTTTGAACTGCATGGATCCTTATACATGGATTTGTTTTTTTTTTAATAAATAGAGACTGCAGTACTATGGGATCTATGGTTGGTTGAATCCACAGATGCAGAAAGAATCAATGCCAAGAGTCAACTGTAAAATTATATGTAGGTTTTCTATTGCACGGGTGTTGGCACCCCTAACCCCTGGGTTTTTCAGCTGTCAAATGTAATTTGTTTTCCTTTGGGGCTTTTCACCATTTTACTCCAATTTTGTTTCCTTAAAATATTTTTTTATTCTAAAATATAATACAAAAACATAAAAATACATAGGATGAAAATATACTTACTACAGTACAGAGTACAATTTTACAAGTTGTCATATGGTGACTACAAACGTACCACATCCCAGAAAAAAGTGAAAGTGTCAGTTGCTCAGTTGTGTCTGCATCTTTGTGGTTCCGTGGACTGTAGCCCACAAGGCTCCTCTGTCCATGGAGTTCCCCAGGCAAGAATACCAGAGTGGGTAGCCCATGCCTTCTCCAGGGGATCTTCCCGATCCCAGGGCAATTAAATATTGCAGGTGCATGACAATCTGCACACATGGCCCTTCTCAATCTCCTCCTTCCCCAGAGGTAACCACTAGCCTGACTGTGGTAGCAATTCCCATCTTGGTTTATAGTTTCACCGTTAAGTAAAAACAAGATGATATGATGTTGCTTGTTCCAAACTTGGGGTAATTAGAACTATACAGTCTGGTTTCCTTTGCTCAGCATTTTGTTTATACAGTCATCCTCACTATCATGTGAGCTCTAGTTAATTTAATTTCTGAATGGTGGTGGTGGTTTCATCACTAAGTCGTGTCTAACTCATCGACCCCATGGACTGTAGCCCTCCAGGCTCCTCTGTCCAAAGGATTTTCCAGGCAAGAATCCTGGAGTGGGTTGCCATTTCCTTCTGCAGGGGATCTTCCTGACTCAGGGATCCAACCTGGGTCTCCTGCACTGCAGGCAGATTCTTTACTGACTGAGCTACCAGGGAAGCCCATAGCATTCCATTACACAATACATATCACACCCTTGATGAGCGTTTTGATTGTTTCCAGTCTGTGGCAACTGCAGACAATGTTGCCCACATTGTTCATATATTCTGATTCATAGGAGTTGCATTTCTTTGGGGATGTACTAACAGTAGAATTACTGGGTCAGCAGGATATGCACCTTCAACGGTCTTCAGTTCAGTCACTCAGTCGTGTCCGACTCTTTCTGACCCTATGGACTGTAGCACACCAGGCTTCCCTGTCCATCACCAACTCCTGGAGCTCGCTCAGACTCAAGTCCATCGAGTCGGTGATGCCATCAAACCATCTCACCCTCTGTCGTCCCCTGCTCTTCCCGCCTTCAATCTTTCCCAGCATTAGGGTCTTTTCCAATGAGTCAGTTCTTCACATCAGGTGGCCAAAGTATTGGAGCTTCAGCTTCAGCATCAGTCCTTCCAATGACTATTCAGGACTGATTTCCTTTAGGATGGACTGGTTTGATCTCCTTGCTGTCCAAGGGACTCTCAAGAGTCTTCTTCAACACCACAGTTCAACTTTCCTACTTAATGCCAAACTTTTCCCAGAGCAGAGCAATCCCTGGGGTGTTATATAAACATGTCTTTAATTTGCATTTTCCTAATTACTAATGATGGGAAATAGATGGAAAAACAGTGGAGACAGTGTCAGATTTTATTTTTTTGGGCTCCAAAATCACTGAAGATGGTGATTGCAGCCATGAAATTAAAAGACGCTTACTCCTTGGAAGGAAAGTTATGACCAACCTAGATAGTATATTGAAAAGCAGAGACATTACTTTGCCAACAAAGGTCCGTCTAGTCAAGGCTATAGTTTTTCCAGTGGTCATGTATGGATGTGAGAGTTGGACTATGAAGAAGGCTGATCGCCAAAGAATTGATGCTTTTGAACTGTGGTGCTGGAGAAGACTCTTGAGAGTCCCTTGGACTGCAAGGAGATCCAACCAGTCCATTCTAGAGGAGATCAATCCTGGGTGTTCATTGGAGGGACTGATGCTAAAGCTGAAACTGCAATACTTTGGCCACCTCATGCGACGAGTTGATTCACTGGAAAAGACTCTGATGCTGGGAAAGGTTGTGGGCGGGAGGAGAAGGGGATGACAGAGAATGAGATGGCTGGATGGCATCACCGACTCTGTGGACATGAGTTTGAGTGAACTCCGGGAGTTGGTGATGGACAGGGAGGCCTGGCGTGCTGTGATTCATGGGGTCGCGAAGAGTCAGACACGACTGAGCGACTGAACTGAACTGAACTGAATTACTAATGAGATTGGTTACTTTGTTGTGTATTTACTTGCCACTTGGTTGTCTCCCTTTGTACAGGATCTGTTCCAACCAATTTTCTATTTTAGATTTTCTGCATTTTTATTTGTAGGAATCTAATAGGTATTTTGGATTTAAATCCTCTGCAGTTTGTCTTCTCCAGGGTGTATTCTGATGAATAGAAAGTTCTTAATTTTAACATAATCAGGTTTATTATTTGTTCTTATTATTATAATAATTATTTATATCTTAAGAAATTTTTTCTGACTCTAAAGACTGAAGATTTCCACCTATATTATCATCTAAAAACTTTATCATTTGCATCTCACATTTAAGAACAAAGGGTGAGGTGCAAGATAGCATGAACACATACACAGGGAGAGAGTTTCTTTTTTTTTTTCCTGTGTTGATGCTTAATTGAACAAGTACCATTATTCAGGGTCTTCCCAGGTGGCACTAGTGGTAAAGAACCTGCCCGCCAAAGCAGGAGATATGAGACACAGGTTCAATCCCTGGGTCTGGAAGGTCCCCTGGAGGAGGACACGGCAACCCACTTTAATGTTCTGGCCTGGAGAATCCCATGAACAGAGGAGCCTGGAGGGCTACAGTCCATGCGGTCACACGAGTTAGACACGACTCAGTGACGAAACCACCACCACCATGGGGTCACAAAGAATTGGACACGACTGAAAGCTATTTAGCATGCACACACCATTATTCAGAACATGCGGTTTCTCATTTCTCTGCAGTGAAGGCTTCATCATGTCTCAAGCATCCATATATATTCATGGATTTCTTGTGAGTTCTCCACCATGTTCCATCTCTTGATTTGCCTATTTCTGTGCCAATATCTCTTAATCTCTTCAAGTATTTGAATTAATAAAAATTAGCAAAGTGCTTAGAAGGCAATGGCACCCCACCCCAGAACTCTTGCCTGGAGAATCCCAGGGATGGTGGAGCCTGGTGGGCTGCTGTCAATGGGGTCGCACAGAGTCGGACACAACTGAAGCGATTTAGGAGCAGCAGCAGCAGCAAAGTGCTTACATATAAAAGTCAATTTTACTTTTGTTTACCAGAAACAGAAAAGAGAGCTCTAAATCTAACAACACGCATAGGAGCTATGAAAATTCATGGAAGACAATAAAAAGCTAAATTAGCAAACATATGCCACATTCATGGACTGGAAGATTTAACAGAGTAGAACTGTCTGTTACCCCAAGTTTGATCTACAGCTTTCTTACAATCCCAGTCAAGCTCTCATTGAGATGCTGGGTTTTGGGTCTGCTCTTTGACAAGCCGACAGGTTGTCAGATGCAAAGGCAGAGACATACAAAGTAAATACCTTTACCCTTCTCCTGGGAAGCATAAGAACTTTCAGAGTCTATTAACCCCTTAATGAACTTTTATGCTATTGTTTGCATGCATTCTAAGTCTACATATTTGTAAATTGCACAATACTTTCCCATTAATACCATGACTTTAATGTCATCAACATTCACATAGTTAGTGTTTTCTTTGCTCTTTTTTCCCTCCTCCATCTCTGATACTTTCATCTGGGGATATTTTCCTTCTGCCTAAAATACACGATTTAGAAGATCCTACATTTAGGGGCTTCTCTGGTGGCTCAGTGGTATAGAGTCCATCCACCAATGCAGGAGACACGAGTTCAATCCCACATGCTGATTCCACGTGCTGCAGAGCAACTAAGCACCATGGGCCACAACTACTGAGCCTGTGCTCTAGAGCTTGGGAGCCACAGTTGAAGCCCAAGTGCCCTAGAGCCTGTGCTCCCCAATAAGGGAAGCCACTGCAGTGAGAAGCCTGTGTACCTCGACTACAGAGTAGCTCCTGAGCTCTGTAATTGCAGAGAAGCCCGCGCAGCCACAGAGACCCAGCAGAGCCAACAAATACATTTTAAAATGATTTTTTAAAAAAATCCTACTTTTGAGTGTCTGCTAGTGGCAAACCACTCAATTTTTGCTTATCTGAAAACTCATTACTTTGCTTTCTTTCTTTCTTGAAGGATACTTTTACTGGCCACAGACTTCTGCCTTAGCAGTTGTTTTCAACCTGGGCTGCATCTCAGAATCATGAGGGGAGCTTTGAAAATACACTGATGCCATGCCCTCACCCTTGACCAGTGAAATTAGGATCCCTGAGGCTGGGGCTCAGCCACTGGAATTTGAGTAAAACTGTCCGGGTGGGCCTTCCCTGGTGGTCCAATGGTTAAGACCGTGCTTCCACTGCTGGGGCACAGGTTCAATCCCTGGTCAGGGAACTAAGATCCCACATGCCGTGGGACAACTAAGATTGCCTGCCACAGTGAAAGGTTTGCGTGCCGCCACGGAAATGGGAGCTCTGGGGTGCCACAAGTAAGACCTGATGCAGCCAATAATTTTTTTTTTCTTAAGAAAAAAAAGAAATACTGGACAGAGGAAGGCATCCTTTGAAATAGGGTTGGCCGGCCCGGGTTTCATGAGTGTTGGCTCCTTACTCTTGACCTTCTCCATGTCCTGTAACAAGCGCATCAGGTCTGGCCCAGGCTCTCTTCTGTAAAGTGGAGGACCAACAACCACCCTGCTTCTCCCCAGGGTCCTCCTCTCAGATGGGACATCTGTGTCCCGCAAGCCTGCGTCCTTACGGATGTTCATCCAGATCCAGCTGTCCCTCCTCCTCTTTGATGATAACTTTCTTCTACCCCGTCTCACAGCTTCCCTTCTCTGACTTCCATCTCTCTGATCATATTTTCACCAAGCATATTGAGGCTGCTCCTCATATAACCTCAGGGGCTGGTATGAAGGCAGGGTGTTAGAGCACAATTCCAAGCATATCCCAAGGATCTAGAAGACAAGGACAGGTTGAGAAGGTCCACGTGCTGACAAGCATCCAGCTGTCTTGAAGGAGGCTCAGTTCAGTTCAGTTCAGTCACAGTTGTGACCGACTCTTTGCGACCCCATGAATCACAGCACGCCAGGCCTCCCTGTCCATCACCAACTCCAGGAGTTCACACAAAGTCATGTCCATAGAGTCAGTGATGCCATCCAGCCATCTCATTCTCTGTCGTCCCCTTCTCCTCCTGCCCCCAATCCCTCCCAGCATCAGAGTCTTTTCCAGTGAGTCAACTCTTCGCATGAGGTGGCCAAAGTATTTCAGTTTCAGCTTTAGCATCAGTCCTTCCAATGAACACCCAGGACTGATCTCCTTTAGAATGGACTGGTTGGATCTCCTTGCAGTCCAAGGGACTCTCAAAGAGTCTTCTCCAGCACCACAGTTCAAAAGCATCAATTCTTTGGCGATCAGCTTTCTTCACAGTCCGACTCTCACATCCATACATGACCACTGGAAAAACCATAGCCTTGACTAGGCAGACCTTTGTTGGCAAAGTAATGTCTCTGCTTTTTAATATACTATCAAGGTTGGTCATAACTTTCCTTCCAAGGAGTAAGCGTCTTTTAATTTCATGGCTGCAGTCAGCATCCGCAGTGATTTTGGAGCCCAAAAAAATAAAGTCTGACACTGTTTCCACTGTTTCCCCATTATTTCCCATGAAGTGATGGGACCAGATGCCATGATCTTTGTTTTCTGAATGTTGAGTTTCAAGCCAACCTTTTCACTCTCCTCTTTCACTTTCATCAAGAGGCTTTTGAGTTCCTCTTCACTTTCTGCCATAAGGGTGGTGTCATCTGCATATCTGAGATTATTGATATTTCTCCCGGCAATCTTGATTCCAGCTTGTGCTTCTTCCAGCCCAGCGTTCCTCATGATGTACTCTGCATATAAGTTAAATAAGCAGGGTGACAATATACAACCCTGACGTACTCCTTTTCCTATTTGGAACCAGTCTGTTGTTCCATGTCCAGTTCTAACTGTTGCTTCCTGACCTGCATACAGGTTTCTCAAGAGGCAGGTCAGCCAGTCTTTTTTACTCAGATTGTATTCCTATTTGGACTGGTTTGTTGGCAGAGCTAATAGAGTGTAGTGTACCTACCTTGAAAGAGTGGCAACAGTCATTGATTTTCCCTTCCTATAACTAACAACTTGAAACAGTATGTTCTATAATTTATTAGATTTTGGGGGAGTCATTACGTTATTGGGGTTTGGAGAGGTACATATCACCAGATCAAGAAGCACAGAGAGGATATACTGTGACCAAAAAAAAAAAAATATTTTCATTCAATACTAAAGCCTGCCATATAAAAATTACTTTTTTTTAAAGCCACTAAAAATATATATGTGTGGATGTAGAACCATAGGGAAAGAACACAGTGGACTACTGAAATAAAACAGAACTGGATGGTCAAAGTGTTTTGTCTACTCTGATCAAAAGGAACACTGACCTTATGAAAGTGAAAGAGGAGAGTGAAAAAGTTGGCTTAAAGCTCAACATTCAGAAAACTAAGATCATGGCATCTGGTCCCATCACTTCATGGGAAATAGATGGGGAAACAGTGTCAGACTTTATTTTTTTGGGCTCCAAAATCACTGCAGATGCTGATTGAAGCCGGGAAATTAAAAGACGCTTATTCCTTGGAAGGAAAGTTATGACCAACCTATATAGCATATTAAAAAGCAGAGACATTACTTTGCCAACAAAGGTCCATCTAGTCAAGGCTATGGTTTTTCCCGTGGTCATGTATGGATGTGAGAGTTGGACTGTGAAGAAAGCTGATCGCCGAAGAATTGATGCTTTTGAACTGTGGTGTTGGAGAAGACTCTTGAGAGACCCTTGGACTGCAAGGAGATCCAACCAGTCCATTTTAAAGGAGATCAATCCTGGATGTTCATTGGAAGGACTGATGCTAAAGCTGAAACTGAAATACTTTGGCCACCTCATGCGAAGAGTTGACTCACTGGAAAAGATTCTGATGCTGGGAGGGATTGGGGGCAGGAGGAGAATGGGACGACAGAGAATGAGATGGCTGGATGGCATCACCAACTCGATGGACATGACTTTGGGTGAACTCCAAGAGTTGGTGATGGACAGGGAGGCCTGGCGTGCTGTGATTCATGGGGTCGCAAAGAGTCAGACAAGACTGAGTGACTGAACTGAACTGACCTTGGTGTCATTCTTAACTATTTTTGGGCCTTGCATCCTCCATCCAGCTAAGCTGTCAGCAAATCCTATCAGATTAACCTTCAAAGAACACCCAGAATCCATCCACTACTCATCACCTCCACCTCAACTGATACAGTCCATTTCTTTCCAAAATTGTTAATCATGACCCAAGGTAAGAAGTACATTTCACAACATGATTTATTACTCCTCAACACAGAGAAATTAACAAAACTTCACCCCCAAGTTACTTTCTTTTTCTAAGTGCACTGTGTACTATTTCTTATTCCATTATGTTTTATTTTTAAAAATACTGGTCACACAGACCAAAAAATGCTGGTCATGAAATCAGATACCAAGAAGGATTTTGGGATGAAAGATTAGAGGCAAATACCTGAGGGTCAAATGGCAAGGCAGGCACTGTGTGGCCTCAGCCTCATGGGTGTCAGGGTGTCTGTCTGTGTTCCCCATCAGGCTGTGATGGCCGGGCCTCCCTGGCTCTGCCTCCCTCAGTGGGCTGTCCTCAGGCCACGATGCAGGAGGCTGACCATTGATTGCACTTCCCAAAGCTGGGCAGCAAGTCCTTACTTGGAGGAGACTGGCGGGTCCCCTTGTCCTCATAGGACCCACTCAAATGATTTTATTATCCATCGGTGAATTGTGAACCATAATTTAAACACTCTGACCTTTGGCCTGTACTGCTACAATAGCTTTACACTCATCTGTTTCCGTTCTTGCCTTTCTACTGCATGTATTTCATACACAGTAGCCAAAGTAGTCCTTTAAAAATGTAAATCACATGTTCCTCCCTTACTCAAAACCTTCCACTAATTTCCACTTAAAATCCAATCCCACAAATGGCCAATAAGCACGTGAAAAGATGCAGGAAATGCAAATCAAAACCACCAGTGACGATATCAGATCACACTCATTCATATGGTTATGAAAACAAAACCAGGAAACAACAAGCCTGGGTGAGTATGGCAAGAAATGGAACCCTCGCACACATGCTATGGAAAACAGTTCCTCAAAAAAACGAAGAATTACCAGATGTCAAGCAATCCCACTCGGGGTAAACACTCAAAAGTGAAAGCAGGGACTCTTAACAGATATTTCATTGTTCACAACAGCAAAAAGGTGGAAACAACCCAAATGTTCATTAATAAATGAATGGATTAAAAAAATGTGGCCCATCCATGCAATGGAATATTATTCAGTCTCAAAAAAGGAAGGAAATTCTGACACACGGTACAACGTGGATAAACCTGGAGGCCGTTACACAAATTGAAACAGGGCAGGTACGAAAGGACAAATGCTACATGATTCCACTTCTGTGAGGATGTCGAACAGTCACAGAGAAAGAACGTAGACCAGTTACAAGGGCTGGGCGTGGGGGACGGGGAGTACCTGATGGAGACAATTTCTGTTTGGGAGGACGATGATCATGTTTTGGAAGCTGATGGTAGTGATGGTTACACAACCGTGTGCATGCACTTAACATCACCAAACTACACACTCAAAAATGATGGCTAAGGTAAATTTTATGCTATAACAATTTTAACACAATAAAAATAAAAATCCAAATTCTTACCACGGTCCCTGGCTGCCATGTCTGACTCTTTGTGGCCCCTTGGACTGCAGCACGCCAGGCTTCCCTGTCCTTCACTATTTCCCGGTACTTGCTCAGACTCATGTTCATCAAGTCGGTGATGCCATCCAACCATCTCGTTCTCTGTCGTCAATCCTCCTGCCATCAATCTTCCCCAGCATCAGGGTCTAGGGCAAGACTTATCACCTACCAGTTCCTTCCCCTCACTCACAGGCCTTCACTTCACTTCCCCTCACTTCAGCCCTGCCAGCAGCCTTTCTGAACCAAGCCCAAGCACGCACTCCTGTTCTCTGATTGCTGTGCTTTTCCTTCTTACACGTCTCTGCTCAAACAGCCCCTGAAAAGCCTCCAGACCATCTACCGTTGAGGATGAAGAGTAATTTTTCCTCCACCCTTCTGAGTTCTTGGTTGAGATCCCAGTAACAAAAGACCTATTAACAAGAGAAAAACATGGTATATATTAGCATGCATACCTCGTGTACACCTAGAGAAAATACAAAACTGCCTAGAGATACCCAAAGGAAAACTAACAACTCCCTGAGGTGGCTTAGAATTCAGGCCTAGGGAATTCTCTGGAGGTCTAGAGTTAGGACTTGGGCTTTCACTGGTGAGAGGCCTGGGTCAGTCCCTGGCTGGGGGAAATAAGATCCCACAAGCTGGGCGGCATGGCCAAAAACAAAAACGAATTCAGGCTTAGGGGAGATGAAGACCTCTTATGGGGAGACTAAAAGGTTTTTAGGAACGATGAAAGATGATGAATGGGCCCTTAGAATTGGTTGGAGATATGAGAGTTGAACATAACTTGTCTGGGTGTGGCATCCACTTCTACTCTTGAAACTCCCAGGGAGAGGGCGTAGTTTCATTGAGCTCTTGTTTGGAGGGTCTGTGTTTAGGCAGGTGAGGGAATTCAGGGAAAGCTTCTCGCACATTTGCTGTTTTTCAAGTGCCTGCAGCTCAAAACACCAAAGCACCATCTGTGGAGTGGCTCGCCCTGGACTCTTACAGGTACATTTTAGAGCAGAGACTTTATTTTGTTAACAAGCAAGCCCTGCCTACCGTTGATAGTCAGTGTGTGTTAAATGAATGTTTACCTTTCCTATAACGTACACACATTTTCCTCGTATAATCAGAACTTTAATTTCAAAAGACAAAAGCCCTGGTCTACTGCAATTCTGCAGTCTAAAGTCTTAGCATCCAAAAGGCAAAAAAAAAAAACACAAAACGGTGTACGAGGAATGTAAATGCCAATGCCTTTGGAAGGCTAAGGCGGAGCAGCGGCGCCAGCCGCGCATGCAGGCTTCCGAGGCTCCCCGGCGGCACCAACAACCACCGAACAGCACGAGCACGCTCGGGGCACCAGCCACAGGCGTTCAGTCTCACCCGCGGACGGGGCGAGGGGGGAACCTACGTGCAGCCGAGCGAGCCGCAGCGCGCGCGCCCGCGAAAGCCTGAGCCGCCCGGCCGGCGCGCGGGGCCCTCTGGCCCGCGTCTCTATGGTAGGCGCGGGGCGCCGGAAGTGGCCGCGCGAGGGGGCGGCCCCGGGGGCGGGGCCTCCGCCGCCGCCTCAGCTCGGGGCAGAGCAGTGATGGCGGCCGCCGACGGGGTCGGGGAGGCCGCGCAGGGCGGGGAGCCCGGGCAGCCGGAGCCGCCGCCGCCGCCGCCTTCTCAGCCGCAGCCTCCTGTGCCGCCTCCCCAGCCGCCGCAGGACGAGGCGGCGGCGGCGGCGGCGTCCCCTATGGACGACGGGCTCCTGAGCCTGGACTCGCCCACCTACGTCCTGTACAGGTAACGCCCGCGGCAGGCCGTCTGGCCGGCGGCGCGGCCTGGGGAGCCCGGCGGCGGGGCTGGGGCCCGCCGGGCGGGCGGGCGGGGTCGTCCGCGGCGCTGGCCTGCCGTGGTTCGGAGCCCGAGCGCGCGTGTGCGGCTGGGCTGCGGGCCGGGAGTGATTTCCTCGAGGTCCCGGGCTGGCTCGCTTTGGGGGGGTCTTCCTTGTGGTTTCGTCCTGCCGACACGCGGAGAGCGCGCCTGAAAACCTTAGGGACGCCGGGACGTTTCCCTTCAGCGGTTTTAGCGCCGAGTTAGGCTCCGAGGATGAGACGTGGGTAACTAACCCCGGTGCGCGTCCCCTCGGCGCGCGGTGCAGGGCGCTGCCGCAACTTTCTCGCCTTTTCGTCCCCGACTTTTGCTCGGCACCCGGTCCGTTCCCATCCCCGTCACTCGCTGTCTATTGGTCATGCTCATTCTATCCCCCCAAACTCCACTTGAACCTGCAGAGTCGAGTGACAAATCTTTAACTTTTCTCGCGTGTCTTATTTTCCCTCCCGTAATTCCAGATAAAAACCCCATCCGATGGCTGATTTGCCTAGATTTTACGAACCGAGTTTGAAAGGCACCCGCTCCAGGTTGCGTCCCCGAAGTTAATGTGTTCGAGCTGCCGTTGGTGGAGGTGGCCCCCACAGCTCTCAGAGCTCTTCACCGAGCCGTGCGATCGTTGGGAAGTTTCCTCCGACTTGTGTCAGATTCCCCGGCCCCCAAAGCTTTCTTGTGAAGTGAAAGTGAAAGTCGTGTCCGGCTCTTTGCGACCCCATGGACTATACAGTCCATGGGATTCTCCAGGCCAGAATACTGGAGTGGGTAGCCTTCCCTTCTCCACGGGATCTTCCCAACCCAGGGATTGAACCCAGGTCTCCCGCATTGCAGGCGGATTCTTTACCAGCTGAGCCACCAGGGAAGCCCAAGAATATTGGAGTGGGTAGCCTGTCCCTTCTCCAGGGGGTCTTCCTAACCCAGGGATCGAACCCAGGTCGCCCACATTGCAGGCGGATTCTTTACCAGCTGAACCACCAGGGAAGCCCAAGAATACTGGAGTGGGTAGCCTGTCCCTTCTCCGACGGAGGGATCCAACCCTCGTTCTCCCGCATAGTAGGGGGATTCTTTACCAGCTGAGGTACCAGGGAAGCCCTAGTTTTCTCATACCGCTCCGCATCGAAGTCTCACACCTCAGGAAACGCATGTTTCCCCTGCGTTTCTCCTTATAAAATGGACACAGTTTTAGGATTTGTCTACAAAGCACAGAGTTTTTGCTGTCCATAGCTGATTAGTACACAGAACTGAACAATGGGCAGTACGATAAGAATATAAGTAAAAGAGTGGCTAAAGAAAATTTGGTCACGCTGAGCAGTCTACACAGAAGTTGTTGCCACTATCATCTGTTTTAGCTTCCATAATGAGAAGTAGCAGTCGCTGAATGTTTGCTCTGTGCGTTTATTAGATGCTGTGTTTATAACGTACAGCATATATACTGAAGCATACAGTAATAGTATATAGTACATTCAGTGCGTCTAGTGTATAATACATGCTAATTGTATAGTGTGTATAGACATATTTACTATGTACTGTATGCTTACTATTATGCACGTTTTCAGTGCTTAACATATTATCTCAAACCTCCAGATAGCTTTCTAAAATTGGTTGGTAATAGTATCATCTCCATTTTATAAATGACAAAATTGCTCACCGGAGAGTTTAACTTTCTCAGGGTCACAGTAGGTAGCTCAGTGGTAGAGCCAGTGTTCCACAGATTCCAACCTCTGCTTGACCACCTGGACCACCTCTTGGTGTACAAGAAAATGATAATGATTACTTTTATTTTTAAATATCAGTTTCTAGTTATTCATATTATTCAAATAAAAAAGTGTTATTCAATTTTTAAAAAATTGTTGATTGACTCAGAAGAGTCTAATTAGACCAATGAATTGGATTGATTTCTAATTTAAAACTATTGTGTACTTGCTACAGAAACCTACTTTTGCATTTATGTAAAACTTTAAATTTGAAAACTATTGATTTAAATTAATTGGAAAATTATTCACTTTATTTTTATTTTAAAGTTTAATATTATAAAACAAAATGATAGACTTGTTCATGAATAATACATTAGTTTTAAGTTAAAGTGTAATCATTGACATTTTAAAGACCATCAAATTTCGTTTTTTCTTTCCATGCTTGAATATAATCACTGAAAAAATATCTATATTTTCAGGGACAGAGCAGAATGGGCTGATATAGATCCAGTGCCGCAGAATGATGGCCCCAATCCAGTGGTCCAGATCATTTATAGTGAGAAATGTAAGTTTATTTTTTATTGGGAAAAGACCTGTAAGTCAGATTAGTAGCAAAATTGAAATTCACAACTATAGATAGATGACAGATTTTTGTCTGATAAAGGTCTAAATGACTTAAACTAATCTTGTGGGGGTTTTGTAATTTACTTTCAAGATAACAAATTTCATTTTGTCTTAAGAATGGACATACTCTAAATGTAAGTCCTAAATGTTATTTTATCATACATCGTAGCTACTGTGTGATTGTGCTTTTCATTTACTATTTAATCTGCACATAAGATTGATATTGTATCCCTATATCATATCCTACATAAAATAAATTACATGTGGATAAATGATTTACTATTATTTAGAATAAACTTTGGTTGTTGAAGCATGAGCATTTTAAACTATATTTTAACTATGAAATGTTTGACTCAGTTCGAATGCATTTCTGATATTAAAGTGAGTGGATTACTTTCTTTGACAAAGTGTTCTTTCATAATGAATGTGAAATGCTTTGTAAATTGAAGACCATGCAGATGTTGTTATTCTTCAAGGAAAGGATAAACAAAAGAGAATGCTGTTTTGCAGCTTTGTGTGTGTGTGTGTGTGTATGTTTCTTTCAGTTAAGGCTCTGTTATCCGAAATCATTCCTCTTTTACAAAAACCACTTGTTTTTTCTGATTATAGGATAATGTCAAGAAATATTTGTAAAGAAAGAGTAATGGTATGAGAGTTTGCCTTACCAAATATAAAAGTGTGCTACTAAACTTAATAATTAACATGTGGAACTGGTGCAGAAATAAATAGATTAATAATTAAAAATTATCAATGTAGGTAAGAACTTCTGTTCACTTCAGTCGCTCAGTTGTGTCCAACTCTTTGTGACCCCATGAATCACAGCACGCCAGGCCTCCCTGTCCATCACCAACTCCCGGAGTTCACTCACACTTACGTCCATTGAGTCGGTGATGCCATCCAGCCATCTTATTCTCTGTCGTCCCCTTCTTCTCCTGCTCCCAATCCCTCCCAGCATCAGAGTCTTTTCCAGTGAATCAACTCTTCGCATGAGGTGGCCAAAGTATTGGAGTTTCAGCTTTAGCATCAGTCCTTCCAATGAACACCCAGGACTGATCTCCTTTAGAATGGACTGGTTAAAAGGACATTTCATGTCTGTATGAAAGATGGATTAATCAAGTAATGATTTTGTTACAGTTACCTGTGCATTTGGCTGTAAACAAAGTTATATCCCTATGTCATATCTTACATAAAATAGATTACATGTGGATTTAAGTTCTAAAACAGAACTGTAAACATACTAGGAGCAAATAGTGTAATCTTTCATTCTTAGGTAAAGAAGGAATTATTAGCAAGATGTAAAACTCAGAATTGACTGAGAAAAAGATCAGAAGGTATGAAACTGAAAAGCTTCCAAATTATGAGAGAGATTATACGTGAATAGATAATTCACTGGAAGAAATAGAAATGTCTGTGAAGAGCTAGTAACCTCACCAGTGATCAGAGAAATGAAAACTGCAACTTTTCCAGATTTGTAAGGCACCTTATGGAAACTTACAAAGCCATACATTTCTCTTTCATTTAAAAATAATAAATTCTTTTTTAAGCACGGTTAAAAAAGAACAATGTTTTTAATTCTTAAATATATCATTATTAGAAAGCACAAAGGAAGAGAGAAAAATGATCCATCAATCAAAACTGATCTATGAGTGTATCAGAATTTTTCCTTTGTGCAACAGAGGACAGCATGAGTAAGTTAAAAGGCAATCAGCAGTGTGAGAGAAGATGCATAAACAGAAGATTGATACTCAGAGCCTTATAAGGACTTTTTCAGGAAAGTTAAAGAAACTGGCAGACTAATCAAAAAATAGACAAAGGGTGTGAAGTGGCACTTCATAGAAGATGTAATTTCATTGACCATTAAATAAGGGGAAAAATTCCATTATCATTAGAAATGAAAAATAATTTAAGCTGTTTTGTGATGTCAGATAATTGAAAAGTATGAACAGATCTGTAGTTTTCACGTGGAAATTTTTGTATGTTTAGCCATTTTAGAAAGCACTGTCATGTATATATTTAGTGAAAGTGGGAAATTCTCACATCTCACAACCTTTAAGTGCTGCTTCTCATGATTCATTCTGGGTTCACTCTGGCTTATGGCTTCAAAGACATGTCCTTGGACTTCCCTTGGTGATACAGTGGATAAGTGTCTGCCTGCCAGTGCAGGGGACATAGGTTTGATTCCTGGTCCAGGAAGATCTTACATACCTCAGGACAACTAAGCCCATGTGCCACAACTGCTGATCCCAAGCTCTAGGGCCCAGCCTGAGCTGTAGCTACTGAGCCTGTGTGTCTAAAGCTCAGCAACAAGAGAAGCCCCTGTGATGAATAGCCCGAACACCACAACCAGAGGGTAGCACCCACTCTCCACAACTAGAGGAAGCCTGCGTGCAGTAGCTAAGACCCATCACAACGAAAAAAATTAATTAATTGAAAAAAAAAAAAAAAGACATGTCCTAGGAGGCTAAGAGCACAGACTTCAGAGCCGGACCACCTGGTTCAGATTCTTAACTGTACCACTTTACTGGCCCTGTATCCTTGGACAGGTTATTTGACCTCTCAGTACCTCTGTTTCCTCCTGTGTAAAGCGAGGATAATAGAAGTACCTGCTGTGTGTGTGAGTGTGAGAGTTGCTCAGTCGTGTCTGACTCTTTGCAACCCCATGGACTGTAGCCCGCCAGGCTCCTCTGTCCATGGGATTTCCCAGGCAAGAATACTGGAGTGGGTTGCCATTTCCTTCTCCATTAGATCTTCCTGACCCAGGGATCGAACCCGAGTCTTCTACATTGCAGACAGATTCTTTACCAGCTGAGCCATCAGGGAAGATAACTACTTTATAAGCCACCAGGGAAGATAAGTGAGTGAATTATGCACGTGAAATAATGAAACAGCGCTGATAACTATTATAATTCACAGTAATTTTTGAAAAAAAAATATTGGAAACCAACTATATATTTGTGTTTTGAAGAATAGATAAGTGTATTGTCATACAATCATATGCTGTAAAACCAGTAAGAGGATCTTGTGTGTGTGTGTGTGAGTTGTTCAGTTGTGTCCGACTGTTTGTGACCCCATGGACTGTGGTCCACCAGGCTCCTCTGTCCATGGGATTTTCCAGGCAAGAATACTGGAGTGGGTTGCCATTTCCTTCTCCATTAGATCTTCCTGACCCAGGGATCGAACCCGAGTCTTCTACATTGCAGACAGATTCTTTACCAGCTGAGCCATCAGGGAAGCCCAAGAGGATCTTAGATGTGATATAATAGGGACAGATTGTGGAAACAATATTGAGTGGAAAGGGGGCACGCAGACTTTAGCAGCTCTGAGTGCGACAGTGCGTTGAATTTGTAATTTTTAATTAGGAGACTTGTAATATAAAGATTTTAAATCAGAAAAATCTAATGAATATAAAATTCTATTTATTAACCCGAAATTTATTTATGATTCTGTCAATATAAAATATATAACCTTAAGACTAAGTATCCTAGTCCCACTTAAAAAAAAATCGCATTGACATGTAAACCATGCCATGTCCACTGTATGGAGAAGTGAACAGAGAAGGACAGAGGTGTATGTGCACAGGCACGAAAGGACACATCCCTGAGGGGAATGCCAAAGAGCAGAATGAAAACGCTATACCAACAGAGCCACATTTATCTGCTTGGAAAAATGTCTGCAGAGACACGTAAACTGGACTGGTGGCAGCCATTCCCACCGACACAGATCCAGTGCAGTGGGCAGCGGCGCTGGATACCAGAAACTTCAGGTGCTTTCTAAAGTATCATGTGCTCACTGTGGGCTTCTGAGGTGGGGCTTGTGGTAAAGAACACACCTGCCAATGCAGGAGATGAGGGAGACGCTGGTTCGATCCCTGGGTCGGGAAGATCCCCTGGAGGAGGGCACGGCAGCCCACTCCAGTGTTCTTGCCTGGAGAATTCCCGTGGACAGAGGAGCCTGGCGGGCTACAGTCCATGGGGTCGCAAAGAACCGGACCTGACTGAAGCGACTTAGCAGGCATGCACATGCTTATTGTAGAAAGATTTGAAATGTTAGCCATCAAAGTAGTCTCGTCATCCAGCCCTCTAACCACCGTTAACATTTGGTATATAGCCTCTCACTCTTCAGCAAATATGTTTCCACAGAGTTAGGTTTGTTTGGTTTTTTTTAATATTTATTTATGTATTATTGGCCGCACCACGTGGATTGTGGGATCTTAGTTCCCCGACCAGGAATCAAACCATGCCCACCCCCAGTGGAAGCACAAAGGCCTCGCCCCTGGACTGGCTGGGAATTCCCTCCACAGAGTTAGTGTGTGTGCACGTGTGAATGTAAAATTACATGTGTATACTCTGTACATAGCGTTAATGTCTTACAAACATTTTGTTTCACATTTTAAAGTGTTTGGGAGCTTGTTTGTTAACGACCACATCATATTCCATAGTTATCATTTATGTCTGTAAATTTTACTTTCGTATAAATTAAACTCATCATTCTAAAGATAGCGTTTAGAAGTAGATGATCTTTGTATGCTCGGAAAGAACTAATTATTCATGCTCTCCTCTAATAATTTCACTTTGGGGGTTATAGTCTGAGGACACACATACCTGTGTGTGCTTGCATGTGTGTGTGCATGCTGAGTCACAGCTGACTCTTGACGCCCCATGGACTGTAGCCCACCAGGCTCCTCTGTCCATGGGAATTTCCAGGCAAGAATACTGGAATGGCTTGCCATTTCCTCCTCCCGGGGATCTTCCCGACCCAGGGATTAAACCTGCGTCTCCTGCGTTGCAGGTATATTGTTTACCACTGAGCCACTGGGGAAGGCACGCAGGTAAATATATTCATGTGTATTGTTTATTTTTTAATGAAAAGTCATTGAACGCTTGAAGTAGTGATTTTTATAAAACAAAATTGAAAAAAATCTCCATCAGTAGTAGCAGCAGAATGGTTAGACAGAGTAGGATATACTGACATCCATACTGCATGTAGCCTGCTAAAAGTTTGTGAACTCTTGTCAGTAACTGGAAAATTGTTATGCTATAAGAAAAATAGCATAGCATGTCCACATAGCTTTTTAATTGTGGCAAAAGAAGTATGGGAGTATTTAACATCTGGGTGATTTTAGCAGTCTGTCTGGGGCCTTAATCTGTTCTCTGCATTAATCTGTGCTGTGATGTGAGGGCCTTTCAACTGCAGCGTCTCCTGCCTAGTCCATTGTGACTAGTGGTATGGTCTTGGGTGTCAGACTAGATTTGTATTTTTAACCTCTACCTCCAAAGTACTCTGGGCCACTTGAACTTGTGAATCTCTCTAAGCCTCAGTTTCTTTTGTGGAAATGAGAATAAAACAGGATAAAAATTGTCAGAGTCTGAAGTTCCTTCAGTTGAGAGGCTGGCAAAGACCAGAATTTCTGATGTTGTCTCAGTGAGGATGTGGAAAGTACAGGTGTATTCATGCCTTCCTGGAGGCACTGTATATTGATCAGACCTTTCTTGAGAGGTTCACCTGGCACTATCTGTCAGCACGAACAGTGCAGGTAATCTTGATCCATGTGTACAGCCCATGGAGGTGTGCTGAATTCGCATGTGTGCACAGAATACATTGACAGGACAGTGAAAGAAGGAAAGCGTGCATTGACAAGGATGAATTAGATACAGTGGCCATACAACGCAAAGCTGTGCAGCTGTTTGAAAAATGCAGTAAACTTTGTAGTGGAACGCAGTGGAGGATTATGTCTTCTTCCCATTCTTGTTCCTCCAACTAGTATTATTCATAAATAAGCACGTATTGGGCTTCCCTGGTGGTCCATCAGGTAAGACTCCATCTGCTAGTGCAGGTGGGTCTGGGAGGATCCTGCATGCCACGGAGCAGCTAAGCCCGTGCGCTCTGGAACCCACCTTCCACTGCAGGAGTAGCTGCAACAGTGAGAAGCCCATGCACCACAACCGCGTGAAGACCCAGCACAGCCGTAAAAAAATAAATAAGCATATATATTTTTTTAAACAAACATGTATTTTAAATGAATAGCTGCTGTTATGCACCTTCCTTTTGTCACTCAACAGCATCTTATAAGTTGTTCCACTTCAGTGTATGACAGAGCAGCATTGTTACACATAGCTGCATAGGGTTTTGTTGAATTGGTGTACCGTGAGGGACTTCATTCTTTACTAGTGGAAGTTTCAGTTTCCAATTTTTCTTGCTTTTTTATTTCTTATGTTATCAAATACTCTCATAAATGTCTTTGGATGCTTTGGGCACATACAGGAGTTTAAAAACTTAACTGGATTAAGAACTAAAGTCAATGAGTAGTCAGTTTTAATTTTTAATGGAAATTACCAAGTGGTTTTCTGTAGAGATGTGTACTAGTTTTCATGATCTTGAATAATGTATTAGTGAGCTTTCAGATGTTCTGGATTTAGAAAAGGCAGGGGAACCAGAGATCAAATTGCCACCATCTGTTGGATCATCGAAAAAGGGCGAGAGTTGCAGAAAAACATCTACTTCTGCTTTACTGACTACACCAAAGCCTTTCACTGCGTGAATCACAACAGACTATGGAAAATTATTAAAGAGGTGGGAATCCCAGACCACCTGACCTGCTTTCTGAGAAACCTGTGTGCAGGTCAAGAAGCAACAGTTAGAGCTGGACATGGAACAATATCCCAGTTGCAAATCGGGAAAGGAGCACATCAAGGCTGTATATTGTCACTCTGCTTATTTAACTCATATGCAGAGTACATCATGAGAAACGCTGGGCTGGATGAAGCACAAGCTGGCATCAGGATTGCCAGGAGAAATGTCAATAACCTCAGATACGCAGATGACACCACCCTTACGGCAGAAAGTGAAGAACTAAAGAGCATCTTGATGAAAGTGAAAGAGGAGAGTGAAAAAGTTGGCTTAAAGCTCAACATTCAGAAAACTAAGATCATGGCATCTGGTCCCACCACTTCATGGCAAATAGATGGAGAAACAGTGGAAACAGTGAGAAACTATTTTGGGGGGTCTCCAAAATCACTTCAGATGGCGACTGCAGCCATGAAATTAAAAGGTGCTTATTCTTTGGAAGAAAAGCTATGACCAACCTAGACAGCATGTAAAAAGCAGAGACATTACTCTGCCACCAAAGGTCCATCTAGTCCAAGCCGTGGCTTTTCCAGTAGTCATGTATGGATATGAGAGTTGAACTGTAAAGAAAGCTGAGTGCTGAAGAATTGATGCTTTTGAACTGTGGTGTTGGAGAAGACTCTTGAGAGTCCCTTGGACTGCAAGGAGATCCAACCAGTCAATCCTCAAGGAAATCAGTGCTGCATATTCATTGGAAACCCTGATGCTGAAGCTGAAACTCCAAAACTGTGGCCATCTGATGCGAAGAACTGACTCCCTGGAAAAGACCCTGATGCTGGGAAAGATTGAAGGCAGGAGGAGTAGGGGATGACAGAGGATGAGATGGTTGGATGGCATCACCGACTCTATGGACATGAGTCTGAGTAAACTCCAGGAGTTGGTGATGGACAGGGAGGCCTGGCGTGCTGCAGTCCATGGGGTCGCAAAGAGTCGGACACGACTGAGCACCTGAACTGAATGTATTAGTGAAAAAAAGACAGCCAAGAGCATAAGAGTGTGATGTGATCTCATTTGTATATATATAAAAAAAGGATAGAATTAGAATCACCTATATCTGATAGGATATATTTAGAAGGATATACTAGAATCACTCTGCAGATGCTTCTCGGGAGAAGGACTGGGAATTGAGCGGAATGGAAGCTTAGTGTGAACTTTCTGTACTTTTTGAGTTTTCCGTCATGGTGTGGAGTCCTTTTTCAGTTTAAGAAACTGATCAAAATAAAATGTGAAAAAAATAGCCAAGTGAATATTTGAGTATATACTTAGTTTTTACTTAATACACAACAGCGTTGGGGGATCTGGAGTCTGGCATCAACCCTGAATGTGCAGTAAGCTCGGTCACATGCATTGTGGCTGTGACAAGTTCCCAGGTTGGCAGTCACCACTGCTGGACTTTCTTTCACTTATTGTTGTAAATCGTATACATGCAATAAGATATCTTCCTCCTAGACATAGAAAACAAGCAACATTTTGTAATTTAGTGGTCATTTTAAGCAAGAAAGGCCATCCTAATGCAGTTGTGTGCTCCGTTTCTAGTTCAGGACGTCTATGATTATTTCCGGGCTGTCCTGCAGCGCGACGAGAGAAGTGAGCGGGCTTTTAAATTAACCAGAGATGCTATTGAGTTAAATGCAGCCAACTACACAGTGTGGTAAGACACATCATCACTATTCCCTGTCTGAATGTCTGAGGTTTTCATTTGGATGGTTTTTTTCCTTAACTTTAATTTTTATCGAAATAATCAGTTACATATGAGTTTAAAGGTCACATTGAATGAAAAGTAGCAGTCTCTGCCCCATTCTTTCTCACTACAGGTCCCACTCCCTGAGGTAACAACTCCTCGGTGTTTTTCCTTAAAATCTCCTCTATAAATAACATACTTGGTTGTTTTTAATTTTTTCACTTTCAATATTAGTCTTGCTATGGAAGCACAGAATTACATCTCCTCTGCTGTCTCCATCACAGTTTGTTTTCTCTTTACCAGTGAATAACTTGTCTTCCAAACTCTGCTCCTGTCGAGTGTCTCGTTCCTGCTGAGCACAGTGGGGACCCTTCAGCTCTCTTCTCCACGGATTTGGGCCCCACACGTCAGGCCTGCAGCTCTTCCCTGTGTCTCATCCCTGTCTTTGAGATCCCACACCTGTCCCTTTCCTGATTTACTCTCATTTTATAGATCAGATCCTCAAACAGAGGAAAACTTACAAAAGGACGTATGGGAAATTGTTACTGAGATTTTTTTTTTTTATGTTTTAGAGTGTCTTTAGTCCCTTCTCAGCTTTACTAATAGAATTCAAGATTGGAAATCATTTTTCTTCAGGTTTTCAAAACTGTCCTCTTTCCTTCAGCTTCTATTGAGAAGATTCCTGTTCCTTCCTTTGAACCTTTTCTTTAACTTCGCGGGGTGGAATTTTTTTATTTTTTGATAATTACTTCTCTCCTCTCTTCTTTCTGAAATGTCTTTTAGTTGCATGTTGTAGTTCTGAGACTTGTCTTTTCTTATTTTCAACTCTCTTTTTATCTGCTTTTGAGATACGCTTTATCTTCTAACTCTTTCGTCTGCACTTTTTTTTTCTAACATGTTTTTATTTATTTGGCTGCACTGGGTCTTAGTTGCAGAATGTGGGCTCTAGTTCTCTGACCAGGGATCGAACCCATGCCCCCTACAGTGGGAGCATAGAGTCTTAGCCACTGAATCACCAGGGAAGTCCCTGCGCTCATTTTTATTTTACAAGAGCCCTTTTTTTGTTCTCTGGGTGTTCCTTTTTGGTAGCATTTTGTTTTGTTTATTTCACGGATGGGATATATTTTCATTTTTCTGTTTTGGTCTCTTTCTTCCATGTACACGTTTTTCTCAAATGACTGGTAGTTCTTGGCTCTCCTTTCACACCTACAATGGAAGCAGGAAAAACCTTCTTTGGCATCTCTACGTGTTGCAGGACTGGTCACTGAGAGGGCTTCACTTTGAAGCTAGTGGAGGTGTGGCTGTTCTGTGTGAAGTCTTCGTATGTCAGTATTTCTGGGTCTTTTCTCTTGGCTGGTTTGTGATTTTGAAGAAGAGCTGTCGGAGGAGTGTCTGTTTGGCTGCCTCAGTTCTGGGGGTCAGTTCTGGTAGGGAGGGGTTTCTGGCCTGTTATTTGTGTCACTGTTTTAAATTTCTTTGTTTTCAGCCTTTACTTCACCCTGCTTTGTGTTGTGTCTGATATTTCTTTCTGCTTCTGATTTTTTCAGAAAATAAAGCCACTTGTCTGTTGTCAAGGTTCTTTTAGGAAAACCCCAGTCCTCCTCCTCCTGCACGTTTTCTTTACTTGCACATAGCACACTTCACCTCTGGTCATCGAGTATGTGGGGTTTTCCCCTACCAGGCACAGCCCACAGGTGTCCTGTAATTTAACTTAACTGTAATGCTGTCCACCTGGAGGTAGTGTTGGATTCCGCAGGTTAAGGGCTCTGTTTCACAAGCTACCCCAACCCAGGGCCAGTCGCAAATCCTGTGCCTCTGCCTGGGGGGCTGTAAATCAGAGGCTCCAGCATCCACTCCTTGGGGCCGACTGATTTTCGAAAGCAGCTCACAGAAGCCAGGGAAACACTTAGGTTCACCAGTTGATTAAAGGATCTGATAAAAGATGGAGACACGCAGCCAGCTGACGAAGTACATAGGGTAAGGTCTGTGGTGGGGAGGTGGTCCTGAGTACAGGAGCTTCTGTCCCCGTGGAGTGGGGATGTGTCACCCTCCCGGGGCACATGGATGTGTTCACCCATGTGGAAGCTCTCTGAACCCCTGCTGCTGGGATTTGATGGCGGCTTCCTCATGTGGGCATGATCGCTTATGAACTCCCTTTTCCAGTCCTCCCTGTTCTGAAGGACGGGAGGCAGGGCTGTACATTCTAAGCCTCTAACTCAAGGCTGGTCTTTCTGGTGACCAGCAGCCCATCCAGAGTTGCCTCAGGAGAACTTGGTGTTTGTATGTCGCTCAGAACTGTCAGTGTGCCATTTTCCATGGTTTTATTGGCCTCTTGCAGTTGCTGTGGCACCCCTCATCCCTGTGGGTGTGTGCGTTTTCTTCATTGTCGTTTTAGCGGGGTCTTATTAGAGGGTGAAGTCTGTCTGGAACTGTTAGAGTCATCTTTCATCACTTTGTGTCTCTGATACGCACTTCTTAGCTTATAAGAATTTCTTTACTGTATACAGCTTAGAGCAAATTAGAATTTATTTAAAATCCCTAAATTTATTTGCTGTTTTCTTAAAAACAGTACACCTGAAATTACCCTGAACTGAAACTGAACTGAATATATATGTGCTCTGTGAAACCTAATTTTCTTTAATTATAATAGAAATGCTGTCATTTCTTCTATTTAGCATTTCATTTTAAAAGGTAACTTAAAATAGTATTTTTTGTCCCTTCTTATATACTGAGTTGAAATATTTTGAGATTTTGAAGTAAAAATAGACCAGAACTAATTATGTCTTTAGAAAAAAGGTTTTATTTAATAGTTTGACTTTTACCTATGAAGAAATTGAAGAGAAACTTGTTTCAGTTATAAGTAGCATTATTATGATGGTTTTAAAAGTAAAATATTTGGTAATATTTGTAATGAAATTAGTGTATTATATGGATGATGTATCTAAATGAGCAAGTTATACCGTGTGAGGAAAGAGAAGTTTCTGACTCTTGTGCAGTAGAAACTAGTGACCAGAATATTACCTGAAAATCATCACTGACTGGTTGCCTTTTCTTCTGTCTCACACTTGCTGCGTTTCACTATTTTTGCTTCAAAATTCTTGATTCTTCCGGTCACCAGTTGTACAAGTTTGGACAACCACAGTTAAATTCCTAACTTATTGGTTATATAGAGTACCTACCAGAAATGTGTCTGTGTTGTTGTCTTCTGGCTTCATTTGATGCTGTGCCTGGCAATGTACGTGGAGTAATGACACTGTGGATACTTATTATTTGCTGTAGGCATTTCCGGAGAGTTCTGTTAAAGTCACTTCAGAAGGATCTACATGAGGAAATGAACTACATCTCGGCAATAATTGAGGAGCAGCCCAAAAACTATCAAGTTTGGTAAGATGAACACAAGAAGGAAATGAGTTGTTGTGCTAATCGATTAGCACCTGCCAGTGGGTGACGAAACCATGAGGAATTGTTCATTTGTTTATAGTCCTTGGACTGGAGCTAATGTCACCTGTCTTACACTGTTGTTAGGAGAACTGAGGTGACTTTTTGTTTAGTGTGTGAAATGGCACTTAACCCACAGTTGACACTCAAATGTTTGCTGCCATGATTTAACACTTTGACATTAACTGTAATACTGCTAGAATCAGGAAAAAACTTGAGCAGAAAATCTTTTCATTTTTCTGTTTAGTTTTCTATTCAGTATGTTATAAAACGAGTCCCTGGTATTTGGTCTTTTGTTCATTTATTTAAAATTTTTTCATTGATGCTGGAGATAAAAGGATGAATGAAAGTCTGAAAAGGAAAGCAGATAATGAAACCAGTTATTTTACAGAGCAGTGTGAAAAGTATGATAGTAGAGCTCTTACAAGTGTGTGTTCTCAAAATTAAGCTCCTGACTTAGACAAGAGTATGGGTTTTATGAAGGAGGGAGGAGCAGGACACAGTGGGGAGGGAGAGGAGTTTGGAGCAGGAGGACGGAGAACAAATAGGAAAGAAAGGCAGAGTCTGGACAGTTCCCAGCATTTAGTGGGCCCGCATGCATGGAAGCACTGAGGTGGTGGAGATGGTGGGGGGAGGCAGGAGGGAAGGGGCGCTGGGGCTGCCGGGTCCTGGTGAAAGAGAAGCGGCCCCGTGGTGTCCGTCCAGAGCTGTCTCCACTCTGTGCCACTGGCTGCCTGCTCGCTCTTCAGGGTCACCACCATTTCATGTTTTCCCAGTACAGTGACTGACACGCACACTTCCCTGTCTTTATGCCTGAAATTTAAGGATGATTTCTGAAAGGAAAGACCGCTGAGGCAGGGAGAGGACTCTGGGGAGAAGCATGAAAGGGCGTGATGCACTCAGGGAACTGCGTGTGGTTCCATTTGGCTGGTGGACCTTTGGGGAGTTCTGCAGTAGGAGCATAAAGAGCCTCAGGGACATTGACAAGGGTTTGGACTTGACCTTAGCTGCAGTGGAGAGCTTCTGACACATCTTAATCTAGGAAGTAATGTGATTAGGTTTGTGTCTCAGGAGGTTTACTCTACCAGCAGGTGGAGAATAGTGGAGCAGGCCCGGAGTCCTGGTGGGCCGTTGCCATGTGGGGCTTATGGGAGTGAGTGTGGTAGGGCCAGGGAGATAGAAGTATACATGTGAGAGAGGCTTTGGAGACAGAAGCAACAGGTTTTGAAGTTCAGCTTCTCAGGGGAGTGGCAGAGAAGAGTGATGTCTATATTTTGGCTTGACTGTTGGGTGAATGGTGGTGCCAGCCACTTGGAGAATTTTGGGGAAAAAAGCACATTTCTGGAAAAGAAGGGTAGATTCAGGATTGGACAAGTAGGCTTTGATGTGCTTATAGAAAACCTGGCTGCAGCTGCCCAGCAAGTGGTTGAAACATGCCCCCTGTGGTTGAAGTCAGCTCTGGATGAGGATGCTCTGGGAGAATTAGAGGAGGCTGGGGACAGAACACGGGCGAGCATTGGCGTTCGAGAGGCAGAGAAGCGGTCTGGGATGACTGAGGAAGGAAACCGGAAGTTAGTGTGCTCACAGAAACCAAGAGAAGGGAGAGTTTCAGGAAGAAAGGAGTAGATGAGAGTATCTGCTACTGCTGAGAGGTTCAGGAGAGCAGGAATGGAGACGACCCATGGGTTTATTCCATTGGCGGTCGTCAGTGAGCAGTCCTCCCATCAGGGTGGGGTGGGCAACTGGGCGGCAGTGAGGTGTCGGGAGGATGGCGGGGGTGGCAGGAAGAGGAAATGAGCACGCATCACTTATGGGAGATGAAGTTGGCTCTTGAGAAAAAAGACAGAGCAAGCAGCTCGTCAGGGCTGTGTCTTTTGGGTTTTATTTTCCCAAAGTGGCAAAGACTTCATGATGAGGGGGAAAGTGTTAATGAAAGGGAAAAGGCGAGAAATCTGGAGAAAAGGGGAATAGAGTCAGGGCTCGCTTGGAGTTGGGAAGGGACCCAGTGCACAGGTTAGCCTTCAGAGAAGGAACGGCTCCCAGCTGTGGATCCGTGTGCAGAGGGGACTGCTCTCTGGCCCAGTTGGGTAATGATTATCTGCATAATCAAATACTGTCATTAAGAAGGAGTATGAACCATAAATAGATACTTAATCTTCTCAAAGTTACAACATAATAGATCTGAGAGGGAGTAACAGCATTTGGCAAGGCATGGAAGTGATAACTGTTGCAGATTTCCATCTGTAGAATTTTAAACAGCTTTGCTTCTGTCACTTCTTTCTGAGTAGATGATGGTTATATTCCTGAGAAATTGCATTATAAAAGTTATTTTAGTAGAAAAGTGACTATAGACAGTTTTCAGTCCCTCATTTAAAAGTTATTATACCCTTCGGAATAAGGTGTTTTTATATAAAATCTGTAAAAATCCAGACGGGAGTTCCCTGGTGGGCTAGTGGTTAGGATTTGGGGCTTTCACTGCCTTGGCCTGGACTCAATCCCTAGTTGGAGAACTGAGGTTGCACAAGCCATACAGCATGGCCAAAAAAAAAAAAAAAATCCAGAAAATTACCTGAAGAGATATATAAACTATGTACTATTTTATTTTTTAAAAAAAGTGTCCAGACATCACAAGCTTTCTCAGCATTTGATTACATCTAGTTTTTGCTGAAGAGAAGTAGCTGCCTTCTCTGGATACTGCAGACTCTGTCATTAACACATTACCATCTATCATTATCAAAAACAAAATACAGAGCTGCCCAGAGCACTGCTATTGGAAACCCAGTAGTTTTTAATTGCAGTACATTTTATTTTTTAATTTTCTAAATTCAGTTTTTAAAATTTTTATTTACTTATTTTTGACTGCACTGAGTCTTCACTGCTGCACATGGGCTTTGTATAGTTACGGCAGGCAGGCACAGTTGCGCTGTGCAGGCTTCTCACAGCAGTGGCTCCTCTCGCTGCCCAGTGCAGACTCCGGGGCAGGTGGGCTCGGTAGTTGCAGTTCCTGGATTCTCGGGCACAGACCCAGTAGTTGGCTCATGGGCTTAGTTACTCCGTGGCATGTGGGATCTTCCCAGGCCAGGGATCAAACCGTGTGCCCTGCATTGGCAAGCGGATTCTTATCCACTCTAATACCAGGGAAGTCGTGCAGTGCGTTTTAAATTCCCCACTCCACTAGCTGCTGTCATAACTAGGATAGTATAAGTAATTGAAATCATGTATGCCAGTTATTTGCACTTTTTATTAAATTCTCACCATGAAAACTTACACTGTAAGATCAACCCCTGTATTTAATTAATAATCTTTAAATCATGGAACAGCTTAGTATTTTGCTCTGAGAAATCATTTTGACATGGTGGAGGACCTAATTCTTAAGTTTTTCCTGAATTACAGAATTTATCAGTAACCTGGAAAAATAGTTACTAATGTTCACTGACTTGTAAGTCTTCTTAAATAAATTATTTAGAAACCTTTCCCTCTGGGATCTTCCTTTTGGTAGAATCTTACCTTCTTAATATTCTCTAAGATGAAGTTTTAAATTTTCTATGCATGTGGAGTAGGTCACCCATTAAGCATTAAGTCTTTCTTTACCCATTTTCTCCATCACCCCTGCTCATTTTAATATAATGAATATTAATGGTTTTTAAAAAATAGCTTCATTGAGATATGATTCACGTATCATACTATTTACCCATTTAAGGGGTACATATCTCCAGCCATCACCACAGTAAATTTTGGAACATTTTCACTAATGGATTTTTATAAATATTTCAGCTAAAGAAAATTATACAAATAGAACCCAACAGAGAACTCTTAAAGTATTTTTCTAGTACAGAAATTCCTCTTCTGACCAACTTGTCACAGCTACTTGCCAGAGTAGTAGTGAATTCTGTTTTGCCCATGAGCTGGTGAAATAAGCAGTTGCTTGAATGGTGGCCCTTCGGACTTAAGGAAAAGCGACAACCTGTTGGCACACAGAGGGGCTTCCATACTTGATGAGACAGGATCATACTTCCTATAGTCAAATTGTGACATCTGGGCATGTTGAAAATTCTTTCACAGGATATTGTGGTTGTTGAGAGATTACTGTTCCTCCAGATTTAGCTGCATTTAAACCTTTAAGCCCTTGGTACCTGGATTCACTTTACAGGCAAATCACTGTTTCTGTTTCTCAGCTGTTATTCAGCATTCTGAAATTTTTTCTCCTTTTCTTTTCTTCCCAGTAGAGTCTTGAGAATCAGGTGAACTTCTGTGTCTTGCATGTCCCTGTGCATCACCTAGTACGACACAGGGAGCTGACACTTTGGTTTTGGGGTAAATTCACATGAACCTCCCTCTGTTGAGTTTAGGCATCATAGGCGCGTGCTGGTGGAGTGGCTGAGAGACCCGTCGCAGGAGCTTGAGTTCACTGCGGACATTCTTGCTCAGGACGCCAAGAATTACCACGCCTGGCAACACCGACAGTGGGCTATTCAGGTACCGCCTTTCTTGTTACAGTGCTAGTCACAGTTTTATGTTTTTAAGTATACTTAAACTGAAACACATATAGATCCTTACACACAATAATGATTAAGATGGTTAACAACTATTAAGATACTTAATTAAACCTGACATCTTTCATGTTGGGTAACTTTCATGATTTTCACACAATAATGATTAAGATGATTAACAACTATTAAGATACTTAATTAAACCTGACACCTTTCATGTTGGTTAACTTTCAGATCATGAAAATAATGTTAATGTTAATTTTATTCACATTAAAGAATACTAATAGTGACTTTTCAATAGTTTTTGATTGAGTTTACATCACAGTATATTTGCTAGTAACTTGATGTTTCCACTGTTTTTCCATCTATTTTCCATGAAGTGATGGGACCAGATGCCATGATCTTTGTTTTCTGAATGTTGAGCTTCAAGCCAACCTTTTCACTCTCCTCTTTCACTTTCATCAAGAGGCTTTTGAGTTCCTCTTCACTTTCTGCCATAAGGGTGGTGTCATCTGCATATCTGAGGTTATTGATATTTCTCCCAGCAATCTTGATTCCAGCTTGTGCTTCTTCCAGCCCAGCGTTCCTCATGATGTACTCTGCATTTGAGTTTGAGTGAACTCCGGGAGTTGGTGATGGACAGGGAGGCCTGGCGTGCTGTGATTCATGGGGTCATGGAGAGTTGGACACGACTGAGCGACTGAACTGAACTGAATAGAAAAAGTAGTTGTAAATTTTTGATCAGTTCAGTTCAGTTGCTCAGTCATGTCCGACTGCAGCATGCCAGGCTTCTCTGTCGTCCCCTTCTCCTCCTGCCTTGAGTCTTTCCTGGCAGTAAAGTTTTAATACAGCTGTGTTATTTTCGTTAACAAGGACATTTTATGTATTAAGGTATTGCATACATAAATAAACCTTGTAATCTGATTTTACAGTAACTATTGAGTATTTTATTTCTGCCTACTTGTTAAAATTTTATGCTAAATCCTGAATAGAAGAAAATAGTTACAACTCCCACTCTGGGCATTTTTATTTGTTCCATCAAACAATTGTAGTGTTGTATCTTGTGAATTTTTTCCAGTGATTGCTGCTTTCTGCACTATTCATTATACCAAGAGTATTTCACCAAAAATTTTCAAGTTGTCTTTGTTGGTTCTCTTCTCTCCGTAATTTTTAAAATTAAAACAGCTTTGTAACATAAAAATTTGTATCTAAATCCAATTGTGTATATTTATCTACATGTATTTTAATATAATTTTACCATATATGTGCAGTCTTGAATACTTCCTTTTACTTAATATATGTAATAATATCAAATCACATAAAATTAATATACAGGAGTATAGGTAATCATTGTCTTATTACTGAGTTTGGCTTTTTCTTCTACTTTTTCACCTTAAAGAATACATAAGGACTTCCTTCGTGGTCCAGTGGCTACGACTCCACCCTCCCAATGCAGGGGGTCTGGATTCAGTCTCTGGTTAGGGAAGTAGACCCCAGGTGTCACAGCCAAAGTTCCCGTGTGCCCCAGCTAACAGCCAGGCAGCTGAAACAGGAAGCAAACCAAAAAGCAGTACATGAGCACTTAGTTAGATACACTTTTTTTCCCTTTGGATTTAATCTTTAGAATAGTTCTAAAAAAAGTTGGGTCAAGTAGTTAAAACATCCTTCTTGGTATCTAGATTGTTTTCCACAAGATGGTGCTGAATTACAGCCACTTTGGCTGCTAACTCCAACACCCTGATTTTTCATTCCTCATGACCCTTCCCATCTTTGTTTGTGGCTGCGCCACGAAGCGTGCAGGATCTTAGTTCCCAGACCAGGGATCAAACCTGTGCCCCCTGCAGTGGAAGGCAGAGTCTTAACCCCTGGACCAGCAGAGAAGTTCCCCATACCCCTGTCTTTGATGACTTTTCCTTCCCCTCCATCTCCTTGACCTGCAGCGTCACTACCCTCCAAATACATAATGAGTTCGTGTCTTCAGTTCTATCTGCTTAACTTTGTTAAAGTTTTATTTCTGTTTTTAAAAAAATATTTTTAATTATTTATGGCTGCACTGGGTCTTTGTTGCTGCATATGGGGTTTCTCTGGTTGCAGTGAGCAGGGGCTAGTCTTCCTCGTGTGCAGGTTTTTTGTTGCGGAGCACAGGCTCCAGGCTCAGGGGCTTCAGTAGTTGCAGCACACAGGCTCAGCAGTGGCGGCTTGCGGGCTTTAGAGCACAGACTAATAAGTTGCTCCGCGGCATGTGGAATCTTCCCAGACCAGGGATCGAACCCGTGTCCCCTGCATTGACAGGTGGATTCCTATCCACTTTGCTAACAGGGTAGTCCTTATTTATTTCTTTTCATTGTTTATAAATGATAGGACATTCCTAATTGAATGTTTTATTTTTTTATGTTCTTTTAGGAATTTAAACTTTGGGATAACGAGCTGCAGTATGTAGACCAACTTCTCAAAGAGGATGTGAGAAATAACTCTGTCTGGAACCAAAGATACTTTGTAATTTCTAACACTACGGGCTACAATGATCGTGCCATATTGGAGAGAGAAGTCCAGTTAGTAATCTTCACTTATTCACTCCTTAAAGAATATGTGTGTGCCTGCATGTCTCACGCATCAGGATACAACATAGATGAAGACTGCGCCAGTCCTACCCTCATGGAACGAATAGGGCAGAATAGTTAGATGAAACCTATATACTGTGTATAGGAAACCTTTACTTTTAGTGTCTTAAGTTTCTTGAAATATTGTTGGTACTGTAGATTGAGAAGAAATCATATTTCACAGTGTCTGAGAAGCTTTTTTTAAAACTGTCTCATTAAACTTGAGATAACAGTCCTTGATGTTACGTTACTCTAGTGCAGGGTTTGGGGCCCAGTGTGCCTATATTGTCCTGTGCATTGTATGGTGTGTGGCCGCATTCTCTGCCTTGATGCCCTGGATCTCAGTAGTAAACCCCATCCTAAGCCCCAATCACCCCCAGTTGAAAAATGCTCTAGCAATCAAAATCCTGTCAAGATCTCCAAAGTTCTGAATTGACATGAATTTCTATATTCTATCCATAACCCTGTTTTCTGGCTTTGTCTGCTTTATCTCATTATGTCTTTATCTCTTTGTCTGTCTTTATCTCATTGTTTGAAATTTGAAAATGTTTTTCTAGCCTGATGAGATCATAGTCATATTTTAACGTGAAATCTGTTTGAGCAGCTCCTAGGAACAGCTGATTTTATGGTACATCTGCCTCTCCCTTGCCCTTACTCTGCTTGAAATAGGGCAGGTGGGTCTAATTTTACCTGTTCTAATAAGCAGCTGGGTCTGGTGATTTAAGTTAACACACACACACACACACACACACTCACTCTACAATCCAGTGTCCTACGTTAATTCTCTTCTTCAGATTTCTTTATAATTTTCATAATGATGAATGAGTTTATTACTTTCTGTGAAAAAAATGCTATTAAAACCGCACTGCAGCAAAACGAAGATTACTAAACTTTAGTCAGTGACTTACTCATTTGAGCAAGTATGTAATGAAGCAGAGTTCTGTAACTCCCTTGGAATTTTGTGTAATTGGATTTAAATTAATAATCTTGTTAAGGGGAAGAGAAAATTAGGGAGTGGCCATTTGGAATGGGAATCACATCATAGTTTACTAGTAATCTTGTTTTGGAATTGACTATATAATCTTCTTGTTTATTTTTTATTATAGCCGTCAAGATTATTTAGTTCTCCTTTCTCAGTGAGTAGTGATTTTTCTGGCATAAGTAGATCTTAGACAAGATTTTTTCCCCAAGATTGCTTTAGCGAAAATTCTAGTCTCCTCATTTTTCTGACATTTCCTTCATGGGGAGAGCCCAAGTGAAAGGAAATCTCGCACATTAACTTCCTTTCCATTTGTAAATTAAGCCTTCTTATTACTAGTAAATAAGCATTGACCACTGCAGCCTCAGGGAGTCTCTAATTTAGATAAAAACCCAGGGAGGTCCCAGGTCCACCAGGAGAGTTAAGTGGAAGCATACAGCCGCTTTGTGCAGCGGTATGGAAACTGTTGCTCATTATTGTCACTGCTCTTTTAAAGCGATACACGTTTATTTGTGACCTTTTCCTTACAGGTACACTCTGGAAATGATCAGACTAGTCCCACATAATGAAAGTGCGTGGAATTATTTGAAAGGGTAAGAGGTGGTTTTTGCTTTTATTTTTTAACCTCCTAATATGACAGATCATAGAATGTGTTCCGTAATCAGAATCCAGAAGGATACTAAACAGCTCTCCAGTTTTCTGGATCTCAGAAGGTAAGTGTTAACAGTGTTGTGACAGCGCCCAGAACAGTGCCCTCCACCCTTTTCTTCACCTCTCAAGCACATGCCAGCACAGTTTTTAGAGTAGTCCGTGAGTAAACTTTCAACTGTATTGGTGAATCCTGTAGTCTTTGTGTCACAGAACGGAATACACACACCGGTTTCTGTTCAGCTCAGGATCACGGGAACATGAGATGCATCATTTATAAGCAGATTGCACAGATGCATACCTGCTCTTCCTATTGCTATTTCTGGAGACCTCCTGCAGCACATCGCACTCCTTAAATCAGCACGCTCGCTCTTGCCTGGCCACGGACTCACCAGGCCCTCTGTTGAACTCAAAGGTCTCCAAGGGAACTAGGCCCAAAGAACACAGAGTATGGAGCTCAGTCACATTTGGACGTCTGTCAGAGGCCGGGCTCCGGAATGTCTGGAGAGCTAAAGGGATGATTAACCATCTCAAGAAACAGAAACATTTCTCCTGTCTTATTTTCCTCACTTTTCAATTTTAAGATGGTTTTGTTTTGTTTTTTCCTTTAATTTTGTGTGTTACAGTTTGAGTTATAAATGATTATCTTTAAACTTCATTATTTTTTTTAGCTAATTTTACTCTGCTCTTAATTATCCATCATAAAGCTCAGATTTAATTTAAAAATTTCATTTTAGAGCCCTGCTAATACTTTTAATGACCTGTATGAGGAAAGGACCTAAAAATGAGTGGATATATGTGTATGTATAACTGATTTACTTTGCTGTATAGCAGAAATACAACACTGTAAATCAACTATATTCCAATAAATAATTTAAAAAATTTTCATTTCATTTCAACCTCACTGAAAATAGTTTTCTTGCTTATATTACAGGGCTCATTTTCTCTTAATCTTTCTACTGTTCTTGTTCTTTCTTCTCAAAATTGAGAATAGTTTTATTTATTTTTTAGGATTTTGCAGGATCGTGGTCTTTCCAAATATCCCAATCTGTTAAATCAATTACTTGACTTACAACCAAGTCACAGCTCTCCCTACCTAATTGCCTTTCTCGTGGATATCTATGAAGACATGCTAGAAAACCAATGTGACAACAAGGAGGACGTTCTTAATAAAGCGTTAGAGGTAAGCTGGCAGGACGAGGCACTTTTCTTCTGGAATCTCAGCGCCCCAGTATGCGTGCCCTTTTCAAAATACAGTTACTCAGAACTCCGTGCAGGGCTCTTCTGCTGCTCAGGGCTACACCCACATCACTGGTGCCCGTGGTCTGTGGTCCACTTCATTTGATCGTGACCTGAATCAAGCTGTATCAGCCCAGAATCCCTGTTTGCCCTAGGGGCTGCATTCACTTCCTTTAATGAATTTTTGTTTTTCATTTTTAGTTATGTGAAATCTTAGCTAAAGAAAAGGACACTATAAGAAAGGAATATTGGAGATATATTGGAAGATCCCTTCAAAGCAAACACAGCACAGAAAGTGACCCACCTACAAACGTACAGCAATAATACCATCTCGACGAACTTGATGGGATGCTTTTATTTTTTTAAGAGACTCTAATGAAGGAGTTAAAAACTAGAGCGATCATTCCCTTTGCCTGTGGTGTGAAACATACAATGCACAGGTACTGCTTTTTAACATGAACTACATGTGATGCTCCTTGGGTGCTGCTGCTATTCAGACTAGTTCCAAGTAACTTGATTTTTTTTTTTAAGCAGAGAATTTGGGGGAGGGAGAGGAAACAGAAAGTCCCATAAAGGAACTTTTGTAGTCTTATCAACATTTACTCTAACCCCTTAGCATCAACTCCTCCCTAAATGGTTTGTGTGTCAGGATTTGCAGCGTTAATGTTTGCAAGTATGTAAAGGGTATAAGTAACTTACCTTCCGGTTCAGAAAGCAGGGAATGCCGTTGTTAGAGCTGCTCTGCCACACTGACAGCATTGTGCTCTCACTGTAACCAACTAATGCCAAAAGAATGGTTTTGTAATAAAATTACAGATGTATCCTAAAACAATGCCTTAGTAGTTTGATTTTTTAAATAGCACTTAACTGTATACAAGGAACATTGTCTCAGCTTAGAAAAGCAGAGAATACGTTGCTATAAAACTGAAGAAACCAGAAACATGACTGTGTTAAATGTAATTAAAATGGGAAATGGTCAGTTCTCAACTGCAACTAACAAAATTCACTCAAGGTGGTTTAAACTCATAGGGTTTATTGAGTTATATAGATAGCTCACAGAATAATCACTGGGTCTTCCAGAAATACATCCCAACACACCCCTGCAGAGCTGGACCGTCACACTGCTGTTACCTGGGCTGGGATCCAGAACTGCAGGGTGAGGGTGCCAGCTCCATGTCCACCTCTGCCACACTCCACATCAACTCACCTGCTTCCCTTCCGACGGATGCAGCTCCAGAGTAAAGGCTCCCTTTAGGGCATCTGATTGGAAAGAACCTAAAGGGCATCCAACACCCATAACTGCAAAGGAATCTGGGGAATGCAGTTACAGCTTTCCAGCCTCCACAGTTTAGGAGACATGCTAGAAAGGAGCTGAGAGTTGAACAAGCTAGTTCTCTGTAGCTGCACATAATTAAATCTCACCTCACCAATAAAGAATATTTGATCAGTGTTGAAAGCACCAAACTAAAACGAAAGAAATTATACAGTGTAGAACAGGGAATTCCTTGGTGGTCGAGTGGTTAGGACTTGGTGCTTTCACTCAGCGGGGCCTGAGTTCAGTCCTTGGTTAGGGAACTAAGATCCTACAAGCCGCAAGGCATGACCAAAAGAACAAACCAAAAAGAACAGTCATTTAAGAATTCAGAAGATAAATATAATTTTTTTTTTAATAAACTTTTTTTATTTCTGGCCAAGGGTCAGTTTGTGTGCTGTCAGTTCCCCAACCAAGGATTACACCTGGCCACAGAAGGGAAAGTACCAAGTCCTAACCACTGGACTGCCAGGGAAATGCCAATAACAGTATTTTAATTATTGCTGGAGAAAATAATGCTCTGTGGGTATTATTGTCAGTTTTTGTTTTTAGACTCCGAAAGCCCCTGATTATATATTTGAAATTTTCTTAAAGCATCATCCCTATATAGACAGTTTCAAAGGTGTCGTCGTTCTTCAGTCACTAAGTCGTGTCCGGCTCTTTGCAACCCCATAGACTGTAGCCAGCAAGGCTCCTCTGTCCATGGGATTTCCCAGGCAAGAATGCTGGTCAAAGGTGTCATAAGGAATAAAAATTGTATAGAAAAGTCCTCAGAAATTACCTCATCAGTGTCCCCAGATGGATTGGATTCAGGGTTGCTGACTCAACAGCCTCATAAGAGACTTTAATAAAAAGCATAATGGCAGTTCACTTACTTTGAGAAATGTAACAGGCAGACCAAGCAGTTCCATCAGCCTAGCCACTTGGCATTTTCTGCCTGATGTTTAACTAGATGGCAATTCATTTATCAAAAGGTTGCTTAGTGAATAGAGAGTCAAGTGAGGAGACTCCATGGTTTAAATGTACAGTGACTTATTTTGATAATCCTCACGAGGGCCATCTCATGGGCAGCTGGATACAGAGACCTGGGGGTGCATTTTTTTCACTGGACTAAACGTGTTAGAGGGGGCTGCTAGCTCAGAATTCGTTGTTCAGTAATACTTTCACTGTGTTGCCATCTGCACTGCTGGCGCCTTCACTCACATCAAGGCAGTGGCCCTGAGTCATCACTGTATTCTTCACTGCCTGCACTCATTGAATGATGGACTTGCTGCTGCTGCTAAGTCGCTTCAGTCATGTCTGACTCTGTGCGACCCCATAGATGGCAGCCCACCAGTCTCACCCATCCCTGGGATTCTCCCGGCAAGAACACTGGAGTGGGTTGCCATTTCCATCTCCAATGTGTGAAAGTGAAAAGTGAAGTCACTCAGTCGTGCCTGACTCTTAGTGACCCCATGGACTGCAGCCTACCAGGCTCCTCCGTCCATGGGATTTTCTAGGCAAGAGTACTGGACTGGCTTGCCATTGCCTTCTCCGACGATGGACTTGATGCATCGGTAATTAGATATTTTATTCACAATATTCCTGTCTTCTCAGTATTTTCTGTGACTGAATGGAAGCATGCCTAAGGCATATTTTTTGGTTGTCTTGAAGAAAAACATATGTTGTGGCCCCAAACAGGCCACTCTTCTTGGAACGCCATTTGTACTTGAACCGTTTGCTGCCAATCATGAAATTTGTGCTTTCAAGGGGAAATTGTAATCTACCACAGTGAGCCTGACAGCTTCCCAGTACCTACAGGCCCTTCTGATGAAATCAAAGTGATATTAATGAATCAATTCATTGTTGAGTCAAGAACGAATAGTTAAACATGTCAACAATTGGTGGGTCCACATCGCTTGACAGACCCAACATTTTCCAACAACCCATCTGTGATACTGTGCATGCGTACACAATCCATTCACATTACAAGCTGTAACAGCACAGAAGGTACGTTGATAAGGTTGCAGATTTCCACACTGCAACTAACCTTTGAGAAGCTACCACTTGTCAAATTTTGGAATATTATCAAAGATACATACAGCTTCATAAAAGACTGAAAACACTGCCTTTCCGACTCTGTATGCGTGAATTTTCTTCATGTACTTTAACCCAAAACATCACATGGCACCAGATTGAATATAGCACCAGATAGGAGCAACCCACTCCAGTGTTCTTGCCTGGAGAATCCCAGGGACGGCGGAGCCTGGTGGGCTGCCGTCTATGGGGTTGCACAGAGTCGGACACGACTGAAGCGACTTGGCAGCAGCAGCAGCAGGAGAATCTGGATATCTTCTATTAAGTCAGATGAAAGATATTTACAAAAGTGTAAAGCAACGCCATTTTCCTGGTTGGTTGGCTGGTTTTTTGGAAAACACAAGTTTTATAAAACGTTATTTTTGTCAGTGTATGATGGGTTTATTGCTTTATTAATGAGTGAATAGTTCAACTTCAAATATGGTAAACACAACTGCCTTGGACACACATAAAGGAAATCTAGAGCTAGAAAAGAGAGTAAGATGCTCCTATATCTGACCTCAGGGACCCCAACTTTTGAGAGAGACCAAGCGTGCGTGTGTGCTCAGTTGCTTGGTTGTGTCTGACTCTTTGTGACCCCATGGACTGTAGTGCACCAGGCTCCTGTGTCTATGGAATTTTTCAGGCAAGAATACTGGAGTGGGTTGCCACTTCCTTCTCCAGAGTATCTTCCCAACTCAGGGATCAAACCTACATCTCCAGCATTGGCAGGTGAATTCATTACCACTGAGCCACCTGGGAAGCCCATATTACATATAGTTACATTGAAAACCCCATCAGATAATTTTATACTTTTTGCATTCAACCACCAAGCATATTTTGAATCACTCAGTAAGAGTAGTCAATTACATTTACCCAAAGACATACCAGTTTTGTTGCTTTCAGTCCCAATGTTCCTAGTTTCCTTCCGGTATAATTTCTCTTTTGTCTGAAGAAGTTTCTTTCAGCAATTCTTTCAGATTAGTTCCAATGGTTGCAAATTCTCTTTAGTTTTCCTTCAGTTGAGAATGTATTTATTTCATCTCATTCCTGAAGGATATTTTTCCAGGGTACGGAATTCTGCGTTTACAAGTCTTTCAGCACTTCAGAAATGTCATGCCACCTTGTGTCTTTAGAATGGTTGTTCACATACATGTCCTTTGCCTGCTTGCAAAATCTTTAGTTTGTATTAGTAATTTCACTTTGATGTGTCTGGAAATGGAGATCTTTGGGTTCATTCTGTTTGCTCAGCTTCTTGACTCCGTAGATTTGTGTTTTTAACCAAATTTAGGATATTTTAAGCCATTGTTCCTTCACATAATATCTTCTGTGGGACTCTGATGGCAAGAATATATCTATTTATTTCTATATATCTGTCTTCAGGTCCACTGACATTTTTCTCTGTCATCTGCATTCTGCTATTGAACCTATCCGGTGAGTTTGTTTTGATTATTTTCAGTTATAGACATGGGCATTTGTAAGGGTTGCAGCTTATTAATTATTGTGAAGTAATGGAGAGTTATCTGAAATCCACTGCAAAGTGGTAACTCCGGATGTGGGTAAGTGTGGCTCCTAACGAACTGAGCACACTGGGAGATGCTGAGGTGTGTGCGCGTGTGTGTTCTGTGCATTCCTGTGCACGGCTCAGCGGGGTGCAGTTTTTTGCATTCACCTAGGGTTTTTCCAGGATGAAGCCACACTTTAACCAATGTGCACGCCCAGCATGGGCATCCTCGGAGGCCTGTAAAGTCCAGAGCGCTGGGCTCCAGCCCTGGGTCTGGGATGCAGGCCAGAACTGGCACTTCTAAAAAGTTCCCTGGAGGCGTGAAGTTTTGGCACCAGGTTAGAGGTCCACCCTTTGGAAGCCGGGCCTTTCGCTGGGCGGGTCTAGGCGTACCGGTCCTCACTGTTCCCGCCCCGAACTCGCATCACCAGCCCGCAGCCGCATCACCACGCCCTTGAGAGCAGCGGCCGGCCCGGTGCGCGGGGGCCGGTTCCGGGTGCGCTCCGACTGCTGCTTTGCGTTCCGGCCTCCGGCTTTTCCGCGTGCGTAGCGGGAGACGCAGCCCGCGGGAAAGCGTGGCGCCGGTCCTTCCGGGCGCGCTTCCGGCCGCGCAGGCGCAGGAGCCCGCGTGCCTGGCCGGGGGCGGGGGCCGCAGGCAGTGGCGGCGGAGCCGGGGCCGGGGACCGGAGGTAGGGAGGCCGAGGCGCCGCGCCAGCCCGCGTGCAGCCGGCGAGCGGCGGGGGGCTGCGGGCGAGAACGGGGGCGGCTGGCCCGCGCACTGCCCGGCGCCCGAGCCGGACAGGAGCCGACGGACACCCCGCCGGGACGGACGCCTCCGGGGGTGGTCGCGCCGCTCTGCCCGCCTCCGGGTGCGGCTCTGGGCCCGGTGCAGTCGTCTGCTGCCCCCGCTTTTAAAAAGCAGGACTGAGCCGTGTTCTTTGGTGGTCTCGTCTTCTCCACCCCTGACCTCCGCTTTAGAACCTTAAGGCTAAGCAGGCATCCGGAATATTTAAAATAATTATATTAATGTACCTGTGCTCTGTTGGCAAAGTGGGGTACAGTCGAAGTTGTATTGTGGGGCATGAATTCGTTTCTTCTCTGGTTGTAAAAGATGTTCTGTAGATGGCGGAAACCAATTTTGTTTCAGTGCTTTTCTTTCTCTTCAAGCTTCTCCTTCCCCCTGCCGTCTCTGTCTTTTTAAAAAATTAAGCTGTGAGTGTATAGCTGTAGTTTCCACTTTCCTGTTACCAGTTTTTTCTTATTATTGTCAGAAATCCAGTGTGTCTTAAGCAGTGCCTAAGCAGTAGCTTTCAGTATCAGTTTACTTTTTACTGGGCAAGAACATTTACGTCAGCCATACAACCTTGTCCCTTAACTCTGGGTAGCCTACTCCAGAAATACGCCTTTAAAACAAACAATAAAATCAGGTGATGGGGTGAGTTAAAGACTTATTTAATAAGTGGATGGACAGTCTCAGGGTCTCAGCATGGATCCCCTAATCCTTGCAGTGACTTCAGTTCAGTTCAGTTCAGTCGCTCAGTCGTGTCCGACTCTCCGCTACCCCATGAATCACAGCACGCCAGGCCTCCCTGTCCATCACCAACTCCCGGAGTTCACTCAAACTCATGTCCACAGAGTCGGTGATGCCATCCAGCCATCTCATTCTCCGTCGTCCCCTTCTCCTCCCGCCCCCAACCTTACCTAGCTGTATTCAATTCAGTCCATTGCCTGAGGTTGTAGGATTTAGAGGAAGAATGTTAATTTAAGGCCAGAAAACTTGACTTCTCTGTGTACAGTTGGAAGAATGTTAATTTAAGGCCAGAAAGCTTGACTTCTCTGTGTACAGTTTTAGTCTGCTGCTGCTGCTGCTGCTAAGTCGCTTCAGTCGTGTCCGACTCTTTGCGACCATAGACTGCAACCCACCAGGCTCCACCATCCCTGGGATTCTCCAGGGAACATTGAAGTGGGTTGCCATTTCCTTCTCCAGTTTTAGTCTAACCTTGGGTAATTCACTCTGCCTCAGTTTTTCTTATCTGTGACATGGGAATAATAGTTATATCTAGCTCACAGAATCAGTGTCAGACTGACACTGTAAATGGTTGCTGAACTTCTGGATGCGTGTCTTTCTGAGATGGGATTCAGAAGTGCGTGAGGGGACTTCGGGATCGTTGAAAGGCTGTTGAGGCGCACGGCTGTCAAGCGGACAAGAAATGTGTTAAAGGGATAATGATGAGAGTCCAGTGCATATTCGAAGATGTGAACGTGTCCTGAGGTTGGCAGCCTTGAGTGGCAGGGAAGAAAGCGATGTCCCTCCAAAACAAAGTAAGCTTCAGGCCTTGTAAGATCTGACTCTACCCCTGGAGGTGCAGGGTAGGATTGGTGGGAGGTGAGGGGCTGCTCCACTCCTGGGAGCGGGTGGTGAGTGAGAGCGACAGGGCGCTGGCACCTGAAGAGAAGGAGCGCAGACTTGGGAGGAGTGACGAAGAAGGGGGAGGCAGCGCCCGAGCCTGTGACGATGGGGCGTAAGGGATCCAGCGCCTGCTGCCCGCCAGCCGCGTGGACGCCTGGGTACACGCAGCAGGCAGGGGGTCCTCGGGGATCTCACAGTCAAGGAGGAAGGAAGCGGCATCCCGCAAGGGGGCCTACAGGGGTGCGGGGAGCCGGGGGCGGGAGTATGGGGTCAGGGCTGGGTCTTGAGAGGGGCACGGAGGCTGATCTTTTGCGGGGTGGGTATCAAGAGCCTGGACTTTATCCTGAGGGCAGAGAAAGTGAAAGTATTAGTTGCTCACTCATGTCAGACCCTTTGCAGCCCGCTGGACTCTCGGCCGCCACCCTCCTTTGTTCATGGAATTCTCCAGGCAAGCGTATTGAAGTGGGTTGCCATTCCCTTCTCCAGGGGATCATCCTGACCCCGGTCTCCTGCATTGCAGGCAGGTTCTTTACTGTCTGAGCCACCAGGGAAACCCCTGAGGGCAGAGCGGGGCTGTCAAATGTTTTTAAAGCCAAGAGTGACAAGATTTGTGCTTCATGAAGACCCTGTGTATATGAGGGAGGATGTCTTCTGCACGGGCACAGGAGGTGTGTGCACACCCTGCTTTGCCGGCGGTGGTGTAGTCTAAGCGTGAACCAGCGCTCCATGTATGCGCCTGGGTGAAACCTCAGAAACGTCAGGTTGGGCTTTTAAAAGAGGCAGGTTCACAAGGGTGTGGTCTTGGCGCTCCGTGCGTTCCGCATCCCTGATAGAGGGACACTGTGTCATTTCAGAGGAGGGACTTGAGCCCCCACAGACGTTGGTGTTCACGGGAGTCCTGGAAGCAGGCCCCTGCGGTTACAAGGACAACACCACTTGTGTAAAGCTTGGAAACATTCGTGCGTTATGTGTTGTTACTTAGGGGTACACATTCGTGTGGTGAAAATAAAAAGCACGCATGGAAACTCTGAACCTTTAGCAGGTGCCCGAGTCACCTTTGTGAACACAGATGTCTAGACTGCACTTCGGAGTTTCTGATTCAGAAAGTCCAGGGTGAGGAGTCAACAACTTGGCGTTTCTCAGAAGTTCTAGATGCTCCTGCTGCAGGTGCAGGGACCACAGTTTAAGAACCGCTGACCCACCCACTTGAGGATGGGGGTTACTTCTTGGGAGGGAGCAGAACAGGATTGCAAGGGGTACGTGTCTTCAGCCCCCTTGGCATTACCTCTTTAGGAAGGGGAGCGCGGCGTTGCCTGACCGAGCTGGGTCGCTGCTCACGGTCTGTGTTTTCACTTTTTTGTGCGTGCACCGTTTCAGGAGAGAAAAGAGATCCTGTTTGCTCCAGGGAATGGGTTGGAAAAGAGAAAGCAGTGATAGAGCCCGTGGGAGAGCGTCGCAGAAGCGCAGGTAGGTGCTTAGACCGGGGTTGGGGAGCGAGGGAAGGGGAGAGCGAGCAGATTTGGGAGCTTTCGGGGGGAGAAGCGGCTGTCGATGGTGACTGGTTGGTCGTGCTTAGGAGAGGGAGACATCAAATTCCCCGGTTGCGTGCCCCTCACAGTGGGGACCCCTGCGTGGCAGGCATCCTGGCGACAGGAGGGTGCGGCATTCAGGTGCGGACGTCCCAGACCTTGAGGGGTCCCTGGCTGAGTGATGCTTTAGGAGAAAGAGCCAGGTCACAGCAGCGGCTGGAAACCACCGGCGTGTACGCGGCCGCCTGAGCCGTGTGCGTGGATGAGATCATGTGGAAGGCGTGGGATGGAAGAGGGGCCCGCGACATCACCCGAGGGACGCCATCCCCGAGGAGGGCCGGCCAGCCGCTCCTCCCACCACCCATTCTCGGGGGGCCTGTGAGCTAAGGATCCCTTTCGTGTTTTTAAAGACTGGGGAAAGAAATCAAAGGAACAGTGTTTTGTGCCGTGAGGTTCGAATGTCAGTGTCTGTGAGCAGAGTTTTGCTGGAGCAGAGCCACACTCGCCCACTGGTGTAGGCGGGCCCGGCTGCTTGTGTCGGCCGGATGGAGGGACCCTGACCGTCCCCCACTCGCTCTGCACAGCCGCTCCACACCCTGCACGTCCCACTGCTGTGGTCCCTCGATTACCACTCTGGCCCCTAAAGCTGAACTGTTACTGTCTGGCCCTTTATGGGAAAAGTTCTTCTGGCCTCTGACCTCAGGTCTGAGTCGAGACAATTTTGGTCACTTTAAATGCCGCAGAGGAGAGACGGCACAAGTTTTGCCTGTTTCTTGTAGGTCAGCTTCTAAGAATCAGATGTTGGGGAAGACGCTCTGGAGACTGTGAGGCCGGAGTGGTGAACGTCGTCGTCGCATCCACCGGAGTTCTAGGAGACTCCTGGAGGGAGGGCGCGGGAGAGAAGAATGCAGGCCCGGAATCTCGAGGGCGGTGAGCAGACAACAGACAACAACAGCGCTGCTGGCAGGACCCGGGCCGTGGGTGAGCACCCTACTGCATCCCAGAGCGGAGGGGGTTGAGTGAGCCTGGAGCAGAGCCGGGTTTCCCTGAGCTCCTCACGGTGACACCAGAGGTGATGGAAGCCCCGCGTTCTCTTCTGATCAGGGCAAAGTACACTGACCCGTGGAAGAGTCCTCCCTTCTCCCATCCACCTCCTAACCCGGCCTGACCCCACTTAGCTTCGGAGGGGAGACACGGTCTGGTGTGTCCAGGGTGGTGTGGCTGAGACGAGTCACTGCAGTCTGACAGTCCCTGCTCAGCAGAAGCGCTGTCACTGCTGACAGCTGCAGCCTGGTCAGTGGGAGATTACAGCTGGCACTTCTGAGATTGCGAGCACTGAGAAGAGAGGATTAGAGGGGGAGGGTTGACTTTGGGAAGGATTTTCTTATCTTTTCATGTTAAGATTTTATATATATATATATATATATACACCTAAAAATACACACATCTTCCTTCATTCTCTGTTGACAAACACCATTCATTTCACGTCTTGACTGTCGTGAATAATGATGCTGTGGACACAGGAGTGCGTGTATCTTTTCAAATTAGTAAGGTTTGTTTTCTTTTTATTTTGGCTATGCACCCAGGAGTGAGATTGCTGGATCATATGATGGTTCTAATTTTAGTGTTTTGAGGCACTTTCACAGGGTTTTCCGTAGCAGCGGCACCAATTTACGTTCCCACCAAGTGTCGAGTGTCCCTGTTTCTTCACATCCTCACCAACATTTGTTGCCTCTGGTCTTTTTTGGTGATAGCCATTCTGACAGGTGTGAGGTGATAACCTCAAATTTATAGTATGTGAATTACATCTCAGCCTAGGTTTTTTGAATTATAGGTGATTTACACTATTTTGTTAGTTTCAAGCATACAACATAGTGACTCATTATTTTTAAAGCTTATGTTCCACTTAAAAGTTACTACAAAATAATGGCTGTATTCCCTGTGCTCAATTCTGGATCAGAGACAGAAGTGGCTTCTCCAGGCAGAGTGACTTAGCTGCTCCAGACGAGAGCTGAGGCGTCAAGCTCCCCGACAGGTCCTGGAGCTGCAGACTCTCTGCTTGTCTGTGCTTGCAGAGAACAGTTTTCAGTGAGAAGGCAGGTGTCATTCAGAGCGGGTGGCCGGGCACTTGGCAGTGCCCGCAGCAGGGCACATACAGGCTGCCTAAGACATGTGGGAGGAGTGGGTTCCAGGAGGTAGTGATGGGGGTCAGGGGGGCGGCCGGGGACGGAGGGGGCCTGGGCTCCCGGCCCCCTGCACCGCCCCGGAGATCCGGAGCCTGGGAGACCCCTGGCCGGGAGGGCTTGGGGAAGGGGACTGCTCGGACTGTGACCGTTTGTGTGCAGTCACAAGTCTTATTCACCGGACCTCCTCTTTGGTACTTAGAGGCAGAGCGCTTTCAAACCAGCGCGTGGGGCCAGCTGGAGCCCTGACCGACCCGGGAGTCTGGCCAGAAACCTGAGCGGGAAGGAAGGCCCTCCAGGCAGGTAAGGCTTTGCATTGCCGTGTCCTCAGCCCCCGAGACCCAGGGTCCATCAGGTACTGTGTCTCGCGTGCCCTGTGCTGCGGCTAAGCCCGTGCCCTCTGTTCTGACTGCCCCCTGTGGGTGGCACCCAGCGTCCACTCCGGGTTCCTGGAGGGTCCCGCACCCAACATCCAGGTTCCTCCCTGCTCCCAGGCCCCCGCCTCACCCCCGTCAGGCCACTCATCAGTGCTGTGTTCTCATCAGTGCTCATCCTGGATTCTGGCCCAGGCCTCCCACCCAGCCTCTCCCACCACCCGCCCCACCACCAACCCCCCAGGGCACCCTTGCCAGTGCCAGCCGGCAAAGAGAACAGGTCCGGACCGCAACTATGTAGAAGCCTGAGAACAGAATTAAGGAGTAAAGAATGGGGTCGAGAGGACTGAATGCTCATGAGGCAAATCAGCGACTTTATTGAAAAGGGCCAGGGTTTTTATACAAAGTGAGACAGGGAACAGGGTACATAAAAACACCAAGTCATTCACCAGGTTAGTTACTGCATCTGTAGAAGATTACCAAAGGCTTGTTTGCTTTCTAAGACAAGCTTGGCATTTAGACTAATGCTCACGAGATAAGAAAAACTAGTCCACAGGCTATAAAGATTAGGGAGTACATTCTTAATCTATTTTAAGAGATAAGGAAAACATACCTACATAAATCTGGGGGAATAAACAAGAAACGGAGCAAAGGATTATTTGCTCTGTTTTTCTCAAGGAAGAACAAATAAGGCCTGGTAAATGCTCCCAGAGGGTGGGAGCATTACAATTAAAGGTTACATTAGTCACCCGAGTACACATAGAAATCGGGGTAATACCCACATGCTTCAACAAATGTTTGCCAAAATCTTTTCCCCCAAAACGGGGTTGATGTTCTTGTTGTTCCCAGCAAATGTCCACTTGTCTCAGTAACTGTCCTTTCTCCGGGGTCATCCAAAAGTACTCATCCCAGATCTGATAATAATCTCCAAAAAATCGACTCGTACGAGTCTTATTTTTGTTGGTATTAGAATAAGTGCAGTATGCATCTTCAACAGCCTTATAACTTGCATTAACGTTGAACTGTAGCGAGGAACTCGTTGTTACACTCAGGAAGGGCAGAGACATTTAGAGTGTTGAGACTTCTGTGAGTTTGCTTATACTGGGTTAAAAAGTCACAGACTGCAGGAAAATGCATTTGCTGTATAGGGGATACCCACCAAGGAAACCCATCGACTACAGACAAAGGCATAGCAGTACAAACCCAGCAGGCGGAGCTGTTGAGGATAGAGAAACGTGTGGTTGGGTTGTATCAACTGCAATACGCCTTGCTTGCTCTACAAATTCATGTAATTGTTGATTCGTCGGCAGGTCGTTCCTTTCTCCTATTTGTAGCCTCCTCGTCTGAGCCGTCAGGTGTCTTCTCCGCCTGGCGTACCAACCTCTCCGGGAGCCAGCGCGGCGCTTCGGCATCCTGTGGAAAAATACAAACATGCCCCCGTCCCCATATTAAAACAGGATCAGGGCCATGCCATTGGTTAGTAATGGGGTCTTTCCATTTTACCAGGGGTTTGTTGTAGGTCATGGGCGTCCAAAATCGTTGCGCTGCGGTTTTTCCTTTTGAATCTAAATTTAAAAAATTAAGGATAAAAAGGGCACGATGCAAATAATTATAAGGTGTCAGGGGGTACAATTCCCCCTTTTTTAATTTTAAAAGTTGATGTTTTAGAGTCTGATGGGCACGTTCCACTATGCCTTGTCCTTGAGGATTGTAGGGAATACCTGTTTTTAAAGAAATGGACAAACGAGAACAAAAATTAAGAAACGTTTGCGAAGCATAGCCAGGTCCACTGTCTGTTTTTATGACTTTAGGAGTGCCCGTGACAGAAAAAGCCCAAGGCAGTGTGCGGTACAGTGTCGAGCAGCTTCTCCAGTCTGTAAGGAAGCAAAAATGTAACCAGAAAAAGTATCAACAGTAACATGTACATGTTTTAATTTTCCAAACGATAGGACATGCGTAACATCCATTTGCCAGAGGTGATTAGGCAGAAGTCCCCAGGGGTTAACGCCGTAGTGAGGGACAGAAAGAAACTGAGGACAGACAGGACAGCGTTTAGCGATTTGTCTGGCTGCCTCTCAGGGGATTTTAAATTGTAACCTGAGGGTATGACTGTTTTGATGATGAAGCCATGAGATTGTTCCGCCTTTTGTGTTTGGGAAAGAAAGATATGAGTAGCAGAATCAGCCAGTTCATTTCCTGACGTCAGGGGTCCAGGCAAGCCAGAATGAGCTCTGATGTGGCCAAAAAAACATTTGTAAGTCCTATGCTGTAAAAGGATTTGAATATCTCGAAAGAGCTGTTGAATTACAGAATTAACAGTGTGTATGAATGGAACAGTTTCTACTTGATTAAGTGCCCGAACGACATAGTGACTGTCAGAAAAAACATTCAAAGGTTCAGAGTGAAATTGTTGCAAAACAGCAAATATGGCACAAAGTTCTACTTCTTGTGCAAAGTTCTACTTCTTGCGCAAAGTTCTACTTCTTGCGCAGAAGTACAGCCTGTAAACCAAGAGGTAATTTGTTCATTGACAACATATGCAGCTTTTCCATTTGAAGATCCATCAGTAAACACAGTTACAGCGTCTGCAAGAGGTTGATTAACAACGGTGGAGGGAAAAACAAACTCATGTTGGTTAGTGAAATGTAGCAGTTTGTTAGCTGGGAAATGATTTTCTAGGCGACCAGCACAATGAGCCAGGGCAGCATTCCAAGCATCACTAAACTGGAATAACCAGTTTTGTTGCTCTTTAGTGTAAGGCAGGCAGATAAAATGAGGGTCTCTACCAAGCAATGGTTAAGCCTTGCATATAAGATGGCCCAATATCAGCACAAATTCGAATGTAGTCGGCTATTTCCCCTTTTTTCCGGTAAGGCCTCAAAGCCGCTTGACAAGCAGAATTAGCATTTTCATAGGCCAATTGTCGAGTTATTGCCATACCGGCTTCTTCATCTCCTATGACTCGTGAGACTGATTCTAGCAGTCGAGCCACGAAATCCTGATAGGGTTCATCGGGGCCCTGCCTTTTTTTTTTTTTCCCCTGCCTTATTTTTGATAAATCTTCTGATTTATTATTAGATGTGGGCAGTCTTTTCCAGGCTGTTAACGCTGCTTCATTAATCTGGGGATATGCCTCAGGGGGGTAATTTAATTGTTGATTAGTGACCTTATATACCCCTTCTCCCATAAGCATTTCAAAGCTTATCTGTAACCCATTTCTTCTGTTTCTTTCTGCCAAAATCCCACATTGTTCTCCAAATTCTGAGTTCCATAAGAGATAATCTCCTCCTGTGAGACAGGCTCGAGATACTTGCTTCCAATCATTGGGCGGCAAGTATTGGCTATTTAAAGCTTCAGTGATGGACACTGTAAAAGGGGCAGTTGGCCCATACTGAGCACAGGCTTGTTTTAGTTCCTTTATCTGTTTAAATGGTAGAGGCTCATAATATCTCCTCTGTTGAGCGTCCTCAAGGACAGGGAATAAAATAGGAAAACCTTCTAACGTCTCTCCATGCTGTCTCGCCTGCTGAACGGCGAGCTGTAAAGGGGAGAGAGTCTGGGTAATAGGGGCCAGATTTTTGTTAGTGGGAACCAAAAAAGGAGCTTCTGGTTCCTTAATTAAACCCATTGATGGTGTATCTAATCCTGCTGTGACTGAAGGAGGCTGCAGGGGCGCAGGATCAGAGAGGAACGTAGGTTGGAGGGGGATAATTAAAACTGAGGGTATCAAGACGTTTAGTTATAGTGGTAAGCAGTTCCCTAACCTCTGAGAAAGGGGATGTATTTACGGTTTTTTCAGCTGCGAATACTTCCCATGGGTTTTTTTCAGAGTGATGGGCCGCAGCTTCTTCTAAATCTGCCTGATGGGCAGATTCTGACTCCGAGTTGGAGCCAGAAAGGGATGGAGCAAGAGGTTTTTTAGGTGTATCATTAATATGCTCCAAGGTGGGGGCAGTGGGCAAAGTTGCAGGCCTGTTGATAATGGCCTTTAATGTGGCCTCTAGTTTTTTACTCTCATGTTCAGGATCTAAGCAATCTCGAATTAAGGTCCACAGAGAGTAAGCGTCCAAAGGTACCTTATCAGCCCCATGTAAAGAATAATATTGCTGAATTTGTTCCCCCACCTTTCTCCAGGTCTCAATATTAACAGTACCATCTTCTGGGAACCAGGGGCAAACTTCTTCCACAAATGATAGAAACTTTTCTAACTTGTTTTTAGCAACAGTTATCCCTCTAACTTTTAGCATGGTTTTAAGCATAGCTACAAAAAGTTGTCTACTATTACCTTGACCCATAGTTTATACTCTCGACTGAAACCCTCTCCGCCCTTTACAAAAGCTTTTAACTTTACCTCTTTTGTCTACTGGGATCCCCTCGTACTCACCGTTCGGGCGGCTGCGACTACGTAGTCCAATCAAGTCCCCGTTTGGGTGCCACCTGCCGGTGCCAGCCGGCAAAGAGAACAGGTCCGGACCGCAACTACGTAGAAGCCTGAGAAAAGAATTAAGGAGTAAAGAATGAGGTCGAGAGGACTGAATGCTCGTGAGGCAAACCAGCGACTTTATTGAAAAGGGCCAGGGTTTTTATACAAAGTGAGACAGGGAACAGGGTACATAAAAATACCAAGTCATTTACCAGGTTAGTTATTGCATCTGTAGAAGATTACAAAGGCTTGTTTGCTTTCTAAGACAAGCTTGGCATTTAGACTAATGCTCACGAGATAAGAAAAACTAGTCCGCAGGCTATAAAGATTAGGGAGTACATTCTTAATCTATTTTAAGAGATAAGGAAAACATACCTACATAAATCTGGGGGAATAAACAAGAAACCGAGCAAAGGATTATTTGCTCTGTTTTTCTCAAGGAAGAACAAACAAGGCCTGGTAAACGTTTTATGACTCTCAAGGGGTGGCGGGACAGGGAACAGCACTTACAAGGCATTCCCAGGGCCAACATTTGGGGCCTTGTTCAGGCCGGCTCCCCGCACACCCTTTAACACCTTTGCTTCTTAAAAGCATCAGGGGGCTTCTGAGCACCTCCCAAGGAACATCCCAGCCGCGTGGCACCCCAGACAGCCCCAGCCCAGCTTCTGTCTCCCCTGCCGTCTCCGAAGCCACGGTTTGCTTTATCCTTAGCGTTGCTCGCTGCCTGGGGCTTGTCTTTACTCTGTGCAGTCGGCTGTTGGGGAGACAGAGACACAGCCGGGCAGGCCCAAGACGGCCTTCTGCTCGGACCTGCAGTAGAAAGTTGGGACTCTGGGAGAAGCCGGTATCGGGCATGCGGCCCGTGGCTGCTTCTGTCAAACCCTGATGCTCAAGGCAGCCCCGGGCACCTCCGTGCTTCCTGAGACAGGCCGGAATGTGACTGCACCTCATGTCTCCATCTGAGAGGCCGGCAGAGTGCAGCGCCATGGAGACGAGGCCCCCAGAGCGCAGGAAGGGGCCTGCGCCCAGGGAGCTGCCCCCAGCCGTGGGGCTGCTGCTGTCCATGGTGCTCATGAACATCCTCCTCTACCTCTGCCTCGACCGGCTCGTCACCGCCCCCCAGGGCCCTGCGGAGCACGCTGGCCGCTGCCCACCCGGCCACTTCAGCATGGGGCAGGCGACCACCTGCTCCCCGTGGCTGTCCTGCGAGCAGCTGAGGACGGAAGTGAGGCCGCTGAAGCGCGTCGGGGAGGGAGCCGTGAAGACGGTGAGTCCCCGCTTGCTGTCAGGGGCGGGCAGCCGGAGGGAGGGCGGCCGGTGTCAGCCCAGAAACCTCCCTGCGGGGACGTCATCCCAGTAGAGGGTGGCCCACCCCCTTGTAGGGTGTTTGGCGGTCAACAGGTGTCATTAGGAACCCCGTGTTACAGCATGAGAATGCTGTCCCAAGTAGAAAAGCAAAACGGAAAGCTGTTCCAGACACTTTCCATCTGCAGGGTTATATACGTAACAAACATACAAGTGATGGAGACTCGTGCAGTGCTGAAGGAGGATTTGGGGCAGGTTTTTCTGGTTCTTATTTTTCCAGCTGTATGGTGCTGTTTTTTAAACACTTATTTTACCTTGGAGTATAGACGATTAACAGCATTGTGATAGTTTCAGATGAACGCCAAAGGGACTCAGCTCTACATATACGTTTATCTGTTCTCCCCCAACTCCCCTCCCATCTAGGCTGCCACATACCACTGAGCAGAGTTCCCTGTGCTGTACAGTAGGTCCTTGTTAGTTATCCGTTTTATTTGTTATCTATGTCTCTTTTAAATTTTATTCATTGTATTTATTTTTTGGGGCTGCGCTGGGTCTTCATTGCTGGGCGTGGGCTTTCTCTCGTTCCGGTGAGTGGAGGCAGCTCTAGTTGGGGTGCACAGGCTTCTTGTGGTGGCTTCTCTTGTTGCAGAGCAGAGGTCTAGGCACGTGGGCTCCAGAGCACAGGCCCAGCAGTTGTGGTGCATGGGCTTAGTTGTCCTGAGGCATGTGGAATCTTCCCGGACCAGGGATCAAACCCATGTCCCCTGCACTGGCAGATGGATTCTTTACCACCGATCTGCCGGGAGAGCCCGGGGTTTGTGTTTTGATGCTGTTAAGCGTCATGCGAGCGAGCTGTTGGTAAATTTTGGAGACTAATCCCTCGTCAGTCACATCATTTGCGAATATTTTCTGCCAGTCTGTGGGTTGTCTTTTCCTTTTGTTTATTGTTTCCTTTGCCGTTCAAAAGTTTTTGAGTTTAAGTAGGTCCCATTTGTTTATTTCTGTTTTGTTTCTGTTATTCTAGGAGACAGATGGAAAAAGATTGCTGCGATTTATGTCAGCGTGCTGTTATATGATTAAGAGCATGTTTTACTTTAAAAGGAGAAACCAAAGGGGCCGATTCAGCTCTCATTAGAAGCCTCCAGAGCCCCGTCTCACAGGCTGTGTTTCAACAGCGGTTGTGCCTGTGTTAACTGAGACAGGATGACTCTAGAAGTCAGTTAAGGATGTGGCTTGTTCGTTAAAACAAAGGGCAACCAAAAGGCCGTTACCCTGAGATTTTGTTTCTTTGGGGCAGGGAAGAGAGTCAGGGGCTTGTCATTGCGGGGGTCAAGGTGTTCGTGGTTATCTGTGGACAAGGGTCCAGCAGGAACCCTGGGGACGAGCTGAGGCTGTGCCTGGCTGTCTGGGGACCAGGGGCAGGATGCAAGGAAGGAGTCAGAGGTGAGGGCTCCGGAAGGCTCCAAGCCTGGGGCCCGCTGCCTCTGCATGCGGTGTGGGGGGTGGGGATGCCAGCCTGAGTGGGGAGCGTGGGGACAGGCGGCTGCAGCCTGACCAGATCCGGTGAGGAATCAGTGGGTTCTGGATGTCCCTGCCAGGCGGAGGCCGCGGGCCGTCCCGTTAGATTGGCCGTGGGGTGTAAGGGAGAGGGTGACGGAGGCGCCTGGCTGGGGCAGCTGAGGGACAGGGTCAGCGGTGCCAGGGAAGTCCCGTGTGTGCGTGAGGTGGCCAGGCCACTGGGTGTAAAATCTGGCACTCGGGGTGGGGACAGGTGTAGATTTGGGTCGGTGCTGACAGCCGTGGGCCGTGAAGATGTCACCAGGGAGGGAGGTAGTAGAGAGAGGACCTGAAGCCAGGTGATTTCTGTCTCCTCTGAGGAGGGACCCTGTGGGCTCCCCACTTGTTAGTGTATTGTTGGGCTCACGCAGAACATTTTTGGCACTGGTTTTTACCCTGAAGGATGTCTTTGAGTAGCTTTGGTGATGGCAGGTTGTTTGGGGATAGGTGTGATTTTAGGGGATCTCGGCAGGCTCCCACTAGATTCAGCACTGCGCAGTGTAGTTTGTTTGCTAAGGTGAAGGGCACTCAAAGGCTGTTACTGAGGTTTTTTTCTTTGTCTGAAATTTGCCCTCGTGGCACAAGTATCCTGAGCGCAGTGTCAGCTCCACTGGGAGCCCCATCTGTCCTGCCCCCATTGGGACCTGTGCAGGGTCCAGCCCAGGGCGGCCTCCTGACCTTTCATCCACGCCGCTGGCCCCATGCCTCCCTCGTGGGCACCCTTCTCCCTGACAGCGTCCCTGTGCCTGCCTCACAGACCTCCAGTAATTTTCACAGCTGCTTCTTTTGTCCTTTAAAACTAAGGTACGTTCAGTTCAGTCATTCAGTCGTCCGACTCTTTGGGACCCCACGGACTGCAGCACGCCAGGCTTCCCTGTCCATCACCAACTCCCGGAGCGTGCTCAGACTCATGTGCATTGAGTCAGTGATGCCCTCCGGCTCCTAAGTGAGTCTGCAGAACAGCCTGCGCTTGGCTCTCTGCGTCCTCTGCACTGCATCCAGCACCTCAAGGCATCTGCTTCCTGGCTCACCAGCCGCCGAGGGTTCCAGGTTGACGTTCTCTGTGGCTTTGTTCCAGGTGTTTCTGTCCGAGTGGAAGGAACGCAAGGTGGCCCTGTCGCGGCTCACCAGGCCGGAGGTGAGAGATGACTTCCTGCACGGGCTGCGGATGCTGGAGGCGCTGCAGAGCGAGCACGTGGTCACGCTGCTGGGCTCCTGCGAGGAGGACGACACCATCCTCACCGAGTACCACCCGCTGGGCTCCCTGGGCAACCTGGAGGCGACGCTGAACCTCGCCAAGTACCGCAGCCTGAACACGTGGCAGCACAGGCTGCAGCTGGCCCTGGGCTACGTGGCCATCCTCGACTTCCTGCACCGCAGCCCCCTGGGCACGCTGGTCATGTGCGACTCCAGCGACCTGCCCAAGACCCTGTCCCAGTACCTGCTGACTGCCAACTTCAGCATCGTGCTCAACGACCTGGACGCCCTGCCCCTGGTGAACCACAGCTCCAGGGCCCTGGTGAAGTGTGGCCACCGGGAGCTCCGTGGGGACTTCGTGGCCCCAGAGCAGCTGTGGCCCTTCGGAGAGGACATGCCCTTCCAGGATGACCTCATGCCCGCGTATGACGAGAAGAGCGACATCTGGAAGATCCCCGACGTCTCCAGTTTCCTTTTGGGGCACGTGGAAGGGAGTGACATGGTCCGATTCCACTTGTTTGACATTCACAAGGCGTGTAAGAGCCAGGCGCCTGCAGAGAGACCCACCGCTCAGGCTGTCCTGGACACTTACCAGAAGGTTCTGAATCTACTCAGAGACACCACGACGTCTCAGACAAGAGAGATGCTGTGAAAGCCAGTGTGGTCGCTGAGGGATCGAGTCAGGGAACAGCTGGAAGAGTTGCATCAGTTTTGCCCTGATGGAAGGTGTTAGCGGTTCTGCCCCAGGTTCTTCCTCTCCTGACCGCCTGGCGGGAGTTGATAAGCAAGAGCACACGGGCTTGCCGTGAGCCTGGCTGCAAGCGAAGGTGGAGCGAAGCAGCGAGTCTGACCAGTATCTGAAGGAAGTAACAAAAATGGAGCTCCAAAGAGGTGTCCCTAACAGCTGAGTCTGTATGCTTGTGAGAGATGTGTGTGGAGAGGTTTTAAGTGGCAGTTCTCGCTTTGTCGGGTGAGTATCTGCAGTGTGCTTCACGGTACTGAGGAGCTGTCACTGTGTTTCAGGTGACTGCCCAGGGACACGCCTGTGTCATCCACGTCCCTGCGAGCTAGCATGCATGCTCTCTGAAACTTTGAGTGGATAAGGAGCATTGAAAATATCACGTATGACGGAAATCCCATCTGTGTGACTGCTGCCTCGGATGGTGCCTGTGAAATTCACCTTTACCTTCCAGCTGGATGTTTATTCTGTGCACAACATTAATTATCATGAACATTTTACACCAACAGTGTCTGTTGCTCGCTCATTACCGGAAGGCGTTGAAGACCTTCCACCTGAGTCGCATGATTGAATCCTTCAGAAAGCTTTCCTTGGTCCTTGTCATCCCTGTTTGCAGGGGAGGAAGGATTTGGTGCATATTCATCATTACCAATACGGGGGTTAAAGCTGGCATTGAGGGCAGAAAGGCTGTGCGCAGGCCTCGTGGTCACCGGAATTACAGAGAGCTGGGCCCGCCCCGCAGTCTTGGACTCAGTGTCTGCGTGGGGTCTCTGCATTTCTCACTGGTTCCCTGGTGATGCAGCCAGTGCTGCTGGTCTGGGAACCACATTTCGAGAACCAGTGTTCTTACCTATGCAGGCAGTAGACAGGGAGTGTGGTCAGTATTATCCATGGGAGCATGGTGATTGAGTCCTGGGAGTCCTGTGGTTGGTCAGAGAATACGCTTGCCCAGAGTATATCAACTCCTGCTCTTTGTGATAAACATACCACCAGAACCCACGAGGATGGCTGTAATCAAAAGGATGGATAGTATCAAATGCCAGCAAGGGTGCAGAGAATGGGAGCCTTCATACGTTGTTGGTAGGATTGTAAAATGGCCCAGCTGCTTTGGGAAGCAGTCTGACTGTCCTCAAAAGGTCAAAAATAGAGTTACCATGACCCAGCAGTTCCAGTTCCCAGTATTTACCAGTGAGAATTGAAAACATGTCCATGAAAGAACTTGGACACAAATATTCATAGCAGCATTATGATAGCCAAAGGATGAAGATGGCCATCTGCTGGTGAATAGATAATAGAAAATGCGGCCCCTCCGTACAAAGCGGTGATATTCAGCTGTGAAAGGAGTGTGGCTCTTAGTCATGCTCTAGCATGGATGAAGGTACCAAGTGAAAGAAGCCATCACAAAAGACCACATGCCGTATGGTTCCATTTGTAGGAAATGTCCAGAATTGACAAACCCACAGAAACAGAAAATAAATCAGTGGTTCCAGAGGGGCTGGCAGGGGCTCGGAGTTGAAGAATGGGGTGGGGGTGGGGTTGCTTTCTAATGGGTACAGGGTTTCTTCAGGGGAGATGAGAATTTCCAGAAATGGTGATGGTTGCACAACTCTGAATATACTAAATTACACTGAATTGTATAAAACGGGAACAGTTTTATGGTTTGTGAATGATAATAAAGCTGGGAAAAAAAACCCACCTCTGCCACTAGACTGTGTATCTCTTATGACCCTTTATACTTGACGAAGTAGTTATTATGTGGAGCTGCTGATCTGATGTTACCCTTTTCATGTTGTAATTCTGGATTGAGGGTTTTGGGGACTTTGCATTAGAACAAAACTTTAAGTTTCAAATGAATTTCTTTTTAAATACTGATGATAGAGCTAAAATGAACAGCATGGTATTTGGAAAGGACACAGTGCCAGGATCAGAAGACGTAAGTCCCAGCTCTGCCTCTGACTCAACATGTGGCCTCAGACAAACCAATTTCTAAGTGAGAGAGTGAGTGAGGCGTTTCCAGCTTCTGCTCTGAGTTCTCCATGATGCTTTATCGTGCCAGTGCCGGGCGCCAAGCTGGCCCTGGCCCTTCAGTTTCTGCAGGAGCAACAGAACTGTAGAATCGTAAGAGGAAAAGAAAGACCCAACTTTCTGTGTGTAAAAGAGACTCACTTCCATTTTAAGAGCACACGTAGGCTCAAAGTAAAGGGATGGAAAAGGATACTCCATGCACATGGAAGCCAGAGGAGAGCAGGGGTAGCTGTACCTACTAGACAAAACAGGCTTTAAGTCAGAAAGCGCAATGAGACAGAGTTCAGTATATGATGATAAAGGGGTCAACTCATCCAGAGGGTATAAAAATCATAAATCTGTATGTACCCCAAAATGCATATAGATCTGATGGGAGGAATAGACAACAATACAATAGTTATTGTAAAAATACCCCACTTGAACACCCCAATTTCAGCAGCGGACAGATTATCCAGACAAACTCAAGAAGGAAACCTTGAGTTTTTAACTGTATCTTGGACTAAATGGACCTAACAGACATACATAGGAAGTTTTACCGAACAGTAGCAGATTACACATTTTCCTCAAGCACACACGAAACTTTCCAGGACAGATTATGCTGTTAGGTCACAAAACAAGTATTAACAATTTTGAGAAGAATGAAATAACATCAAGCATCTCATCTCACTTTCTTACCACAGTGGTTTGAAACTACAATAGAAATCAGTAACAGAAGAGTGAAAACAGCAGAAACCAATGAAATAGAAAACAGACAATAAAGAAAATTCACAAATGAGTAGAAATTAAACAACACACACCTGAACAAACAATGAGTCACAGAAGAAATCAAAGGGAAAATTTTAAGTTCCTTGAGACAAAAATGAAAGCACGCTGTACCAAAACTCAGTTCTTGTTCAGTCAGGCAGTGGTGACTGACTCTTTGCGACCCCATGAACTGCAGCATGCCAGGCTTCCCTGTCCTTCACTGTCTCCCAGAGTTTGCTCAAACTCATGTCCATCGAGCTGGTGATGTCATCCAGCCATCTCATCCTCTGTCGTCCCCTTCTCCTGCCCCCAATCCCTCCCAGCATCAGGGTCTTTTCCAGTGAGTCGTCTCTTGGCATCAGGTGGCCAAAGTATTCGAGCTTCAGCATCAATCCTTCCAAAGAATATTCAGGGTTGATTTCCTTTAGGATGGACTGGTTTGATCTCCTTGCTGTCCATGGGACTCTCAAGAGTCTTCTCCAGCACTACAGTTCAAAAGCGTCAATTCTTCAGCATTCAGCCTCCTTTATGGTCCAGCTCTCACATTCATGTGTGACTACTGGAAAAACCACAGCTTTGACTATATGGACCTTTTGTCGGCAAGGTGATGTCTCTGCTTTTTAATATGCTATCTAGTTTTGTCATAGCTTTTCTTCCAGGGAACGAGCATCTTTTAATTTCATGGCTGTAGTCACCGTCCACAGTGATTTTGGAGCCCAAGAAAATAGTCTGTCACTTTTCCATTTCTTCCCCATCTATTTGCCATGAAGTAATGGGACCAGATGTCATGATTTTAGTTTTGAACACTGAGTTTTAAGTCAGCTTTTTCACTCTCCTCTTTCACCATTATCAAGAGGCTCTTTAGTTTCTCTTCACTTTCTGCCATTAGAGTTCTGTCATCTGCATATCTGAGGTTACTGATATTTCTCCTGGCAATCTTGATTCCAGCTTGTGATTCATCCAGCCTGGCATTTCTCATGATATACTCTGCATATAAGTTAAACAAGCAGGGTGACAATATACAGCCTTGATGTACTCCTTTCCCAATTTTGAATCAATCTGTTGTTCCATGTCTAGTTTTAACTGTTGCTTCTTGACCTGCATACAGGTTTCTCAGGAGGCAGGTAAGTTGAGTCTGATATTGTCATCTCTTTAAAACTTTTCCACAGTTTGTTGTGATCCACACAGTCAAAGGTTTTAGCATAGTCAATGAACCAGAGGTAGATGTTTTTCTGGAATTTTCTTGCTTTTTCTATGACCCAGTGGATGTTGGCAATTTGATCTCTGGTTCCTCTGCCTTTTCTAAATCTAGCTTGTACATCTGGAAGTTCTCGATTCATGTACTGTTGAAGCTGAGCTTGAAGGATTTTAAGCATTATCTTGCTAGCATGTGAAATGAGCACAGTTGTGTGGTAGCTTGATCATTCTTTGGCATTGGAATGAAAACTGACCTTTTCCAGTCCTGTGGCCCCTGCTGAGTTTCCAAATTTGCTGACCTATTGAGTGCAGCGCTTTAACAGCATCATCTTTTAGAATTTTAAATAGCTCAGTTGGAATTCTGTCACCTCTACTAGCTTTGTTTGTAGTAATGCTTCCTAAGGCCCACTTGACTTCACACTCCCAAGACGTCTGGCTCTAGGAGAGTGAATTTATCATCATGGTTATCTGGGTCATTAAGGCTTTTTTGGGGATCGTTCTGTGTATTCTTGCCACCTCTTCTTAATCTCCTCTGCTTCTGGTAGGTCGGTGTCATTCCAGGCCTTTGTCGTGCCCATCCTTGCGTGTAATATTCCCTTGATATCTCCCGTTTTCTTGAGGAGACCTCTAGTCTTCCCCACTCTTATTTCCCTCTGTCTCTTTGCACTGCTCGTTTAAGAAGGCCTCCTTACTGCTCCTTGCTGTTCTCTGCATTCAGGTGGGTCTATCTTTCCCTTTCTCCCTCTCGCGTCTACTCTCTCCTCAGCTATTTCTAAAGCCTCCTCAGACAATCGCTTTGCCTTCTTGAGTTTCTTCTTCTTTGGGATGGTTTTGGTCACTGCCTCCTGTACAGTGTTAAGAACCTCAGTCTAGAGTTCTTCAGACACTCTTGTCTACCAGATCCAGTCCCTTGAATCTATTCATCACTTCCACTGTATAATCATAAGGGATTTAATTTAGGCCATACCTGTACGACTTACTGGTTTTCCCTCTATGCCTGTGATTTGCAATAAGCTTGTGATCTGAGCCACAGTCAGATCTGCCGTCTTGTTTTTGCTGTTTGTATAGAGCTGCTCCATCTTCAGCTGAAAAAGAACATAATCAATCTGATTTCAGTGTCTGGTGATCTCCATGTGCAAGGTCATCTGTTAGGTTACTGGAAAAGGGTGTTGACTATAACCAGCATGTTCTCTTAACAAAACTGTTCGCCGTTGCCCTGCTTCATTTTGTCCTCCAAGGCCGAAGTTGCCTGTCACTCCAGGTATCTCTTCCTACTTTTGCATTCCAGTCCGCTATGATGAAAAGCACGTCTTTTTTTGGTGTTAGTTCTAGAAGGTGTTGCAGGTCTTCACAGAGTGGGTCAACTTAAGCTTTTTCAGCATCAGTGGTTGGGACATAGACTGTAATACTGAATGGTTTGCCTTGGAAATGAACAGAGATAATTCTGTCATTTTTGAGACTGCACCCAAATACTACATTTCAGACTCTTTTGTTGACTATGAGGGCTACTCCATTTCTTCTGAGGGATTCTTGCCCACTTAGTAGATATAAAGGTCATCTGAATTAAATTCGCCCATTCCTGTCCATTTTAGTTTATTGATTCCTAAGATGTCGATGTTCAATTTTGCCATCTCCTGCTTGGCCACATCCAATTTACCTTGATTCATGGACCTAACATTCCAGCTTCCTATGCAATATTGTTTATACCATCAGACTGAACTTTCACCACCAGACACATTCACAGCTAAACACCATTCCCACTTTGACCCAGCCACTTCATTCTTTCTTAAAATTATTAATAAGTGCGCTCCATTTTTCTCCAGCAGCATACTGGACACCTTCCAACCTGGGGGGCTCACCTTCCAGTGTCATATATTTTTGCCTTTTCATACTGTCCATAGGCTTCTCTGGGCAAGAATACAGGAGTGGGTTACCATTTCCTTCTCTAGTGTACCACATTTTGTCAGAACTCTTCAATATGACCCATCCATCTTCCCTGCACAGCATTGTTTATGGCTTCATTGAGTTATACAAGCGCCTTTGCCATGACAACGCTGCAATGTATGACGAGGAAGCTGTAAGATTAGGGGGCTGTTTATTATGTGTAAAGCCTTACAGAGAAGGTTTTTGCCCTTAGGACAAACTCTGGTTCATGGAGTTCACCTTCTAATGCCATGGAAGCAGATAAATACATAATGTCAGGTAGAGACAAGTAGGAAGAAGAAAACAAAGCAGAGCAGGATACAGAGACAAAGAATGTTATAGTTTTAGATAGGGCTGTTGGGGAAGGCCTCCTCGAAGAGGGTACCAAGTGAGCTGAGAACAGAATGAAATCAGGGACGGGCTGTGAGGTGTCTGGGGGAAGGATGTTCCAGGTAGAGGGACCAGCCATGCCCAGCCCTGAGACAGGAATTCCAGCTTCCCCAGGGCACAGGCGGAGAAGGCAATGGCAAGCCACTCCAGTACTCTTGCCTAGAAAATCCCATGGATGGAGGAGCCTGGTGGGCTGCAGTCCGTGGGGTCGCTGGGGGTCAGACACGACTGAGCGACTTCACTTTCACTTTTCACTTTCACACATTGGAGAAGGAAATGGCAACCCACTCCAGTGTTCTTGCCTGGAGAATCCCAGGGATGGGGGAGCCTGGTGGGCTTCCGTCTATGGGGTCACACAGAGTCGGACACGACTGAAGTGACTTAGCAGCAGCAGCAGCAGCAGGGCACAGGATTTTGCCAGAGCTGAGAAAGTCCTGGAAGGGGAAGCAGAGAAGGCACATCCACCCAGTGGGTACTGTGGCCCATTTGGTTGTGTGGGACCAGAGAGGCTCTTGGACTGCAAGTTGGCAAAGGTCTTGTTATGCCACTTAAGACACCAGCATCCACTGACTCCCCGGGATTTTGAGCCGTGGGGCAGGGCAGGGAGGAAAAAAGGTGTCACTCAACTTCCTGACCTTGCAGCATAGAGGCTTGTTTTCTCAGAGAAAAGCCATGTGACTGACCATGAGATGGTTCATGACCGTGACCTTCCTGAAAGTTATTCTCCACCCTAAAACAGCTTGCTATTGTCCTTGCTGCTGCTGCTGCTGCTGCTAAGTCACTTCAGTCGTGTCCGACTCTGTGTGACCCCATAGACGGAAGCCCACCAGGCTCCCCCGTCCCTGGGATTCTCCAGGCAAGAACACTGGAGTGGGTTGCCATTTCCTTCTCCAATGTGTGAAAGTGAAAAGTGAAAGTGAAGTCGCTCAGTCGTGTCCGACCCTTAGCGACCCCACGGACTGCAGCCCACCAGGCTCCTCCATCCATGGGATTTTCCCGGCAAGAGTACTGGAGTGGCTTTAAGAAGCCCTAAACTCAACTCTGTCGTCAGGCTCACCTCCTGTCTCCTCCTTCCCCCCCAGAATTCTGCTTCCATCATACTGAGTCTTCCAGTTCCTGCTCTGAGCCGTACTTTCTCCCTGCGTTAGGAATGACCTCCTTCCTTCCTGTGACTCACATCCCTCAGGACTCCGTTTAAATGTCAGTTTTCCTGGGAGCCTTCCCAGACTAGCTTAGGTGCTTCCATCAAATGCTGCCTTAGCATCTCATCCTTCTATGAACATAGCACTCATCACACTGTATTGTAGCTTTACAAAATTATCAAGTAATTCAATATACAAAAAAGTAAAAAAATAATAACAGAACTCATAAGCCTATCACTGTACCTAAGCAATAACTGCTGGCTGAAGCCCATTGAGAAGCTGGCCCCCAACACTGTGCCCCTCCCTGTTCCCAACCTCAGCTTAAATTCAGCGTTTAACTTACCATATGTATCTTCATACTTTTATTAGGCATGCACATAAGCTTAAACAGCACACATTATTTTGCTTGGCTTTACACTTTACGTGTTTATTACAGAGATATTTCTGCAGTTTGCATTTTCCCCTCAGACTTATTTTTGAGGTTCATCCGTGTGGATACAGATAGCTCTAGATAATTTCTACTGCTGTATCTACTTACATCACAATTTATCCATTTTCTTCTGTGGACATTAGATCGCTGACAGGTTTTTACAATTTCAAGCCACTCCGCCTCAAGCATGACCGGACCTGCCCCTCCTACATATGACAGTTATGGTAGTTTCCCCCAGTGCATAGCTGAGTGTAACCACGGGGTCCTCATGCCTGCACGCATGATGGACTGGAACCAGCCCTTGCAAGTGGGGGGCAGCACGCGGTGGCATTTAGGTCACAACTCTGCCTCTGGAGCAAACGCCTGCAAACGGGGGTTTTGGAGGCAAACGGGGTCTGGGACTCGGAACAGTGGACAGAGCGTTTTGCAGGGCGAAGAATTCAGCAGAACGTGGTTCAGAGAGTGCGGAGGGACCGCGGAGCACCGGCTCGGGGCTTGCAGTGCCCTCTCTTCCGGACGCGTCTCCCCGCCGATCCCGAGACAAAAAGCCCTGCAAAGCTGGAGGGCTCTGAACTCAGAGCTTCCCCACGCCCGGAAGGCCGGTCCCGCCGCCGGCGCTCCGCCGCCCTCGCCCCGCCCCCGCTCCGCCCTCGCCCCGCCCCCGGGTGACTCGCGCGGCGACTCGGCCGGCAGCCCGGGCCCCGCCCCGCCCCCGGCCCCGCCCCCGCCCCGCCCCGCCGCATTCGCTCAGCCCTCGCCCCGGCCCCGCGGTGGCTCGCGCGGCGACTCGGCCGGCAGCCCGGGCCCCGCCCCGCCCCCGGCATCGCCCCGCCCCCGGCCCCGCCCCGCCCCAGGCATCGCCCCGCCCCGCCGCGCTCACACCGCCCCCGCTCCGCCCTCGCCCCGCCCCCGCGGTGGCTCGCGCGGCGACTCGGCCCGCAGCCGGGCGATGACGGGCGCGCGGCCGCGCGCGGTGAAGCGGCGCGAGCCCCGGGAGCGCGGCGGCGGCGGCGGCGCGGGCGCGGCGGGCAGCATGGGCGGCGTGGGGAGCGCGGGCCGGGCGCTGGCCGCGCTGCTGCTGGCCGCGTCGGTGCTGAGCGCCGCGCTGCTGGCCCCCGGCGGCTCCTCCGCGCCAGGTGAGTGCGCCCTCTGACCCGGCCCGCGGGGCGGCGCGGGGCCCGCCCGGGAGGCGCGGCGCCCGGAACTCGCGCGTCGTTTCCGCCGCGCCGCCCGTGGCGGGGCCGGGGCTCGCGCGCAGAGGCCGCCCCGCCGCTCGGCGGGAGGACGCAGGCGGGGAAGCGGGGGGCCCGGGGCCGCGTGGAGAGCCTTCAGCCGGGGGGCCGGCGCGCCCATCCGTCTGCCGCCCGGCGGGGCTGCGGGGCCACGGGCTGGGTCACCGCGGCCGGGGGCGCAGCGGCAGCGCGGCGGTCAGACACCGGCCCGCCGGGCGGTTCCGTTTCCAGGGTGACGGGCCGGGCGCCGCCGCCACGGTCTGCAGGGGAGTCCGGGCCGGGTGTGCGGCCCGAGACCGGTCGGGTGGCGGGCGGTGCTGCAGTCCGGCCCAGAGGACCGGGCAACTGACCCTCGGCCCGCGAGCGTTTCCCCGGCTGTCCGGGTCTCCGAGCTCGCCAGGGAAAGGGGAGGGGGAGGCAAATTCCAGAGCGTCCCGCCGGGCCCCCCGGACGAGGACTCGGGGCCCTGGAGGATCTCAGTCCAGGCTCCTCCCAAGGGGGTGCTGGCCGGGGCTGGCGGCGTCGGGGGCCACCTGCCTCTCCCCGCCGCTCCCAGCCCCTCTGTATCCGAATACAGCGGGGTTTGAGGCCGGCGGGTGTGGTTCACCCTTCCACCCGCTCCGCAGCCAAGATGCTGCAGGGCGGAGACGGCATGGATTTTGGAGAAGCGACTTGGCGGATTCCGTTCGGTCCACGGTCCCCCCGCCCCAACTCAATCTCGTCCACTCCCCCTTTACGTTGTCACTGAGGAGCCGACCTCGCGCGTTATGTAACCTGCCCAGTGCCAACCTGTGAGGCAGGCTCCGCACAGCGCTTTGTTGTGCTCCAGCAGCCGTTGATGATGATCATTAGCGCAGGGAACCGGTGGTTTCCAAAGGGCCCTCGCCGCAACACCTTCACAGAGCAGTGCTGCCAGGCTTCCAGTGCCACCTGGAGCCCAGGTTTGGGCGGGCAGATTCCGACCATAGGAATAAAGAACTCCACCTTTTTATGAATTGAGGACTCATTTGAAAAGGAAAAAAATAGAATAAGTCTTTAAAAATATGCTCAGCACAGACACGTATGAGCTGAGAGGGAGAACCAGAAATTAACTATTTGGAAATGCAGTAAAAGCCTGATGTATGATCACTATTGAAAGGCGACTTTGTTTGCCTTACTTCCTCACCAAGACATTGTGGACAGGAAGAGGAGGAGGGAATTGTTCCTTGTGTGTCAAACTCCTTGAGGCTGCCCTGGGATTTCTACCATCAGCCGTTCGGAAGTTGGCAGCTTTTTCTAGAAACTGACGTTGGTTTCAATTTTGGTGTCATATTGGGTAGCTTAGGAATTTTTTCCTCTGCGTGTGTGTGTGTGTATGTTTGTGATTCAGATGCAGACTTAATTAAAAAATCGTTGATACATAGTTGCTTTACAGTGTGCTAATTTCTGCTGTACAGCAAAGTGATTCAGTTATATCTATATATACGTTCTTTTTCACATTCTTTTCCTTTGTGATTTATCACAGGATATTGAATATGATTCCCTGTATTGTACAGTAGACCTTGTTGCTTTATCCATTCTGTATATGATAGTCTGCAGAAGGCAATGGCACCCCACTCCGGTACTCTTGCCTGGAAAATCCCATGGATGGAGGAGCCTGGTAGTCTACAGTCCATGGGGTCGCTAAGAGTCAGACACGACTGAGTGACTTCACTTTCACTTTTCACTTTCATGCATTGGAGAGGGAAATGGCAACCCACTCCAGTGTTCTTGCCTGGGGAATCCCAGGGACTGCGGAACCTGGTGGGCTGCTGTCTGTGGGGTTGCACAGAGTCAGACATGACTTACGTGACTTAGCAGCAGCAGCAGCCAAACATTTGCATATGTTATCAATTTTAGCCTCTCCAACAATCCTCTGGAGCACACACTGCTGTAACCCCTAATTTCTTGATGAGGATGCTGAGGTGTGGTAGAGTTCAAGTTGGCTCAACTTGAAGTCCACACGTGTAGCCACCGTGTTGTACTCCTGGTCCAAACACTGCTCCCACTGGCTGCTTTTGAGAGGGCCACCAAGGAACAGACAGAGCTACTGGTAAATCTTTATTCAGCCTGGAGGAGAAAAAAGCTTCAGTAGGTTATTAAAAGATAACATACTATGTATTTTGTCTTCACAGGGAGCTAAATAAGGGTAAATTTGAATAAACTCTTAAAAAATGAGAGATTTATGTTGGCTGTAGTGAAGAATTTTCCAAATTAACCACAAGATATACTGCATAGTCTTGAGTTAAGTGTTCACATTACAAAAATAAGAGAGGTTAGATTATTACCTTTCTAGTTGTGTTATCAGATAGTTTCCCTTAACCCTCCCACACGGAGGTAGAAACGGAAATTGGTGCAGCCACTGGGGAGAACAGTATGGAGGTTCATTAAAAAGCTAAAAATATGACCCAGCAACCCGACTCCTTTGCATATACCCAGAGAAAACCATAATTTGAAAAGATGCACACACCCCAGTGTTTGCTGCTGCTGCTAAGTCACTTCAGTCGTGTCCGACTCTGTGTGACCCCATAGATGGAAGCCCACCAGGCTCCCCCGTCCCTGGGATTCTCCAGGCAAGAACACTGGAGTGGGTTGCCATTTCCTTCTCCAATGTGTGAAAGTGAAAAGTGAAAGTGAAGTCGCTCAGTCGTGTCCGACCCTTAGCGACCCCACGGACTGCAGCCTACCAGGCTCCTCCATCCATGGGATTTTCTAGGCAAGAGTACTAGAGTGGCTTGCCATTGCCAGTGTTTATTGCAGCACTATTCACAATAGCCAAGACATGGAAGCGACCTAAATGTCCATCGAGAGAGGGATGGACAAAGAAGATGTGGTACACACACACAATGGAATATTCCTCAGCCACAAAGAGAAGGGAATAATGCCATCTGCAGCCACAGAGCTGTAACTCGATGTTATCCTCTTAAGTGAAGGAAGTCAGAGAAAGATAAATATCATATATCACTGTATGCGGAATCTAAAAAGAATGATACAAATGAAGTTATTTACAAAACAGAAACAAACTTCAGAAACAGTTACCAAAGGGGAAAGATGGGGGGGTGTATAAATGAGGAGTTTGGGCTTAACATTACAAACTATATATACATAGATACAGGTATAAGAGATCACAGAGTCCTGTGTAGCTCAGGGAACTCTACTCATTTTTCTGTAATAACCTCTGTGGGAAAATCTGAAAAAGAATGGGTATATGTATAATGAAATCACTTTTCTATATGCCTGTTGTGCTACATACTAGCGCAACATTGTAAATCAACTATTCGCCAATATAAAAGTTTAATTACATTTTTTTTCTTTTTAATATTTTCATTTATTTCTTTGGCTTTGCTGGGTCTTAGTTGCAGCATGCAGGATCTTTAGTTGCGACATATGAACTCGTAGTGGCGGCATATGGGATCTTGTTCCCTAACCAGGGATCGGACCCAGGCCCCCTGCACTGGGGGTGTAGAATCATAGCCACTGGACCACCAGGGAAATCCCATCCTTTTTTTCCTTTTGCCTGGAAGCTAGAGGGTAATTTCTCTTTCATCTAACAGATACACGTGCCAATAACAGGTCACCTTGCTTTCCTAGCAAATGGGCAGAGTGCGGTGGAGACTGTGCATCGCCCTCATGGAACCCAAAGAGCATCTGGTGAAGTGATGCGCTCTCAGCCAGGGAGCTCTTCTGTCCTTCAGACTTACGCGCTCTCCTTCCCCGCCTCACATCTGCCATGGGAGCCACTGGTCCCGAACCCCAGACCAAAGTGTCCTCAGGCAGAGCTCCTCAGACTGTGAAGGGCGTGCAGATCCCCAGGAGATCCTGACTGGGGTCCTGCAGGTCTCGTGAGCTGCCCATCCCGGCTCAGAGCTGAGTGACGTGGACCAGGAAAGCTGGGGCTTGGGAGTCATACATATGGAGTTCCAGTGATTTCACGGAAAAACTCTGGCTATGGGTAGTGATGTAACCCTTGTGAGCCGTAATTTCTTCATCTGTAGGGTGGAGGAAATTCCCAGCTCTCGAGGTTGTCATAGTATCAAAGAGAAGGTGCGCGGAAACTGCCCAACCAGCGCTGCTCACACCTTAGCGGTTGCTGAACGTAGGGTGTGGTTGGTATTAACTGAACGCTCACTTGTTGCAGAGGCACACATGTGGAAGGGGGCTGGGTGCATGTGTGCATCCGTGTGGACGGGGCATGAGGGACAAGAAATCCCAGCATTTGAGAAGCATTCCTGGGAAGCCGCTGTTCACTCCAGTGCGATTTTCTGACACATCTTTCAAGTGCCTCATGTCTCTTTTTTTTCTATTTCTTACCAGACTTAGACAAAAAGAAGCTGGTGGAGCTGAAGATGGACCAGGCTTTGCTGCTCATCCATAACGAACTGCCCGGGACAAACTTGACCGTCTACTGGAATTTCGATCGCTGTTACCATGTAGGTTTCACGTGCGTGCTCACCGTTGCGTTTGTTCTGAGGCTAGTCTGATGTGACCTTTGTGCTGTCACGAAGCCCTTAGTTTGTTGTTGTTTTGTAATTTTATTCATCTGCCTGTGCCTCTGCTGGGTTTTCATTGCTTTGCACGGGCTTTCTCTGGCTGCGGTGCCCAGGCGCATTGCAGTGACTTCTCTTATTTCAGAGCACAGGCTCTCTGTCCGCGGGCTCAGTCGCTGCAGCTCCCAGGCTCTAGACACAGGGTTGGTAGTTGTACACAGGCTTAATTGCTCCATGACACGCGGGATCTTTCCAGACCAGAGATAGAACCTATGTCCCCTGCATTGGCAGGTGGATTCTTTACCACTGAGCCACCAGGGAAGTCCCCACACGTTAGCTTTACAGGCGAGGAAGGCTACATAAAGGCTCAGAAGGAATGCCATCATGGAGAACGCCTGGCAGTGCGCCACATCTGTTCATCTTCTCTTTTCCCTGCCCATTTTTTCCAGACCAGTGAGATGAGCAAATTGATAGACCTGCTTTTTGGATTTTTGGTTTAATGTGGCAAGCGCTCTTTCATGCCACGGTAAGAGCATAAGCCAAGTCTGGGCCACTTTCCCATTTCTGCCACCGTGCCCTTAGAAGCACTCTCCCGGGGCCTAGGGTGTGACAGGTTTTCAAGTTGTAGAGGAAAGATGCGCTGGGACTGGAGTCTCAGCAGGGTGTGCACAGTTCCCTTTGCAGTTGGTTCAGTTTGACCCCTTATGAAGCCTGAACTAATTGTCTTGTGTTTGACTTCTCTGCCTACTGCATAACCCTCTTGCTGGACCAGAGAAGGAAGGGGTGAGACTCGGGGCTTCTCCACGGAGGGTGGTGAGGGAGGCCCACGCTGAGGCCCCTCTGATGATAAAGGATTTTATATGAAGGTGTTACTCCTGTGCTAAACTTTATTGCTTTTTCAGGACAAGGCTATTCTTCCATGTAAAATGAAATAGTCAACTTCCAAATTGAGAGCTTCAGTGTACCACCTTCAGAGGAGGGATTTTCATGGATAGTGATCTGTTTAGTGTCGTTGTTTAGTTGCTAAGTCATGTCTGATTCTTTGCCACCCTATGGACTATAGCCCGCCAGGCTCCTCTGTCCATGAGATTTCCCAGGCAAAAACACTAGGGTGGGTTGCCATTTCCTTCTCTTGGGGATCTTCCCAACCCAGGGATCAAACCGACATCTCCTTCACTGCAAGTGGATTCTTTACCTCTGAGCCACTAGGGAATCCCCTGTTCAGTGTAAATAGCTTTTTTTAAAAAGGCAAATTTTTAAAAGAACACAGTATGGGTATCAGCTGGAAGATGATGGAGCAGTATGTGACACCTTCTGTCAAGTGACATGAAACAGAACATCTGTGATAGTAAGAAGGTAGGTCAAGACCAAGAAAAGGTTTATCACACAAGGAGGTCTATGTATTTAACAAAACAATCGTGTCTTGTCGAAAGAGACTAAATAAACACAGCAGGCAGAAGTGATACTACTTTCTGCAATTTCATGTCTCTGCACAACAAAAATATAATGGAAGAGAGAATACAGAGGTAAATATTTCATGGAAAATCTTTGACCTGGCCAAAGCAATTCTTATGAAAATTTGTTTCTAAATGTTTCAAACAATAAAGATGATGTTAATACAATTAATACAAGTCGCAGCTTCTGTTTAATGAGGGCCTGCTCTGTGTTATGCATGTTACAGCTCATATAATCCTCATGGCAATCCAGGATTCTCCAGGTGGTGATGCTGAGATTAAGGGCAGGAAAGGGACTTTCTCCTGGGTCCCCCAGCAGTCACGTGGCAATGCTGGGGTCCACATCCCTTGCTCTAGCTTCAGAGTCTGTCCTCTTTCCAGATTCTGCTTTATGCTTATCAGGAAGAAATGGGGAAACACAAAGCTAGTGAGTAAGGATCTCAGGGTTTTGGAAATCAGTGTCATCATCCAAACAACAAAAAAAGGAAGCGATAAAAACAGTAACTATGGAAACTGCAAAGTGAGAAAAAAATGGGAATAAGAATGAACCAAGTGATTTTTTTTTAATGAAAGTCACACATACTCTGTAATGGTCTATATGGAAAAAGAGTCTTTTTAAAAAAAGAGAGGGTATATATAACTGATTCACTTTGTAGTACAGCAGAAACTAACACAACAGTGTAAATCAACTATACTCCAATTAGAATTAAAAGTCACACAGTTGATAAATTACTGATATATTTAAAGAGCAATGGAAATTAATAAAATTAGAATTTATATGTCAACAGAGATTAAAATAATTATGGTTCAATGAACAGTTAAAACTGATCAATATAAAGTAAAAAAAATCAGTTCCTTTAAAAAATGTAGTATGAAGATTGATTCAAGAAGTTGAGGACATGCAGTTTCCCTGGTAATCCAATGGTAGAGACTCCGTGCTTCCAATGCAGGCGGCCTGGGTTCAGTCCCTGGTCTGGGACATTCCACATGCTATGCAGTGTGGCCAAAAAAAAAAGAAATTGAGGACATAAATAATCAGCAACTGATTAAGAAATCTGGAAAGTTATACTGAATTTCCCCACATAAAAATAGATAATTTTTCCCTTCATTTTCAAATAATAATTCTAAATCTATATAAACCCACCCTAAATATAACAGCTGTTAAAAAAATGATGGCTTGATACCTGATTGATTCTGCAGGGTGTTAATCTTAAAACCTAGCAAAGACATGAGAAGAAATGCAGGTCAATGTTTCTAATTAATGTGGATATAAAAGTCTTAAACTTGTATCAGGTAGAATAAGTTGGCATATTGAGAGATTTATGACGCCTTATATTTTCATCCTTGAGGAATCTATAAGAAGTCATATATATGGACAACAATCAAATTTTAATGCCAAGATTATAGTCTAAAATGGAGAGAGAAGCCATTGCACTCTGATGTGATGATTAAACATAGGAAAAATGGCAGTAGTTCACAAATTAGTTTATACTTTCAACACAATTGCTGTTACTACATCAATGGATACTTTATAGAAGCTGCATAAAAAGAATTCCAAATTATAGGAAAGAGTAAGTGGGCAAGTGAATCAGAGGATGCCCCAAAAGTGAACGGATGGTCTAGAGACTTGCTCTGCCCGATGAGGTGCCTCACAGAGCACAGTGGTGAGTGCAGCCAAAAAAAGAGAAACCAGGACCAACTCATTCCAAACTGAGTGTAAGAAGTAGACTCCAACTTTCGTAATGGTTTAACATATTACAGCGCAAACCATGGGAAAGGCATTTGGAATGATCAGATCCCATCTATTAAATACCCCAAGTAGATTCAGGTAAAAAAAAAAACAAACCTACAAATTAAAAAAAAAAATGCAGAATACATCCTTATGCTCATGAAGCAATAGAAGAAATAACGCACCAGAGCAGTGTGAATGTATACAGCTTTATAGACAACAGAATATAGCAGGATGAGAGCACTGGAGTGGGGAAGTATTGGAGAGAGTTAGAAGCTTAATGTTGCAGTGTGTGAGGACAGATTTCTAAGATTACGTTCCAGGGAACTAGGCGTCTAATGTGGTTCACACCATCGGGAACATAAAAGAGCCAAAGAAAACTGTAAGTATTTGATCTACTGATAGGGGCTTCCATGGGGCTCAGCGGTAAAGAATCTGCTTGACTATGCAGGAGATATGGATTCAATCTCTCGTTGAGAAGATTCCCTGGAGAAGGAAATGGCAACCCCCTCCAGTGTTCTTGCCTGGGAAATCCCATGGACAGAAGAGCCTCGTGGGCTACAGTCCATGGGGTCGCAAAGAACTGGACACGACTGAGACAACTAAACAACAACACATCTTCCGATAATGAAGAATGTAATCTTGATGCTGTGGCATTATAAACTCCTAGTGCCTGAACAAAAGGAAGAAGGATGTGAAGTCCTGGTCAGGCTCAGAAAAATAAATCTCTTATAGTTTTTTATTTTATGTGAATGTTGTTCGGCCACGTGTAACAAGAACCATTAAAATGATGATTTTTTTAATCCAGTAATCTCAGTTTTGGAAATTTATCTCAGTGAAAGAATTTAAAGGAGTAAGAATATCATGTGTAAATCTTTAAGGACAATATAATTTTTATAAATTATAAATATATATTATCAAAATATATCATATCATTAAATTATGTCTTTCAAAACTAGAATTTATATAAATGATATACAAAATAATAAAGAAAAGCTTTGAAAGCAGCCTAAGCATTCCTAACTATAGTATGTGATGGAATATGATGTATCAGTTAATGCAACCATTATAAATATGCAAGTTGGGTAGAATCATGTTTATTTGTTAAATTATAGGCAAAACCATAAAAGGCAATATTTAATGGACACTCTGTTTGTTAATGCTGTGAAGAATTGACCTATGAATAGAGGTTTGTATAGTTCCATAGCAACACCTACTTACATAGACAAATTTGACCTAAATTATTGAAATTTAAAAATTATTTACAAGCATGAAGAAGTTTTCTCAGGCCCTTCAGTTGGCTATCCAAACACCGCAGACTGCCAGACCCCTAACCCTGGCCTGTGCTTGGATCTCCAGTGCCTGCTCCAGGTTCTGGCCAACGTCTCCCAGCGCAGGAAGGCCGGGGAGCCGGGCATCGCAGCCGTGGCCGTGGGCACCCAGCATGGGTCCATCCTGCAGCTGAACTACACCGCGGAGGACAAGGAAGTCTGTAGGTTCGTACCTGCTTTGATGTGACCTACTGAAATCTGCGTTTCTCTCTGCTTTTCTTTTTTCCTGTTTGGATTCTAGCTCTTCCTTCTTTCAGAATATCTTTCTGTGTCTTCCCTGGTCTCCACCCAGAAACGCCTCTCACTCTGCCTGGATGGCGTCACCAGCATCCAACTCCTTATTTCCTAACCTAACAGTGTTTCTTCATTTTACCTAACCTCTGTAGGCTGGAGTACAAATTTGGAGAGTTTGGAAACTATTCTCTCTCGGTAAAGCACGTCCGTGACGGAGTCAATGAAATTACTTGTGACCTGGTCGTCAACAAGGAGCCAGTTGACAGTAACCTTCGTATGTACATGCTCTTGCTTGATTTTGAGAGTTTGCATTTTCAACCATTTCAGTTTTTGAGTATTGTTTGCAATATGTTGTGTAATTCAAACCCTGGATTACAGGTTGTCTATCTCATTATGGCATATTTATAGTGTATTTATTGTGCCTTTGGTATATACTAAGAAAATTATGTGATATATAAAAATATTTGATATATCCACATATTCTCATAGTTGTCATTGGTTTAATTTTGAAGCATAAATAAGTCAAAAAAAGTTAATGCAGTGGAAAGAAACTAGAAATTGGCTAACAATCTGGCAGTTGACTATCAAGTATCTTTCCTTGTTTTAGGATTTGGGATACAGTGTTTTCTGTATGTGTCTTTGACAGTTCAGACATCCTCTTGGATTCTGGAGGAGTTGTTCAGTCTCTAATAACTCCTCTGGAGGAAATGAGTCATTCCAGGTCCCCAGTAGATAGTATTAGAAGTCCCTGGGGCTGTTTCAAACAATAAGTACTGTTCGCAGTGATGCTGTTGAAGACTGGTTGGTTGTATCAGAAGAACATCAGTAAGAGGCAATGTGAAAGGGCCAATGTGGGAAGATTCAGTCATTAAAAGAATAATGAAGTAATTGGTGGAAACACACTGAACATAACAAAAACCAGTGAGTTCACTATGAAGCTAAACAGCACAAGGCCCCAGTCCCCAAACAGAAACAATATTTTGGTTGTCTTTGGGGGTGACAGGGACACCTGATGTTAACTGGTGCAATTAAGATAGTGGAAAAGCAGGATCATCTGTCGTACCTTTCCTGTTTTTGACTATTGTAGGATAACAAAGTAGTCCTAGGTGAAGAGGGTAAATTCTTTACAGAAGAATCCAGCTAAGAGTGTGGCAGAATATTTTGCAACACCCAGTGAAATCATCGCCTTAGGTAAAAACCATCCAATGAAAGGGGGACTTCATGGGAGGGGTCAGCCTCCACCCCCTGAACGAGGGCATCAGGTGCACGGTGGGAGGCAGGAGGTGCTGCCGATGGGACGCGTTGGTGAAGGCGCCGCACCTGCGGAGCATCCCTGCCGGGAAAGTGGGCCTTCTTGGCCAAGGCTAAACAGCTGACTTCCCATCTGCAGAACACTCGGAGGACACAGGAACAAGATCCATGACACCGGGTGGAAGCGCCCTGGCAGATCTAGTCCGAGAATGAGACGCCCTGATAGGAGACGGCCAACCCCGTGTAAATCAAGTCTGTGACTGTGGACGCACGCGCACGACTTAAGAAACGTAACAACACGTGCAAGCTGTGAGCCTTGCCTCGGTCCTGATTTGAACACATGGACTACAAAACGTGTCTTCAAGACAACTGGAAGAATTTGAATATGGAGTCAGTGTTAGCCAGGGAGTTATTAATTTTGTATCACATTGTGCCTATACAGCAGAAGGTCCATTTTTAAGAAACTTTTCATTTTAAAATAGCTTTAGACTCGTGGAAACATTACAAGATAGTGTTCCCATATGCCCTTCGCCCAGCTTCCGCTAAGCCCCTGAACTGGATAATCACAGTACCGTGACCCCTCGTACAGTTTCTGAAAGCAGGCATTAGCGCACACCCAGGGCTGTTAGCTGAGCTTCGGACTTTCAGGTTTCTCCAGCTGTCTTTCTAGTGTCCTTTTCCTGCCCAGGGCTCCCGGGCACTTAGCGGCCAGGCCTTCTCTAAGCCAGTCTCATCTCTCCTAATCAGGCTTTCTTGATCTTTCACCACCTTGACACTTTTGAAGAAGACTGGCCAGTTGTCTTCTTACTTGGGTTTGCTTTCTGCCTTCCTGTGACCAGGGCGAGGCTGTGTGTCTTCAGCAGAGTCCTGTGGAAGTGACGCTGTGTCCTCTCGGGGGTTGGGAGGTCAGGTCAAGGGTTGCATGATGGTATAGGTGTACATCCCAGAGATGTGGTAATGAAATAACTGATGTCAGGGAATTGCCTAAAAGACTTCAGGCAAAATAAAAAAAGATAGGATGAGGATGAAGCAAGAGTGACAGTGTGTGAATTTCTAGAATCTAGGCTACAAGTGTATGTGGGTTTATTGTACAATGCTCTGTAGTTCTGAGTATGTGTGATGTTTCTCATGATGAAAATTAGCACTTTAGTCATGAATCATGTTCTCAATTGTTAGTAAGAAATTTCACATAAGGGAAACAAATTTGTTTGCATTTTTTTTTTAACTTTTCCATTTATTTTATTGAAGTACAATTGATTTACAATGTTGTGTTAATTTCTACTGTACAGCAAAGGTGACTCAGTTGTACATATAAATACATTCTTCTTCATATCCTGTTTGCATTTTTCATTCACAGATTAACTGCAGTGACGTGACAGCCTTGATGCTTCTGACCACACTTTTGGTGATGACGTGTTTCCTTTTATTTTTGCAGCTGTGGGTATCGCGTTCCTTGTTGGCATGGGGCTTATCATTGCAGTATCCTTCCTGAGGTTCTTGCTGAGGTAAGTTGGGGCAGGCACGCTGGGGAAAGTAGAATATAGAAAAAATGTGTTCAGAAAGGGCAGTGTGATCATTATTCCTGGATTAAATGAAAATTTACTGTGTCCACCGTGCCATCCTAGGCGTTAGGGATTCAGTGTCGAATAAGAGATAAGCCTCTGGCTTCAAGGAAATAATAACCTAGTTGGAATGGATCTTTGCCTTCAATTCTCCCACGTGGCTGAAACGTAGAAGAAAATGTTTGAGCAATCACTGTTTCCTGGAGGACTCACATCCTGCTTCGTGGCGTGTGGAAGCAGCCTGTGATGGTTTTGCGAGGTGCTGACACCCCGACTCTCTTCTTCCTCTCAGCTCTGAGCCCTGAGGCCATGCCTCTTGCCCCAGCTCCTGCGGCCAGGACCCCCCACCTCGGGGTGGACTCTCCCTTGGTTAGAGTCAGCCAGCTCAGAGAGGGAATTCCTTCCCCTCTGCTGGTAAACTGCCATTCTGGTGAGTGAATTTGTGAACTGGAGAAGAAAAAAGAAAGTGAACTAGATTCAGGCCCAGCACAGCATCTTTCCAAGGGAAGGTCTTTCCTCTTAGAAGGAACGGGATTGAATTTTTACATGCTCAGCCAGTGAGGGTCTCAGGAAACACCACACAATTCTCTTGGTGAGCTGGATCCAAACTGGAAGAAAGAGCTTCCTAGAAGGAGTGTGCTTCCATGGCGGAGAACCCGGGCTGTGCAGGAGAGCTGCCTGCTGCAGACGGTTAGCTTCACTGCCTTTCAGGGACACCGTGCAGTCCTCGCAGAGGAGGTGCATCCCTTTGAATGTTGATAAGATGCAAATAATGTTCCAGTTTCTGAGAGTGTTTTCATTTGGTGTGGTTTTTTTCTTTTCTTTTGGCGAGCTGGGTCTTCGTTGCTGCTCATGGGCTTTCTCTAGTGACAAATGGGGGCTAATCTCTAGTTGCAGCATGCAGGCTTCTCACCGAGGTGGCTTCTCTTGTTGCAGAGCACTGGCAGGGTGTGCAGGTTCCGTAGTTGTGGCTCACGGGCTTAGTTGCCCCACAGCATGTGGGATCTTCCTGGACCAGGGACCAAACCTGTGTCCCCTGCAGTGGCAGGTGGATTCTTAACCACTGGACCACCAAGAAGTCCTCATTTGCTGCGTTTCATGTGAATGTATTTACTGCATTATGTTTAAAGTGGTAGGTGGCTGATCTCAGGCTCCTGCAAAGAGAAGAACTTCTCCCTGCCCCGTAGTGGAACTGAAACTCCTTTTGCACATGATTCTGCCTTCACAGCCTGGGGCAGATGCTCCTGTGGGCAAAGCAGAAGTTCCTTGTATCTCTCGCATCAGCTTCCAGCTGCCCCTGGAAGCCCCAGAAAGTTCAGATGTGTGTGAACTAGAAAGGAATCTGAAAAAGCAGTCAGAAAAGAGAACATTGTCTCTCTCCTCTTCACTTGGGGGAGCAAGCATGTATAAGAAAATAAGTGCTTTTTCTTTTTCAACTTTAGTTTTTAAACATCTTCTTTTTAGTCGTTCAGTGCTCAGTCATGTCCAACTCTTTGCAACCCTAGGGACTGCAGCACAGGAGGCTTCCCTGTCCTTCACCATCTCCCAGAGTTTGCTCAAAATCATGGGCATTGAGTCAGTGATGCCATCCAACCATCTTATCCTCTGCCGCCCCCTTCTCCTGCCTTCAGTCTTTCCCAGCATCAGGGTCTTTTCCAATGAGTTGGCTCTTCGCATCAGGTGAACAAAGTATTGGAGCTTCAGCTTCAGCATCAGTTCTTCCAATGAATATTCAGGGTTCATTTCCTTTAGGATTGACTGGGTTGATCTCCTTGCTGTCCAAGGGGCTCTCAAGAGTTCTTCTCCAGCATCTTAACTTCTCCTTTTTACCCTTAATTACATGGTTCTGTTTTAAAGTTTTTCATATGACAGTGATGTTTTTAGTGTTGAATAGACAAAAAATGGGAGTTGACTTGTAGGGGAAAAAAGAAGAAATTTAAAATGTGTGCATTGGATATATGGATCATATTTGGATACTCTGAGTAATTAAGTTGCAAAAAAGTTAGGAAAATTGAACTGGCTGAGTTGTTTTGTTTTTGTTTTTGTTTTTTTTTTGGGAGAGTGGATGGGATGGGCCCCACTGCCTGGCTTGCAGAATCTTGATCTTAGTTCATCCACTGAAGATCAAACCCATGGCCCCTTCAGTGAAAGTGCAGAGTCCTAAATCACTGGACTGCCAGGAGATTCCCTGTGGCCTATTTTAGATTCCACGCATCAGTGATAACCATATTGGGCTTTGTCTTTCTGAGCTCACTTAGTATGATCATCTCTAGGTCCATTCATGTGGCTGCAAATGGCATCATTTCATTCATTTTTTTTTTCATGGCTGAGTGGTATCCATTGTATGTATGCACCACAGCGTCCTTATCCATTCCCCCATCGTTTGTTTCTTTGTTACTGAATTGTAAGAACTGTTCGTATATTTTGGAAATCAGGCTTTTCTCAGTCACATCATCTGCAGATATGTTCTCCCAGTCCATAGGCTGTCTTTGGCTTTGTTCATGGTTTGCTTCGCTGTGCAAAAGCTTGTCAGTGGAATTATTTTTGCTCTCATTTCTGTCGCCTGGGGAGAGTAACCTAAGAAAACATGGGTACAATTAATGTCAAAGGACGTTTTCTGTGTATTTTCTTCTAGGAGTTTTATGGTGTCGTGTCTTATATTTAAGTCTTTAAACCATTTTGATTTTATTTTTGTGTATGGCGCAAGGGTGCCTCTAGGTTCATTAATTTACATTTAGGGTGGACAAATATTAATAAAATCAGAATTGAGAGAAAGTCACTCATTCACCTTGACTCTCTTCTTTTTGCTGGTTTTGTTTACTGATATCTTTGAAATTTATATTACTGAAGTATAATTGATTTACAGTGTGTGTTAACCTTTGCTGTACAGCAGAGTGACTCAGTCATACATGTATGTATATACATATATATATAGACGTTCTTTTTCATGTTCTTTTCCATTATGGTTTATCACAGGAGATTGAGTATAGTTCCCTGTGCCGTACAGTAGGTCCTGGCTGTTTCTCCGTTCTGTACACTGTATACCAGTTTGCATCTGCTAATCCCAAACGCCTGCTGCATCCCTCCACTGCTCTCCATCCTCCTGGGCAGGTCTCTTCTTTGTCTGTGAGTCTGTTTCTGATTCAGAGATAGGTTCCACGTGGAAGCGGGGCCGCGCGGCGTTTGTCTGGCTTCCTTCACGTGGTGCGATCACCTCTGGGTCCCTCCTGCTTCTGCTCCGCTCCTGCTGCTCTGGCCGCGATGCCTCATCCTCCCACAGCCGCAGGCGCTGAAATCTGTCATTGCTGCCTTGAGCCCGTTGGGTTGCTGCACCCTCTGCTGTTCTAACTTTAACCAGAATTCCAGCCACGGGGACTAACAGTGTCATCTGCCCTCACAACGTTCTTGAAGGGAGGCTCTGTCTTTACTCCTGCTTCCTCTCTGAGGCAGCCATGCTGTCAGGGTCCTGCACTTGAAAGGACTGCTGCTGTAAACTTTGATTTCTGCTTCCATTTCGTCGAAAACGGAGAATGTTTGATTCTTTGACTTTATAGAATGTGAGCTTTCATTTTCTTTCAGCGTAATATTCTGAAAATTCTGCCCAAGAAAATAAATTAACCGGGCCTTTTGTTTGTTGACAGTTTGGAAGACTTTCAGAATTGGATTTCTAAAGCAATCAATTCTCGGGAAACCGATCGCCTCATCAATTCTGTGAGTGATTAGAATGCGTCTTGTGCACTCTGGGTATCTTCCTCGATATGGAATTTATAGTCCCTTATTTAGTCACCTAGCTTGTCTTACGTTGTGCATGGCCAGGTCGAGTGGCCTGCCTTCTTGATCACCAGAAGGCCCCTCCAGCCCCCGTGAAGGGCGCCCTGTCCTCTTGGTGAGGCTGGAGCTTGGGCTCCATGGTGATGCTCGGAGTCGATAGTCTGTCTACTCCGCAGGCGGCACTGCCAAATCGACCCAGTTGAATAGAGAGTGTCAAGATTAAAACAGAAGAATGAGAGACGCGAGTATTACATCTGTACACGTGATGGCCCGCCGTGTTGATTAAACGTCCTGTCTCGTGTTAATCAGTTCCTTGTGAACATACCTGCGGGTGTTCTTGTGCCATGCATCCTTTGTGGTTGTTTATCAGCCCGGCCACTCAGTAGAGGTGCAAAATCCAAATCAAGCGAAACCCTAATCTCTAGGTGGGTCTTTACAGAAGCAAGTGAAAGTATCGTCCAGCCACAGTGATCCTCAGCTTTCACTCTGCTGATTTCTTCCCTAAAAGCAGAAAAATCTGGTTTACTCTTTCACATCATGAACTGTTTGCATTTTTCTCCCCTTTTCTGGAAGGAGCTGGGGTCCCCGAGCAGGGCGAGTGACACCCAACCAGAGGCCTGGCGTCGGTCGGCGGCCCCACTGCGCCTCCGCTGCGTGGACACGTTCCGAGGGTATGTGGGCTCCTGGTGGCACGGGGCCTCGGGTGGCACGCTCACACGCACACGCATTTGCTGCAGGAGGTGTTTCAGGCACGCTTTGCTCTCGAGGCTGGAGAAGGTCTCCTGCTGTAAAGCCACATTGGCCGCCTCTCCCGACTCGAGACTGTTGTGAGAGCCAGGTGGATGGGTCACTCGGAGCAGCGGGGGAGAGGCCGAGGCCCGCCTCCCGGGGGCACGGGAGTGCTTTGGTTCATCCCGCCTGCGAGGAGCTGCCCCGGGCACCCCTGTCTGCTCAGCAGCTGCACAGACGGCCAGTGCCCCAGCCTGGAAACGGAACGCGGGGCAGCCTCGTCCTCTCCCTCCACTCACAGAACAGCTCAAACGTCAGGCCCTTTTGATGGCAAATCCAGAGTCACGTGATCCAGAATGGCGGCCAGGACCAGACGCTGGCAATAAGGCCTGAGACCGTGTGGCTGAGAAGCCACACTTGCTCCCCACCGAGGCCTTTCAGAACCATTTCAGGGTTCCCCGACCCCGCCTCCCCAGGGCTCTGCATGCCCCTCTCTGTGTGTCTGAATCCAGGCAGTAGTGACTAAGGATGCTAATAATAACCATTGTAACACAGAGTCCTCCTGTGCACCAGGCCTGGTTCCAACTTGTCTTCACCTGTTTAATCTCTCAGCAGTCCTGTGAAGTATATGCTTCCTAAAACATCCCTGTTTCTCATGGAGCAGTTGAGCCTCGGAGTTGAGTAAGCTGCCTGAGGTCACGCAGGGACCACATGGGATGTGAATGCGGTCGGCCGGGCTGCAGTGTGCTGCGCTTAGTCAGTCATGTCTGACTCTTTGTGACCCAATGGACTATAGCTCCGGCTATATAGTCCATGGGATTCTCCAGGCAAGAATACTGGAGTGGGGTGCCATGCCCTCCTTCAGGGATCTTCCAGACCCAGGGATCGAACCCAGGTCTCCTGCCTTGCAGGCGGATTCTTTACCAGCTGAGCCACCAGGGAAGCCCAAAAATACTGGAGTGGGTAGCCTATCCATTCTCCAGGGGAATCTCCCTGACCCAGGAATCAAACCGGGGTCTCTGCATTGAAGGCAGATACTTTACCAGCTGAGCTACCAGGTGGTTTCTGAGCTTCACCATTCCCACAAATCACCCCGCTGACACACGCCTGTCTTTATTCCCCACATTCGGGGGAATTGGCTTCAAACAGCAGCACAGGCAGAATCTGTCTTGCTGTATTCCTATCTCTTCTGGAGATATTCCCGGGTGTACTGGGGCTGACACTGATTTAGTGCTGACACGTTTCATGCATGAGTCGGTGCGGTGATGGAGGTAACTGTCTGTCATGGTCCCCAGGTTGGGGTGTCCCTCCTTCTCCCAGAACTGCTGGGAGGCTCACCCAGGGTCCAGTGGATCCAAGAAAGAGGAAGGCAGGTCTTGACCCAAAAGACTGTCCCCGCCACTGCAGTTCCTTCACCTGAAACAGTTAAGTAATTAGCACGAAATGGAGTGATCAGGAATGTTTCGCTCCATTTTCAAATTCTAGGGTGTACTGGCACTTTTTCTGCAGGCATCACATTGGAGATGGCAGAGAGGACTTTCGTGTGGGCTCCTCCCTGTGGTGCTGATAAGCAGGAGTTACTCACTCTTGAAGGGTCTGCCCACAACCAGGATGGCACTGGGTCCTGCAGCCAGGCGTCCCGGGCACATGGCCGGGCCCTGAGTGCGTGTGTCTGTCGCTTTGCAGGATGGCACTCATCCTCATGGTCTTCGTGAACTATGGAGGCGGGAAATACTGGTACTTCAAGCACTCGAGCTGGAACGGTGAGCCCCTGCCCGGGGGTCGCCTGGCTGACTCGGGCCCCGCCAGCGCCCCCCCAGCGGCCCCAGTGATGCATCCCCCACAGACAGCACCTTAGACCGTTGTCTCAGCCTTCAGTTTCCTTCTCCCTGTGTGTACCCTGGCTCCGCAGTGCTTCCTTGTCACCCCAGAGGTCTGCAGAGGTCGGTGCAGCCAGGACATGGGCTCTGCAGAGGGTGTTAGAATGTCGATATGAGGTCCTGGGTCTGTTTGAGGTGTGCCTTGCGCCCCAGCCTCATGGGCGCTCCGCCCTGAGATGCGTGGTCCTCCTGGGATGCCGTGGATCTGGGGGGTCTGAGTGATGCTGCGTCGTGGCTGTGAATCTGCCTGGGGGGGTGGGTTTAGGATGAGTTTTGAGTAGCACTCCTGAGATTGTGGACCGTCCGCATGCTTCTGTCCAGGCTGGAAGTATGGAAGCGCCCCCGGCCAGCCCCCAGCCTCAGAGCCAGGGCAGCTCAGCGCTGCTTGGAGGGCTTTTCCCGGGGACATGCCCGGGCAGAGAGAGGTGGACGCTGTCCTGGGTTGGGGGGCGCCAGGCCCCTTCCTCACTGTCACGCTTGTGTCCCGCAGGGCTGACGGTGGCCGACCTTGTGTTCCCATGGTGAGTGGTAGACCCAACATCCGCTCTTCGGGCCCATCTGCCCGCTTTGGTTTCCCGCTGACGCTGGACCTTCCTGACCCCGGCCCTGAGTTCTGGCGGTGGGCCTGTGCTGCCCCCAGGCCGCTGTGTAACGAGCTCCTCCCAAAGGCTGGGTTCCCGCATGGTTCTGACACCTGGTGCAGTGCTTGTCTAAGACACGGGCACATAAAAGATGGGTGACTTGGGAGGGAGCGTTTTGTTAGTGTGTGTGTGATATGGGAGATCCTGGAATATTGTGGAAAGTCATCAATTCTGAATATTCCACTCATCCTGAAAATACATGTGGAAATCTGATTTCCTAAAAGGTACGCAGTATATCGCTATCAGGGAGTTCTGATAAATTCTGATAATGTATATTACAGTTAATGACAGTAGCGAGTCAAACTCTGAAATAGCAGTGGAGTAAGCCTGGCTGTCTCTGGCTGCTCCCCTGGTTGAAGGACCCTGACTTCCTGTACAGCGTGGGTTTTGTGTGTCTGCAGACGCTGAATGACTTCCCTCCATCATTTGGAGATGTTCGTAGAACCGGCCACGGGTTTTTGTCTTTGGTCCCCAGTGTTTCATTGCTGATATGAACTTAGGTTTCTCTGGGCTGGTGAAGAGGTCCTTTATGTTAATTTTTTTAAATTGAAATGTAGTTGATGTTCAGCATTCTATAAGTCCATGCTGTGTGTGTGCATACTATATGTATGTATATATGTGTGTACATTACATGTATGTACTACAAGGATTCACAGTTTAAAAATAGAGTTACGATAAAATACTGGTCAGATTTCTTATGTTGCACAGAATATCCCTGTAGCTTATTTTACATAATGGTTTGTTTTTGGTGATGGAATGGGGGGATTGTCTATTGTTCCAAAGGGCTTCCTCCTAAGTCAGGACGAGAAGGGGCACAAACCTTTCAGCCTGACACTGGGATTCTTCCTCCACCTCTCGGCCAATGTGGTTTCAAGAAATCATGTGTTGCTTCTCTTACATCTTAGGTTATCAAATACTAATGATGTAGAGACAAAAAAGCTGGACGTGGCCATCTAGTAAGAGCTGTTGTTTTTTCAGGTTTGTGTTTATTATGGGAGCTTCAATTTTTCTGTCGATGACTTCCGTTCTGCAGCGGGGATGTTCAAAATTCAGACTCCTGGGGAAGATCGCGTGGAGGAGTTTCCTGTTAATCTGTATAGGAATTTTTGTCGTGAACCCCAATTATTGCCTTGGTCCACGTAAGTATTTTTCCCCTGTTAGAATATATTCAGGTTGAGATAGGGAAAAGATGTAGTTCCTCCACCTCAAGTTTTGCCTGCAAAAAAGAACAATTACTCGAAAAGTAGGTCTAATGCTTGCATGACTTTGGGCTTTGTCATTTATTTGGCTGTCTTAGTTCCTTAAGCCCCCTGTAGTGGAAGCGCAGAGTCTCAACCACGGATGGCCAGGGAAGTCCTTATTGTTATCTTGGAATTTTAGGCCTGAAAGGTGCCTCCAAGTCCAGGCAAACCCTTCTGTACAAAGGAAGACCCTGGGGCCGGGAGAGCAAGGTGCTGTGTCCGAGTGTAGGGAGGGGCAGGGTGGGGCCAGACCAGCCGCTGGTCCCCGTTGCCCCCTCCTGCCGCTTTGGTCTCACCCGCTGTCCCGGTGAGGATGCCCTTCCAGGGCCCCCCCTGTGTGTGGATGCCCCTGGCTGCGAGGAGGCAGTGACGCCTCTGCCGTGTTGGAGAGGCGTGAGAGGGGCAGGACGGCGGGGGAAAGGGTGTGAGCCCCGCGCTGGGGCAGCAACGGAACCGGGAAGGCTCACTCTCACTAGCAGAAGGGGACACACTCACCCGGCAGCCGTTAGGCGAACCCTCGGGCAGGAGGCGCCGGGGCTGCAGGCTCCCCCAGGCTGGCAGTTGGATCCTCCCCCTCCCTGATGGGAGAAGGTTGGGAGAGAGCCTCCCTGTGTCCGCACGCCGAGCGGGACCCTCAGCTGCTCTGCGCCCAGCCTCCCTGCTGGGTGCGAGCAGGGCCCCTGACTACCTGGGCTCCCATCGCCACAAGCTGCAAAAACAGACTTCCTCGGGCGCCGTAGAGGTCTGTCTGCCCCGTGGAGAAGGTGGTGTTGAGTCGGGGTGGGGTGAGCGGTGCTGGCTGACGCCCCTGCCTGGTGCCCGCAGTGTCCTGGGAGAAGGTGCGCATCCCCGGCGTGCTCCAGCGCCTGGGGGCCACCTACTTCGTGGTCGCCGTGTTGGAGCTGCTCTTCGCCAAGCCGGTGCCTGAGACCTGCGCCTCGGTGAGCGACCCCGTCTTTATAAAGGGGGAGGGTCCCCGTGTAAGTGCCAGAACCTTCTTTAGTTCAGAGCGCAGGACCAAAGAGAACGAGACTCTCTAAGTCTGTCTCTTTCCTTCAAGTAGTTATTTTTATTTAGTCTTTATATCCGTCTCTTTTTTATTGTGATCAAGAACATCCCACGAGCGCTCCCCTCTCAGTAAGTGTTTCAGTGTCCTTTCATCAGTGCATTGCGATGGCCTTAACAGCAGCACCGTCCTCTGGTGCACTGGCCCAGCCTCTCGGGGGCGCCACTGCCGTGTTTCAGTCTCCTTGTGGAAACCTCAGAACGTTTCAGTGTCCCACAAAGGCTGCAGAGGTTCGACCTGGAAGGTGCCAGGTCTGCCCTGGGCTGCTTCCTGTTTCCTCCTTGTAAGGTGGATGCGAGTGCCTCATCTCTTGTGTTATTACTTTCTGTCTTCTTATAAATTGCCAAGTTCAGTTTACTCAGATGACAGCTATTTTTTTTGTCCCCCCCAGTGGAGGCAAAGCTTTAGGTGGAAATGTTTAAATCTTTCCATGTGGCTCCTACTTCACAGTAAGCTTATTAGCTGTATAAACTGTATTTGTTCCCGCTCCTTCCCGTGTAACTAGCAAATTCATCCCTGCATCCCAGGTTCTCTTGGTTCTTCCTGTAAGGCTTCCTCGGTTGTGTGTTGCTGGAGTGTGTTTACCCGGCACTCCTTCACCCCGCCCCCCCCGGCAGCCCCCTGCCCATGCCCCGTGCCCTCTGCTTCAGGCTTCTGAAGGCACAGTGGGAGTGCTGTGCTCACCCGGATGTGACCTTGATAGCTGTGGGGGACTGGAGCGTCTGCGAGGCTCGTCCAGGCCCCCACGATGGAGCGAGGGTCTGAGGGCACACCAGGAGCAGGTGGGCTGTACCCCTTCTTCCTTCAACCAGCAGAGCTCCCAAATCTGAAATTTCATTTTCCTTTTTAAGTTGTATTTCTTTTTAAAGTAATAGCTTTATTGAGATATAATTCACACACCATAAAACTCACACCCTTGAGGTGTGAAATTGCGGGCCATTTGGTATGGTCACAGAGCTGTGCGGTCATCACCGCTATCTAATTCTGGAATAGTCTCATTACCCCTGAAAACACCCTGTCTCACAGCCACTCCCCAACCCTAGGTCCCCCGGCCCTAGACAACCCCTAATCTGCTGTCTGTCTGTCTATCTGCCTGCCTGTCACAGACATGGGATTACATGTCACAGACACGGAATCACACAGTATGTGGCTTCTCGTGTCTGGCGTCTTTCATCTAGCAGAATATTTTTTGAGGTTTATCCATGTTATGCCATGAGTACTTGACTCCTTTTTACTCCTGAATAACATTCTGTTTTCTGAATGTAACATATTTTGTATTCATTCATCAGTTGATGGATAGTTGACCTGTTTTCAGTTTTTGGCTGCTGTGAATAATGATTTTGTGTCCATTCGTGTACATGTTTTTGTATGAATATCTCTTTTTAAATCGCTTGGGTACAAGGATAGAATTTTCCACTGACAACTTCTCAACTAACATTTTTCTGTGACCGTCATATGCTGTGCTTAGTCACTCAGTCGTGTCCAACTCTTTGCAACCTCATGGACTGTAGCCCGCCAGGCTCCTCTGTCCATGGTGTTCTCCAGGCAAGAATACTGGAGTGGGTTGCTGTGCCCTCCTCCAGGGGATCTTCCCGACCCAGGAATTGAACCGGGATGTCCTGCATCGCAGGCAGACTCTTTACCAGCTGAGCTACCAGGGAAGCCCGTGTCACAGAGGTGGCGTGTCTGCGTTTGGGATAAACACACGTCTATTCTGTGTTACCACCATCGAGGCCACGAGGAGCCTCACGGGAGCTTCCCGAATACACGTGCAGCTGTCTGTTGTTTCCCATTCCGCCTGCACCGAGTTCACACGTGTTCTTTACGTGCACCCCCTTCCCCCAGGAGAGAAGCTGCTTTTCTCTGCTGGACGTCACAGCCAGCTGGCCCCAGTGGCTCATCGTGCTGATACTGGAAGGCGTCTGGCTGGCCTTGACCTTCTTCTTACCGGTTCCAGGGTGCCCCACGTGAGGAGCCCTGCAGGAAACCCTGTTTGCACATCCCTTTCTGCCAAGTTGGAGCCTCAGGGTTCCAGCTGTCAGCCTGCCCGAGTCGGGACCTCCCTTCCTCTCTGTCCTCCTGAAAGACTCCCTGGTGTTGGGGCGGGGGAGGAGAGGGGTGGAATGCATGTCCAGAGGCCCGTCTCTGGCTGGTCTCCCAGGGCCAGCGGGAGGGGGATGGACTTTGGGCCCCCCACACCCCGCCCCCGTCTCACCCCTGGGGTGGCCAGGGAGTCAGGGCCTTCACCGTGGGTGTGCATGGCGCTCTGAGGGTGTGGCGGGCAGGCCCATCGCCCGTGCGCAGCCCTGCCCCAGGCCTGGCGGGTGACGCACGTGTTCTCACCTCCACAGCGGTTACCTGGGGCCGGGCGGCATCGGAGACGGTGGCAGGTTCCGGAACTGCACGGGCGGCGCCGCGGGCTACGTGGACCGCCTGCTCCTGGGCGACCAGCACCTCTACCAGCACCCTTCCTCCGCTGTGAGTGCGCGCCGCCCTGTCGGGGCGGACCCCGAGGTGGGGAAGCGGGGCGGCCACCCCCAGCTGCACCGGAGAGGTAGACTAGGGCAGAGCCGAGCTGTGTTTGGAGTTGGCTGACCTTAGAGACTTCACTTTAACATTGGTTTTGGGCGGTGTGGTTCTTTGGCTTTAAAGTGAGGCTGCCTGGCACCACGGAGAAGGCAGTGGCAAGCCACTGCAGTACTCTTGCCTAGAAAATCCCATGGATGGAGGAGCCTGGTAGGCCGCAGTCCATGGGGTCGCTATGAGTCGGACACGACTGAGCGACTTCACTTTCACTTTTCACTTTCATGCGTTGGAGAAGGAAATGGCAACCCACTCCAGTGTTCTTGCCTGGAGAATCCCAGGGCCGGGGGAGCCTGGTGGGCTGCCGTCTATGGGGTCGCACAGAGTCAGACACGACTGAAGTGACTTAGCAGCAGCAGCAGCCCAGCACCAGGTGTGCACGAGGTGCTTTCGTGTGGGTCTCAGGTCCGGGGCGGGGTGGGCGGTTCCAACAGGGGACGTTTGTCGGGCAGCGCTTTGGGATCATCATGTCTGGGGCTGGAGGAAGCAGGACGGGGCAGGGGGACCGTCACACACAGGCCCCGCTGGCATCCTGGGGGCTGGGGCCACCCCTCAGAGGTGTTCTCAGTGGGGCGGGCGCGGTCCAGGCCCTTGACATCCCCGGAGGGATGTGGATAGCCCAGCAAGAGGTGACTCCCGAGAGCTGGCTCCCTCAGGGACGAACCCAGCAAGGGGGTGACTCCGAGAGCTGGCTCCCTCAGGGACGAACCCAGGAGCAGCTTGAGAGCTTTCTGCCGTCACTACTTCCAGATGCTCTCGTCCCCAGAGGGGTGGGACGAGCCGGGGCGGGGGCGCTGGGTGATGCCCCCGGCACCCACGACAATAACTGGCTCCAGATTTCTGTCTTTTCTATAATAACCGTTTCTCTTACAATGAAATGATACAAATGTATTTTTAAATGTTATTTGCCTCGAAAGAGGAAAGGAAGAAGTTAATGTCACAATAGGGTCGATCCCAAAGAATAAACCTGAAAAGTAAAAGATTCCATAGTGTTTGAAGCTGGCTAGGGACGCATTGTGTCAGGGACATGGGTCCCGGCACCACCTCTCAGACCACCTGAGGTCAAGGTGGCTGCCCTGCACCGGGGCTCACATCTGTGTTTCCTTCCAGAGTGTCACACACCACACACTTTCTTGGCCAGAAGTATGCTGGCCACAAGTTGGCAGTGAATTTCTGCAGCGAAACCAGAAACATTGCTGGGGTGTAAGGAAGTTTGTATTTCGTCTGCGGGTTTTTTGTGTGGTTTTCGATCAGTGAGTGAGTCCTGCCTTCTTGTCCTGTTCAGGTGCTTTATCACACCGAGGTGGCCTATGACCCAGAGGGCATCCTGGGGACCATCAACTCCATCGTGATGGCGTTTTTGGGAGTTCAGGTATCTGTTCATCTCATGAGAATGCGTGTTCCTGACAGTTGGTGACTATTGATCCACCACTCATACACGTGTCGGTGGACCAAGAGAAGTCACTGGAAACAGTCTTGTGTGTAGTTCAGGCCTAATAAATTCTACTCCTGTTTAACAGATCGTCACAACTAGGTCGGAGAAGGCAATGGCAAGCCACTCCAGTACTCTTGCCTAGAAAATCCCATGGATGGAGGAGCCTGGTAGGCTGCAGTCCGTGGGGTCGCTAAGGGTCGGACACGACTGAGCAACTTCACTTTCACTTTTCACTTTCACACATTGGAGAAGGAAATGGCAACCCACTCCGGTGTTCTTGCCTGGAGAATCCCAGGGACGGGGGAGCCTGGTGGGCTTCCGTCTACGGGGTCACACAGAGTCGGACACGACTGAAGTGCCTCAGCAGCAGCAGCACAACTAGGTGCTAAAAGTTGGCGCGTTCATATAACTGGGTGTCGTTCTGGCAGTCTCAGAAGTTCTTGCTCACATGGCTCGTCTTGGCAGTGGGGACAGCAGCCCCAGGGTGAGTGGTGTCTTCGCTGGGCTGGACCGCGTCTGGAAGGTCACCTGTCACTTTTCTTCCATGTGCATGTCACACAGTTTCAGATGACGCGTGCTCTGTGCCCGAGCCAGTACCAGTGGCTCTCGGTTTCTCTCAGAGACAATTATGTTAAGATTCTGAGCAGCCCAGATTTTCCTTCCTGAAATTCTCCTGATTTGGTGTCGGAAACCATTCATTGAGATGACTAGGAGGGGGAACACCACATACCCCTTCCTGGGGGACCTCTTTGACACTGAAACTGTTCGGCGCATGGCTGCAGAGTCCTCCAGATGGGGCTGGTCCGACGGAGGAACTGGCTTTTTATTTCATTTAAGTTTACACTTGAATAGTCACAGGTGGCCAGTGGCTCCTGTGTGGGACAGTGCGGGTCTATAGTGTTTACATTTTGGTGGTTAAATAATTTCCTGGGTAGAGATGCTGCCTTTCCGTCTGCAGCGCTGTAGAGTTTGCATGGCTGCTTTTATTCATAAATGCGTTTAATCCCCCCGGAAGCTCTCCAGGTAAATCTGTGCGTGCCCTGACTCCGGTAAGGAGTGCTGACCGCCACCCGTGCCTGGACCCTGCACACCCACTGGGCTGTCCAGGGAGTGTTTCTGTACCCCCTGTGCTTCAATAGTGTTTATATAAGTTAATAGCTCCCAAATAAGTTAATTCACATAAGACTCCAAGAACAGAACATTCATAAGATTTAGCTCTTCTAGATTATTGCTAACACTTTCTTCAGTGTTTTCAGAAAATCCTAATTTGGGGGGTGGTTATGCAAAGTGCAGATTTTTCTGTTTTTAAAGTGTTCCCTGCCTCTGGGTCCATACTGCCCCATCCACCTTCTCTACCCCTGACAGACGGGGCCATCCAACAGCCCAGCCTGAGCTGGTCCCTGGTTGCGTGGTGGGGGAGTGACTTTCCTTGGCTCCCATCGCCTGTGGGAGAAGGCTCGTGCTGCCTGACCCCTCCTTCCCACCTCTGATCTGCTTGGCCTTTCTGAACTACCTGCAGTCCCGCAGGGCGGCCGTGTGCTTTCACCTGTGTGACATGCTGCGTGCATGCTGTTCCAGGCTGCCCAACACTGTTCCTGCTTTGTGCTCATGTCCTCAGCCCGGCAGCGCGTCCTCTGCACATCCTCCTCCCTCCTCCCTCCCTCCCCAGTGGTCCCTGCACCTCTCGGCCCCCACTAGCCAAGGGCAGGGGGACCATCCATTCCCTGGTAACCTCAGTGCCTACAGGCGAGTCTGTCCTGGAACACTGGGTGAATATGAAATAAGAATCGCCCCCCTGGCTGGTTCTCTGGGTCATACTGCCTTTTCTTCCCCAGGCAGGGAAGATACTCCTGTATTACAAGGACCAGACCAGAGGCATCCTGATCAGATTTGCTGCCTGGGGTTGTCTTCTTGTAAGTCACCCCCTCCCTCAGTGAAGTTCCTTCTCTTCACACATTCACGTTTCAAAGAAAGAAAGCATTTAGCCTTGGGGTCACGGCTGTCATGCCAGAACGTTCTTCAGTTCATCATTCCGATGCCTAAATGCTCAGGGTGGTTTTCTTAGGAGAAGTCTCTTTAAGGAAGTCATTGAATCCAGGAGGAAACGGAGCGGAGGGGTAGATTCTGGGGGGCCTTTGCAGGACCTGGTCCCCGATGACAGTTTGGCAGGTGGCAGAAGAGAAGCTGGGCATTCCTCTCCACTCTGACCTTGCAGTCGTGTTTCCTCCGAGGATTCACTCCAGCTGATCAGCTCGTTTACCTTCAACTCAGGGCAGTGATGAGAAGGCGCTTTGTGGAGAGTATTTTTCGCACTGTATCTTGTTTGTGTATGTAATTATTATTTTTGTTCTGGCTGTGCTGGGCTTTCATTGCTGTGCTCAGGCGTTGCTCCAGGTGTGGCGGGTGGGGGCTACTCTGGTTAGCTTCTCATCGCGGGGCTCCTCTTGTTGCAGAGCACTGGCCCTAGGGTGCGCGGGCTCAGTCACTGTGGTACGCAGGCTTAGTTGCTCTGCGGCATGTGGACTCTTCCCGGACCAGGGATCAAACCTGTGTCCCCTGCATTGCAAGGCAGATTCGTAACCACTGGACCACCAGGGAAGCCCATACTGATACATCTTAAACATGTTTTTCTAGTTAGAAGAATAAAACGGAGGGCACACTTTTCAGCTTTCCCTAAGCAAGGAAGTCACTCCTGGTTTTCAGTTTGGAACCACCGTTGTTTCTGGAGATGACGGAAAAAACTTTTAACATCTTTCTCCCCACCCCACCCCGCCTCCAGGGGCTTGTTTCTGCAGCTCTGACGAAAGCATCTGAGAATGAAGGCTTTATTCCAGTAAACAAAAACCTCTGGTAGGTGCAGAAGCCCCGTCGTCACCCCCGGGGGGCGGGCGGCCGCCGCGCTCTCCAGAGCCCTGAGACGCCCGGTGTCCCCAGGTCCGTCTCCTACGTCACCACGCTGAGCTCCTGGGCCTTCCTCGCCCTGCTGGTCCTCTACCCCGTGGTGGACGTCAAGGGGCTGTGGACGGGAGCCCCGTTCTTCTACCCGGGTGAGCCCCCCGCCCCAGGCCGCGCGGAGGAGGGCACTCAGAGGACGGGCTGGAGGCTGGGAGGGGCTGGTGCTGAGCGTGCCCGGGGACCCCAGGCGGGCATCGCTGGCTCTGTTCCCAGGCAGCCCCCCATTTTACCGTTTAGTTTGTGGGGTCGTAAATGTACCCGACTGGCCTCCTCAGGCAGGTCACTGGTTCCGGGAGCTTCAGAAAAGGGGCCATGCCTTGTCACAGAGCACCCCACACACACACACACACGCACCCTGCAGACGACGCGTGAGTGATGCTATGTGGAGGAGCCGCCCGGGGGCACTGGGGGCGGTTTAGCCGCGCTTCTGCCCAACGAGAGGCAGCAGGTGAGTTCAGTGACTCATTTCAGCCCCGAGTCCAGTAACAGCTACTCTCTCTGGTCCTCGGGTTTTCTGGGTAGAGAAGGTAAGTTAATATTTCTGACTTTCAGATTTAGTATTCCAGAGTCACACTTAACAAAAGGAGTATTTTCTAATTTTTGTATGTCATTTATACTCAAATCTTAACATACCCATCCCTTAGTTTTTGGGCCATAGCTGATAGCAGAAGTGGGTGCTTTTTCTCTTTTTCCACTGAACAGTCAAACGTCCAGAGTTAGGTGGCTGACCAGCTGTGTCTCCCCAGGGATGAACTCGATCTTGGTGTACGTGGGTCACGAGGTCTTCGCCAACTACTTCCCCTTCCAGTGGAAACTGGGGGATCCGCAGTCGCACAGGGAGCACCTCGTGCAGAACACGGTCGCCACCGCCCTGTGGGTGCTCATTGCCTATGTCCTCTATAAGAAGAAGGTGTTCTGGAAAATCTGAGGCCCTGGCCGAGATGTGTTTCTGGCAGAACGGCTGGGCCCCAGGGATCACTGACAGGAGTCCTTGCTTATAAAACAGATGGGCTGTGTGTTTCCCAGTTACGGGGGCGATGCGGATACGCTCAGGCTGGTTGACTGGGACGCGGCTCGTCCAACTGCCTGTGTGCGTGGAACTCAAACCGCTCAACCCTAATTGTCTTTTCTCTCCATCTGCTGTGTGAACGGATGCCTCTGGAGCTTCATTCTAAGGATGTGTGGTTGAGTTTTTCACAAGGGATGACCAGGCCCCTTGGCTTCTGTGCCGGATAAAGCCGCCTCAGGTCTGCTTTCACTGACCATGTTCCCTGCAGACTTGTCGTCCCATGCTTGTCCAGAGACCAAGAGGCCACCATCGCTGCCGTGTCTGAGTGTGCAGCTCACTGGGTGTCATGGACAGTAACATAGTCTGCTATATTTTGGTTACGTACAGTTTAATATTCCAAGAAAGTCCAAGTAATATCCTTTCAGATCCGTAAGGTATGGGTAGATCCAAAGAAATGCCTTTCCCTCAGAAGCCATGCTCTGCATTTCCCCACTTGAAAAACAAGTGACACTGTAGACACGTGATTCCCGGCCACCCTCACCAAGTTATCTACTTAGGCACCTCCCTGAGCTCATCACCTCCCCGTCTGTCTGCCCACCCGCCTCCCACCCGTCCGTCCGTCCGTCTGTGTATCTGGAGGGGAGGGGTCCCCAGAGCCATCCTCTGTCTCTAGGAAGAGAGGAGCCCGTACTGTCTGCCATCCTTGCCGGGCAGGTCCTCTCCAGCCCCGAGACTCGGGGGGTGGGAGGCATCAGTGGCTTTCCTGAATCCTTAGATCATTTTGTTACTGAAAACGCTTCAAAATAAATGATGTTTAAAAAGCTCTCCCTGGAGTGACTCCTTTCAGAATGACCCTCCACAGCGGAGGCAGCTTGCCTGCTTGGAATCACCAAACTAAAGAATCGTCCGTCGGGTGTGAAGGTGGAGAACGCAGAGGAGCAGCACTCGTGATGCAGTGTCCTGCGTCCAGGGCTTCTCTGTGGCAGAACGGTCGCGCTGCGGAGCATCCTTGCGTGATGAGGTGGGCTCACCTCAGCCCGTCCCCTGTCGCCCCGCGTGGATGACGTGTTTTCCAGCTACCCCGTCTCTGGGCCAACTTACATCCCAACTTGTACCTGCCCGAGGACGCCTCCACCTGCATGACCGCCAGCATCCAGGCATCCCCGCCCCTGTCTGTCTTCCGCAGAACTTTGCAGCTCGGGCTGCCCCAGCCCGGCACACAGCTGATGCTCCGCCTCTGGCTTCCCCGCCTTCCCTCCTGTCCGCCCCTTTCCCGCGATCAGTCGTAGAGACTTCTCGGCTCTGTCTCCGGCTCCCACCAGAAGTCCTCGTCCTCACGGTCACCGCCTGCTGCTCTTGCCCAGACTCTTGGAATCGTTTTTGACCTGGCCTCCCTCCCTGGGTCCCTCCTGTAAAGTCACTCTCTACTGCCCCAGGCTGTGCTGCAAATCACTGTTGGAGAGGCCCAGGCAGCATCGTGGAGTGGGCTGTGCTGGGAGGAGGTGGACAACTTGTCAGACGGAAAACGTGAGCAGTGTAGGTGGGAAACTGCCATTGGGAAGTGTCCCCCGCTCCTTGTAAACCAGGGCTGCCCTTCAGTCCTGTTTACCGAATCCGTTCCCTCTATCAGAACCAGGTTCCTGTTACCCTTTGGGGTGTAGCCAACTGTCAGCCCGGGAGGTGGACATTCAGAAACCGAGGCACTTACATGACCTGTTTGCAGAGCTGACTTCCATTCTTTTTTCACACGGCCTCATCAGTTAGTTCATAGAGCTGTTTTTGCTTTAATTTTCCAACAATAAAAGCCTTTTTGCGGTTGGGGGAGGGAAACGGATTATACTTCATAAAGCAATGTTGCTGTGCTTAGTTGCTCAGTTGTGTCCGACTCTTTGTGACCCCGTGGACTGTAGCCTGGCAGGCTCCTCTGTCCATGGGATTCTTCAGGCATGAATACTAGAGTCGGTGGCCAAGCCCTCCTCCAGGGGGATCTTCCCAACCCAGGGATCAAACCCGTGTCTCCTGCATTGGCAGGCAGATTTGAGTCATGGGGGAAGCTCTCAGATCAAATGCCCTCCTTGTAAGAACTTCCCCTGGAGCTGGAACAGCGCTGTGGGCAGGCAGAACCATCCCTGGCTGAGCCCAGAGCACCTCCCTTTCTTCCTCCTGGCCCTTGTATCCGCTTCCCAGTTCCGGTCCCACTTCCCACCTCCTCAGGGAGCCGGGCCTCTGACGGTGACTAGTTGTCCTGTTAGGTTTTTTCCTCTTCATTCTCTCCTGTCGACATCTGAGCTGTCACATTTGCCCGCTGCCTCTAGGGCATCTTCTCTCATCTCTTATTCTTGTCCCAAAGTAATATTTATTTTCCTCTGCGTCCTCTAATACGTGACTGGGGTCAACCTCCCAGCTGTTTATCGCTTTCTGCCCTGCATGACAGCCATCTGGGTACCGGACCGGCCTCCCGCACTGAACCGTGAGCTCACGGAGGGTGAGGCCTTGCCCGTCTGCATGTTCGTCAAGTGCAGACGCAGTGCCCCGCGCCCTGTGCCCATGTGGAGCAGGCACCAAATCAACATTTGTGGAAGCAAAGCAGCGGTGGTGGGTGTGTCTTCATCTGCTGCTGCTAAGTCACTTCAGTCGTGTCCGACTCTGCGATCCCATAGTCGGCAGCCCACCAGGCTTTTAGCATAACCTGGAGTACACGTGTTGTGTGCATGGGGGTGAGGGGCAGTCCTCTCTGAGGAGGCCCCCCTCTGGCAGGGCACCTTCATGGGTGGTCACGGCTGTGTCCCCCCGAACCTCAGCGGGTGTGGCTGAGCAGGGCCCCCTGCAGAGGCAGTGCACCCAACTGGGGAGAATGCCGGATAGGGTGTCTTGCGCTTAAAAGCGCAGGAACTCTGGCTCCAGCTGGGTTAGCAGGAGAGCATCACCCGGAAGTAGTCCTGGGGCGAGCAGCCCCCAGTTCAACCCCGAGGCCCAGATGCTGCCCCATTGCCATCAGGACAGCCGCACACACTCAGCTCCACACGGGAGGGCGCAGGCGTTCCCTTGGTGGCGCCTAACGTTTTTGGCTGGAAAACCCTCCCCAAACTGTGTGAGACCAGCCATGACAGGGAGCTTGGCCTGGCTGGGCCCGGGCTGAGTGGGGACAGCTGGCATCTCCCTGGGGAGGGATGGGGACACCCCTGGGCGGCGCTGGCTGCAGAAAACACCTGTCACGGGGCATCTTTGGGGGAAGTCGGGTGGAATCCTTGAGTAACAAAGCAAAACGTGCTGTTCTGTAGCGGGGCTATCGTAGCCTAAGATCGTGTTTTCATTTGTGCCCGTATATTCCAAATTACTTTTTATAAAGAGGTCAGTAAGTTGCTGCTCTTGTACTTTACCTCCCTTCACTCTGGCCCATGAAAGGTCTCTCTCACGAATGCGCAGTGATCGAGTTTGTGTCACCCAGTATTAGCTTAAATCAAAGTCAACATTCTAGCTTTTATTTTTCCTTTAGTATCGTCCCAAATAAATGGGTGACAAACGGACTTGGAGAAATTTTCTCAGCATCTCAAAATGCCTTTCAGAAGTGGTTTCCATCAATTGTAAAAATCCAGGGGTAGAGCTTTAAAAAAAAATCCTAAGCGGTAGAGCCACAGCCCTAGAACAATGCAGGTCGGGTTTCAGACACAACTTTGTTTGGAGTTTGGAATTAGGCGGCAACGGCACTGCCAATGGTGGTCTCAGCTGTGTGTTTGTGTGACCTGTTTTCACGGACGGGCCGAGCCAACATTTTTCTCCTGATAATCAGTTTTTCTTGGGCATTCATTCCCAAACACTGTTTTTCTCCAGGCTGTGCATTTCCAAATTCAAAGTTGATTAGATGTGCTACGTTTGCATGTTTGCATCGTGTCATAAGATGCCTCCGACTCCGTAACACCTCATTTCACGGCAGATGTGCAGACATGCGGAAGCAGCCAGCCTCCCCCCAGTGCTCCTTGGCAGAATCCAGCCCGAGCACAGCTCTCAGGACAGCTGGCCTCCATCCTGCGGGGCCCAGCACATGGCTTCCCACAGTGTCTGTTAACATCTCAGGGCCAGTGGGATTCTGTCCTGATCTCTAGGACTTTCTCTACAGAGTTCAGTTCTTTTTCTGTTATCCCCATCTTTCATGGCTGTTCATTGTAGCATTTTATCTTGCCAGTGGTCACACCTTTCCACTTTGATACATAAGAAATTTTTTTCTGATTAAACTCCGTATGTTGTTTGGCTCGTTAAGTGGTGTGTGCCTGCCAAGTCCCTTCAGTCGTGTCTGACACTTTGCGACCCCATGGACTGTATCCTGCCAGGCTCCCACTGTCCATGGGATTCTCCAGGCAAGAATGCTGGAGTGGGTTGCCATTTCCTTCTCCAGGGGATCGTCCCAACTCAGGGATCAAACCCGCCCACATCTCTTATGTCTTTCTACCTTGGCAGGCAGGTTCTTTATCACTATCGCCACCTGGGAAGCCCTGTAAAGTGGTACCAAATCCTCTCCACCTAGGAGACAGCTTGTGTCAGTTTAACAAACCCCAGGCACCACTGAATTAAAAAATAATAATAATAATTGGTCTCTTTTAATCTGGTGCCTATGCACGTGGGTGTTAGAAAGTCTTGTTTTGATGTGTGCTGCCCCCAAACACTGATCTGAAGAAGGGATTAGGGAACCAGGAAGTGTCAAGAGTGTTTACTGTGAAAGTTGCTAGGGGCAATACACACGATGGTAAAAACAACAGGATGATATTTTTTTTAAATCATTTTGTTCGTCTTCGGCTGTGCTGGGTCTTCATTGCTGCACGTTTTCTTTTTTGCTGGGCTTTTTTCTAGCTGCAGAGAGCGGGGGTGGTGCTTGGGCTTCTCTTGTTGCGACTCCCAGGCTCTAGAGCATAGGCTCAGTGGTGGTGACACACGAGCGTGGCTGCTCCGTGGGGACCGCTGGTCATATGGTTGCGCAGTTTTTAGTTGTTTAAGGCGCCTCCACACTGTTCTTCGTAGGGGCTGCACTCATTCCCATTCCTTCCGACAGGGAGGAGAGTTCCCTTTTCCCCTCACCCTCTCCAGCATTTATATGCAGACTTTTTGATGGTGTGAGGTGACACCTCATTGTAGTTTTTGATTTGCATTTCCCTAAAGACGCTTGCTCCTTGGAAGGAAAGTTATGACCAACCTTGATAGTATATTAAAAAGCAGAGACATTACTTTGCCAACCAAGGTCCGTCTAGTCAAGGCTATGGTTTTTCCCGTGGTCACGTATGGATGTGAGAGTTGGACTGTGAAGAAAGCTGAGCGCCGAAGAATTGATGCTTTTGAACTGTGGTGCTGGAGAAGACTCTTGAGAGTCCCTTATACTGCAAGGAGATCCAACCAGTCCATTCTAAAGGAGATCAGTCCTGGGCTGATGCTGAAGCTGAAACTGCAATACTTTGGCCACCTCATGCGACGAGTTGACTCACTGGAAAAGACTCTGATGCTGGGAAAGGTTGGGGGTGGGAGGAGAAGGGGACGACCAAGAATGAGATGGCTGGATGGCATCACCGACTCTGTGGACATGAGTTTGAGTGTACTCCGGGAGTTGGTGAGGGGCAGGGAGGCCTGGCGTGCTGTGATTCATGGGGTCGCGGAGAGTCGGACACGACTGAGCGACTGCACTGAACTGAATAATATGTGATATCAAGCATTTTTTCCATGTGGTTCTTGGCCATTGGTCATCTTCAGAGAAACGTATTTAAGTCTTCTGCCCAGTTTTTGACTGGGTTATGTGATTTAATATTGAGTTGTGTGAGGTGTCTCTATATTTTGAAGATTGTCAGTTGTGATCATTTGCAAATGTATTCTCTGGGTTATCTTTTCCCCCTGTCTATGGTTTCCTTTTGTGTGCAGTTTTAAATTTAATTAGGTCTCATTTGTTTTTGTTACACTAGGATATAGAGAGAAGGCAATGGCAAGCCACTCCAGTACTCTTGCCTGGAAAATCCCATGGATGGAGGAGCCTGGTGGGCTGCAGTCCATGAGGTTGCAGGGGTCAGACAAGACTGAGCGACTTCACTTTCACTTTTCACTTTCACACATTGGAGAAGGAAATGGCAACCCACTCCAGTGTTCTTGCCTAGAGAATCCCAGGGACGGGGGAGCCTGGTGGGCTTCCATCTATGGGGTCACACAGAGTCGGACACGACTGAAGTGACTTAGCAGCAGTAGCAGCAGGATATAGATCCAAAAGATAGTGCCATGATTTATGTCAAAGAATGTTCTGCCTATATTTCCATCTGAGTTTTATAGTATCTGGTCTTACATTTAGGTCTTTAATCTATTTGGAGTTGATCCTTGTATAATGATGTTAAGAACGTTGATTTTGTTCTACATGTAGCGACTGTCCACTTTTCCTAGCACCACTTATTGAAGAGACTTTTTTTCCATTTCATATTCTTGCCTCCTTGGTCATAGATTAACCATAGGTGCACGATCTTATTTCCAGGCTTTCTGTCCTGTCCCATTGATCTGTGTGTCTGTCTCTTTGCCAGTACCATACTGTTTTGATGACTGTAGCTTTGTACTATAGTCTCAAGTCTGGGAACCTGATTCCTCTGTTTTTGTTTCTTATGATGCCTTTGGCTTATTTGGGTGGGGTCCTGTGTGTTTCCATACACGTTTTTAAACCTTTTGTTCTAGTTTTGTGGAAAAGTGCCATTGGTAGTTTGATAGGGATTGCATTGAGTCTGTAGATTGTCTTGAGCAGTATGGTCATTTTTAAAAAATATTTTAAAGAACATTTATTTGTTTGGCTGTGTTAGGTCTTAGTTGGGCTCATGCAGTGAGCAGGCTTAGTTGTCCTGTGGCATGCGGGATCTTAATTCCCCAACCAGGGATTGAACCTGTGTCCCCTAGCATTACAAGGTGAATTCTTAACCACTAGACCACCAGGGAAGCCCCTTTATATAAACTTCTTATGCAAAGTAATGAAGCCATGCTCCAGAGGGTTGACCAAAACCAGTGACTAACAAGTTCCTGAGCTTCTCTCACAGGACTCCAGTGAAGGGAACAGGTTAAAACTGCTCCATCTGTGGCCTGTTTTCACTCAACAAGCTCAGTTTGGTTGTTTTCTGTTCTTCCTCTAAATGCACAGCCTCCTGGCCTCTTGCAGCCTGGGAGCCTGGAGTTAGCTCCTGCCCAGCACAAGGTGGCTAAGCCTGGTTGGGACTCCCAACCCTGAAGGTGGGGCCGTGTGGGGTTCCTGTGAACGGCCTTCTGCCATCAGAAGCCTCCTCCCTCACATCACGTTCAGGGCCTCTGTTGTGAATGTGCCGAGGCAGGAGCCCAGGTGCCCCCGCACAGAAGAGCTATCACCTCATCTGTCCCCGTGCCTGCGGCCACCCCGCTCACACAACACGTGCCCCTCATCCTCGGCAGGCGGCTCAGAGACCTGTTCTCCTGCCTCTCGGCTGCAAACCACTGCACCTCAGCGTCTGGCTTGCTGCACGTGCGGCCAATGGACCCACTTTGCCAGCAGTGACTGAACTTCTTAGCTCTTTCATTCTTTAGGCTCCCGAGAAACAACTGTTTGTGGGATGCTTACCTCAGATAGTTCAGAAACAGTGACAGAAACCAACCTGACACCATGTTGGACTTGGAGGTGGGAGGCTCTGGTCCCAAGCATGTCCATCTTTACAACCACCCGGGGAGGCGGGGGGAGGGCCAATGCCTGCTCCCAGGACACGCCTGAGGCAGAGGCAGGAACTCGTCCCTGGTACTCAGAAAGGAGAGGCCGGCTAGAGCTGGGCTGGTGGGCAGGCCCTCTTGCTCCGGGCGTCAGCGGCCTGGGGGCTGCAGGGCCGGGAGGCGTCCCCCACACCCTTCCTGGGCCTCTGGGCAGGACCGCACCCTGGCCCCCACAGCACCTTCACTGGAAGTTCACTCTCATTCATTCTGGCATGAAGGTTTTCGGTATTAAAACTTGCTGAAGGAAAAGGTCTAGGTGTTGATAACCTAATATTCACCAAAGCCTAACTGTGCGAAAGAAAATCTTGAGATCGTGGAAGGAAATGTCTTTCTAAATAAAAGACACTCTTGTTCAGACACTTATAAGAATTAAAAAGTAAAAACAAAACAAAAAAACACCCCAATTTATTTACAAAACAAGTTCTTTTGTTTTACAAAAATCACCCCAAAAAGTGACAAAAATAGAAATAGCTTCTCAGACTCTTGGGAACTACTTCTAAGTGACCGAGGGGTCGGAACCCGGAGGCCCCCTCCTCCTGAAGCGCAGTAGCCGTCCGTCGCCCGGCCCAGTGGCCCAGCAGGAGGCCCTCAGGCCAGGGTCTGGAGCAGCAGGATCTTCTCGTTGACGCAGAACCTGTGCAGCACGAGCATCAGGCTCTCCCCGCAGCGGGACACCTGGCGCTCCATGGCCAGGCGGAAGTCCTCCTTCACGCCCTTGGTGATGCCCCGGGTGACCGTGTGGTGCCTGGCGGGGCGGCGACAGGGAGACAAACGGGCGGCTGGTTAGCACGGCCGCACGGGTCCGCGGTCCCGGGGCAGGAGAACAGCCTGCCTCAAACCTAGCGGAGAGCTTTGGAAAGAAAAACGCCCTGACCAAACAGCCCCACCTGCCCGGTCCTTCTAGGATGGCCTCAGAACTGGAGCGTCACCTTCCCCACTCGGGACAAGTGTTCTACACGCCTGAACAGGTCCGGCGAGCCGCTGCCTGCCTGCCTCTGGCTCCCGCAGCTCTGACGCTGGGCTCCCCCGACTCGCACACGGTTTGGTGACGCGGGGCTCACTGCTCAGGCCACACGGCTCTCGGGTCCAGCCAGGCCGGCCTCGGGGGGCGGGTCGCCTGAGCGGGCGGGGCTGCGGCCGTGACCCCTGGCCGGGGTCCCCACACAGCCTGGGTCACCAACACGACTCTGCTCCCCGCGATGCCAGGCCTGTGTGTGGGAAGCAGGCACGGCTGGGGTCCTGAGATGCGGCTCTGGCACGGACACAGGGGAGCAGAGTCCCTGAAGGAGAGCCTCCTGGGCTCTGGGGGGGCCCGGGAGTCCCCAGTCAGGGAAGCACAGGCGGGTTGCTCAGGGGGCCCCAGAGGGTGTGCCTCAGAGAAAGGGGTCACAGAGGGAACCCCGGACACCGACATGAAGGAGGAAAAGAAACACCTAGCAAAGTTCAGTGGGTTCAAGTCAGAGGAAAGGAGCTGTAACCACCCCTCGGTGATGGGGTGGATTCAGACCAACACAAGGTACCTCCATCCCCAGCCCTCTGCCTGACTCCCCTCAGACAGGCATAGGCATTTAAAACTAGACTTTGAGGGTACTGGCCAAAATTAAAAGGTTTGAGACCATTCTTAAAATGTTTGTTTTTAAAACCCGAATCATATAAAGTAAGAACAACAGAAGTGAAAAGCTGCGGTGTAACGGAAGGAATAAAACACCCGGGCTTGCTTAGAAGGGTGCTGTACTACAGGCCCTCTACACGCCTGCGGGCACATTACAGAACTACACAGCGCTCAGCAGCACAGCCACGGCCCAAACGCGGGTCTCCACGGACACGTCCAGCCTTCCTCAGCAGGGAGGACATAGGGCCAGTGAGCCCCACTGGGGGCACAAGCAGCCCCTCTGTGCCGCCCTGGGACATGGCTCTTGGGGGACCCAGCCTGCAGCCCCAAATGAGAGCCTGCCCTCTGACCCAGTGAAAGACACTGGTGTTTGCAGATCCTGAGTGAAGGGCATGGGTGCCTCCAACCAAAGGCTCCCCTTCATGCTGGTAATCACAAGACGCCATGTCCTGCTGGGCGTGGGCCCAAGGCCAGACTGTTTCCATATACAAAGAGCAGTTACATTTCTATCAGAGTTTCTATTGCTCTGGTAAGTCTGGATGAAGAAGAGAATGAATTAGCTTTTGTGTTTTAAGACCAGGATAAACCAGTTAATAAAAGTGGTGTCCTGCCTACCAGTTATTTTCAATTCAGAAAGGTGAGGTCAGTGTCAGGAAAATAACTCTGCTAAAGCCAGCCCACTGAGGCTGGACCCTCAACCCTGGGCACGAATTTGGAAATCCCAGAATAAAAATTTACTTCTGAGTTCCGCTAGCCATAAACATTTATCACCAAATGCCTTATGTTTTATGAAAAGAGAACCGTAGTTTAGTGCCTGATCTGATGTGCGCTTAACCTGACACACTTTCATATAGTGTTCACTTATTTCCAGATCCATAATGATTTTTAAATTGAACACAAAAACACTGGCAACTTATGGAAAAAAATAAGGAATGTTAACAATATTACAACCAGATGGCTTGCCAAGGAATGCGGAACAAATTAAAAAATTAAATAAAGCATGAAGAAAGGGCACCGAGGAACGAAGAGCTGGAAACCATGGGCGGTAAGACATGTCAACAAACAGCACACTATGAGCAGGTGTGTCCGCGTGGTACCTGTCGGCAGTCTGTATGCTGGGCTGAAGCACAGGGAAGAATTCCTGCTGCAGTAACCCCATGGGAGGGCTAGAAGGCCTTTAAAAAACAGCAAACAGCGGCATTCAAACACCCACACCGACTCAGCCTGCACTTAAAAAACAACACTCCAGAGAAAACGCATGAGACAGGGGGCCAACTGCACACGGCCGGCAGCCCCAGGCCCGCGCGGCGGCTTCGGGAGGACGGGGGCCCCCGGCTGCACGGCTGAGGCCCGCGTGCGCCCAGGCCCCGGCTCAGCCCACTGAGATCCGGTGCAGAAGGGGCGCCGGGGAAGAGGCTGGTATGGTGTCCCGGGACGGCCACGGAGGGGCAGGGCCCCACGCCTGTCGTGACCACGCCAGTCCCACAGGGCAACCTGGCGACGTTTCGGAACCATCTGATGGGACTGAAGCCCCACGTGGAAGAGGCCCTTCCAAGAAGACTGACGGGACTGACCATGTTTCTGGTAAAGGCTGAGTTTAAAGCTCACAAGGCAGCGAGAAAAGAAACAGGAGGTGGGACAAGGAGTGTCTGGGCCGCAGCTTCGTGGGGTGCTGTGACAACCACACGCTGGCCGGGGTCACCTCTGAGAGCACCGGCCCGCGCCCAGCTCGGGGCACCCACGGGGACGGAGTGTCTGGGCTGCTCAGTCGAGTGCCTCCAGGGCACGGCCAGCGTCTGCAGGGAAGCGTTTCTCTCCAGATACGCGGAGCGCAGACCCGAGCTGGTCCCTCCTGCCGTCAGGCCCCAGCGCTCGCCCCACACCAGGACGGACAGGCAGCCTTGTCCAGGCCGGGGCGAGGAGGGGCTGGCCTCTGCTCCCCACACCTCTGCACTCAGCTGCGGGGCTCTCCGAAAGATCTGTAATGGCTGCGGATAATTTGTTTGCGAACCAAAAGGAAAAGGAATGGGACAGTTTTACTCGAGATTCTAATTGTACCTCAACTGGCTCAGGCGGCCTGCTTCTCTGCAGGAGTTTCTCATCAGAAATTTGACAGGCAGATTTCAAGCGAACTCTGAGATTCACACAGTCAGCTCACTAAGCAGGAGCCCCCAGGCCTGCTTCCAGACTGACGGAGGAGCAGGTTTCCTAGGAAGCTGAGTGGTCTTCTACAGGGCGTAAGGCGTCAGAAGAGATTGAGGGTTATGCGAACCGTGGGCGGGGGGCACAATTAATCCTCAAAAGCCTAGCAATGCCTGCTGTGTCTCTGCCTCGCCCTGAACACTCCACAGTCAGCCACGCTGGCTGCCCAACAGCCCTGGCCTTCACCCCTTGTCCGAGAGCTGGTCTGCACATCCCCGTGTCTTAAGCAGCTCAATAAAACTGGCCGAAGAAGGGAGAGTCAGTCTTGATTGTCTGACAACGCCATCTCTTACCTTCCACAGCTGAGCATCGGCTTAGTGCTGGGAGGACTGTTAAACTTAGGTTTAACCTGAACTAAATGGAGTTGATCCAAGTGAGGCTGTCTCTATATTATGACAGTTTGTATGGTGTGTGTTCATGGGAATTAAAGGAAAAGTTACTCAAAGTTGTTTGTGAATCCAGCCTCAAAACCGGGCAGTCACAACACAAAACGGGTTACCTAGGTTCCCGTGTCAAAAAGCCACCTTTGTTCTTAAACACTGTTAAGAATATTTTGAACCAGGCAGTTATCTTCCCCAGGTTCGAGGGAAGCTCACGGAGCAGGAAGACAAGCGCGTCTGGTGCACTTGCCTAAGCCAGCTAACGTGTACAGGTCTTGCGTCTGCATGTTAAATCTTCAGAATATTTAGCGACATCTGCAAGATGAAGGACAAGCACCCCCCCATCCCCCATCTTCCCATTCCTGACAGGACGCCATGCAGGCTGTGCCCAACCCTGAGGTTTAGGGAATCCAGAAGGAACGCCTCTCACTTCCCTCTCCTGACATTTCTAACGCCCTCCATGGATGGAACAAGATGCAAATTCTGCTTTCCACTGAGAACGCGTCCCTCTCCTGAGGGAGGAGAAGGAGGGGGTCTGAGCCTCGGCAGCACTTTGCTCTCCCTCGGGTCTCGGTCTTCTGCAGAGACGGTGACCCTGACCGGCGCCCACGGACCGTGCAGGACGCAGAGGGGGAGCGCACGTCACAGCACGCGAGGCCGTCTACAGCGAGGAGGATGCACTGTCCACACTGCGATGAGGACGGCGGGCAGAAGCGGGGGTCGTGAGCTATTTAAAAATCATAAATGGTCACTGACTTCACCCAGGTGGAGGGGGGCTTGCCCAGACCACACCCCAGCCTCGCTGCAGAGGTGGGGGGGGCACCTGATGCGAGCGGGCGGCTCACTGGGGAGGGCCTGAATCACCACTGAAACTCAAGTGCAGTGTGTAAACCAAGTCTGCAGGTTTTCCCTAATCCAGCACGACTGTGATAAAGCATGGCTTTTCTTAATGAAAAGTGTTCTAATCAGAAATTATAGGGTCAGTCTGTACGTTTTAGATAGGAAAAAGATTCTGTGAATAAGACTTTCGTCTAGTGAAAAAAGTATCAAAAGTAACACAACTACCCCAATTTAAACATGCTTCCATCAGAAATGTAGTTAAGGAAATGCCAAGTTCAAAAGGATCCCTGGAGTCAAAACTTCTTAAAAACAGACTTTTGGATTCCTTCCTACTAAATGTCTGAGAACTACAGAAATTTACAAACACTTCCGACACACACACAAAGGAGGAGACGGGGGTTGGGGGGCTTACTTGATTAGCATTCCTTGATTGGGCAGCAGTTCCAGATGGATCTTCCCACCTTCCTGAGTTCTCAGGTAGGCGAACTCCTCCAGCATGTCGATATCTGAGGCCAGGGTCAGGGAACCACGTGTGAGAGCCAGGAGCCCTGCTCTCTCGGAGGCCGACATGGGCTCGCAGTTCCTGGGTAACTGGTCCACGGCCACCCCACCAGCAACCTGGGCCTGCCTGAGTCCAAACCAACGATTCCTATGCCAACCAAACTCCCTCCCAAAGAGAATTACAGTTTTCATACAGATGGTTAAACAGTCTGTATGGTCATAAAAACAACACCTTTTGCTTTCTTGATAAAAAATGAAAAAAAGAAAAGAAAAGGGAGGGTGGCAGGGGTGTTATTTCCACCCCTCTACCCAAGGGTTAAGAAACTGCTCTAGGCACCTGGACAGGGATGTCAGGCTCCTTGCAAATGTAAGAGAAGCCAAGTGTGAACACCAGACCTTGGATCCTAAGGTGCTCCTCCCTGATCAGCAGTACCAAGTCCAACACTCCCCGTCATGAAAGCAGGTGCTGGTGGGGCAGCATCTCTGGTGGGCACTCAGCGCACCCGTGACACCTGCTGCTGTGACCATGGACCCCGGGGCCCCTCCCCAGGTGGAGGCCAATGAACGACCACGCCCTGCGGCCCATCCGCCACTGGGCACCCTTCAGGCATGCCGGCCACCTTCCGAAGAAGTCGCTGCAACTGGAAAAGGGACCGGGGCTGCCGACATTCCCGACTCCTCTCTGAGGTCTCTCCTTTCACAAGAGCAACAGCCACGATCCCATCTCGGATCACCACTCCTCCATTCTCCCCACATCACTGACACCACTGTTTCTCCCCCAAAGGGTTCACTCACTCTTGTCCCACGCGTTTATCCTTTAAAAAAACAGTTTCTTCTGCTCAGACAGGGGAAAGGATACTTGTGACGTAATTGAAGAAGTTCTCGTACTGGAAGCTCCCTTGCTGGCAGACCTTACCGACGGCCTTCAGGAAGAGCGCCTCCCCCCGCGGCCACTCGTGCTGCAGCAGGACGATGACGTGGCCCAGCGCCATGTCATCCCTGCTGTCCGTGAAGGCTCTCAGCTGCGGGCACGGGGTGGGGGATGTGGTCACGGGGTGACTGGGGCCGGCGTGGAGGGGACCAGCCAGGGACCCGGCCCCCCAGCGCCTGGGCAGGCGTCCTGGTGGGAGCGGTCACGCAGGCGGGATGGAGGCTCTGAACGTGGGGTGAGGCGGGAGGAAGCTGAGCGCCAGAGGGAAGGATCGGGGGCTTCTCTTAAGGGGCTGGGTGGCGGGTGGAGGGCGGGGAGAGGAGCCCTTGGAGAGAAGGTCTGAGGACACCCGAGGACGGGGCAGGCGGGAGGAGGCAGGAACGCGAAGTGAGAAACCGTCAGAGGGCTTCCTGGTCGGGATCAGCAGCCCTGCCCAGTCACTCCAAGCTGCTTCTGCCGCCCAGTGCAGACCAAGAGCGAGGGCTGGGGATTAGTGCCGAGGCGGTTCAGCCTGTCCACCCCCGGCCGCCCCAGCCCTGCGTTCCGTCAACCGTCCTGAGACGCGCCAGCTCTGGGGGCCTCTGCACGCGGTCATCCTGGTGCCCTCACTCTAGGATGATAAACTCACAGCCCTCTGAGCCCAAGAGCACCTGTGCTCCCATCTACTGCAGCGAGTACATCCCGACATGCAGGCTAATTCGTAAAAGACTGGACATCACGACAGGCAAGGCTACTTGCGTGTCTGCCTCACTGCTACCTGGAGTAATAGGTAATATTGCGCTTCCAGGACAGAGGTTATTTCCTACTCTTCTCTGCCTAGTGGAGCTGACAGTTAATAAATATTGTTTATTCCTCCCACGGCTTCCGTCGCTGTACCAACATGCTGTCAAAAGACTAAACTAACGTGTGCTCAAGGCTCTCAACTTGAGTCACTCCAGATCATCAGAACAATCCTCTGAATTAAACTCCTTTCATGATAATCATGAAACAGTGGAAGCAGTGACAGACTTTATTTTATACCTGGGCTCCAAAATCACTGTAGATGGTGACTGCAGCCATGAAATTAAAAGATGCCTGCTCCTTAGAAAAAAAGCTACGACAAACCTAGAGAGTGTATTGAACAGCAGAGACATCACTTTGCCATCTAAGGTCTGCACACTCAAAGCTGTGGCTTTTCTAGCAGTCGTGTATAGACATGAGAATTGGACCATAAAGAAAGCTGAGTGCTGAAGAATTGATGCTTTCGGACTGTGGTGCTGGAGAAGACTCTTGAGAGTCCCCTGAACTGCAAGGAGATCACAGCAATCAATCCTATAAATCAACTGTGAATATTCACTGGAAGGGACTGATGCTGAAGCTCCGATACTCTGGCCACCCGATGCAAAGACCCGAATGACTAGAAAAGACCCTGATGCTGGCAAGGGAAGGCGCAGAGAGAATGAGATGGTTGGACGGCATCATCGACTCAATGGCGTAAGCCTGAGCAAACTTTGGGAGACAGTGGAGGACAGAGGGGCCCAGCTACTGCAGTCCACGGGGTCGCAGAGAGTCAGCCCGAGGGACTGAACAGTAACAGCAACATGCTGATCAACGTGGCGCTTACCTTGAAACAAGCCAACATTAAGTGCAGGCAGTAGGGCATGATGGCCTTGCTGGTACAAGGCAGAAGCTTCAGATCCGAACCTGAGAAAAGTCCACAACAGGCAAAGGAGACAGCTTAGAGGGGCGAATGATTAAGGTGCTTTCCTGACAACAAGAAGGGCAAGCAGCAGTCACACGGCCTCAAACACAGTAAACCACAATTACACTCAGTGAAGGTGAAAGTGGTTTCTGAATCGTCTCTGGATTTCACGTCTCAATCTAAGTTTCTAAAATTGCTTAAATACCTTTTATTAGGAAACCTTTGAAATATACAGAAAATGACAAGACAATATCACAAACACCAGTGTGCTTTATCACTCAGGTTTCATAAAATGTTGACACTGGGTTTAGTTTTTAGATTTTCATACACAGCATCACAAGTCCAGTTCGCCTTCTGTGAGCCTCTTCTGATCCCTGCCTCCCTCTCCCTGGAAAGAAAGTGAAAGTCGCTCATTCCTGTCCGACTCTTTGCGACCCCATGGACTATGCAGTTCATGGAATTCTCCAGACCAGAATACTGGAGTGGGTAGTCTTTCCCTTCTCCAGGGGATCTTCACCACCCAGGAATCGAACCCAGGTCTTCTGCATTGTGGGCAAATTCTTTACCAGCTGAGCCACAAGGGAAGCCCAAGAATACCTGAGTGGGTAGCCTATCCCTTCCCCAGGGGATCTTTCCAACCCAGGAATTGAACCGGGGTCTCCTGCATTGCAGGCGGATCCTTTACGAACTGAGCTAAGAGGGAAGCCCTGGAGGTAAGGGCTATTCTGAATGAGGAGCTCAGCATTCCTACGTACACTGCGTGCTCGCCATGCAGGACTCTGCATCCATACACCTCAGAGGAACGTTCCTCATGTTTCCAGTCTGCTGTATAAATGGTGTCTCAGCCTGCGCCTCCCTCCACTGATATGACACCTGTGACTCGAGCTTGTTGGTTTTCCATGTTACATAATGTTCTGTTGGTAACACAGACCCCCACTGATTTATCCATTCTTTTCCAGTTAACACTGGCATTTCCCACTTTCACCATTACAAACAGTGCTGAAGTAAACATGCTTATGTATATATGTCTGCATACTTGTAGGAAGAGCAGTGGCTATTTTTCACACCAAGACTTTAGTCCTTTCCTTTATGGGGTGTGTTCCTTCTGTCCTAAATCCTTCTCTACTCCAAGGGCAAGCAGCAGCAAAAACAGAGACACTGCCTTCATGTGGATCCTATGCACACACACTTACACATGTTCACACCGCTGGCCCTGGACCAGCACAGGTTTGAACTGCATGGGACCACTTGTATGTGGATTTTTCAGTAAACACAGTACCGGCATTTTCACTTTACAGATCTCTAAATGAACTAACTGCGGGATTACAGATCACAGCGTGTACAATCAGAAGAACTAGGGTCTAAGCCCTGATCCTGTCCAAACTGTTGCAGCTTCCTGCCTGGGGTAAGTCACCAATTCCGGGTTCTGAGGCAGAGAGAGAAAAGTACCTGGATTTTTGACTACTGGGGGTGGCAGGAGGAGAGAGGGGGTCAGAGCCCTTGGGTTAACTCCTGCATTGTTCAAGGGTCAACTGTATACCTAAAACAAAAGGTTCTTGAAATAAGGTTTATCCATTTTACTGGAGATACATTCATTTTAATAATATATTTACAGCCTATCTCACTAAAAAAGAAAATTTCTAGTTGAAAATCCACGACCCAGGAGGTGAGGGCCCATGTTTGGAAATCACCGATAGGTCTGAATCCAGAAGGGGCACATAATCAGGCAGTGAGATGTGTGACCTGGTCTGCAAAGCTGGTCTTCAAACCGACCACATGAATTTATGCGCCTTCCAGAAGCACATGGGTGATGTGGATCTTCACGTCCTGATGGTCAACACAGCCATCCTTCATGCTCTGCATCCTGATGTAAAATGACAGCTTATTGTTTTAACCTGAATTTCCTGTACTAATGGTAGGTGGAGAATCCTCCCAAGCAGTTTTGGGCAATATTTCATTGACTTTATCTCTAGTATTTTATGGGTTTTGATGTTATTTGATCTAGAGAGTCCTCAGGCTTTGCTACACGGCCAAACATGTAGCTGTGGATAAAGAGGGTTCCTTTCCGACCTTCCTTTTTCTTGCCTATTATGTTGGTGAGAATCCCCAGGAGGCTGCACTGAGGTGCTGGCGGCAGACACCAGCACCGCTGCTGGTCTTGGGGAAAGCACTCAGTATTTCATAGCTAAGAAAGATGTTGCGGAAGTTTTCCTCCTTTCTCTAGTTTACTGAGTTATTTGCTTTTAATTGTGAATGATAAATGCAGACATAATTAAATTCTGTCTGCGTCTATTAAGACAATCTTATGATTTTTCTCCTTTAATCTGCAAATGTGATGAACTGTGCTGATCGGCTTTCCTGGGTTAAACCGTCTCTGCATTCACTCAGCTGTTATGTCTCATCTTTCTTACATGCTGCTGTATTTGCTCATATTTTGTTAAGAATTTTGGCATCTATGACCGTGACAGACCCTGGCCTTTAATGTTCTTCTCTTGTGATGCTCTTGTTTGGCTGTGCTGTCAGGGTTAACGCTGGTCTTAAAAACTGAAGGGATAAGTGTTCTCTCTTCCTCTATTTTCTCAAAAACTACATACAGGATTGAAGTTATTTCTTCCTAAATGCTTGACAGGATTCACAGTGAAGCCAACTGGACCTAGAATTTTCTTTGTGGGAAAGTTTTTGATGACAAATTTAATTTGATAGATATAAAATGTTCTGATTTTCGATTTCATCTTGTGTCCATTTTGGTAAGCTGTGTTTTTGAAGGATTTTTTCCATTTCATCTAAATTGTTGAATTTATTGTCATAAAGTTATTTACAACCTATGCTCTTACTGTCCTTCTGATTTCAGCAGGATCCAGGGTGATGTTCCCTCTTCCATCCCTGATATTGGTCATTTGCAATCACTGTCATTCTGATCAGTCTTGTTACGGGTTCATCAATTTCATTAACTTTTGGCTTTATTAGTTTCCTTCTGTTTTTTTCTATTTCACTGACTTCTGGTCTTGTCTTTATCACTCCCTGTTTTCTACTGGGCTTGGGTATAAGGGTGTATCTTTTTCACCTCTAAGATGGAACTGAGATCTGGACAGTGGGGTCCTCTTCCTTTCCTGTGAAGTGTCACAGCTCAACTTATGTAATTTTTCAACAAATGAGCAACTTGAAGTGAAGCTCAAAGCAGCCTGAGATACGCTGAGAGATCCTTCTCCACTAATCATGACAAAGTTTCCTGCAATTGGTAAAGATCAGAAAAGGAGTTCTCTGATATTCCTCGAAGAGAGCCCATTCAGGAAAGGAAGAGAACGTCGGACAGAGGACAGACACACGGCTGCTTGTGAACCCAGAGCCCAGAGAAGCCTGGCGAGCACTCTGCTTCTTACACAACTTGCCAAGCTCTGCAGACCTCATGGCGTCACCTTGTCAGGAACTGTAGGAACTGTAAAAAAAAAACCTCCCAGCGGTGGGTCCTAGAGCTATTTCTAGAAAATAAAAATAGGATTTGTCGCGGTACCTTTTCTGAACTTGGGCTTTATTCTGGAGGGCTCCTCCTGGGACTTGCCTCCGTCCTGGGTGGGAAGGACCATGTAACACATCAGATCGAGGACCTTCTCACACGCCATCTGGGGAAGACAGGACCAGAAGGAACCAACTGTACATTTCTGACAGAAACCGCGTCTCCTAACTAAAGTCTCTGCAGCACACAGAGGGCCGCCTGGGCACACAGGTGGGGAGCACTGGTGGCCCCAGGACCCCATGTAGTCACTGCTGTTTGCCTGATAGTGAACGTGGAAACATAACTAAGATTAAACCCATGCACTAGACCTTTCAGGGAACATGGACCCACTCTCTGCTGTTAAACAACAAAAGAACAAAACTTAAAAACTAATCGAGTATTAACCAAACTACTAAGGTGTACGACAGCACCGTGGAATCCAAAAGAAGTACACCCCTGTCTTAAAGACATTTCCTAACTCACTGCACAGAGAAATAACAAAATGGGACAGAAAGTAAAGGAGCATAATTTAAAATGAAGTAGAAACACACACACGGTAATAAACTAGCAGGAGAAGTTTTAGGCAGGACGGTTATCCTGATGTAAGCCTTAAAGCAGGGAGGGTTTTTATATGTAGAAAAGAGAAGAAGGGTTTTCAGAGGAAAGAAAGATGCGGGGAGGGCTGTGCACGGGCTTTGGAGTCACTTAAGGGTGTGGTTTAGGAAACAGGTGTGAAACTGGGCAGATGGCACACTAGTGGAGAAGCGGTGGCCCCCGTGCCCCACCGAGCAGGCACTCTCGACCCACAGAGAGTGGGGCGTCACCCTTGGTCCACCCATCAAACTCCAAGAGGGACAGGGTCGCGGAGGGAGCATTCCCTGTGTGTCAGGCACAACCCTCCTATTACCTTCATTATACAGACGAGGAAGTGCAATCTTAAATCCCTGCTTCCCACCCTTTTTCATATCTTGGCACGTCCAGAAAATACTTATAAGGCTGCTTAGAGCTGGAAATAGATGAACCTGGGGCTCAGCTGCCCAAGCCCTAGCTAACCGCCTGGGCTGAGGGGCTGGCATTCCGGCACATACAGCACCACCCATGGCCACAGGGTCATGAGGCTCCAGCTTCGAGAGGTGTGCAGCTGGGCAGCTAAAAACTTAAAACTCTGGAGTAGACAGAGAGCCAATTAAGCGGTAGGGGCAAGAGTGAACTCAGAATTAAATGCCGCCATTCCTCAATACCCATCTCCTGACTTCAGGTACGCAATGGAAAGTAGGAAATTAAATAAAATAGAATCACTATTCTTTTTCACCAGCAGATCAAGTAATAAAATCTAGGCAGAAAGAGCAAGTTTCAAGTAAATATGCATGGGATTAAAAAGCTACTCCAGGGAAAAGAGGAAGCCAGGGTCGCCGAAGGCACCCAGGAGGGTCCCCACACCCGCCAGGCACCCAGGACTCACTCTGTACTCCCCCAGAGCAAAGTGGCAGGTGGCCAGCTGGATGAGTGCCCTCTGATGCTCCAGGGTGCCCTGCCCCGAGATCTGTGGCTGAGGAAGTGATCCCTGGAGAGCTGCCAAGTGGTGCAAGCTGGCGATGGCCTTCTTATATTGACCCTGAGAAAGTCACAACAGCAAGGAGGGAGAAACACGGCCATCAGAAAAAAAACATCCTTTTTTGCTCTTATATTCTATGTGCCTTCATAAGCTGTCCTGAGAAAGTACTCTTTTATGATATGCATCTTCACAAACGATCTTCATACATCCTTTTAAGATCAATACAAAGTAAAATAAATAATTGAATAATAATAATAATTAAAAGAAAAACCTTCCAGGGCCACTAGCAAGCAACTCCAAATCAGGTACTTCTGCTGAACCAAGTGAGAAGGGGAAGGAGACTTAGCAACAGTATCAAACCCACTTAGTTAAAGCCAGTGGAGGATCTGTATGGAGATACCTTATAAACACAAAGATTTTTCTTTCTGGTCTTAATTCTTGAGAGGAAATAAAATAACACAAGCTCTCTGATAAAAGTACATTTTGGAATATGCCGTTTCTTTATAAATTGGAGAAGGAAATGGCAACCCACTCCAGAACCCTAGCCTAGAAAATCCCATGGATAGAGGACCCTGGTCGGCTACAGTCCATGGGGTCACAAAGAGTTGGACACGACTAAGTGACTTCACGTTCTTTCTTTATAAATATCTGACTATTTCTCCTTCATGAAGGCTGGAAGCAGCAACCTGCCCATTTTCACAACAGAGGCCCGAAGCCTCTCTGTCTCGGGACTGAGTCCTCGGTCTCCTCTGGGCAGGTCCCACTCAAGGACAGCAGAGCTGGGCAGCGGGCTCCACTGGAGCAGGGGGGCTGAGCAGGGCTCGCCTTTCACTGAAAAGTAAACCCTGACGTCTACAGAGAGGGTGATGGGACACACCACACGTAACACAGGAGATGTGGGCCTGTCGTTGGGAGCTGTTCTGAGATGATGGGGGAGCACAGTCCCCCGCCAGTGAAGACAGAACACTGGTCTTCAAAGCGGGAGGGAACACACACACACCTTCACGCTGAAGATGTTCTCAGGAAATCATGGTCTTGTCTGGACACAGGTGCTTATAAACACACATTACCTGATAGATGATCATATCGTTGAGGAAGATTCTCAGCCAGAGCCAAGTATCCGTCTTCCACGCCAAACAAATTCTTGTAAATTCTGAGCAAGAATTCAAAAACAAATTTATCAAAGATATGTAACACAGAAGCATCTGATATACCCATCAAGAGAGCAACAGTTACAGAGACAAATTACCAAAACATGGATGCAACTTTAGACTTTGATTCCTAAAACACTGGTCTGAACTTTTAATCAGAGGGTAAAGTTAGGGCAGAATCAAAGTGGCAGTGCCAGTCACTCAGTCGTGTCCGACTCTTTGTGACCCCGTGGACTGTAGCCCACCAGGCTCCTCTGTCCATGGGATTCTCCAGGCAAGAGAACTGGAGTGGGTAGCCATTCCCTTCTCCAGAGGATCTTCCTGACCGAGGGGTCGAACTGGGTCTCCTGCATCTCCCGCACTGGCAGGTGGATTCTTTAACAGCTGAGAACGAATCCTGACCAGTAATGCGTGAGAAACGTTATTAGGCAGTGACACGCACCAAGCATACACCATGCACTAATAAGAGCCGTTCAAAGTGCTTTTCACACATTAACTTCATTCACCTTTTAAGCTACTCTGCTTTCACCTGGTTAAAACAGTCAACACACGACACTAAGAGTTTTATTTATTATTTTAAAAGCTGACCTATAACTAAAGAAAAAAATCCCCTCCAAAAGTCACAAACCTGCTCACAACTCTAGACGTGACAAGGACAAATCGGGTGATGCGGTGTTTACTAGAAAACATGATGACACGCCAGACAAAGCATCGGGAGAGGCACATGCCAGAAGCAGGCCAGGGACCAATGTCCGCTGGCCAAAAGGAAAGTCAGGGCCTTGATCCCAAAGTATAGAAAAATATGCTGGTTAGCCAAGTGCCAGTCATTTTGAAGTAAGGTTGAAATACTCACTAGTGTAAATATCACACAGAGAAACTCCCTCTTATTTACATCTATACTCAAAACAGGCTTCCTGCAGTGTTTGGAATTTGAGCTTTTCACTTTCAGGCAATGGAATTAATGCAGACAGAAGAGTACTGCCGCCTGTAACCTTCGTACATGTGGCTGGAGGAAGATGCAACGCAGGGGGACAGAAAAAGCACAGAACAAACCCAGCAAGCAAAGAAAAAGGCCAGCAATATAAATTTTAAGAGACCAAAAACTCTCCCTCCCACTCCACCCCAACTCTGATTATAACATATTACCCAGTGTAGCAGTTAAGAGGAAAACGGTCATTTGAATATTTATAACTGCTTGTGGATTTCTTGCTCAAAAATGATCCTAAAACATGTGAACTACCATAATCAATTTACTTAGCCATTAGTGACTTGACATTTCGAGTAGAATAATGAATTTTTTTGGTGTGATGATTCCATTTGAAAACTGAAATATCACAACAGGACAAGTACGCCTTACCCTTGTCCAGGAATTCCAGGGAATAGAGGAGCTCCCAGCTCTCTCTGGCCAGCTTGAAGCTCTCCAACACCTCGATGGAGTTAGCAAGTTCTGCCTTGTTGATGACGATGTGACGGTTCCTTCCTTTTGCTGAACAGTCTTCGTCGTCTGAACTCTTAGAGAATGTGAAGAACATGATTAAAGTTACAGAAATAGCCACTGCTGCTGCTGAGTTGCTTCAGCCGTGTCCGACTCTTTGCAACCCCATAGATGGCAGCCCACCAGGCTACCCTGTCCCTGGGATTTTCGAGGCAAGAACACTGGAGTGGGTTCCATTTCCTTCTCCAACACATGAAAGTGAAAAGTGAAAGTGAAGTCACTCAGTCGTGTCTGACTCTTCGCAACCCCACGGACTGCAGCCTACCTGGCTCCTCCATCCATGGGGTTTTCCAGGCAAGAGTACCCGAGGGTTGGAAATAAGTCACTACTTGAACATTATTATGTTTATTGCTGATGTCAACTCGGATTACTGTATGAATTTTATATCAAAGGATACGATCATGAGTATACTAAAATATTTTGAATTTAACAATTTTAAAAGACAATATAAAAATAACAATATTAAAAGATAATATAAAATTTTCATCCTTTCATGCATTCAATTTTTATTTTTAGAATTACGGTTTTCTGATGATAAAATTCTAAGGCTAAATACTAAGGATAAAATACTAAGGTTATGGCAGCTTCACAGTAAAGCTACAGAGTTAAAACTTCTAATAACTTAAAAACATATTAATGTTATAAAAGCCAAAACTTACATTTTTATGTTTAGGGATACACCTTAATTAAGTAGTACCTATTTTAAAGTTTACTTTTTTCCAATACGTGACATTATTTAATTTGCTTTCAAAAAACAATTTGTTGTGTAGTGAAACAAAAATTAAAGCCTGAGTCCTCTGAGAAATAATTGAGAGAAACTGAATTATTAAAAGTGAACTTTTGCTCACTGCATATACCTTCTCCAACAGCCACCCAATGCAAGGTGTCTGGCTAGGAGTCCATTTGTCTGCACTTACTCATTTTATTTAATAATGAAGATTTGTAATTTGCTTTTCATCTCAAATAATATAAAGTCGAAGAAAAAAGAGGGCCTCAGGGAAAGCCAACTATTGTAAATGCCATTGAGTATGGTCAGACTTTTTGCTGAAAACAAGTAAAGAAAATTTCTTGAATCTTCTGTTCCACCAAAGTCATTTTTATTAATTCAATGACCCAAATTAAATTCTCCCTGTAGATTTTTACCCCACTAAGATCATTAAAAAATATGTAGAAATAAACATATCTATGAAACAAAAACAGACTTGTGGTTGTTGGGGGGAGAGGTTGGGAAAGGGAAGGACTGGAGTTTGGGATTAACAGATGCATATACATATATACGTACATACATACATACATATAGGAGACAGAAACAACAAGGTCCTACAGTATAGCACAGGGAACTCTATTCAGTATCCTGTGATAAGCCATAATGGAAAAGAATCTGAAAAGACAATATGTATAACCGAATCAATTTGCTATACAGAAGAAATTGATCCAACATGGCAAATCAACTATACTTCAATTAAAAAAAGTACATATATTTCAGCTAAATATATCCAATCCTCATTTTAAAAAGAAGAACAAAGCTCAGTCAGGCTCACTAAATAGAAAAAAAGAGGACCCAGATAAGCAAGAAACGAAGGAGGAGAAATATCAACCAGTATAGCAGAAAGACAAAAAATTCCTAAGAACATACTATGAAGACATTTTGTTGGCATGAATACACATCAACAAATTGCACAACCTAGCAGAAATGGGCATGTTTCCAGAAACATACAGCCTGTCAAAACTGAGTCAAGAAACACAATCTGAACAGACTGGTCACTAGAAGTGAAATAGAATCTGTAATAAAAAAAAAACAACTCCCTGCAGACAAAAGTCCAGGACCAAGTCATTCTAGGGAGCCACAGCCGCCCTGATACCAAACCAAAGACACTACAAAACAAGACAATTACAAGTCAGTATCTCTGATGAACACAGATGCAAAAATCCTCAACAAAATACTAACAAACAGAATGCAACAACACATATTAAGGATCAAACACCGTGACCAAGTTGGATGCATCTCAGGATCACAGGATGATTCAACATATGCAAATCAATCAATGTAATATACACATTAACAAAGAAAAGACAAAAGCCACATGATCATCTCAACAGAGGCAGAAAAAGCATGTGATAAAACAAATGTCCATTCTTGATCAAAATTCTCACCAAAGTGGGTATAAAGGAACATATCTCAAATGTAATAAAAGTCATTTACAACAAACCAGCAGCCAACATAACACTCAGTGGTGAAAAACAGAGTTTTCCCACTAAAATTTAGAACATTCTCACCACATCTAATCAACACTGGAAATCCTAACTATAAAAATCAGAGAAGAAAGAGAAATAAAAGGCATCCAGATTGGAATGGAAGAGGTAAAACTGTCATTGTATGCTGATGACATGATACTCTATAAAGAAAACCTTAAGGACGCCACACAAAAAAACTATTAACAAATTAAGCGAGGTAGCAGGATACAAGATAAATAGGCAGAAATCTGTTGCATTTCTTTACACTAACAACAGAATATCAGAAAAGGAAGTTAAAAAAAGAATCTCATTTAAAATCATATAAAAAACAAATGAACAAAAACCCCAACAACCTAGGAATAAACCTAACAAAGGAGGTGAAATGCCTGTATGTTGGGAACTCTGTTAAAGGAAAACTGAAGATGATTCAAAGAATGGAAAGATATCCCATGTTCTTGGAATGGAAGAATTAATAGTTAAAATTGCCATACTACCCAAAGTTATCTACAGATTTAATGTGATCTCTATCAAATTAGCTATGATATTTTTCACAGAGCTAAAACAATCCTAAAATTTATATGGAACCACAAAAGACCTAGAATTGCTAAAGTAATTTTGAGGGAAAAGAATAAAGCATAACCTCCCAGGCTTCAGATAATATTACAAAGCTGTAGTACAAAACAGCCTGGTATTGGCACAAAATCAGACGCTAGGTCAATGAGAGTGAACAGAGAGCCCAGAAATAAACCCACATGCCTCTGGTCAATTAATCTTCAACAAAGGTGGTAAGAATATACAGTGGAGAAAAGACAATCTCCTCAGCAAATGGTGTTGGGAAAACTCGACAGCTACATGTAAATCAATGAAGTTAGAGCTCTCCCTTGAACCATACACAGAAATAAACTCTAAACAGCCTAAAAACTTATATATGTAACACATGACGCCATAAAACTCCTGTAAGAGAATATAAGCAAAACATTCTCGGACATTAATCACAGTAATATTTTCTTAGACCAGTCACCCAAGACAAAAGAAATAAAAGCAAAAATAAACAAACTGCACTGAATAAAACTTACAAACTTTTGTGCAGCAAAGGAAACCATACACAGAACGGACAACCAATGGACTGGGAGAAAGTATCTGTATCCAATGGGACCGATAAGGGATTAATTTCCAAAATATACAGATAGTTCATATAATTCATATCAACGAAACAGACAACCCAATCAAAAAACGGGCAGAAGACTTAAAAATATCTTTTTAGAAGACATACAGATGGCCCAAAGGCCCATGAAAAGATGCTCAACAATGCTAATTATTAGAGAAATGCAAACCAAAACGACAATGAGGTATCACCTCACATCAGGCACAACGGCCATCATCAAAAAGTCTACAACAATAAACGCTGGACAGGGTGTGGAGAGAAGGGAGCCCTCCTACATCGTTGGTGGGAATGCAAATTGGTGCACCCACTATGGAGATCAGTATGGAGGTTCCTTTAAGAGACTAAACACAGAACTGCTGTATGATCTAGCAATCCCCTTCCTGGGCATGTATCTGGAGAAAAAAAACTCCATTTGAAAAGATGCATGCACCCCAACGTTCACTGAAACACTATTCACAGCAGCCAAGACATGGAAGCAACCTAAGTGTCTGTCCACAGATGAGCAGATAAAGAAGATGCGGTACCCGTACACAACAGAACATTACTCAGCCACAAACAGGAGTGAAGTAATGCCACACCAACATGAATGGACCCACAGATTATCAAACCAAGTGAAGTCAAGTCAGAGAAAGACAAATACTGCAATATATCACTGGTATGTGGAGTCTAAAAAATGACACCAAGTTATTTACAAGACAGACTCACAGACACAGAAAACTTAGGGTTACCAAGGGGAAGGTGGGGGAGATAAATCAGGAGTCCGGGGTTGACACATGCATACTACTATCTAGAACAGATAACCAACCAGGACCCACTATTTAGCACAGGAAACTATATTCAATACCTTATAAAAACCCCGGATGGAAAAGAATCTAAAGCTCTATCATTGAAACTAACATAACATTGTAAATCAACTATAGTTTAAAAAAAGTTCTACTCCTTAAGCAAAAGAAGGCACTTCCCTCCTACTCCCCACCTTTCTCTGCATTCCGTGACACCCAGGGACCCTCCCCGCCTCACCCTATTTAGCTTCATCTCCTTATCCCCCTCAGTGGTGACACGCTCCTCAATCTCTTTCAAAACCAAAACCTAACTCTCAGGCATCCTGGCTCTCCAGGGTCGTCTCCCACTCACAGATGGGGTACAGAAATACGAGCGGTGTGTTCATTGCTGTGGCAGCTAATGGAATACATTCCTGCCTCAAAATGAGATCAGGAGCTTACGGAAGGGACCTCAGATGCAGGGGGTCGGTATGGAGTTCCAGATGGTCTGTAGAATTTACAGAGACACAAAAGCACATTCTGAGAGAAGACTCTGAGGCTGGAGTCCTGACCACAGGGCAAGTACACGAGTGTGTGTGGGCAGGAACACACTGCCCTCAGGGAGGACCCTCCCCCGCCCCCCACCTCCAGTCGCCTGGCTGGTCACGCGACCAGGTACTCGGGCTTTGGGCAGAACGTCCACACCCCTTCCAGGGGTGGCCTCCACTAGGGACCAGCATTATAAGACATCAGTTAGTAAAGGGATGTCTGTCTGCATTGTGATGAGAAAGCACCCAAGTTTTGGATGCTGGGTTACTGAAAACCAAACACTATGAGTAAACCAGACATGTGAGCTGAGCTCACGGGCCTCCAGGGCCCTTACCATATAAACATATAATCTGTGTGCCCCCTGCCACAATGGGACAGAGCTGGCTGGACCCGCGTCAGATAGGGCAGACTGCGGGCCGGAGCGTGAGAGCAGAGCCTGCTGGTTCGCACACGACAGGTGAAGGCCAGGACGCTCAACAGCTGTCCCATGCCTGGACCCACCCTGGGGAGGGCACAGCGGAGCCTCCCGGCACCAAAGGCCCTGGGGGGCGCAGGCGCCATCGGACAGATGCCCAGGACATGGGGTGGATGAAACAGATGCTGCCAACGGCCCCGAAGACCTTGTGCTCCGGGGAAGGCACAGAGACAGCAAGGCAACCAACCAGGAAAGATTTAAGAACAGACCTCACTAAGGGCCACATAGAATTAAAATACAGGAACAGAGAGTGAAAACAGAGGGCCATTCGGAGGCAGCCTCGGGGAGGAAGACCACCCGGGCTGAGCGCTGAGTGGCGGGACCCAGAGGGGTAGCCATGGGCTGGGCGGAGGCCGGGAAGGGGCTGCAGGCGGCCGGAGGGTCCCCAGCATGGGGCCTGCTCGTGCCTGCTCTGGAACCACAGGAGAGGGGTGGGATTTTATCCTGAGAGTGGCGGGAAGCCGTCAGTGACCGAAGCGATGTCTGGTTCACGTTACAAAAAGAGAAGAGGCTGTGGGCGCTGGAGTGGGAGCAGGGAGCGGGCGGTGACCCAGGTGACCCGTGTCTAGCCAACCGTAAACACGTCATCCGCTAACGATTACACCTGAGAGAATTACCGTGGGTTTTTCTCTTCCCTCGGCCAGTTTCCTCTTCTTATGTATGTGTTTACTGCGATCGATCTCAACCTCACCGTACACATTCGATACGTCCTCCAGGAGAACCAGCGGGACCTGGCTCGGGGCGCTGGGGCCTGCGGACGGAGCAAAAAGAAAGACACTTACAATGCGGGGAGGAAAAGAGTACTTAATCCCAGGGGGAAACCTACTCAAGCACCGTGTGAAACTATGATCACTACCGTCCCAGTTAGCTAAACAAGTAAGCATACGTGTACAGAAATAAAAACTGTGCAGATACACACCTAACTGTGTATACACCCAATAAACGTCTCTCTTGGTGGACAAAGGCAAGTTCCTTTTTTGCGTTTGTTCTTACGTTATTTACCAATATTTTTACAATGATCACAAAGCACAGAAGTACTAACAAAAGAGAAAAACTACAAAGATACACATACATTATTTAAATATATGATAATCTAATAAATCTAAACGTATGCAATATATAGGCAATATGCAAAAATGAGAATTACGTTAGACTGGAAGTATCGTGGGTGTTTCACCCTGTGATGTATCTATTTTTCACATTCTCTAGAATTTATATCCATACATATTATTAAAAAAAATCTTTGTCGGTTGAGAATTTACCATGAAATCTAAGTCAATACTCTGCTACATCTGCTGCTTTTTAAAAAGACGCATTCAATATCTGTATTTAGTTTCAGAATATCACTGATACCATCCTTTGATACAGAAGTTTTTAGTGAAAATATACATAAAAACTAACAGCTCATAAAAGCACTGGCAGTTATTTGGATCCAAGAACAATGTGAAGGTGAACATTTTCATTGTCCTCACCACCCTCAATGAGGCCAATGGTCCGGGACACTCTCAAATTCTTAAACCAACCTTGGAAGAGAGACGGCTGTATGCTGTTGACATACTGGAATGCATTCTTAAAGAAGACCAGCAGAGTAGAATAAACCACTTGGTTTTTGTATTTTGCATGAGCTTCATTATCAAAGTTGTTCATGTATCTGCAGAGATCCTTCATTCTATGCAAAATATCACCATAGCTTCTGAAAGATGAAGGACAACAAAAATTATTTAATTACTCTGAGCTTGTCAGCAAAACGTCGAGAGAAAAGCGCCCATAGAACTGTTACAATCACCGAACCGTTACAACTACCAGATGCAGCTCTGGGCAGGGAAAATCACTCTCTGCTGTCTGCAGATGGAGGCCAATTCCCCTTCTGAATCAGAGCAGCATCAGGACAAGAGCTCCTGACACGAACGTGCCAAGTAGGTTCTCTTTCCTCTAAGCACCAAGGAGAGCTTCAAACTCAACAGCATCTTAAGAGACCATGCTTCTGCTGGAAGTCTTTTAATGAAGTGAAAAACGACACTTCCGCGTAAATACTGAGAGTTACAGAATCTGCTCCAGACAGAGGTGTACCCATATACTGAATGCTTCCAGAAAAAAGCATCTTGTTTTTTAGAGAGAATGCTGTCAAACGATCTGCTGTGCAGTCTTGGAAATGAACGCGTTTTTACCGTCTTCCTTTATCCATCTGCCAGTCACACCTCATCCCAACAACGTTCAAAATCTTAAACAGTCTCTCCCAAGGGTCCACAATCTGGGACGACTTTTCCGTCAGCCCTTCTATTATGTACTTCTGAGAGCTGCGTTTGCTCGGCGACAGTAAATCAGATGTTTCCTGGGCACCTGAGATGTGGGAAAAAAAGCAGTTTACAATTAAGTAACATGACTACTTACTTAAAATAAAATGCTTTTATTACTTATTTTCGGCCATGCCCGCAGCATGTGGGATCTCAGTTCCCCGACCAGGGATGGAAGCTGCAGCCCCTGCACTGGAAGTGCTGAGCCTTAACCACTGGACTGCCACGGATGCCCCACTACTCACTATTTATGTGGCTGGTACTTAGTAGAGAAAAAAAAGGCCTGACTTCCCATGCAAGAGGCAAGAGTACAGAACCTCACACGCTAGTGTCCACCCCTGGTGGAGCAGGAAGGGACCTGTGAGCTGTGGTCCACGTACGAAGCTAACCTTACAGTTTAGCAGCTTCACTGTCTCAATCGAGAGGTAAAACTGGTTCCAGAAAAGTCTTATCTCTTAAGGGTAGTGTTTTTTTTTTCTAGGAACCCTCTTTTAGCAAGACTAATAAACTGGTACATATCCAGAGGAGTATAATCAAAACACTGAGGGATTTCTGAGCTGGAAATTTTACAAAATGAAAGAGTACAAAAAAAGTAAAATAAATTGCAAGCTATTCCCACTTACCTTGATGCTGATTCTCTATTTGAGTCGATCTAGTGACATAATTTATGTAAAATTCTGCGGCTTTGTTCAAGTACTTATAGAGCAAATTGGCAGGCAACCGAACGTCGTGGTTGTTAATTATTAGCGGAAGGACATCACATACTGTTGAGAAGGGAAAACAGGAAAAATGGATTAAGCTGTTTGGCTACTCTTGGATTCTGGCAGAAACAAAGTTTAGTTTTTAGTTCACTTGGCCAAGAGTAGATAGGAAGAAAAGAACACCCTTATGGCACAATTATTTAAAAACTGCAACGTAGAGGGACGCTAGTGGACGGGGTCAGCAAGGAGACGAACACACTACATCACGAGTGACAGGTGTTTATTATTATTGTGTATTATTATTCATTACTATTCACACCCAAATACATGGTTACGTGTATTCTTTCAGAGGTATTAACTATTACATAACAAAAATTTAGAAGTTGTTTAAAATGCTTTCTGAACCGAAAAAATAAACAAGTGATTTAAATCCCATAATATGGAGAATTCCTTTGCTTTCTACGAATGACCTTATTTCTGAAATGACACCTCCAGCACATTCTACTGCCCACAAGGAATTAATACGAGATGCAGTTTTTCTTACCAAATAATTTTCTAAAGCAGTTGACAGGAGACTCTTGTTCCTCAATAGTCTCAGCCTCTAAGAGTGCCTCCCCAAGGCCAACCTGTTCCAAAACACACCTCATCATTTAAATGTGTTAAGTTTCAGATGTCCGAATTACATGAAGAAACAGTGCATCGGATCTACTACATAGTTCGTATTTTCAAACGTCCCTGAGAAACAAGAATTCTCACTTTAAAGGCTAGAAAACAAAAGAATACTTCAGCAACCCTGGCCGGAAGGGAATCCCACGTTCATCAGACCACAGACCAGTGTCATCTTATTCTCCTCTGAACTGGTAAAATTAAAACGCCAATCAAATGTCTAAAAAACTCACTGGGAGCACTGGAGCTGGACAGAATGATGACAGGGCTGCAGAGGTTTCCCTAAGAAACTCGGAGACTGACGTCGTTCCCTACATCAAGGTGTGCTATGCAGACGAAGCTTCACACCTGCGAGAGCTGCCGGCAGCAGCCCGTCCCACAGCCTGGACTGGGCGGGACAGAGTGGTCTGGGTCTTCAGGCCACTGTGCTGTTCTGACGCCCTAGCCCAGTGCAGAGCTGGCTCGTACAAACCCACCAAGACGTCTGCGTTGTCTTGCAGCCACTTGCTGACACAGCGGGTGAGAGGAGGGGTTACCGTGTGAACGGTTACACGAGGCCGAAAGTTAAAGTCAGGAAGCACACCAAGTTGGAAACTGTCCCCCCAAAATTTACACCCACTCAGAATGGCGGGATGTGACCTCGCATATTTATCTTATAAAAAAGGTCTTCATAGATGTAATCAGTTAAGATGAAGTCATTCAGGATCAGGGTGGGTCGTAATCCAATGACTGGTGTGCACAGACACAGGGACACCACGCAAAGATGGCCAGGTGACAACAGGGGTGGAAGCTGAATGATGAAGCCACAAGCCAAGGAATGACAAGGATCGCTGGGGCCCCAGGAGCCAGGAAGAAGTGGGCAGGGGTCCTCCCCGAGCCTTCACAGGGAGCACGGCCCTGGCCATGCCTTGCTTTTGGGCTGTGAGAGAATAAACTGCTGTTGTTTTAAGGCACCCAGGTTCTGGTACTTTGTTATAGCAGCCCCTTGAAACTAACACAGAGACACAGAGAAGGTTAACCCGGGCAGCGGCCAGGAAAGTGGAGCCAGAAAGAATAGGCCAAAGGGTTTGAATTAAGAGTTAATGATCTGAAGCCCAGCTCTCCATTACTGGCGATGGGAAGTGACGAACACAGCTGCCAAGCAGGATGCCGTCCACCTCCAGGAGCGACCACACACTGACTCGTGTCTGCCAGCACCACTCAGTAACGATCAGATGTATGAGGAAAGGGCAGAGCAGGAAAAAAGTGACCACACAGCAAAAGCACGTGAAAAATGTGCCCGTTCACACTACCAGCTATGGCTCTCCTTTAAATTCAAACACAGAGGTGAAAACTACGAAATAGATTATTTTCACAAACTGTACTGTACTTTACAAATTGAAAATAATTAGCACTTTGGCCACCTGATGTGAGAGTGGACTCACTGGAAAAGACGTGATGCTGGAAAAGATTGAAGGCGGGAGGAGAAGGGGACGACAGAGGACGAGATGGCTGGGTGGCATCACCGACTCAGTGAACGTGAGTTTGAGCACGCTCCGGGAGGTAATGGAGGAGAGGGAAGCCTGGCGTGCTGCAGTCCACGGGGTCGCAAAGAGTCGGACACGACTGCGCGACTGAACAACAGCAGCAGCAACAAAAGCACTGTCAAAGCTTGGTGCTTATTTCCTTCCACGGGTCAGACACTTTCCACTGGAAACTGAGAGTCTGGGAACCGTGACATCCCTCCAGCTTTACCAACAAGGATTCCTTTGATTTGAGTTCAGTCTTTTCTGGTGCTCCTCAGAATGAGAATAGTCTGCTTTAGAATAACACACACCCTCTAGCTCTTAAACATACTTGTGACTCCACTGATCAATTTTATCTTACCCCATGTTGCACCACGGTTTCAGGGAAGCGTCTCAGAAGCAGAAGCAGCATTTCTGATCGTTCCAAAGTGTTGAAGCATTGTTCCGTAACCTTCAGTAACATTTCACACTGGACCCGCCCGGGAAGAGTTTCAAACAAACCTGTATACAACACATGTCACTTTGTGAAGTCTTTCAGAAAGAAAACGCAGACGCTAAAGAGGAAAGAAGGCGTCGTCATGCACAGGGTGGGATATACCGAGTGAAGAACCGCTTGACTTCGTATGTAAGTGAAGAATACCCGGTATTCACTAAGTAAAAGAACCGCTATCGCCGTATTTCACCCACAACCTGGAAGGCTTCCAGGTCAGAGCATAAGATGTTTGCGGAATGACCGTGAAATACCCGGAGGCCTCATTGGATCCAGAAGAGAAGGATGTCTGGGAAGGGTCGCAACAGTGCTTGCTGATGGCTGAGATAAAAAGCACGCACGTATGCTGAAATGGCATGAACCACCTACTTCCTTTTTTGTCCAGAATCTGAAATATTGGATTGGCTACGGCACCCAACACAGAACGAAGGTTAATGAGAAGGGTCATAAATTACTAAAAGTTTCTCTCCTGTTCTGTGGAGGTCTGTATAATCTACAGATGCTTTCTAATTACTGCAGAAGCTGTTAAAATATATTCAGTTCCCCAGGCTAATATCCACATCCTTTAAGAAAATTTAAAGGGTTCTAAGCAAATGCTCAAGGGACCAAATGACATATGTATAGGCTTCGGCTGCTAAGAACAAAACACATACATGGGTACCAACACCACAGATGTGGCTTTTTTTGTGTGAAATTACTACAAAGAATTTGATATTCTGGAAGTAGTAATTTATATACTATTACGTTATCACTTCGTTCTTACTTCTTAAGAATTGGGTTTGTTTATCCTGTGAATCGTTTCTTAATGCTGAGGTAATAATGCTGATCTCTCTCCACACCACCGGCTGATCTGGGAAATTCACAAACCTATTTTTAAAAATGAATGCATTAAATTAAAATGTCAGATTCTACATAGCATCCAAAAAAGAAAGTAAAAACAGCTCCATCAGAGAAAAACACATTTTCCTTTATCCCAAGTGAATACATAGATAAACCAAAACAAACCAAAATAAAGATATAAAAATAAAAACTAAGAAAAATGAGGGTCCTTACAATAGACTTAAGCTTTTTTAATAAGTGAAAAGACAAATGACCATAATATGTAAAGAACTCCTGAAAAGCAAACAAGGAAAAAAGAGAAACCTCCCCAAAGAAAAAATTGGCAAAGGCAAATCATAGAAAAAATACAAATAGTCAAATATCATTTGAAGAGATACTCAGTCTTACTAGTAATACATTGAACACACGTTTTTAAAGATTGCAAGATACTGTTTTCTCCTGTGCATAAGTGCTTGGTCGCTTCAGCTGTGTCCAACTCTTTGCAACCCTATAGACTGTAGCCCACCAGGCACCCCTATCCATGGGATTCTCTAGGCAAGAATACTGGAGTGAGTTGCCATTCCCTTCTCCAGGGGATCTTCTTGACCCAGGGATCGAACCCACATCTCCAGCATTGCAGGTGGATTCTTTACTGCTGAACCACCTGGGAAAGCCCTTTCTCCTGTGGCACTGGCGAAAATTAACAGCTGATGGAAAGACTGATAATATCCAAGTGCTGGCAACGCTATGGGAAAGCAACACCCTTACACACTGGCCATGGAGATGTAAACAGGAATGGCGCTTTTTGGAAAGCAGTGTGATAGTGCATCAAAATTTAAAATGCACGCACCTTTTGACTATGCAAACCTATGTTGAAGAATCTGAAGAAAAACACCAAAACCTGAGTACAGAATTACTTTCTGACACTCTTGAATATAATCTCAACCAACTAGAAGCTCCCTAAATGTCCCCCAATAAAAGAGGGGTGAATGCTATGCAGACGTGAAAAAGAACTAAACAGATCTTTACATGTTGACCTGGAAAGGGGTCCATCACGGTGGTTGAGCAGTAGTGCTCACTGCTGCAACCGCTCCCCCAGGACCTACTGATGTGTGCTGTGTGTACTCTGGTTGAGGCCAGGAGGGACTTCCACTTATTATTCTCTATGCTTCAGGACTGTCCAAACTTCTGAGAAGAGCGTGTATTATTTCCAAAATAAAATAAATGACTGAATAGAAAAGTTTTAACAAGAACAAGAGCTAGTTAGACTTCTCTGCAGTTAACGGAAGGCCTAGACCCATGAAAAAGTGCGCTTCAGGTACCCGACCCGCAGAACTTCAGACCTCCCCCCAACTCCCTCTTCGACAGACAGAAATCAACTCCCCATCCCAGGAGGTCGGGGCAGCTCCCCACTCACATGTCATAGAGCAGTCTGCCGGCGGTGGCCGTCCGCTCCGCATTCCGCTCGATGGTGTACATCTCATACTGCAACACAGCCGGGGCGGGGTCAGGCCCTCTGTCCCCTCCCGGCCTGCTCCTCCACCGTCCCCACCCTTGGAGGTCCCAGGATCTGGCACCGCCTGGTGAACCGGACCATCAGAGCCCCCCCACTCCGCCCCATTCCTGGAGGCCCTAAGGTGGAGCATCACCTGGCGACACAGACCCTCAGAGCCCGCCTCGCCCCGCCTCGCCCCTGGAGGTCCTAGGGTCGGGCACCAGCCGGTCAGTGAAGCCTCAGGGTTCGGCGGCTCACGGCCCGGGCGCAGGTTAGTGCAGGCACCGGCTCCGAGGTCGCCGGCGCCCAGCGGGCCGCCGCCTTCATGGTCGGGTTGCAGAGAGCGGTGTGTAGGTTTCCGCGGCTCCTGCTACTCTGACACCTTTACGCACGGCGGCGCTGACTGCAGACCACCGTTACACAGCCACCGCCCAGGCGGGCTCCTGTGCTCAGCGCCCCGCGCCCCAGCTCGCCCGCGCAGGCACCCCGGGCTCCCCCGTCCCGCCCCCGCCCCCGCGGGCGGCCCTCCCCCGGCCCCCGGCCGCAGGGCGGCTGGCGCTCCCGTGTGGCCCCGGCAGGCCGGACCCGGAGTCCGCAGGCCTGCTTCTCGGGGAGGCTGGGGGGCGCAGGGAGCCGCGCCCCGCCCGCCCGCCCGGCCTCACCTGGATGTTGAAGTCGGCCGGGTAGAGGCTGCGCGCCGTGATGAGCCAGGCCTTGGCGGCCCACAGGTCCTGCGGCACCAGCTCGCGGGCCCGCTGCACCAGAAACTCGCAGTCGCCCTGGGCGGACATGCCGCGGCCCGAGCCCGCCTGACCTCAGGGCTGGGGACGCCGCGGGCCTGGCCGCCGCCGGGGCCGCCAGCACGCAGGCGCGGCCGCGCCAAGCGCTTCCGGGTGTGCGGGCGGCCCCCGCGCCTGCGCCTGGCGGGGCCGCGGCCGGATCTCGCGGGGCGCGGCCGGATCTCGCGGGGCGTGGGGCCGGATCTCGCGGGGCGCGACCCCCTTGGCGCCGAGGAGCCTGCGCGCGCCAGCCGGGCGCCCCGGGACGGCGGGGGCACGCGCGGAGTGGACGCTCCGAAAGGCCTGCGCGGGTTCCGGTCCCGCGCTCTCGCCGGCGGTCGCGCTGTTAGGACCTTGCGCTCGGCCACGTGTCACTGCCCCCGCTCCTTTATTCTCTGCTCTCTCCCGCGAGCGTTTCTTGAGCGATTGCAGCGTGAACGCTTTGCCGGTGCTTGGCTGCGACCTGGGAGCTACTGAGTGGTTTATACCTGTTGGCGCCCCGGGTTTACAGTGTTAGGGACCTGTGACCTGCAGAAAGCAGCTGTTTTAATTATCCTTCCCAACCGGGATCGATGTCATTTTCGCCAGATGAAAACTAAACAGCCTCCCTGCTCTCGGGAAGGGAAGCCGCACTTAGGAACCGGAGGAAGCAGTGTTTATTTGCCGAACAGGAAGAATGTGCCAAAATTTTGTTGTGAACCTTCCTTTGGTTTTCAATCCAGGGTCTATATACCAAAGTTTAAGCAAGTTCTAGTACCACTGATATCTTGGATTTAAAACTAAGGTTAGAAATGAAGTGAAGTCGCTCAGTCGTGTCCGACTCTTTGCAACCCCGTGGACTGTAGCCTACCGGGCTCCACCCTCCATGGGATTCTCCAGGCAAGAATACTGGAGTGGCTTGCAATTTCCTTCTCCAGGGGATCTTCCCAACTCAGGGATCAAACCCAGGTCTCCCGCATTGCAGGCAGACGCTTTAACCTCTGAGCCACTGATTTGTTTGAAAAAAAAACTACTATACACTTCATACATGGAAAAGTTAAAGATATGTTAAACACGAATATATACATCACTATTGTGGACATAGGATGTCGCCAGCCATTCCAATAAACAATGCACGTTGTCTGCCAGCACCCCAAGCCCGACTTACATTAGTGCCCCAGGAGGGGCATTTAGGATGGAGAAAAAAAGCATACTGGCCCAACTAAAGATGTGTGTCTAAAGAGTAATTTCAGTGAGCCCAGAGTCTAGTGTCTAACAATGTGCTTTGGTTTTTTTGTTTTATTTTGTTTTCAGCAAAAACTCCTAAATATCCTGACTCCTCCCTTAGCTCTTTGGAGCAGTTCTGCAGAGCTGGAGGCTGTCTCCTGGGTTGTAGTCCCCAATAAGTTGCCTGAATAAAATGTAACTAGCAACTTTAGGTTGTGTATTTTTCTCAGGCAATGCTATGGTTATGTGTGAGGCCTAATATAGATACTTCCTAATTATAGTGATTGAAAAACAATTGTAAACTTAGTGGTGAATTACCAAGCTAGTTTTAGAGGAAGGTACCAAGAGGAGCAGGCCTTGCAACAGTATGTAAAGCGCCAACCTTACCAAATCTGTCAAGGTTGGGATTCTTTAGTTTTGTGACGTTGCTCATTGGTACCATTCTACAAATGGCAACTTTAATACCTCCCCACTTACCCCTAATTTTTAAAATTATTTATTTTTGGTTGCGCTGGGCTTTCTCTAGTTGCCAGGAGTGGGGGCTACTCTCTCCTTGTGGGGCACTGGCTCTAGGCTTGCAGACTCAGTAGTTACAGTGCGTAGGCTTAGTTACTTCCTGGCATGTGGAATCTTTCTGTACCAGGGACTGAACCTGTGTGCCCTGCATTGGCAGGTGTCCTTTTTTTTTTTTCAATCAGTGCGCCACCAAGGAAGTCGTACCCCAAATTTTAAAAACTTGATTTTGTTCATTAGCATCTTCAGTGATATCTTTAGGTTAAGAGCCACTGCTTTCCCCTCAGCTCCTCCATACATGAACTGTACTAGCGCTTTAGAAAGTATTGTGGTTCCTAAAGCTGTTTCATGTCCTGTGATTATACACAGGAACAGCTTGATTTTCTGTTCACTCTGTAGGCTGGGATGGATTGCTTGGTGATAGAATTCTGTTGGCTTTGTAGAAAAGAAGGTACAAAATTGATAATTTTTGTCTTATAAAGTGAAGATAAAAAAAATTGAGGGCTTGAACATTTTTTTCATTATTTCATTGATTTGCATGTATAAATTGTATAAGGTTTTCAAATGGCAAAGTGAAGTGAAAGCCGCTTAATTGTGTCCAACTCTTTGCAACCCCATGGACTATATAGTCCATGGAATTCTCCAGGCCAGGATACTGGAGTGGGTAGTCATTCCCTTCTCCAGGGGATCTTCCCAACCCAGGGATGGAACCCAGGTCTCCTACATTGCAAGTGGATTCTTTACCAGCTGAGCCACAAGGGAAGCATCGGGCAAAAATGACTGATTAAACACTATGTTTTGGGTCTCGGATTATAAAACAGAAACCAAAACGAAACTGGTTACCTGTTCTTGAGTCTTCAGTTCTCTAGTGAAATTTAGGGGCTAAATAAGGGAACTCTGCCTAGAGAGTCCCAGGGACGGGGGAGCCTGGTAGGCTGCCCGTCTATGGGGTCGCACAGAGTCAGACACGACTGACGTGATTTAGCAGCAGCAGCAGCCTATAATTTAGATGCCAATTAATTTAGAATGCCTCTGACTTTTTGCCAGTTTAACATCAGATTTCTGGCTATTTTCTAGCCAACTTACTAACTTTGAAAGGTCTCCAACTAAATAGTGGGTTAACCAATAAGTTCGTTCAGGTTTTTCCATAAGACGTAACAGAAAAACCTGAACAACTTTCTTGGCCAATTCAGTATTTGTCTTCAGTTCAGTTCTGTCGCTCAGTCGTGTACGACTCTGTGACCCCATGGACTGCAGTGCCAGGCCTCCCTGTCCATCACCAACTCCCAGAGTTCACTCAAACTCATGTCCATTGAGTTGGTGATGCCATCCAACCATCTCATCCTCTGTCATTCCCTTCTCCTCCTGCCTTCTATCTTTCCCAGCCTCAGGGTCTTTTCCAATGAGTCAGTTCTTCGCGTCAGGTGGCCAAAGTATTGGAGTTTCAGCTTTAGCATCAGTCCTTCCAATGAATATTCAGGACTGATCTCCTTTAGGATGGACTGGTTGGATCTCCTTGCAGTCCAAGGGACTCTCAAGAGTCTTCTGCAACACCACAGTTCAAAAGCATCAGTTCTTCAGCGCTCAGCTTTCTTTGTAGTCCAGCTCTCATATCCATAAATGACTACTAGAAAAACCATAACTTTGACTAGATGGACCTTTGTTGGTAAAGTAATGTCTCTGCTTTTTAATTTGCTGTCTAGGTTGGTTGTAACTTTTCTTCCAAGGAGCAAGCGTCTTTTAATTTCTTGGCTGCAGTCACCATCTGCAGTGATTTTGGAGCCCCCCAAAATAAAGTTTGTCACTGTTTCCACTGTTTACCCATCTATTTTCCATGAAGTGATGGGACCGGGTGCCATAATCTTAGTTTTCTGAATGTTGAGCTTTTTAAGCCGACTTTTTCACTCTTCTCTTTCACTTTCATCAAGAGGCTCCTTAGTTCTTCTTCTCTTTCTGCCATGAGGGTGGTGTCATCTGCGTATCTGAGGTTATTGATATTTCTCCCAACAATCTTGATTACAGCTTGTGCTTCATCCAGCCCAGCGTTCCTCATGATGTACTCTGCATATAAGTTAAATAAGAAGGGTGACAGTATACAGCCTTGACGTACTCCTTTCCCTATTTGGAACTAGTCTGTTGTTCCATGTCCAGTTCTAACGGTTGCTTCCTGATCTACATACAGATTTCTCAAGAGGCAGGTCAGGTGGTCTGGTGTTCCCTTCTCTTTCAGAATATTCTAGTTTATTGTGATCCACACAGTCAAAGGCTTTGGCATAGTCAATAAAGCAGAAGTAGATATTTTTCTGGAACTCTCTTGCTTTTTCAAAGATCCAATGGATGTTGGCAATCTGATCTCTGGTTCCTGTGCCTTTTCTAAATCCAGCTTAAACATCTGGAAGTTCATGGTTCACATACTGTTGAAGCCTGGCTTGGAGGATTTTGATCATTACTTTTCTAGCATGTGAGTTAAGTGCAATTGTGCGGTAGTTTGAACATTCTTTGGCATTGCCTTTCTTTGGGATTGAAATGAAAACTGACCTTTTCCAGTCCTGTGGCACTGCTGAGTTTTCCAACTTTGCTAGCATATTGAGTGCAGCACTTTCACAGCATCATCTTTTATGATTTGGAATAGTTCAACTGGAATTCCATCACCTCCCCTAGCTTTGTTCATAGTGATGCTTCCTAAGGCCCACTTGACCTCGAATTCCAGAATGTCTGGCTCTAGGTGAGTGATCACACCATTGTGATTATCTGGGTCATGAAGATCTTTGTTGGACAGTTCTTCTGTGTATTCTTGCCACCTCTTCTTAATATCTTCTGCTTCTGTTAGGTCCCTACCATGTCTGTCCTTTATTGAGTCCATGTGCATGAAATGTTCCCTTGGTATCTCTAATTTTCTTGAAGAGATCTCTAGACTTTCCCATTCTGTTGTTTTCCTCTATTTCTTTGCATTGATCGCTGAGGAAGGCTTTCTTAATCTTTCCTTGCTATTCTTTGGAACTCTGCATTCAAATGGGTATATCTTTCCTTTTCTCCTTTGCCTTTAGCTTCTCTTCTATTCACAGCTATTTGTAAGGCCTCCTCAGACAGCCATTTTGCCTTTTTGCATTTCTTTTTCTTGGGGATGGTCTTGATCCCTGCCTCCTGTACGATGTCACAGACCTCCATCCATAGTTGTTCAGACATTATATGTCTATTTTGGGGGGACACAATTCTACTCCTAACAAGTATTGAGATAATTTTAATTTTTATTCTTGCAGTTTTTCTGTAAGCTTGAAACTATTTCCAAATAAAACATTTTTTAAAAATAAATTTCTACATGGCCTAGAGTGAATCACAAAACCTACTCCAGGAATAGAAAAAGTATATCCCAAAAGAACTGCAGGATTCTCCCAACTCACATGCATAAGATGCTTGGAATGGATAACAAGGGCATTGACCAAACAGGACAAATTACAAAACTAGATGGGACCAGATTTATCAGTGTGGATGCACTTAACCAAGAATTCTAGATTCAACATGTCCAGTAAGTCTAGGAGTGCTCAGTCATGTCTGACTCTTTCTGATCCCCTGGACTGTAGCCCTCCAGGCTCCTCTGTCCATGGGATTCTCCAGGCAAGAATACAAGAGTGGGTTGCCTTGCCCTCCTCCAGGGGGTCTTCTTAACCCAGGGATCGAAGCCGGGTCTCCTGCATTGCAGGCAGATTCTTTACTGTCTGAGTCACTAGGGAAGCCTGACCAGGGATCAAACCCACATCCCCTGCTTTGGAAGGCAGATTCCTAACCACTGGACCACCAGGGAAGTCCCCATTTTAACAATTTTTAAGTGTAGAGTTCATTAGTGTTAAGTATTTTCTACATTATATAGCCAGGCTCCAAAAGTTTCTCATCTTGCAAAACAAATTCTATGTCCATTAAACAATTCCCTTTTCCCATTCTCCCAGCCCCTACAGCCAACCTTCTACTCGCTGTTTTTGTGAGTTTCACTATTCTAGGTTCATCCCTTAAGTGAAATCACACCATATCTATCTTTTTGTGATTGGCTTATTTCAATTAGATTAATATCCTGAAAATGTTTCCACGTTGTATCATGTGTTATGATTTCCCTTGCTTTTTAAGGCTGAGTAATATTCCCTCACCACATTTTGCTTTTTGACTCACCCACTGATGGATGCAATACTAATAGGAATCTGTATCTCTCAAGACCCAGCACCTGTAAGATTTTATCTTTGTCTTTGGTTTTCAGCAGTTTGATGTGTGCAGGTTTGATTTTCTTTGTCGGTGTATTTTCTTTTCTGGTTGGGATTCACTGATTTTCCTGTCTGTGGGTTTCTTTTTTGATCAAATTTGGAATTTTGATTAAAATTTCTTCAAATATTATTCCAACTTCATTTCTGTCTCCCTTTTTCTGGAATCCTGACCACACGTGTCTTAGACCCACAGGCTCATTGAGGCATTGTTCTTTGTTTCTCTCCTAATATTTTACTCTTTGTGTTTCAGTTTAAATGATTTATTCTGAGCTATCTTCAAGTTTACTAATCCTTTCTCTTCTGTTGTGCCCAATCTTCCCCTTGTATATATAGGATCATTTTCCTTATACATTCATACTTTGATAGACACTGGTATTGTTTTCATGTTTTAGCCATGAATGAACTACATTATAGCCATGCTGTAATGAACCTGGAGTTATCAATATCTTTTTGAGTTAGTGTTTTTGTTTCCTTGGGATAAATACCCAGAAGTGGGATTGCTGGATCACATGGTAATTCTGTTTTTAATGTTTTGAGGAAACTCCATGCTATTTTGCATAGTTCAGTTCAGTTCAGTCGCTCAGTTGTGTCCGACTCTCCGCGACCCCATGAATCACAGCACGCCAGGCCTCCCTGTCCATCACCAACTCCCGGAGTTCACTCAAACTCATGTCCACAGAGTCGGTGATGCCATCCAGCCATCTCATTCTCCGTCGTCCCCTTCTCCTCCCGCCCCCAACCTTTCCCAGCTGTACCAATCTACATTCCCACCAACAATGCACAGTGGTTCGCTCATCCCCACCAACACTTGTGAGCCCTTGTCTTTTTGATAATAGCCAGCCTAACAGGCGTGAGATGATGACTTATTGTGGTACCAATTGATATTTCCCTGATGGTTAGTGATGTCGAGCAACTTTGAATGTACCTACTGGTCATCTGCATATCTTCTTTGGAGAAATGTCTGTACACTTCCTCTGCCCATTTTTAATCCTATTGAGTTGCTTGACTTTCTTTATTTTGAATGTTAACCCTTCATCAGCTATATGTTTGTAAATATTTTCTTCCTCTCAGTATGCTGCCTTTTCATTGCATTGGTGATTTCTTTTCTTTTTTTTTTTGCTGTGTAGAAGCTTTTTAGTTTGATACAGTCCCACTTTGGTTGCCTTTGCTTTGGTGTCAAATCCAAAAAGTCATCACTGAGACCAAGGTCAAGGAGCTTACTGCCTATGTTTTCTTCTAGGATTTTTACCTTAAGATGAATTTTATCTTATCTTGTAACCATAAGATGCCGTTCTGTTCAGTCGCTCAGTCGTGTCCGACTCTTTGCGACCCTGTGGACTGTAGCCTATCAGGCTTCTCCGTCCATGGGATTCTCCAGGCAAGAATACTGGAGTGGGTTACCATTTCCTTCTCCAGGGGATCTTCCCGACCCAGGAATAGAACCCGGGTCTCCCGCATTGGAGGCAGACGCTTTAACCTCTGAGCCACCAGGGAAGCCCAACCATAAGATTACAGGTCTTTAATCTTATGGTCAAGTCTTTCATCTATTCTGAGTAAGTTTTGTGTAACTATTTGGTGTAAGATCACGGTTCAGTTTTCTTCTTCTGCATGTGGCTTGTTTGCCCAGCATCATTTACTGAAGAGAGACTGTCCTTTCCTAATAGTAAACTTGTTGTACATTAATCGAACATATTTGCATGGGTTTATTTCTGAGCTCGCTACTCTGTCCCATTGATCTATATGTCTATGTCTATTTCGATGCCAATATCATAGTGTTTTGATGACTAGTGCTTTGTAATATAATTTGAAATCAGAAAGTGTGATGCCTCCAGCTTTGTTCCTCTTTCTCAAAATTGCTTGGGCTATTCAAAGTCCTTTGTGGTTCCATGCAAATTTTAGAATTTCTTGTTCTTTTTTTTTTTTTTAATTTTTTTATGTGTAGGTGTCTCTGTGTTAGGGATCAGCTTGAAGTATATAAACCTAAAGTTTTCTCAGATCTAAGGAAAGCCTGCACACTGGGCATAAGTGGTGACGTTCTAAATTTCCCTGTATGTGTAACTAATCCTTAAATAACCTAAAAGGGGAAAAATGGAAAAATAAAGAGCATAAAATAGCCATTGTCTCTTTAAATCCCCTGGAAGGTGCTTCAGGTAGAGGAGCATGAAACAATGATCGTGGAAAATGCAGCTGCCTGCCCGCCTCTGTGTCTGCCCCTCCATGACCAGAGGCTGCTGTCGGTGATCAGAACCCAGACCCATTACTTGAAGGACCGAGTCCTTATTGTCACTCTGGCTCCTGCAAGCCCTTCTAAGAGCGCTGGTCCAGCTGGCGGCCGTGGGCTGGGGCGCAGGAGGATACAGATCGTCTGTTGCGCGAGGCTGAAACTGACCAAAATTAAGCACAATTTACCAGGCTCGTCTTCCCCCGGGAAGCTGCAAGCCTTTGAATAGACTCTGAAATCCTAAAATAATTACAGAAGACAGCCTTGGCCAATTCCATGTTGTGCAGGTGGGGAGACAAATTTCTCGCACTTCCTACACTGCCGTCTTCCCTGCCCTCCAGGCTTATTTCGTCTTACATTCTGTTCAGTTCAGTTCAGTCACTCAGTCGTGTCCGACTCTCCGCGACCCCATGAATCACAGCACTCCAGGCCTCCCTGTCCATCACCAACTCCCGGAGTACACTCAGACTCATGTCCACAGAGTCGGTGATGCCATCCAGCCATCTCATTCTCCGTCGTCCCCTTCTCCTCCCGCCCCCAACCTTTCCCAGCATCAGAGTCTTTTCCAGTGAGTCAACTCGTCGCATGAGGTGGCCAAAGTATTGCAGTTTCAGCCCCAGCATCAGTCCCTCCAATGAACATCCAGGACTGATCTCCTCTAGAATGGACTGGTTGGATCTCCTTGCAGTATAAGGGACTCTCAAGAGTCTTCTCCAACACCACAGTTCAAAAGCATCGATTCTTCGGCGATCAGCCTTCTTCACAGTCCAACTCTCACATCCATACATGACCACGGGAAAAACCATTGCCTTGACTAGCGGACCTTGGTTGGCAAAGTAATGTCTCTGCTTTTTAATATACTATCAAGGTTGGTCATAACTTTCCTTCCAAGGAGCAAGCGTCTTTTAATTTCATGGCTGCAATCTGCATCCGCAGTGATTTTGGAGCCCAAAAAAATAAAGTCTGACACTGTTTCCACTGTTTTTCCATCTATTTCCCATGAAGTGATGGGACCAGATGCCATGATCTTTGTTTTCTGAATGTTGAGCTTCAAGCCAACCTTTTCACTCTCCTCTTTCACTTTCATCAAGAGGCTTTTGAGTTCCTCTTCACTTTCGGCCATAAGGGTAGTGTCATCTGCATATCTGAGGTTATTGATATTTCTCCCAGCAATCTTGATTCCAGCTTGTGCTTCTTCCAGCCCAGCGTTCCTCATGATGTATTCTGCATATAAGTTAAATAAGCAAGGTGACAATATACAACCTTGACGTACACCTTTTCCTATTTGGAACCAGTCTGTTGTTCCATGGCCAGTTCTAACTGTTGCTTCCTGACCTGCATACAGGTTTCTCAAGAGGCAGGTCAGGTGGTCTGGGATTCCCATCTCTTTCAGAATGTTCCACAGTTTATTGTGGTCGACACAGTCCAAGGCTTTGGCATAGTCAATGAAGCAGAAATAGATGTTTTTCTGAAACTCTCTTGCTTTCTTCATGATCCAGCGGATGTTGGCAATTTGATCTCTGGTGCCTCTGCCTTTTCTAAAACCTGCTTGAACATCTGGGAGTTCACGGTTTACATACTGCTGAAGCCTGGCTTGGAGAATTTTGAGCATGACTTTAATAGCGTGTGAGATGAGTGCAATTGTGCGGTAGTTTGAGCATTCTTTGGCATTACCTTTCTTTGGGATTGGAATGAAGACTGACCTCTTCCAGTCCTGTGGCCACTGCTGAGTTTTCCAAATCTGCTGGCATATTGAGTGCAGCACTTTCACAGCATCATCTTTCAAGACTTGAAATAGCTCAACTGGAATTCCATCACCTCCACTAGCTTTGTTAGTAGTGATGCTTTCTAAGGCCCACTTGACTTCACATTCCAAGATGTCTGGCTCTAGGTCAGTGATCACGTTATCGTGACTATCTTGGTTGTGAAGATCTTTTTTGTACAGTTCTTCTGTGTATTCCTGCCACCTCTTCTTAATATCTTCTGCTTCTGTTAGGTCCATACCATTTCTGTCCTTTATTGAGCCCATCTTTGCATGAAATGTTCCCTTGGAATCTCTAATTTTCTTGAAGAGATCTCTTGTTTTTCCTATTCTGTTGTTTTCCTCTATTTCTTTGCATTGATCACTGAGGAAGGCTTTCTTATCTCTCCTTGCTATTCTTTGGAACTCTGCATTCAGATGCTTATATCTTTCCTTTTCTCCTTTGCTTTTCGCCTCTCTTCTTTTCACAGCTATTTGTAAGGCCTCCTCAGACAGCCATTTTGCTCTTCTGCATTTCTTTTCCATGGGGATGGTCTTGGTCCCTGTCTCCTGTACAATGTCACGAACCTCCGTCCAGAGTTCATCAGGCACTCTATCTATCAGATCTAGTCCCTTAAATCTATTTCTCACTTCCACTGTATAATCATAAGGGATTTGATTGAGGTCATATCTGAATGGCCTAGTGGTTTTCCCTACTTTCTTCAATTTAAGTCTGAATTTCGCAATAAGGAGTTCATGATCTGAGCCACAGTCAGCTCCTGGTCTTGTTTTTGCTAACTGTATACAGCTTCTCCATCTTTGGTTGCAAAGAATATAATCAATCTGATTTCGGTGTTGACCATCTGGTGATGTCCATGTGTAGAGTCTTCTCTTGTGTTGTTGAAAGAGGGTGTTTGCTATGACCAGTGCATTCTCTTGACAAAACTCTATTAGCCTTTGCCTTGCTTCATTCCGTGCTCCAAGGCCAAAATTGCCAGTTACTCCAGGTGTTTCTTGACTTCCTACTTTTGCATTCCAGTCCCCTATAATGAAAAGGACATCTTTTTTGGGTGTTCTAAAAGGTCTTGTAGGTCTTCATAGAACCAATTAACTTCGGCTTCTTCAGCATTACTGGTTGGGGCATTGGCCTGGATTACTGTAATATTGAATGGTTTGCCTTGGAAACGAACAGAAATCATCCTGTCATTTTTAAGATTGCATCCAAGTACTGCATTTCGGACTCTTTTGTTGACCATGATGGCTACTCCATTTCTTCTAAGGGATTCCTGCCCACAGTAGTAGATAGAATGGTCATCCGAGTTAAATTCACCCATTCCAGTCCATTTTAATTCACTGATTCCTAGAATGTCGACGTTCACTCTTGCCATCTCCTGTTTGACCACTTCCAATTTGCCTTGATTCATGGACCTAACATTCCAGGTTCCTATGCAATATTGCTCTTTACAGCACCGGACCTTGCTTCTATCACCGGTCACATCCACATCTGGGTATTGGTTTTGCTTTTGCTCCATCCCTTTATTCCTTCTATAGTTACTTCTCCACTGAGCTCCAGTAGCATACTGGGCACCTACCGACCTGGGGAATTACTCATTCAGTATCCTATCATTTTGCCCTTTGATACTGTTCATGGGGTTCTCAAGGCAAGTATACTGAAGTGGTTTGCCATTCCCTTCTCCAGTGGACCACATTCGGCTGTGGTCCATGTGATCAGATCGGCTAGTTTCCTGTGATTATGATTTCAGTGTGTCTGCCCTCTGATGCCCCCTAGCAATACCTACCGTCTTATTTGGGTTTCTCTTACCTTGGTCGTGGAAAATCTCTTCACAGCCGCTCCAGCAAAGTGCAGCCACTGTACCTTACCTTGGACGAGGGGTATCTCCTCAAGGCCGCCCCTCCTGACCTTGAACGCGGAGTAGCTCCTCTCGGCCCTCCTGCGCCCGCGCAGCCACCGCCTGTTGGACGTGGGGTAGCTCCTCTCGGTCGTGCATTCTGTGCAGTGCGTTTTAAATCCCCACTGTCAAGTCTCTCACTTAACAGTTATAAGAACTGACTTCAGGGACTTCCCTGGCAGTCCAGTGGCTAAGACTTCACGCTCCCAATGCAGGGAACCTGGGTTCCAACCCTGGTCAGGGAACTAGATCCCATATGCCGCAAATAAGAGTTTGCATGCTGCAGTGAAGGCCTGGTGCAGCCAAAAAGAAAAAAGAAAAAAAAATATATAAAACTGACTTCAAGTTGCCAAGTGGCATTTAAAATTATTGAGCGTGATAGCTGGAAATTAATTTATACACAGATTTTAAGGTCTTCTTCACAATATACTCCAGATTATGCAAAGGCATACTTGGCACTTTGGTCGAAAGAAATCGCATTTGTGTGCCTGAGTCAGATGCAGAGCACAGCAAAGCAGTGGAGAAAAGATCGGGGTCCTGGGCTCAGGGACTGTCCTAAAACCATCTTGTCCATTATGAAAGTAATAAGAAGGGAGCATGAATTTAGATGAAAAAATCCCATACTGCTGTGTGTTAACATCTTTTACCAGCTTCCCTGGTGGCTCAGTGGTAAAGAATCCATCTGGCAATGCAGGAGATGTGGGTTTGTTCCCTGGGTCAGAAAAATCCCCTGGAGAAGGAAATGGCAACCCATTTCAATATTTTTGCCTGGGAAATCCCACAGACAGAGGAGCCCAGTGGGCTACAGTCCATGGGGTCACAAAAGAGTCAGACACAACTTAGCGACTAAACAACATCTTTTGCAGGCCTCAGGCAGAGTCCCGGTGATGAAATAATTCTCAGCCATAGTCATGTTCCTCTCATAGTAGGCATTCTCTTAAGGCTTCATCCTGCTGTTAAATGTTTTCCTTGACTCACCACCTCATTTATACATCATCATGCATTTTGTTATTTTCATAAGGGTTTGATTTATTTCTCCAATTAGATGGCAGGGTCTTTGAGGTCAAGCATTATGCTTTAATTCTTTTTAATGCTACACTGTACCGGGAACAGTTGTTATTCAATTACTACTTTATAATTAATTTTTCAGAGCATGAGCCATCTAAGGCCTTTTCATGTGTGATTTTGGGACGCAAATAATTTTATTTTGGAACTTGCTACATTAATAGGAGTTCTGATGGGAGTGAAAGAAGAAATTCTTCTTGATACAGGACTGTGATTTCCTAATTTTCACTTAAACTTCTCTCATAACTTTTTTTTCTGCTGAATCTTATTTGGAGTATTAATAATTCATTGATGTGTATATAGATGGATAGCTTGATATATTAAATTTGGTAGTAGGCATTAAACAAAATAAATGAAACCATGGCAAATTGGAAGAGAATGCAATTATTCAAGTTTAGCTGTAGAACACCTTGGAATGGTTAAGAATCACTACCATAAATCATCCAAATATCCCATAAACTTAACAGTTAACATTCAAAATGTATTCCCTAGATAATATCTAAAAGCTATTGTTTTTATTCATTAGAATTGTGAAACACTAAGTGTTCTGAAAATAATATATAATTGTTATAGGAAATTAGAAAAGGGCAGAAAAGCACAAGGAAGAGAACGTAAACCACTTGTAATTCCAACACTCAGAAATAACTGATATTACCAAGATCTATGCAGTCATTAACTTTTTCCACTTGCATTTTATTATTTTAAAGAAAAAGATAAATAATCCAATAGAAAAAAATGGGCAAGGGGTTAGAACAGACCTTTGACTGTGTGGATCACAATAAACTGTGGAACATTCTGAAAGAGATGGGAATCCCAGACCACCTGACCTGCCTCTTGAGAAACCTGTATGCAGGTCAGGAAGCAACAGTTAGAACTGGACATGGAACAACAGACTGGTTCCAAATAGGAAAAGGTGTACGTCAAGGTTGTATATTGTCACCTTATTTAACTTATATGCAGAGTACATCATGAGGAACGCTGGGCTGGAAGAAGCACAAGCTGGAATCAAGATTGCTGGGAGAAATATCAATAACCTCAGATATGCAGATGACACTACCCTTATGGAAGAAAGTGAAGAGGAACTCAAAAGCCTCTTGATGAAAGTGAAAGAGGAGAGTGAAAAGGTTGGTTTGAAGCTCAACATTCAGAAAACAAAGATCATGGCATCTGGTCCCATCACTTCATGGGAAATAGATGGAAAAACAGTGGAAACAGTGTCAGACTTTGTTTTTTTGGGCTCCAAAATCACTGCAGATGCTGATTGCAGCCATGAAATTAAAAGACGCTTGCTCCTTGGAAGGAAAGTTATGACCAACCTTGATAGTATATTAAAAAGCAGAGACATTTCTTTGCCAACCAAGGTCCGTCTAGTCAAGGCAATGGTTTTTCCCGTGGTCATGTATGGATGTGAAAGTTGGACTGTGAAGAAGGCTGATCGCCGAAGAATCGATGCTTTTGAACTGTGGTGTTGGAGAAGACTCTTGAGAGTCCCTTATACTGCAAGGAGATCCAACCAGTCCATTCTAAAGGAGATCAATCCTGGATGTTCATTGGAGGGACTGATGCTGGGGCTGAAACTGCAATACTTTGGCCACCTCATGCGACGAGTTGACTCACTGGAAAAGACTCTGATGCTGGGAAAGGTTGGGGGCGGGAGGAGAAGGGGACGACGGAGAATGAGATGGCTGGATGGCATCACCGACTCTGTGGACATGAGTTTGAGTGTACTCCGGGAGTTGGTGATGGACAGGGAGGCCTGGCGTGCTGTGATTCATGGGGTCGCGGAGAGTCGGACACGACTGAGCGACTGAACTGAACTGAACTGAACTGAACTGAATCATACAAGACTATGTGTAAATGGCCAATAAATCCATGAGAAATAAGAAAAATGCAAGGTACAATCATGAGATACTGCTTTGTAACCATACAACTATGAAAATGAAGAAAGCCTGGCGATATGCAGTGTTATTAAGGATGTGAAACAATGGAAACTTTTGCACCACTGATGTGTCAACTGGTTGCAGGAAATTAGGAAAACCGACATTATCTACTAAAATTTCATGCCAAATAGATGGGGAAACAATGGAAACAGTGACAGACTTTATTTTGGGGGGCTCCAAAATCACTGCAGATGCTGATTGCAGCCATGAAATTAAAAGATGCTTGCTCCTTGGAAGAAAAACTATGACCAACCTAGACAGTATATTAAAAAGCAGAGACTTTGCTTTGCCAACAAAGGTCCGTCTAGTCAAAGCTATGGTTTTTCCAGTAGTCATGTATGGATGTGAGAGTTGGACTGTGAAGAAAGCTGATCGCCGAAGAATTGATGCTTTTGAACTGTGGTGTTGGAGAAGATTCTTGCGAGTCCCTTGGGCTGCACAAAGATAAACCAGTCCATCCTAAAGGAAATCAGTCCTGAATATTCACTGGAAGGACTGATGCTGAAGCTGAACCTTCAGTACTTTGCACACCTGATGCGAAAAACTGACTCCTTGGAAAATACTCTGATGCTGGGAAAGATTGAAGGCAGGAGGATAAGGGGATGACAGAGGATGAGATGGTTGGATGGCATCACCGATTTGATGGACATGAGTTTGAGTAAACTCCGGGAGTTGGTGATGGACAGGGAAGCCTGGCGTGCTGCAGTCCATGGGGTCGCAAAGAGTCGGACACAACTGAATGACTCAACTGAAATAAACTGACCTAAAACCGAAGATTTACGTATCATTGATTTAGCAATCCCACTCCTAAATATTTGCTCAACAGAATATGTGCTCCTATGGAATAAAAGGCTTGTAGAAGCATGTTCATAGGAGTATTATCCATAATAGCCCCAAATGTCCTTCAAGAGCAGATTGAATAAAAATGTCATGGTCTATTCACACAGGAACTTAAAAAGGATTTCTCCATCCGATACACAGCAATGAGAAACAATTATTTCGTGCAATGTGGGAAGTGGAAGAGGCCAGATGTAAAGTGTAATTCCATTTACGTAAAGTTTGAAAACAGATAAAAGTAAAACAAAATGTTTATAGACATATACACAAGTGGTAAATCTACAAAGGAAAGTAAGGGAGTAATCACACTCGTGTTCATTTAGGGAGAAGGGAGGGGTGAAACCTGGGAGGTGGCGGGAGGCCTCTGGGGTGCTTGAACCTGTCTATATATTGGGTTGGCCAAAAAGTTTGTTCAGATTTTTATGCAAGATGTTACAGAAAAACACAAAAGAAAGTTTAGGCCAACTCAACATTTCTGGGCCCAGGTGGTGGTTACAAGATACTCATTTTGTGACAAGTCAAACGTACCTGTTTCTTACGCGCATGTGTGCATGCTCAGTCATGTCTGAGTCTTTGCAACCCCATGGACCATAGCCCGCCAGGCTGCTCTGTCCATGGGGATTCTCTAAGCAAGAACACAGGAGTGGGTTGCCATTTTCTCTTCCAGGGAATCTTTTCCACCTAGGGACTGAACCGAGTCTCCTGCGTTGCCGGTGGACTCTTTACTGCCTGAGCCATCGGGGAGCTTTCTTACATTATAGTGAACAATAGAAGTGTTTAAAACAAAATGAAAGTATTGTTCATATTTGCTCTTTATTTGTGTTCCTGAGTTGGGTGCATAAGTTTTATACATATTACAATATCTTGTTGGAGTGATCCCTTTATTAATACCCAATAACCTTCTGTATCTTTTATTATATACAGCCTTTGGTTTAAAATCTATTTTGTCTGATACAAGTATAGCTATTCAGCTTCTTTTCATTTCCTTTTACATGGAATATTATTTTCCATCCCTATACTTTCAGTCCGTGTGTGTACTTAAAGCTGAAGTGAGTCTCTTGTGAGAGCACATAGTTGGGTCTTATTTTGTTTATCCATTTAGCGCCACTCGGTGTCTTTTGTGGAGAATTTGGTCTATTTAAATTTAAAGTAAATATGGACAGGTATGCACCTTCTATTCCACTTTAAAATTGTTTTCTGGTGCTTTGTCACCCCTTTGTTTCTTTTTTCCTCTCTTGCTCTCTTTGTGTTTGGTGATTTTTATGTAGTGGTATACTTAGATTCCTTTCTCTTTATTTTTTGTGAATCTACTTAAGGTTTTGCTTGGTGGTTAGCATGAGGCTTACACAAAACATCTTATTTATAACAGTCTATTTTAAACTGATAACAACTTAACTTGGGATGTATACTAAATCTCTGCATTTGTACTCTTTTTGTTAAAACATTTTATGTTTTTGATGCCAAAGTTTGTATCTTTTTATCTTGCTCATCCATTTACAAATCACTGTGTGTGAAAGTGTGTGTTAGTCGTTCAGTCGTGTCCAACTCTTTGCAGCTCCATGGACAGAGGAGCCCGGCAGACTGCCATGGACTATAGTCTGCTGGGCCCCTCTGTCCATGGGATTGTCCAGGCAAGAATTTTGGAGTGGGTTGCCATTCCCTTCTCCAGGGATCTTCCCAACCCAGGGATTGAACCCGGGTCTCCTGTATTGTGGGCAGATTCACAGATTCCTTACTATCTGTGAAATGGAAAATCACTGTAGTTAGAATTATTTTTGCTAATTTTGCCTTTTAACCTTTAGACTAAATTTAAAAGTGATTTACATTCCATTACATGAGTATTCTGCACTTAATATATATTTACTTTTAGCAGCAAAATTTATACTCTCATATGTTTTCCTGTGACTAATTGGTGTCCTTTGATTCACCTTGAAGAAGTCACTTTAACATTTCATGTACGGTTGGTCTAGTGGTGATGAACTCTCAGATTTTGCTTATTTGGAAAACTCTTTATCTCTGCTTCAATTCTGAAGAACAACTTTTTCAAATAGAGTATTCTTGGTGGCATTTTTTTTTTTTTTAGCTTTTTAATATATCTTACCATTTCATTATAGCCTGCACAGTTCCTCCGAAAAATCTGGTCATAGTCTAGAGTTTTCCTTGTATGTGGCAAGTTGTTTTTCTCTTGCTACTTTTAAAATTCTCTGTCTTAAACTTTTGGCAATTAAATTATATTGTGTCTTAGAATGGGCCCCTTTGGAATCATCTTATTTAGAACTCTCTAGGTTTCCCGGCTCTAGATATCTATTTCCCAGGCTAGGGAAGTTCTCAGCCATATTTCCTAGAATAGCTTTCTGCCTCTCTCTCTCTTCCCCTTCTGAGGCCTCAGTAATGCGAGCTCTGGTCCTCTTGACAGTGTCCCATGGGTTCCTTAAGCTCTCCCCACACTTTCTCACTCTTTTCTCTCTGCTCTTTTTGTTGAGTGACTTCCACTGCGGTCTTCAAATTCACTGATTCTTTGCTACACCTAGTTTGCTGTTGAATTTTTCAGTTCAGCTATTGTATTCTTCAACTCTGTGATTTCTGTTTGGTACTCTGTTTTCTTGGGTTCCATCCCTGGGTTGGGAAGGTCCCTTGGAGAAGGGGAATGGCTACCCATTCCAGTATTCTGGCCTGGAGAATTCCAAGGACTATATAGTCCATGGGGTCGCACAAAGAATCGGACACAACTGAGCAACTTTCACTTTCACTCTATTTTCTATCTCTATCGAAATTCTCACTTTCTTCATGCATTGTTTTCTTGATCTTGGTTAGCATCTTTAGGACCATTATTCTGAACTCCTTATGGGGTAAATAAATTATTTTAGTTTCATTAAGACCTATTTCTGGGGTTTTTATCCTGTTGTTTCATTTGGAACGTAGTCTTCTATTTTTAAAAATTTTTTCTTGACTCCCTTTGTTGGTTTCTATGCATTAGAAGAAACAGCCAACTCGCCCAGTTTTGGAGGAGTGGCTTCCTGTGGGAAACGAAACTTATTCCTCAGCCCCGTCCTTACTCTTTGTTGTCTTACAAATCTTTGTGATTGTCTAAGCGGACTACTTTGTTCTTAGTGGCTTCCAGTAGTTGAGGGTGTGCCAAGACCTGTCAGTGTCCCAAAGGAGAGGATCTCAGTCAACGCCTAGATTCAAGCTGAGGGAAAGCTGGATCAGGCCTCCCTGAGGGCTCAGTGGTAAAGAATCTGCCCATCAATGCAGGAGACTGTGGATTTGATCCCTGGGTCGGGAAGATCCCACGTGTCTTGGAGCAGCTAAGCCCATGCACTGCAACTACAGAACCTGTGCTCTAGAGCCTGGAAGTCACAACTACTGCGCTCATGGGCTGCAACTACTGACGCTCATGAGCCCTAGAGCCTGTGTTCCCGACGAGAGAAGCCATCACAACGAGAAGCCCCCCACCACAAGTAGAGAGTCGCCCCCACTCACCTCAACTAGAGAAAAGCTCCCTCAGCAATGAAGACCCAGCGTAGCCAAAAATAAATAAATACATACATTTAAAAAATTTTTAAAGGACCCCCCCCCAAAAAAGCTAGACTTTCAGGCAGCAGCTTGTAACGTATGAAAATAGACATCTTACGGGAAAAGACTGGGAAGAATTTTCTGTGCTCCTTCTGCACTGACCTCTGAGAGCATAGCCAGTGAAAAACTGTTTCTTTGTTTGGTGCAGTCCCGTTGAACCCCTGGACACAGCCTCCCTAGCCATCAGAGTCGGACTATCAGGGGAGGTGCCCTCTCGATGGCACCACAAAACCCAGGGTGCCAGGTGTGTGCACCAGCTCTTCTCTGCAGCATCACAGGCACTGCTGACCGGCAACGGGGCAGAGACGGTGTGGAAACTGTTCCTGCTGCCCTCCCCAGTCTCTGCGGAGTGTCGTCCTTGGTCTCTAGACGTGTGTTGGGTTAGAAGCCTGACTCTCAGACCGCAGCTTTTAGGACAAGCATACAGGCCTTTTTCAGAGAAAGCCTGGAGGTTGGGTGTTTCTGATCGGCATCTCTGCACTGAGCTTTGGGGGGATCGTCTCGTAAGAATTCTTCCTCTGTCTCATCCGGTCCTGTGGGATCTGAGCGCACAAGTCCTGCTGGCAACCAGAGACAGGCAATGAAGGAGCGTGCCCCCTGGGTGGCAGCACACTGGCTGGGCCACCAGACGTGTGCACAAGCTCCTTCTAGGGAGATGCTCATGACGTTGATCCAGGCACAGGGAGGCACAAAGGTGGGACCCGCTGGCCTCCCTGGTCTCTGGGGGTGGTGGTGGCAGCTAGCCCCTCTCTTGTGTTTAATTAGAGGCCTGAGACAGGCTGCAGCTTTCAAAACACACAGAGAGGCTTTTTTCAGGGAAAGCCTGGGCATTGCCGTGTGCTGTCTCTGCTCTGAGGCCTGGAGGGAAGCTGGGAACCCTCACAAGCCCTTTTGAAATGGGTTCTTTGAAGAGGGTTGTGAACCACTGTGGAGAACACTGTGGGGGTTCCTTAAAAAACAAAACAGAGCTACCATGTAATGCAGCAATCCCACTCCTGGGCATATACCCTGAGAAATCCAAAATTCAAAAAGACACACATTGCCCAGTGTTCACTGCAGCACTATTTGCAATAGCGAGGACGTGGAAGCCACGTAAATATCCATCAGCAGATGAATGGATAAGGAAGATGCGGCCCATATACACAGTGGAATACTACTCAGCCATGGAGAGGAATGAAACTGGGTCCTGTGTAGTGATGTGGACGCACTGAGAGTCCGTCATACAGAGTGAAGCAGGTCGGAAAGAGAAGAAGAAATCTCATATATGAATGCACTTTTGCAGAATCTAGAAAGATGGTACGGGTGAGCCTGTTTGCAGGGCAGGAAAAGAGGCGTGGAGAGTGGACGTGTGCCCTCGGCGGAGCGGGAAGGGGAGGGTGAGATGAACCGGGAGGTTAGGAGGGACGTAAATACACTACCACGTGTGAAATAGACAGTGAGAAGCTGCTGCTGAGAAGACCCTTCAGGAGGCCACCCCAGTACATAAATAACTGCATAAATAATTGTAAAAGATGAAGAGAGTTGTGAGTTTCTCCTGATGGCAGGCTATTGTGCCGGAGGTGGGGTCTAAGCGGGGCTTGCATCTTACCCTCTCTGACCCGTTTGCATGCGAGTCCTTCCTGGTTCACTCCGCATATATCAGAGTGACTCTCCCGGCGTCCTGATCGCTTTCGCAGGAAACCGCTGCACACACAGCTGTGTCCCAGGAGCCGGTGTCCTCAGGGGCCTCCTGGGACTGGAAACAAGGTCCAATCTTTGTAATGCTGTAACAGCTTCCTTTTTACCTGGCGTGTCAAGATGTTCCAGCTTTATCGTCGACGTCGTCAGCCCTTACTTCAAGAAGCCTCGGGGTTTTATTTCTTTTGCCTCATGTGATGTAGTGGGAAATGGTGCTTTGAGATCACAATCTGGGTTTGATGGATTCCTACTGCCACTGGGATGGTTATTGTTTATAAGCCTTTTCAATGGACAGATCTAGGAATTACACCTATTTATTCATCTGTTTGTAAACTATGTTGCACTGAAACTATTTACAAAATTAAATTTTTTACTTGATCTCATTTATATGGCTATATTTTCTTTCTTCTGCATTGAGTATTCCAATTTTTTACCTTGTTAGTATAGTCTTTAGACCCTAAACTTTGTTTTATTTTACCCCCATTTAGACTTTGTTTAAAAATAGCCATGCTATTTAAAAATAGCATTTAATGCTATTTTTTAATGTTCAAAAATAATGTTTAATGTTTAAAAATAGCATTTAATGCTCAAACTAATTATTTTTATTTATTTATTTTTCTAATTAATTAACTTCTTTTAATTGAAGGATAATTATTTTACAATACTGTGATGGTTTCTGCCACACATCAACATGAGTTAGCCACAGGTATACATATGTCCCCTCTCTCTTGAAGGTCCCTCCCTCCTTGCCCCACCCCACCCCTCTAGGTTCAGGCATATGAGTGTGCAAATTGCTTGTGTGCTAGGTTGCATGACCAATTCTTATGTCTAAGACTCTGAAGTGTTTATTTGAAGCTTATTTTCTAGTAGATATTTCTGGAAAAACTCATGAGGAAAACATTCCCCAAGTTCTTGTACGTTTTGAGAATAATCTTTCTAACTTTTTGTACTTAAAAATTTATTGAATTTAAAATTTTTGGTTCACATTTTCCTTCCTTGAGGATCTTAAATTTACTTCTAGCATGAAGTGTTGCTTTCAAAAACTGTGATGATAAAAAAGAAGTGTCATGATAAAAATCTAACTTTCTTACCCTTGTTATTTAGTCAGCAGCTCAATTGCCTAGATTTCCAAAAAGTTTTTACATTTTTCACTTATTATGAAGCAACAGGCAAGAGTCTTGGTATGTTTTGTGGGCAAGTCTTTCTGGAATGCTTTCATTGGTGTTATTCTGTCCCTTATTTTCCTTTGAGATTTTACATGGGATTTAACCTTAATTAATGTCAGCGGCTCATTTTCTTGTGCAATTAGTTTTCCTGAACTTTTTGAAGGAGAAGTGATTCAGTCAAGTTTTTCTAACTTCACAGAGCTCCCTCTTCTGTGTTTTTTGTGTCGTATTGACAAAGTATGATAGTTCACCTTCTGAAATTGCCTGGCTTTGTTCTATTTGCCAGTTTTATTCATGCTTTGATTTTCCTTCACCTGTGTTGTCCTTATCCTACTCAATTTTGATTCTATTTCCAATCATTTCTTTTTCGCGTGTAGTCCAGTTTGTGACTTCCCTTGTGGCCCAGCTGGTAAAGAGTCTTCCTACAACGCAGGAGACCCTGGTTCAATTCCTGGGTAGGGAAGATCCCATGGAAAAGGGATAGGCTACCCTCTCCAGTATTCATGGGCTTCTCTGGTGTGCCAGTTTTATTCGTGCTTTGATTTTCCTTCGCCTGTGTTGTCCTTATCCTACTCAATTTTGATTCTATTTCCAATCATTTCTTTTTCGCGTGTAGTCCAGTTTGTGACTTCCCTTGTGGCCCAGCTGGTAAAGAGTCTTCCTACAACGCAGGAGACCCTGGTTCAATTCCTGGGTAGGGAAGATCCCACGGAAAAGGGATAGGCTACCCTCTCCAGTATTCATGGGCTTCTCTGGTGGCTCAGATGGTAAAGAATCCACCTGCAATGTGGGAGACCTGGATTCAATCCCTGGGTTGGGAAGATCCCCTGGAGGAGGGCATGGCAACCCACTCCAGTATTCTTGCTTGGAGAATCCCCAAGGACAGAGGAGCCTGACAGGCTATCATCCATGGGGTCTCAAAGAGTTGGACACAACTTAATGACTAAACAACAACAACATTATATATATATATATAATATATAATGTATATTACTAATGTGTATAGTATATATTATATACTATTATGATTGTACAGTGGAAGTGACAAATTGATTCAAGGTATTAGATCTAACAGAGTGCCTGAAGAACTATGGACAGAGGTTCGTGACATTGTACAGGAGGTGGTGATCAAAACCATCCCTAAGGAAAAGAAATACAAAAAGGCAAAATGGTTGTCTCAGAAGGGCTTAGGAATAGCTGAGAAAAGAAAAGAAGCTAAAGGAAAAGGAGAAAAGGGAAGATATACCCATTTGAATGCAGAGTTTCAAAGAATAGCAAGGAGAGATAAGAAAGCCTTCCTTAGTGATCAATGCAAAGAAATAGAGGAAAACAATAGAATGGGAAAGACTTGAGATCTCTTCAAGAACATGAGAGATACCAAGGGAACATTTCATGCAAAGATGGGCTCGATAAAGGACAGAAATGGTATGGGCCTAACAGAAGCAGAAGATATTAAGAAGAGGTGGCAAAAATACACAGAAGAACTGTGCAAAAAAGATCTTCATGACCCAGATAACCACAATGATGTGATCACTCACCTAGAGCCAGACATCCTGGAATGTGAAGTCAAGTGGGCCTTAGGAAGCATCACTACAAACAAAGCTAATGGAGGTGATGGAATTCCAGTTGAGCTATTTCAAATCCTAACAGATGATGGTGTGAATGTGCTGCACTCAATATGCCAGCAAATTTGGAAAATTCAGCAGTGGCCACAGGAGTGGAAAGGGTCAGTGTTCATTCTAATCCCAAAGAAAAACAATGCCAAAGAATGCTCAAACTACCACACAATTGCACTCATCTCACACGCTAGTAAAGTAATGCTCAAAATTCTCCAAGCTAGGCTTCAATAATACATGAAGCATGAACTTCCAGATGTTCAGTTTGGGTTTAGAAAAGGCAAAAGAACCAGAGATCAAATTGCCAACATCCACTGGATCATCAAAAAAGCAAGAGTTCCAGAAAAACATTGACTTCTGCTTTGTTGACTATGCCAAAGCCTTTGACTGGGTGGATCACAACAAACTGTGGAAAATTCTTCAAAAGATGGGAATACTAGACCACCTTACCTGCCTCCTGAGAAATCTGTATTCAGGTCAAGAAGCAACAGTTAGAACTGGACATGGAACAACAGACTGGTTCCAAATTGGGAAAGGGGTATGTCAAGGCTGTATATTGTCAACATGCTTATTTAACTTACATGCAGAGTACCTCATGAGGAACACTGGGCTAGATGAAGCACAAGGAGAAATATCCATAACCTCAGATATGCAGATGACACCACACTTATGGCAGAAAGTGAGAGGAACTAAAAAGCCTCTTGATGAAAGTGAGAGAGGAGAGTGAAAAAGTTGGCTTAAAGCTCAACACTCAGAAAACTAAGATCATGGCATCTGTCCCATCACTTCATGGGAAATAGATGGGGAAACAGTGGCAACAATGACAGACTTTATATTTTTGGCTCCAAAATCACTGCGGATGCTGATTGCAGCCATGAAATTAAAAGACGTTTGCTTCTTGGAAGGAAAGTTATGACCAACCTAGACAGCATATTAAAAAGCAGAGACATTACTTTACCAACAAAAGTCTGTCTAGTCAAAGCTTTGGTTTTTCCAGTGGTCATGTATGGATGTGAGAGTTGGAGTATAAAGAAAGCTGATCACTGAAGAATTGATGCTTTTGAACTGTGGTGCTGGAGAAGACTCTTGAGAGTCCCTTGGACTGCAAGGAGATCCAACCAGTCCATTCTAAAGGAGATCTGTCCTGGGTGTTCATTGGAAGGACTGATGCTGAAGCTGAAGCTCCAATACTTTGGCCTCCTGATGCAAAAAACCGGCTCATTTGAAAAGACCCTGATGCTGGGAAAGACTGAAGGTGGGAGGAGAAGGGGACGCCAGAGGATGGTATGGTTGGATGACATCGCAGACCCAATGGATTTGAGTAAACTCTGGGAGATGGTGATGGACAGGGAGGCCTGGTGTGCTGCAGTCCATGAGGTCACAAAGAGTCAGACTGAACTGAACTGAATATTATTATAGTGTATATATATATATATATATATATATATATATTACTATTATTGTTTTTTACCTCCTCCTTCATTAGCAGGACATCAAGTGCTCCAGTACTATGAAAGTTTAAATTTCAATGGGAATCCAGACGATGCTGTCTGGGTAGTGTGGAAAGCTCCCATATTTTTTAGTACTTTATTTCCTTTTGTACATTAAAAAAGAAATTATTCTGTAATTCTTTTGGTGTTTCATGAGAGTTAGGGACCTGGTTTTATTTTCACAAACAGTCATTTCAAAACCATTTATTCACATATCTCTGCGCAGATTTAAAAGGCTTTGTTCATCACAGAGTAAGTATTCTTTGTACTTAGGTCTGTTGCTCAACCCTCTAATAATTTCCATGTGTCTGTTTCTGTGACCACATCACGCTATCTTCATGACCAAACTTTATAGTTTTCTGTATCTGTTAAGTGCAAAAATCTTCCTTGTTATTTATCCTTTTCATCATTTCTTGACTACTCCTTCCTGGGTATTCATTAAGATGATATTATGATTTCATCAATTTCATGGGTGTTGTGAATTGTTTTTTCCAATAATTTGAAATAAATTATATTTTTATATTATATTATATATATATTTATATATTTTTATAATTTCATCTGGGAAAAGAGTCTATTTTTTTTTTCTTTATTCCAATCTTCTCTGGTAGTCCTTTTGAAGTTCTGTCAATATTTTCCCATAGATCCTCCAAACTTTTCTTTTGGATGATGTAAGGAATTCTTTTTATTGTTATCTGAAAAGACTGTAATCATACACCTGAGTCAGAGCACAGATCCCATCTAGTGGGCCCATAACCCCTGATCCCTGGCCATTCCAGTCCATCTTACCACGCAGTGACCCACAATTTCACTGACAGAGAGAAATCAACTGAACTATTTACTGATTCCAGGTCCTCTGGCAGTCACAGGGTGGACATGAGTCCAGAGCAGATGCTAAGCAATGGGGTCATCATACAAGCGTGAATGAACACTTGGCCCTTTTGCCATTAAGAAATCTAAATACAAGCGTGCGTGTTAAATTGCTTCAGTCGTGTCCAACTCTTTGCGACCATATGGAGTGTAGCCTGCCAGGCTCCTCTGTCTGAGGGAATTCTTCAGGCAAGAATACTGGAGTGGGGTGCCAATGCCCTTCCTCAGGGGATCTTTCCAACCCAGGGATCGAACGTGCATCTTTTATATTTCTTGCATTGGCAGGTGAGATCTTTACCACTAGCGCCACCTGGGAAGCCCAGAAAACAAGCATAAACGCAAACAAATATGACTTTAAATTTTGTAATTTTGATGGTAGACAATAATCATTCGCCCATCTGAGGCCGATAGTCTTTGTGTGTGTGGGGGGGGGCGGGGAGTGTAAGGAATTTATTTATTTTCATTGCGGATATAGTTGCTTGTTCCTTTAAAGGAAAAATGAGACAAATCTAGACAGCGTATTAAAAAGCAGAGACATCACCTTGCCAACAAAGGTCATATAATCAAAGCTATGATTTTTTCCTTATCCACGTACGGATATGAGAGTTGGACCATAAAGAAGTCTGAGTGTCGAAGAACTGATGCTTTGGAATTGTGGTGCTGGAGAAGACTCTTAAGAGTCCTTTGGACTGCAAGGAGATCAAACCAGTCAATCCCAGAGGAAATCAACCTTAACTATTCATTGGAAGGACTGTTGCTAAAACTGAAGCTCCAATACTTTGACCACCTTAACTGACTCACTGGAAAAGACTGTTTCTGGAAAGGACTGAGGGCAGGAGGAGAAAAGAGGCAGTGGAGGATGAAATGGTTAAATAGCATCACCGACTCAATGGACATGAATTTGAGCAAATTCTGGGGGATAGTGGAGAACAGAGGAGCCTGGCTGCTGTAGTCCATGGGGTTGCAAAGAGTTGGACATGACTTAGCAGCTAAACAACAAATAGCTGCTTTATAATATGTTAGTTTCTGCTGTACAATGAAGTGAGTCAGGCATCAGTTCAGTTCAGTTCAGTTCAGTCGCTCAGTTGTGTCCGACTCTCCGCGATCCCATGAATCACAGCACGCCAGGCCTCCCTGTCCATCACCAACTCCCGGAGTTCACTCAAACTCGTGTCCACAGAGTCGGTGATGCCATCCAGCCATCTCATTCTCTGTCGTCCCCGTCTCCTCCCGCCCCCAGCCTTTCCCAGCATCAGAGTCTTTTCCAGTGAGTCACCTAGGCGCATGAGGTGGCCAAAGTATTGCAGTTTCAGTTTTAGCATCAGGCATATGTATACATATATCCCCTCTCTTTGATTAGAAAAATGTAATCATTTCTCTCCTTTCCTCAAGTTGCAAGATTGGATCCAAAGTACGGATTGCTGACTCCCTAAATGAGGCTTGTTGTTCAGTCAATCAATCATGTCTGACTGAACTGCTGCTGCTGCTGCTAAGTCACTTCAGTCGTGTCCGACTCTGTGTGACCCCATAGACGGAAGCCCTGTCCCTGGGATTCTCCAGGCAAGAACACTGGAGTGGGTTGCCATTTCCTTCTCCAAAGGAAATGGCAGTCAGTTCGTCCGACTGAACAGTGGTGATCATTTTACTGATAGTAATTCTATGTTTGTGGGTGGCAAGGGAATTTGGCATTTCAGAAGGCAGTTTGGCAATTTACGTATACAAAAGTATCAAATGAATGCCTTTGACTCAGAAACTCCACTTTTACATATTTGTCTTAAGAAAATAATTAAGAATATATTCGAATAGATCACTGTGATAATACTCAATGATCATAGTTTGGAATGATGCAAAGTTGGAAAGAATAAATGTCTGATAATGGAAGATTTGGTTAAATAAGCAAAGTTATTGTTGTTTCAGTCGCTAAGTCCTATCCAACTCTTTTTCAACCTTATGAACTATAGCCTGCCAAATTCCTCTGTCCATGGGATTTCTCAGGCAAGAAGACTGGAGTGGGTTGCCATTTCCTTCTTCAACTCAACCCAGGGATTGAACCTGGGTCCCCTGCTTGGCAGGCGGATTCTTTACCACTGAGCCACCTCAGAGCCACCAGGGAAGCCCATTCAATACTTGCAGTATATGAAACTATTTAAAGTGATGTTACAGGAAAGCATCACTGAATGTGAAGAGTATTTAAATATACTTTTTAAAAGCTGCACTTTCGAGTTAAAATTTTTTTTTTCATTTTGAAATAATCTTAAACTTGCAGCAAAAAATAGTCAGTCTTTTTCTTTGCAGGAGATGTAGGAGACAAGGGTTCTATCCTTGGGTCAAGAAGATCCCCTGGAGGAGGAAATGGCAACCCACTCTAGTATTCTTGCCTGGGAAATCCTATGGACAGAGGAGCCTGGTGGGCTACAGTCCGTGGGGTCACAAAGAGTCAGACATGAGTGAACACCACCACTGCCATCTGTATCTTTGGCAAGAAGGTCTCAGAAGTGATTATTCTTGCTGCATTTCCTATCAGTTGGGGAAAGTATATAGCTTCCTTTTGTCTCATTCCTGGGACACTTGATTAATCTGCTCAGTCTTCTCCCTGATTAATCTTCTCAGTCTTCTCCACTGTAAAGCTACTCCTTTTTTCATGTCGTAATTGATAAGTATTGTGTGGAGAGGTCCATTGAGAGTATGTAAACTTTCATTCTTTATCAAACTCCCAATTTGTTCATTTATGTCTACATGGATACAGGGATTCCTATTTCATTCCCTGCTTTGCAATCTGTCTCTCATTGTTTATCTGGTGTTCAATTTGTCCCCTATTTGAGCAGGGGGAACATTTTCAAGTCATCTGTGCTCTTTGGACATATCACCATCAATCTTTGGGTTCTTTATTACTTTCTGGCACAATAGATATTCCAGGATCATTATGTTTAGAGCAAGTTGAATGGCAACCCCCTCCAAAGATCTAGCCGTGTCCAAATCCCCAGATTCAGTGAGTTAAAAAGTTAATACTTTTTGGAAAAATGATTTTTTGCAGATGTGATTAAATTAAAGATCTTGAGATAAGGAGAGCATCCTGGATTATCTGGTGGGCCCTAAGTCTAATCTGAGTCCTTACTGGAGACAGAAAAGGAGAAAACAGAGACAGAGAAGGCTATGTGAAGACAGAGGCAGAAGCTCGAGAGGTGCAGCCACAAGGAACGCCTGGAGCCAGGAAGGGCAGAGGTGAGGACGGATTCTCCCCTGGAGACTCCCTTGGATGAACAGCCCTGCCATATCTTGGTGATGGACTTCTGGCTCCAGATCTTGGTGGAGAGATCTGACAAAACGTGGTCCATGGGAGACGGGAATGGCAAACCACTTCAGTATTCTTGCCTTGAGAACCCCATGGACAATATGAAAGGGCAAAAACTTACAGCACCAAAAGATGAACTCCAGAGTTACAGGAGGAAACATTTTTGTTGTTTGAAGCCACAAGGTCTGTGGTCATTGGTTACAGTGGCCTCAGAAATGACCACAATGTCCTCACCTTGCACTAGAAATGGCCCAGAGTCAGCCACTTCTGCAGGAGCCCTGGCCCCTTTCAGTGTAGAATGGTACTTAGAAACCAACATCTGCGCGCCAGGTGTGTTCATGGTTATCTGGAGTCCCCTGTTCCCAGAGCTAAGGAAGACATACATTCACACACATTCATAAACATGTATTTAAAAAATCAGAAAGTCACCCTGATATCCCCATTCCAGTCTACTCTTCTCCATTCCCACAGTAGGATTTCGCCTCCCTGACAACCAGACACCTGGTTTCCGGCACCCTCAGTGCACTGGAGTTTGTTGCTGGAATCCCCATCTGTGTGCAGACACGCTCCCCTCCAGGTCAGCTACGCCTGGCAGCTGCCCTTGCCACTCCGCCAGGACCTCTGTGATCAGGGTGCTCCCCCGCGGCAGCCCCCTCACCCACGTGGCTTCCGACGACTTCCAGGGCTGCCCCTTCCTCCCCCGTCAGACCCGCTCCCTGCCCCCTGCCCTCACCCCAACCACCACCATGTGCCTTGTTGAGCCCCACGTCATGATGTGATGAGCCACGGCCCAGCCTGTCAAACAGGGGAAAGAAAAAGCGGAAGAGGAAACACAGCATACATTTTTAAGTGCAAAAAAGTGAATTAATATGATTTGAGGGAAAATTTGTATACATGAGGCAAAGAATCTGGGCATGCCCATGGCAGGAGGGTCCCGGGATTGCTGCTGGGACACTCTTTCCGGATTTGTTTTCTTTTCTCTTTTTGCTTTTTCTTGTCTCATTTTTCTTTTGTCCTCCTCATCTTGCTCCTTTTTTTCTTTAGGAGGGGAGGCCAATGAGCATACTTATTTTTTGTAACAGGAAAAATGATTGGAAACTTTATTTTTAAAAATTGATTTGTTATTTTTGAGATATAGTATCAGGTGTACAACATAAAACTTTGATATTTGTATATATTGCAAAGTGATCACCACAATAAATCTAGTGAACATCCTCTGGAGACTTAATTTTTTAAAAAAGCTTATAATTAAACTCAAAGCTTTTTCTTCCTCGGTAGAGAGTAACTCAAAAAGTATGGTTCTCGGGATGACCTGAGGTTTCTTTTAACTTGAAAAATTGTTTTGAAGCTAACTTTTCCAGATGATAGTGCAGCTGATTTAATCTGCTCTCTGTTTGAGTCTGAGGATTTCTGTCTCTGAGGTTGCTGACATTTCCCCAGCTGGTTTGTTGATACAGTAAAAGAGAGATCATCCATCTGTGCTGGGCAAAGTGGAGAGCAAAAAAATAAACGTGGAAAATAAGGTCCCTGATCTTTTTTTACACTCTCAAAGTCTAGTAAAAACTTGTTAACATTTCCAATTGCATCAAGTTCAGCTGACTTGAAAGTAGCCAAAAATCAAGCCCAACTAAGAGCCATCCATCTCTGTGTAAATTTTGACTTCACAGACCTCGGTGGAATCTATGCGGCCAATTATAATTGATCTGTTTTAGGACACTGTGTCCAGGTACGTGGGCTTCCCAGGTGGCGCAGCGGTAAAGAATCTGCCTGCCAATGTAGGAGATGCGGATTTGCTCCCTGGATTAGGAAAATCCCCTGGAGGAGGAAATGGCAACCCACTCCAGTATTCTTGCCTGGAAAATCCCGTGGACAGAGGAGCCTGGCCGGATACAGTCGATGGGGTGGCAAAGCGTTGGACATGACTGAGCGACTGAGCCCGCGTGCACAGGTTCGTGTCTTGTGATGTATCCTTGTACCGATAACACAGCCCGGGAATGTTCGTTGCCTACAGTTGTCCCAGGTTTGTTTTCTTAATTAAGGTACTTCTGGTAGAATTAATTTCTCATTTTACTTGTGGCTGTTGAAAACAGACTCTGTTTAGATGGACTTATCCCATGAAGTCATCCCCTTTCCTCTTTGGCGCTTTCAGCAGTGTGCGTTTTATTCCTTTGTATAAGTGACTTTGGCCCCAGGACGCTTTTTCTCCCTCTGCCTGGTTTCTGAGCTAGCTTGCCTGGGCCTCCTTAGATTCCAGCTGTAGAGATTTTTGGCCAGTTGCAAACTCTTTCATATTACAGTGTAAAGGGAACTAAATGTGTGACACTCTGTGGCTTTAGGCTTTCATTTTTCTGGTTCTTTTGTTTGGATTCATTTTTATCCTTATGTCCACTGAAGTTATTTTAATGGGCCATTTTCAGGGAGATTAATTATACCCTTGGCACATCTGCTTTCCCATTTGAAAATTTTCTCTCTGTGACAGGATTGGAAAATAATAGGAAACAGTTCATACAGCTGCCTTAGTTACCAAGACAACAAACTGGAGAAATAACTGGCTTCTCTCTGTTTCTCCAAACTACCTTCCAAATGCAGTAATCTTCATCCTAAAAGCTGTGTATCTGTTTGAGACTACTACTTGAGTAGTTACTGAATTAATGTTTTAGCAAGAGTATTACCTGCCCTGATTATTAGAGAACAAAGCAGTTTTTGTTTTATCATCAAGTTTTATTTTACATTATTTTAGAACTTACACAGGTAATTTGGACATGTTAAGTTTAGGAACATGAAACTTTTTGGAAGTATCTGGGGGTAAAAAGGGCTTCCCAGGTGGCACTAGTGGTAAAATAATCTGCCTGCCAATGCGGGAAATGCATGAGACGTTTGTTCAATCCCTGGGTCCGGAAGATCCCCTGGAGTAGGAAATGGCAACCCGCTCCAGTGTTTTTCCCTGAAGGATCCCATGGACAGAGGATCCTAGAGAGGTACAGTCCGTGGGGTCATAAAGAATCAGACCCAACTGAGTGGCTGAGCAGATATGCACACACACAGGGTAAAAAGTCTAAGTCTCGGTATCCAGGATACTTTTCTTGACCGGTGTCAACATATCAAAGTGAATGTGATTCAGTAAATTGATTTAGAGTGAATTTGAGAACAATACACTCAGATTAATAAAAACAGCGTGTTAAATGTGTTAAAAATTTAAAAATGTTTTAAAACTCTTTAAAATTTATATAAACAATATGTACTTCTTTGAAATTCAGAAAAAACAGGCAAGCAAAAAAGAATAAATTACCCACAATTCCACTACCCTGAAATCACCACCATTAATACTAATTTTTAATGCTTTTCAAAAGAGTTAACTTTTATTTTAAAGTGACACATGTTCATTAAGTAAAAAAAATGCTTAGTCTCATAAACAATGATAATAAGAACAGTAATAACAGCTGGTCTTTATTGAATGTTCCCTATACACCAGCCTGTGGTCTTAGCTTACACACAGGAAAACACAACAATTTTTGAGTAACATTTGAAATGTTGTTGTTAATACTGATCCTTTCTTTCCTTCTGTATATGGACATTTAAAAAATTATGTAGTTATAATTGTACTGTATGAACAGCTTTGAATTCTGTTTTTTAATAACAATTCTTTTCTGTGGTGCTCCAGTTTCTTTGATGTCACTTTTATAGAACGTTATCAGACAGTGTTATAAAAATGCCCTTTTACTGGTTGTTTACTATTTCACGGAAGGCATGTAAACAATTCATTTAACCATTTCCATGTTGTTGGACACATTATTTCAACTTGTTCGTATAACGCTGTTTTTACGTTATTTCTTAGAATAGATGATTTTCTTAGAATAGATGGGTCTATCAGAAATGGAAATTATTGGTTCAACTTAAGGAACAGTTTTAGAACTCTGGAATGTGTTCTCAAATTGCTTTACCAAAAGGTTGTGTTTACTCATGTTGGCATCATCGTTATAGAACAATACCAGGATGTTTCTTGTTCTTTCCTAGTTTGAGAGAAGCAAAATAATAGACTGTATTTAATTAGTTTCTCTTTGATTATGACCGAGTTTAATGATTTAACAGTATCATTCCCCTTTTTAATGAATTACCTGTCGTGATGTTGCATTTTATCCTCAAAACTGTAATGTCTTTTAAAATCACAAGATCTATATACTTACTGTAAAATTAAAACAATACAGAATGCAATTAAGAGCAGATACTCCTTCCCATCTGCTTCATCTCACCCCTGCAGGGCCATTGGCCAGGTACATCCTCAGACCTTTCTCTGAGATTCAGGAGTTAAGCTCTTTTTGCTCTGCAGTGTTGGGTGGGAGGGAGATGAATTTGATATGCGTTCTTTGTGAAGCGAAGATATTCCCCTTTGTCTTTTGTACTTGCTAGCTTTATTTATTTATTTATTTTTGTTGCTGCATGGGCTTTTCTCTAGGGAGCAGGGGCTACTGTCCAGTTGACGTGAGCAGACCTCTCATCGTAGCGGCTTCTCTTGTCGTGGGGCATGGGCTCCTTGGCTCAGAGGCCTCAGTAGCTGTGGCACGTGGGCTCAATGGGTGTGGTGCCCAGGCTCTAGAGCACAGGCTCAGTAATTGTGGCGCACGGGCTTAATTGCTCCATGACATGTGGGATCTTTCCAGACCAGAGGTCAAACCCATGTCTCCTGCGTTGGCAGGCAAATTCCCAACCACTGGACCACCTGGGTAATCCTGAATGCCTCTTTTAAAAAGAGCTAGGTTCTCTTATTTCCTAATGAAGAATCACATTAGGAAAGATTAGTGTTTTTTGTTTTAAAGATTAGTAAATGCCTAAATTTTGCCATCTAAAGGTTTTAAAAGAACATGGGGTGATGGCTCATGGCTAGATCATGTAAGACCAGGGTTTAACTACAGTCAGCTGAAATCCTGGTGAGTAGATTTTCAAATTTTGGTTCATCAATTAGAATGATTTTAATGTTTCACCGTGATTTCAATTTTGATTTTGCCTAAAATTGGGCAGCTAACTTCTCAAACTATCTGTTCATTCTTTTTTTTTCCTACTGTATAAATATAAATTTATACAATATAAAACTTGTTAATACCATTTTATTTTTTATTTATTTATTTATTTTTAGATGGGCTTGATTTTATTTATTTTTTTATTGGAGGCTAATTATTTCACGATATTATATTGGTTTTGCCATCCATTGACATGAATCCGCCCCGGGTGTACATGAGTTCCCCTTCCTAAACCCCCCTCCCACCTCCCTCCTCCCATTATCCCCACTCTGGGTCATCCCTGCACACCAGCCCTGAGCATCCTGTAACATGCATCGACCCTGAACTGGCGATTCGTTTCACATATGATAATATACATGTTTCAATGCCATTCTCCCAAATCATCCCACCTGTTAATACCATTTTAATCATTTCAAGTGTTCACTTCAGTGCCAGTATCTTCCTGATGTGCAACCATTAGCATACGTCCATTTCCGGAACTTTTCCATCACCTTGAGCAGAGACTCTGTGCCCACCAAACTGTAATGGGAACCTTCCTCCCCCTTCTCCCCTTGGAAACTTCTATCCTGCTCTCTGTCTCTGAAGGTTCCTTGTCGGACACGACTGAGCGACTGAACTGAACTGAACTGAATGTTTTCCAGGTTCATCCAGGCAGTAAAATTTTGTTTATCCATTTACCTGTGATGGACACAAAGATGTTTCTGCCTCTGGCTATTCTGAATAATGCTGCAATGAACACTGGTGTACAGATACCTGTATCTGTTTGAGTTTCTGCTTTCAATTCTTTTAGGTATATGCCTACGAGTAGATTTGCTCAGTCATATGATAATTGATAATTCTTTATGGAGAAGACTGTTGAGAGTCCCTTGGACTGCCAGGAGATCCAACCAATCCATCCTAAAGGAGATCAGTCCTGGGTGCTCATTGGAGGGACTGATGTTGAAGCAGAAACTCCAATACTTTGGCCACCTGATGCAAAGAGCTGACTCACTGAAAAGACCCTGATGCTGGGAAAGATTGAGGGCAGGAGAAGGGGACGACAGTGGATGAGGTGGTTGGATGGCATCGCTGACTCAATGGACATGGGTTTGGGTAAACTCCAGGAGTTGTATGTTTAACTTTTTGAGAAACTGCTAAAATGCTTTCCACCACATCCTCGCCATTTAAAATTCCCACTACAATGAACAAGGTTCCAATTTTTCATATCCTGGCCACTGCTTGCTATTTTCCTTTTTTAAATAATAGTCATCGTGTTGTGTGTGGAGTAATAGCACACTGTGATTTTGGTTTGCATTTCCCTAATGATTCATGATGCTGAGCATCTTTTCACATGTTTATTGGCTGTTGCAGTTCTTTTTTGGAGAAAAGTCTATTTAAGTCCTTTGCCTGGGAATCAAGTTGTTTGTTTTTTGTTGTTGACTTGGAATTCTTTATGTATTCTGGATACTAATCTCTTATCAGATTTGCAAGTATAAATATTTTCTCCCATTGTGAAAGTGAAAGTCACTCAGTTAGGTCCGACTCTTTGTGACCCCACGGACTATATCGTCCATGGAGTTCTCCAGGCCAGAATTCTGGAGTGGGTAGCCTGTCCCTTTTCCAGGGGATCTTCCCAACCCAGGGATGGAACCCAGGTCTCCCGCATTGTGGGCGGATACTTTACCAGCTGAGCTTGTCTGTTTACTCCCAGTGGTGTCCTTTGATGTACAAAAGATTTAAATTCTGATGAAGTCTGTTTTATCTATTTTTTTCTTCTGTTGTCTCTGCTTTTGGTGTCATATCCAAGATCTCATCATCAGATTCAAAATTATGAAGGTATTCTCTTATGTTTTGTTCTAAAAGCTTTATGGTTTTATCTCGTAAGTTCTTTGATTTTTTTTGGTTAACTTTTAAGCTTTGTGTGTAGTATGAGGATATCCATTTTCCCAGCACCATCTGTTGAATAGATCATTCTTTCCTCATTGTATTGTCTTGGCATCTTTGTTAAAAATCAACTGACCACATATGCGCGAGTTGATTTTGGGGGGCTTTGTGTTCTAACCTCTTGGTTTACATGCCCATCCTTATGCCAATACTTCACTGTTTTGATTACTGATGTTTTGTGGTAAGTTGCCAAATTGGAAAGTATGAGAACTTCCCACTTTGTTCTTTACTTAAAGTTTTGTCTATTTGGGGTCCACTGAGAGTCCATACAGAATTTAAGTTGGATTATTTTTATTTTTGTGCAACACATTACAGGGAGTTTGGGAGTTTGGTAGGGATTACACCGAATCTGTGGATCACCCTAAACACAACTGTCAACTTAAAAATATTAAATTTTCCATTCCAGTAACACAGGCTGCCTTTCTGTTTATTTACATCTTCTTTAATTTCTTTCAGGAATGTTTTGTAGTTTCAGCATACAATTTTTTGCCTCCTTAGTCATATTTATTTTTAAGTGTTTATTCTTTTTGAAGCTATGGTAATTCAAAAAAATTTTTTTCTATAGTTCTTTTTCAAGTTGTTCATTGCTGGTGTATAGAAACTGAATTGATGTTCATGTGTTGATTTCATATTGTACAACTTTGTTGAATTCACTTATTTGCTCTAATCATTTTTTAAAAAATTTATTCAGTTTGATTTGGAGGGTGGCACATACCTCTTCCATTCTCCAGCTAGTATAATATGTGGCAGGACTTTTCTTTTTTTTGCTTGTTTGATTTTTATTTTTTAATTAAAAATTTAATTGTTTATTATGGCTTTGCTGGGTCTTTGTTACTCGTGAGTTTTCTCTTGCTGCAGAACATGGACTCTAGGGCATGCAGGCTTCAGCAGTTGTGGTGCACGGACTCATTGCCCGTCAGCACGTGAAATTTCCTGGATTGAGGATCAAATCCATGTCCCTTGCATTAGTAGGTGGATTCTTAACCACTGGACCACCATGGAAGTCTCTAACCTATTTTTTTTTTGCGTGTGGAATCTTTAGAGTTTTCTGCATAGATGATCATGTCACGTGCTAACAGGTGGTTTCCCTTCTGTCAAATTTTTATTTCTTTTTCTTGCCTAACTGCTTTGGTGAGGCCTTCTAGTACTATGTTAAATAGATGTGGCAAAAGTAGGCGTGCTTGTTTTGTTCCTTATTAGGGGGCAAGCTTTCAACCTTTCATTATTGAATGTGATGTTTCCTGTGGGTTTTTGTGTATTGCCTTCATCATGCTGAAGAAATTTCTGTCTAGAAATTAGGCTTCTAGAAATTGGAAACCATTTCAAAGAATTGAGAAAGCCAAAATCCTCAAAAGGGATGGAAAAAAACCTTACTGTCTTGGTAGAGTTCTCCAGTCAGTGGTATTGTTTGAAACCAGACGTGATGGTACAAAGTGGTACAGTCCTTTGTGATTACATTCAAGAGCTCTAAAGCTATTCATAATCTTGAGCCAGTAATTTTATTTGAAGAATGATTTATCCATTCCAAGGAATGGACTTATCTTAAATATATAAAGAGTTTTATGAAGAAGCAGAAAAGTTTCTGCATTGTATTTTACATTCTGTGCCGTGATTGGGAAAGTTTAAGTCAGAGCATGGATTTGTCCACAAGGCTATGGTTTTTCCAGTGGTCATGTATGGATGTGAGAGTTGGACTGTGAAGAAAGCTGAGCGCCGAAGAATTGATGCTTTTGAACTGTGGTGCTGGAGAAGACTCTTGAGAGTCCCTTGGACTGCAAGGAGATCCAACCAGTCCATTCTAAAGGAGATCAGTCCTGGGTGTTCATTGGAAGGACTGATGCTAAAGCTGAAACTCCAATACTTTGGCCACCTCATGCGAAGAGTTGACTCACTGGAAAAGACTCTGATGTTGGGAGGGATTGAGGGCGGGAGGAGAAGGGGACGACAGAGAATGAGATGGCTGGATGGCATCACCGACTCGATGGACATGAGTTTGAGTGAACTCAGGGAGTTGATGATGGACAGGGAGGCCTGTTGTGCTGTGATTCATGGGGTCGCAAAGAGTCCGACACGACTGAGCGACTGAACTGAACTGATAGAAGGTTAAAATTTAGTTTGCTACCAGGAAAACACAGAGAACTTCAGACACCTTCTCTTCACTTTGCATCCACAGTTCTTTTGTGAAGTGAAACATTAAAAAAAATAATAATCCAGTGTCTCAATGTGATAATGTGGTCAACACTGCGTGGGTGAGTAAAATCTTATGTTAAGGAACAAAACGGATTTATCTGGCAAGACAGAACAGTGGAGTTAAGGGATGAAAATGATATTTCCAGTGTGGTTTATATGTCCTTTGCATCAGGAATGCTCTAGAACAGTGATTCTGAACTGGGTGGGTGGGGGTCGGCGGGGGGGATATTGTCCCAAGGGACCTTTGGCAATGTTTGGAGACATCTTCTCCTGATTGGTGATTGAGGGTGGGGGACAGGGGATGGGGGACACTACTGACATCTAGCGGTAAAAGCTGGAGATGCTGCTCAGTACTCTGCAAGGGTCTTCCCTTGTAGCTGGTAAACAATCTGCCTGCGATGCAGGAGAACAGGGTTGATTCCTGGGTTGGGAAGATTCCCTGGTGTAGGAAATGGCAACCCATTCCAGTATTCTTGCCTGGAGAATCCCAAGGACTACAATCCCTGGCGGGCTATAGTCCATAGGGTCACAAAGAGTTGGATATGACTGAAGGGACTTAGCATTCAAGAGGTATTTTTAATACTTAATATTATTAGGTAATATTTGATATATACAGAAGAATAATCTCAGATTTGCAGATGACACCACCCTTTTGGCAGAAAACTAAGAAGACCTAAAGAGTCTCTTGATGAAAGTGAAAGAGGAGAGTGAAAAAGTTGGCTTAAAACTCAACATTCAGAAAACTGAGATCATGGCATCTGGTCCCATCATTTCATGGGAAATAGATGGGGAAACAATGGAAACAGTGAGAGACTTTATTCTTTTGGGCTCCAAAATCACTGCAGATGGTGACTGCAGCCTTGAAGTTAAAAGACACTTGCTCCTTGAAAAAAAAGTTATGACCAACCTAGATAGAATATTAAAAAGCAGAGACACTTTGCCAACAAAGATCCGTCTAGTCAAAGCTATGGTTTTGCCAGTGGTCATGTACAGATGTGAGAGTTGGACTATAAAGAAAGCTGGGTGCCAAAGAATTGATGCTTTTGAACTGTGGTGTTAGATTAGACTCTTGAGAGTCCCTTGGACTGCAAGGAGATTCAACCAGTCCATCCTAAAGGAGATCAGTCCTGAATATTCATTGGAAGGACTGATGCTGAGGCTGAAGCTCCAATACCTTGGCCACCTGCTGTGAAGAACTGGCTCATTTGAAAAGACCCTGGTGCTGGGAAAGATTGAAGGCAGGAGGAGAAGGGATGACAGAGGATGAGATGGCTGGATGGCATCACTGACTCAATGGACATGAGTTTGAGCAAGCTCTGGGAGTTGGTGATGGACAGGGAGGTCTGGCGTGTTGCAGCCCATGGGATCGCAGAGTTGGACACGACTGAGTGACTGAACTGAAAGAATATGCATAGGTGATTATATGCATTTATATATGTGAATATCATATATATGATGATACAGAATACAGTACAATGCATTCAATGAATTCCCATAAGCCCACCACCCAACTTATGAATTAGAACATTATCAGTAATGTGGGCTCCTCACAAGTTCCACCCCCTGCTTCTTCCCATGAAAAATTCCAGAATTCACCATCTTCAATTTTATATTTATCATTCCTTTGCCTTTTAAGAATAGTGATAGCATGTACATACCTCCCTAAATTATATACTTTTTAAATCTTACTTTTCCTATATACAAATGGTATTGAAATGGAGGTCATCTTTTGTGACTTGCTTTTGACATTCAAATTATCCATTTTCTCACATGTCCTTGTAATTCATCCATCCATGTTACTGCTGTATAATATTTAATTATTCCAAAATGTATCTCTTCTCCTCTTGACATACACTTGGGATTTTTATGGGCTGACTTGTGTTTCCCCAGACTCCTAAGTTGACGGCTGGACTCCCAGTACTTCAGAATGAGACTGGATTTGGAGATTTTTAAGTAAAGTAGTGGTTTACTTTCAAGTAAAATGGTGTTAAGTTCAAACAAGGCCCTTGGGATGAACTTTAATCCAATCTGACCGGTATCCTGACAAAAAGAGGAGAAAAAAGAAATATGATCTTATTTGTTAGAAAAAAAATTTTTACTTTGTGCCCAATTAATTTGCAAACTTATTTTTTGACAGTTATCTTTATAACACTGGCACTAGAAATCTTGATCTCATTTCCTCTTTAATTTCATACAAATCAGCTGGCTTTTAAGGCAAGGGTTTACCACATTGCTGGGTCTTTTGCTAATAAGTTCATGTTAGAATTAGTGTCAGAAGTTAAGGAACTTCAGAGAGCCTGTATGTATTTTTTACATATGTAAGAAATTTCTTACCTAAGTTTTCAGATGGTGCTTTATTGCTGTTTGTATTGGTTGAAACTGTACATTTGAAATCACTATGTTACCATTTTCTACAGTTAACAATAGTTTGTCTATTTTTCAATAAATTAGTTGCTAAGAGTAAAAGAAAAAAAAAAAAAAGAGGAGATTTGGACACACACAGACACCAGAAGTAGACCCAAACTGAGGAAAAACCATGTAAAGACATGCAAGAAGGCAGCCATCTGCAAGCCAAGAAGAAAGCAGCCTTGGGAGAAGTCACACCTGATCTCTGACTTCCAGCCTCCAAAGCTGCAAGAAAATAAAACTGGTTGTTTAAGCCAGCCCGTGATATCTTGTTATGACAGCCCCAGCAAGTGTATATGGATACTTGTCGTTGTTTAGTCACTAAGTCATGTCTGCGTCTTCTGCGACCCCATGGACTGTAGTCCACCAGGCCCCTCTAGTCTTGGGATTCTCCAGGCAAGAACACTGGAGTGGGTTGCCATTTCCTTCTCTAGGGATTCTTCCCGACCCAGGGATCAAACCAATGACTCCTGCAGTGGCAGGCAGGTTCTTTACCACCGAGCCATGGGGGAGGCAGATGTATATATTATATATATAATGTATGTTGCTAAAAACAGCCTTGGCCCTGTACACATGTACGTGAGCTTTTTACTGCGCACACGGGAGCACCGTGACTGGGTTGTACAGGGAATACGTCTCACTTTAAGACGATGCCAAGTATCTCTCCAAGGCGTGTAAAGAATTCTCGTAATTCCACAATCTTGCCAACACTTGCTACTGTCAGACCTGTTACTGTTCTTTTCTTTGGAACTGAATTTTCTTCTTGTCCCATGTTACCTCTTCCACTGGTTTGGCAGTGATATGCTTTATTTCTTTTATTTTAGTGGTTACCCTCAGTATTATATCATGCACATCTGCTGCTGCTGCTGCTGAGTCACTTCCGTCGTGTCCGACTCTGTGTGACCCCATAGACGGAAGCCCACCAGGCTCCCCCTGTCCCTGGGATTCTCCAGGCAAGAACACTGGAGTGGGTTGCCATTTCCTTCTCCAATGTGTGAAAGTGAAAAGTGAAAAGTGAAAGTGAAGTCGCTCAGTCGTGTCCGACCCCTAGTGACCCCACGGACTGCAGCCCACCAGGCTCCTCCGTCCATGGGATTTCTAGGCAGGGGCACTGGAGTGGCTTGCCACTGCTTTCTCCGATCACGCACATCTAGTCTAATGTTAATCGGAATTTTCTCTCTGAGGATCGTAAAAGAGCTTTTGAACACATGCTTGGGATCATTCTTTTACAATCTTCATGGTTTTGAACACATGCCAATCTACATGCTATTGTTGTCCAGCATTTCGTCTTTCTGAAAATTCCTCTGAGACGTTACCGTTTTATACGGATAACACTTGCTTTACACACACACACACACACACACACCCCTTTCCCTTTATTGTTTTGTTCATTCACTGCCCCTTCCATCTCACACTTTCTTCCTGAAGTAGGTTTTGTTTTCGTTTTTGTCTTTTCCCCCTCTGAAGTTTTTTCATAAATGTCTCTAGTGGAGACGCACTGGAAACAGAGACTGAAAAATTACTTTCCTTCTGAAAATGTCTTTATTTCAACTTGATTCTTGAAGCACAGCCTTTCTGAGTTCATAATTCGAGATCCATAGTAGTTAGCTCTCAGCACTTTTTAGGTTTCCTCTGGCTTCGCTGCTGCTGGTGAGCAGTCAGCTGTCCATCTCTGAGATTGTCATTCTGAGGAGGTGATCTTGCTTTAACAGGGTGACCTTACATTTGCCCAGACAGCCCAGTTTAATTAAGCTTGTTGCCTTAGGTCAGTGATGAAGAATGCCTTCTTTGACTCCGAAAAAAGTGTCCCTGTTTGGACAAGAAACAACATTGAGCAACAACATGGCAACCATTGTGCCCAAGACTTTCTTTTTCTCTTGCATGGTCTTCAGTTTCATAAAATGTGTCTAGAATTAGGTTTATTGTCATTCCTACCCCTCCCCGCATGCATGGCATGTTGTTTACGCTCCTGTCTCTGCAGAAATCTGTGCTGTTCTTCTAACTTGTCCTCAAGTTTGCCGATTCCCTCTCAGGCACCCCTCATCTGCCATTCTACCCAGACAGTGTCAATTATTATATTTTAAAGATCTATTTGGTTCTTTGAAAAAAATTATTGGCTCATTCTATGTTTTGTTACTTCCTTATTACTCTTTTCCACATTTTCCGTCTTCACACAACTGTATTTGGTATTCTGTATCTGATAACTTCAGCACTTGGGTTCTTGGAGTTCTAAGTTTATTGTTCCTTGTTTCTGGACTTTTGGTCATGGTAGCTTACTTCCTTACGTGTTTGGTGATCTTGTACTGTGAGATCAGATTTGGTTGCTTTTAATCCGTTGGAATTCTGAGAGCCTAAGTCCAGGATGCTCTCTTTAGGAAGAATTTGTTTTATCGTCTGATGTGTGCCAGGGGTGCCCTCAGAAGCCCAGCGAAATGGGAGACTCTGAGGTTTTGCTCTCAGAGCCTGCGGTGAGTTCAGGAATTGTGGATTTCTCTGTTTCAGCCTCACTTCTACGCGTTTTTGCTTCCTGTACTTTGAACTTTTGTTGCTAAATGCACACGCATTTCAGATTGTTCTGTCTTCTTGGTGAATTGACCCCTTTATTGCCGCGTAATGTCCTTTGCATTTAGGGTCAGAGTCCTTGTTCTGAAGCCCATCTTGTCTAATATTTACATAGCTGCTCCAGCTTTCTTCTGGTTAGAGTTTACATGGCGTATCTTTCCCCATCCTCTTAATTTTAATTTATGTCTTTATATTTAAAGTTGGTTCTCATAGACAGCATATAATTGAGTCTTGCTTTTTTATTATTTTAATATAAGGATTTGTCTTTTACTGATGCTTTTATTTATTTCTATTTTATTTTTGGGGTGTGCGATGTGGCATGTAGGATCTTAGTTCCCCAACCAGGGATCAAACCCATGTCCCCTGCAGTGGAAGTACTGTGTCACTTCAGTCGTGTCCGACTCTTTGAGACCCTATGGACTGTAGCCCGCCAGGTTCCTCAGTCCACGGGATTATCCATGCAAAGATACTGGAGTGGGTTGCTGTGGGGAGTCTTAACAGCTGGACCATCAGAAAAGTCCCTCCTGATGCTTTTATAATTAATAGTATTGTATGAAATTTGTATAGGGAAAGTGAAAGTTGCTGAGTCACGTCCGACTCTTTGTGAGCCCATGGACTATACAGTCCATGGAATTCTCCAGGCCAGAATACTGGAGTGGGTAGCCTTTCCCTCTTCCAGGGGATCTTCCCCACCCAGGGATCGAACCCAGGCCTCGTGCATTGGAGGTGGATTCTTTACCAGCTGAGCCACCAGGGAAATCTAAGAAGGGCCTAAAGATTCCCAAACTGGAGAATTTCAGTAGCGTTGTTTTTGTTTTAGTTTTTAAATTGAAGGATAGTGGCATTGTTTATATAACAATTTATTAATAGTTGGATGAATCAAAAATTACTAAATTAATTTAAAATATAAAAGTGGTAAATATTGCCATTTAGCACCAATACCTAAAAATGTTTAAGATTACCTAGATTCCACCAAATACATTTATTGAGTATCTACAATTTGCTAAACTCTGTATCAGGTATCAGCCTGACTGAAACAGAAAATGTTCTGTTCTTTTGTGTGAGTGAATGGAAGTAGTACAAGCAGTTTCTTAACAGCTCAGAACTTGCTTAGAGGATTCTAAGTGACTGGCTTTTTAATTGCCCACGGTAATATTTGCCCCCAATTTTGCATGTAATTAGAAGGATGTATTTTGAATAGGGCTTCGTGGGGGCTCTTTGGTAAAGATCTGCCTGCAATGCAACAGACTTAGGAGATGCAGGTTCGATCCCTGGGTCGGGAAGATCCCCTGGAGAAGGAAATGGAAACCCGCTCCAGTATTCTTGGCTGGAGAATCCCATGGACAGAGGAGCCTGGCGGGCTGTAGTCCATAGAGTCAGAGTCGGACACGACTGAGCATCTGAGCACGTGTGACCACGTACATAGTTTGCATCACATGTTGAAGCATGACCTGACAGACTTGTCAGCAAACCCCTCCCACTCTCTTTCCCATGTTCCCGGTAGACGTGGAGATGGGAGGGAGCACCCCGGCTCTTGGTGTAACCGAAACAGCCACAGGGCCTTTGAAACTGGAAGCCGGACGAGTCACTGACTTGCTCTGAGACTTTGGAGAGGATTCATTTCCTAAAGCATCAGATGACAGTGTGTATTTGTGCACTAGGCTTCCCTGGTGGCTCAGTGGTATAGAATCCACCTACCAAGCAGGCGACGGTTCGATCCCTGGCTCAGGAAGTTCTCCTGGAGAAGGACATGGCAACCCACTCCAGTATTCTTACCTGGGAAATCCTCTGGACAGAGGAGACTGTGGGGTCGTGAAAGAGTCGGACACAACTGAGCAACAATCACTTTTAAAGCGTCAGTTGCCTGTGATGTGCTAATTCCCACCCCTGTCTCATCAAAGAGTTTAGAAACACAAGGATGATGTGAAATATTATTCTTAAAGATGGAAGGGATCCTGGTAGTTTCCTGGTGACTTTCAAAAATTTTTTTTATTTTGTAAAGTTTCAAATATAGTCAACTGTAGAGAGAATAGTATAACAAATTCCCATATTCTCATCGCCAAACCAGTGTGCCAATCTTTTTTTATCTACCTCCCAGCCCAACTTTTTTCTATGTTTCTTGAAGCCTTTTAAAGCAAACCATAGATACCAGACCATTAAACCCATAAATACTTCGGTATGTAAGTAAATCCTTTAAAAATGACATCTGTTAATTCCTTGTTAGTCTCACTCCTTATTAGACTAGGAAATTAACAGGGTTAGTGATTTGTCCAAAGACATGTAATTAATGGCAGAATCAGAGTGAGAATTTTGGTGTTCTTAATATTTAATCCCATATTCTTTCCCCATAAAAATGTTGCCTCTAAAGATTACCTGCTTTCCACTAAAAAGAAAAAAAAAAAAAAAGAACTCTGCAATTAGATTCTCCATGAGTATCTTATATTGCATCCATCTTGGGAGATATTAAAAAGGTAAATTCCTGAGCCCTGACCCCAGAGAATCTAATTACTTAGGGCTGAGGTGGAACCAGTGGTTTGTTGGAGCCAACTTACTCTGGTTCTTAAGAGCCAATATTAAATTTTAAGGAATTTAATGAGCCAATGACTAAAAATCATTAAAAATTAAATTATATGTGCTAACAGTTAAATGTTGTAAATTAGAAACAAAGGTAACAAAGGTCCGTTTGCATTTTCTTACAGAATGTGCACTTTTTGGTTTGGCTTTGTTCCGTTATCATAACTGTTTTGAGTTTCATCTATGTTGCTGTCTGAATAGTTCGCTTCTTTTTTTTCTGAGTAGTAGTCCATAGTATGGATTCAACACAATTTCTGTATTCATTCAACGCTGATGAACATCTGGGTTGCTTCCATTTTTGCTGATTACAAATAACATTTCTGTGAGCATTTGTGTGTAAATCTTTGGACATACATTTGAATCTCTTATGCGTAAATAGCTAGGAGTGAAATGGCTAAATCACCTAGTTGATGTGTATGTAACTTTTAAAGAAACTGACACACCGTTTTTCAAAGTGTCAGGTCATTTTTTTCTTTTTTTGTGTGGTGAAAAAAGCATCAGTTGTTCTGACATTGACTTGAGATTTTCATGTGAACACCCTGAGCAAGCCAGTAATGCAATTACACAGTAATTCATGTGATTTAAATAATTATGTAGTCTTGAATCCGCAGGAGTAGGAAGAAACTAGTTTATAGCAATGAACACTGTATGGAGTTCGAGATGCTTATTTAATTCACTTCATTGGCTGATGATACATTTGTTCAAATCCGTTTTCCATTTCTCTGCCATTCTTGTTTGCCCTTCCATTTCCTTTTGTGATATTCTGAACCAGACAACATCTTAGGAGGTATTTTAAAAGGTTTAAAATTTGAAGGTAATAAACAACTCACTCACTTCAGTAAGCATTATGCTATACATTATTTGATTTCAGAATTTTAGCTGAAGGCAACTAATTAATATTTAGCACATATATGCTGACAACATACTGAACATAGGTAAAGGTGTGTGTGTGTGTGGTGTTTGTTTTCCACTCCGGGATGCCATCTATTAATATTTCCAGAGTAGAGAGACCAGCGATGTTTCACTCAGGCTGACGGGGGCTGTAACTCTGATTCCTCTCCGGGACATGTAAGTGTCATAGATTGTTACTCCGAGAAGCTGCCTGGCTGGCCTCTCAGTTTACCTGTCTCTGAGGGGTCCCTGGGAAGAAAGACAGCCTGAAAGCTAAGACTAGGTATGTGATTATTATATAAATGAAATTTGTGAACCCCCATTTAATAATAGCCCACCTCCAGTTAACTGTGTCTAGAAATTCAGGGCTTCGTCAGAGTTTCTGAAAGGAGGTGGCCACAGGGAGCCTTGACTAGGGGACGCTTTCTTGTGTAAATGTGATGGCTTCTTCACCACTTCAATTGCAGTGTGATTTCCCAGTTTTTCTCCAGGCGGACTGCTCAGAAGCAGACTGGGAAAAGCGATGAGCCTGTTTGAGTCTCACGGAGATCCCCTAGGAAGACTTGGCCCCACAGCCCTTCCTGCCCCAGGAAAGAGGCCACACGTGCAAACTCCCAAAATCAATAGACGAGTGCCCAGTTCCCTTTTGATGAAATTCAGCTGCAGTGTGGTATTGTTGTTTCTTTCCCCATTTTATTTGCAGCACCATATGACTCTGGGGGAAAAAAAGACGAAACACCGAATCATATGCACAGCAATGAGTAACATTTCACCACTCTCTCCTGGGCATTATTCTCAAATGTTAATACATAGCAGAAGCTATGTCAAGTCTTCCGATAGCCGCTTCTCAGTGAGAGAGCAGTCTGTATTCTCTGCCCATCAAGATGAAAGCTCTGTCTGGAGGGAAGCGCTGTTTATAGATCCTGGGACTGTTCGTCTTCCAAGATGTTGGTAAAAAAAAAAAATTAGGAACGAAAAGTATCTGTTCTGTGAGAAGGAAAAGAAACAAAACTCCCTATTTCGACATGTAAACACTGTTAGTATGACTCTAGTTGTTGGCTTAATAGCTTGAAAATAAAGGATGTTGACTGTCACCTCAATTGGAGTAGAAAACACGGCATCATGTGACTAAAGAACAAAGCGAATGACGGAAAAGGTAGATCCATTCATTAAAATCTTACTTAACTTTGCATTGTAATACTTGGCCACACTTCCTAAAAGCTCTGACCAGGTATATTTATTATTTTTTAATTTACTTTTTAATTTTTTAAACTATTTATTTTGTATCGGGGTGTAGCTGATTAATAATGTGAACGTTTCAGGTGAACAGTGAAGAGATTCAGCCATACATATACATGTATCCAATCTCCCCCAAACTCCCCTTCCATCCAGGCTGCCACATAACATTGAGCCGAGTTCCGTGGGTCCTTGTTAGCTATCCCTTTTAAACATGGCAGTGTGTACATGTCCATCCAATGGACACAACTCCCTAACTATCTCTTCTAACCCCATCCTTCCCCCTGGCAACCATAAGTGTGTTTTCTAAGTCTGTGAGTCTCTTTCTGTTTTGTAAGTTCATTTGTATCATTTCTTTTTAGAGTCCACATATAAGGGATATACAATATTTCTCCATCTCTGTCTGAAACATCACTCAATCTGTAGGTCCATGCATGTTGCTGGAAATTGACCAGGTATATTTAGACTAGGGGTCCCCAACTTCTGGAATCTAATGCCTTGATGACCTGTAATAACAGAAATAGAGTACACAATAAATGCAGTGTTCTTGAATCGTCCCCAATCCATCCCCCCTCAGTCCTGGCCCGTGGTGAAACTGTCCTCTGGGAAACCAGTCTTCGGTGCCAAAAAGGTAGGGGACTGCTGCTTCAGACCATCAGAAGGACATGTTGGAACGCGAGTCAGGTGGGCTAGATCCCACATCTGGATTCACCGTGTCCTCGGAGGGGGCCCTGGAGAGATGGCTGGTCCTCAGCTTTTCCACCACAAAGAACCTACTTAATAATTTTTTTGCCCTGCAGACATGATGTTTTGAAAGATTTTCTTAGTTATCTAAACAGTTATTAATACATCAGGCTAAGACACAGGACCCCAGAGGTGTGTCCATTGGGAAAGCAGCTGGTCTGGGCATGAATCCTGGCCCCGTGGCTGACCAGCTATAGGATCTCAGGAGAGCAATGTTCACTCTCTAAGCCTGTTTCCTCATTGGGAGTGGCAAGCATATAAAGGCTGAGAGTAGCACCTCAGCTAGAGTAGCACCTCAGCTAAAGTAGCACCTGCAGCATGGTAAAAGCCAAAACCTTAACAGTGATAATGATGACATTATTATTATTCTTTGAATTAGCCAGACAGAAGGGTCAGTCCTCCTGAGAGCTGGCCAGCAGCCCCACCCACAGTGTCCAGAGGGACGCCGCAGACTTTGGTCTGAGTGATGCTGCTGTACCTTTAAGGGGGTGTGGCGTGCCGGGCTGGAGTTGCTGGGCAGAGGAGTGTCTTGTTCTTCAAGGGCAGGGGTCTGAGCGGATTCTGCTGGGGTTGTCAAGGTTAGAGCAGGATTCGGTTAGGGAGTGGTATTGGAGGTGGAGGAAGTGAAACTGGAAAGAATAAACAAAAAACAACCAGGAAGGGATGAGGGTCTTCCTGGTCAGATAACCAGGCTTCAAAGCAGTGGCTGTTCTCAGAGGAGGGCTCAGACCTACAGGAAGGGGAGAGGGTGCAGCTGGTGGGGAGCGGATGCTCACGGTGGATACAGACTGAAGGCAGAAAGACCAGAGGCACCCTCGCTGCTCCACAGTGGGACCGTGGACCTGAATGTGGGCGTGCCTACCAAGTCGCTTCAGTTGTGTCCGACTCTTTGAGACCCGTGGACTGTAGCCCATCAGGCTCCTCTGTCCATGGGATTCTCCAGGCAAGAATACTGGGTTGCCATTTCCTTCTCCAGGGGATCTTCCTGACCCAGGGATCAAACCCGCGTGTCTTACGCCTCCTGCCTTGGCAGGCAGATTCTTTACCGCTATCACCACCTGGGAAGCCTGTGGACCCAAACAGTTTAGGACACATTTAGGGTTTGAACAGGGCTGGGTCTTTAGATTCAAGGTTTTGAGAGCCTCTAACAAAAATGACCTTTCCCATTTGTAGTCACGTTATTTTTCTATTTCATCTCTGATCCATTCCAGATTTTAACTAAAGATTCACCCTTATCAAAGGGATAGAAGAAATTTACCCGGTGGCTTGAATTACAGATATGGTTGTGATGTTAGAAAACCATCCGGATGAGTAAACATACAGGCAGTTACCTTTTCAGGCTGAGGTGGATGGCTTGCTAGACCCTCTGGGTACAGTGACAGGGTCACCATCCACACCCCAAAGTCCTGCAAACGTCATCAGCAGGAAATCGGATGGATTTACTGTGAACGGATCCATTGTGAGACGTCAGTGTAATTGCACCGATTTCAGATGATTCTGCTGCTGCTAAGTCGCTTCAGTCGTGTCCGACTCTGTGCGATCCCATAGACGGCAGCCCACCAGGCTCCCCTGTCCCTGGGGTTCTCCAGGCAAGAACACTGGAGTGGGTTGCCATTTCCTTCTCCAATGCGTGAAAGTGAAAAGTGAAAGTGAAGTCGCTCAGTTGTGTCCAACTCTGTGCGACCCCACGGACTGCAGCCTACCAGGCTCCTCTAGAAAAAAAAACAGGGACACCTTTTGTGCCTAGTTGACTGATGCTGTCCCACTGGGGAGAAACATATCTTTCCTGCTGGGTTTTTGAAGTGATGATAATGTCTCACCTAGAGCTGAATAGCTTCCTGACAAAGCCAGTAGATGCTACAGAACTTCACGCTCACCTATTGAAGCCCTCCGGCTCCTAAGATCCTGGTTCCTGTCTTTCTCACTGCACTGTCCAGTTTCCTTCATAGAACCTCTTTTATTGTCCAGTTAATTCTAACGTCCCCTGGATTTTGCTCTCAGGCAGCTCCGTTCACTGTATGGACTTTCACTCTCATTTCAATGATCACATGTTCTATGTGGAGGTCTCCCTATTCCACCCCAGCCTACATGAGTTCCAGATCTCTTGTTCTGACGGAAAACCAGACCTGTCCGGTGGGTCCCCCAGATACTGTAAGCTCAGCCATTTTCACAGTGAATTTCCTGTTGGCTTAAGCCGACCACAACTCACGCCCTCCCTCCAGCCCCCGCAGAGCAGGGAGTGTGTGGACCTCCTCTTAGGGCCTCACAGAGGCCTTGGTGGGGGGATGTGCTCTGAACAGCTAGGAGCTCTTCCAGCCAGAAACGCTCCGATTAGGCAGCTGTCACTGCCGGCCCGCATACACAATCTCCTGCTCATGAAAATCACATCATGTGTTCCTTATCTGCCATTCAGAGTCCCCCATGGCCTGGACTCAGGCCACTTCTGCACTCTTACCGCTCTCTCCAAACGTGCCCTGAGTTCTGCACCATCTCAGGATGTATGCAGCTCTTTCTTTCCTGGCCTCACTGCTCACTGCTTCTCGGTACCACCCTCCGATCTTCCCTGCCCATCAAAAGCCTACTCATCTCTCAAGATCCACCTGGAAAGCTACTTCTTACACGAAGGCGTCCACAGGCATCTTGAAGGCCTCCCTTTTTCTTCTTTGAGTTCCTATAATACTTGTCCCATCTTCCCTGTGGCTTCCCTCATAGCTCGCTCAGTAAAGAGTCAGTCTATGGTGCAGGAGACCAGGGTTCGATTCCTGGGTCAGGAAGATCCCTGGAGAAGGAAATGGCAACCCACTCCGGTATTCTTTCCTGGAAAATCCCATGGACAGAGGAGCCTGGTGGGCTACAATCCGTGTGGTTGCAAGAGTCAGACACAACTTAGTGACTAAACCACCAATCCAATCCTACTAGATTAAAAGGTTAAGGGTTGTGCTTAGTTGTTCCACGTGCCTGGCACACCCAAACTGCCTAACTTACTTGAACGCTATGAAAAGTGATTTGCCTAAAACGTTTGGCTGTGTTCACATAAAAGCTAAACGTGCCTCATACAGCAAGGGGGGCAGTGCTGGCATTCTGGAGTTTGAATAGCTCCCTCTCAGAAGCACGAGTGCAGGAGTATACACAGCGGGTCCCTTGTGCGCCTGGGTTTAGATATGCCTGAAGAAAGGAAAGGAAATACCCTTGCCTCTAAAACTGGCAGTGCTTGTTTCCTGCATCGCCTCTGCCTTTTGGTGTCTTTGTCACTGGCCACCGCACTTCTTGGGCTTCCCTTTATCAGTGTTAAAGGAACTCCGATGCAGGAGATGCAAGAGACACAGGTTTGATCCCTAGTTCAGGAAGATTCCCTGAAGGAGGAAATAGCAACCCACTCCAGTATTCTTGCCTGGAAAATCCCACGGACAGAGGAGCCTGGTGGGCTACAATCCATGGGGTCGCAGAGTCAGACATGACTTAATTACGAAACAAAAACAGCAACTGCACTTCTTGCTTCTCCTTTAGGATGAGTTATCCCTGATATATTGATTCTGACTATCCTTGCCCCTCTCATCACCAAGTGTTAATATTTTACATAGTAGCTTTCCTGTTCTAACATCCTTGTTTAGTTGCTAAATCATGTCCAACTCTTTGCGACCCTGTGGAGTGTAGCCCGCCAGGCTCCTCTGTCCATGGGATTCTCCAGGCAAGAACACTGGAGTGGGTTGCCATTTCCTTCTCCAGGGGATCTTCCCGACCCAGGGATCAAACCTATGCCTCCTGGATTGGCAGGCGGATTCCTTACCACTGAGCCACTAACATCCTTGAGTACACCTTAGACAGCCTATGTCTATTGTCAGTAGTAAAGATTCTTACAGTAACGTGTGTTATTGAAACACATTCTCTTTTTAACGGAGATCTTATTATAACATGTATTTATAGCAGTGACAGGGACTAGAGTAAGGCCTGGAAGTTGGACAGGACTTTGAAGATACTGACTTAAGTGATAAATGACCTATTTTTTAAAAAGATGCTAATAATGCTTGGAAAGAAGTAATAATATTTAAAATAATCTATCCATCAGAGTTAAAAAGGTTGTCTGCACAGAGTTAAAAGGGCTGTGTGTACAGAGTTGTCTGTATACTTTAGAGACCTGCGGTGTCCAAGGGGTATGTCTACAAGCCAGTATTCCTTCTGTCCGAGAAGACAGGCCCGGCTGAGCTAGATCTCTACCAGGGTGGATTACCATGACTGCTGCAGAAATAAAAGGCCCCGTCTCGAGCTCATCTGTGTTCAGATCTCAGGATTTTATGTCAGGCGGATACAGACCAGACGCGAGTTCGTCTCTGGTGCTGCCCCGCTTTGGGTTTTTTTCTGTGATTCCCCCTGTAAGGCATTTCGTGTCTCCCGGGGTGGGCTGGGGGATGCTGGGTGCACAGAAGCAGAGTGGCCGCATCTCGGGCGAGTCGCTTGGTGTGCTAGATGCTTCTCCGTGAGGTCCTGGTGATCCTGTTGAGAGCATGAGCCCATGGAACTGCGCCAGCCATCTGGCACTTGGGGAAGAGTGCTCGGTGGGGGCGCCAGGATGGGAGGATGTCTTGTCCTTCTTGTCCTGCTCCTGGACCGACCTGGGGAGAAAGAGCATGAAGAACGGAGGGTGCAGGACTGCAGATAATACCAAGCAACTCATTGAGTCTGATGCCTTCTGTAAAGATGTTACAGAACGACTACCAGAAACTAAAAGGATACCTTTCCTTCCCTGGTGGCTCAGCTGGTAAAGAATCCGCCTGCAATTCAGGAGACCTGGGTTCGATCCCTGGGTTGGGAAGATCCCCTGGAGATGGGAAAGGCTGCCCACTCCAGTATTCTGGCCTGGAGAATTCCACGGACTGGACAGTCCATGGGGTCGCAGAGAGTTGGACAGGACTGAGCGACTTTCACTTTCCTTCCTACCTAACACTGGGACCTCCCCTAGTCCCCACCAACTCATATAAACATTTGCCCAAGTCACAGCCTTGGGGTTACCCCGAGTTACTCCCTTTTCGTTCCTCCCTCTGCCTGCAGCACAACTACCATCCACTCCATCAGAAAATGCTCTGTGGCTCCATTCCAGTTGTTTCCTGAGCCTGCCTGCTTTCTGCATCTTTTCTGTTACCACCCTGATCCTGGCCGCCGTCACCCGCTGGACTCCACTATAGCACAGTCTCCTCATCAGCCTGTCTGCTTCCTCACCTGCCTTGCTGAGTCACTCTGCTACATAAGAGAGTCATCTTTGGAAAATGTAAACCAGATCACATCGTTCTCAAGTTAAAACCCTCCAAAGACTCCCCATTGCACTTGGAATGAAATCCAAAATTCTCACCAAGGCCTTCCCCCCAATTTTTTTTTTAAAGCATCCCTTACTCAGTCAACACGTTTTATTATTTTAAAAATATACTTATTTGGCTGCACCGGATCTTAGTTGTGGCATGTAGAATCTAGTTCCTTGGCCAGGGATCGAACCCTGGCCCCCTGTATGGGGAGGGTGAGTCTTAGCCACTGGACCACCAGGGAAGCCCCAGTCAACACATGTTAATTGCCTCTCCAGTCTGAGTTACAGGGCTTATGAAATGAGGTCCTCAATGTGTGTGATTTTTGGTCTAGAAAAACAAAGCTTGCTTTTTTAGGTCACACATTATTTTCCTCAGTTTAAGTGAAAATCTACTTGGAAATACACTGCATATGTGCGAGATGCTATGGAGTATAATTAGACCCAATCTGAATGTTGCACCCCCACCCCCGCCCCTTCCTTCCCCCCACCCCCCAGATCCCTGCTTGAGCACGACAGACCTAGCCCATCAAATGAGTTCCTCTGACTCCACAGTACAGTTGCTGTGATCTAAGAAATCAGATAACCCTGATTATTAGAGCTATTTAAAGGAAGAGTCAACACACTTGAGTGACCACCTGACTGCTTCTCTTAGTAAAACAGTAATTGAGTTTTAATGAATGGGCTTCACAACTATTCCTGCTGCTCCTGGACGGTTCTGGGTCCGGTTTCTCAAGGATCCTGGCAAGGCCGAGCAGTCTGACCTCGAACTGGGTGAAATATTTTTGTACTTAAAGCTTAGTACCTATGCAGTACATATCTGAAATGGTTATTAAACAAATTACATATTATACTATACATATTTTGTATTTTCTAAGTATAAAAGTTTGAGATTGTATGTATTGTTTTGCAGTATATGTATTTTTATTCACTTAAAAAATTTGTTACTTTTCCCATATACATTTTTCAGTTGATATGTTGTATATTCCTTTTATTTAATTTTTTTTTGGCTGAGTGGAATATGTGTGGGATCTTTAGTATCTTAATACAGTATGTTTTTATATGACAAGCCCCCCCCCCCCCCCATGAGGATAAAATCACGCTGGCATCATGATCTTCCTTATTTCCAGAACTTTCTGTGTATTTCTGTACTTTCAACAACATTACCAGGACCTGTGAAGGTGGTAGCACCTTTACAAATAGGTTATGGAAATTCACATAACATATTTTGAATCCTAAATCACTCTGTGAAAAATGTTTACATAAGAACATGTTGGCTAAAAGCTGAAACCCACGGAAAAAACTAAGAAAGTCTAAGGGAACCCATTCTTCCACTGGTGTCACTATCCCAGTTCTGTTTGGCGATATCCATCGTACAGGGTGGAGCTACGGGGGTGAGCGGGAAACCCTTTCCCTTGTTCTGTTTCTGTCCCTGGGAGAGACTAAGGATGACCCACGCCACTTCATACCAGTGTCCCCTCTGAAACAGTACCCCCCAAATAATCTATTTAATCAAAATAGTATCTACTACACAATTACCAAAATAACATCTACTTTCCTTCTGGGTAGTACACCCACAAAAAGCATTGTTTTCTCACATTATGCTATGACTTAGTTTTGTCGTTTTATCATTTATCGAAGCTGTTTCGTTTTCTCATTATTGTACTAACTATTGTGAAAATGTACCTGGAAGCATCAGGTACACCTTAGCCAGCCCTTCATGACTCGAGACATGTGTGTCGATGTGAAACATATTGATACCTAGATCGATGCGCTGATCTACTAGTATCTAACTGAGAAAGACTGGAAAACTTCAGATACCTTGAGAGGTGTGTTACAAGCCCTGGAGAAAAGCTGATTAATCCTGACTTGATCTTCCTTTTCCTTGTATGGGACAGGGAAAGAAACAATTGCAGCCACAGGGGGTGCCCCCTATCTTCCCCGCAGCCAGTCCCCATGACTTAGAAGCTGAGTCCCCTGCAGTCCGGCACAACAACCCCTGCTCAAGTTTGGTTCATCCTCCAAGCCAGATTCTGCAGTTAAACCCTAGGAAATAGAAATTCTGGAGACATTATTGAACAAAGCGATGGCAGACACCTCAGCAGAGGAAAGAAAATCAATGCTTTAACAATCCACCTGTCACTGCCCAGAGCGGGGGATGTTGGTGACAGCTGGAAGGCTCTGAAGAGGTTCCTTATTCCCCAGAGGGCTTGGTGGTGCTGGCTCTAATCTTTACACGCCTCATCACTAACCCAGCCTCCTTGGGGGCCTCCATCTGCCCAGTGGGGACTGTCACATGACATGGATGGAGGAGGCTTGACCAATGTCTCCTACCGACATGTGCGTGGTTGCCGGGTTAGCTATTCATTGACCATCTCCATTGCTTTGCCACGTTTTGGGGGTAGCACATTGACACTATTTTTCATTCCTTTGGGAAACGCTTGTTTCTCCCCCTCTTTCCCAAATCATAATTGAGTTCCTGTGGGGACCTCATCACGAGGTAACTCACTCAAGGGTGTGGGGGCTGGGGGCCGAGCCACCGAGGTCTCAGGGCATCCTTGGAAGAGGGATGACCTCGCCTGGGCTGGCCGTCAAAGCACCCCCAGGAAGCATCCCCAGGAGCCAGCAGTCTTAAGTCAGACTGCTTCTTGCAGGCAAACAGGTGCCTGCCTCCGAGACTGTTGCCCTGTACCCGCAAGTCCCCTGTGCCTGGGGTCTTCCAGCGCTCCACTTGGCCAGGCAGTGTAAGGGGCTCTGGAGCCAGAGGGCTGCGTTTTAGCTCTGGTCCTACCTTGGCGCAGCCGCGGGGCCTCTGCAGACGGGATGGCAGGTGGAGAGGTGGCCTCCTCCCGCGGGACACTGGCTCTCCCGAGTCTCCTTCATAATACCGGGGTTCAAGATACCCCCAAACTCCGCCTCCCGCAGAGAACCTACAAGTGCAGGGCACCCGTGGCGCCGAGGGCACGTGTGTGTGTCGGGGGCGTTCTCATCAACAGCCTCCTGCCCGCCTGCCACTCGCCCCCGCCACTTCCCTCCGCGGCCCCCCAGCGGCCGTCAGGGGTCCCTGCAGACCTGCTCCCCGCAGCGGCGGGGCTCGGGGCTCAGCGCGTTCCGACCTCCGCGCGCGGCGAGCACACGCTGTCTCCGGGGCGGGCGTCCTGACCCCCCAGGGCCGCGTAGACGGCGACTCCGGGATCAATTCTCCCCGGCGCCGTCTGCAAAGTTTCGGTGAGTGAGTCCGCCCAGGGCGGGGAGGGCCGCCCAGAGCCGCGAGGGGCCAGACGGGTGGGAGGGAGGGGGTCCGGAAAGAGGGAGGACCACCCTCGCCGAGGAGATAGCGACCCTCTCTCTCTCGGCCGAGCCCGGCTGCTGCCGCGTCTTCGCCCCTCCCGCAACTTCCCGGGCCGCGGGCGCGCGCGGAGCCGCCACCTGCGGGGTGGTCTCGGGCGCGCCCCCCGCCCCGGCCCCGCGCTCCCCGCCCCGGGTCCCCGGAGGCTCGGCGGCCGCCGGAGCGGGAGGTGGAGCCGAGCCCGCGGCGCCGCGCGGGAGGAGCGACCGGCGCCGGGAGCCGCCGGCAGCGCCCCGCGGTGAGTCGGGCCCGGCGCGGGCGGCGCGGGGCGTCGGGGGCTCGCGGAGCGCAGGGCCGCGCGCCGGGGGTCGCGCCGCAGGGAGGCCAGGGAGGCGAGAGGGGCGAGGGCGGCTGCGGGCGCCCGCAGGTGGGCGCGCGGGGGCGCCGGCGGGGCTTCCCGGGAGGGGTCCCTTTGGCGTCCCCAGCCCCCGGCGGCGGCCTTTAGCTGTTTAATGACTTTCTCGAACACGCACTTTGAGAGCAGCCTCTGCACGTGCCCGCGTGACCGCTTTGCTGCTGCGCCCCGAGTCGTCTTCGCTGGGATGGAGAGGGCGCGGGGGGCAGCCGGCCCTCTTGCTGGGACCCGGGCCGGGGGCGAGCGTGCGCGAGGGTCGCGGCGATCCGGGGTGCTGGGAGGAAGGGCCGCGTGCGGCCCGCGGGGGGCACGGGTCTGGGGTGCGGCGGAGGGCGGGGGTGGGTGAGGAGGGCGCTACAAAGGCTCCCAGAGTTGTTGTTTCCCCGGCGCTTCCTGCACCTGCGCTGGCGTCGGGGACTTTGAAGTTATCTTTTCATCGATGAGCGAAGGGACGGGAGAGGAGGAGGCAAAACAGCGGCGTGCAAGCCGAGACAGCGAGCCCTGGGAAGCACCAGTTCATGATAGAGGGGGTATTTCGCAAACTCCACTTTTATTCTGATTTCAAAGCCTCGGAGTGGTTTTTACTTAATGTCATTATAGAAGTCTCGATAATAAAGATAATTAGCTGTTCTTTCACGTCTTTTTTACTAGAAATTGAAATTCAGTTCTGCCGGATTTATTGTATTTTGTTCACATTTTCATTCCAGAAAGTCATAATTATCGTAGCGTTACTGGCCACAATGAACGTTATGAACAAGCCCTGCGCAGTGCTGTCATGTTGCTAATTGGAAGGAGAAAAGTCTTTTAAACTTGGATATAGAAGCATAAAGCGAAAACGCGAAGCTTTAGTTTTAGAAACTGATTTGAACACGTGTGGTGGTGTTCAGTGTCTAAGTCGTGTCCGGCTCTCTTGAGACCCCATGGACAGCAGCAGGCCAGCCTCCCTGTCCTTCACAGTCTCCCAGGAATTCGCCCAAGTTCATGTCCATTGAATCGGTGCGGTAATAGGATGTGGGGGTGGCCTGTTGTGCTTCCAGAGAAGGTTGGTTCCTGGAAAACCAGAGATGGGCCACTGCGTTTGAAATATATGATGGGTCTTTCCATCCTGTATGTGCTCTAAAGTGTATGGTATTGAAATGCTTTAATTCTGTCCATCTGTGTGTTTCAAACCGCAAACTGTATTAATGAAGTTCAAAGCAAAATCTCCAGCTTTTGGATTCGCCAGATGATACTGAAGTGATGGGAACTTTGGCTTTGCCATCTCAGACTCCTGGTCTCCAAGCAGCCTTGCCTTTGTTAACTGTGTGACCTTGGGCAAGCTCACAGCCTTGGTTTCCACTTTGTTAAAAGCCAGTAATATCCCTCACTTTATGAAGCTGTTAGGGAAAAGGAAATAACACTTAGGGACTTACCCATAGCCTCGGGAGCACAGGAAATGCTCTGGAAAAGTTGTCTCTTGTCTCCCTTGACTTCTAGGAACCCCTAGGTCTGGCATGTTTCACTGTAGTCGTTTTTCATTTAAACGCCCTTCTGCCTTGCCACCTTCCTTCCCATCCATTCATTCAAGCGCCCTTGATTGAAGAACCTCAGAGGCCGCCCTGCCTGGGTGCTTGGAAACAGCGGGGGTGGGCGATACTGCAGGTTTTTCTTGTTGGTGAGCCTCCTGATTATCACAGGTGGATGAATTATATTTCCCAGTCTTCATGGTGCTCCAGCTCTGTCCCTGGTGTAATGGTGTCACGTTGGAAAGAAAGCACGGGAAAGTGCACGGTGCTGGCCCTCCCTCTTAGCTTGTGTCTCCAGGCCAGCTCGGGCCTGGCAGGGTGGGGCTTCATAAATATTTGTGGATTTGAAAGACAGGATGTAATGAAGTTATTCTTCAAGTCACATTTTTTTTCCCCCTAGTGAAAGCACCTCGGGATTCTAAATGATGGCCCTACTGTATATTTGGGCTAATAGAGGTTATTACAGAAGGCAGCTCAGGTAGACTTTATTACCTATCGATTTGCCATGGTGGTGAAGCAGTCTTGGAAAAGCTGCAAAGCCAAGTCGGAGCAGCGGCTCCGCCACTAGGGGCCCTCTCTGCATAGTGTATCAGCCAGGCTGTTGTTCTTTGCCATTATAATGTCCTTTAACGCGGCGGTCCCCAACCTTTTTGACACCAGGGACTGATTCAGTGGAAGACCGTTTTTCCACGGACTGAAGGGTGGGCGGGGGATGGTTTCGGGTTAATTCAAGCAGATTCCATTTATAGCACTCTTTGTTTCTATTCTGATTACATCAGCTCCACCTCAGATCTTCAGGCATTGGATCCTGGAGGTTGGGGACCCCTGCTGTAATGTATCAATAGCAAAGGAACTGAACTTCTTGGGTTCTCCACATGGAAAAGGGCAACCTTGTGTGAGAAGCATTACTGAAGACCTGAAAAGTATGTGCAGGTGGTCTTAAATGTCAGATTCGGTGCCATTTTAGAATAAAGTTAAAGGTTTAAAGGAGATTTAAGAGTTGGGTTTTTTGCTTTGTATATCCTTATATTCCAATATATGATTTAAAAAACTGTCTAAAAATTCAAATCTATGCTTTTGGCCTAGTATTTTCAGGGTTTAGGGAGAATATGTTTTTGGTCGAGCTTATTTTTATCTTTTAATGTGCTTAATTAATATTGCTTTATTTCCTCAATTGGTACTTGGAGCACTAATAACTTGCTTCTCAAGGAATTTATCTGGCCAGCAGAAGCTACAGGTGTCTTTTTAAAAAAAGGGGCCACATGAAATTTCACACATGAAAAGTATGTTTTATTATATTCTAGGAATGTATCATTGAAAAGCATTTTTTCTTCTGGTAATTTTTGACAAGCCCTCTTATTTCCAAATTCTAACCTGAATGGAGCTACTCAGGCTTGACACTATTGGACAACTTGAAGGTGTGCTGGTGTTTTTAATTTGTCAGATGGAATTTGCTATTTGGTAGAAAAAACACTGACAAGGTGTGTAAGCAGACATGATGACTGAAATATTGACATATTGTTTGTGAGAGAAGAAGAGAATATTGTGCTTTCAGCTTTTCAGTAAAATCACAATTACAGTGACCAACTAAATACCAGTTATTGGTGAAGTAAAACTAACAACAGTTACAGAAATGGTCAGTGCATCGCAGGCCCCAAATCTTACCGAGGGGTTTCTTCTCAGTTCAGAAAGTCAGCAGATTTCTGATTCTGATTTTCACATGATGGAACTTTTTTATCTTTCAGTATTTTTAATGGACGTGTAGTTGACTTAAAATGTCGTGTTAATGTCTGCTGTACAGCGGGGAGATCAGGATCTATATTCTTCTTATATTGTTTTCCATTATGGTTTATCCTAGGGTATTGAAGATAGTTCCCTGTGCTATCCAGTAGGACCTTGTGTTTATCTAGTCTGCATTTAAGCTTACGTCTGCTGACCCCAGCCTCCTGCTCCACCCTCCGCCCCAGCTCCCACCCCCTTGGCAGCCACCAGTCTGTTCTGTGTCCACGAGTCTGCTTCTGTTTCATAGATACATGATCATTGGTGTGATATTTTAGATTCCGCTTATAAGTGATGTTATATGGTATGTGTCTTTCTGACTTATTTCACTTAGTGTGATAATCCCGTGGTCCATCTGTGTTGCTACAAATGGCATTATTTCCTTTTTTATGGTGGAGTAGTATTCCAGTGTATATATATTGGAATGGATGCAGGTTTTTTATCCATCCCTCTGTCGATGGACACTTAGGTCGCTTCTGTGTCATGACTATCATGAATAGTGTTGATGCGAACATAAGGGTGCATGTTATCTTTTTGAATTGCAGTGTTGTCTGGATACGTGTCACGTGGCAACCCTTTAAAAGCAGGCAGTCTGGTCTTTGCTGCCTTTCTCTCAAAGTCTAGATCATTACTAGGACCTGGGGAAGAGGGATAACTGCTCCGTGAAGGTTGTAGATCGTTCTTATTATCGCTTCCCCATGAGAAAGCTAATGTCTGGGGGTTAGGGTTAGGATTCTGAGCACGTCACAGAGTCACCCAGATCCTGTTTGCACAACAGCTCTTCTCTGGAGCTGGGCGAGTGCTGCGGTGGCCCTCAGACATCCAGCAGTGAGGGCTCCCCATATTCACGCCGCCTCTTCCCCCACAAAGGCCCCCGAGGCTCAGCCACAGTGATGTGTGTGTAGAGCCGTGTGCAGCGTGTTTGAGTTTGGACTGGAGCCACGGAGCTGACCGAGATGATGGCTGCCTGAGGTGGGAGGAGACGCCTGTTTACACCTGGGAGTCTTTTTTTAGGAACTTGTGCTTGGGTGGTGCTGGATGCACGAAAACAGCACCACTGAGTTTGCAAAGAAAAGTTTGTTTGGATCCTGCGACTTGGTGACACGTTGTTTTGCTGCACAGATCATTTTAGACATAATGTCTGGTTATCCCAGGGTCATGTCTGATCCTTTGTTTCCTTTTCACACCCAGGGATATTTGAGTTGATGGAGGACGAGTGAAGCGGGAAACAGGGAGGCGGGGGATGGGAGTTGTCTGTTTACACTGGACACGAGGCACGTGGGTACACGCCGTGGAATTTGTTAATAGCGGCCGTTCAAAAGAACCCGCCTGCCAAAATGCAGGAAATGCGAGAGATGCAGGTTCGATCCCCGGGTCGGGAAGATCCCCTGGAGGACGAAATGGCAACTCACTCCAGTACTCTTGCCTGGGAAATCCCATGGACAGAGCCTGGCGGGCTGCAAAGAGTCAGACACACCCGAGGGACTGAGCACAGACAACACTCTGGTGCTTGGGGGAAATCCGCATCAACTCCGTTAATGAACTTACAAAGTGGTGGCCTTTGGCTTAGGTGCTGGGTACATTCAAAGGTGACCTTCTGCTTCTGTCTCCCACCCTTTAGAGACTTGCTTCAGTTGGTGTGTCCGCTGACACCTGTGAACAGGCTGCTGCCATTCCAGGAAATCCCCTGTGAGCTGGAGCACCCGTGCCAGGTTGCACAGCATGGGAAACAGTGTGACTTCAGCCCGCTCACCTCCCGCAGGGCACTCTTGTGGGGGCGCAGGTTGCACACTGTGGGAGAGGCTTACACCTGTTCAGGTGGTTAGAACAGTGCTGGGCACCTGGTTGATGAGAGATGTACCATCGCTGATGCTGGTGGTTGCTGTTGTTTATTCCTGATAGCATTGCTTTGAGCGTAGAGCATGCTGGTAGGCACAGCAGTGTGGAACAGAGGATTCAGGTGAGCTTAGTGCTTATAATAATGTTTGCAGAAGCAAGTGCTTCATTCATTTCAGATTTCTTGCTGCGTTTCCATTATAGTTCTTCTCTTCATGTCACAGAAACGGCTCACACAGAGCCCTTAACCACGTGGCAGCCTCTCTCCTAAATGCGGCCCAGGAGTTACTCATTTTGCCAGCACAGCGACCTTAGAAAGACCCACTCTTATTATCTGCATTTTGCAGATGAGAAAGCCAGGATGAGAGCCGAGTTACCTGCCCAAGGTCAGCTCAGAGGTGACGGCCTGGGCCTTGGGGCCACGTCTCCCACTCTGTGCTGTCTTTTCCAGCATCAGTACTCCTTGAATTGGTAGCTCGGAAAACGTCTTCGTGTCCTGAGGGTTAGCAAAATGTGAAGACATTGATTTTCCTTAGATTCTGGTGTTTGTATCCTTTTCTAGACCCGATGGAGCAAGATGATAAATAAACTGTTATCAGCAGGTCTGCTTCAGCACTTTTTATTTGTAGATCTTTTTATGTGGCTTTTTCTAGTAGCTTGAAATACAACACAGTGTGGTACAACTTACTTCTGCACAACATTTAACGTCTTAACAAGGTGCTTCGTAGGCATGTTATAAGCAGAATGTATGAATAAAATCCAGCGCATGGGTTGCAGAATATTCAGTGTGGAGGCTGGAGTCAACCGCTCATGCATTCACGTAGCAGAAATTTCTCACCTCTTTTCTGAAGGTGCTCTGCCAGACACCGGAGACGGCAAGGGTGTGGAAGGCTCCAGGCCTTGGGGGGGCATTGCTGGGCTTTGAATCTCAGCTCTGTTGCTCACTGACCAGGAGTCTGGGTCCTATTGGTGGACATCTCTGAAGCTTAGTTTCTTGTATGTGTGTATGTACATGATGGGGAACGTATGTATGTATATACATGATGGGGAATGTATGTATGTATGTACGTGATGGGGAATGTATGTGTGTATGTACATGATGGGGAACGCGTGTGTGTGTGTGTGTGTATGTATCATGATGGGGAATGACAGTACTCTGTTGGCTGTTGCAGAAATTAAATGAGATGCATGGGGAAGACTTGAGACCCCTAGAAGTGGGGAGTCCTGACCCACAGAGGTGCCTGCCTCTTTTCCTTTCCCACCTGTCTCTTCTCCCATCCCCCCATTATAGGGGGTGGTAGAGACAAAGACGCTTAGCATCCTAGATGGAATGATTCAAAATCTTCCTTTCTGGCTATTCTTGTAGTGCTGGGACAGACCAGGCACCTAGGGACACGTGAGCTGGTCCTAGTGTAGGGCTTCTGCCCTGTGGGGTTGCTACCCAGGAGCCCAGAGGAGGATGAATTCCAGGGAACCAGGGCAGCTTGGAGCCCAGGATAGGCAACTAGGGGTCTAGGGATGAGGATGAGGGTCTTTTGGAGGAGCAGCCAAGAACTGGGATCTCAGGAAAATTGGAACAAGCCACATCTGAATTTGAGAGTGGCTCAGTTGAAGGGGTGTGGGATCTGGGTGAAGGGGAGGCAGAAACGTGAGCAGCTTGTTTTCGGGGGCACAAGGGTGGTCAGGTGGCTCAGATGTGTGGGCCGGCGGCTGTGCAAAGGCGCGAGGAGTGGCCGGCTACAGACTCCCAGCTCCCTGGCCTCCCTCTGCAGGGTTTTTCCAAAAGCACCGCAGCCTCCCAGCAAACAGCCAAGTCAGAATGATTAGTTGTTGCCAGTTTCCACTCCAGACCTTCAAGGGCTCGCTGGTATCACAGGAGAATAAGCCTTTGCTTATCCCGGTTGGGGATTCGGTTAAACACACCCAGATCTGTTCCTGGTGAGGCAGGGCGCCAGGCTCAAGGGGCGCCGGTTAGGGCCCTCCTGGCGTTTCTATAGTGTGGGCTGTGTTGTGAGGTTGGAGGTGTTTTTGGGGAGATGTTCCCAGTGGTTTTATGATAATGGGCCACGTTGTTTGGTATCCAGGGGTAGATGCCATGTGTGGTGAGGTTGGAATGCAGGCTTCACAAAATCATTACAGTCTGGGAATGGCACCTCAGCCGGGGAGCAGCAGCCCTGACTCATTTGCCCTGCGTTGGCACGTGGTCATAAACCAGCCCTTCTGTGGATAAGCAAACAGAACCTGCCCAGGTGCAAGAGAAGCTTGATTCAGGGTTTAAAAAAAAATGCAAGAAGGTTTAAAAAGGTACTGAATCAGGGAACCATTTGTTTAAAGCAAGTTACTGTAGTTTTCAAAAGCCCATTTAATAGAATTAATAGTGTGTATTAAAATGAACAAGCAGACTTTAGAAAAAGCTACAGAAGGTTAGCTTTGTGGGGAGCAGAGGAATCCTGCTCATGAAATCCAGGTTAGTTCCCGAGGTTCTTGGAGAGCTGAGTGGAATGGATGTTTCCTGATCGCTCTAGTAAGTGAGACCCAAGAGATGAGGGTTCAATCCCTGGATCGGGAAGATCCCCTGGAGAAGGAAATGGCAACCCACTCCAGTATCCTTGCCTGGAGAGTCCCATGGATGGAGGAGGTTGGCAGGCTACAGGCCATGGGTTCGCAGAGAGTCAGACATGACTGAGTGAGTACACGCACACACACACCACACACACACACACCCCCACACACACCCCCCACACCACACACACACACCACACACACACACACACCACACACACACACCACACACACACACACACAGATGCACACACAGACACACACACAGACACACACCACACACACACATGTGACAAAGTCTGGGATGAGTAGACTGAGCGAGGAGCAGCACTGTGGGGTGGGCTTGGGCCTTGGAGCCCGTTCATCTAGGTTCGTAATCCACCCTTTTTTGACTATGCTCCTGGGCAAGTCGCTGAATTTCTCTAGGTCTGAGTTTTCTCATCTGTAAAATGAAGATAATAGTGCCCGTCACATTGGGCAGCTGGCGGATTGATCTAGACAGTGTTGTGGACTGCTTGGCACGTGGTGAAGGTGTGGTGGCATCAGCTGCTGTGGCTACAGAGCTGCCCGGGGAGGAAGGCAGGCGGGAAGACGGGGCCAGGAGCTCCTGTGCCTGCCTGGGGCCTGCGCTCCTCAGGTCCACTCTTGTCTAAAGTTCTAGAGGATTCTAATCCAGTATGTCCTGAATGTCCACTGTGTCTGTGTCCCGATGATATGGTGTCTGGGGGTAGACTCTGAGCCCATAAAACTCGATGGGCTTGACCTACATGGAAGCATCGATAAAGAAATGGCAACCCACTGCAGCATTCTGGCCTGGGAAATCTCATGGACAGAGGAGCCTGGCGGGCTAAATTCCATGGGGTCACAAAGAGTCGCACACAGCTGAGCAACGGAGCACACATGTGTGCGCCTATGTAATGAGGAGCCAGCAGAGAAGTGTTTGAGGGTATTTCTTTGGATGTGCCTGTGACATGCAAGCTCTTGCGTCTGAAGCGTGTTCTTTGGTTGGGAGAGTCCTTCTTTGATGCTGGGAAGGATTGAAGGCAGGAGGAGAAGTGGGCGACAGAGGATGAGATGGTTGGATGGCATCATTGACTCAGTGGATATGAATTTGGGCAAACTTCTGGAGCTGGTGACGGACAGGGAAGCCTGGCGTGCTGTAGTCCATGGGGTTGCAAATAGTTGGACACAGCTGAGCAACTGAACTGAACTTTATGTCTTTTCACTGAACTTGTGACCCATAGGTTTCTGGCTCAGAATGATGAGAGAGAGTTCAATTTACAGAGTTTTTCTTTGTTTCTCTCCTCCTCATGGCATATGCGAAGTCACTTCAATCGTGTCTGACTCATTGTGACCCCATGGACCATGGCCTGCCAGGCTCCTCTGTCCGTGGGATTCTGCAGGTGAGAATACTGGAGTGGGTTGCCATCCCCTCCTCCAGGGGATCTTCCCAATCCAGGATTCTAGCCCAGGTCTCTTAGGTCGCCTGCATTGGGAGGCTTGTTCTTTACCATGAGCGCCACCGGGGAAGCCCTGTGTACACAGGTTGCTCCAGAAGGAGTCTAGATTGACGGAGAGAGGGTTCCCCAGATGAGTGACTCTGCGGCCATGAGCAGGTTCTTAATCCCTGAAGTAGGGATTTGATCATTGAGACTCAGGGGTCATTTGACTACAAAGCAGTGAAGTGGATGGACTGTGAATGGCTCCATCAGTCAGACTGGAGGCTGAGGCCAGAACTCCAGCTTAAAACTAGTTCCTACCTTGGATTACACGAGTTGATTCCACATCTTGGGCCTTGGGTTGTCTCAAAAACGAGTTTTCTTTGTAGAGAGGGTATTATTCGCTGATGTAAATAAAAAGTCCTGAGTGTGTTTTCCTATGACTATCCTTGGGTATCCAGGAGAATTTATCCAGCTTCACTGGAATTACCTTCTTCTCTTCCTCCAAGAGTGAGTCTTGGACACCAGTGCCTGGGCTGTCATTGGCCTCCTCAGGGCCTTTATGCCGAGCGAGAATCTCATGTTCTGATGGAAACGGGGCAGAGGCAGGAGGAGATGCAGGATCTAGACACGTCTGGCTGCCTGAAAGCACAGGGAGGTGATGGTTGGGTTTGTGGGGAGGGTGCTGCCTGGGGTGGAGGTGTGTGGGAGGCTCCAGCTTTTAGAAACTCTCTTCCCTGTAACTGATGTAGTGACCGTTTCGTTATTTGGGAGGGAGGCAAATGTAGTGCCAGTGTGAGGTGGACAGGCATAACTACAACTCTAAGTCACTTAAGAATGAGAGTCAGAGAAAGGATGGAGATGCTTTGACTAAAGTCTAGCCATCTCTAGGCCACTAGTGCCTGGCACTGGTCTGTCAACATGAACTTAAAATCTTTGAAATGGCAAAACGATGCATCTGAAGGGAACACTTGGATTCTGGAGGATTTGTCAACTTCATTTAAAGGTCTTGTCGGTGACTTCTTGGAGTTGGAAGTCATGGGTGGGGGGACCACTGCTTAGCAAGCATACATCAAAAGAAATGTTATCTCTCAGATCAGTTAGACCAACAGTATTTTGCAGAAATAATAGCACATTTGAGATCATTTGGACTATGTCCTGTTTTTTAGAACAGATGGAAGCCCAGAGAGGGGACTTGCCTTGTCTAAGATGACCCAAGTCCTAAGTGGAATGACACTGTTGGAAATGGAGCCCAGGTTACTCGTTTCCATCTCGCTGCTGTCTAGGTCCATGCAGTCTCCTTGGGTATCAGGCTGGCTGGCAGGTAGTTTTAGGTGCCCTGACAGTGATGGTACCTGTACAGCTCTCAGATTTTCCTGAATTTGGCTAGGGAGCTCCCTTTGAGTCCCTGGCACTGTTCTCGGTGCTAGAGATATGTAGGTAAAAAGACAAGGGTTTCTGACCTCAAGGGGCCCACAGTTGCGTGAAATATGAAGATGGGATATATTGTCAAGCTGTAGCTTAGTGACACGTGGGTCATCGTCCCTGGGATGGTAAGATCTCAGTGCCTACTTCAAGATCAACAGGACTCGTTTTTATTTCCGGTTGATTTTACAGCGTCAGAAGTGGGAATGATGGCCATACGCTTCATGAATCGAATTGACTGAATGATTCCAACTTCGTCTGGAGTCATGCTGTACACATCCAGCGAAAGGTTTAAAATTTGAAACCCTCTGTCCTCTGCACTTGAAATGCATGGTCTTTCTGGAAACTCTTGGTAAGAAAAGTTCTGGATGAGTTTGTTTATGGACACAAATAAAAAATCGGATTGTTTATGCCAGAGAGAAATAAAATGCGAATATGGGTGTCACTGAAGCTACTCTTGAGAGTCCCTTGTACCGTAAGGAGATCCAACCAGTCCATTCTAAGGGAGATCGATCCTGGGTGTTCATTGGAAGGACTGATGCTAAAGCTGAAACTGAAGTACTTTGGCCACCTCATGCGACGAGTTGACTCACTGGAAAAGACTCTGATGCTGGGAAAAGTTGGGGGTGGGAGGAGAAGGGGACGACCGAGAGTGAGATGGCTGGATGGCATCACCAACTCTGTGGACATGAGTTTGAGTGAACTCCGGGAGTTGGTGATGGACAGGGAGGCCTGGCGTGCTGTGATTCATGGGGTCACGGAGAGTCGGACATGACTGAGCGCCTGAACTGAACTGAACTGAAGCTACATCAGGTTGAATAATAATTTTTAAAATAAAATCGAGGCCCATTTTTTCCCCCACCATGAGTGCAGAAGCAGCAGAAGCTTAGGAAGAAATCTACTTAGGTACTGAGTAGTATCCGAAACACCGTATTTGTGGAATTTTTGAAAACTCCTATGAAAATACTGGAAGAACCAAGATTCAGGTAGACCAGATGCTGTGGCAGGACAGGTGACATGGCAGGGAGACCCAGCCTTTTCATGAAAGTCTGTTTGGCACTGTAGCTCCTGTGTCCAGGCGTGTCACCCCCCACAGTACCAGGCCTGATGCAGCAGCGGCCTTCTGCCATTTTTGGACAAGACCGCAGACCCTTGGTGCGTGGGGACTCCAGTTGACGCAGTTGTTTGATGCCCTGTGAGCAGCGTGGCTGAGTGTGTAGACAACGGAAGGAAGGTTCTCTGCAAACATGCATGAACTTAAAATCCACAGGGCTGGGAAGAGACTGTGTTCACAAACGGGACAAGTCACCTCCCAGGATCCCTGCACGTGCGTGTTCAGCTGACCTTGGAGAAACCAAACAAATGACCCGCCCTTCGGAACCCTTTTCAGTGTCACATGTGTAAGCGTGCCTGTCTCTCGCTCTGCTCCCACCCACTGTTTTCTATCTTGGTGTTTTCTTGCAAGCTACCTGTCAACCAATTACGCATTCATAATCTTGCGGCAGGCTGGCTCGATTTAATAGAGTCAGGAAGGCTTCCAGCACATTAAGTGTTCTTGAAGGTAATAAAAACAAGGACTAATTATCTCGCTGAAGTGATTATAGAGAGACGTTGGAGATCTTGACTCATGGGGATTTTGACAGCAGTCAGAGTGGTTAAGACGCTTTGAGAAATGGCAGACCTGACTTGTTTCAACCAAGTGATTTCCTTACGTCTATAATGTGGGTGTATCTGTAGTCCACGGAGCAAGCGGGCAGGCGGAATAATGCATGGTGTGGCCGGGGCTGGAGCGGTGATTGGAAAGTGCATGCCTGGTGCCCACTGTGGGAGACTGTGAGGTTTTAGCTTGAATGATGGTACCTCTCTTGCAGCCATCTGTCTTGCTCTTTAATAAGCAGTATTCCTTATCAAGCCTGATTTGTGTACATTGATTACACCATTACACTCGTTAAATATTAAAGTGTTTTCCCCCTTGTGTGAAGTCTAATTAGGCAAAGTGCTCAGCACAAGCCTGGCATTATCATTCAGAGTAATAGCCTGGTCATTACGTGTGACATACCTCAGCTTCCTGGATCATTTGTCTTTTCTTTTTCCCTCCTATCAGAGTGCCCGTGTGCTACATATAATGCATTAAAGTTTGATGGAGGATTCAGCATTGTCAGGCCATTAAGAAAGGTCCTGCTACAAAGATTATGAGATCTTTTAAAAATGAGTGGAGTGATGTATTGTCTATAGTTGGTGTTTTTTCATGAGTCGGGCTTCTGGATGGATATTTCTGTTGAAACTAATTTTTACTAAATTGACGAATTGTAAAATAGCTTTAAAGGCTAAAAATACAAGTGACAGTGTTGTTTGGAAGAAAAAACCCATCAGTATTATAGTTGCACTTTATGCAAGCTGCAGATAAAAAGAATACTTTTAGGTGTCGAACCAGTGTCTCCTGATAGTCCAATGGGGCTGTCCATTACTTACTTTTTCAGCTTATTTCTTCTACGCAGTCTTTTTTCAGAAGTTAATTTGCATTGTGGATTTCATAGCAAACACTTTGTTTGTATGAGGCCAAAGGTAAGATTATGGATCAGGTTAGTGTCTCTGATTAGTTAGCCACATCATTTTGAGACGATCCCTGTAACGAACTTTGTCTTTTTTGGAAGGGTTGCGGCACTTCTTCAGTGTTTACCTTTCTAAAAAAGCCCACAGGCTGTTGTGATCATGTGCACACACGGGCACACACATGTGCAAAGTGTAATCTGGGCTTGATAGGCGTGAACCAGCTTAGCAGTAGGCCCGGTTTATTGCTTACTGTTCTCAGGGAGAAAAGATTTTAAGGCCTGTTTCATGTGGTGTGCGGTTTCCAGGCTAATAGATTTTCCCCTCTCTTGGTCCCAGCAGCTCATGTAGGAGCTTTGAAAGCGCTTTTCCCCCTTCACAATCGCAAGCAGCCCTAGCACTGCCTGCCCTTTATGCATTCTGGAAAGAAAGCAGTCTGTAGCGCCTTGAAGTGAGAGTTATTTTGAGTTGTTTTTGAATGCGATCAACTCAAAATGAGATTTAGCTGCGAGTTAAAATATGGGTATAAAGATGAGAGAATGGAAGGGAACTCACAGATTGTCTGGTCTAACTTTTTTGCTTCCTGCGTGGGGATGCTGGTGCAGAGAGGTCGGCCCTCCTCAAGATCACGGGGTCTTAGCAGGGGTCCCGCATCCCTGCATTTGTCTCCAGGCCTGATTACAAGTCTCCCAAGGTGACCCTCGGGCCAGGGCCCATCTCCTTGCCCTTCACAGGAGTGGTATACCTGAGCTTCGGGCTAGAAAGTTCTTGAAGGAAAGCTTGCTGCCTTTTAACCAGCTCAAGGCAGAACCTGTCTAGGGTTACAGAAGAACTTATGCTTTGTATCTGCTAATTGCCATCTTCCTAGAAATGGAGAACTGGGTGCAGTGTCTCCCTCTGAGCAGGTCCGAGTTCAGCGGGCGGTGGGTAGGGACACAGCTGTCTGCTCTCCTGGGATGACGGTTCAAGAGAAGGTGGCTTGCCGTTTGGCCGACCTGGGGCTCAGCTGGGGAGTCGGGTTCTCTGTTCCGGAGGCCCAGGGTCTAGCGTTTCTCCAGCCTGCGGTGGTGTCATCAGGCCTAGTACGTCATTTCACCAACATGCCAAGGCACAGAGGTTCGTTTACCTTGACGAGTGACTGTCTTGGTGGTTGGTAAGAGGCCTGGTGGTTAAGCACGTGGGATCTGAAGCCTGAAGAACTCAACTGAAGTACTTGAGTTCGACTAGCTGCCAGGTGTGGGGTTTAAGCAAGTTACCTGAGCACCTGAGCCTCCGGTGCTTGGTCTGTAAGGTGGGAGTCGTAGCAAACATCATCTGCCATCTCAGTGGTTCAGGACCATTAGCTCACGGGGTCTTCACAGCAACCTCAGGAGGTGGGTACCACTGTTATTCCCACTTTACAGGTGAGGAGACTGAGGCCCAAAGAGACTCCGCGAGTCGCTCACGACGATAGCTTTCAAGGGGCGAAGCGAGTAGGATGTGAATCTTGGAGCCGGTTGCTCTGAGTCTCCCTCCTTTGCTGCCTCTCAGTCAGATTAACTTGACTGTGAGGATCAGGGAAGGTAAGCTGCCCTCGCTGATGGTGAGAGAGCTGGTGTCGCCTTAGCAGCAGCAACAGGAAAGCCTCCGTGATCAGCACCTTCTTTGCCATTCAAGTGTGTGTTAGTCACTCAGTCGTGCCCAACTCTTTGCGACCCCCTGGACTGCAGCCCACCAGGCTCCTCTGTCCATGAGATTTTCCAGACAAGGATACTGGAGTGGGTTGCCATTTCCTTCTCCAGGGGATCTTCCCAACCCAGGAATCGACCTGGGTCTTCTGCGCTGCAGGCTGATTCTTTACCAACTGAGCTACAAGGGAAGCCCCTTGCCCTTCAAGGAGCTCCCAGAAACCAGATCATAATCAGAAAGTCGCTTTGGCAATTATAAAAGTCACACAGAGAGAGCTTGGGAGCCTTGACCAAACGTTCCTCAGTGTGGACGGTGTTGGGGATAGCCAGAGCTGAGGGGCTGAGCAGATGGCCCAGACCCCTTTCCAGCTCGCGGGGCCTGGAGACTTTCTCCCCTCTGGTGGCTCCGGGGTCCCAGACAGCAGCTGCGATCTGTTTGCTCTCATCTGTCACTGCCGCAGCACTGGCCTCTGCCACTGAGCTCAGTGGTGACACTCACGCCTCCGAGCCCACCCCTGGAAGGGTCATACTCTGACCGGCTCGCTCCACTTTGAATCACGTTCATAGCCTCGTCACATGTCCAGATTGTTTGCTGTGGAGTTTACATATTACGCTGTGCCTGCAACTTCCTTTTAAATTCATTAGTCATGATAAACACATGCACATGTAGAGATGCATGTCCCTTTTAGCTTATCATACAAAGCGAATGGCTGTCCAGGGAGCATCTAGCACTTTCCCTCTGAAGCCCCCACGTGTGTTTCTGGGTCAGATTCCCTGCCTTCCTCCCGACCCACCCCCACCCAGGGCTAACTGCGCTTCCAAATATTGTGTTAATCGTCTCCTTGCTTTATTAGAGCTTACCGCCGATGTGCATCCCCACATGAGTTATTGTTTTCTGTAAATTTATTTATTTTTAATTGGGGGATAATTGCCTTACCATGTTGTGTTGGTTTCTGCCATCCATCAGCATGAATCAGCAAAGGTACACACCTGTCCCGCCCTCTGGGACCTCCCTCCTGCCTCCCACCCCATCCCACCCTGTCCGGTGGTCACAGAGCACCAGGCCGAGCTCCCTGCAGTGGTGGTTTAGTTGCTAAGTCGTGTCCGACTCTTGCGACCCCATGGACTGTAGTCCGCCAGACTCCTCTGTCCATGGGGCTCTCCAGGCAAGGGTACTGGAGTGGGCTGCCGTTTCCTTCTGCATGAGCTCCCTGTGCTGTACTGCAGTTTCCCATTAGCTTTCTATTTTACATGGGTTGATGTATATATTTCATTGCTGTCTCCATTTGTCCCACCTCTCCTTCCCCTGCTGTGTTCACATAAGATTTAGTGTTTTTGCGACAGACTGTTGAATTGGAAAACTTGACTAAAGCCTCCAGATGTATCAAATAGCAGTGACAAAAATAAGCTGTGAGAAAGCCCGAAATGGGCATTTCAGAGGCAGTGTCTGAACACGAGGTTCACAGCTCTTGAAAACCCCACTTACTCTGAGGGTATAAGAAGCATCACTCTGTCTGTGGAGAATCCTCTGCTGTGAGTCTGCACCAGCCCCTCCTCCGGGAGGAAGTGGGGTCGGGGGTGCTACCCCATGTCCTCTCACCTGGGTGCCTGGGGGGCCGCTCTGAATCTGGTGAGATGTTTTGGGGGCATGGAGAGGGAGAGCAGCTGGGACAGGGCCCCCCATGCCACATGTGTTGGGGTGATTGTGAGTGCTTCCCCTGGACCAGGTGTGGCCCCTGTAGGGAGGGGGACCAGCCTGGACCTTGACCCCCACTCAGGGGCACAGTCAGAGGAGAGCTTGTGGAGTGAGTCTCAGGGGCTGGGTCCATCACCCATAGCACAGGATTTGAGGGGAGTCCCTGCAGTCCCTACAGAAGTACCCACATGAGTCAGAGTCAGGTCTGGGTATCTGCTGGTCCAGAGAGTGCAAAGCCTTCTGTACTGGTGAGGAGTTAAGTATGCCGGCCTGTAAGTGAAGGAACAGTGGTGACGCACAGTAGAAGTTAACTTCTCTCTTATGTACAGTCAGCAGGAAAGTGGGCAGTTCAGGGGCTCCACAGAGCTGTCAGGATCACACCTCCTAGCTCACTGCCCTAAGACCCAGGCTCATGACTGTGGTCCTCATGCTCAGGGTCAGAGGGGCTGCTGCAGTTCCAGCCATCACATTATAGTTCAGGCAGACAAAGGCAGGATCTGCTCCCTCCCTTTTAAGGATGCTTTCAAGATGCACACCCAACATTTCTGCTTATGTGTCACTAGCCAGAGCTGAGTCACAGGGTCATGCCCAGCCCTAAGAGATCTTTGGAAATAGAAGCTTGTTCCTGGGTCACTATGGGCCCAGCTTAAAACTGGGATTCTTTTTGTCAAGAGGAAGGACTAGTGGATATTGGGAGACACCCGGAAGTCTGTGCCACTTCATTTTCATGGTATTAGCAGGCAGGTGGTCGTTCCAACCCTGGAGGGGAGGTAGCCACAGCCAGGATGGAGAGGTTGGGGAGAGAGGGGGGAAGGCAGAAGCTGATGCTTCTTACTTTTTTGGCCTTACTTCAAGGATGGATAATGTACTGACTTCACATTTTATTTTCTGAATCATCATTGTATTTTTGACTTAAAGTAACTTTAGCAGTTTCTGTTACCTACAAGTAGCCAGAGAATTGTGGGATCTACTGAAGTTTCCCTTGGGTAGCAGGGGAAATGAATATTACATTTATTTCAGCTGAAAGTGTCCTTATTAGGCAAGACCTCCATGCCATCTTCACACCTACAAAATTAATAATCATCCTTTAAAAGTTGCCTCATAGCCAGGCCGTGCTTAAAATTTCCTCATTTTGTAACTAACTGTGGTGATGGATGTTAACTGGATTTACTGTGGCTGCTGCTGCTGCTAAGTCACTTCAGTCGTGTCCAACTCTGTGTGACCCCATAGACGGAAGCCCACCAGGCTCCCCCATCCCTGGGATTCTCCAGGCAAGAACACTGGAGTGGGTTGCCATTTCCTTACTGTTTTGCAATTCGTACAAATATTGGGTCATTGCATTATACATCTGAAACTAATTATATTGTGTTAATGATACCTCAGTTAAAAGATGCATATTCTGGGACTTCCCTGGTGGCCCAGTGGTCAAGACTTTGCCTTCTTAAGTGGAGGAGGTGTGGGTTCGATCCCTGGCCAGGGAGCTAAGATCATACATACCTTGAGGCCAAAAAGCTAAAACACAGAACAGAAGCATCACTGTAACAAATTTAATACAGACTTTCAAAATGGTCCACATCAAAAAGCTCTTGAAAAAAAATTCATACTCTAACCTTGTAAATCTACTTATAAGGATTCCTCCTACAGAGATCATCAGACTAGTATCCGAAGGTATGTAAAGCATGTTCACTGAAGCATTGTTTATAGAGAAGAAAATCCTAAATATAAATCAGTGGGAAGTGCTTAAGATACTCTGGTGTCTCCATACGGAGGAATTCTTATTAGCCTTTAGAAAGAATGATGTAGATGATTAATGATGTACAAGTATTAAAATATATTGATAAGTAGAAAAAACGTTTCTTTGATTGTCTCAAGAAGTATCTCTTTTTGTGTGTGTGTCTCATTTTCAAAAGGTGTATGTGTGTGAGGTATATTTCAGACAGTGGAAAGCTGGCATAGATTAGCCCGCAGTGTTCCCCTGTCAGTAGAAAGATCTAGGCCTCTCTCAGCATGGAGAGGCCCTGGTGCACTGCCTCTGCAATCCTGTTTTAAGGAATTTGGAGTAGACTAGCGATAATCTGGGTTTCCCTGGTGGCTCAGTGGTAAAAAACCCACTTGCCAATGCAGGAGACTCAGGTTCAAGCCCTGGGTCAGGAAGATCCCCTGGAGAAGGAAATGGCAACTCGCTCCAGAATTCTAGCCTGGGAAAATCCCAAGGACAGAGGAGCCTGACAGGCTACAGTCCATGGGGTGGGAGGCTACAGTCTGTGAGGTCACAAAAGAGTCAGACGTGAGTGGACAGCTAAACAATAAGTGATAATCCACATTGGCATAGCTGACTCTGCAATTAGAAATTTTGAGGCAGTGGAGTTTGACTTGGGGCTTATCCTGGACACAGAATTGGTTTATTCTTACTAAGGGAAAGTATAGGTCTTCAAAGTGGGAAATAACGGAATCTATTTTACACTTCAGTAGAATTTTACATTAACCACTGGTCAAGTGTGGCCTTGAATGTGATTTGTAATGGTAACATAACCACAGGGAGTGTGTTCCAAACTGGCAACGGTGTTTTATAAAACTGTGTATTTAAAATCTATGGATAGGATTAATTTTTATTTACCTTAAATTTACTACACACCTTCCACATAAAGCACTGCTGTGTCAGACAAAAGAAATGGAAAACAGTGTCTGTTCTTAGGTCATTATTGCCTGTTCTCCCCTATCCTTGCCAAATGTTTTACTCTTTATCAACTTATTAATTCTCAGAAATCCTCTTTCAGTGCTGTACCATTCCCAAACATGGCAATCTAAAGGACTGGTTTAGGAGTATAATCCTTTGAAAGTAAAGGTTCTCCAGTTTTTAGGTTCAATTTAGTTCAGTTCAGTTGCTCAGTTGTCTCTGACTCTTTGCAACCCCATGGTCTGCAGCACGCCAGGCCTCCCTGTCCATCACCAACTCCCGGAGCTTGCTCAAACTCATGGCCATCGAGTCGGTGATGCCATCCAACCATCTCATCCTCTGTCATCCCTTTTCCTCCTGCCTTCAATCTTTCCCAGCATCAGGGTCTTTTCAAATGAGTCAGCTCTTTGCATCAGGTGGCCAAAGTATTAGAGCTTCAGCTTCAGCATCAGCCCTTCCAATGAATATTCAGGACTGATTTCCTTGAGGATTGACTGGTTTGATTTTTTTGCAGTCCAAGGGACTCACAAGAATCTTCTCCAACACCACAGTTCAAAAGCATCGATTCTTTGGGACTCAGCTTTCCTTAGGGTCCAACTCTCACATCCATACATGACTACTGGAAAAACCACAGCTTTGACTCGATGGGCCTTTGTTGGCAAGGTAATGTCTCTGCTTTTAGTATGCTGTCTAGGTTTGTCATAACTTTTCTTCCAAGGAGCAAGCGTCTTGGAATTTCACGGCTGCAGTCACCATCTGCAGTGATTTTGGAGCCAAAAAAATAAAGTCTCTCACTGTTTCCATTGTTTCCCCATCTGTTTGCCATATTTTATCCTCATACTTACAAATGAATTTAAGATATCTACATGTTCTACCTTTAAAAAGAACGAATTAAAAACGATAAACTCAGTATCATCGAATTTACAAAACATTGGGTTGGCCAAAAAGTTCCTTTGGCTTTCAAGTAAAAATAAGACATATTTTTAATTTTTACCAAGAACTTTATTGAACAACATATTCACCATTTTGTTCCACTACCTTCTGCCATTTTTTGGGCAGCCTCATAATCCATCTTTTCAAAATCTTTTACGTTTTTGAGCAGAGAACTGTTTTAAGTGCCTATTGTAGCCTTCCAGGGAATTGAAATTTTTTCCATTAAGAAAACTTTGTAAGTCTGAAATAAGTGAAAATCCAAAGGTGCAGTGTTTGCTGAATACCTTGGATAAAGCAGAACTTCCCAGCTTAGCTGTGATAGTTTTTGCCTGGTCATCAAAGAAACATGGTCTTCTATCATCCTGATGGAAGATAATGCATTCTTGTTGACTAATTCTGGATGCTTTTTGCCAAGTGCTGCTTTCATTTGGTCTAATTGGAAGGGGTACTTGTTGGAATTAATCATTTGGTTTTCTGGAAGGAGCTCATAATAGAGGACTCCCTTCCAATCCCACCATATGCACAGCATTCCCTTCTTTGGATGAAGTCTGGTCTTTGGTGTGGTTGGTGGTTCATTTCGCTTGCCCTGTGATCTCTTCCATTACACATTATTGTACAGTATCCACTTTTCATCGCCTTTTGTAGTCTGTTTTAAAAACATAATGTTTTGTTATGTTTATGTAGAGAATGTCATATAGAAGTACGATCAAGAAGGTTTTTTTATCACTTATGTGGAACTGAATCATCGAAGTGATGAACATAACCATGCTGGTGCAAATGATTTTCGACACTTGATTTGGCTGAGTATGTTGGCTATCCTCAGTTAATGTCTTGATTTGATGGCTATCAACTTCAACTAGTCTACCTGACCATGGAGCATTGCCTCATGAGATATCTCCAGCAAGAAATGTCGCAAGCTACTTTTGACAAGTTCAATTAGTCACAGCACCTTCTCCATACATGGCACAAATCTTTTTCTGGGTTTCAATTGCATTTTTACCTTTCTTGAAATAATAAAGCATAAAATGCCCAAAATACTGCTTTTTCCTTCTATCTGCAATATTAAAGCAGCTACACAAAAATTCACCAGTTTTGACAATTTTTTAAGAATACACACTGGTATGACTGATATGGCAGCTCCCATTATCACTCATACAACCAAACGGTCAATACCAGTCAGTACAACCTCACAAAATTGTTTTGAATGAAGTTTTAAAGAACTAAGCGCTACTTGAGCCATCTTACGGGAAAACCCAACACGCTTTTTGGTCAACGCAACAGTTAAATTAGGAGTTATTTACATTCTAAAGACAGAAAACTACCAAGCTTCCCTTTATAAGATGCAGTAATACAAAATAACACAGATGGCAATTCATAAATTGAGGTAGTGCATTCGGAAATGACATACTTTTGAAAGATTCACGTATGTAACTGTTCTGCAGCCTGACTTGTTGCCTGAAGTGTCTGTGAATACTTGTTACTTTTTGCTGTGTATTGTAAACGAACCTTGATGTTATTATTCATTCATTTAGCCCCTGCTACATGTTCTGCTTCGAGCTGGTGCCAAGGAAAAGTCACATGAAGATACAGCTACTTTTTATTCTTACTTCAGGATTGGGGAGAGCCAATATTTAGGTGAAAGGTCAGCTATTGGAGAGTCACAGTTTGTGTTCTGGTTTTCAAGAGTTGGGCCTTGAGCACAGCAACTAATTTGGTACATGTTCTATGGCAGCTAATACATAGAGTTAACCATACGGACACTTACGAATCTTAAATTAGTGTATTTTGTTGTAGAAATACTGTTAAAAACTCTTAACTTCTGTGTTTCAGGAAATTAAAAATAGGTGAGTACATATCCTTGTTAATATCAATTAAGTTGATAGCAAGCAAATCAAGACATTCATTGCGATTTGTTAACATCTGTCAACTATAGCAGGAGGAATGCAGTTAACCTTGTTAATTTGTTTGAAAGTATGCCATTTTTAGTACATTAATGTCTAGGAAAAAGGAAGATCTGGTTAAATCTAGATTGATCCAGATTGCAGCATTTGGCTTCTATTACTTAATTCTCTTAACCTGGGAGATTTAGAATTGATAGTGAAAAAGGATTTGGAGAAGGACACTTTTTTGGAAATGTCCTTGGTTTCTGTGTGCCATCAACACATTATGGAGACAAAAACTCTTATGCCATACATAATGGATGTGAGAGTTGGACTGTGAAGAAAGCTGATCGCCGAAGAATTGATGCTTTTGAACTGTGGTGCTGGAGAAGACTCTTGGGAGTCCCTTGTACTGCACGGAGATCCAACCAGTCCATTCTAAAGGAGATCGATCCTGGGTGTTCATTGGAAGGACTGATGCTAAAGCTGAAACTGCAATACTTTGGCCACCTCATGCGACGAGCTGACTCACTGGATGCTCACTGACTCACTGATGCTGGGAAGGATTGGGGGCGGGAGGAGAAGGGGACGACAGAGAATGAGATGGCTGGATGGCATCACTGACTCGATGGACATGAGTTTGAGTGAACTCCAGGAGTTGGTGATGGACAGGGAGGCCTGGCGTGCTGTGATTCATGGGGTCGCGGAGAGTCGGACACGACTGAGCGACTGAACTGAACTGAACTGATACCTTTAAAAGTCAGAGCCTTGAGAATGGGCTTCCTGTATATTTCAAGCCATAGACAACATTTTAAACTGGTAACAAGAGCCGCAAGATACAAAATTAATGTAATACGAGTCATATTTGTTCTTCCCTGTTACAAACCCCTGATGCTTCCACTCCTCCCCCCACTCCTCCTCCCAGGGATATTTGCCCCGAGTCCCTGCAAGCCTTAGACTGTGTCCTGGTGGCTGAAGGATGAAGGAAGGTGGTGGTCATGCAGGCGTGGTGCAAGAGAGCTGCCTGTGAGCAGCCTTTCCAGGTTCGTAAGGAGATTCTGTCCAGTGGCAGCTGGAGTCTGGTTTGCAAGATGATCAGAAAATGGAAAACACGCCAGTTACTTCATTGTGCCTGACAAGCGCCAGCAACTTAAAGGATGCAGTGTAGGAATGCAGTCAGAGGATGAGCTGCTGCTCCCCCTGGGCAACACTGCCCGGGGCTGGAGGTCCAGCTGCTGGTGGCCAGTCTGTTGCTCTGCATACAAGGAAGATGGCAGTCTGCTCAGAGCAGAGACCTGCTTATTTCCTCCTGTGGCTCCATCTTATCATTTTACTGTTGTTTTTTTTTTTTTAGGTCTTTATTGAATTTGTTACAATGCTGCTTCTGTTTTATGTTTTGGATTTTTTTGACCAGGAAGCATGTGGGATCTTCGCTCCCCAACCAGGGGTCAGACCTGCGCCCCCTGCATTGGAAGGTGACGTCTTAACCCCTGGACCACCGGGGGGGGGTCCCTCATTTAACTTCTGTGCTTATCCCTTCACCCCGTTTTTTTGGGTACAGTCCATTCAGAAGAGCCGTCACTTAAACATTGTCATTCTTAGCATGTACATAATACACAGTTAACAATGCAGAACATTTTTTAGGCATCTAGCGTGAGCAGTTTCTCTATTAACAACTTGATTGGAGGGCCTCCAGTATGCAAATTCTCTCTCCTGCATTTCAGCCCTCTCCAGAGCCAGGGGCTGTGCAGGGAGCCTGGCCTGCTTCCCAGCAGTCCTGCCTTCGCCTTCTTAATCCTTTGGTTGGTTTGGATTTGGGGATGGTGATCCTGAGAGTCTCAAGGAGGGAGGGTGGTGACTTGTCATGTGATTTTGGCTTCATGATCTTTCTGCTTTTCTGTCACTGAGGCAGCTGAGAGTTGGGGTTGCCGACTGGGGCTCTTTTAATTATGTCATGGGCACCACCAAAAAATTTTACCTTGGAGGTCCCTAGTCTGGTGGGCTGCCCTGGCACTCTTCCCTGTGGTCCCCCCTCTGCTCTAGGGCGTGGCCTGGTCCTGGTTACCTGTGTTTCTCCTGGGTGAGCTCTTTGGTGCTCCCTCCAGGGAGGCGTCCCTCCCCCAGTGAGGAGGAGGGACGCACGGCCACCCTCCCTCCTCACTGCTGCTTAGCATCCCCAGGGGGAACCCAGAGCCACCAGGCACTGGGGGCTGGGGATGACCTTGACCTGGGAGGTCAAGGACCGGGAAGGGACCTCGTCACTCCTGGAGCTTACCTTTCTGGGGCTGGGCAGTTCACGAGAAAAGCATCGTTAGGTTGAAGTCAAATGCCTTGGTGAGGTCTTGGGCGCTTGTTGATCTAAACCTCGATCAGGTCTAGATCTCTATGGAGTTTGCTAGCATTCTCACACTGAAGCTTCTCTCAAGATCCTGGACTGTCCAGTCTGTTTGTATACTTCTGGGGGTGGCAAGGACTGCTTTACAGTAGGGTCCATTCTGAATCTGAGTGGCCCAATTGGAAAGCTTTTCATATATTTTCTACAGCTTCTACCCATTGGTCTTAAATTCTGCCCCTTAGAGACATGAAGAGCAATTGGATAAGAATGGGTACGGTTTGCATGTGAACCGTGTCTGGACACATGCACCTGTCATGTAACAAGCAAGCACACATGTAAATGCCTCAGTGTCAGAGTGAGGTGAGCCTACTTTTTGACCCCACGTGTTATTAACTCCCTTGGGTTAATATGCCCAGAGCATCTCAGTGCATGCGTTAGCTTTCAAAAGACACTTCCTTAGCTGGTAGCAGTGGCACATTTCAGCCACACTGGGCTGCGTCTGGTAGGCACAATTTAACCGCTTTATGCTGTTATGGAAATATCCGTGGAATATTTTGTCAGAGGACACAGAGGAAATTTGTGTTAATTACTTTGGGTAAATATATTCAAGCTTAAAAAAAGAAAGGGAACAGTTAAAATTCTCCTTAGTAAACTCACCAGTAACATGACATCTGTAAACTCACAGCTCCTTGCCTGACGGACAGTTTTATCTTCCTGCTTTTTTATTTCACCTTCTTGAAAGGCCCACGGCTGGGATGAGGTTAGGTGTACCAGGGTCCAGGAAAGGGTTAATTTCTTTTTCCGCAGTGCGGTAATACGCACCTAAAACCACTCCAGAGTTTTGGGGAGAAATTGTAAGAAAGTATTAAAACTTGAGAAATGAATTAACAAGCCACCTTTTTATGCGGCAGCAACGTGCCTCTCCACTGAATGAATAGCACTTTATCCTCAGCTGCAGAAACCGTGGGCAGAAGTGTGGGGCCAGCTCTGTCTCGAGGCGGACGCCTGTGTGTGAACATGTGAGTGTGTGCACGTGTGCTCACATTGGAACAGACTCATGCATGGAAGTCTGACCTAAACTCATAGGCCCCTCAAAGAGAAGGATTCAGAAGAAATCTGTATCTTCAGCTCACCCCACCAAGGTTAAGTCTTTCTTAAACTTCATTCTTACTACAGTTCTAACGAATCCTGCTATACACGTGGAGAATGGTCCTTATTCTGTTACTGAACACAAGTTTGTGTGCCCAGCCTGCAGTGAGGCCAAACAAACCTAAACACCAGAAATTGGAGCAGAGAAAGGTTTATTTCAGGGCCATGTAGGGAGATGGGTGGCTTGTGCCCCCCAAACCCCTAAACTCATTGAAAGGTTTCAGCAAAGCACTTTTAAAGGCAAGGAGAGGGGTGAGGTTGACTGTCACAAACTTCTTGGTGTGGGAATCCTGTGTTCTCGCAGCTGTCCACATGGGTCAGATCAGGATATTCCATGAATCTCCAAGGAGACAAATGTTACTCTCCATTCTGCAACTTTTTATCTCTACCTGATTGGAAAAGTGTATACCCTTAAAGGTCAGAGCCTTGAGAATGGGCTTCCTGTATGTTTCAGGCTACAGACAACATGCTTTTACAAAAGATGCAGAGCCAGCATGATTCAGCAGAGGCCACCGGGCACAGAGGTTCAAGTAAAAGGAACAGATCTAATATATGTTCTTAGCTATTTACAGCTCTAGGTTTCACCCTGCTCACTGCTTATTTTTAAGGCTAATAGATGTGTTAATATTTTTCCAGATCAAATACCTGAAATAATACCGTGAAAAATAGGAGTCCTTTTGAAATAATGTAGAAATGTAACATCCCTCTGTGTGGACACCGTGGTGTTTTACACAGACAGATTCCCTCAGTCCTCAGGACATCCTGACGAGGCGGACACCCCCACTAACTCTGTTTTATAGACTAGGGGGTTGAAGCGCTAGAGTCTCCCCAGCTTGTCCAGGCCTCAGCTCTGCTGGGGGGAGCTGGGCTGGAGGCCCCATGGTTTGTCTGGGGTGTGGCTCCCAGCACTCCTGCCCACCCTGTAGTGACCTCTGCACGGTTGAGTCAGGGTGAGGCTGAGAGGTTACTGCAGGGGGACTCGGCAGTTCTTTTGGTGGCTGAAGGAGAAAGCTCTGGGTCCCTCTCGTGTGGTCTGAGGGGCTCCCGTGAGCAGGGCTGTTTTGCTGAGATTCCCCCTCCTCCCAAGCCAGGGCTCCGTCGCCCTCAGGGCTCTGCTGTCACCTGCGTGTGGGGAGCGGGGTGGGCAGGCAGTCGCGGCCGCCCGCCCTCTGCCCGAGGCCGTCCTGTCAAGAGGAGGACTCGGCCACCCCGGCCGTGGTGACCAAGCCGCAGCTGTCTGTGGGGAAAGACGTCAGCCAGCCATGGTTTCAGGGGAAGGGGGAGACGGGTTTTCATGGGCCGTCAGCAGGGTCCACCCTGGGTGTAGAAAAGAACGTAAAGATCTTGGTAAAAATAGTATTTCATCTTTATAAGGAGTCTTAACAAGTAAAGAAGGTATTTATAAAAGGAGAAAAAAGCATCACTCCTGATTCCACCGAAGCAGACTGTTTTTTGAACTTTATTTCATTGTGTAAGGCGAGTGCAGAGAAAGAGAGTGAGCTGGTCAGTCAGGCAAGAGAAGGGAAAGAGAGTGAGCTGGTCAGTCAGGCAAGAGAAGGGAAAGAGAGTGAGCTGGTCAGTCAGGCAAGAGAAGGGAAAGAGAGTGAGCTGGTCAGTCAGGCAAGAGAAGGGAAAGAGAGTGAGCTGGTCAGTCAGGCAAGAGAAGGGAAAGAGAGTGAGCTGGTCAGTCAGGCAAGAGAAGGGAAATTTGTTAGAGGGAAAAGAGAGGGTGACTGGCCCTTAAGGAGAACCAGCGTCCTCCCTTTCTGACGGAGTACCCCACCGTGAGAATTCCCTGAAGGGGTGGTCTCACAGCCGGAGGTCTGGAACCCGGTGGTGATCTCAAAGCTTTGAGAAGACAGGCGCCGGTGAGATGACAGGATGCCATTTGGGCAGTTTGGTCTGTCTCACAGATCACTGAGGTTTTGTTCTTTATTTCTGAGGCCGACATAATGAGCCTTCTTATCGCTGAGACCCCATGTGGGCCCCATCACATTGAAACAGTTTATTTGCATATTTGACCGTGCCGGGTCTTAGTGGCGGCATATGGGATCTACTTCCCTGACCAGGGATGGAACCTGGACTCCTTGCGTTGGGAGCACTTGAGTCTTAGACACTGGACCACCAGAGAAGTCACAGCATTTTTTAAACTATCACCCCCTCCTTCCGTAAAGCTGTCTGATCTCCTCTGGGGGATTACACCTCTCGCCACGTGGTAGAGTCTGAGGGGGGGCGTTGTAAGAAGGGGCTTTGCCCCTGGGGTAGGCCTGTGACCTCGGTAAACAGTGTTCCTTCCCAAGGATTTGAGGAAAGTGACAAAGTTTAAAAATACCAGAGCTCGGAGCCCATTTATCCCTGGTCGTGGCACCTGAGTGGCTACTCCTGGGTGAGGACTTGCCTGAAGTGCCTTATTTCTCACTTCTTTGCCAACTTGGCCCCCCAGCTCCCAGGATCACAGTAGAACTTCTTTGGGTTGAGTTAGTCAGAACTGTGGTTTGCAGTTGAAGATCTCTAACAGATACACTTGCTTTGTAGAGGAAATTTCTGCCAGAGTTTGATGTATTTTCCTTCCGTTGTTTCTGAATCTGTTTTTACATACTCAGTATTTATATTGTTCATAAAATTTTATGCCTATCCTGAAAATAAGTGTTTTTCCCATTTCACAAAAGTGGCTGCTTAATACTGTATTGTGTGGATGTTTCATATGTACTAAGGTAATTAACACTTTTGTCTTAAATAAATGTCTTTTTGTTTCTTATTCATCATTTTAGGAACACAGGACAGTTTGATTTATTCAAGGTCCTGAAGATACTTGCGTTAAAATTTAATTTTCACTTTCCTTAAAGTTTGTAACTATTTACAATACCTTTTTAAAATTCAGACATGCATATTCAAGTGTATGCTTTCTAATATACAGGGGATTCAGGCAGGATTGCCAATAGCTTAGCAAGTCTGAGACCCATGACTTTTCCAGGGTAAATGGCCGTGATTACTGGCCATGCTTACCAATTTCTGGTTTTTGCAGAAATTCAGATTTATTGGTGTCTTGTCATGGGCTCTGATTTATCTGGTTGGCTTTCAGAGCCACTCTGGACACTCCCTAGAATCTTGGGCATCCGGCAGGCAATGATTCTGAGAACTTTGTGTCCAGAACCACCTGGCTCTGACTATTCTAGAGGGTCAGCTGCCCTGGAGATGCTGGTTGAAGACAAGTGCCTTCGAATTCTCCACCCATCTGAGAATGAGCTTCCGTCCATGCTGTCTGAAAAAGACGTGTGTGTGTTCCTGGTCTGACGTGGCTCGCTGGGTAAGGATGGAGTCAGGGTCAGGTAAACTGCAGGGGTCATTGGTAGGTGATGGTACAGGCCAAGGCTGATGCAAAGTGCCACGATGCAGGCGGGCATGTTGGGACACCAAGGCGATGTCCTGACCCCCTACCATCCTCTAACCTCCCTAAAAGTTGCGATATCCAGGGACACTATGGAGCCTGAGACACTTGGGCAGAGTGGACTTACTGGTGCCTTGCTTTGAACTCCCTACAGCTTTGTCACCCTCCTTGTTCATGAGCCGCGAGTGCTGTGGCAGCAGAATAATGACCTGCAAAGATGCCCACCTCCTCATCCCTGGAGTCCATGGTATCTTATGTGGTAGAGAAGGCTTTGCAGGTGTGATTGGGATTAGGGCCCTGGAGTTGGGGCGATTATGTGGATTATCTTGGGGAGGGGCAGTATAATCGCAGTGTTAAAAGACTCCAAAAAAAAAGATGTGATGGAGAGAACAGAGAACCCATTGACACGACACCAAAAACACACAACCGGCCATTACTGGCATCAGAGGTGGAGCCGGGAGCCCACAAACCAGAAAGAAGGTGGCCCCTGTAAACTGGGAAGGTGGAGAAATAGTTCTCCCCCGAGAATCTCCTTGTGCTCCAGAAGGATCCAGCCCTGGGATGCTAGAGCCAGCCCAGGAGACCCATTTTGGACCCATGACCTCCAGGCCTGTAACACAATAGATTTGTGGTGCTTTAAGCCACCAAGTTGGTGTAATTTGTCATGGTGGCTGCAGGAAGTGGGTGTGAGGTTGGTTTCCCCAGGGTCTGCCTGGCTCAGGACCTCGGACACTGAGAAGCCAGGGCAGAGGTTTCATGCAGAAACCCCATGCTGCTACTGCTGCTAAGTCACTTCAGTCGTGTCCGACTTTGTGTAACCCCATAGACGGAAGCCCACCAGGCTCCCCCATCCCTGGGATTCTCCAGGCAAGAACACTGGAGTGGGTTGCCATTTCCCACAAATGTACTCACCAGCCAGAAAGTCCTAGGGTTTTAGACTTGGGCTATTTGAAGCCCCTATCCTTAAAAAATGGTGATAAAGTTGATGATAAAAATAGAGTAGACTACTTCTATTGCTAGAAAAAAGTCTCTTACCCTTGAAAGACAGACACTTTGGTTAAGAATGGAACTATAGATCAGAGCTCTATTTCAGTCCCACTAGTTTTATTTTCACTTAGATTTGGGACCAGGGCAGTTTACAGATTATAACGTAGCCAGGGCAGTTTACAGACTGTTCTCACGTACAGTACCATTAACTGGTGAAGGTGTATCATTATGCTTCATTTTGACCTTCGAGAAGGAGGCACTTTTTCTAAAGTGCAGGTCGTGTAGTGTGGGAGGAGCTGACCATGACCTCTGTGCCCTGAACTAGAAAATAAACCTGTCCACTTAGTTTCCTCTCCAGCCTTCGTGGCCTCTCTATTCCGGTAGCATTGCCTCCTTAGTGGTTAGCTTCATACATTCCATTTCCTTTTTTCACCCTTGCTAACCTGAGAACTGATGCAGTTAGCCACCTTGAGGTCTGAGATAAACATTTCTTCTTTTTCCATATAGTCCCTAGTGTCTGGAGAGGAAGAATGTGATGTGATGTTTCCACACTACACATGGATGCGAACACCCAGCGCTAATGCTGAAGTGAATATATGGTGTTTAATGCTAATGTGGGCTTCCCTGGTGGCTCAGCGGTCAAGAATCCACCTGTGAATCAGGAGACCCGGGTTTGATCCCTATGTCGGGAAGATCCCCTGGAGGAGGGCCTGGCAACCACTCCAGTATTCTTGCCTGGAGAATCCCATGGATGGAGGAGCCTGGTGGGCTGCAGTCCATGGGGTTGCAGAGTCAGACTGAAGCAGCTGAGCACAGCAGAGCACAGGGCTAATACATAGTGTTTAATGCTAATGTTAATATATAGTGCTGAGGGCCAGGTGGTGTTGTTACTGGCATACTTGTCTTTTATCAGCATGTTCCAAATGTTAAACACACTTATGATACTGGGTTCAGTTCTTTAGGCTTATAAAAAAAATTCCTCCCAAATATAAGAACTTGAATATAAGGGAAATAAGATTTGACCTGAAATTTTGATATCAATCCATTGGGTCTTAGGGTCAGAGCTGAGAATGCCTCATCTATTTCAGGAGTTGAAGTGTTCCCAGGATGTCAGCTCAAGGGTAACCTGACTAAGTGAAGTAGCCTGTGTACCTGGAGGAGGCTGGCTCTCAGGTGGAGACATTGAAAAGGACAGTCTTGTTTTAAAAAAGTTTTCTCTTAGTATATATATTTTGTTGAAGTATAGTTGACGTACAGTGTTTCAGGTACACAGCAAGGTGATTCAGTTATACGTGTATATTATTTTTCAGATTGTTACAAGATTTTGACTACAGTTCCTTGGGCTATACAGTAAACCTTTCTTGCGTATCTATTTTTTAAAATTAGAAATTTAGCATTCTAGTCATATGAAGTCAAACAAGTGGAGTCAAAATGGAGAAGGGCAGTCTTGAAACGGACTTTGGAATTGCCTCTCTACATTTTGTCCCCAGAGCTGTGGTGGGTGGCTGGTAGTGGTAGCCAGGGAAATCCAGCTGCAGCGTATGGGCTTGGTTATCCTGAGGCATCTGAGATCTTAGTTTCCCAATCAGGGTTCAAACCCTGTGTCCTCTGCGTTGGAAGGTGGGTTCTTATCTACTGGACCATGGGGGAAGTCCCCAAAGTAGCTTATATTGAACTTAAACCGGCATCAGTCAGTCAGCTTTAAATCATAGGAAGAAAGACTTTAGTACAAAATTTATCTTTTTTGCTTGAGTTGAAGACCGTCTCAGTGTTGGTACCAGCATGTTAAGACACTCGGCTCTAGCGATATAGAAAATATAGTTAGTTTTCTTCAGTCTTTACATTGATTGCACCAGGGAATTTGTTTTTATAGCCATTACTGTTTCTTTTGAAATTAATATGCTGAGCGAGACATTTAATGATCCATAAAAATATTGACTTTATGTAAAAGAATAAGCCAAAGCCAATTAGCAGTGTGTAAATCTGCATATGCAGGCAGACTTATTAGATGGAAGTGTTTTCAGTGGGTGCTGAAGGTGTAGTTTTTGACTATGTGATGTGCTGAGAAGAAATGGCAGTCTTTTCAAATTTAACCTTTGTATGGCAAGTGGAGTTCTGTTGACTGTCTCAGCCTATGTGTTTTAGGTAAAATATTTTTTGCAGTTACTGACTCTATAGTGAAAGCAGTGCTGTCAATGCCTCTTTGATCAGGATCCGTCCCTGGGGGTGGGGTGGGGTGGGGGGGGCGGGGGCCTTGCCTGGGGCCCTGTTGTGCCTCCCTGGAGGACTAGTTCCATTTTCTCGTGGGTGGTGTTTGCCAGGAGGACCGGGGGCAGAGAAACCCTTTGTTCTCCAAGAGGGCTCAGCTTAAAGAAAGCTGAGCGCCAAAGAACTGATGCTTTTGAACTGTGGTGTTGGAGAAGACTCTTGAGAGTCCCTTGGACTGCAAGGAGATCCAACCAGTCCATCCTAAAGGAAATCAGTCCTGAATGTTCATTGAAAGGACTGATGCTAAAGCTGAAACTCCAATATTTTGGCCACCTTATGCGAAGAAGTGACTCCTTGGAAAAGACCCTGATGCTGGGAAAGATTGAAGGCAGGAGGAGAAGGGATGACAGAGGATGAGATGGTTGGATGGCATCACCGACTCGATGGCCGTGAGTTTGAGCAAGCTCTGGGAGTTAGTGATAGACCGGGCAACCTGGCGTGCTGCAGTCCATGGGATCACAAAGAGTTGGACACGACTGAGTGATTGAACTGAACTGAACTGCATGGGGGCCTCTAGAGAAAGGGTGTAGCCTGGGCAAGGTGGCCCTCAGGGTCAGTAGTGTCAGCTTTGGATGGTGACACTTACTACTTTTTGGATGGACTTTTTGGATAGGCTTCCCCGGTGGCTCAGAGGGTAAAGCATCTGCCTGCAATGCAGGAGACCCGGGTTCGATCCCTGGATCAGAAAGATACCCTGGAGAAGGAAATGGCAAACCACTCTGGTACTCTTGCCTTGAAAATCCCATGGACAGAGGAGCCTGTAGACTACAGTCTATGGTAGGCTACAGTCTACGGGGTTGCAAAGAGTTCGACGCAGCTGAGTGACTTCACTTTCTCTTTTCTTTCTCTTTTTGGATGGTGAGGTGGGATTTATGCCCATGCGCTGCCCTCTCTGGGGCCTGGCCTGGTGACCTGGGTCTGACTGGCAGCAGGCAGTGTCTCTTCCCAAACAGACGGTGTGACCTCTTGCACCATTGGTGGGAGTGTAAATTGGGGCAGCCACTATGGAGACCTGTATGGAGGTTCCTTAAAAAACTAAAAGCAGAAGTACCACGTGATCCAGCAGTCCCATTCCTGGCATATATGGGGACAAAACTCTAAATCGAAAATTTGCATGCACATACGTTCGTCACAGCACCATTCACGATAGCCGAGACCTGGAAGCAGCCTAAGCGTCCATCAGTGATGAACCATGAATGTGTAAAGGAGATGTGGTGCAGGCGTACAGCTGAGCGTTACTCAGCCGTAAAAAAGAGTGAAATGTTACCATCTGCAGCAACATCAGCAGGCCTGGAGATTGTCATACTAAGTGGAGAAAGTCAGAGAAAGACGTATCCCTTATATGTTCAGTTCAGTTCAGTCGCTCAGTCGTGTCCGACTCTCCGCGACCCCATGAATCACAGCACACCAGGCCTCCCTGTCCATCACCAACTCCCGGAGTTCACTCAAACTCATGTCCACAGAGTCGGTGATGCCATCCAGCCATCTCATTCTCCGTCGTCCCCTTCTCCTCCCGCCCCCAACCTTTCCCAGCATCAGAGTCTTTTCCAGTGAGTCAACTCGTCACATGAGGTGGCCAAAGTATTGCAGTTTCAGCTCTAGCATCAGTCCCTCCAATGAACATCCAGGATTGATCTCCTTTAGAATGGACTGGTTGGATCTCCTTGCAGTATCCCTTATATGTAGGATCTAAAAAATGATACAAATGAACACAAGGCAGAGCCAGACTTAGAGACATAAGAAACCACTTTATGGTTACCAAAGGGAAAAGCGAGTGGAAGAGGGATAAATTAGAAGTATGGGATTAGCAGATACAAGCGACTTAAATATAAAATAGATAAACAGCAAAGACTTACTGTGTTAACACAGGGGACTCTATTTACTGTCTCAGGCTCCGGGAGTTGGTGATGGACAGGGAAGCTTGGCGTGCTGCAGTCCGTGGGGTCACAAAGAGTCAGACATGACTGAGCGACTGAACTGAATAACTTATCCTGGAAAATAATCCGAAAAAGTATGTGTGTATGTATATATGGGCTTCCCTAATGGCTCAGAAGGTAAAGAATCTGCCTGCAGTGTGAGACTCAGGAAGAATTCTATTCTTCTATTCCAGGAAGATTCTCTGGAGAACGGAATGACAACCCTCTCCAGTATTCTGGCCTGGAGAATTCCATGGATAGAAGAGCCTGGTGGTCTACAGTCCATGGGGTTGTAAAGGGTCGGACCAGATTGAACGACTAACGCTTTCACTTTCTTATATGATTTGCTGTATACTGGGAACTAACATAAGCCTGGGTCTCCTGCTTTACTGGCAGATCCTTTACCATCTGAGCCACCAGGGAAGCTCAAATCAAACTCTTACTTGAATTTAAAAAAATAGAAAAGATCCACCCCTCAGATCACAAGGGTGTGAACGCTGAAGAGCCTCTGTGGTTGGGGAGTGCTGACAGCCCAGAGTCCCTGTGGAATGCAGTCGGGGGTGGAGGAGGTGCCCCGTTTGGGACTGGGTGAGCCAGGGCTGGGGGTACAGGATGGATAAGACCTGCTCCGGTAGCTGCAGTGGGTTGTGGAGAAGGTGGTAGCAGAGAGGGGAGCCCTGGGGGTCTGAGCGGAGAAAGGCGCCAGAGACCCTCAGGGTGTCGTGGGCCCCGGCCTCGCGTGGAGGACCTGGTGCAGACAGTGCGGGGTGGCCGAGTTCCAGCAGGGGAGCGGGCCATCTGGGCGGACAGGGCTGCGAACCCCTGGCTGTGTTTTCCAGGCGCCCTGGCTGGGCGGCTGAGCTCAGACAGCCTTGGGGTCTCCCAGCCACGGCAGGGCTGCCTTCCCTGCAGGCTGCGACTCGGGGTCCTCATTGGCACTTTTGCTGCGATGGTTTGGAACATGGGACGGAAACCTCCTCCTCCTCCTCCTCCAGAGAGCCGCTCTGCCAGGGTGTCCCAGGTCACCTGGAGAGGACAGGAAGTTTGGTCCCCTCGGGGCCCTGAGAAACTGTACTTGGGGCTCTTTCGGTGGGCAGATAGAAAGGAGGGGGCAGGTGGGAGTCCTAGATGCCCCCAGGTGCAGTCTGGCCCTTCAGCTCCACCCGTCTGTGGAAGGGGAGTCGCCTCTGTAACTCCCCGAAGAGGCTCAAACCCGTGCAGTCCACCAGTAGGGATGTACTTTCTTGGACTGAACAGTGTCTTTCCAGGTGGGATAAATGTGGTATTTTTAGTATGAAGTGGCTCAGTTTAAATTATTTTAGCCAGAAGCCCTCTCTCCCCACTCTGAACCCCCGTGAGCACCCCAGCTGTGGCCCACATGCTGGTCACGTCCCGTCTGGTGTTAGGATTATTCCTCTGAGTTTCTCTCTCTCCTGATAGATTATCACTATTGACTGCTGGGACCAGGCCTAACTCATCTCTTTTATTGTCGAGGACACCTCTTCCCTAGCCCTTCTGGATTAAGTTTGGCTGCATGTAATAGAAAACCCAAGGGTCTTTCCTGGTGGCTCAGTGGCAAAGATTCCACCAGCAATGCAGAGGCTGCAAGGAGATGGCGGGTTCGATCCCCGGGTTGGGAAGATCCCTTGGAGGAGGGCATGGCAACCCACTCCAGTATTCTTGCCTGGACAGTCTCCGTGGATAGAGGAGCCTGGTGGGCTACAGTGCACGGGGTCGCAAACAGTTGGACATGACTGAAGCGACTTAGCACGCACGTAACAGAAAACCCAAACCTCGGATTGAAATGTAGGGGTTTGTTTTTCTCCTGTGGCAAGACACGCAGAGGAGGTAGTGGTCCAGGCTGGTGACCAGGAGGTAGCGGTCCAGACGGGGCAGCATCTCGATCCTTAGCTTTCTGTCCTGCTTTTCTCTCCTTCTCAGGTCTAGAAACAGCTCTGGTACCTCTGTCCTTACATTGCCTTCCAAGTAGTAAGAAGGGGGAATGGTGAGGTTGAAGGTGTGGGCTCACTGAGGGTGCTTCTCTCATATTTAGGAAGAGGGCAGCTTTTTTCTGCCCACACCTCCCTGGCCAGAAGTAGGCCATCCTTAGCCACAAGGGATCTGGGGAAACAAAGTTCCTTTGTTATGGAGAGTACATTACTGCCTGGAGCAAGATTGGAGTTGTAATGGTTCTAATTGGGGGTCTAAAGAAGAAGGGAGAAGTAGGCAGCTAACTCCTACTTAAAAATGACTCAGATCAACACTTACCGAATGAGTGGTTTTAAGAGCGGACAGGAAGCTGTGTGGCAAGAGGCAAGATGAAGGTCTAGACCCTGAAACTCATGATCGTTTGTGGGAGGTGATCTTGACGTAGTCCTTTCCTGATTTAGAACCAGTCTGTCGTTCCATGTCCAGTTCTAACTGTTGCTTCTTGACCTGCTTACAGATTTCTCAGGAGTCAGGTAAGGTGGTCTGGTATACCCATCTCTTTAAGTATTTTCTAGTTTGTTGTGATCCACACAGTCAAAGGCTTTGGCTTAGTCAATAAAGCAGAAGTAGATGTTTTTCTGGAACACTCTTGTTTTTTCGATGGTCCAACGGATGTTGGCAATTTGATCTCTGGTTCCTCTGCCTTTTCTAAATCCAGCTTGAACATCTGGAAGTTCACGGTTCACGTACTATTGAAGCCTGGCTTGGAGAATTTTAAGCATTACTTTGTTAGCGTGTGAGATGAGTGCAATTGTGCGGTAGTTTGAGCAATCGTTGGCATTGCCTTCCTTTAGGATTGGAATGAACACTGACATTTTCCAGTCCGGTGGCCACTGCTGAGTTTTCCAGATTTGCTGACATATTGAGTGCAGCACTTTCACACCATTATCTTTTAGGATTTGGAATAGCTCAGCTGGAATTCCATCACCTCCACTAGCTTTGTTTGTAGTGATGCTTCCTAAGGCCCACTTGACTTCGCATTCTAGGAGGTCTGTCTCTAGATGAGTGATCACACCATCGTGGTTATGTGGGTCATGAAGATCTTTTTTATACAGTTCTTCTGTGTATTCTTGCTACCTCTTCTTAATATCTTCTGCTTCTGTTAGGTCCATACCATTTCTGTCCTCTATTGAGCCCATCTTTGCATGAAATGTTCGCTTGGTATCTCTAATTTTCATGAAGAGATCTCCAGTCTTTCCCATTCTATTGTTTTCCTCTGTTTCTTTGCACTGATCGCTGAGGAAGGCTTTCTTATCTCTCCTTGCTATTATTGGGAACTCTGCATTCAAATGGGTATATCTTTCCTTTTCTCTTTTTCCTTTGGCTTCTCTTCTTTTCTCAGCTGTTTGTAAGGCCGCCTTAGACAGCCATTTTGCCTTGTTGCATTTCTTTTTCTTGGGGATGGTCTTGATCGCTGCCTCCTGTACAGTGTCACGAACACCGTCCATAGTTCTTCAGGCACTCTGTCTATCAGATCTAATCCCTTGAATCTATTTGTCACTTGTTGAGACCTGCCTATAATTCAGAGGCAGCCCTCCATTCCTCATACACACGGGCACTCAGGATACAGTTCTGTATCCACAGAACTCAGCCAGCCTTGGATCCTGTAGTACTGAAGCATTTCCTGTTGAAAACAATCTGAGTGTAAGTGGGCCAGCGCAGTTCAAACCCGTGGTTGTTCATGGGTCATCTGTATCCTTCCTTCTTTTGGATGGATGAATCAATTTCTCTGGTGTGTGCGTGTGTGTGACGGTGAAAATAAGTCCTTTCTCCAGAGCAGAGCTCAGTCGTGGGAGGCAGTGTGGGCAAATTTAGAGATGGCTAAATGGTTTGGACTTTATCAGATGAATGATGGCACACTGTGAAATGTTTAGGGCCAGGGCGGTGACAGCATCACAGCAGTGTTTCTGAAAATTACTAAGTGCTCATGATGGGAAAATATTGCATGTGGTAATTACCAGTTCATATAAAATAAAAACAGTACATCGATGGCAAGAAAAAAAAGATAATCTGTTCAGTTAGATCATTTTGAGAACACAGAGGCGCTTCTTGCCATCGTGCGTTTCTATCAATACAGCGTAGCTGTGCTGTGCTCAGTTGCTCAGTTGTGTCCGACCCTCGCGACCCCATGGACTGCAACCCGCCAGGCTCCTCTGTCCATGTCGATTCTCCAGGCAAGTGTACTGGAGTGGGTTGTCATTTCCTACTCCAGGGGGATCTTCCTGACCCAGGGATCACATCTTTAGAACTCATACCCATTCCAGACTTGTTTCAGTGGAGGGGCCAGGAGAAACCACCCTAATAAAGGGCTGAGTCCTGAGTGAGTAGTTCGGAAGAGGAAGAAGTAACCCGGGCTGCTGTTAGAAGGAGAGGAGAGGGTGCAGGTTGGTGGAGGGGAGCAGAGTTTTGGGAAGTATCTGTGGTTTGCACAATAGGCAACAGAACTGTGAAATTATTGGAGCAGATGTTGACAGGAGTGGAGGTCATCAGGGAAGGTTTCCAGGCGCAGAGTTGCCTTTGAAGCAGAGTGTGTTCATGCTAAGTCGTTTCAGTAATGTTCAACTCTTTGTGACCGCATGGACTACAGCCCACCAGGCTCCTCTGTCTCTGGGACTTTCCAGGCAAGAATGCTGGAGTGGGTTGCCATGCCCTCCTCCAGGGGATCTTCCTGAACCAGGGATCAAACCTGTGTCTCTTAGGTCTCCTGCATTGTCAGGCAGGTTCTTTACCACTCGCGCCACCTGAGAAGCCCCTTTGGAGGAGCAGCAGCACCTCATTTTTAAAGGACAGGCTGGAATGGGGGCGGGGAAGCCGCAGCCCTTTGGGTGTGAGCGGAGCTGCTGAGACACCTCATTCAGAGTGGCGTGAGTCAGATCTGGTCTCCTGAGGCCGGAGGAGGGATTCTCAGACATGTCCTGTGGTTTCCTTTGTACCACCTCTCCTTCTTCTCTTTCTTCCACCCTCCACTGCATGCGTTTCTTAGCGCTGCCAAAGGAAAGTGTCAGGCACTGGGTGGCTTCAAAAACACATGTACCGTCTCGAGGCTCGAGGTCCAGCCTTGAGGCGTGGTCAGGGCCTGGCTCCCTCTGAGGCCCCCGGGGTAGCGGCCCGCCTGCCTCCTGCTCCCAGCCCCCAGCCAGCATCCTCGGGGCCCTGGGCTGGTAGCCACACCGCTTCCATCTCTGCCTCTGTCCCCACGTGGTGTCCTGTTGGCGTTTCTCTGTTCTCCCGCGGTCATCTGCTTGTAAGGACCCCAGTCATCTGGAACTGAGGCCCACTCAGCGCCATGTGACCTCAGCCTAACTCATCATGCCTGCCACCATCCCGTTTCCACTGAAGGTCACACTCTGAGGTCCTGGGGGTGAGGGTGGGGATGCAGTTCAACTGTGATACCCGCTGTCTTCATCCCTCTTTACCAGACCTTAGGGAAGTGGCATGCAGCATCTGAGCCCCTGAGCTGCCACCTCCCGCCTGCACCTTCCGTGGACGTCTCTCTCCGTGACCCATCTCCCACGCCCCCTGCCATATGGCTCATTATCCCTGTCCACTCAGCTTGCCCCCTGCTCCTGCGAGCAGAAGTCGCCCCCTGCTCCTGCGAGCAGAAATCACCCACTGCTCTCTGGGCCCTTCAGAGACTCAAAAGGAACCTCCTGGGAAACACCTTAGGAGCCCACAGCCCAGCCCAGATTCAGGATCAAGGAGCTGTTGGAGTGGATGGTGACTTGGTGGGCGAGCGTTCCTGGAAGACACGGGGTAGGGTGACTGGGATGGGAGAAGAGAATGCTGGAAACTGCTTCTGAAAATACCGCTCTTTGTCTGGGGTAGGACTGGAACTGGGCTTCCTGATGAGGCTGTTTCTGGATGCTTTGCATGGGGCTCACCCAGAAGCGCATCCAGCAGCCAGTTGAGGTGGCTGGGCTAGTTGTCACGGTTACACCGTGGGGTGTTTGTTGCCAGGCTCCGCCCTCTGCACAGCTTTGGACAACCCCATCTCATCCTGTGTTAGGTCTGTGCATTTAGGTACTTCCGTGAGATGGTCCTCTGCCTTTAGTAATGTAACAAGAAACTGTACATCCATGCAGCTTTGGGGGACTGTTATTTTGGCCAAGAGGCGGTTTTTAAAAATGCAGAGGTTGGCGCTTCTGTTTCTTTGATGATGGTGGTTAGAATGGAGAGGCTTGGTGGAGCTGAAGAGTAGCTTGGTGGGAAGGTCTTTGGGGCGGGCTGATTGGTAGTTTAGTAGGAGAAATTCTAAGACCACGTGGGCCCTGGGAGAACAGGCAGAGTGAGTTTCCGGAAGCAGAGTGCCCGTGCCTAGAGGGAGCGCTGCGGGTGGACGCGGCTGCCATTGCTGCCTTTGCTCGGCCCCAGTGGGCACGTGTGTCCGCTTCCGCTTCCTGCGTCGTTGGGTGGCCGCTGAAGGAGGGAGGTTTGGTCTTGGATCGCTCTGAGTGCTAACCCTGGTCTCACAGCTTCATCACTCCTGCCACGTCGGGCATGCAGCTTCCTTACCTGCAACACACAGGGGATGCCGCCTTTGAGGCTGTAGGAAAGAGTACGTGAAGTTAAGATATTTGAGAAGTGGCTGGCCCAGTACTGTCGGGCATGGGGGAGATGCCACATGCTGTTGGTTTATCCCCTTCTAGGTCTGAGGAGCATGGAGACGGCAACAGACAGGAGGGAAGGGGCAGCTGTGGGCTTGCCAGGGCCAGCCTGGAGCAGAGAAGTACGCTGTCTGCGTGACCCTCCAGGCAGTTGTGAGATGCAGAGTCCAGGTTAACAATTCAGCCGTGGAAGCCTGTGGGCTCTTAGGGCTTTTCCACTCTCTGTTCTTTGTTTTAGAGCCGAAGATACGTTTGGAGATTGAACGTCTGAAAAATACTGATTTTTTAAGAGCCATTTAAAAAATTGAAGTGTAGTTAATTTCCAGTGTTGTTTTGGTTTCAGGTGTACAGCAAAGTGATTCAGTTATACATATATGTATATACACACACACATATACACATGTGTATATTTTTCTTTTCCAGTTTCTTTTCCATTATAGGTAATTTGAAGATGTTGAATAAGGTTCCCTGCCCCTGTTGTTTATCCCGTTATGTATAGTACTGTGTATCTGTTAATCCCAAACTCCTAATTTATCTCCACCTCTCCCCCTGCCCCCCCACTATCCCCTTTGCCAATCATGAGTTTGTGAGAAATGTTAATTTGTAAATGTAATGATAGTGTTGTTTCGGACTTTATACTGTAAAAGTTTCCTCGTAAGCGGAAGTTTCATGTGTGATGTCCCTTTAAATGGATGACACTGTTGGGATCTATTTCTTCTTGCCACTCAACACACAGGATTTGCTCAACTGTATTTTCTCAGCAGTGTGAGTTGAATCCTCTTAACATTTATTGTTGAACTTGTTAGAATCTCTTCCTTTTTCTCTTTGTCTACTTCCTCACCACCCCAGGTGTTTTCACCTGTTGTAAAACTGATTGAACATTTCAGGCTGCAAATATCAGTTCTAAAGCTTTCAGTTCTGTATTTCCTGCCTCCCCTGCCCTAGCACTACTCAACTATCATTTTGATGATTATTTACTTTTTTACTGGACCTGACTTAACACAGGGACCATGAGTTATCCTTTAAAGACATGTAGGAAACTGAAGTTGCAGTGCCCTCTGAAATAGATTTTTATTGAAAGTATAAATTAAGGAAAAAAAGACTATGGAAAGATTGACCCAAATCTTTTAAGTCAGCAGCGAGGCTCTGGAGAAGGTGAGCCTGGGTTAGTCTTTCTTTCAGGAGGAATGGCCAAGAGACATGCTTAGTCTGTTTAGTTAAAGAGGAGATGGTGAAATAGACAATCTACACAGCATTGAGCAGATTCTCCTTAGCCCTCATGTTATATAAATTTAACAGGAGTGCAAATGCTTATGATAAATTCAGGAACATTGCCTCAGCAACTGGCAAACAGTCATGCTAGGAAATAATTGCAGCATTTCAGACAGTTTAACACATTATTATGCAAAAAGTGTTAAATGAGGAATTTTTTTTTTAACCCTTCAAATGTTCCTTTTCTCTTCCTCCTTCATACAGAAAGTAGAGTACATGCCCCAAGCACTCAGGGTCCACGCCCTGGAATTCATAAATACTGTGCCATGTTTGCTTCAGATGTTTCTTTTAAATGAAAGGAGTAGGATATTTCTGATAGATGAACTCTTCATCCACCGCCTCCTCTCCCTTCCCAGAGGAAGCCACTGTGGTGGGTTTGGTGAGCTTCCTGTTGTGGGCTGTACGGCTGTTTGATGGTTGAGATGATGATCAGCTTGTCTTACAGGAACCATCCTTTGTGCAGACGACTTTCCTGCCTCTTGTGTGAGTCGCTCAGTCGTGTCCGACTCTGTGCGACCCCATGGATGATAGCCTGTCAGGCTCCTCTGTCCTTGGGGATTCTCCAGGCAAGAATACTGGAGTGGGTTGCCATGCCCTCCTCCAGGGGATCTTCCTGACCCAGGGATCGAACCTGGGTCTCTTGAATTGCAGGTGGATTCTTTACCATCTGAGCCACCAGGGAAGCCCAAATCCTGCTTTATCATGGGCTTTTAAAGTCAGCGGGGTGCCAGGATGCTCAGCTGATCATTATTTCTTGACATGTGGATTATAAACCCTGTTCACTCCCCATGCAGAGTCACGCTGTGTTCATTTTTGATTATGCATTTTATGGAACGACAGACAACCATGTGAATTTTTGCCTTTTTTTTCAGTGTTTTTTTTTTTTTTTTAACACTTGAAATGAGAAGTGGCAGATAGTTTCCAGGGATATGGAGTAAGCTGATTTAGTTGTTATGTTTTCCAGAGATATGGGGTAAGCTGGTTTAGTTGTCATGTTTTTCCTAGAAGTATTCCTTAGGGAGGAAGAATCAAGCCTCCAGGGAGTAAATGTTTCGTACACAGCGTGTTGCCTCCCTCCAGGCTGTGATGTGAAAATAAGTCATTACTCCTGGACACGGCCCCTCACCTGGCCTTCACTCGGGGTTTGGTTTACGTGCTGTTGGAGCAGAGGGTCTGAAGTGGAAGGCCTTAACCCCCTGGTGGCCCATGGCTCTGTCCGAGCTTACTTACAGATTTATCTGCTGCTGCTGCTAAGTCACTTCAGTTGTGTCCGAGTCTGTGTGACCCCATAGACGGAAGCCCACCAGGCTCCCCTGTCCCTGGGATTCTCCAGGCAAGAACACTGGGGTGGGTTTCCATTTCCTTCTCCACAGATTTGTCTGGGTAGTTCTTAATTTGGGCTGTACTTCTGAAACACTCGGGGACCTGGAGGACTCTAGGACGCACCCAGGTGGCCACATCCCTGGGGTTTTGGACCCACCAACTGCCCCCTCGCCCCAGGAGTTCAGCTGACAGCCCCTCTTCTGATGGGCTTTCCTAGACCAGCGTTTCTAGAACAAACCCCCCTATCCCGTGACACCAGCAGCTGGACCGAAGCGTGGCACCCAGTGTGTTTCCTTCCTGGCGCTACAGCCATCGGAAATCGTCTGTGAATCTGCTCCCTGGCTTATTGTCTCCCCTCTCCCCAGTAGGAAATGGGCCCCTTGAGGGCGGGCCCTGCTTCTTGTTTATTCCGTGTTCCTTTGCCTGGCACGGCGCCTGGCATAACACATACAGGGGAAATGTTTGTCAAATGAGAATGTGAATTCTGATATCAAAAGGCATTGAAGGGCCACTGGGCATAAGTGTGTCCTTTTTCTAACACCTGAAGAACACCAACTTCTTTGCTGAAAAGATGCAGCAGTCTCTTTGGGGATGTTTAATCAGAATGTTGGGCAGTGTGTCCTGGAACCTGGTCCTGTGCCTGTATCCTGGCCTTCCCTCATTATTTCCTAGTGAATAATAATAATTATTATATAATAAAGATACAGCCTCAAGCATGTATACAATAGTAATGGGCTCTAAATGTTAGTCTCTCAGTCGTGTCCGACTCTTTGTGACCCCGTGGACTGTAGCCCACCAGGCTCCTCTGTCCACGGGATTCTGCAGGCAGGACTATTAGAGTGGGTTGCTTTTCCCTTCTCCAGGCGGTCTTCCTGACCCAGGGATGAAACCCAGGTCTCCCGCATTGCAGGCAGATTCTTTAGCATCTGAGCCACCAGGGAAGCTTTGTTTGACACAGATCCTTTCCTCAGGGGTGGGGAGATCACACACAGGTGATGAAAGAGGCTCAAAGCAGGTTAGGATGTTGGGATTAACATACATATGCTGCTACTGCTAAGTTGCTTCAGTTGTGTCCAACTCTTTGTGACCCTGTTGACTATAGCCTGCCAGGCTCCTCTGTCCACGGGATTCTCCAGGCAAGAATACTGGAGTGGGTTGCCATTCCCTTCTCCAGGGGACCTTCCTGACCCAGGGATCAAACCCGCATCTTTTATGTCTCCTACACTGGTGGGCAGGTTCTTTACCACTAGCGTCACCTGGGAAGCTTTTATATACACACTGCTGCTGCTGCTGCTGCATCACTTCAGTCGTGTCCGACTCTGTGTGACCCCATAGACGGAAGCCCACCAGGCTCCCCTGTCCCTGGGATTCTCCAGGCAAGAACACTGGAGTGGGTTGCCATTTCCTTCTCCAATGTGTGAAAGTAAAAAGTGAAAGTGAAGTCGCTCAGTCGTGTCCGACCCTTAGCGACCCCATGGACTACAGCCTACCAGGCTCCTCCATCCATGGGATTTTCTAGGCAACAGTACTGGAGTGGCTTGCCATTGCCTTCTCCTTATATACACACTACGACATGTAAAATCCCGGAGAAGGGAATGGCAACCCACTCCAGTACTCTTGCCTGGAGAATCCCATGGGCGGAGGAGTCTGGCAGGCTACAGTCCATGGGGTTGCAAAGAGTCAGACAGGACTGAGTGACACACACACACACATAAACTAAATAATCCTCAAGGACCTACGGTATAGCTGTATAGACTGTATACTGTATAAGGAACTCTACTTAATGTTCTGTATAACCTAAATGGGAAAAGAGTTTGAAATAGAAAATACATGTATGTGTGTGTGTGTGTGTGTGTGTGTGTAACTGAACCACTTTGCTGTATACCTGGAACTAACACAACATTGTAAATCAACTATACTCCAATATAAAATAAAAATTAAAAAAATAAAATTGAGATCAAAAGTAATTGATAAGTAAACAGCGTGACGTTGTCCACGTGGTGGTACAGAGGCCTGGGCTGGGTGCCCTCTCGGGCACTGTGGCGGGGTTAGGGCAACGGGCGCTTGCTGCCCCTCATTCCGTGCTGACGGTTTCCCGCGGCTCCTCTCTGGGTGCAGGTGAGGATCAGGAGGCTTGGCTTTGCTCCACAGGGAACCCTCCCTCCTCGGCGAACTGCTGTGACCCCTCATCACGGCAGACTATGAGTTTCGGGAAGAGATCCGAAAGCCTGGAGTCATCACCAATCAGTGCATCAGTGTCTAAGCGCCTAACAGAGATGAAAATCCGTCACCTGGATGGCCCTCCGTGCGGTGTGTGGGGGTGGGTGCTGCCCTGGCTCGGATGCAGTGGGTGGAGGGTGGGTCACGGGTGCTGAATTGACTAGTTGGCTTCATAGCTTAATGTGTGTGCTGCGCGTGGTCCTCTGCACGTAGAAACATTGCATTGTTCAGCCGTTAAAACGTGAGAAATGAAAGTTGTGTGATCGGTTACCTTGACCTCGGATTCAGACTAACCCGCATTTCTCTGGTTCCACCTCCCGCCTCATCCCCCAGCTTGGTCCCTGTCTCTGCCGGCTCCTTATCTTTGCCCACAATGGAGCTGCCAAGTGGTTTTGCTGTTTACATTTAATAGAGTTTTAAGGGCATTTGGGGATGGATTTTAAGTGATGCTAGTTAAACCTTTGATCCCCGCCATCGATTTAATTTGAATGTGGCCCCTGAGGATGGTGACCACACGTTGGCTGCCTGGGATGCCCTGGGGGCTGTCTGCTGTCCCCACACAGTTATCAGCGGTGGTGCCCTCACTCTCCGATGTGTGCCCCCTTAGATGATAAGTTATGGAGGCCACCTTCTCCAGAAGGATCATCTCCCAACTTCCAATGTGTGATCAGTGACTTTAAGTAAATGGGCTCCACCTCTGACGCTGCATCACTTACAGTGGTGCTGGTCCAGCTGTCATTCTTCCTGCTGCTGATGTACCCACAGATACTTGTTGTTGTTCAATTACTCAGTCATGTCCGACTCTTTGCGACCGCATGAACTGCAGCACGCCAGGCTTCTCTGTCCTTCAGTGGTGAAGGAGCTTGCTCCAACACATGTTGAATCAGTGAGGCCATCCAACCATCTTGTCCTCTGTTGTCCCCTTCTCCTCCTGCCTTCAATCTTTCCCAGCATCAGGGTCTTTTCTGATGAGTCAGCTCTTCGCATCAGGTGGCCAAGGTATCGGAGCTTCAGCTTCAGGGTCAGTCCTTCCAGTGAACATTCAGGATTGATTTCCTTGAAGATTGACTCGTTTGATCTCCTTGTAGTCCAAGGCTCTCAAGAGTCTTCTGCAACACCACATGTCCTCCTCTAAATCAGGCGGCTTTATAGGAAATAACTGGTAAGTGGGTTGGCATCTGCAGGATTAGCCGGACCCCTTAGTTAGCATGCATGTTTAGTTGCTCAATCGTGGACTCAATCCGTGGAGTCCTCTGTCCATGGGACTCTCCAGGCAAGGATACTGGAGGGGGTTGCCGTTTCCTTCCTACCCAGAGATCAAACCTGGGTCTCCTGCACTGCAGGTGGGTTATTTGCCCTCTGAGCCACCAGGGAAGCCCGTAGCTGGGATTCAGACATTGGCGCTGGCTCTGTGTAACTGTGCGTTTTGGACACAGAACTGCCTGAGCTCTCAACCCAGTGAGGATTTCCTGGCTTCAGCAACAGAATTTCCACCAGCAGTGCTGGTGTTCTCAGATCCTGTTGAACCTCACGCTGCTTTTCCCTTGAGCTGTCCTCTGAATTTCCTGGCCTTGGATGGCTTTGGTCAGCGGATCAGAGAGGCCGCCACCTCCTGTTGGCTGGACCCCTCGGCGCTGGGACAGCTTCCGCAGGGCCTCCCTGCAGGCCCCTTTCTCAGATATCCTGAGGGTCACGAGTTTCCCTCCTATGATGTATTTCAGCCTGAGGACTGTCTGTGGTGTTGATTTTTGCTCAGATAGGATGTGGAGGGAAGTGAGAGCCACCACACCAGGTCTTTGCTTGGCATTGCCCCCGCCTCCCACCGGGGGACGGCATCCTGAGGGGACCACATCCTGGGGGGACCACATCCTGGGGGGACCACATCCTGGGGGGATCTGGCCTCCAGACGCCTGGGCTTTGGCCACAGACGTTTATTATCCCCGTGACAGTGATCCCCCTCCTTCCCTGGAGGCTGGAGACGTAAGAAAGAACTCTTCTGGGGGCCTGGTGGGCTTCAGACGAGGAACAGGCACCCCGAAGCCCCGCGTGGTCCTCCCTGCCCTGACTCTGTGCCTGGGCTCGCATTCCTGGCAGCCTGAGTGGAGGCGGCCCCGACAGCTCTGGTGGGTAGGCTGGGGCCATCAGCCTCCCTCCCCGCTACTGTTTTCCTTTTAGGAAGTCAAGTTTCCTTTGCGGATGTTGAGGAAAACGCTGGTCCCTACGAGAACACAGATACGGCTGAGCTGGGCTTTGGCTCACACTCTTGGCTATTTTGTGAAATCTGTTAGAACCGGAAACAGAATTCTTCCTAATTTAAATGGAGGGGTTCTGGGGATTCGCTGGCAGATAAAGAAAGAGGGGCATAAACACCTCCCCCCCACTGTGGTTTACTGGGTAGGGCCAGGTGCGATTTGGGGAGGAGAGGGATTAGATGTATTCTAAAATAAAACCCAGCATTCGTGATGCTTTTTAACAGTCCGTGTAAACCCAGTGTCACGGGGGCTCCAGAAGCACGCAGGGCTCAGGTGCGCGTTTCTTTTCTCTCTCTGGCAGCGTGTTCAATGGGTGATGGTTTCCAGGTCATAGGGGCATTGGGGGAACGGAGGAGAGAAGGGTGTGAAAGCGACCCCCTGAATTGCAAATTAACCGTAAAATGCAGCCAACTGGAGCATTCTCATTCTTCATTCAAAACCTTGAAAAGTTCTCCCGACTGCAGTGTGGACGTTAGTCTGAGAGGCCAGAGAAGCACAGCAGAGTGGATGCCGCCCTCCAGAGGGGGTGTGTGTGTGTGTCTGTGTGTGCCTATGTGTGTGTATGTGTGTGTCTGTGTGTGTGTGTTAGTTGCTTAGTTGTGTTTGACACTTTGCTACCCTATGGACTATAGCCTGCCAGGCTCCTCTGTCCATGGGATTCTCCAGGCAAGAATCCTGGAGTGGGTTGCCATGCCTTCTTCCAGGGGATCTTCTCTACCCAGGGATAGAACCTGGGTCCCCTGCATTGTGGGCAGATTCTTTACCATCTGAGCCACCAGAGAAGTCCCTGCCCTCCAGGAGCCCCCAGCTACTGGGAGGAGTGCTGTCCAGATGCCCGCACGCCATGTGTGTGACATGAGGAATCTCAGGGTCTGGAGGAGCGTCTGGGGTCCTGTGAGCAGAGGACCCTGCTGGCAGCCGTCGCCCTGGGGAGAACTGCAGTCAGTCACACCCAGAAGCTCCAGGCTTGGCTCTCGTGCATGTCTTGGTTTAGAACATGTGGTTTTGAGTGATTGAATCTGATAGCTATTATCCATCAGTGAGACCTGCAGCCCCAGGAGTATGCTCTGTATTTGGCTGAACTTGGTTTTTCTGTGCAAGATGCTCTGCTGTCAGTGGTAATCAATGCTCCCGTTGGTCTCAGGGGAAGTGAGCTCCTTCTTAGGGTGTTCTGGCCTTGGGCCAGCTGCCTTCTGCATTTCCTTGACACGGGTGAGTTTGGTCATTGGGTCAGCAAGGCAGCGGCCTCCTGTTGGCCGGACCCCTCGGTGCTGGGAGAGCTTTCCTGGGGCCTCGCTCACCCCCCTTTCTCAGACATCCTGAGGATTATGTGTTTCCCTTTCATGGAGTATTTTTAGCTTGAAGACTGTCCAAGGTGTTGATTTTGATCCGACGACAGGAAGGAAGTGGAAAGGATGCTCAGTGGGCAGGGGCCCGAGGAGGGTGAGTAATGCTGGATGAGATCCAGTCCTGGCCCTGGTCTGCGTGGGGGCTGCTGCCAGGCTGGGCTCCCCTCGTTCTCTTTAGGGGAGACTCTGAAACCCAGAGTTTTCCCTCCCCAGACAGATCCATGGCGGCTCAGCCCTTGTCTGGAAGGGAGCCACAACATGGCATGTGAGCTATTTGACTTGGTCTTACAGATGGGGTCTGGTGCTGAAGGTGGAGCTGGGGGAGGGCAGGGAGAGGACGTGTGTCTGTGTGCACGTGCCAGGGTCCAAGGTGGAAAAGCCCAGGTGAATGCAGGGCACACTGGAGGGCGTGGAGTGTGGAGGGGGGAGGCGGGAAGGTGGGGAGACTCTGGGAGCACAGGCAGGCCACGTCGACCACTGAAGGCTCGTGTGAAGGGCTGTGATGAGATCCGAGTGCGTTTTTGGGAGGTGAATCTTGCCATGGTGGAAGGGGGTGAGGAGGGATTTCCGGAGGAGAGCGTGGTCATGGTCTAAGCGGGATTTAAGGCAGCACGTAAAGTGGCTGTGAAACCGGTCGAGTGCCTTGTGAGACTTACGAGGATCTCAGTTTTTGCAGGAAACAGTGTCTCAGAGGAGTCGTTTAGGGAGTGACATGAGATAAGAATTTCCCTTCATGAATCAGCAAAGCTTCTTGAAGATTAATGTATCTGTGGAGGTTACTTTGTGCAGTGTATATTAGTTTGTCATGTGTGATATTATTGTCTTGTAGTCAAAAGCATGGACTGTGGATTCAGAGCCCAGCCTCCAGCTTATTAGCTGCGAGACCTTGGGTGAACTGCTTTAGCCTTCCTCAGTGCCTGCTCCCGCAGAAAGACTAATATCACCACCATCTGTAATATTTATAAAAAATGTCTTATCACTGAGATACAGGATCTTTTTGGTAGCCTATGTATTCCCCTTTAAGAGCTGCCTTCGGCTGAGAGTTAACAGACAGTCTATCCCACCGTGATCTTAAATACCTGAGTGTTTATTTTCTTAACAAGAAGACTACTGGTAGACAGTTGCTGACACTGCTTTGATGTCCTCAGGATGTTAGGACACCTGAGATTCTCTTGGCCTCCCTCCTGCATAGGCTCAAGACGGCTGCTGCCACTCCAGTCATCATACCTATCTCAGTGAAGGACGAAGAATGAAGGGGGAAGGTCAGAAGGAACCTGCAGGTTCAATAAGCTAGAAACCCTATCTAATGACTTCCAGTAAGATCTTGTTGCCCATCTCTATCTTCAGGGGTTGTTGGGAAAGGTTATTTTCTCCAGGCACTTTGCTCCCCTCAAAAATATAGGTGTTCTGTTGCTAAGAAAAGAAAAAGAAGGGTGCATATTGTATGGGCAGCTGGTGGTCTCTGCCACAGTGGGACCTCACTGCAAGAAAGCTGCCTCAAGGGCTTAAAATAATTTTGTCTGTTTCTGTGTTAGCAGTTGATCACCATCTCCCAAATCGACAGCTTCCGGTAGTCTAATCAGTTAAGTTTTTAGCATTTATAAATTTTTGCTTGTAAGAGGTTTGTTTAAAATAGAAAAGGCAATTACAGAAAGAGATGGGAACGTAGTCTGTTTTTAAGCTCAATTAATTGTCAGTATAGGTGTAGGCGGGAGTCGTAGTTTTTACCTAAGATCCACTCTGTGGGTCGCATAATGAACGGTGCCCTCTGACTGATGGTGAGGAAGCTTTGTCATTTGGTCCGACTCCTGCCTATCATATTTCTATACTATAGTCAGGTTGACAGTGCCATAGAAACTCTCCAAATATCGTAGGAGGTACAAAGAAGGAAGCTAATTCATCTGATTCTGTAGATAAGAAGACTATCAGGCAAGAGTTACACATAAAGAAGGACCTTGGCAATGAGTTACAAGGACCTGCCTAACCTCAAGTCTGAGTCACAGCTGGAAGCAAGTCCGTGGGCCCTGTTTAGGAAGATACGTGTCCGGAAATGGGAGGTTTCAGCTCTAGGCTCAGAGCTGCAGTGACTGATTTATATAACTGAAAAAATAACCTAGGGACTTCCCTGGTGGTCCAGTGGTTCAGAATCCGCCTGCCAATGCAGAGGACATGGGTTCGATCCCTGGTCCGGGAGGATCCCACGTGCCGTGAGGTCGTGAAGCCTGTGTACCACAAGTGCTGAGCGCTCAAGCCCTAGAGCTGCAAGAGGAAGCCTGAACACAGCAGGGGGAGAGTAGCCCTGCTTGTTGCAACCAGAGTATGCACACACCGCCACGAAGACCCAGCACAGCCCCCCACATAAAAACAAATAAAAACACTGAAAAGAGCTTAGGCTGTTTGTGCGGTGGTGAAGTACTCGTGACGTAAAACTCACCGCCTTCGCCGTTTCCGGGTGTGCGGGTCGGTGGCACTGAGCGCGCTCACAGGCTGTCGCCATCACCACCATCCGTCTGCAGAGCTTTTGCATCTTCTCCGACGGAGCCCCTGTGTCTGTTAAACGATCCCTCCTCCCTCCCTCCCCACCCCAGTCTGAGGTAACCCGCCTTCTCCTTTGTCTGTGATCTTCACACTTTCAGTGACCTCAGATAACTGGGATCCTACAGCGTGTGTCCCTTTGTGGGTGGCTTCCCGCACCAGGAATAATGTCTTCAGGGTTCATTCATGGTAACAGCCCGCATCAAAATCTCCTTCCCTTATAGAGGCTGAGTAATATTCTCTTGTTTGCATACGACGCATTTTGTTTATCGGTTCATTTGTCGATGGACACTGGGGTTGCTTCTGCCTTTTGGCTGTTACAAATAGTGACGCCATGAACATGAATGTACAGATATTTCTTAGAGACGCTGCTGTCGGTTCTTTTGTGTATATATCCTGAAGCTGAATTGCTGGATCTGGTTTTAATTTTTGAAGCACAGCCATACTGTCTTCCATGGTGGCTCCACTATTCTGCATTCCCACCACGACCCACAAACGTAACCGTTTCTCCACATCCTCAGCAACACTTGTTTTCTGTATTTTTGATGGTAGCCATCCTAACAGGAGTAAGGCGTGAGCAATGCTTCCAGTTAACTTCCTTTCGAATCACTGCTCTCTGCTTAATCCTCCGGCGAGTTACTTACTCTGAGAGCTTCAATTTCATTTTCCACTCAACATAATTGCCAGAGTGGAGGGGTTGTATGGATGTTGATGAGATAAAGCCCATTCGGATACTCATTTCATGGCCCTGGAAAAGCTAAAAGTGTTAACAAAGTGCCTCGTTGTTAATAGTACCATTGTTCCTAGCTGTAGATTGCCTCCTACGGCCTAACCCCAAACACAATGTTTCCGAAGCGTCACGGTGGAAAGGGCGTTGGTCTTGGAGCTGGAAGCCATGGAAGAGAATTCCAACTTTCCCACGTTCTAGTTGAGGGACTTCGGGCAAATATCTGGCTCTTACGTAACTGTGGGCACCTCATCGGACTAGACATTTACACTCAGCTCTCCCTAACTCCCCACAACAGCCTGAAGTTTCTTCCCAGCTTTGCTGAGATGGTATTGACCTGTAACACCTGCAGGTTTAAGCTCCATGTGGTGTCTGCCGTGGCTGCGTTCTGCAACATGCTTGCCAGGATGGGATTGGCTGACACCGCCATCCCCTCAGATTGCTGTTTTTCTGTTACAATGTTTCAGATCCACTCTCTTGACAATTTTGGAATAAAGCATACGGTCACTTATAGTCACCGTGATGTACGTCAGGTCCCTGAAATATATGTCTTACGTTTGGAGTTGGGGGTTTGTACCTTTGAGAGCCGTTTCCCCATCATTGCCCTCACCCCCCACCCCCACCGGTACGTTTGGAGTTGGGGGTTTGTACCTTTGAGAGCCGTCTCCCCATCATTGCCCTCACCCCCCACCCCCACCGGTCCCAGCAGTCGCCCTTCTCCGCTCTGCCTCTCTGCCTTTGACCTGTAACATTCTGCATATAAGTGAAAACAGAAGGTACTGAATGTCTTTGGCCTGTTTCCCTTCGCATCACACCCTCGAGGGCCATCCACGCTGTGGCCGATGGCAGCCCTTCCTTCTTTCTCACGCTGCCTAAGGTCTGCTTGTGGGTATCTGCACGTGTGGCCCCTGGGGCTCCCGTCCACCCCTCCCGGATGGACGCTTAGGCCGTATCCCCGTCTTGGCTGTGGTGAGTAATCCTGCACCAAGCCTGGGAGGCAGCTGTCTCTTCCAGACACCGGCTTCATCTCCTTCGAATAAAGGCCGGGAAGTGGGATTCCCACTGCCCTCTTCCGCCGCCTCCCTGACCTCCCACGCGCCCCTCGCGCCGGGAAGCTCAGGCTGCCCTCTGCCCTCAGGGGATGCTGCTCGCCGAGTCTGGGCAGCTCGGGGCCTCGTCGTCTCTGAGCCTCCGCGGCGTCTGGCCGTGTTCTCCGCTCTGCTTGTGGTCTTCGCCCTGGCCTCCTGGGACTCCGCTTCCCTCTGGTTCCGCGTGACCTTCAGAGAGTCCTCTTTGAGCACCCTCTCTGTCCCCTTCTGCTGGTCCTAACTGTCTCCAGGGGGGCGGGCGGGGGGCACCCCATCATGCATTTTCGGATGACCCTTGGGTCTGTGTGTCTGGACCTCGCCTTCTGAACTGCAGGCCCTTCTTCCCAGCTCCCTCCTGAGGTCTTTCCGGTCAGCGTGTCCCCGGGCGATCTCCTTATCCCGCCTCCGCTGGCCCGGCCCTGGCGAGAATCTGGAGAATTGCCTTGCAGGGGTGTGGCCACTCCCCCGGCCCCGTGGCCCCAGGGGCTCACCTGGGTCACTGCTGTGTCTGGACCCCTCCCTGTGTTCTTCCTCCTCCCCCGGAGTGCCCATCAGGCCACCCGTCAGTCCCTCCATCCACCGTTTTCCGAGGGCAGGGATCTGGCTGTCACTGGGGACTCCCTGCCGTCCCTCTCCCTGAGCCTCTGCATGGCTCCGCGTCCTCACTGCTGCAGCCTCACCACCGCTTCCTTTTTCGGGCCGTGGTCGCCTCTCCTCGTCACTATTGTCTTAGCCCTGTCCCGTCGCTTTGTCCCCGTCCTGGCTTCCCTGGTGGCTCAGCGGTAAAGAATGCCTGCCGACGCAAGAGCCCCGGGTTTGATCCCTGGGTTGCGAAGATCCCTGGAGGAGGAAATGGCAACCCGCTGCATTATTCTTGCTTGGGAAGTCCCATGGATGGAGGAGCCTGGTGGGCTACAGTCCATGGGGTCCCAGTGTCGGACACGACTGAGCAACTAACACTTCACTTCACCTGCCCCCTCCCAGGCATCCTCCGCTCTGCCACCAGACCCCCCAGTGCTGCTGCTCTCAGCGGCGTAGAACTCGTGCCCCTGGCTCAGAGATCAAGACCGGTTCCTGTGAATGGCATCCACGAGCCTCTGCCATCTCTTCCCACCGTCCTCACCTCCTGCCCACCAGCCCCTTCCCTTCTGAGCTACAGCAAAGCACTCAGGGTTGCTTTTCACCCTGGTGTGTGTTTGGATGCGTTTTTCTCTGCCGGGAGTTCTCTCCCCACCTTGTCTTGTTGGGAAATTCCCGCTCATCCTTTATGACTCAGCTCCGTCCTGAGGAGAGCAGTCAGCAATTGCGTGCTCATCCTGCGTGCTCCGTCACTGCCATACGTCCTCTGCAGGAATTAATTTGCTGAGTCCTCAAAACAGCCTGTAGGGTAAGCACCAATATTATCACCCTCATTTCACAGCTGGGAAGCAGGCACAGAGGTTAAGTGTCGTGCTCAGGGTCACAGTGCTGGCTTGAGGCTAGTAGCGATCTGAGGACAGGCAGTCTCACTCCAGACTTCAGGCTCTGAACCACCGGGGTGGCGCTGGCTGCTCAGACAGAGGCGGCCGCTTCCTCTTGGGCTGCTCCGCCCCCGCCTGACTCACACACATCTGTGATGGCATTTGGTATGCTCTCTTGCAAGTACGCAGGGAGCCCTTACTCCCATTTGTGTCTTTGGCGCACAGCAATCAGACAAGAAAAAGAAACAAAAGGAATCCAAATTGGAAAGGAAGAAGTAAAGCTGTCACTGTTTGCAGATGACATGATACTATATGTAAAAAATCCTAAAGACACTGCCAAAAAACTGCTAGAGCTCATCAATGAATTTGATAAAGTTGCAAGATACAAAATTAATAGAAATCTGTTGTGTTTCCATACACTATTATGAGATATCAGATAGAAATTAAGGAAACAATCCTATTGACCATACCATCAAAAAAAATAAAATACCCATGAATAAACCTACCTAAGGAGGCAACAGACCTATACTCCCCAAACTGTAAGACACTGAAAGAAACCAAAGATGACACAAGCAGATAGAGGGGCGTATCATGTTCTAGGGTTGGAAGAATCAATATTGTCAAAATGACTGTACTGCCCAAGGCAATCTACAGATTCAGTGCATTTCCAATCAAATTGCCAATGATGTTTTTCACAGAACTGGAACAAAAAAATTAAAATTTGTATGCTGCTGCTAAGTCGCTTCAGTCGTGTCTGACTCTGTGCGACCCCATAGACGACAGCTGACCAGGCTCTGCCGTCCCTGGGATCCTCCAGGCAAGAACACTGGAGTGGGTTGCCAAACTCAGAAAACCCTGAATAGTCAAAACAATCCTGATAAAGAGCAGAACTGGAGGAATCATACTCCCTGACTTCAGACTATACTATAAAGCTTCAGTCATCAAAACAGTATGGCTCTTGCCACAAAAACACATAGATCAGTGGAACAAGACAGAAAGCCCAGATATAAACCCATCCATTTATGGGTAATTAATTTACAACAAAGGAGAAAGGAATGGAGAAAAGTCAGTCTCTTTAATAAATGTGCTGGGAAAACTGGACAGCTCCATGTTGACGAAGTTAGAACACTCTCTAACATCATATACAAAAATAAACTCGAAATGGATTGAAGACCTAAATGTTAAGACTGAATACTATAAACCTCCTTGAGGAAATCAAAGGCAGAACACTTTTTGATATAAATCACAGCAATATTTTTGGATCTGTTCTCCTAGAGTAATGGAAACAAAAGCAGAAATAAACAAATGGGACCTAATTAAATTTAAAAGCTTTTGCACAGCAAAGAAAACCATAAACAAATCAAAAAGACAGTCTATGGAATGGGAGAAAATATTTGCAAATGATGCAGTTGGAGGGTTTAACCTTCAGAATACACAAGCAGCTTATACAGCTCAATATCAAGAAAACAAACAACCCAATAAAAAATGGGCAGAAGATCTAAGTAGACATTACTCCAGAGAAGGCATACAGATGGCCAACAGGCACATGAAAAGATGCTTGACATCACTAATAGAGAAATAAAAATGAAAACTACAGTGAGACAGCACCTCACATGGGTCAGACGCTGCACTGTACCGTCACTTCAGTCGTGTCCGACTCTTATGACCCCCTGGACTGTAGCCCTCCAGGCTTCTCCGTCCAATGGGATTCTGCAGGCAAGAATCCTAGAGTGGGTTGCCATTTCCTTCTCCAGATCAGAATGGCCAACATCAAAAAGTCCACAAATCATAAATGCTGGAGAGGGTGTGGAGAAAAGGGAACCCCCTCTACTGTTGGTGGGAATGTAAATTGGTGCAGCCACTGCTGAGAACAGTATGGAGGGTCCTTTAAAAACTAAAAATAGAACTACCATATGATCCAATAATCTCATTCCTGGGCATGTATACAGAAACGTCTGTATCCCTGTGGTCCAGTAAGGCACGTGGTACATACTCATCAAATCTTTTTAAAAAGAATACCTGAAGGCATATAATGAAAATTAGCTGAGTGAATTATTAATGAAAACATTCTGGGTGAGTTGTGGGTAAGTTGTAAAGCAGGGGTCAGCCAGCCACAGGCAGATCTGGCCTGCTGCCTGTCTCTTCATTGCCTACCAGCTAAGAATTTACAGATGAATATTTGTACTAAGGGTGGTGATAGGCAACCTTGGCTTTTGGAGATGAAAGCCAATTAGATAAAACATAAATCTCCCAAGATTTCTGTTCTTCCTTGTTGGTAGACCTGTTACAGTCAGTTGGTGTTACTATCTTTAGAGTTTGATCGGTAACAAATTTGAGAATATTTGTGTGTGTTCCCTTGTTACGTAAGTTACCTACGTAACAGCCTCAATTCTGCTTCTTAGCCTGCAGAAGCTAAAATTATACGCTCCAGCCTCTGACTGCTGACCCCCGGTCAAAGTTCTATTTAAATAGCAGCGTCCCTGTTATCTCATCTTGTATTATGATAGGAGAGGGGATTAAAAATTGAGATGTTTAGGGCGCATTGGTCTGATTGGATGGGATGCAGTTTGTGAAGTTCTGGACCGGAAGTGCTAAACACATGTGACTGTTCTTTCTCCTGCTCCTAGACCTGATGTAAGGTAGCACCTGGCTGGCTGCTTTGAGGACAAGTGACTTAATATGGGGCATGGTGTCACGCCTCACACAGCTCTACGGGGGCCAGTCAGTAGTGTTCAGGATTGTATATAGTTTGAGTGGGAGACAGAATCTTTTTCACATTGGCAGGCCCTAAATTTCTGATGACAGTGACCTGGGAATGCAGGGTATCTAAATTACTCATGATGCCAGTGCGAAAAGGAAAACTTGGTAGGAGCCACATACAATCCTGTATACATATAGAAGAAGGGACTATTTATAGGCCTATGTCAACATATATATACATATATATTTGCTGTTGGTCTTGAATCTTTAAAGTCTTTAAAAATTTATATTCAGAGTGTTTTTCTGTTCGTTTTTCATTTTGTTTAGAAGAAACTGTAAATAAAACTAAACAATGCCACCGTTTTTCCTTAGCTCTAATGGCTTTGTGACAGGATGAAAGCCCATGTAGTGTAATATTTGATTTTTCTCTTCCTCACATGCTGTCTATTTAGAAATATTGCTAACTCTTCTGTAGCAGAGCAAAAAGCTTTTGACTGCAAATTTATATAAAAGAAAAGTGTGCATTACATCATGTGAAACATAGTAACTTTTGGAAATCATTCTAAATCACACACGTTCCTTGGTATTTTTCTTGTTGTTTCTCTTATATTATTAATCTCAGCCCTAGGCTGCAGTGCAGTTTCCAAAATGGTTTTAGAAATCTAAGAGCTGGTATTTTTGTCTCATCGTGCTTCAAATTTACCTTGAATGAAAACTGCATTTCTTGGGTTATTACTCTGGAGCTGATTGTACATTGTAATCAGAACATTTTTAGGCCTAGAAGGGGCCAACCCCCTTGTTTACAAGAAAGAAAGATGAGAGAGATTATGAAATATACTTATGGTCATATGACTAGACAGGGGTGGAATGAAGGCAAGATGCTGGACAAGACCCATACGCTCACATTTCCTAGTTGAAAAATTTCCCTTTTGTAAGTTTGCAGAGATGAAGTCATCCAGAAACTGGGGTGGGAAAAAAATAATAAAAGTCCAAGTTCTTATTTTTTCACTTCAGCTGTTATGATTTAAATGATTTCCAAAGCTGTAGAAACCTGAAAGTACGTCAGTGGTTTTAGAAAATAGTAACAGCGCCCTTTGGGAAAGCTCTGAGTTTCACATGGATGTTTCTGTGGGTGCGTTTTCTTGGGATTCTACATCCTCACGCACAGCATTAGGTGATGTTAGTACTCAGTTCAGTTCAGTCACTCAGTCATGTCTGACTCTCTGCGACCCCATGAATCACAGTACGCCAGGCCTCCCTGTCCATCACCAACTCCCGGAGTTCACTTAAACTCATGTCCATCGAGTCGGTGATGCCATCCAGCCATCTCTTTCTCTGTCGTCCCCTTCTCCTCCCGCCCCCAATCCCTCCCAGCATCAGACTCTTTTCCAGTGAGTCAACTCGTCGCATGAGGTGGCCAAAGTATTGGAGTTTCAGCTTTAGCATCAGTCCTTCCAATGAACACCCAGGACTGATCTCCTTTAGAATGGACTGGTTGGATCTCCTTGCAGTCCAAGGGACTCTCAAGAGTCTTCTCCAGCACCACAGTTCAAAAACATCAGTTCTTTGGCGATCAGCTTTCTTCACAGTCCAACTCTCACATCCATACATGACCACTGGAAAAACCATAGCCTTGACTAGACGGACCTTTGTTGGCAAAGTAATGTCTCTGCTTTTTAATATGCTATCTAGGTTGGTCATAACTTTCCTTCCAAGGAGTAAGCGTCTTTTAATTTCCTGGCTGCAATCAGCATCTGCAGTGATTTTGGAGCCCCCCAAAATAACGTCTGACACTGTTTCCACTGTTTCCCCATCTATTTCCCATGAAGTGATGGGACCAGATGCCATGATCTTTGTTTTCTGAATGTTGAGCTTCAAGCCAAACTTTTCACTCTCCTCTTTCACTTTCATCAAGAGGCCTTTGAGTTCCTCTTCACTTTCTGCCATAAGGGTAGTATCATCTGCATATCTGAGGTTATTGATATTTCTCCCAGCAATCTTGATTCCAGCTTGTGCTTCTCCCAGCCCAGCGTTCCTCATGATGTACTCTGCATATAAGTTAAATGAACAGGGTGACGATATACAACCTTGACGTACTCCTTTTCCTATTTGGAACCAGTCTGTTGTTCCATGTCCAGTTCTAACTGTTGCTTTCTGACCTGCATACAGGTTTCTCAAGAGGCAGGTCAGGTGGTCTGGTATTCCCGTCTCTTTTAGAATGTTCTACAGTTTATTGTGAAAGGCTTTGGCATAGTCAATGAAGCAGAAGTAGATGTTTTTCTGGAACTCTCTTGCTTTCTCCATGATCCACCAGATGTTGGCAATTTGATCTCTGGTGCCTCTGCCTTTTCTGAAACCTGCTTGAACAACTGGAAGTTCACGGTTCACATATTGCTGAAGCCTGGCTTGGAGAATTTTGAGCATGACTTTACTAGCCTGTGAGATGAGTGCAACTGTGCGGTAGTTTGAGCATTCTTTGGCATTCCCTTTCTTTGGGATTGGAATAAAGACTGACCTTTTCCAGTCCTGTGGCCACTGCTGAGTTTTCCAAATTTGCTGGCATATTGAGTGCAGCACTTTCACAGCATCATCTTTCAGGATTTGAAATAGCTCAACTGGAATTCCATCACCTCCACTAGCTTTGTTCATAGTGATGCTCTCTAAGGCCCACTTGACTTCACATTCCAAGATGTCTGGTTCCAGGTGAGTGATCACGCCATCAGCGAGATGGGAGCTCGGTGCTGGCCTGAAAGCGGTGGGTCGGGTCTCCAGGGCTTGTTTGACTTGGAGGGGCTCTTTCGCAGACACAGTGCTCCTCTGTCTTTGCGTGGGTAGCGTGGCATCAGCGCCTGTGGACCTTGTCCGTTTCTGCAGGGGCTCCTTTTAGAACATAACCTGTACGTCTGTACCTGTTCTTTTCTTCTTTCTTTGTATTAATGTGCTTTTCCTTAAGACAGCTGCCGACACAAGCTTCAGGGCAGACTGGGAACTGGCGAGTCACGCCAGAAGGGCTCCGAAGCACGTGTTGAGGTAGTCAGTGACTTCCCATTAGTTGACTCAGTTGACTTAACATTTAAGGAAACCCCGTACCCTTTTCCTGTTCTAGAAGCTCTCACGGACAAGAGCTGAATGTTTCCAAAAGCTGCAGTGCAGTGTGCAGCTCTAATAAATATAGTGCTTGTCTGCCCTGGAAACTCACAGCCTTTGCCAGTCCTGGCTTCCATCCCAGATCAACACCATCATAGTCTTCTTACGTGCAGTTGTCTGGTTTGGCTTTTTCACTCTTGAGCTTTTTTGAGAAATCAATTAAGAGAGTGGAGCGCTAAAAGGTTGGCCATTAAGGATCATTCAGTGATTGCTTTTGGAAGCAGAACTTGAAATGGGGTAGAACTCTTACCAAACATGAGGCATCAGGCAAGGCTGGTTATTAATACTGTACTTACTGCATTTATGTGGGTTGTTGCCAGAGGCATCCTCATTTTCTAGAACACCATGTTCTAACTCTGGTTCCTACAGCTGCTGTATCTTTCCAGCCAAAAGAAAGCAGAACGTTGTGAAAACATCAGGTGAGTTTGGGGCCGGTTACATAGTTATCTCAAGTTACAAGTTGGCTTTTGCCTGTTTAACCTAATCAGTTCACTGTGGATGTGTAGTTGCTGCTGGAAAGAGTTTTAAGCGTAAAATATCTGTTGAGAGACTCAGTGTGCCTGTTAGCTTAGTTACCGAATACAAGGAAAAAGTGTTAGTCGCTCAGTTGTGTCCGACTGTTTGTAACCCCATGGACTGTTTCCCACCAGGCTCCTCTGTCCATGGAGTTCTCCAGGCAAGAATACTGCAGTGGGCTGCCATTCCCTTCCCCAGAGGGTCTTCCAGACCCAGGGTTCGAACCCAGCTCTCCTGTATTGTAGGCAAATTCGTGACCATCTGGGCCACCAGGGAAGCCAGGTGGCAAATGGCAGTCTCCAAGGGAGCTGGAGTTAGATGGACAGCAAGTATGAGTGATCAGGACTGGGGTTGGTGTCAGGGCACAGTTGCAAAGGCTGGTATCAGATCTAATTGATCCCAGACCTAGGTTTGAACAGGAGCTCCCCACTGAAGAAAATCGCCCCAAGGAGTGTCTTGATAAGGAAGCTGGGTCATTGGGCAGGCCTCAGGTAAGGCACGATCAAGGCTGACGATGAAAGAGGAGGCTACTTTAGTCGTGGCCCGTGCAGCCAGCTAGGAGCCCTCTGATGCAAGGACTTAGTTAAGAAGGTCTTTGGAAGATCTGAAAGCCAAATGGAGGGTGATGCGGTCACCCAGAGGTGAGCAATACCAGGAAGCCACTGAGCAAAGGGGTCGGGGGTAGGGGGAGTAGTGGTTGTCACCAGAGGCCATGAGCTACAGCTCCCTGGAGGCTTCTGTGGCAGCTGCGGCCGTGGAGGGAAGGCCTGTCTAGTGCCCCCGCTGGAGGTGCCGTCCAAACAGAAAGAGGAGGGAGAAATCCCCTGCCTTCCACCTCAGCCTGGCTGGAGCCCATTGGCAGATGGCTCTGGAAAAGGTGATTTTTAGTGGAAGGGCAGGGAAGGGACCAGTGGTAGGTTTGAGGCGGGGGCTGGGCTGGAGGGAGATGTGCTCCAAGTGGAATTCCTGCTCGCTCCAGTGGACCTTCTGGAGCAGCCGGGCAAGCCTTCCCCGAAGGGTGACGAGGCCCGGGCATCAGGCTTCTCTGACCTTCCAGGCTTGTGCCCCTCATGGCCGGAGACAGTGCCTCTTCTCCAGCCCATTGGGCACTCAGCTGGGTGTGTATGTGGGGGCGGTGGTGCCTTTTTAGGCTGTGAATGATCTTCTTGGATTCCGACCACCACGTGAAGGCATAGCGGCCCACCCTCCACCAGGGCCCCCCCCAAAGCTCCCCGGGTCAATGGTGGAGAATTCAATAGCAGCCAGAACCAACATAAAGTTCCGTATAAGGGGCTCCTTTATGCCTTTCTGTCCTCTGGATGGCTGCAGAAGTGACACATCTCTGAGTTAGTCGTATAAATTCTCAGCCATGAGCTAGGGTGTCCTCTGGGCTCTGTCCGCTTTCCAGCCACTCTGGGTAGAAAAGCTGCCACTTTAAGCCTCCCTGTCACTATCATCACCACTGCCATTGGCGTCGTCACGGAAATTTAACAACTGTTAGTAGTACCATGTGTCACCTGCATTTCAGGGACGGGACAAAGTAAGCTGAGTTCGGCTGGAATAGTGGTAATTGTCACTTGCTGAACTGTTGACACGCCGGGTACTGTACAGAGTGCTTTAAGAACAGCTAGGCCATAAATTAGAAGTTCAGGATGAACAGATTCTTTGCTATTGTTATTTAGTCACTAAATCGTGTCTGACTCTTTTGCAGCTCCATGGACTGCAGTCCGTCAGGCTCCTCTGTCTATGGGATTCTCCAGGCAAGAATACAGGAGTTTGGGTTGTTATTTTCCTACTCGAGGGAATCTTCCCCACCCAGGGATGGAACCCACATCTTCTGCATTGGCAGGTGGGATCTCTACCACTGAACCACCTGGGAAGCCTGAACAGATGTTGTATACTACTGTGTATAAAATAGATAAACAGCAACGACCTACTGTAAAGCACAGGGAACTTCTCCTCAGTATCTTGTAATAATCTACATGGGAAAAGAAGCTGAAAAAGCCTATATACAAATGGGTACAACTGAATCCCTTTGCTTGAAACAAACTTGAAGCAAACACAACATTGTAAATTAATTATACTTTAGTTTTTTTAAAAAAAGCAGTTAATAAGTAAAAAGAACAGCCTGGCCATGGTTCTCAGACCTTACTATGAATCAGAATCACCCATAGGGCTCGTTAAAACTCAGACAACTTCCTTGCCCATTGGGTTCCCAGTCTGTTTCTGACTCAGCGGGACTGGGTGGGACCTGAGAATGTGTGTTTCTCACTGGTTTCCAGACGAGGCCGAGGCCGCTGCTCCAGGATGCACTTTGAGAACCACCGCATCAGATCTTTTCGCAGAGTCACAGGCAGGTGTTGTCCTGTCCGTCCTACAGGGGATGAGCTGAGGCTGGGAGAGGTCACGCCACTGCTTCAAGGCCACGAGCCTGAGAAGCGGTGTCGGGGCGTCCTTGTACGGGTCAGCTGCTGGTGCCCGGCCTTGACCACGATCAGGCCTGGACCATCGTGAGGGTGTTGGAGCTGAAGGGCCGATGGTGCCACTCTGAGTTGCCCCCCGTGGAGTTTGCAGTTTGGTCGTATGGCCCTAGTGGGACTTCCCAGGTGGCTCGGGGGGTAAAGAATCCACCTGCAATGCAGCAGACGCAGGAGACTAGAGTTTGATCCCTGGGTCGGGAAGATCCTCTGTGGGAGGGTTTGGCAACTCACTGCAGTACTCTTGCCTGGAGAATCCCATGGACAGGGGAGCCTGGCGGGCTACAATCCATAGGATCGCGAAGAGTCGAACACGACTGAGCACACACACAGCCCTAGTGAGTTTCTGTCTTAAATTTTATTCTGTGGTGAAAGTGGATTGGTGGGTTACATTTTTTGAAAAATTGAAGTACAGCCGATTTACAGTATCATGTTAATTCCAGGTGTACAGCGCAGTGATTCCATTGTACATATATCATACTTATCTATTCTTCAGAGTCTCTCCCCTTACAGGTTATTGCAAAATGTTGGGTAGAGTTCCCTGTGCTGTACGGTAGGTCCTTGGTTGGTGGGTTACATTTCTTCAAACGTTGGGTCCTGTTTGGATTGGTCAGTGGACTTTCACTTGTGATACAAGTGCCCCTGTTGGCTGAGGCTGGCTGGGTTGTTTGTGGCTGTGGGGTCCCACTCCACATCCCTGGGGGGCCCTGTACATGATCGGCTGACCTCTGGGCTGGGAAACCCCTAGGGGCCCAGGGCCTGCGGTGTGGACTTTGACCATGGAGATCAGAGCTCTTCCCTTCTGCCTCAGGGTGTGGACTGTTGCCTGGCATTTTGTTTCAAAATAACAGAGGATACTTTTGTAATAGAATCAGTCTCCCTGGTGGAGGACGCTATGACTCTTCCCAATGACCCTAGCAGAGTCCTGAATTCTCATCTCCCATCTCAGATACAACAACCCACAAGCTCGGCCTGACTTCCCAAGTCAGTCCCTGAGTTGATCCGCCCGCAGGAAGACCCAGGGTGTGAAGAAGAAAGAGGTTGGGAGCATGTGCCCGCATGCCACCTCCTTCCTGCTGGATCTAAATCACGTATGAATTATTAATTCCAAGTATCTTTATTGTTCCATCTGCAAACTGCAAATGTGAATTCCAGACATGTATTTTTAAACAGCTCTGTTACGATCAAGCAGATTTGAATATCTCGTGTAGTTTATTACAAATGGGCTTTGCTTATAAAAGAGAAAGCTGTTTTAGAAATGGTTTCTATTTTTTCATTTTCGGGAACTGTAGCCAAATTGTGAGTTAGGAGAAATGTGAGCTGTTGGCTGTTTAATAGTTTTATAAATCACGTTTGTAGAAGCTTCCATCATGTTTCCTGTGCAGAAATAGCGAGTTAGGACCCACGGTAGAGAAATCAACATCTTGGCACCTGGGTTAGATTAGAAAGATGGATGAATTTATAACAATGTGGATAATTCATTTGGATGATAGAGACTTAAAAGCAGCTTTATTTGGCTGTTAATGTAGTTAATGCATGCAGCCTTCTGGAAAGAAAAGATGGAAAAGTATATTTTCTGTTATATTTTAGAAAGCACTTCCAAAAGTATTTGAGTATTAATTGCTGATCAATATGAGGCAGTCTATTAGAAAATAACTGCTTGTGACCTTTTCTTCAAAACACAGTTTTCTTCAGACTCCTGCAAATTTGTGTCTTCGGTTTTCCTGTTAGCTGTAGAATACAGAATTGAACTTTATGTAATGGATTTAATACATAGGAGGTTCCCACCAGCTTTCATTTAGAATTTGTAAGTAGAAGTCTAGTTTTCTGCAGTCCCGTGTAGGTTATTTATTTTCACATGGCAAACCTTCCCCAAACATAGCGGCTCAAACAACAGTCATTTATTATTTACACACAAACAGGCAGTTTGGGCAGAGCTTGGCGTGGGAGGCTCGCACACCTCTCGTGAGTCATGCATTCAAGGAGTGGGAGGGGAGGGCAGGGAGGAGGGAGGTGGGATGGGGTCGGGGGAGAGGCTGGGGGGAGTGTGGAGGATCCTCTTCCGAGACTCCATGTGCAGGGCTGGCAGCGGGGTCCAGCTGTGGCCTGGGTTGTGATGCCTTCCTGCCGGCCTTGGGGGTCTCCAAGAATGGAGCTGTGGGGACCGCAGACTCTACCTGTTGACAGGAGGCAGGCCACCCCCCTATAGGAGCCTCTGGTGAACATTTAGCTGTGGCTTCTGCATGGAAGACTTGAAACACATTTTTTTTTTGGTTGCAGTATAGTTGATTTACAGTGTTCGCTTCATTTCTGCTGTAGAGTGAAGTGATTCGGTTATACCCATGTATATTCTTTTTCATATTCTGTTCCATTGTGGTTTATCACAAGATATTGAGTATAGTTCTCTGTGCTGTACAGTTCAGTTCAGTTCAGTCGCTTAGTCGTGTCTGACTCTCCGCGACCCCATAAATCACGCCAGGCCTCCCTGTCCATCACCAACTCTCGGAGTTCACTCAAACTCATGTCCATCGAGTCGGTGATGCCATCCAGCCATCTCATTCTCTGTCGTCCCCTTCTCTTCCTGCCCCCAACCTTTCCTAGCATCAGAGTCTTTTCCAGTGAGTCAACTCGTCGCATGAGGTGGCCAAAGTATTGCAGTTTCAGCCCCAGCATCAGTCCTTCCAGTGAATACCCAGGATTGATCTCCTTTAGAATGGACTGGTTGGATCTCCTTTGCAGTACAAGGGACTCTCAAGAGTCTTCTCCAGCACCACAGTTGAGAAGCATCAATCTTCGGCGATCAGCTTTCTTCACAGTCCAACTCTCACATCCATACATGACCACCGGAAAAACCATAGCCTTGACTAGACGGACCTTTGTTGGCAAAGTAATGTCTCTGCTTTTTAATATGCTATCTAGGTTGGTCATACCTTTCCTCCCAAGGAGTAAGCGTCTTTTAATTTCCTGGCTGCAATCAGCATCTGCAGTGATTTTGGAGCCCCCCAAAATAAAATCTGACACTGTTTCCACTGTTTTTCCATCTATGTCCCATGAAGTGATGGGACCAGATGCCATGATCTTTGTTTTCTGAATGTTGAGCTTCAAGCCAACCTTTTCACTCTCCTCTTTCACTTTCCTCAAGAGGCTTTTGAGTTCCTCTTCACTTTCAGCCATAAGGGTAGTGTCATCTGCATATCTGAGGTTATTGATATTTCTCCCAGCAATCTTGATTCCAGCTTGTGCTTCTCCCAGCCCAGCGTTCCTCATGATGTACTCTGCATATAAGTTAAATAAGCAGGGTGACAATATACAGCCTTGACATACTCCTTTTCCTATTTGGAACCAATCGGTTGTTCCATGTACAGTTCTGACTGTTGCTTCCTGACCTGCATACAGGTTTCTCAAGAGGCAGGTCAGGTGGTCTGGGATTCCCATCTCTTTCAGAATTTTCCACAGTTTATTGTGATCCACACAGTCAAAGGCTTTGGCATAGTCAATGAAGCAGAAATAGATGTTTTTCTGGAACTCTCTTGCTTTCTCCATGATCCAGCGGATGTTGGCAATTTGATCTCTGGTGCCTCTGCCTTTTCTAAAACCTGCTTGAACATCTGGAAGTTCACGGTTTACATACTGCTGAAGCCTGGCTTGGAGGATTTTGAGCATGACTTTACTGGCATGTGAGATGAGTGCAATTGTGCGGTAGTTTGAGCATTCTTTGGCATTGCCTTTCTTTGGGATTGGAATGAAGACTGACCTTTTCCAGTCCTGTGGCCACTGCTGAGTTTTCCAAATTTGCTGGCATATTGAGTGCAGCACTTTCACAGCATCATCTTTCCAGATTTGAAATAGCTCAACTGGAATTCCATCACCTCCACTAGCTTTGTTCGTAATGATGCTTTCTAAGGCCCACTTGACTTCACATTCCAAGATGTCTGGCTCTTGGTCAGTGATCACGTTATCGTGACTGTCTTGGTCGTGAAGATCTTTTCTGTACAGTTCTTCTGTGTATTCTTGCCACCTCTTCTTAATATCTTCTGCTTCTGTTAGGTCCATACCATTTCTGTCCTCTATCGAGCCCATCTTTACATGAAATGTTCCATTGGAATCTCTAATTTTCTTGAAGAGATCTCTTGTTTTTCCTATTCTGTTGTTTTCCTCTATTTCTTTGCATTGATCGCTGAGGAAGGCTTTCTTATCTCTCCTTGCTATTCTTTGGAACTCTGCATTCAGATGCTTATATCTTTCATTTTCTCCTTTGCTTTTCGCTTCTCTTCTTTTCACAGCTAGTTGTAAGGCCTCCTCAATAGGACCTTGTTTATCCACCCTCAGTGTAATAATTTGTATCAGAATGACGTTTTCTCCTCCCTGTGACCTCAGAGAGCTCACCAAGATCCCCTCCTCCCAGATCACCCCCTGAAGCAGAGCAGCCGGTAGGAGGACCTGGGGCTTGGAGGGCTTCTAGAAGCCCCCTGCAAATGGCCCCAGGGCCACTATTCTGGTCAGAGAGTCATTTTTTCAGAGCATCAGCTGGTCATCTATAAAACGGGGTATGAACGCCTATTAAAGGGGTTGTTGTAAGATTGATCACTCTTGTAAAAGTGCTTTCTGAACTGTAAAAATTGTAAACTGCAGAGTACTATACAGATGTAAGGAAGCAATTATTCGTAGTCCCGTAGGCCAGTGTGGGTGTTTACATTTTATGAGAGACCTGGTATTTTACTCTGAGGGTCGTATACTTATCTCTTTTGGTCATTTTCCCATTTTTGACTTATATAAGAAATATGCCCGGAAATGCCAGCAACTGAAAAATTGCAATGACTTTCTGCTTCGTGATCTACAGTTGCAGTGGACACAGTAATACTCTCTCTAGATAGTCTTTTTCTTTCTAAGGGGTAAAAATCATGGACTCGAGTAGGTAATAGGGCTGTGGCTTTTCCGCTCTGGAACCTCATGTGTTCAGAAGCCAGACCACCTTAACATGTGTTTTTCTGGCTCTTCTTTCTGTTAAATTTGCCTGCCACAAAGTGGTACTATTCTTCACGTTTCTGCATACCCGACCTCATCCAGTCCTCCCGACTTGCAGGGTCTTATAATCTGCATTTTACATGAAAAGTAACTGACGCTCTGGGTCTGCGTGATTCCAAAGGCTGGGTTCTAACCGTAACTCCACACTCCTTGTTATAAAGGTGCAGTTACTCATGAATGCTCATCAAGGGTCTCCTCCCAGCCGTGTTCCTGCTGCAGAGACGTCCTTGTGCAGAGTTGTGGGCGAGACGTTGCAGGAAAGCGTTGGGCTGCCTGGGTCCAGGTTTTGCAGAGCCTGGAAGTTTATGCAATGTTCAGTTCAGTCGCTTAGTTATGTCCGACTTTGCGACCCCATGGACTGCGGCATGCCAGGCTCCCCTGTCCCTTCCCTGCCCTGTTGGTTTCTCTTTATGAAAAAGAATATAAAAATGTGAATGCAGAATTAGATACAAAAGTGAACATTTGCTTAAAACAAGAAAAGGAATCATAATACATCATACAGCTCCTTTTTCCCCTTCTGGGCTCTCTGGGGGCACTTGGCCAGAACACTTGAAAAGGCTTCCTGATCAGATTGGAACAGTGGCTCCTTCTCCCCAGGGCCAGGGTCAGGAAGGGTCCAACTGCTAGCCCTTCATCCACGCCCACAGGAGGTAGGCAGGGCAGAGGATGCTCTGGGTGGCAGGGCTGGGGCCAGGGGACGGGGCTCCTCTTCTGAGCTGAGACCCTGGGGAGCCTGGGAGTCACCCAGTGGGAACGGAACAAGTCCTCTCCCAGCCTGAGATAGCGCAGATGCTTGCTGGCCTTTTCAGAATTGTATGGTTCCGTGTTCTGCCTTTGTCACATCAGGCTTGAGCTGGTGAATGTTTTGTGGGCGTGGTTGTTGCTTAGTTGCTAAGTCGTATCTGACTCTTTGTACCCCATGGGCTGCAGCATGCCAGGCTCCTCTGTCCTTCACCATCTCCTGGAGCTTGCTCAAACTCATGTCATTGAGTCGGTGATGCCATCCAACCATCTCACCCTCTGTCGTCCCCTGCTCGTCCTGCCTTCAATCTTTCCCAGCATCAGGGTCTTTCCCAATGATTCGGCTCTTTCGCATCAGGTGGCCCAAGTATTGGAGTTTCAGCTTCAGCATCAGTCCCTCCAATGAATATTCACGGTTGATTTCCTTTAGGATTAACTGGTTTGATCTCCTTGCAGTCTAAGGGACTCTCAAGAGTCTTCTCCGGCACCACGATTTGAAAGCATCAATTCTCAGTCTTCTTTATGGTCCAACTCTCACATCCATACATGACTACTGGAAGAACCATAGCTTTGACTAGAGGGACCTTTGTTGCAAGGTGATGTCTCTGCTTTGATCTGGTGATCCTCTGTGGTAGGGATCTAATTTATTATTATTTTCCAGGTTTTCACCAGACGCTTCAATACGTTTGTTCACTAGTCTACCTTGCCCCACTGATTTGAAATGCTACTTGGACTGGGTATTAAATGATTATTTATACTTGGATCTTTTTCTGGGCTTTCTGTTCTGTTGCATTGACAGACCTGTTTATTTCCGGGCTCGTATTTCCTCAGTCCTTGAACTTCAGTGTATATTTTTATATTTGGAAGGTGCAGTCTTACCCTGTCCCCTCAATTGTTTTTTTTTTTTTAATTTCTTGACTCTTCTCACATACTTCATTATTCCAGGTGATGTTTAGCAACATTTTTGCCAAACTCCAGAAAAAAATTCTGTTGGGATTTGATTGCATTCAGATTAATTTTAGATTATTTTCTAAAGACTTGAAATCTATATAATATTGTTATATTTTTCAGAAATGTGGAATTTCTCTTTATTCCATTTTCTTTTTTTGTGATAGTGTGGGTTTTTTTTTTTTTTTTTTTGTCTTTCTGGTAAAGTTTTGTTTATTTATTTATTTTTTTGGTAGTAGTTTTTACAAGATAATCTTTTTTTTTTAATTGGAGGCTAATTACAATATTATATTGGTTGGCTTTGGCATACATTGACATGAATCCACCCTGGGTGTCCACGGGTTCCCCTTCTTGAACCCCCCTCCCACCTCCCTCCTCCCCTTGTCCTCCCTCTGGTAAAGTTTTAATGTTCAGTTCTGGGCAGTGTTTGTTTTCATTTTGAAAGGGATCTTCTGTCATTCTCCCATCTCACTGGCTGTTGTTGATCTGTTCAGTTCAGTTCAGTCACTCAGTCGTGTCCGACTCTTTGCGCCAGGCCTCCCTGTCCTGTAGGAAGGCTTTTTGAAAAAGAATTTGACTCCTCGTCCAACCCATTCTTGGAGTGGTTCCTGATGACTTTTGATTCATCAGGGATGCTATCATGACTGGCCTCTGTGGGAGGAGGTCGGGGCCTGGTGACCTCATGGGGCAGGATTCCTGATCATAAACGCTGTGAGGGAGCAACAGCAGGAGCAAGGTTGGGATGCACAGAACTAGGGGAATTTGAAATCACCGAGAGCCTTGGCAGGGTGAGACTCAGCGAAGTATATATTCCGCTCCAGTGCAGATCAGGTCTCGTATCCTGAGCTGACATGGGACTCGGGGGCTCGTGGCCCCGATACAGCGCAGCTGCTTCCCTGTCTGTGCCGTCTGATGACCCACGTCAGTGTCCCCTGGTTCTGCTCCCTCTTGGTGGGGCAGGATGGCGCCTGCCAGAGTCGCCCTGAGGCGTGCGGACCTGGGGTCCCCCTGCCATTGGGCTGGGGGCCCTGCAGCAGGTGTTACTGCGTGCCCGTGCCGTAGGACGTGGAGGTGGGTAGCCGGGTCCACAGCCGCACTTGGGCTTCCTGGGGTGGAAGGGGCCCCGCGCCCACCCTCTACCCATCTTCCCCCTTCGCTTCTGCTCTCATTATTTTCTGCGCCTTTTTGTGCCAGAGAATTTCCTTCTCCCTGAGCTGCTTGGTGGCCGTGGCCGTGGTTGGCAGGGTGGTGGGGGTTCCGCGGGGAGGTGGGTGGGCCTCCTTGCACTCCGGTGAGCGGAGACGTTGTTATGCTCATAGTATATTCAGGTACTCTGTGAGTTAATAGGCTTGGATAGGTTGACATGGAAACCTAACTATTCTAAAATTATTTCTGTAGAGAACTACATTGCCAGTTTCAACTAACTGATTTAGAAATGAACTTTCAGAACGAAACGTGTGGATCATTGTGGCTGTTTTTTTCAGAATTTTGGATCAAAAGATGCTCTTTGAACATCAGTAAGTGAACCCAATCAAATCTCAACTGGTGTGGGGTCCCCTAGCAGCTCTGGAGGGCTGTGATTGGAGTCCATCAGCTTGCTTTTTAAGGGTGAGGAGATCTTGATCAGAGAGCATGAAGCTGAACGGTTCCTTGTCTGGAGTCAGGCCTGGAACCCCACTTTGCAGCTGTCTCTCACCTCTGCCTGGATGGAGGAGCACTGTTTTGATTCCCAGGGGACTTGGGTACCAGGACCTGTTTGGGGTTGAGAGCTGGGTGGAGTGCAGGGGAGCCCCTGTGTTCCCAGGACCCTCACCTCCACCATTGCCTGACAGATTTCCTACCTGTGACCTCCTTAAATGAGAGAACGTCTGAAGAGCGGCAGCAAGTCATAGCTTTTTAGAATCAAAAGGTGGCTGTGAGGCATACTGGAGCCACATTCTCAGTGCCCTCGTCCTTAGAAGTCTATAGACAGTAAATGCTGGAGAGGGTGTGGAGAAAAGGGAACCCTCTTGCACTGTTGGTGGGAATGCAAATTGATACAGCCACTGTGGAGAACAGTGTGGAGATTCCTTAAAAAACTAGGAATAAAACTGCCATATGACCCAGCAATCCCAGTACTGGGCATCCATAACTGAAAAAGACACTTGCACCCCAGTGTTCACTGCAGCACCATTTACAACAGCGAAGACATGGAAGCCACCTAGATGTCCCAGATGAGTGGATGAAGATGTGGCACGCATACACAATGGAGTGTTGCTCATCCATCAAAAGGAACGCATTTGAGTTAGCGCTCATGAGGTGGGTGAACCTAGAGCCTGTTATACAGAGTAAGTCAGAAAGAGAAGGACAAATATTGTATATTAACACATAAACATGGACTCTAGAAAGATGGTACTGATGATCCTATTCACAGGGCAGCAAAGGAAACTCAGACCTAAAGGACGGGCTTTTGGGCTCAGTAGGGGAAGGAGAGGGTGGGGTGATTTAAGAGAGTAGCACTTAAACATATGCATCACCATATGTGAAATAGATCGCCAGTGGGAATGTGCTGTATGACACAGGGAACCCAGAGCCCGTGCTCTGGGACACCCTCGCGGGGTGGGATGGGGCAGGAGGTGGGAGGGAGGTCCAAGAGGGAGGAGACATATGCATGCCTGTGGCTGATTCATGTTGGTGTGTGGCAGAAACCAGCACAATATTGTAGAGCAGTTATCCTCAAATAAAAATAAAATAAAAATTAAAAAACGTCATTGATCTTCCCGTGAGGTTAAATTGCTGGAATTTCCCCCTGGCTTTGCGGCACTCTGAAATTCCTTACCTTTAAGAGTTCTAGTAGGTGGAAGAATAGCTACTGTTTTTCAGAACTTGATGAAGTTTGTCTTCTCTTGTGTCGGTTGCGTAACCCATGGGGCTGTTCCTCGGCTGTAAAACAGGGATCGTGACAGGTCGCGATGACCTGGCCGCCTTCCCGCTTGCAGTAACGGGATCCTGACTGAGCGCTTCCCCGTGTTGTCCCATGATCCCTGCAGCTGGGCGTGCTGTCGGTGTCAGAGTCTCTTCCTGTCTGTTCCTTGTCGAACTTTCTGTGCTTTCTGGGGCCTCCCGCCTTAATCTGGGGCTCTTCTCTGTCACTCTGTTTCGTATTCTGAGAGTTCTCCTTCATGGGTCAAGAGATACAGGATTTCTTCTTTTTCATGTTTTTTAGGGTTTTTGATTTGTTGCTTTCCAGAAACCAGTTTGGATTCCTCTCTGTTGTCTCAGAGTCCTTTCGTCGTTTTTTTTCTTGACCTTTTCCTGTATGGCTTTTGGACCTGTTTTTAGTTTACTAAATGTCCATTTGAATTGTTTTCAATATTTTTATACATAAAGGCCTATTAAAGTATATATTTGTGCCATATATTCCAAAGGAGACAAGGTGTTTAAAAAATTGTGTCCCTGTTTGGTTTTTTTCAGTCTGAATCGTGTAGTTAATGTTCTTAAAACATTTTACAAACATTAAATGATTAAGCCACCTCCACAGTCCTCTGACACATCAGTGGTGTAAAGGGAAAACTCCTTCACTGTTCTAATGCAGATTTGTATTTATTTTTTAGATTAAAAAAAAATTCACTTTGGGAAACTCTGGGCATTAAAAGTCAGTTTATAGTACAATTAAACCATTAGTGTATCTAAAACAGACCAGTAGTAACATTCAGTTCAGTTCAGTTCACTTCAGTCGCTCAGTCGTGTCCGACTTTTTGTGACCCCATGAATCACAGCACGCCAGGCCTCCCTGTCCATCACCAACTCCCGGAGTTCACTCAAACTCATGCATCGAGTCAGTGATGCCATCCAGCCATCTCATCCTCTGTCGTTGCCTTCTCCTTCTGCCCCCAATCTCTCCCAGCATCAGAGTGTTTTTCAATGAGTCAACTCTTCACATGAGGAGGCCAAAATATTGGAGTTTCAGCTTTAGCATCAGTCCTTGAAATGAACACCCAGGACTGATCTCCTCTAGGGTGGACTGGTTGGATCTCCTTGCAGTCCAAGGGACTCTCAAGAGTCTTCTCCAACACCACAGTTCAAAAGCATCAATTCTTCGGCGATCAGCTTTCTTCACAGTCCAACTCTCACATCCATACATGACCACGGGAAAAACCATGGCCTTGACCAGATGGACCTTGGTTGGCAAAGTAATGTCTCTGCTTTTTAATATGCGGTCTAGGTTGGTCATAACTTCCCTTCCAAGCAGTAAGCGTCTTTTAATTTCATGGCTGCAGTCAGCACCCACAGTGAATTTGGAGCCCAAAAAAATAAAGTCTGACACTGTTTCCACTGTTTCCCCATCTATTTCCCATGAAGTGATGGGACCAGATGCCATGATCTTAGTTTGCTGAAAGTTGAGTTTTAAGCCAACCTTTTCACTCTCCTCTTTCACTTTCATCAAGAGGCTTTTTTAGTTCCTCTTCACTTTCTGCCGTAAGGGTGGTGTCATCCTCATTAGACTATGTCTGTTTTTTAGGACCTTCTTCTGTTAATAAGCTGGGACGGAGGGATGTTCCGCGAGCTCATTTCCCTGCCGTGTAGGGTGCCTGCTTTGCAGTTGTGTCAGACGTTGTCAGTTTCTGCTCAGCTGTGAAGGCAGAAGGGGCTGAACTTTCTGAGCTTCGCTTCGTGCAACTTCTCCCGGGATGGTTTTCGCTTTGTTGCTCGTTATTTGAAGAGCTCCCGGTCTGGAGTTTCCCGCTCCCTCTCCGGACTTTTGTCAGGTTGGGAGGTGTCAGTATCTCCCTTTCATCCCCACCGACCTGTCTCCTTGAGGCCCCAAAGCGAATATACAGACACCTCTTTCTACCCCTGGCCAGTGCCTGAGCCCCGGAGGGCTGGGTGTTAAGGTTGGTGGGATTGCCTCACAGCAGGGCTTAGTCGCTGAGGAAGTGTGTTTGTAAAGGGGCTGAGGCGGCCTTTAGTGGGGTGGTTTTTCAGATGGTTTGAAAAAATCCCAGTCACCTGTGACTCCCCAGCTTGCATACAGAGGAAGCCTTCTTACAGACCTGCTGAGTTCTGCCTCATAATTTCCCCTGGTTCAGATGTGCATCACTCTTCAACATAACTTTTTTCTACACCATTTTCTTTTTTTCTGCTGAAACCTCCAACATCTCCCACCCTTCCTTAATATCAGCTGGTCATCTGGCTTCTTATTTCACTTGAAGTGGATCCATTTGGAAGACAGTGAATCTGTCCTTTCAGCTAAAATTACCAACCCACCACGCCTGAACTTCTAGACTCTGATTTCCTCCCCACTGAAACACACACACTCTTACACATGTGCCTGTCCCAGGCCTGCCCTCCCAGTATTGGGTTCCTGCCCCTCTCACTCACTCAGGGTCCTCTCTCTAAAGTTGGTCCCTCTCTCCTGCATCGTTAATTTTCCCTCTTTCTTGGATCAACCCCCTCAGCATTCAGAAATACCTTCCATCTGAAAAAGATGTACTCTTGAATTAGAACCAAAATCGGATGATGTAAGATAAATAATAACTGAAATAGAAATATATTAATAAAATCCGATACAATTTAAAAAGTATAATACTTTATTGTGAAACTGCCACCAGCCCAGAGAATTTTCTAGGATCTGAGTTACTTGTTTTTTTCTCTTGACAGTTCTGTACTATCCTCACTAGTTAAATGGATTTATTATTATTTTTTAAGTCAAGAGAATAAAGTGTCTTCCGAAAACACACACACATGAACCCAGTCTGTTGTACAACCCTTTACTTTCTCCTCCCCTTTCCTGCAAGACTTCTCAGAAGAAGGATCTGCATTCTCTTCCTTCCTTGCATCCTCATTATTTGGGCTTTTGTCCCCGTCACTTTACTAAACAGGTCTTAGCAAGGTCCCTAATAACTTACGTAGTCGTTCAGTCCAACGGCTGGTTCTCAATCCTGGTGACACTTGATCCACCAGCAGCCTTTGACTCCACCCTCTGCTCCACCCTTTGACTCCACCCTTCCTGGTTTTCTTCCCTGTAGTCCAGGGCCCAGCCTCCCAGTTCCATCCTGTCTTTTCCCCCTTTAGCTCGTGCTGATGGTCCCTCTTCTTCTTGAGTCTAAGCTCTGGGCTCGGGTTTTGGGTCCCCACTTCTCGTACTTTACAGACATTCTCATCTAGTTCCGTGGCTTTGTTTCATCAGATACTTGTTTTTGTTCTTTCATTACCTGCTCCCTCTTATGCAACAACACGTGTCAGATCTTCTCACGTTGCCCTGCAGGTTCCTGAGCCTGTGTGTTTATCATTTTTGTTTGATATTTGTTCTCTCTGTCCTTCAGATTGGGTCATTTCTGTTGATCTTCAAATTTACTGACTTTTCTTCTGTCGTCTCCCTTCTGCTATTGAGATGACCCTGTGAATTTTTGATTATAGATCTTCTAGTTTTCAGTTCTGTAATTTCCATTTGATTTTTTCCTATTGCTTATCTTTCTGTGCTGGGAACACCCAACCTTCTGTTGATTGCAAGAACGTTTACCTCAGGAAACACAGCTCCAGTAGCTGCTTTAAAATCTTTGTTTGGTAATGCTGACATCTGGGTCAAATTGAGTCACCATCTGCTGATTATCTTTTCCCTTGGGAACTGCTCACATTTCCCTGGTTCTTTGTACATGGAGTAATTTTCCTTTGTCCTAAACGTTGTGAGTATTGTGTGTGTGTAAACACTGGGTCCTGTTGTAATCTAGGAGAGCGCTGTGTGTTTTGCCTGTTTCTTTGTTTTAGCAGATACTCCACATCGTTAGGTTAGGACACAGATTCTGTCTCACCCCCTCAGCATAGTTCAGTTTTCCAAAGCCTCCGCTGTCTGTTTTGGGTCTGTCCTGCATGTGTGCAGCTTGGGGTGGGCCTGAGACTCGGATGGAATTCGGGGACCCCGTTGTCTCGCTCTGTCTGCTCTCTGGCCCCACTCACACTAGAGACAGGCAGACGGGCTTCCTCCATGTGGTTGATCTGGCCATGAACCTCTGTGACTGTGGCCCAAACTTGGGGACAAAGGAAGATGTGGCTGGGAGAGAGATGGGAGGGCTTAAGCCTTTGCATGTTACTTTTGCAAGTTCGACTCCTCACAATCTGCCTGTTTTTTTCCCCCAATTTTTTATTGTGGTGAAATACACATAACATAAACTTTGCCGTCTTCTCTATCTTGAAGTTTACAGTTCAGGAGTATTGAATGTATTTGTAATGTTGTGCGGTCATCACCACGGTCTGTCTCCACGGCTCTTTTCATCTTGTTCAACTGATCGTCAAGAAATACGTGTTGAACGAGCAAACCAAAGGACAAGCAACGTAGTCAGAACATTTCTTCACAGAAAGGAACTGGATACATTTGCTTTCCAGTCTTTCCCCAAACCACTGTACTGAGAGAAGGATGCAGACGTTGTTAAGGTGATGCGGCATCTCCTAGCCCACCCTTGGGGTCCAGAGCACCAGTGTCCTGGTGGAAGCAGATGAATGAACTCTGGCTCTCACAGTCTTGGAATGGGAATGCCCAGCTTTCCCTCTTGTGTTCCGAGTGTGTCTGCAGATGGACAGGGTGGACACAGCAGTGTGGAAGCCAGCCCCGGGCACAGTGCACTCAGCCACTTTGACCTCATTATCCCTCATGTTCTCCTGTGTCCAGGCCCCTGATAATGATGACAGACTGAGAGCTCGTGTGTGGTAGACAGTCCCAAAGCTGAGCAACTTTAAATAGTCACTGGCTTCTGTGACCAATCCTATCCTCCTGTATTGACGTCTGTTCTTCTGAGACTTAGTCAGGTGGGTCGTGAAGATGCTGTAGTTACGGAGCTCAAACATGTACACCCAGAAACCAGTGAAGTCTCAGAAATCTGCATCGCCTCTGTCCTTTGCATCCAGATCCGTTTGCAGTGCAGTGGTTGGGAGGGCCACATGGGTTATTTACAGAAAAGGCAGTTGTCACCCCAGGGTGTGTGTTCTCACTGCCAGGGGGCACATTGGCCTCTTGTTTTCTCTAAGCCTGCATCATAAATTGGGAGCTCTTCTGAGATGGCTTCCTAGATTTACTTCTGTCTTCTGAAAGTGGACTCTAGGAAGGAGAATTTCAAGGTTGTTTTTCTAATAGTATGGCGCTTACAACTCAGAGTCGCCGTTCCCTCAACAATGAAACTGTTACTGCTGATACATGGCCCCCTAAGGAACCAGCTCAGGGGAGAAAGAACTGATGTCTCCCCTTGTTCTTGGTTTGCTTTTTTTGAGTTGCTATGTTTTCTGGTTTGCCAAGTTAAAAAAAAATTTATTCAGGAATAATTGATTTAACACAATATTGTGTTGATTTAACACAATATTGTGTTGATTTAACACAATATTGTGTTAATTTCTGCTGTATAGCAGAGATTCAATTATACATATGTATACATTCTTTTTCATATTCTTTTCCATTATGGTTTATCACAGGATATTGAATGTAATTCCCTGTACTTTACGGTAGGAAAGTTCTTATCCATTCTAAATATAATAGTTTGCATCTACTAATCCCAAACTCCTAATCCATCTCTCCCCACCCTCTTAGCAACCACAAGTCTGTTCTCTGTGTCTGTGAGTCTGTTTCGAATTGTTTGCCAAGCTTTTATACACATCATTTAAAGGCTTTTCCTCTTTCTTTATAATTTTTTTTTTCTGTGCGTTAATTTTTGATGAGAGTAGCAGTAGCAGTTTATAATGCTACGATTGGCATTTAGGATGAATAGTGGCTGATGAACTATTAAAAGATACACTTCTCATTTATGTTTCAAGAGGAAGGTATTATATAATTGTCACCTTTAAGTAACTAGAAAGAGGGAAAGCATTGGCAGTGTTTTCTGCGTAGTCTCTCTGTGCTATTTAGTGTTTCATTTCGATGGTTAATGGCATTCACTGGCTGTCCAGGTCGTATGGCAGTTTCCAACATCTGAAAGGCATTACGGGAAATATTTTGCAGCCCTATTAGGAAGGTGCTGAATGTGTCTGAGATATGACTCACTCCTTGGTGGGCGGGAACATTTCTCAGCAGCTTCCCGGCTGTCTGAAAGCCAGAGTGATTTCTGAGTACTCATTCAGTTCTCCGTCAGTTTCTTAATTGAGTAGGTGTTTATTCCATGTTCTGCTTCGTAGCAGTCATGGTGCCAGGTAGGCACCTCCCTGGGGTAGAGTTCATCTCATTTATACGGAACAGCGATGGTGGAGGGATGCAGCGGCCAGAGCTCTGCTGGGAACTGATGGAGAGGTCGTCGGGTGGGGGCGGCAGGAACCTGGAAGGGAAGGGAGAGTCACGCACGTAGCCTGCAGGCGCTGCGCACGTGCGTCGACAGGTCACCACGGTCCTCAGCAGTGCTCGGCTCCATCCTGGTGATTTCTCTCCTTTACGCTTCTCTTGAGGAAATAGAAGCGTTACTTATGACAGTTAAAAAAAGAAAGACAGTCTCATTGCTGAGTAGAGCAGAATGATGGAATTAATTGTGGTACATTCATGAGATGGAGTTCTCTGCAGTCATTAAAAATTATTTTGCTAAAGATTGTGTAATGGCTGAGGGAAGCTCTCACCATATAATAAGTGGGGAAGGAAGCCTATAAAGCCGGATGATCTCAGCGTGGTAACTCAATATTCTCAGTCTGGGCCGCCCTGCCCTGCTCTTGACCTTTCTGTGCGTACAGCCTATTAGGGCTTCCCTGATGGCTCCACGGGTGAAGGATCTCCCTGCCGTGTGGAAGACACAGGAGATGCGGGTTTGGTCCCTGGATTGGGTTTGATCCCTGACTTGAGAAGATCCCCTGGAGGAGGAAATGGCAACCCACTCCAGTATTCTTGCTTGGGAAATCCCATGGACAGGGGAGCCTGGTGGGCTGCAGTCCAAAGGGTCTTGAAGAGTCGGACACGACTGAGCGGCTGAGCAAGCTCGCAGTGTCCTGTGCCACCTGCTTCTTCGTGCTCATTGTCTTTCTCTCCTGACAGAGTTTAAGTTGCAGGAGGGCAGGGAGTTTTTTCTGTCTTGCTCTCTGATGTGTCTGGCACGTGCCAAATCCTAATAAATATTGTGATTGTTGAATAAATGTTGAAGGAAATGGGTTTGGATTATAGTAAGATGATTGTTATTGACTACCCCCTTTTACTTTTCAGAACTTTTCATATTTTCTATGACAAACATGGATGACCTCTGTAATTAGAAAAAGCTTTCCGTTCCGTTCCGTTCCGTTCAGTCGCTCAGTCGTGTCCGACTCTTTGCGACCCCGTGGACTGTAGCCTTCCAGGCTTCTCCGTCCATGGGATTCTCCAGGCAAGAATACTGGAGTGGGTTACCATCTCCTTCTCCAGGGGATCTTCCCGACCCAGGGATCGAACCCGGGTCTCTCGCATTGGAGGCAGACGCTTTAACCTCTGAGCCACCAGGGAAGCCCCAGAAAAAGCTTTAAGAACATATTATTACTTATGAATTCTTCATTTAGACCTAACTAGTATATCAATGTTCTTGCCTGGAGAGTCTCAGGAACGGTGGAGCCTGGTCAGCTGCCGTCTTTGGGGTCTCACAGAGTCGGACACGACTGAAGCGACTTAGCAGCAGCAGCAGCAGCAGTATATCTGGGGATGGTTGAATGGATGATTGGAGACTCAGAGCCTTCCAGCTGTGAGCAGTGAACATCACCTGGATAGATCTCAGGACCCCGGTGTCCAGCCTGGCTTTAGAGCGTGACCGTGGTGGGGTTTTGAGCTTCTTTTGTTCCACTTCCCCCTTTCCCCATCACACCCCTGGCTCGGGGCTGCTTCTAGCTCTCCTCCTTCCCAGGCTGTATTTTTCCTGGTCTCCATTTCAATCCCATTCTTAGTTCATGGCTCTCACGCTCATCTTTGGGGATCTCTTGTTTGCAATGGACGTTAACCAAAGAGGCCAGAGCTACCACAGTTGGGAGTCCCATGGAATCTCTTTAAGAAACAACTGTGGAAACACTCTAAACACACATGGGATACTTGTCTGTGGACTATCTTTTCTCTGCAGGCAAATAACAAGTTATTGGAGAAAAAGCTTTCTACTTTCTACTCGCATGCCTTCACTAGTGCGTAGACAGTTCTGGTTTCAAAGCTGATATCACGTCCTTGGCTGCTTGTATATAAAATAAATGTTACTTCTGACCTCCCGAGATTGCGTGAGGATAGTACGGGGCATGTGCCTCAGGAGGCATCATGTATGTGTGCGCGTATATATTTCATGACAATTTGTCATCAATAATTAAAAAAGCTGATAAACTAAAGTGAAAGGTCCAGGATCTAACTTGATTGCTATAACCTTCTGTTATTAAAATTGTATGGTTTTTATGCAGGAAATACAGATCAATTTTTAGGAAGCAGTTCACTACATAACAGATAATTCAATTCAGTAAATGTTTATTGAGATTCTACTCTTTATCAGGTAATTCACTAAGCACTGAAGGAGATTGTATAAGTCAGCTGAAAATAGTCTATAAAGTGAGATTCTAAGGGCATAAACAGTGCCTAAGAGAAAAGACATGTTGGGGTTTTAAAGGAGGGAGGAGAGATTACATGAGGTCTGGGACAGGTGACAGTGGATGGAGCAGGGGACACTATTCATGGGCCCGGAATGATGACTTTCGTTAGGTGGAGATCCTAGACATGGGGAAATAAAGGGCTCCAGGTGACAGCTGACAATGGATGGGAGAAGGTTTTGGGTGAATAGGGGGCTCCTGGGCAGGGGATGTTCAGGCAAGAGCTGGCAGGTGGATTTGGGTACCATGGGGAAAAGCCTTCCGGCTGCAGTGGGAACCTCTTGTTTTCAGCCTCGCAAGGGACCTTGGGATCTTCTCCCACATTAGAAATGGGGTTTGAAAGAAAAGGTTTTCAGTTGGTTTGATAAATAGAAGTGGAACCATGTGCTTTTGATATCTGTCATATTTATGGCACTGCCTTTCATCCTAAAACGAAATTTATCTAGTGAAAAGACATAAAATCAAAGAGAAAGTTGTTTGCTCCCAGAGACATATTTTTTTCCCTTCGTGGTTGCACAGCCACTGGATTGGACTAGTGCTGGAATCTGCAGATTTACTCACCAGCTACTAGGAAAATGGAGGTAGATTTTACATGGCTAAACTGTTTTCTCAAAGCTGTATAGCAGGCTATTACAATGCCCTTGAATCCCATCTGTGTGCCTGGGCTCTCGGAAGCCTGCTGAATTAGAGACTGTAGGAAGGTTGTCAGTTTGATTGACACCCCCACGTGCCGTGAGTGTCCTGATGGTGATGCTGTTTCTGTCTGTTGCTTTATGCAGCATTTGATTCAGAGTCAGTCAATGATCATCTATGACAGGTTTTAAAAGCAGTTTAGGTAGGAATTCAAGCCGTGATCACTGGAAATTCATAAACTACTTTCTCGTAGTATTTCAAAGAGTTTAACAAATCTACATTCCAAATCCTACACGATTTGTATCATCTTTCTTGTTTAAAAATAGATGTACAGTTTGGAAGTGCACAGCTAGGAATCTTCAGATTTGAATTTACTCATGAAGTTGGTGATCTGTTCCTTACCTTTTTTGGTATTACTTTAAAAATATTCAAATTGTTTCTTTTTAAAAAAGTTTTTAAATTCTAAAATATATTTAGAAAGAAAGCAATTTGAAGACTTGTGTGAAACATTTGCCTATTTTTGTAAAGTTTTGAGCGTGTGTGCCTGAGCTGGGGCTCTGTGTGTGTGTGTGTCTGAGCTGGGGCTCTGTGTGTGTGTGTGTCTGAGTAGGTCTGTGCATGTGTGTGTGTGTGTGCGCTGAGTGAGGGTCATGTGTGTGTGTGTGTGTGTCTGAGCTGGGGCTGTGTATGTGTGTGTGAGTGTGTGTCTGAGTAGGTCTGTGCGTGTGTGTGCTGAGCGAGGGCCGTGTGTGTGTATGTGTGTGTATGTGTGTCTGAGCTGGGGCTGTGTGTGTGTGTGTGTGTGTGCGTGCTGATCGAGGGCTCTGTGTGTGTGTGTGTGTCTGAGCTGGGGCTGTGTGTTTGTGTGTGTGTGTGTGTCTGAGCTGGGGCTGTGTGTGTGTGTGTGTGTGTCTGAGCGAGGGCCCTGTGTGTGTGTGTCTGAGCTGGGGCTGTGTGTGTGTGCGTCTGAACTGAGGCTGTGTGTGTATGTGTGTGTGTGCGTCTGAGCTGGGGCTGTGTGTGTGTGTGTGTCTGAGCTGAGGCTGTGTGTGTGTCTGAGCTGGGACTGTGTGTGTGTGTGTGTGTGTGTCTGAGTAGGTCTGTGCGTGTGTGTGCTGAGCGAGGGCCGTGTGTGTGTATGTGTGTGTATGTGTGTCTGAGCTGGGGCTGTGTGTATGTGTGTGTGTGTGTGTGTGCGTGCTGATCGAGGGCTCTGTGTGTGTGTGTGTGTCTGAGCTGGGGCTGTGTGTGTGTGTGTGTGTGTCTGAACTGGGGCTGTCTGTGTGTGTATGTTTGTGTGTGTGCTGACCAAGGGCCCTGTGTGTGTGTATGTGTGTTATGTGTGTCTGAGCTGGGGCTGTGTGTGTGTGTGTCTGAACTGAGGCTGTGTGTGTATGTGTGTGTGTGCGTCTGAGCTGGGGCTGTGTGTGTGTGTGTCTGAGCTGAGGCTGTGTGTGTATGTGTGTGTGTCTGAGCTGGGGCTGTCTGTGTGTGTATGTTTATGTGTGTGCTGAGCGAGGGCCCTGTGTGTGTGTGTGTGTGTGTTATGTGTGTCTGAGCTAGGGCTGTGTGTGTGTGTGTCTGAGCTGAGGCTGTGTGTGTGTCTGAGCTGGGGCTGTGTGTGTGTGTGTGTGTCTGAGCTGGGGCTGTGTGTGTGTGTGTGTGCTGAGCAAGGCCTCTGTGTACAGAAAGAAGCTGACGAGTGTGTGGCCCTACACTGCATCCCTGAAGTGGCTCCAGGGGCGAAGGTGTGGCTGGAAGAGTTGGGAGGAGACAATCACTTCTTTATATAATTTTTAAGAACTGATGAGACTATATATGATTTTTACCTTGTGCATTTTTGAATAAAAAATAGAAAAACTTCTCAAAGCTGTTTTTTCCCTGGATAGCTGACTGTGTTTTACATTTTGGAGCCAGGTTTTCTGCCTCCTGTTGGAATAGTTACAGGATACCACGTGTGCGGCTCAGGATTTTACTTTCTTAATCCATTTCCAGCATCCTCTTTGTATTTTAATTTTTACAGTTCCTTCTGTTCAATACCCTATCCTCATTTTCAGAAGAGTTGTAATCTGCACTTTAATTATATTTCCTTTGAAAACATTTAGTTGAAGGCAGTTTCATGATCGTCTTAGAGTTTAATACTTTTTTCATACACTTTTTCACATTTCTGAATTTCTTACCAGTATTTAGTACTCTTATAAGGGAAGCGTGTGTCTGGTATAGTCTTACGCTCCCTTCTTTGTGCTGTACTTTGGTTGATTTACAGCTTGTGATTTCACGTTCTGTCTCTCTTGGAGCAGCGGGCGATCTTCTCTGCTTTCTGGAAGTCCTCCGCATTCCAGCGAGAGACATTAGGTTTTGGGTTGCAGATGGTGTTTCCTGACAGTCGTTCTATGGTTGTGTTGGATTTAGGGTCTTGACCTGTCCAAACTCCAGGCTTCCCTGGTGGCTCAGTTGGTAAAGAATCTGCCTACAATGCAGGAGACCTGGATTCTATTCCTGGGTCAGGTAGATCTGCTGGAGAGGGGATCGGCTACCCACTCCAGCATTCTGGCCTGGAGAAGTCCATGGACTGTATAGTCCATGGGGTTGCAAAGAGTTGGACACGACTGAGCGACTAACTCTTTGACTTTGGGGTTAGTAAGTTAGTAAGTGCCTTGGGTGAAATAGCTTGAACAGAAGGAAGTAAGAGAGATGGAGTTTTCTTCCTGGGACCTGGAGCAAGTAAGTGACTTTCTCTGGGCTCCATCCCTTAGTTGTGAACGGGGGCTAATGGACTGGACACTCTGATTCCCTGTAGCACTCACACTTTGTGGTCTGATTGCCCAGGGCTACTGACGTGTGCTTTGGGGCTCCAGGAGGTACACCGATAACCATCTGGGTCCTCTGCCTCCAGGATGTCCGCCTCGTCCTGTGAGCCTAAGGAAGACGTGGAACACCCCGCTTCTACCTACCATTTCACACCAGTGGAGGGACGGTCTCTCAAAGGTTGCCTGGTCTTAAACTAGACAGACAACGGGAAGTGACTCCAAGTGGAATTGAAGTAACCTCAGTGTAGACCATCATGTGAAACCTGTCCTGAGGGGAATGTAGAGAGAGAGGCGACTTGGACCAGAAAGATCCAAGTACAAGAAAGAAGCAAAGTAAGAAGTCTGGCACATCTTCAAGGATACGGTTAGATGACCTCACTCATGGCAGTGAGACCAGGGGGTCGCCTCTTGAACACTGACGTGTGAAGTTTAAATGAACAGAGGCTGTGCTCTTTGACAGGAAAACACGTTTTTAGTTATCCGTCATCCCAGGGAAGCAATGCACACACTTCCATGGTGTGTTAAGTCTGGGGGAAAATTCAGATCCTTTGGGAGGTTATTGGGGGAGGATCACGTCTTCCCAGGTGACCATCCACCTCGGTCCCGATGGCAGAACCGAAGTCCCTGAGGACTGTGGCTCTGCCCCAGGCTGCATGTCTGGATGATAGGGGTGAGGTCCACGCACCCCTGGCTCCATGCTGGGAGGAGGAGTATGTGTGGTGACTCATCCCTGCCGGGACACTTCAGCCCAGGCTGTGAATATGAGCATTTATTCCACCAAAGTCCACCCAGGGCTTCAGGACCTGTGAGACAGTCGCCCTTTCTTGATCCTCCTTCTGAGTTCTGGCTCCTGTGTGTTATCTTAAGAGGCGAGCTGGTTATTAATAGGCGTTTGTAACTATTTTAAACACTGTGTGAAGAGCCTGCAAGAACCCCACGGTATTTAACACAATTCAGTCGTGAATACTTTTTACAAACAAGTCTCTTATTTTTTCTAAGTCCCAAATTTATCTATCAGGGTAGTTTGGAGCTGAGTAGAAATGCCATTTCTTTACTCAGCAACCCTGTAAAACCAGTCATGTCTTCATCCTGCTCCTTGATTTACAGCTTTAGAAAATGTTTTCAACAGAAAATGGGAGTCTGGGGAGCATTTGGGAGAGTATAGCAATGCTAGAATGCAATGAGGGCAGGTTTCCAAGGGCGTCACCGGGTCAAGGACGCTGTCTCCAGTGGGGGTCCCTCTGCTGGTGATTGGAAAGGTCTCTGAAACCAGTCAGTGCTAAAGAAAATCAACCCTGAATGTTCACTGGAAGGACTGATTCTGAAACTGAAGCTCCAATCCTTTGGCCACCTGATGCGAAAAACTGACTCATTAGAAAAGACCCTGATGCTGGGAAGGATTGAAGGCAGGAAGGGAAGGGGACGACGGAAGATGAGATGGTTGGAGGGCATCACCCACTCTGTGGACACGAGTTTGAGCAGACTCTGGGAGATGGTGATGGACAGGGGAGCCTGACGTGCTGCCGTCCATGGGGTCACAGAGAGTCGGACACGATTGAGCGACACCAACCGGGACAGAGTCCTCTCTAGTCTTTCACAGAACATCTCCCTGTTGCCTTAACATCGCCAGTGTCTGCTCTGAACCCGAAGGGGGGCTCAAGGTCGAATCAAGCCTTAGGAACAGAGACTTGTAGGCAGTGGAGGGGGGCTTGCTGGTTTGGCTCCCTGGCTCTTGGCAGCGCTCATAGCTAAGATTCTCTCACGATGAGCTGGCACTTTTTGCACCATGGGAATGTTGTCTCAGGTACATTTCCCCTGGTTGTTTCAGGTAAGACATCTGTCTCTTTAAGTATCCCGCCCTGCTCGCCTCCCCTGGCTTCGGTCAGTAAGCATCCTTCATACCTTCCTCCAAGGTTTGGGTCTGCAAGCTTGAGGCAGCCACTGCCATCCGGGCCACGCATGCCCGGCATGTGAATCAGGGCTTCTTTGCAGCCTCCTGGATGGTCTGTTCCCTGCTCGTGAAAGCCTGAATGCACGCCGCCTGGAAGGGAGCCCGCTGGAGGGACCTGTCTTCCTGGGAAGGCAGGGCGGATGGGGGTGGTGGATCATTAGTTGTATTTAGTGTCAGATTTGCTCTGGAAATCTTTAATCGTAATGAATGATTTTTCAATACGTTTGGCATTCAGATTTTTCTGGGCCTGGGGGAGAGGTTTAAAAGGAAAATAACCACCCAAAGGAAACAGGGTTTTCAGTCTGCTCGACTTAAACCATGGTCGGAGCTGAAAAAAAAAAAGTGCAGACCTGACCCTGCATGATGGAAGATGGAAATATCCAGTCAGGACCGTGGTTATCTTCAAATAGGTTGATGCTGTTCCAGTGTTTTCCCAACAGTACGGGGGTGGGAGGGGGATTCGTGGCATCTCAGAGGCCTGATTGATGAGAAGCATCAATAGATACATGGACGGGTCCCCAGACACCGCGTTTTGCATCCTCTTCCAGGTGTGTGTAGCCCCGGCAGGTATTTTTTCTTTCCCTTTTGTGGTTACAGATGTTTGCCTGCGTGGGCAGGTAATGCTGGGGTTTCTGCCTTGGGGGTTGGGGGTCTCTGAGGGGAGTCCAAGGCGGAGGGTTTTCCTCTCCGGGGGGCGGAGGCTCAGGCTGGCTGGATGCACGGTGTGGGCCCCCATCTTGGCCGACCAGGACGGCTCTGTGGAGGCCAAAGCAGATGGACTGTGTCTCCATGTGGCTCCAAGTGGATGGCAGGGACGCAGCCAGGCAAGGCCCCTGACCCCCGAGGAGTGAAGCCAGCGGCTCTCCTGCTCTGAGATGGCGATTGCCTGAGCCTCAGCATCCTCCTAGCAGGGGGTCTTTCCCTGCGCGGGGGGGCCAGTGCTGGGTTCTGCTTTTGGACTTAAAGTCTTCCTATCAGGAAAGAGGAAGTGGAATAGCAGGAGGCTTTCTCGTGAGGAGGATATATGTTTACTGACAAGATGGTTGTTAACTGTTTAGATGGCATCCAGTTATTGGACGATGCAAACCTTTTTATTATTATTATTTTTTATTTTACATTTGACTTTATTTATTTATTTTTTAATTCATTTTATTGGAGGCAAATTATCTTACATTAATATATTGGTTGGTTTTGCCATACATTGACATGAATCCGCCCCGGGTGTACATGTGTTCCCTTTCTTGAACCCCCCTCCCACCTCCCTCTTCCCCATATCCTCCCTCCAGGTCATCCCCGTGCACCAGCCCCAAGCATCCTGTATCATGCGTCCAACCTGGACTGGTCACTTATGATAAAATACATGCTACAGTACCTTTCTCCCCAATCATCCCACCTTCACCCTCTCCCACAGAGTCCCAAAGACTGTTCTATATACCTGTGTCTCTTTTGCAGTCTCGTATACAGGGTTCAGGTTACCATCTTTCTAAATTCCATATATATGCGTTAGTATACTGTATTGATGTTTCTCTTTCTGGCTTACTTCACTCTGTGTAATTGGCTCCAATTTCATCCACCTCATTAAAACTGATTCAAATGCATTCTTTTTGATGGCTGAAAAATACTCCATTGTATATCTGTACCAAAGCTTTCTTATCCATTCATCTGCAGATGGACATCTAGGTTGCTTCCATGTCCTGGCTATTATAAAAGTGATGCAAACCTTTTTAAACAAAGCGTCACCTTAGTGTTTTAACTTTGACATTTTTTAAATTAGTAGGAGTGTTGGGAACATATATTTATGTTGCCATTGTTTTAGTTATCGAATCTCAATAAAGGGCAGCAGCTGGTGATTATGCAGAGAGACAGCTTTAAACAATGGGTAGAAGAGGAGTTAATGCTGGCTGGGGGAATCTACAGATAGAGAACCTCTGACTTCCAGAAGAATGAACGTTAAGAGGGGGAATGGCTGAGACGGACTGTGCATTTGTTCCCCAGATCTTGACGTCTTAGGATGAAAGTGCGCTCTGAGGTCAGAGTCAGGCTCAGAAAAGGCTGGGCTTCCCTGGTGGCTCCGTGGTAAAGAATCCGGTCAGTGCAGGAGACACGGGGTCTGTCCCTGGTCGGGGAAGATCCCACTTGCCCTGGAGCACCGAAGCCCGTGTGCCACCACCAGTAAGCCTGTGCTGTAAAGCCTGGGAACTGCAGCTCCACAGTAGCCTCTGCTTGTTGCAACTAGAGAAAAACCTATGCAGCAGGGAAGGTCCAGCACAGCCCAAAACAAGCAAATAGAAGATACGGTTCACACGTGAAATTTACTGGGGCAGCAGAAAGGCAGGATAAACTTAACTGTGTGTGCCAGCGACTTATCTTAGTAGCTGAGATATACCTGACCTTTAGGGTTCATGGAAGAGAAAGGCTGGAGCCTCCCACAATAACAGAATATTCTAGGTGTCTGTCCCATTATTTTACAGGGAGCATAACACAGATGGTCATGAAATAGATGAGGGGTGAATATCCTTCTCTCTCTTCCCATTCAAGCTACATGTTATCTGTGTTACTTAAAAGAAAAGACTTTATAGCAATAATAGTGCCGTATCACAGAACATTGGAAAAGTCTCAAAAAAAGTACGAGCCATGAAACGAGGAAGGCTCACACAGACACTGGTGCATACTTCAGCTTCTAGATGGTTTTGTGTTGTGATTTTTGATTTTTAACCTCCGTTTTGTACCCAGCTTTGCTGGCTGGTGCATGGTGAGTCTGTAGAAGGTCTTCACAGCATCCTGCTGAGGGCCTGTACTGGGTGGTGCTAGCTCGAGGTACTCCCCATGGTGACTTGCCTTCATGAGGTCTGAGCAGAGCCTTGCCCGCTTCCAGGGCCCTCGAAGGACCAGCTCACACACATCCAGAGTGGAAGGGTTGAAAGGCCTACTAGCAGGAGGTCTGTCTAGGAGCTTTCTGGGTGGTGCGTGCTCTGTTTAAGAGCTTTCGTTTGAGAACCTTATTGTTTTTTCCAGTGTGGTGTTCTGGGCAGGTGCTACGATGCCATCACTTTTGATGATGGCATCACTTGATGCTGTCATGGGGTGACACGGAGGAGGGCACTGAGAACACTCCCTTAGCTGATGGAGCTGTTCACGAGGAAGAGGATGACTTTCTTCACTGGCAAGGGTGTCTGTGTGGGGCTCTCTGGTTCACTCAGAACCCAGACTCTGTAGATTTCATGGGACCAGGAAACTCTGATTGGCAGTACGGTTGCCTCCAATCCGGCAGGCAGCAGGAAGCCTCACTGTTCTCGGTAGTTTTGAAAAATGAGAATCTTCTGGAGGATGTGGCAGCATAGCAGTATGGAAAGATTATGGGCTGAATAGTGCTTTTGCCGCTCATCAGCAGTGGTAGAAGGTGTAATTATCCCCGATTAACAGATGAGGAAATTGAGGCTTAGGGGGATTAAGTAATTGGCCCGAGGTCACGTAGTTAAGAGTTGGGGCTCTCTGAGGCCTGTCTGGACTCCGACTGCACTCTGAAGTCTGCTGCTCGCCCTCGGCGCCCCTGTCCCTCCCCGCCTCGCCCTTTCTCGCTCTCCTTGGTTTCTTTCTGTCTTCCTTCCCCTCTCTTCTCGTTCCCTTTCTTGCCCTCCGTCCCTGCTTCTCTCCCTCCCTCCTCTTTTCCGGGGATCTGTGGCCGAGTGCAGGGGATGGTACATAAGGCCCTTCATTCGTGTGTGTATGAAGTTGTGGTTACAGACGTGGACCGCAGCCGCACCAGGTTCACATCAAGGCCTGGCCACGTCCCGGCTCTGAGCCTGGGCAAGCTACTTAGTGTTCCCGTGCCTCAGTTTCTCCTGAGCCCGAGACAGCAGTGCGTCCTCTATGTTGGTGACGTAATAAATGAATCATCCCCTAGAAAGCACTTGGGACAGCGTCCAGGATATGGCGGACATTCACTGCCGGTGAGCCGTTACTGGTTTGTCATGATTTTGCCACTGTCTCTTGGACTGCAAGGAGATCCAACCAGTCCATCCTAAAGGAGAACAGTCCTGGGTGTTCATTGGAAGGACTGATGCTGAAGCTGAAACTCCAATACTTTGGCCACCTCATGCGAAGAGCTGACTCATTGGAAAAGACCCTGATGCTGGGAAAGATTGAGGGCAGGAGGAGAAGGGGACGACAGAGCATGAGATGGTCGAATGACATCACTGACTCAGTGGACATGGGTTTGGGTGGACTCCGGGAGTTGGTGATGGACAGGGAGGCCTGGTGTGCTGCGGTTCACGGGGTTGCAAAGAGTTGGACACAACTGAATGTTTGAACTGAACTGAACTTCGGGCTGGAGAGGAGGTGGATACCTTGTGGCTGGTGGGACACTCAGCCTTGTCCCCAGGCAGGTGCCTCCATGCCTGGGGGTCTAGGCAGATAATGTTCTCAGCTACAGTGTTGCTGAATGTTCTCAACAGCGAAAGCAAAACTGGGTGATCAGCCAGTCTTAAAGTAATGGTCTAAGCAGTGTAACAGGGTACATGTCCTATACTCTTACTGTGCAAAAAAAAGTAAATGAGAATTTAAGATGATAGCTGAGGTGATGAAAAACACTGTCTAGGTAATTTCTAGGTTCTGGGCAGATTCAGTTTAAATACTTTTGGAAGCAGTACAGAGATATAAGTTCTGGGGGGGGGCTCGATATGACTAACTGCTCCTGAGGAGACTTCAGTTTTGTTAGAAACACACACTGACTGGTGGACGGCTTTGTGGGAGTGCTGGAGTTGGGGATGAGAGTTCATATTTTGGGTCCATGTGTGGAGGACACCATCCTTTAGGATGATGACCTAGTTGGGGCAAAGAAAGAGATGCTTAGAGTGTTGCTGCTGCTGCTGCTAAGTCACTTCAGTCGTGTCCGACTCTGTGTGACCCCATAGACGGAAGCCCACCAGGCTCCCCCGTCCCTGGGATTCTCCAGGCAAGAACACTGGAGTGGGTTGCCATTTCCTTCTCCAATGTGTGAAAGTGGAAAGTGAAAAGTGAAAGTGAAGTCGCTCAGTCATGTCCGACCCTTAGTGACCCCACGGACTGCAGCCTACCAGGCTTCTCCATCCATGGGATTTTCTAGGCAATAGTACTGGAGTGGCTTGCCATTGCCTTCTCCGGCTTAGAGTGTTACAGATGGGAAATAGTGGAAAACATGGGCACAGTGGGTCTGGGTTACTGACTTCTGTTTTTCAGTAGGAATTTAAGAAATAAGCATTGCACCCTCTTCTTCTGGGAGATGCCTTGATAAACCTGCCTGGAATACATATGTCCCCCAAAGGGTACACTGGACACTAAAATGCCAAAATCATCCTGCAGAAAACGTAAATGACAAGGTCATGAACGTTGGAAAAACCTTTCCCTTTCCAGTGAGAGCTGAACCAGTGACCCCATCACTTAGATGAGTAGAAAAGTCATGTATGAAGGTAGTTATTCACAGCTTCAACAAATGTAACTAGCCACCAGGTACTGATTGTGACTGTCACATTCCACGGACCTGTTCAATACAAGGTGTGCAGAGTGGATGGTGAACGCAGTGTGTGATGTTTTAGCCGCAAAATCCCCCTGAAGGAGCTGAAGCTTACCATAATAAATGACTCGACTGCTGAAAAGCTGGTGGCACAGAGAATTTGCTTGGATTTTGGAATTCCTCTTGACTTTTCCTGGTAGTTCAGATCTTCTGAAATATATCTTAATAAACTATGGTTGGGGCTTCCTTGGTGAGTCAGTGGTAAAGGATCTGCCTGTCAGTGTAGGAGACACAGGTTCCATCCCTGATCTAAGATCCCACGTGTGGGAACTGCGAAGCCATAACTGTCGAGCCTGTGCTGTGGAGCCCGAGTGCCCTAGAACCCCAGCTCTGCAACAAGACAGGACACTGCTAGGAGAAGCCCCCGCGCCTCGTGTAGAGAGGAGCCCCCACTTGCGGCAACTGGAGAAAATCCCGAGCAACAGCAAAGACCCAGCATAGCCAAAAAAAGAAGTGTGCTTGGTTGAATAACAAGTAACTATATTTTCTCTATCATTGTTCTGCCTGAATAAGATTTCAGGGTTGAGAGGAACCACAAAATCAGCCAAGAACCACCAGTAAAGCTGGTGTGTAGGTCTTCTGTGTATCAGAATCTGGTTGGATACTCAATAATGCACAGAAGACTCAAGACAGGGAGGCCAGTTGGACCCTCCACTGACTTTGCCATGGACTCTCAAGTTAGCCTCACAGACCAGATCTGCCCCATACGATCCGTTTTGTCTTCATCTCCCAGCTCCCTCTTTGACTACTCTGCCCATTACACTGGCCTTTTCCCAAAACATCCCAAGCATGTACTCACCTTTGTACCGTCTACTTTCTGTCCCCTCTGTATAGAATATTCCTTCTGTGATACATTCCTATTGCCCTAGCTCTTAAGATGCTCACTCAACCTGTCTGGTGCTAGATGAACCTTTATTTTCTCTCCTTACACTCAAAGTGTTGTTACACAGGTTTCCGACTTGCACTGTAGCTCTTGAGAAATCTGTTAATTATTGTTTCTTAGTTCCTTAGTCAGTTAATTGCTTAGTACAGTTGGATTGCTCATCTGAGGGTTCAACCGACTTTGGTTTGAAAATATTAAAAAAAAAAATTCCAGCAAGTTCCAAAAAGCAAAACTTGAATTTACCTCTTGCCAGCAACTACTTAATATAGCATTTACAGTGTATTTACAATTATTTACATAACACTCGCATTGTATCTAGCATTGTAAGTTATCTAGGAATGGTGTGAAATATATGGGAGGGTGTGCAATACAATGCCATTTTACAGAAGGGACTCGACCATCTGTGGGTTTTGGTGTTTGTAGGGTGCTCCTGGAACCAATCCCTCTGAGATATTAAGGGACGGCTGTGATCTGTCTTTTCATTCTGGCTGTTTTTGAGATCTCTCTGTGTCTGGTGGTCTCTCGTGCCGCTGTGATATGTCAGGAGGTCTTTTGATGACTGTAAGGAATTTGTTAGGTCTTCTGAACCTTTGGATTGGTGTCGTTCATCAATTCTAGGAAATGTCCAGCCGTTCTCGTCATTTGCTGGGTCTGATTCGGCCTCTTTCTTTTCTCGTGGGAATCTAGTTAGATTCGTTAGACGCCTTCAGCATTACCGTGTCTCTTCATACTTCCTTCAGTTTTCCATCTGTGTCTTTCTCTGCTTCGTTCTCAATAATTTCTTCAGTTTTGTCTTCAAGATGTATCTTCATCGGTGTCTAGTCTCCTAATAAACTTATCTGTTGCATTTTAAATGTCACTTATCTTGCCTGCTTGGATTTCCAAAAGGTCTATTTATTTAAAACACGTGCCTATTTTTGAGTTTTCTGTTTCATATTTGTCTTATCAGTTGTTGATTTTATTTCTTTAAATATGAGTGCGTTGTATTTTGTGTTTGATGCTTCTGATATTTGAAACTCTTTGCTGATCTGCTGTGCATGTGTGTGCACACGCGCGTGTGTGGTTTCTGCTGATTCTTCCTCATATATATTTGTGACTTTTAAGTGTGTCACACTTTTTTGAAAATTTTACCTGTGAAGGTTCTTTCAGGCCTAGACTGAAGGTGGATTTTTCCAGAGAATTTGTTTACTGCTGCCTGATTTCTTGGGGGGTCTCACCAACCTGGGAACTCCTTAAAACACATTTTTGTCTCGAGATTTACCAGGTCACCAGGCACTGTGCTTAGACTGCAGGTCCTGTGTGAGGGCTAGATCGTGATGACAGATTTTTAGGGGAGATTGTTTTCTCCATGAAGTCACAAGGCTTGAGAAGTCAAATTTGCTTGCAGCTCCTTGGAGGCAGCCATACTGCTTGTTTTGTGGTGACACCTCACAAATTAGTGTGTGTGTGGGAAGCTCCTTTTCCAAGATACCTTATCGCTATCATGCAGAAAATTTTCATAGTGATGTTAAAATCAGAGATGATTGTGGGGTGAGGCGCTCAGATCCCTGGAGGTGTGTGATGCACAGGTGTCCTCACCTCTGAATAAAACATCTCCCTGACCCCATCCTGCCCATCTCTTACCAAACGAAAGTTCATGTGCCCAACTCATAGTGAGGCCACCTCGAAACATTGCAGTTTGGAGCAGAGAATGTTTTTTTTGTGAGGCCATGCAATGAGACGGATGGCTCACGCTCCCCCCAAACCCCTTAACAAAACGTTTTAAAGGCAAGGTGAGAGAGGGGCATGGTTGGCTGTTGCAGACTTCTTGGTGTTGGAATCCTTTGTTCTTGCAGCTGTCCAGGTAGCCCAGGTTACAATTTCCTGTAAACCTCCAACAACACAAATGTTATTCTCTGTTCTGCAACATTTTACCTCTATATGAATGGAAAAGAGTTATACCTTTAAAGGTCAGAGTCTTGAGAATGGCTTCCTGAATATTTCAGAGTATAGGTAACATTATTACCTTGAAGCAAAGACATAGAATACAAAGGTTAAAGTAAAAGAAACTGACCTTCTATGGAGTCAGATTTGTTCTTACCTGTTACACAGCCAGTCCTGGCTCAAGGGCTCCATCCTCCATGAAGACGTCCCTGGTTTCCCACGCTATCTCCAAAGGCATCATCTCCTCTTTTGAATTATCTTAGTATGTTGGACGTTTATCAGATTCACTCTTATCTCCACACCAGACTGAGAGCTCCATGTTTTATTCACATTTTCTCTGTTCCATAGCACTCAGTGGAAGGCCTTAAGCAATAGTTGGAATATTTTGTTCAATAATTAAAGGAAAGGAGTTAGTTGAGTAACAGGATGCTGCTGCTGCTGCTGCTGCTAAGTCACTTCAGTCGTGTCCGACTCTGTGTGACCCCATAGACGGAAGCCCACCAGGCTCCCCCGTCCCTGGGATTCTCCAGGCAAGAACACTGGAGTGGGTTGCCATTTCCTTCTCCAATGTGTGAAAGTGAAAAGTGAAAGTGAAGTCGCTCAGTCTTGTCCGACCCTTAGCGACCCCACGGACTGCAGCCTACCAGGCTCCTCCATCCATGGGATTTTCTAGGCAAGAGTACTGGAGTGGCTTGCCATTGCCTTCTCCGGAGTAACAGGATGAGCACCTGCTAAACACAGGATCACAGAAGGCTTGCAATTTGAATGGTGCTTAAAGATTGTTTAAATCTCCCGCGTGTAGTTCAGAAAGGTTGTCCAAGTGGGTGGGGCCTTCTCTGGGTGAAGGTATCCCCCATCCCAGAGAGCCTGGGTGTTTTTTGCACTGCCTCAGTGTCGAGTTTGGAGTGGTTTGGCAAATCTCTGTCCACGGTAGAGTCCCAGATGTCTGTGACAGCGGAAAATCTTTGTATCATTCTAAGAAAATGATTCTGTCCATCATTGTTTTTTTTCAAAGAGAGAGTAGGCCTGAATGTTCTATAAAACGTACTTCCCTAAAGTTTATTTGATTATTACTCAATATATTTGACTTGAGTTTTAGAGTGAATGAACGCATATTGCAATTTTTCTTCCTTTCCAATTCTTTTCTAATATCAGGTGATCTTAGATTTTTCTTTTTCAGTAAAACTGGAGAAATGTTTTTTCAAGTCTTGAAAACATTTATCTGGTTCTTCAGGAAAATTTACTTTGTACTGAGAACTTTTGACAAACTACCTGATTTAAACTTTGAAGATCATTCAGGACCCTCGTTTTAAGATGGGGAAGCTGAAGTGAAATAACTTCTGGTCACTCACCAGTTAAGGATGGGACTGTTAGGATTTACTTCACCTGAGCTCAGAGCTCTGCTTGCTTTCCTGGACTCCATATGCTCACAGCTTCAGCTTTATACTAGGATTTGGTCTGATTTTAAATGTTAGCCATTTAACATGTTTAAATGCCTAGTCTTCCCATTTGAAATTCAGAGCTAATTGTGATAGTCTCAGGATGTGACCTCACTGGAAAGTGACTGGGCGTTTCTAGTTCTTGTTTACTTTGTATTAATATTTGGAGAAACAGCAGGAAAATATTATCTGTCCAGTGACCACTACTGACATTGACTAATGCTTGTGTCTTAGTGCGAGGTCTGAACACACTCGGACGTTGTCCGGGGTGTGTTCGCAGTGATCGCTGGACAGGGCGCTGTAGGTGTGGGGGGCACAGCGAGGGCGCTGCAGGGCTCTGATTGGCGGGAGCAGTGGGGACACAGGCTCCTGTGTGGACCGCCCGGGATGGCTTCCTCGGTAAGAGGAGGAGTTCCTTCTCGGGCTGGGGAGGGAGATGTGAGGCATGCAGGCAGTCCGGAACTGCAGCTCCTCTCGTGCACTTGATGATAATAACTGGAAAGGTGGGTGGCTAGTTGGACGGAGCGATCTGATGCCCTGGAGAAATGTACAGGTGAAAATTCTGACTTGGTCCTTATGGCTCACGGAGGGGATTAAAGCCGTGGGGTTGGATCAGAACCGAGGGTGGGACCTTGAAGCACTCGGTGGGCCAGGAAGCAGGAGCCTCTAGGTTGGGAGCAGGTGCCCTTGGGGTGGGGGTGCAGGCCGTCTAACACTGGAAGGGACGGTTACCGTCCGAGGGTGTCCCGGCAGTGCCGAGGGAGATCAGGTCACGATGAAATTGAGCAGGGCTCACTGGATTCATTTGGCAAGGTGTGAGAACTGTGAGAGAATGAAAATCGACAGGAGGTGACGTCTGTCGACAACAGGGCTAGGGGAGCGGTGGGGAAGATAGTGTTGTGGTTGGGGGAGCGAGGCGGATGCAGGTGCTGCAGACGGGGGCAGCAGACCTTGTGGGGGCAGCTCTGAGGAGAAGGGGATGGGTTCACTTGCATCAGTTCATCTTTGACCTCCGGGGCTCACCCCCTTGTCTGACATACATTGTTACAAATGCTGAGAGGCGGTTCAAAGCAGAAAGCTGGGGAATGGAAACATCGGGGGGAAGAAGGGAAGCCAATGAAGGGGCCATGGGCAGGAGAGGCCCCGGGCCGGCTGGCCAGCCAGGTGGGGAGGGGGTTTGAAGAGGGGCTGGCCGTCAGCAGTTTCCAGTGCTGGAGTCAGGTCAAGAAAGTCAATGGCTCCGGAGTGTCCGTTGATTTTGGCAAAGACGGTTACAGAAACGTAGTCGGGTCAAAGTCCAGTTGGCACAGGATGTGGAGTGGAAGCGCTGGGAAGTGGGCAGAGCTGGTGCAGGTCTCTGTTCCTGAAGCTGCCAGATTGGACATAGAGAGGAATGTGGTAAAGGGTGGTACTGGGGGCGGGCAGGATAGACTTGTGCTGTCTGTAAGCTAATGGAAGGAGGAAACAGTGAGTGGTGCTGCTCTGGAGGGAAGAAGGTTTAAGGAGTGAGGGCCTGGAGGAGGAAGCAGGTGGGTGGGAAGAGACACCTTGCCCGGTGATCAGGAGGGACGGGGGTAATGAGAGGGACCTAGATGTTTCCAGACCCTGACGGCTGCCGTCAATGGCTGTGGACTCCCAGGGTCACTTATAAGTTGCATCAGCTCCCCACTCCTTGCTCTTTACCCCAAGCTTCCTAACATTAGGAAAGTTGTTACCACTGCCTACCTTGTAATTCAGGAGTGTTGCCAAATCCAGCCTGCCTGCTGCCTGTTCCGTAAAATACAGTGTTATTGACACGCAGCCACGTTCATGCAATTATGCATCATCCCAGGCTGCTTTTGCCCAACAGTGAAGCCTAAGATAGTCTCTGTCTGTTTTTGGAGGAGTGTGTAGACCTCTGCACAGGTGGGGAACCAAGGTGCCGTGAGGGTGCTGACTTCAGAGGGCCCCTCTCCCCGCAGCGCTGGGGGCACTTCCCTCTGGCGTTCTCCAGACGCCGCCTGCTCTGAGAATTACCCACTGACTCCTCTCTCAGGAGCTTTAGCTGTTAGAATCGGAGATTAGATCAGACGTGCACGAAACCTGGCCACACCTGCAGCGATACCTGTCTGGGTGCTTCTGAAGGAGCCCTGGTAGGGCTCCCGAAGGGCCTGCCTGCCCTGCTCTCTCTGGGACTGGGGTGTGCTGCCTTATCCTGCTTCCCTTGGATTGCTCTTCTTCACTTTTTCTAAGAAGCCAAGACGTTCCGCTCCAGAATCATTTCCAGAAGCCCCCGTGTCTTCCTCACCCCAGTGGTTTTGTTTCTCTGCCTTGAGTCTTCCCAGCAGCTGTGTGTGTTTTTCCACCCTTCTTGTGCATTTCCAGTCTCGTCTGTGTCCTGGGAGAGGCTTCATTGTGGTGGGGCTGCGGCGTGCTCTGCTCCAGCCCGGAGGATGGGGACCACGCCGACCCTGCATCCGACAGTTGCTCAGCGGGTACGGATGCCCAGCACATGAATTTTGATGAAGCTGAAAACATCTAGTGCCGCAGAATCGCGCTCTTATGCACGAAGTGGTGCTAATTGCTGACCCTTCTCAGTCACTCTTGAAGCCCAATCCTCTGTTGACCCTTTTGCATTCACTTTGAATTTCTGAATACATTGAAAGTAATGTGTTTGCAGGCACGTTTTCCCTCTGTATGCCACCCTGCTCAGTTTTCAAGAGAAAAGACACCTCCATTCAAATCTGGGTCTCTGTTGGATTTTGAAGTGCTTCTGAAGGTGAGACAGGCTGGGGCCTGGACCCTTGGCTGCAGTGCTCGCACCTGGACAAAAATACAGAGAAACTATTAGGGACTGAAAGTCACTGCGTGCCTGTGCAGTTGGGGCAAATTACAGACACAAGATACAGAAAGACCAAAGCCCAGATGCCACTTCTGAAGAGCTGGGAACAAAAGCAGGGGTTTGGGGGCAAAAGCAAAGTCCTGCACATGCCCGCTGACCTCAGCACCACCCAAGGGGGTGGCTGACTGCCTAAGCCATACCTCTGGCTGACCTCCCAGCCTGCTCCTACCCTCACCCCATAGGAGCAAACAGCTTGGCCCCACCTGGGGAATGAGCTAGCAAGCAAGGGAAGCTGTTACTTGCTTTTGCCTCCCCACTACTGCAGCAGGGGCCCCAATAAAGCCTTGTCTGAATTTCTTGTCTGGCCTTTTATCAATTTCTGTTGATGGGGCAGGGCCAAGAACCCTGGTTGAAAACAAAAGGATGAAGATTTTAATAGCTGCAGTTTAATTCTCCAGCTGAAAATTTATCAGGGTTTAGTTGTATCTCCTTAGCCCTATTGTCTAGAATCTTGTTCCACAAAGTGTGGCCAGCCCACCTCAGTACAGGTGGCCCTTGTGAGTACACTGCTTAAAGAGGTGGAGTCTTGGGTTGCCCCCAGACTTACTGAATCCGAATCTGCATTTTAACGAGGTCCCCTGGCATGTGTCCACACATTAAAATTTGAGAAGCACTGCTCTGGCCTGTTGACCTTGTGTTTCAGAGGAACACACAAAACACAGAGCCCTACCTCATCGATGTTTTATACCTTTTATATCTTTGCGAGGATGTGGTTTTATATTTTATGATGAATGTTTCCCTATCAGAAAAATTTTGCCATTTTTCTCAGTTATTGTTGGAGATAGATCATAATTAAGAGACTGAGTGTGCTTCTGAGTATGCTTTTACTCTTTCTTCATTTCTCTCCTTATGTAGAAATAAAGTCTAAAATCCTCTTCCTGCCTTTGAGGATACCTTGCAGTAAGTAAACAGCCTCCACCCTCAACCTTAGGCTTGTTTTATTTTCAAATCTTTACTGAATTTGTTACAATTGCATCTGTTCCATGTCTTTTAAAAAAATTAATTTTAGACTGGAAGATAATTACTTTACAGAATTGTAGTGGTTTTTGCCACACATCGACATGAATCACCCACGGGTGTACATGTGTCCCCCTGTCCCGAACCCCCCTCCCACCTCCCTCCCCACCCCATCCCTCTGGGTTGTCCCAGAGCACCGGCTTTGAGTGCCCTGCTTCATGCTTCGAACTTGCACTGGTCATCTAGTCATATGGTAATACACATGTTTCAGTGCTATTCTCTCATATTATCCCACCCTCGCCTTCTCCTACACAGTCACAAAGTCTGTTCTTTACGTCTGTCTCTCTTTTGCTGCCTTGCATATGGGGTCGCTGTTACTGTCTTTCTAAATTCCTTATATACGCGTTAATATACTGTGTTGGTGTGTCTTTCTGGCTTACTTCAGTCTATATAATGGGCTCCAGTTTCATCCACCTCATGAGAACTGACTCAAATGAGTTATTTTTTATGGCTGAGTAATATTCCATTGTGTATATGTACCACAACTTCCTTATCCGTTTGTCTTCCAATGGACATCCAGCTTGCTTCTGTGCCCCAGCTATTGTAAACAGTGCTGTGATGAACATTGGGGTACACGTGTCTCTTTCAGTTCTGGTTTCCTCGGTGTGTATGCCCAGGAGTGTGATTGCTGGGTCATAAGGCAGTTCTATTTCCGGTTTTTTAAGGAATCTCCACACTGTTCTCCATAGTGGCTGTACTAGTTTGCATTCCCACCAACAATGTAAGAGGGTTTCCTTTTCTCCACACCCTCTCCAGCATTTATTGTTTGTAGACCTTGTGATGGCGGCTGTTCTGACTGGTGTGAGGCGGTACCTCACTGTGGTTTTGATTTGCATTTTTCTGATAATGAGTGATGTTGGGCATCTTTTCATGTGCTTATTAGTCATCTGTATGTCTTCTTTGGAGAAATGTCTGTTTAGTTCTTTGGCCCATTTTTTGGTTGGGTTGTTTGTTTTTCTGGAATTGAGCTGCATGAGCTGCTTGTATATTTTGAAGATTAATTCTTTGTCCGTTGCTTCGTTTGGTATTATTTTCTCCCATTCTGAAGCCTGCCTTTTTACCTTGCTTATAGTTTCCTTTGTTGTGCAAAAGCTTTTAAGTTCAATTAGGTCCCATTTGTTTATTTTTGTTTCTATTTCCATGTTCCATGTCTTGATTCTTTGGCAGCATGCATGTGGGATGGATGCATTTCTTAGCTCCCCAAGCAGGGATCAAACCTGTACCTCCTGCTCTGGAAGGTGAAGTCCCAACCACTGGACTGCCAGAGAAGTCCCTTAATGCTGTTTGTGTGTGTGTGTGTGTGCGCGCGCGCATGCGCGCGCGTGTTTTATCATTCCCCCTTGATGATCTTGCAAATCGCTTGTATGCATAACTGTGAATTCTGTACTAGGTGAAGTTTTATTTGTCATTTTTCGAGTCCTTGAAAAAAATGAGGAACTAATTAAATACAGAAACAAGTCAATAGATGAATGAAACTACATTTCTTTAAAAATACATAATTCATTCATAACACTAATTGATATTGTCCTTCTCACCGATTAATCCAAGCAGGTGGAGTAAAAGATTACAGCATTTATTGATTTTTGGACAAGTCATGCACATGTACAGAATTCAGACCACCTCATTCCCATCCTCATCTTCTAGCTGGGCAACTCTTTGTACAAGTTTGTTGGGGACACTCTAAGAGGTAGCAGGAGTATTAGGAGCTTCAGTGTGGTTTGGCCCAGAGGGTGAGCTTTGACGCCAGACGGAGACTGAAACTCAGTCACTCCCTTTGTGACTCTGGGCAACCTCACGGTACCTCAGTTTTTCTCATCTGCAGAATGGGTATATGAAGGAGGTCTCAGAATTACTGAGAACAACTAATGAGATAATTCATGTAAAGGGCTGAGAACAGTTCTTGGCATGCAGAATACATGCAGCGAGTATTAGAGATTAATATTAAGTGTGGACATTTCTTTTTGTCCTTACCCTGTGCCTGACTAGCAGCATATGGTGTGCACTTCCATACCTTGGTTTTTTTTTTTTTTTAACCTAATGGTATGGAGATTGGTTCATTTTATTATGTATAGATCTGCCTCATTCTTTTTAGTGGGTCTACAGTATTCTCTTCTGCGGATGCGATTTTATGTATCTAGTCCCCTATGGGTGGACATTTAGATTGTTACGATATTATAAAGAGTCTTGATATTATATTGGTACTGTAAAGAGCCTTAGTGAAATGGCATGTGTGCATGTACTAGTGTGTCTGTAGGAGAAATTTCTAGAATTGGAATCTAGAAATGGTTGAAGGACAGGTTTTTGTTTTACTGGATACTGACAAACTGTCCTCTGTAGAATGATGTACCTCTACCAGCAAAATATTCTCATATACTTGTTTTGACAATCAACGTTTAATTTTTAAAAATATGATTTTGTATTAGAGAAATACAAATCAAACCTACAGTGAGGTTCCCTTCACACCAGTCAGGATGGCCGTCATCAGAAAGTCTATGAACGGTAACGGCTGTAGAGGGTGTGGAGAAAAGGGAACCTTCCTATACTGTTGGTGGGCTTGTACATTGGTGCAGCCACTATGGAAAACAGTAAATGTGCTCAGTCGCTCAGTCGTGTCCGACTCTGTGCGACCCCCTGGACTGTAGCCCACCAGGCTCCTCCGTCCATGGGGATTCTCCAGGCAAGAATACTGGAGTGGGTTGCCATTCCCTCCTCCAGGGGATCTTCCCAACCCAGGGGTCGAACCCAGGTCTCCCACTTTGCAGGCAGATTCTTTACCATCTGAGCCACCAGGGAAGTGGAAAACAGTATGGTGTTCCTTAGAAAAGTAGAATAGAGCCACACGTGGTTGCCGTGGTTTGCCAGGCCCACCGTGGGGAATGCACGGGTCCACAGAAGGTTTGTGCTGATTTAGGGGCCCATGGACAGTTGGGGTTCCCCGGTGCTCTGTGGTGGGCTTCATCACCGCTCTGTATGCTTGCAGGTGTTCGCTGAAGCGCTGGACCACAGATTCTTTATCAGCGTGGCAGTAGTCCCTGCTCAGCAACTTGACAAGACCTCCACTGGAGGAACGTGTCTCCCCCGGCCCTTGGGAATTTAGCCCGATGCAAGAGGTGCTGTTAAACTTGGCAGTCGGTACCGTTCGTGTGGCTCTTACTGTATGCTAGTCTTTTTTGTCAGTTGTTAGTTGTCAGCAACACCCTGTGAGACAGGGCAAACACTGAAGCTTGGAGAGATCAGCTGCCATGTAAACTGGGAACGGGACGGAACTGAGATTCGTGTCTGGGTCTTTTTCATGGTGAAGATCGCCCTTTCTCGTCCACCGTGCCATCCTGCCGGCTAAAAATAGAAGTGCCAGCACCGAGGCCAGGAGCTGTCACATTTGTCTGACACAATAGTTTTTTCTAAATAAGGGCTCATTATGACTCCTACTTCAACTACCCGTAAGGTAATTACAGTCAATTTTAATGTTGCTAATGATTTTGAAGATCTCTTCTAATTATCTTTATTACTTCTCAGAGGAAGACGGAGGCCTTCATTCGTTGACAAGTTGTCAGGTTTGCCCTTAACTTCCCAGAGATCAGCAGTACCACCCAGGGTCTCCCATCAGCTTCTGGTGATGGATAGAGAGCTCTCTTTTTGTCTCCCCCCATCCTGGCAGCCCAGCAAGGTCATCACCCACTTCTCATAGGATCCTCAAGCACACCAGGCAGTGTTCTTACTGTGCGCATATCTGTATGTGCAGGATTTTCCTGTCTTCCCACGGAGTGAAGTTGATATTTCTGTCTTCATTAATTCCTTCCGTCGCTGCCCGTTTTCTCCTTCCTTTGTGTACACCGTCTCTTTTGAAGTGTTCTGTCGGCTGATGGAGATTTGTCGATTTCTCGTCCATCATTTATTTCTTATTATTTTTCTTTTAGTTGTAAGGCTTACTGTATTCTGTGCCTTCCCTGGGCATTATTGTTGCTGTTTTCCCGTCCCTTTGCCCCAGTTCTGTTCCAGGCTGTTCAGAGTCTGGGTCGGGTTGTGCTGGAGCAGGGCCCGGCCAACACTGGGGGAGCCCGCAGAGACCGTCTGGGCTTCCAGATTCAGAGCATCACTGAGCTCTAACCATCATTCTCTTCCTAGCTGCCCCAGGCCCCCGCCAGTGCCCAGCAAGGCTTTTCCCTGGGGCCACAAGCCAGCTAGGGAAGAGAAAACAGTGCCTCCAGCATCGGGCAAGGAGGGGTGGTCTCTGTGGTCTCTGGTCTTCCCTGGGTGTGTCGTGGGTTCCACGCATGGCTGGGCACCCTGGGCTTTGATCCAGGTGTCTGGTACCCACGACCTCGAACCTCACACTAAGACTCTAAGAGTTATTACTCTCTGTGTTTTTGCCAGTCATGTGCGCTGATGCTCCGAGAGGCTGAGATCTCGCCTGGGAGCACACGGCCTGCCTGTGGGCGCTCCGGGGTTCCAGCCCTGTCTGTGGGCCTCCAGAGCCTGCACTGCTTCCACCGCAGCACAGCTTTTCTGTCCAGAGGTGCTTGATACTTGAGTGCTTTCTGCACCTTCTGTCGTCTTCACTGACTTAGTGCCTTCATGTCCTAATTAGAGGGCGTCTCTGTGGGTATCGTCACACTACTGCGTCACGCTCCCTGGAGTTATTTATGTTTCCCTGTTTGAGTCCTTGGGCTTCGCTGGTGGCTCAGTGGTCAGGAAGACCCCCCCACCCCACTCTCCGGAGGTGGAAATGGTAACCCGCTCCAGTTTTCTTGTCTGGGAAATCCCGCGGACAAAGGAGCCTGGTGGGCTACTCCATGGGGTCGCAAGAGAGTCAGACACAACTTAGCGGTTAAATAACAACATTTGACTCATTAATAATCTCAGCACATCATTCCTTTGTTCACTGTATTAGTACCCGGTGAGCCCTGTTTCCCAGGCTCCTGCACAGGGAGAGCAGGCCTTAAAGTGGTATCACATGGGGCCTTGACCATCTGATAATGTCAAATCAAGGTTGTTGATTATTTTCCTTTTAATGAGTTAAACTTTGATGCCCAAAGCATTTTTAAATGGATTCTTTTCCTTTTAGCGGCCCTGTTTTTTTACTTTTAGACCTGTGTCTTGCTTAACAGAGCATTCTGTAATTAATTCTGTAATTTATTTAAGTAGAAATAAATTAAGATTTTTAGTTGGAGTTTCAGTATCATTCTCTCAAAAATTAATAGAGCGAATGACAGAGAAGCGGAAGGATACAATAGGCCCGCAAAGCGCTGTGAACCAGTTCAACATAAGGAAGGTTTATACAATTTTCACACAACAGTAGGATACAAATTCTAGTCAAGTTCCATAGACTCTAAATTGGGAGCCACTGGAATGTATCCAGGAACATAAGATCAGGTGCAAAAATTCCATGGTCTAAAGGTATTGAAATCATACAGAGTCTGTTCTCTTATCACTGTGAAATTATGTTAGAAATCAATATCAAAAGATATTTGAAAATAGCCTGCAAATTTTCAAGTGCAATGTGACACTTACCAAGAGAGATCTTTGACTTAGCCACTGAAGGCCTCAATAAAGTTAGAAGATTGAAAAACCAGAGGGAGATTGCAGAGAAGAAAGCATTTAAATGAGAAATCAATGTCAAACTGAGAAATTAGTATCAAAGATACTTTACAAATTCCATGTGTGTGTGATCACTTTAAAGGTATGTGATACATAAGTTGAAAGATACATAATGCTGGCCAAATTATTTCCCAGTTAGCATGTGTAAGCTATGATATATGGAATGGATAAACAACAGGATCCTACTGTGTAGCCCAGGGAACCATATTCAGTACCCTGTGATAGAGCATGATGGAAAAGAATATAGAAATGAATGCGTGTTTATATGTGTATAACTGAATCACTCTGCTGTACAGCAGAAATTAACACTACATTGCAAATCAACTACCCTTCAATTTGAAAAAATCAAACACTAAAATAAATGAAGTTTTCCAGAGTGAATTTCTATGCAGTCAGCAGTGGGAGGAGGAGCGCGGACTCATACGTGCTTTAGGCATCATGTGCTGACCTGGCTGATGTGAAAAGCAAAAAATCATGGTGTTTATTTGCCTTTCATTGATTGCCAGTGAAGTTAAACGTTTTTATCTGTATATTAACTTTCAGTTCAGGTCAGTTCAGTTGCGCAGTCGTGTCCGACTCTTTGTGACTGCATGGACCGCAGCACGCCAGGCCTCCCTGTCCAGCACCAGCTCCTGGAGTTCACTCAAACTCATGTCCATCGAGTCGGTGATGCCATCCAACCATCTCATCCTCTGTCGTCCCCTTTACCTCCTGCCTTCAATCTTTCGCAACATCAGGGTCTTTTCAAACGAGGATGACAGAGAATGAGATGGCTGGATGGCATCACTGACTCTGTGGACATGAGTTTGAGTGAACTCCGGGAGTTGGTGATGGACAGGGAGGCCTGGCGTGCTGTGATTCATGGGGTCGCAGAGAGTCGGACACAACTGAGCGACTGAACTGAAGTGAACTGAACTGAAAAAATGCTCTACTTTTTAAGCTATTGAAGTATAATATATTCCTAATAGTTTAGAGTGTAAGTAAGTAAGTGTTAGTCGCTCAGTCGTGCCTGACTCTTTGTGACCCCGTGGACTGCAGCCCTCCAAGCTCTTCTGTCCATGAGATTTTCCAGGCAAGGATACTGCAGTGAGTTGCTGTTTCCTTTTCCAGGGGATCTTCCCAACCCAGGGATCGAACCCGGGTTTCCTGCACTTCAGGCAGATTCTTTACTGACTGAGCTACAAGGGAAGTCCTAACAGTTTATAAGGCATCTTTATATATGAAAGCTATCGATTCTTTCTCTATAATAGTTTTGAAAGTATTTTCCTGATTAGTTGCTGCCTTTTATGAATATTTTTTGACGTTTGTGTGCATGTGTGCTAAGTTGCCTCAGTCATGTCCGACTTGTTGTGACCCCATGCACTGCAGCCCGCCAGGCCTCTCTGTCCTTGGGGATTCTCCAGGCAAGAAGACTGGAGTGGGTTGCCGTGTCCTCCTCCAGGGGATCTTCCTGACCCAGGGATCGAACCTGTGTCTCTTACATCTTGTGCAATGGCAGGTGGGTTGTTTACCACGAGCGCCACTTGGGAAGACCTTTTGATGTTTAAGTGTGTTTAAATTGCTAATTTTTATTTATAATGTTAATTCACTCTAAGTGTATAATCTTAAGACTATATTCAGTTCAATTCAGTTCAGTCGCTCAGTCATGTCCGACTCTTTGCGACCCCATGAATCACAGCCCGCCAGGCCTCCCTGTCTATCACCAACTCCCGGAGTTCACTCAAACCCACCTCCATCGAGTCGGTGATGTCATCCAGCCATCTCATTCTCTGTCGTCCCCTTCTCCTCCCGCCCCCAATCCCTCCCAGCATCAGAGTCTTTTCCAGTGAGTCAACTCGTCGCATGAGGTGGCCAAAGTATTGGAGTTTCAGCTTTAGCATCAGTCCTTCCAATGAACACCCAGGATTGACCTCCTCTAGAATGGACTGGTTGGATCTCCTTGCTTTATTACTATGTAAAAATAAATTTACTAATTTTAATTTTTAAGAAATCGATTTTATCTTTTATGGATATATGACTTCTGTCACAGTTTTAAAAAGTCTTTCCCTACAGAAAGGAAATAATATGCTTAACTAATTTTTTTATAATATATCCTCTAATGGACTTTTTAAACTTTGTGAGTTACTTGGAATTAATTTTGGAGTATATCTTTCTACTTGATTTCTTCCTATCGATAATCAGTTGACCCAGCAATTATTAAGTTGAATCAGCCGTTGAATCCACCACAGAGTTTTGTCATCACTTCATCATGTATTCCTGTTTTGTATATCTTAGAGTTTGTTCCTATGATATTTTTGTTTTACTAATCTGCTTCTGATTTAGTCTAAAATAGTATTTAAAAATTGTTTTTCGAAATCTAGTTGATTTGCAATCTCGTGTTAATTTCTGCTGCACAGCACAGTGAGTCAGTTACTCACAGACACACATTTTTCCCTGCTATTTTCCATTGAGAGTTATCCCAGGACACCGAGTATAGTCCCCTGTGCTGTTCAGTAGGACCTTGTCTCCTTTCTCTGTATAACAGTTTGCCTCTGCTAACCCCAGCCTCCTGCTCCATCCCTCCCTTAACTCAGCCTCCCGCTAGGCAAGCACAGGTCTGTTCTCTCTGTGAGTCTGTTTCTGCTTTGGAGATAAGTTCATTTGTGCCATAGTTTAGATTCTTCATGGAAGTGATATCTTATGGTATCTGTTTTTGTCTGACTTCCTTGACTTGGTGTGGTCATCCCCCGTTCCATCCATGTTGCTGCAAATGGCGTTATTTCATTCATTTTTTATGACTTGATAGTCCATTGCATATGTGTACGTATCACATCTTTATCCATTCATCTGTTGATGGACATTTAGGTTGCTTCCATGTCCTGGGTACTGTGATTAATGCAGCTATGAACACAGAGGTGTATGTACCTTTTTAAATTATAGTTTTGTCAAGATATATACCCAGCAGTGGGATTGCAGGATCATATGGCAACTCTATTTTTGGTCTAAAATTATACTTTTAATTACTGTAGATCTATAGTCTGTTTTATTATTTGAGAGGTGGTATTTTTCCTTCTTACAGTTATTTTTAGAACTTACTTATTTTAACCTTTTAACTTCAAAAATGTAAGCCAAAGAATCACTCTGCCAAAATCTTTATCTTCTATCTCCCTTGACCTCTCTCCTCCCACCCTCAAGCAAAAACAGACAAAATGGAAACCAAAAGGAGACACACACAGCTCTGGGATTTGTAATTGCAATTGTATAGAACCAAGAAAATGCTTTTAGGCGGAACTGAGCTCATTTAGTGCCTATCTGGAAAGGCGCTTTCCTTTTGGACAAAAGCTTCTTAGTTTTCTGTGTTTTGCTTAATCTACAATTTTGTCCTGTCAGAGGTAGTTATCCTGCATCTCTGTTTAAGCACCAAAGATGGTCTGAGGCTGTGACTACAGCCTGATAATGGCCAACGGTGGCCAAAGGCTGCCCATCCACGGCTCTCAAGCTGGCATGGTTTTTACACTTTTATAAGCTTGTAAAAATCAAGCAAAGGAGGGTATATATGACAGAGACCCTCTGTGGCCCACAAAGCCCAAAATATTTACTGTTTAGTGCTTTACAGATAAAATTTGATGAAGGCATCTGCAGCGAAGCACTGGCGCACAGACAGCCCTGTGGGAGGCTTTTGTTTGCTTGTTTCAGGCCTTGAAGGTGATCTTATGTGAGGAGATGGGTGAAGGACTACAGGTTTGGTTTTGTTCTTCCTTTGTTTTCTCCCTACATTTCAAAATGCTTTCATCTGCTTTATTTTTTATTGTTAAACTTAATTTTATATTGGCGTGTAATTGACTAACAATGTGCTGATAGTATCAGGCGGACAGCTGAGAGACTCAGCCATACATATCCACGCATCTGTTCTTCCACCAGTCCCTTCCCATCCAGTCTGCCACATATACATAGACAGTTCTGTACAGGAGAACCAGCTGTGCTATATGGTAGGACCTTGTTGGTTATCCGTTTTAAATACAGCAGTGTGGACTTGTCAGTCCCAAACTCCCCAACTATCCCTTCCCCCAGTCCTTCCCTTCTGGCAACTGTAAGGTCTTTCTCTAAGTTTGTGAGTCTGTTTCTGTTTTGTAAATAAGTTCGTCTGTAGCACCTCTTTTTAGATTCTGCATAGAAGGGATCCAGGCTTCCCTGACGGCCCGTGGCAAAGAATCCACCTGCCAATGCAGGAGGCACGAATTCGATCCCTGGGTCGGGAAGATCCCCTGGAGAAGGAACTTGCAACCCACTCGAGTACTCTTGCCTGGGAAATCCTATGGACAGGGGAGCCTGGTGGGCTGCAGTCCATGGGGTCGTGAAGAGTCGGGGATGACTTAGTGACTCAACGACAGCAGCAACATAGAGGGGCTGTCATGCAGTGTCCCTCCTTCTCTGACTGACTTCACTCAGTATGACAGTCTTTAGGTGCACCCACGTTGCTGCAGATGGCCTGATTTCATTCTTTCCGATGACTGAGTGCTATTCCATTATACGTATGTCCCACATCCTAGGTGACCATTCTTCTGTCGGCGGACATTTGGGTTGCCTCCATTTGTTGTCTTGGCTATGGTAAACGGTGCTGCAGTGAACACAAGGTGACTTCATACACTTTACACTTTAAAAAGTGCCTTGGGACTTGCCTGGGGGTCCAGTGCTTAGGACTCCAGTGCTGAGGACACGGGTTCAATCCTTGGTTGGGGAACTAAGATCCCACGTGCCATGTGGTGCAGCCAAAAAATAAAAAGAAAACTTTTTATTTTTAAACTGCCTTGAGTGTTGCAAATTCTTTTTTAAAGTACTTCTTTTGGAGGGCTCACATCTGCTCATAAGAACATCCAATTTTTATACCTTGTGTCCTGAAACAGGGCTGTTGAGGTCAGCTGCTGCCCGCACGGGAGTGTCCGCGGGGCTCCAGGCAGACTCCCAAGTCTGCCCTGTGCTCCACACCCCAGCGGCAGTGCTGTTTCATAGACCTCTTCTTAACTAGAGTAGAGTCTTTCATTAACCTGATATGATCTGGTTTATCCAGTTAACTTCCGTCTACAACTGACCCTCAATCTCCGTAGGCTCTGCATCTGAGGGTTCAATCACTGCAGACTGTAAATATTTGAGACAGGAACATCCAAGGAATTTCCAGAAAGTGAAACATGAATTTGCTGTGTGCCAGCAACTACTTACATAGCATTTACATCAAACTTACAGCTATTTACATTGTATTAGATATGAGAAGTAGAATTAGAATATCTGCACATATTTTATTTTTTTTGGACATATTTTAAAGCAAAGGAAAATGTGCATAGGTTATAAGCAAATACTGCAGCAGTTTACATAAGGAACTTGAGTAAACCTGGATCCCAGAACTGATCCCCTGCAGATACTGAAGGATGACATCACTGAAGACAGCTCAGACTGCCCCGGGCATGAGACTGGTTCAGGTGGGTGTGTCACCACCCCCGGCACGGGACTGGTTCAGGTGGATGTGTAGCCCTGTGGAGGCTGTGGGAGTCCTGAAGGAGTCTGAAGACTTTATAGGGTCTTGAGGATGAGAGATAGTTGGCAGGAGACAGATGGGGTCTGCAGGTCACTGTCAGTGGGAACACGGGTAGATTCCGTGTCCCAAGAGACCTGGAAACCCCGAGGAAAGAAAGGCAAGACAGCAAAATAATACCAATTCTGCCTGGTGTTCCAGAAGTTTCCATCGTTTCTGAAGAAAGGCTGGAGAGACCAGGTTTCGTGTCTGAGCAGCGTGAGCCTCACAGCTGGGAGCAAGTGTAGGGCTTATCTCCTGTGTCTTGGAAAATGTGATCATTCAGGCATTGAGTCCAGCCTTTTGGATAATCTGAAAGGAAAAACAACCAAAGTTTAAGTCTTAAGCTCCTATGTGTACTTTTTGAAATGCTAGATGTTTCATAATCTTTTTTTCCCCCTCCAAATGTAGCGTTATTCAAGAGGAGTATAAGGCCCTGCTGAATTTGGTTAATAGAATTTACAGCAGGCAAGTCAGGCAAAGACCAGATTTCATGGAAAAATTTCTAAAGCAAGGTTGTTGGGAATTTAAATTAGATTTGAGTGTGGCTGATTACTCCTGGAAAATGCAGTCGTGTCTTACTAAATTAGAATTTAAAAATTCTACCAGGATCTGCCTGCGGTTCACAGTGTTGTTTGCTGATGCTGTGGGGGACCGATTTTGAGTTTTGATCCTAAGTATATGCATGTTCCAGATGTAATCATTTTCCCCAAGTTAATGAAAACATGACTGTATCTGGAGCTCAGGGCTCTTACTCTGAGAACAAGCCCACCAGCAATCAGGTGTTCAGTCAGGACTGCTCAACCCTGTCCCAGGTGCGATTTTCAAGTTCATTGCTCGTAGTCTCACTTTCCTTCAGTTCATTTCAGTTCCGTCACTAGTCCTGTCCGACTCTCTGCAACCCCATGACTCACAGCACGCCAGGCCTCCCTGTCCATCGCCAACTCCCGGAGTTCACTCACACTCATGTCCATCGAGTCGGTGATGCCATCCAGCCATCTCATTCTCTGCCGTCCCCTTCTCCTCCCGCCGCCAATCTTTCCCAGCATCAGAGTCTTTTCCAGTGAGGCAACTCGTCACATGAGGTGGCTATCTTTTCTAATGATGCATTAACTGATTCATCAGGTCTTTAAATCTTTAGGAAATACTCTACCAGAAGCTTATGGTAAAAATTTCATTATACTGTCACAAGTCTCAAAATAATACTCTTTTCTATATGAATGAAGCTGTTGTTTTTAACATGCAGTGCTGCAAGGTTTTAAGTTATGTGTAATGAACATAACTGATTTTGTTTTAATTGTCATTTGTTAACTTCTGTACCTATCATTAAAATAAATTTGAAGTTGGAAAAACACACCCAAAACTCCAAGGAGTCTTCGGAGAAGTTCCCTCTCAAGAAAAAAGGTATAGTTTTAAGAATCAAGGAGAAAAAAAAAAGGATTAAAATATTGGGAGATTTATCAGGATCTATCCATTCAACTCCCATATTTCATAGAATGACCTGCATATCTGGCAGGCGCTGTTGGATGTGACGTGAGATGGCGATGTGATAAATTGTTCACTACAACAGCCTTGATGGAAGTCAGAGCTCTTTCCTTGTAGACCTTGCAGGCCAGGTGCGATGAGCTTTAGTGCCCTCATCAGCAGGCAGGAGAGCTCGGTGAGGCTCATGTGGGGGAGGGGACGAGTCAGGACCTTGGAAGTGTCCTCGCTGGCTCTCTGATCCCTCAGTCCTTGCCAGGGCAGGAATTCACTCCTCTGCAGGTCACTGGGACATACACAAGAAGAGTCGTGCGTAATATAATCAAAGAGTTGTACATGTACGTAATCATGAAGAGTTGCACCTAAGCTCCCTCAGAAAGGGGTTTCCAGACAGTCTTTAAAGATGTGCGTATTTCTTGGGGGTATATTCAGCTCCCAGCAGAGTGCCTGGCACGTGGTTCTCTGCAAGCATTTGTAGAGAGAATAAGCGGACTATGGAGTAGGTGTCTTGAGACTGAGTCTTGGGTCTCCCTTTTCACCCGTGCAGCTCTATAGATGGGGGCCGTCGTTCGATCAGTGGTGACCCTACGAGGCATTGTGTTAACAACTTCCTCTGCCATTTCGTTTGATCGTCACAAGAAGGGGCCTAAGCAATGCTTGAACTGCGATCTGTCAGCTGGTGCGGTGTTAGGTGACTGTGGTCTCAGCCCAGGGCTGTGTACCAGAGAGGGTGCACAGCGTAGTGTGTGTGTGGACTCCTCACTGTCCACGCCTGGACGCCACAAGCCTGCCTCTGCTCACCCTTCATTTGTCAGGGCCGCTCACGTGGCGCCGTCCAGGTGCGGGGGTGGAGGAGGGTGCCGTCTGCGCTGGGAAGAGGGGAGACTGGAAACTGGCTCATCATGACAGTGGCTCCCGTGGGGCCATTGTCCAGATGGTGAAACGGCGTGCACAGAGGCGGGGTTACTGGCCCAAGGTTACGTCGCTGGAACGTGGCAGAACGAGGCCTGGGGCTTAGAATTGTTTGTCTCCAAAGCCCATGCTCTTAACCACCAATGCAGTGCCGCCTTCCTTAGGGAGATGGATTTTCTTCTTCAGAAAACTTGACCTTAATGAGGGGCCGAATAATAAAAGTACTGGATTGGGGGCGGGGCGCCTGGTTTCTGGGACTGATTCTCTCACCGATCCTCTTTGCCACTTGTCGGGGTGGCTTCCTCCCATGGGAATAGCAGTTGCTGTGACGATGACAAAATGTTTCATGTGATGTATCTGGAGAGGTGTAGGGGTGGGATGCTGTTGTTGCTGACACTGCCGGGTGCACTGCCCTTGTGTGGACTTTGCACGTGTAACAGCTTCATGATTCCTACAAGGAAACAAGGAAACTTTTTAAACAATCTCAGTACATTTAGTTGTTTCCATTGTATGAAAATATCTTATATCTTCCAAAATAAATTTAAATGTTTCAGGCATTTCATTAGACTGAAATGATACCAAGTTGCAACTAAAGTTATAAACTCACAGCTTTTATTCCCCCTTCCTCCTGTTTTGTTATTGTATCAACTTTTGAAAAACTGTTCTTTTTAAAGAATTGTTTCATTGATGTATAATTGTTTTATAGTGTTGTGTGAATTTCTGCTGTACAGCAAACTTATTGTTCAGTCGCTCAGTCGTGTCTGACTCTTTGAGACCCCATGGACTGCAGAACGCCAGGCTTCCCTGTCTTTCACCATCTTGCAGAGTTTGCTCAAACTCATGTGCATTGAGTCGGTGATGCCATCCAACCATCTCGTCCTCTGTCGCCTCCTTCTCAGTTATATGGGTATGTGTGGTGGTTTATTCGCTAAGTCGTGTCTGACTCTTGCGACCCCATGGCCTGTAGCCCGCCAGGTTCCTCTGTCCATGGAATTCTCCAGGCAAGAATACTTGAAGTGGGTTGCTGTTTCCTTCTCCAGGGGATCTTCCCGACCCAGGAATCGAACCCGGGTCTCCGGCATTGTAGGCAGATTCTTTACTGACTGATCTGTGAGAGGAATATACGCGTATGTGTATATATCACACACGTATATATTCTTTTTCATATTCTTTTCCATTATGGTTTATCCCAGGATACTGAATATAGTTCCCTCTGCTGTACAGTAGGACCTTATGGTTTCAAGAACTATTCTTTTAAAAGTGAATGTTCCAAAAACACTTGTAGATAATATAAGTGGATATATCCCTATAAATCCAGGAAGCTGTAATACTTTGCCGTCTGTCGATGGTGAAATGGAGGGGTTCAGAGCGGTTGTGTGTTGTCTGTGGCCTAATTAGGAAAAGCAGCCCTATTCCTTTGTGGGTGTGGAGGAGAGGGAAACTTTTTTTTTTTTGTCAAGTGTTAAACCACCGACCTGGCTTCCTGTTGCCTACACTTGGTGTGATTGTGGTTTTCAACACTTGCTTGCATCTTGGGGAACTCCTGAGCTCACTGTTTCATGTACGTCTCTCCCCTTGACCCTGCACACCCGATCCCAGCTCATACTGGAATGTGGAGCCCCCAGGGACCCCAATTGTAGGTCACATCCCTTCAGATAGGACATCATAGATTTTTACAATCCTCTGACTTCTTCCTGGCAGTGGCTAAAACTGCAGTGAGTAATCAGATTAGAAAAGAAAAAGCTTTCTGTGGAAATTTGGGAGCAGAATTCCCATTAATTAAAAAAAAATACCCAGCATATTTTTCTCAGAGCCCTTCATATAGACATGTTTGGTCTTCATTGTTTAAATATAACCCTGCTAACCCAAGGGCAAGTTATCTGTGCCCCCTCCTCTCCCGTTTGGACATAAAGCCTATGATTGTTGATTGTTCTGGTTGGATCATTTGAAAATGAGACTTCAGTTTAGTAGAATATTTCCATTACAGGGTAACGGGCCTTTTTAATTTTGTACTTTTATAAGGGCTAGGAAAACATTTACATTTGCTCCCAGTTTTCCCTTTGCAGAGTCCTGAATAGACAAGGAGGATTCATTAGAGAATACATGATGAAATGTTGCATCTCTTTATTGGTGAGTCATGGAAGTTCAGGAAAAGAACACAAAAGTAGGCATTTATAGTATGAAACAAGCCTTTGTCAAATTATGTATGTGGTGGTTTTAGTTGACCTTGGAAGTTACATAACGCTCTGTATGTGCTTTTATACCCCAACGTGGTCTAGAAAAGCGATGATGATGCATCGGCTTTACAAAATCCCTCTGTGGACGCCCAGCTCAGCTCCTTCCCGGCGTCTCTCGGCCAGAGGGGAAAGATCGCTGTGCCCACCCCCCCGATCCCTGTTCTTTCCTGTCCACTTACACAGTCACTTCTCGCAGAGACCTCCTTCAGTTCAGATCAGTTCAGTCGCTCAGTCGTGTCCGACTCTTTGCGAGCCCATGAGTCATTCCAGGTAAGGCAGTCTTTTGTGCAGTTAGATTTCATTCAATCATGATACATTTCAAGTACCCCTTTCCCTTTTCTTCTTCTTTTTCTATTATTGCCTTTCAGTTTCTCCAGTTTCTTTGACTTCACTTTGGGATAACATTTTTTTTGGCCACGTGGCATGTGGGATCTTAATTCCCGGATCAGTTCCAATGCCCCTTGCATTGGAAGCACAAGTCTTAACCACTGGACTGGCAGGAAAATCTCTAGGAATAGCATTATTGGTACTTTTGAGGGTCATCAATAATGAGAGCAATGAGCCGTGGGGGAGCACAGATCTTACAGGGTGCTGAGAAGAAGGGTAATGGGGTCAGGCTGAGCTCAGAGACAAGTGGGCATCCTTAGGGCGTGGCTGCCTTGCCGGGCAAGTCACGTTGTCTCTCCCCGGCAGGTCCTCCTCATCTGCTTTTCGTTTCTGTTCCACAGTCTCGGTAGACAGCATTGGGGCAGAGCCTGGCCAGGTGGGCCACGCTTAGGAACTGACATTGGAGCTGAGGCTGGAAGGGTGGGGTGGGCCCAGAGATGCTGAGAGTGGGAAGGGAATTTCAGGCACAGAGAACGGTTCAGCACGTTAGACATGAGAACCTGGAGCGAACTCTTACTCAACGCCTGCTCTCAAGGTACTGACAGTTTAGACTGGTTGTCACACGGTAAGCTTGATTCACTGCCACTTCCTGCCTTTCTGAAACCGATCCTTCCTGTAACCCCCAACCTCCAGCTGCTGTTAAACTAGGTGTGTCTTCAACTTGCACTTGGGCTCCAGATTACCTTGAAGGACCTGTTTAACTGATGCCTTGGGCCAGCCTCAGCTAATGTCTGCAAGAGACACCAATCTGGTATGTTTGTTAACAAATAACCACACACAAAAAGGGTCAGGCTGAATCTGAATCTGGCCTCTGTAACCCTGCTGCTGCTGCTGCTAAGTCGCTTCAGTCGTGTCCAACTCTTCACGACCCCATGGACTGCAGCCCACTAGGCTCCTCCGTCCCTGGGATTCTCCAGGCAAGAGTACTGGAGTGGGGTGCCATTGCCTTCTCCTCTGTACCCCTACACTAAATTACATTTAAGACAGAGAGTTTTGGGTGAAGTAGAAAAGACCCTGATGCTGGGAAAGATTGAAGGCAGGAGGAGAAGGGGACAACAGAGAATGAGGTGGTTGGATGACATCACCGATTCAATGGACATGAGTTTGAGTAAGCTCCAGGAGTTGGTGATGGACAGGGAGGCCTGGCGTGCTGCAGTCCTTGGGGTCACAAAGAGTCGGACACGACTGAGTGACTGAACTGAACTGAACTGAAGAAAAGAATAGCTTTATTGCTGTGCCAGGCAAAGGGGGGAACAGTGGGCTAATGTCCTCAAAGCTCTGTGTCCCAGTGTGGAGGGGCTAATGAGGAGTTTCATAGCAATGGTTCAAAGAGGGCGTGGTCAGTTCGTGGGCATCTTCTGATGGGTTGGTGGAGAGGTAAGTGGACGTCAGCATCATCAACCTTCTGCTTCTAACTGGTCTGGAGTCTGTGTGCTTGTGGGCAGCACCCTACTCTCACCCGAGGGGCTTTCCATATCTGCAAAACAGCTCAAAGGGGAACCAAGACCCTGCCCCAAGGCTGCACTATTGTTTCTCTTGACTGTTTATCCCTGGTTTTGTGCTTGAATCTGACCAGTTGGAGCTCAGGGAAGGTCATGGAAGCTGAATGAAGGTTATTTCCTATAATCAAAGAAATGAGGGACACAGAAAAGCTTTGTGCCTAGGACCCCACAGGGCCCTACTCAGTATCAGTGTTAATGTAGACTAGATGCTCATGCAATGAGCGTATCTCTTAGGTTGCGATTTTCTCTGTCAGATGCAAATGATATTCAGATGTCAGCCCTGCAACAGAAGTTGACAAGCTGATTCCTAGTTATTTGCTCTCCCTTTTATTATCTTTTTAAAACTTTACCCTCAGTTTTATAATTTAGCTCAGCCCTGAAGGGAAGCTCTTACTATATGTGCCGCGTGAGACTTAATTTGCATGGAATATTATTAACGAAGTCTGTAGGCTTATTTCCCCGTGTATGCATGTGACCACATAACCATTCTGCTAACGTTAAGTTTTAAATGTTTTCATTTAAAATATCAGCCTTTGAGGGGAATATCCAAGACCTAGCCGAAGAGAAAATTAGGCTTATGACATTATCATACAAAAAAGAGAGCATTATCATAAAATGGAAAGAAAAATAGTAAAATAAAATTCTTGCCAACTGCATATGGTAAATAAAAAAGAATGATTGCGGCTATTACTAAATATTAAAATCACCAACTCTAACTTGCAAGAATTAAGGTTTTTCATGGAAAAGAATAAGATGATTTGGTTGCATATGAACTCAGGAAGAGAGCCTTTAAGGCAGAACAATTTCCTTAAGACATTTTAATGAAAACAGATGATGAGATGTAAGTCATTGCTTTCTTTAATGAATGATACATCTGAAACCATTGTTTCAAGGACTCCGATTTGCCTATGAAAGTATCCATATCCAACTGGTATAAAATGATGCATTAAGTAATCAAGGTAAAAAAACTTCATAAAACCTCTGAGAGGAAGTACTCTTCTGCTATTCTTGTCGAACAGAGAATTCTAGAAGGATGTTACAAAGATCTGTCTAAAATTGAGGAAAGCACTGTTGGCTATGCATATCTGGTACCAGTGAACCTCAATTGTTGTGAACACTGATTTTTGCCAGGCAGGTTGTGTTGTGCAGGTGTATTAAAAATAGAAAACCAGTGTGTCTTTATGGACCTGTCAATACTTTTCAGATTCAAAAAAGCATAGAACATAAAAAAAAGTCAGCCATTCTCTAAAAAGTGGCCCCAGTACTATGCAAAAGTGGAGCTTATTTCAGAGGTATTTTCTCTGGGGTTCTGGCATGTCTTATACATCCTTCCTGGGAATGATATCATGAAATTTGAGAAATTGTGTGAGAGGCCTTCTCAACTGGTTGAAAGAATAGGGGAGTGAAAAGACGAGGCGGAACGTGGAGAGATGCTGGATGCCTCAGAGCTGCTCCCTTCTGCCCATCCCTTATTTATTTGTTTTTATTTATTTGACTGCACTGGGCCTTCGTTGTGGCATGCCAGTTCTTTAGTTGGGGCATGCAGGATCTTCTTTATTTTTTTTTTTGACTTTCTCAAAATTTATTTATTTATTTATTTATAATTTTTTTTTCTTTACAGTTAAAAGTATTTTTATTAAAAAAGCACAAATGCAAAGAAATGAACAGAGGAAAAATTATGCGTCGAACCTGGACTGGTCACTTATGATAATATACATGCTACAATTCCATTCTCCCCAATCATTCCACCTTCACCCTCTCCCACAGAGTCCCAAAGACTGTTCTAAATGCCTATGTCTCTTTTGCAGTCTCTTATACAGGGTTCAGGTTACCATTTTTCTAAATTCCATATATATGCGTTAATATACAGTATTGATGTTCTTCTTTCTGGCTTACTTCACTCTGTATAATTGGCTCCAATTTCATCCACCTCATTAAAACTGGTTCAAATGCATTCTTTTTGATGGCTGAGAAATACTCCATTGTGTATATGTACCAAAGCTTTCTTATCCATTCGTCTGCAGATGGACATCTAGGTTGCTTCCATGTCCTGGCTATTATAAACAGTGCTGCAATGAACATTGGAGTACATGTGTCTCTTTCAATTCTGGTTTCCTCGGTGTGTATGCCCAGGAGTGCGATCGCTGGATCATATGGCAGTTCTATTTCCAGTTTTCTGAGGAATCTCCACACTGTTCTCCATAGTGGCTGTACTAGTTTGCATTCCCACCAACAGTGTAAGAGGGTTCCCTTCTCTCCACACCCTCTCCAGCATTTATTGCATGTAGACTTTTGGATAGCAGCCATTCTGACTGGTGTGAAATGGTATCTCATTGTGGTTTTGATTTGCATTTCTCTGATTATGAGGGATGTTGAGCATTTTTTCATGTGTTTGTTAGCCATCTTTATGTCTTCTTTGGAGAAATGTCTGTTTAGTTCTTTGGCCCATTTTTTGATTGGGTCACTTAGTTTTCTGGAATTAAGCTGCAGGAGCTGCTTGTATAATTTGGAGATTAATCCTTTATCAGTTGCTTCATTTGCTATTATTTTCTCCCATTCTGAAGGCTGTCTTTTCACCTTGCTTAGAGTTTCCTTTGCTGTGCAGAAGCTTTTGGTTTTAATTAGGTCCCATTTGTTTATTTTTGCTTTTATTTCCAATATTCTGGGAGGTGGGTCTTGGAGGATCCTGCTGTGATTTATGTCGGAGAGTGTTTTGCCTACATTCTCCTCTAGGAGTTTTATAGTTTCTGGTCTTACATTTAGATTTTTAATCCATTTTGAGTTTATTTTGGTGTATGGTGTTAGGAAGTGTTCTAGTTTCATTCTTTTACAAGTGGCTGACCAGTTTTCCCAGCACCACTTGTTAAAGAGACTGTCTTTTCTCCATTTTATATTCTTGCCTCCTTTGTCGAAGATAAGGTGTCCATAGGAGCGTGGGTTTATCTCTGGGCTTTCTATTTTGTTCCATTGATCTATATTTCTGTCTTTATGCCAGTACCATACTGTCTTGATGACTGTGGCTTTGTAATAGAGCCTGAAGTCTGGCAGGTTAATTCCCCCAGTTCCATTCTTCTTCCTCAAAATTGCTTTAGCTATTCGAGGTTTTTTGTATTTCCATACAAATTGTGAGATTATTTGTTCTAGTTCTGTGAAAAATATTGTTGGTAGCTTGATAGGGATTGCATTGAATGTATAAATTACTTTGGGTAGTATACTTATTTTCACAATATTTATTCTTCCAATCCACGAACACGGTATATTTCTCCATCTATTAGTGTCCTCTTTGATTACTTTCACTAGTGTTTTATAGTTTTCTATGTACAAGTCTTTTGTTTCCTTAGGTAGATATATTCCTAAGTATTTAATTGTTTTCGTTGCAACAGTGAATGGAATAGTTTCCTTAATTTCTCTTTCTATTTTCTCATTATTAGTGTATAGGAATGCAAGGGATTTCTGTGTGTTGATTTTATATCCTGCAACTTTACTGTAATCACTGATTAGCTCTAGTAGTATTCTGGTAGAGTCTTTAGGGTTTTCTGTGTAGAGGATCATGTCATCAGCGAACAGTGAAAGCTTTACTTCTTCTTTTCCAATTTGTATTCCTTTTATGTCTTTTTCTGCTCTGATTGCTGTGGCCAAAACTTCCAGAACTATGTTGAATAGTAGTGGTGAGAGTGGGCACCCTTGTCTTGTTCCTGACTTTAGGGGAAATGCTTTCAGTTTTTCACCATTGAGGATAATGTTTGCTGTGGGTTTGTCATATATAGCTTTTATTATGTTGAGGTATGTCCCTTCAATTCCCACTTTCTGGAGGGTTTTTATCAAAAATGGATGTTGAATTTTGTCGAAGGCTTTCTCTGCATCTATTGAGATAATCATATGATTTTTATTTTTCAGTTTGTTAATGTGGTGTATTACGTTGATTGATTTGCGGATATTGAAGAATCCTTGCATTCCTGGGATAAAGCCCACTTGGTCATGATGTATGATCTTCTTAATGTGTTGTTGGATTCTGACTGCTAGAATTTTGTTAAGGATTTTTGCATCTATGTTCATCAGTGATATTGGCCTATAGTTTTCTTTTTTTGTGGGGTCTTTACCAGGTTTTGGGATTAGGGTGATGGTGGCCTCATAGAATGAGTTTGGAAGTTTCCCTTCCTCAGCTATTTTCTGGAAGAGTTTGAGTAGAATAGGTGTTAGCTCTTCTCTAAATTTTTGGTAGAATTCAGCTGTGAAGCCGTCTGGACCTGGGCTTTTGTTTGCTGGGAGATTTTTGATTACAGCTACAATTTCCGTGCTTGTGATGGGTTTGTTCAGATTTTCTATTTCTTCCTGGTTCAGTTTTGGAAAGTTGTACTTTTCTAGGAATTTGTCCATTTCTTCCAGGTTATTCATTTTATTGCCATATAATTGCTGATAGTATTCTCTAATAATCCTTTGTATTTCTGTGTTGTCAGTTGTGATCTCTCCATTTTCATTTCTAATTTTATTGATTTGGTTCTTCTCCCTTTGTTTCTTGATGAGTCTGGCTAGTGGTTTGTCAATTTTATTCACCTTCTCAAAGAACCAGCTTTTGGCTTTGTTGATTTTTGCTATGGTCTCTTTTGTTTCTTTTGCATTTATCTCTGCCCTAATTTTTATGATTTCTTTCCTTCTACTGACCCTGGGGTTCTTCATTTCTTCCTTTTCTAGTTGCTTTAGATGTAGAGTTAGGTTATTTAGTTGACTTTTTTCTTGTTTCTTGAGGTGTGCCTGTATTGCTATGAACTTCCCCCTTAGCACTGCTTTTACAGTGTCCCAGAGGTTTTGGGTTGTTGTGTTTTCATTTTCATTCATTTCTATGCATATTTTAATTTCTCTTTTGATTTCTTCTATGATTTGTTCATTATTCAGCAGCGTGTTGTTCAGCCTCCATATGTTGGCATTTTTAATAGTTTTTCTCCCATAATTGAGATCTAATCTTACTGCATTGTGGTCAGAAAAGATGCTTGGAATGATTTCAATTTTTTTGAATTTACCAAGGCTAGATTTATGGCCCAGGATTTGATCTATCCTGGAAAAGGTTCCGTGTGTGCTTGAGAAAAGGGTGAAATTCATTGTTTTGGGGTGAAATGTCCTATAGATATCTATTAGGTCTAACTGGTCTATTGTATCATTTAAAGATTGTGTTTCCTTGTTAATTTTCTGTTTAGTTGATCTATCCATAGATGTAAGTGGGGTGTTAAAATCTCCCACTATTATTGTGTTATTGTTAATTTCCCCTTTCATACTTGTTAGTAATTGTCTTACATATTGCGGTGCTCCTATGTTAGGTGCATAAATATTTATAATTGTTATATCTTCTTCTTGGATTGATCCTTTGATCATTATGTAGTTTCCTTCTTTGTCTCGTTTCACAGCCTTTGTTTTAAAGTCTATTTTATCTGATATGAGTATTGCTACTCCTGCTTTCTTTTGGTCTCTGTTTGCATGGAATATCTTTTTCCAGCCCTTCACTTTCAGTCTGTATGCGTCCCTCGTTTTGAGGTGGGTCTCTTGCAGACAACATATATGGGGGTCTTGTTTTTGTATCCATTCAGCCAGCCTTTGTCTTTTGGTTGGGGCATTCAACCCATTTACGTTTAAGGTAATTATTGAAAAGTACGATCCCGTAGGCATTTTCTTTATTGCTTTGGGTTCAAGTTTATACACTCTTTCTGTGATTCCTGTCTATAGAAGATCCTTTAGCATTTGTTGGAGAGCTGGTTTGGTGATGCTGAATTCCCTCAGCTTTTGCTTGTCTGTAAAGCTTTTGATTTCTCCTTCATATTTGAATGAGATCCTTGCTGGGTATAGTAATCTGGGCTGTAGGTTATTTTCTTGCATCACTTTAAGTATATCTTGCCACTCCCTTCTGGCCTGAAGAGTTTCTGTTGCCGGGAGCCGGGCGTCTCTCGCGTCTGCGCCGCCGGGAGCCGGGCGTCTCTCCAGGATCTTCTTCCCTAACCAGGCATCGAACCTGGGCCCCCTTCTCTGGGAGCGTGGAGTCTTAGCCACTGGACCACCAGGGAAGTCCCCTTTCTGCCCATCCTTTAATGAAGCGACTTCAGTAAACCAGGGACATGGGGCTGATCTCAGAGGTGATGGGGGCAGTGGGGAAGCAGCTGTTCACCTGGTGCTCTGGACAAGGCTTCGGCTCCAGGGAGGCGGGCAGAGAGGCAGCCTGGTTCCTTGCGGGCCCTTGACTCGTAATGTGCTGTGCTTTTGTGCTGGCATTGCTAAGGGGGAGGAGGCTCAGACGAGGGCACAGGCTCAGGCCCAGGTGTCCTGGGAAGAGGACAGTGGGCCCCCGTCTCCCTCCCCTCCTGTTCTGCTTTGCCCTGAGAGCCAAACCCCAGGAACAGGGCTGTGCCATGAAACACGGAGTAAACAGGTCTTATTTGTTACTGAAAGCAGAGGAGCACAGCAACTTAACTGACACACAATTATTTAGACATTAGTTGTACTTAGCGCAGCTGATGGCTTCCCTGTTGGCTCAACTGGTAAAGAATCTGCCTGCAATGTAGCAGACAGGGGTTCGATCCCTGAGTCAGGAAGATCCCCTGGAGAAGGAAATGACAACCCACTCCAGTGTTCTTGTCTGGGAAATCCCATGGACAGAGGGGCCTAGTGAGCTACAGTCCATGGGGTCGCAAGGATTGGACACGACTTAGGACTTCCAGGGAGGGAGTTCTGACCCAGCTGATGTCTGTCTACCGCTACAGAGTTTGAGGTGTTTTCACCATTTCATTAACTTGTGTTCTGTCTTGTGTATGACAACGGTTTTAGTCAACACAGGCTCCCATACAAAACACCATGGACTGGGAGGCTTCAACAGCAAACGTTTACGTTCTTGCAGTTCTGGTGGCTGGGGGTCCACGTGCCAGCACATGGGTTTCCAGCAAGGACGCTCTTCCCGGCTTGTACTTCTGCCTTCCTTCTGTGTCTTCACATAGGTGGGTGAGGGAGAGACAGAACAGACAGACAGACACACAGACGCACACTCACACTCCAGGCTTTCTGGCATCTCTTCCTACAAAGGCAATAATCCCATCATTCAGACTCTACCCTCATGACCTCCTAATACTAAGGAGGCCCTTCCAAAGGCCCCATCTTCAAATACCATTACACTTGGGTTAGGGGGTCAATGTATGAATTTTGAGCGAACACAATTCAACTTTTTAGTCAAAGCTACTTTATAAAAGTAATATATTTTTAAGAGTAATGAATATTACATAAGATAGCCTCCGTGTATTTTAATTTTAAAGTAAAATGAGTTTCCCAGTTTATTTTGGGTTTATTAAATATCAAAGAAACAAAAAACAGACTCACACATCCCTGGAGGCCCCCCCGCACCATGAATTCTGATCGCAGACCTTCATCTGGGTGGTGTCACTGGAGGCCGTTTTCTTGCCAAAGTGTGGGACCAGGAGCAGGGCCCTGACAGTGGGCCTGGACAGGATTCTGGCCCTTGGGGAGGGCTCATTGTAGCAAGACTTACCCAGAGGAGCTTTGAATGCCGTGAAAGTTAATCTAGACAGCAGAGTTTGAACCATTATCTGACTCCCAAATCCATTTTTAACAAGGTATATGTGCTAGCTTCCTTTTTTAAAAACAGTTTTTAAAATGTTTATTATTTAAAAAATTTATTTAGCTGCACCGGGTCTTAGTTATGGCCTGTGGGGTCTAGTTCCCTGATCAGAGATCAAATCCAAGCCCCCGTGCATTGGGAACACAGAGTCTCAGCCGCTGGACCACCAGGGAGTCCCCAGCTGTCTTTTTTCTGTTGATGGCTAATTTTGTTTTTATTTCTCCCCCAGCTTTATTGAGATGTGATTGACATACAACATTGTGAATGTTTAAGGTGTGTAACATTTGATTTGATGTATTTATATATGGCAAAATGATTGCTACCATAGTATTAGCAACAACTCCGTCTAACTGTTACATAATTGCTATTTCTTTTTTGTGGTGAGGCTATTAAATATCTATTCTCTTTGCAGCATTCAAATATATGACACAATATTACCTGAAATCATCATGCTGTGCCTTAGATGCCTAGAACTTGTTAATCTTATAATCTTAGATATATCACATCTTATTTATCCATTCATCTGTTAATGGATATTTAGATTGTTTTCATATCTTAGGTATTATGAGTAATATTGCAAGGAATATGGGATTTCTGATACCTCTATAAGATCATGATTTTTAACTCCTTTGGATAAATACCTAGAAGTGGGATTGCTGGACCATATGGTAATTCTGATTTTACTCTTTTGAGGAATTGCCAGAGTGGCTTTCATAATGGCTATACCAGCTTGCATTCCCACCAATGGTGCATCCAGTTCAGTTCAGTCCAGTCGCTGAGTCGTGTCCGACTCTTTGCGACCCCATGAATCACAGCACGTCAGGCCTCCCTGTCCATCTCCAACTCCCGGAGTTCACTCAAACTCATGTCCATTGAGTCGGTGATGCCATCCAGCCATGTCATTCTCTGTCGTCCCCTTCTCCTCCTGCCCCCAGTCCCTCCCAGCATCAGAGTCTCGGGTTCCCTTTTCTCCACATCCTCCCAACATTTGTTATTTGTGTTCTTTTTGATGATGGTCATTCTCCTTGGTGTGAGGTAATACCTCATTGTGGTTTCAATTAGCATTATCCTGATGATTAGTAAAAGCAGAGACATTACTTTGCCAACTAAGGTCCGTCTAGTCAAGGCTATGGTTTTTCCCGTGGTCATGTATGGATGTGAGAGTTGGACTGTGAAGAAACATGATCACCGTTGATGCTTTTGAACTGTGGTGCTGGAGAAGACTCTTGAGAGTCCCTTGGACTGCAAGGAGATCCAACCAGTCCTTTCTAAAGGAGATCAGTCCTGGGTGTTCATTGGAAGGACTGATGCTAAAGCTGAAACTCCAGTACTTTGGCCACCTCATGTGAAGAGTTGACTCACTGGAAAAGACTCGGATGCTGGGAGGGATTGGGAGTGGGAGGAGACGGGGATGACAGAGAATGAGATGGCTGGATGGCATCACTGACTCGATGGACATGAGTTTGAGTGAACTCCAGGAATTGGTGTTGGACAGGGAGGCCTGGCGTGCTGTGATTCACGGGGTTGCAAAGAGTTGGACACGACTGAGTGACTGAACTGAACTGAACTGACTGATGATTAGTGAATTCAAGCACCTTTTCATGTAATTATTGGCCATTTGGATGTCTTCTTTGGAAAATAAGTTCTTCCACTGACTTTTAAATTGGATTGTATGTTTTTTTGCTGTTGAGTTGTATGAGTTCTTTATATATTTTGGATATTAAGCTCTTATCAGATAAAAGAAAAGTGAAAGTGAAGTCGCTCAGTTGTGTCCGACTCTTTGCGACCCCATGGACTGTAGCCTACCAGGCTCCTCCGTCCATAGAATTTTCCAGGCAAGAGTACTGGAGTGGGTTCCATTTCCTTTTCCAGAGGATCTTCCCAACCCGGGGATCAAGCCTGGGTCTTCCGCATTGCAGGCAGATGCTTTGCCGTCTGAGCCACCAGGGAAGCCTCTTATCAGATACATGATTTACAAATATTTTCTCCCATACAGTAGGTAGCTTTTTCATGTTGATATGCAGAAGCTTTTTAGTTTGATGTAATCCTACTTTTTTTTTTTTTTTTAATTTGGCTGCGGGGCATGTGGGATCTCAATTCCCCAACCAGGGATTGAACCCATGCCCCCTGCATTGGAAGATCAAAGTCCTAACCATTGGACTACTGGGCAAGTCTCTATTCCCACTTATTTGTTTTTGCTTTTATTGCTTGTGCTTTTGGCAACATGTCCAGGAACTCACTGCCAAGACCAGTGCCAAGGGGCTTTTCCTTCTGTGTCTTCTTCTAGAAGTTTCATATCTTAATATCTGGTGTCTTGTGGTATAAGATTTATATCTCATATCTTGTGGTTTTATATCTTAAATTTAAGTCTCGAATCCATTCCAAGTTCATTTCTGGGAGTGGTGCACATTCTTCTACTTGTTATCCAGGTTTCCCAATACCATTTACCGAGGAGACCATGTACACAAAGACTTATTTCTGAGCTCTCAGTTCTGTTCCATTGGTCTCTGGGTCTATTTTTATGCCAGTACCATACTGTGTTGATTACTGCAGCTTTGTAGTACAGTTTGAAATCAGAAAGTGTGGTGCCTCTAACTTTGTTCTACTTTGCCATAATTGCTTTGGCCATTTGGAGGTCTTTTGTGCCTCCATACAGATTTTAGGGTAGTTTTTATATTTCCATGAAAAATATTATTGGAATTTTGATAGGAATTGCTTTGAATCTGTAGCTGGTTTGGGGTAATAGGAATATTTTAACAATATTAATTCTTCCAATCCATGAACATGGGCTATCTTTGCACTTGTTTGTATGTTTTTCAGTTGCTTTCATCAAAGTCTTGTAGTATTCAATGTAAGATCTTTCACCTCTTTGGATAAGTTAATTACTAAGTATTTTATTGTTTTTGATACTGTTGTCAATGGGCTTGTTGTCTTTATTTGTTTCCCAGGTGTTTTATTGTTAGTATATAAAATCACAACTGTTGCCCATATTTTGATTTTGTAACCTGTGATTTTACTGATTTAGTTGATTACTTCTAGCAATTTCTTCATGGAGTCGTTAGGATTTTTAAAATATAAAATCATGTTATCTGCAAACAAAGACACTTTTACTTCTTGCTTTCATTTCTTTTTCTTCCATGATTGCTCTCGCTAGGACTTCCAGTATGGGTTGAATAGGAATGGTATCAATGGACACCCTTTTCTTGTTTCTGTTGTTACAGGGAAAGCTTTCACCATTGAGTATAATGCTGACTATGAGTTTATCATAGATGGTCTTTATGTGTGTTCTTTCTGTACTCAGTTTGTTAGGAGTTTTTCCATGAAAGCATGTTGTATTTTTGTCAGATGCTTCTTCTCCATTTATTGAGATGTGTCTATAATTTTTATCTTTTATTCTGTTAATGTGGTGTATCACATTGGTTGTCTTGTGTATGCTGAACCATCCTTGTATCCCAGTAAATAAATCCCACCTGATCATGTTGTGTATTTGTTTTGGAAGAATGCCACAAAAGAGTTACCACAAGCTGGGTGGCTTAAAACAACAGAAATGTATTGTCTCAAAGATCTGGAGGTCAGACATCTGAAATCTGTGCCTCTGCAAGCATGGGCAGGACCGTACTCGCTCTGAAGCCTGTAGGGGACAGTTCTCCCTCCCTTCCCTGACCCTGCCGTGGGTGTCCGTTCTTGGCCTTTCTCGGCTTGCGGCTGCAGCTCTCGCTGTAACATCTGCGTCATCATCGTGTTCTCTCCCTGTGTCTTCGCATCGTCTCACAAGGATTCCAGCCGTATTGGATTAGGGGCCACCCTATCCCATTGGCCAGTTGATTCCAATGAGATGGCCTCGTTGCATCTGAAAAGACCCTGGTTCCAAACAAGTCCCACTGTGACATTCTGGGCGTATCTTTTGTTGTTGTCGTGTGTGTGCTTACTTTGCTGTTGAGCGGGGCACAATGCAACCTGTAACTGTATGCTAGAATATTTTCCATCTTTGGTGTGGATGAGAGGGCCATGTTCATCAAGCTGTGGGTGAAAAAGGAAAGCAATGAATTACCAAAATCCTCCAGTTATTTGTACTACATTAAACATCTGTACCTCTTGTCCTGGAGGCTTCCCAACACGATTAGTGAGGGTGTGTGGTTGACCTGGCAAAGACACCTTCAATTCAGCATGATCATCAGTATCCTCTGAGCCAAAAGTCCCTCTCTGGAAATTTTAAAATAAGTGAGAGGAGAAGGGGGTGACAGAAGATGAGATGGTTGGATGGCATCACCGACTCAATGGACATGAGTTTGAGCAAATTCTCGGAAATAATGGCGGACATAGGATCCTGGCATGCTGCAGTCCATGGGGTTGCAAAGAGTTGGACACGACTAGTGACGTAATAGCAACAAGCCCCAAAACTCCCCTTAAAAAAACTTTCAGCAGAATGTGTAGTCACTCTGGTTAGGTTGACAGCAAAATAATGGGGAGAATTTTCTTAGCATTACCAAAGTGTGGGTGTTTCAGCTTTTTGCTTTGAAGGATCTTACACTGGAGGATGTTGCTTTATAAAATACAGGGATGCCTTGCCTCAATTCTTGTAGGTAGCCAGAGGTCAAACACAGAAGTATTTAAATGTAGCCTCCAAAATGTATCCTCAAGAATGCAAAGAAAAGGTATTCCAAATGTTAGGTTTATTCCTGGCAAATTCTTTTCTGATGCTTCTCTTAAATGTTTTGCCATTTGGTTTGGAAAAGTGTTCAGGCATCTTTGCCACCTCATTATGGACTGTTTCCAAGGCTTTTGAGGAGCTGCCATAAACAGCAGATCCAGATCTGAGGATAAAGCACTTGTTTCATATGGGTTATATCATGCCTGCTAAGAACAGGAACATTAAATGGGCTGTTAAAAAATTTAAGATTCCTTGCCAATAATTTTTCAAGGTAGATGTGTTATATGACTTTTGATTATATTAAGTTTCATATAGCAAGTTCACATTGATGCAAAAAGAAAATGAAAATGAGTGACTTCTTTCAATAATTGTTTGCACTTTATTGCCTGAATCTCTGCTGAGTTAATGAACATCAAAACCATTGTATCAACATGCAGGTGTGAAATGCTGCTTCAACATAAATACAGTAAGAGGATGTCTTTATGAAAATTCAGGCCATAGCAGGTGTAATAATAGACAGTGAAACTTTTCTTCCCATTATCCTGGTCCTCTAGTTTCCATAAAAAGTGCTAGAGAACATCTGGACAAGCTATAGAAGAAGGAAAAAGCCCAGCCCTCCCTTCCCTCCCTGCTGTTCAAGTTTTAGTGCCTTAGAAAAGGTACAAAGCAATTTAGGAGTGCACAGTGTTTAAATCTGAGAACGTTGTCAAAGCAAATCCAGGAATGCAGACAAAATGCCTATACGTGGCCAGTGGTTACTCAAAGACAGTTGTTTTTTTTTTAAATCTCTCAACTTCAGGTGTCCAACTGCCTTGAAAGTTTATATTTCAGCATATTAGTGATGATGGGACAAATTTTGATTTGTTTTCTTCAAGCTCAGTGTGTTTCAGGTTCCAAATCATATCAGCCTTGCCTTGAGCAATAGGAATGAATTGTTTTGAAGATTAATTTTTCTCTCTCAACAGAGCCTTTTTTTGTGATGGGAATTTCTGAGAATGACCATTCAGAGCTGATTCCTGGCAGTTTATTATGCAGTTTATTGGAAGTTGGTTTTTACTTTAGGGAGTTGAACAGTGTACTTTTAAAAATATATATACTTGGGTTAAAGTGACACTCAGATATCTCTCCAGACGACTGGAGTGGATGAGTCTATAACATTGGCGGCACCAAGTGCCGGCAAGGATGGTGGAGCAACGGGATCTCTTGCCTGTTGCTGATGGGGTTGCGGAATGGCACAGCTGCTTTGGAAGACAGTTTGCAGTTTCTACAAAGCTGAGCATATTTTCACTGCGTGATCCAGCAATCATGCACCTAAGTATTCTTCTAATCAATTGAAAACTAGGTCCATATGGAACCATGAGCGCAAACATTTGCAGTATAGCACTTTTATTCATAATGGTCCCAAATGGGAACAAACCCAAAAGTCCTTCAGCAGTAAATGGATAAACAGTGGTGCATCCGGGAGAAGGAAATGGCAACCCACTCCAGTATTCTTGCCTAGAGAATCCTGTGGACCGAGGAGCCTGGTGGGCTACTGTCCATAGGGTTGCACAGAGTCAGACACGACTGAAGTGACTTAGCAGCAGCAGCCGCATGATACGCCCATACCATGGAATATTACTCAGTGATGAAACCAATGGACACACAGATTCTTATCCATGTGCCATAGCCTGGTGCTTAATGTCACAGTGTGAACTTCAGTTAGTAATAATGGACCAACAGTAGTTCATCAGTTATAACAAATGCATCACACTAGTACAAGTTGCAAACGTGAGTGTGTGGGAGTTTGGGAGAGTTTGGGGGAATGATCTGTACTTTCCAATCTATTCTGCAAACCTAAAACTGGTCTTAAGAAAGTGAAAGAAAGTGTTAGTCGCTCAGTTGTGTCTGACTTTTTGCAACCCCGTGAACTGTAGCCCACCAGCCTCCTCTGTCCATGAAATTCTCCAGGCAAGAATACTGGAGTGGATAGCCATCCCTCCTCCAGGGGATCTTTCCAATCCAGGTATTGAACCTGGGTCTCTTACACGGCAGACAAATTCTTTACTGTCTGAGCCACCAGGGAAGCCCTGGTCTTAAAAAGGTCTATTAAAAAAATCTCTCAAGTTGTGAAAAGACATGGAGAAAACTTAAATGCATGTGGCTAAATGGAAGAAGCCAGTCTGGAAACGCCGCGTACTGTGTGATTCCAACTTTATGACGTTCAGCAAACAGTGAAACTCTGGAGGCAGTAAGAAGATGAGTGATTTGGGATGTCCCTGTTGGGGCCGTGAACTGCATCTACCTACCAGTGCAGGGCACACATTCGATCAGATTCGATCCCTGGTCCGGGAAGATCCCACATGCTGCGGAGCATCGAAGCTCATGGACCACGGCTACTGAGCCCGAGCTCTAGGCCTTCAGTTACAGACACTGAAGGCTGCGTGCCCTGGAGCCTGTGCCCACAACCAGGGAAGCCACTGCGAGGAGAGGCCCGAGCGCCACAGCTCAAGGAAGCCCGCTCAGAGTAACGAAGACCCGGAGCCAGCAAAAAGAAGCAAACAAAAAAGATCGTGGTTGCCGGGAGTTGCGGAGGGGTGAACAGGCACAGCACACGGGACTTTTCGGGCAGTGACGCTATTCTCTGTGACCTTGTGATGGTGGGTGCTTGTCTGCATTTGGCAGAAACGATAGGCTGTGTCGCCAAGAGCAAACCTTAATGAACAGTGTATTAACGCCTTACTGACCGGGGGATTTTTTCTGTAACTGACACCTGTGGCTGGCGATTTGTTATGTAAGCGAAAATTGAAATATCTCTGGTCAATAACATTCGGGTGACAAAAGATGTATCACTGAGTCTCTGGTCAATAATGTATAATTAAGGATCTGTATTAGTTCATCAGTTGAAACGAATGTTCCGTAGGAAGGAAAGACGTGAGTAACAGGGGAAACTCCTCGGGGTGGTTGGGGGTTCATGGAGACCATACTTTCAGCTCAGTTTCTCTGTACACTTAAAACGTCTCCAAAAATTTGCCTATTAATTTAAAAAATTAGCAAAAAGTGAAAGGAAATTCAAATTTCAGTCTCCATAAATGAAGTTCTGTGGGGCACACACACATCCATACACACCCAGGGCACTTTCGTGGGTGCCTCTTCCGACACGGTGATTGCGGCTGCGTCACCGTCCATACGGGCCAGACGGGAGGAGTCCTTCAGGGGCATTTGCTCTGTGCTGAGCTCTGGTTCTGTCTTGGAATCCTCAGGGAGCTCCCTCCCAACCTGTCCTGGAGTGGCTTCCCAGCCACCTGCCCGAGTGGGCAGCCCTGGTTCTCATCTGTCCAGAGAGGGTCATTGCTCTTCCCCTCTCTCTGAAGTTTCTTCTAATTCAACTCGGCACATCCACAGGGAGGTTGTCGAGAGAGTGATAATCAGAAACGTGGGTTACCTTACGGGGTGAATGAGGTCCCTCAGAAACAGCAAGGTGGGGATCGGGGGAGGTGGAGCTGATGTCAAACCAGCTTAGCCGCACCGCGATGGATGGGGGTTTCTGCAACTGGAAAGGAGCATCATTGATTTAAAAAAAAAAAATTGCCAGCAGGCAGACGACTGGTCAAGCCCTTACATCTTTGAACTTAGCAGAGCGTGTCGTGTAGTGGGAAGTCTGGGCTTGAAGGCAGAAGAGTGTGGGCTGGAACTTTATCTGTCCACCCTGGCAGCCGAGGACCTTAGCTTGGAGCTCAGCCCCTCTGCAGCTCAGTCTCTTTGTCTGCAAAATGGACCCGCTGATACAGTCAGATATCACACTGCACGCCCTCCACGGCGCAGTGCAGCCCTGGGGGTGGGAGGGATGCTCGCCACACAGGTTTAATTTTGAGTCGAATGAACTGCCGGTTCCATCCTTTCTTTAGATTTCTCTGACTGGTGCTCCTTTGACAAAGCTCCTTCCCTCTTTCTGGGTCCTCCTTGGGCTTTAGAAACTCATGGGTCAAAAGGGACCACGTGTCCTCCTAGGGGCACGTACAGAGGGTCCAGGCAGGACCACTCCCCAGCCTTTTCTGTGGTGGCCGTTGTTGTCTCTTTTGGGTCCTTGTTCTTTTCTTCCATAGTATTAACTCCTGTTCTGACATTTTCTTTGACTTGCTGTTTTGTTTTTTTTTTAATACTACTTATTGGCTAAGACTCGGGCCGGCATCCTGGGTTTACCAATTGCATCCTTGCCCCAATTGCTTCGCTTTTCTGAAACCCAGTTTCCTCTGTAAAATGTGATGAACACAGTGTCTACTGTAAAGGTGTAAGTATTCGATATGTGGATAAACATAAAGTTCTCAGAACAGTGCAGTTACCTAGAGAGTACTCAACAAATGATCAGCTGTTTTAATTTTTAAAGTATGTTTAGTTATTTATTTGCCTGTGTCGGGTCTTAGTTGCAACCTGTGGGATCTTTACTTGCAGCATGCTAACTCTTTGCTGTGATCTGACCAGAGACTGAACCCAGGTCCCTGCACTGGGAGCGTGGAGTCTTAGCCACTGAACCACCAGGGAAGTCCTGATGATATCAGCTGTCTTTAAACTTTTTACTTTGAAATCCTTTAGACTCACAAGAAGTTGAAGAAGCAGTGTAGAAAATTTTCCTGAAACCATTGCAGCTTCATCTAATGATGGTGTCTTTCATAATGACAATGCTTCATGAAACCCAGGAAACTGCCCTTGGTACAACACTGTTAAGCACAGAGTTTGTTTGGATTTCATTCTTTTTCATGCTGTCTTTTGTGAGTTCGTGTGTGTGTGTACAGTTTTATGACATTTCAGGACACACCTTCATGCGACCACCACCCTAGTAGGATGCAGGATTATCCTGTTTGCACAAAGGCTGTCCCATCACGGTCACTGCCTCCCTCTACCCTACCCTGGACACCATGGATCTGTTCTCCATCACTTTTGGACAACGTTGTGCAAGGGGACTCACACCTTTGGAGACGGCTCTTCCGCTCAGTGTAATGACCTTGAAACCCATCCAGGTTGTTCGTGGGACAGCGGTCCTTGCCTTTTCTCTGCTGAGCAGTGGCCCCGAGTTCGTTCGTCCATTGATTGTTTGAAAGACATTTGGGTTTTCGTCAGTTCTTTGGCTATCACAGACAATGCTGCTGTGGAAACTTAGGTCCACTTTGTGTGAGCGTTTTTCATTCCCTAAAATTGTGATTGCTGAGTCATCTGTGAAGTGTGTGTTTAACTTAAAAAAAAACCCGTCAAGCTATTTTCTCTGGTGGCCGTCCCATTTCACATTTCTGCCAGCAGTGTAGGCGAGCTCCCATTTCTCTGCACTGCTGTGTTTTATTTTTGCCATCCTAAGGGCCATGAGGCAGTATCTCACTGTTACTTTAATTTGCATTTCCCTAATGGCTCGTGGTGTTGGACATCTCTTCATGAACTTATTTGTCATCTGTATATTCTCTTTAGTGATGGACAGTTTTCCGGTCTTCTGTTCCTTTTTTTTTTTTTCTTTACAGTTAAAAGTATTTTTATTAAAAAAGCACAAATGCAAAGAAATGAACAGAGGAAAAATTATGCGTCGAACCTGGACTGGTCACTTATGATAATATACATGCTACAATTCCATTCTCCCCAATCATTCCACCTTCACCCTCTCCCACAGAGTCCCAAAGACTGTTCTAAATGCCTATGTCTCTTTTGCAGTCTCTTCTGTTCCTTTTAAAAATTGGATTCTTTGTTTCTCACTATTGAATTTAGAAAGTTCATGTGTTTAGCGTACAGGTGAGGAAAACACAAATGTTTTCTCCCTTTATGTGGCATCCCCTTTGCAGGATGTTTTTTAGAGTGAGAGTTTTTAATTTATTGAATTTTTTCCTTTATCAATCATGCTTTTGTTATGTCTGCAATTTCTTTGCCTAACCCTGAATGATAAAGATTTTTCTCCTCTGTTTGTTCCTAAAAGCTTTATAGTTCTACGTTGTACGTTGACATCTAGGATCTACGTTGATTTGATTTTTGTTTGAGGTGTGAGGCTTAGATTGAGATTCCTTCCCTCGTTTGAGTGTGGGTGACCAGCCATTCCTACGCCATTTATTGAAGACACTGGACCTCCTCCAGTCAGCTGCTTTTGTATCTTTGTGAAAAGACTCCCTGGCTGCGCTGATGAGCTCCTCCTGGGTCCTTAAATCTGTTGTATTGATTGTGTGTCTGTGCCTCTGCCAATGAATACCCCGCTGTCTTGATTACAGAGTGAGCCTCTAAACGGGGTACTGGGACTCCTCTCTTCTTAGTCTTCTTCTCCAGATTGCTTTCAGTGATTTGAGTTCTTTGGCCTTTCCCTGCACATGTTGGAGGAAGCTCGTCTTTGTTCAACAGAAAGCGCTTTGCGGAGATCAGCTGTTATTTTAAACGCTGTTATTACTTTTCTCATTCTGTTTGTTTGATTGTCTCACTTTATCGTTGTCACAATTTCCTAGAACCAAAGTGGGCTTTAGAGATCATTTAGCGTGATTCCACTGATTCCTGTGGAGACAATGTCATCTTCCTTCAGAAGAGATTCAGCACTGGTGACTGCTCCTAAGATCACTCGGGGTTAACGGGTCGAGGGCCGGGGTTCGTGGCTTCTGAATCTTTCATCTGAAGGATTTTCAATTTGTCACAAGGCCTCTCCCCTCCTAAACCTACCGAATCTCTTCTTTTTCCCTTATATTGTTCTACTTTCTTGAAAGACATTATTTTAGAATTTGCTGTTGAGTGCTAAAGATAACATGATCCATGGTATGGAGTCCCCTTGGAAACTTGTTAAAAGTGCAAGTTCCTGTAACCGAGGGTTTTTATTCAGTAAGTGTGGTGTACAGCTCAGGAACCCACACTTTTTGTTGTTGTTTGTTTGTTTGGGTGTTGTTTATGAACTTTTTGTTTTATATTGGGGTATAGCTGATTAACAATGTTGTAATAATTTCAGATGAACACTGAAGGGACTCAGCCATACATATACATGAATCCATTCTCTCCCAGACTCCCCTCCCATCCAGGCTGCCATATAACGTTGAGCAGAGTTCCATGTGCTATACAGTAGGTCCTTGCTGGTTATCCATTTGCAATATAGCAGTGTGTGCATGTCCATCCCAAATTTCCTAACTATCCCTTCCCCCGGCAACCATAAATTTGTTCTCCAAATCAATGAGTCTTTCTGTTTTCTAAGTTCACTGTATCATTTCTTTTTAGATTCCACATATAAGGGGTATCATGTGATAGTTCTCCTTCTCTGTCTGACTTCACTGTCTGATTATCTCTAGGTCCATCCATGTTGCTGCAAATGGCATTGTGTCATTCTTGTTAGTGGCCGAGTAATTCCACTGCATGTATGTACCGCATCTTCCTTATCCTTTCCTCTGTTGGTGGACATCTAGGTTGATTTCATGTCTTGGCTGTTACAACAGTGCTGTGATGAACACAGGTATGCATGTATCCTTTCGGATCACGTTTTTCTCCAGATACATGCTCAGGGGTGGGATTGCAGGGTCATTTCGTAGCTCTGGTTTTAGATTTTTGAGGAACCTCCATACTGTTCTCCGTAGTGGCTGCACCAGTTTCCATTCCCACCAACAGTGTAGGAGGGTTCCCTTCTCTCCACACCCTCTCCAGCATTTATTGTTTGTGGGTTTTTTTTTAGTGATAGCTTTTATGGCTGGTGTGAGGGGATGTCTCAGTGTAGTTTTGATTTGCACTTCTCTAATAATTAGCGATGTTGAACATCTTTTCGTGTACCTGTTGGCCGTCTGTGTGTCTTCTTTGGAGAAATGTGTGTTTTGAGTCTTCTGCCCAGTTTTTGAGTGGGCTGTTTGTTTTGATGCTACTTTGTGTCATGAACTGTTTGTAAATTTTGGAGTCTAATCCCTTATTGGTCATATCATTGGCAAATATTTTCTTCTGATCTGTGGGTTGTCTTTTCATTTTGTTTATTGTTCAGGATCCCACAATTTGAAGAGGCACCTCAGTGAGTCTGATGCAGGGAGGCTGTGGGCCACACTTGGATCCACCTAAGACTGAGGTCGATTGAGAAGTCACATGACCTTGGAGGCATAGATGTGGGGTCAGCTTCTCACTCACCTGTTTATTAGCTCTGTGCTTTGGTTCCTTCACCTATAAAATGGGAGTAACACATCTGGTTCCCAAGTCTCTTTTCTGTTTAAACACGATGTGTGTGAAGTTGGTACCCACATCAGTGAAGACCACTTCCTTCTTCCTTCCTCCTTAATGAACTGGGAAGTTTGATGTACATTTGAGGCAAGAACAGTGTCACCTGTTCAACAAACCACTTCACTTTTCTCTTGATCACTGGGAGACCACCCTTGCCTGCCCCTTGGATCTGGGTAGGGTCACGTGACTGGTTCTGGCCAATGGAATGTGAGCATGGCCAGGGTGTGTCACTCCTGGACTGAGAGGCCATGTCTGACCTGGTCTGGTCCGACCTCCCTGTGTGCGTCTGTGTTCCTTCTGGTTGCTTGACACCCAGATGACACTGCAGCAAGAAAGTGGTGGCAACCTAAGTCCCTAAGTCACTGTGGTGATTTGGAAGAGAACTAAACCTTTGTTGTTTTAAACCACTGAGATTTAAGGGGATGGGTGAGTGGTAATTACTCCAATTAATATACTGATGGATATTTAAAGGCGTAAAACAAAATTATCTTTTGAATATTATATTTATTATACTACTCTAAAAGCTTCATTTTTATTGAGCTACAGGAAATACATTATGAGCATGCACGCAATTTCATCAGAGGCTGTAACACAAGATATTCATTTGTAATTATAGACTTTCTTTTCAAACTGGAATATGTGTGAGAGTTTTATGTATTGGTAAAGAAAGAAAGTTAAGTTGCTCAGTCATGTCCGACTCTTTGTGACCCCATGGACTGTAGCCTACCAGTCTCCTCCATCCATGGGATTTTCTAGGCAAGGATACTGGAGTGGGCTGCCATTTCCTTTTCCAGGAGATCTTCCCAACCCAGGGATTGAACCCAGGTCTCCCACATTGCAAGCAGACGCTTTATTGTCTGAGCCACCAGGGAAGTCCAAGTGTATTGGTGGCCTTATGTAATTCTCAAACATCAGAAGGCAGCTTAGGTGTCCAGGTGAAAGTCAAGATAATCGTCTCTTAAAGATAAGGGCCATCGGGAATTAAAATGGCAGAAGCAACAGTCTTGGAGGGTCTCCTCTGCCGAGAAGGTGGTCAGACAGTCTAGTGTGGGCGGGCATTCTTCTCCTGGGAGGGAAGTGCTGGGCACTGGGAGGAAAGACGGTGCCATTTCTCGCTGTAAAACAGAGGTTCTTGTATTCCACGGAGCGGCTGCCCAGGGTCTGTGTCCGTTTCACCGTTTGTCTCCAGTGACCTCAATGGAGGAGGGAGGTGGGCCCCTTCTCAGGTGGAGGCTCAGTGCATGCTCCATGAATAAAAGTCACAGGTCTCAGGACAGCATGTCAGGAGGGAAGCAGACCTGTTCACCACTTTCAGATGCCTTCTTTTTAAAAAATTATTTATTTTAATTGGAGGCTAATTACTTTACAATATTGTAGTGGTTTTTGCCTTACATTGACATGAATCAGCCATGGTGTACATGTGTCCCCCATCCTGAACCCCCGTCCCACCTCCCTCCCCACCCCATCCCTCAGGGTCATCCCAGTGCACCGGCCCTGAGCGCCCTGTCTCATGCATCGAACCTGGACTGGCGATCTGTTTCACATATGATGATATACATGTTTCAATGCTATTCTCCCAAATCATCCCACCCTAACTCTCTCCCACAGAGTCCAAAAGTCTGTTCTTTACATCTGTGTCTCAAAAGATGCCTTCTTGACTTAGATGTTTTTCCTTCTGGAAGGATTCATATTTTCATTATCATTCAGTTCTAAATAATTTTTGATGAATGAATTATTTTAAAAAGTTTATTGGTTAATATCTAGACACTGGAGGATTTTTTTCCCATTTCTGTTAACTGATTTCTGGCTTGATTTCACTGTGATCAGTGAACGCACTCAATGTAATTTCCGTCTTTATAGATGTGCTGAGACTTGTGTTCTGGCCCAGCCGGAGGTCAGTTGTCGGGAACGTTCTGTTTCCTCCTGTGTGAGTTTGTAGTGTTGCTCAGTTAAAAAGTGTGTCAGACCAGCTTCACGCTGCTTATGAGAGACACTTTTTACATTAAGGACGTAGAGATGTTAAAAGCAAAAGGATAGAAAATTTTAATTTTTTCGGTTCGTACTACTCGCTTCTGAGAGATGTGTTGGAATATTTCACTGTGATTATGGATAAGTGCTTATGCTTACCTCTCCCTCATTTCCTTCGCTTTTCGCTTTGTATGGTTCAAGCAGTAGTACATTTATACAAAATATAAGATTGCTATATTAGCCCGCTGACAGTGATTTTTTCCCTTAAAGTCTACTTTGATTAACACAGCCCTTCCAGCTTTCTTTTGGTTAGTGTTGGCATGCTCCTATCTTTTGCATCCTCATGTTTAAAGTACCTCTCTTACAAGCAGTGTAGTTAAGTTTTATTGTGCATCTAATTTATCAGTCTGTCTTGTAATTGGACTAGTCTTTTCGCCTTTAACCAAATTGCAGATCTGCTTGGGTTTCAAGCTGCCACCTGCCTGTCTGATTCCTGTTTGCCCCACCTGTTATTGTTTGTCTTTCTCATCTTTCTTGCCCTGTTTTTAACCAAGTATTTTTTACTTTTCCGTGTTTTCCCCTCTCTTCTTTGGCTTGTGGGTTACACATTCCTTTATGTTCTTCTAGTGGCTGCCGTCTGTGGGGTTGCACAGAGTTGGACACAACTGAAGCGACTTAGCAGCAGCAGTGGTTGCTTTAGACAAGGGCTGACTTATTAACGGCTGATACAGGTTAGTACTTTTCCTGTTTCCTGGCCAATACAAGGATCTAGCTGTTGTCTAGTAGCTAAGTGATGTCTGACTCTTTGCAATCCCACAGACTATAGCCTGCCAGGATCCTCTGTCCGTGAGATTCTCCAGGCAAGCATACTGGAGTGGATTGCCATGCTCTCCTGCTGGGGATCTTCGTGACCCAGGCTTGAACCTGCATCTCTTGTGTCTCCTGCATTGGCAGGCGGGTTCTTTACCACTTAGCGCCATTTGGGAAGCCCCTAGATGAATCATAGACCTAAATATAAGAGCCAAAGCTATAATACTTCTAGCCCAAGTTCTGGGAAAACTCTAGTAAAGAAATGTACAAAGAAGCAATTGCTGAGTTTAAGTCAGTAATCTGTCCCCGTTCATCGGAAGATCGCCGAGTCAGCAGATACAATTAGGATGCTTTCACCTAGTTTTGGAGAAGCTAGTGATGTGCTGGGACCTGTTGACAACCAGCTATCTGGGGGAAAAAGGAATTGCATATATATCTATATGCACATGTACATAAATATGTACATAAATTACTTATAAATGTTACTGGTGTAGAGTATTAGTACACAATTTACAGGTAACAATAAAATATGCAATGTTCTTTATCATAAGAGGGACTAGAAATCTTATCATCTCTGTCTGAATTAGTCAGGTCTCACTCAAGGTTTTTCTGCTATTCTTACAGCCTTTTTTGTTAATAGCATTGCGTTTCTCTGCTGTTTGTTCAGATACGAAGTGGGTAATTCCTCTCCTTTCCTGTGACTGTGTGGTCTAAGCATGCACTCCCTGCATCCTGCTGGCAGATTTTGGGTGGGAGCACCTCACAGTCCCCACCTGAGCGCCTTCCCTTGAAATCGAGAAGGAGCATCTGACCGTAGCCACCTTCTGGGATGTCCATGTTCTCTTTCTTGCCCAATGCACAGAGCTCAGGAGGTCTTAACAGTAAATGCTGATATTAAAATGAAGAGTTTTATTCTTTTCCAGGCCTGGGAAATCCTCTGTCCTGTGTAATGATAGAGAGGGTGTGGTGAGTGCTCTCTGGGGGTCAGGGGCTGCCTTTGGCACTTTCTCCTTCTTTCAACCTTCCGGTGCAGCTCCTTAGGTAGGTTCCATCCTTACCCTCCTTTTAGAGGTGAGAAAACTGAGATCCAGTTAGGAAAACTTGCCTGAGGTTTCAGGTGGCCAGCCTGGGATTCGAACCCCAGCTCACCTGGCTGTAACCACTTGCTGCCCGGTGACTGATCAGCAGTCTGCTGCTTCTCCTTTATCTTTAGAGTAACCTCGCTGGCCTCTGCTTCCCTTTCTATTATCAGAATGTAGTCAGTGTTCCGTGAAGTTTAGAGGCTGAGGACAGGGCCATTTTGCTTTGGTCACGCGTGAATATGTCAATGATACAAAACGTAGGTTTTGAGAAAGAAGAAAGCTACAAGTTCGAGGAGCTGCCTCGTTTCCCTCACCTGCATGAGAATCACCACTTGTCCTGCGTGCCTGTCTGGATGTCCCCTCTATCCAGCCCCCACTCCTGGAGCTTTCTGGAAGGTTCCACACCTGGGGTCTCCTCCTCCCCAGCCCAGCTGCATCCTGGCCCTGCAGTGAGCGTTTTAAACACAGGTAGGACCATTTTCATCTCTCGACTAAGCTGTGTTAGTGTCTCCATGGCCTTTTGGACATGGTTCCTTCCCTCAGGGAAACTCCCAACCTTCTCATCCGCCTCCCCACCCGCTTTTGGGGCCTCTGGGGGTCTGCACTCCCGGCCACATCCACGATTGTCTTCCTCTCTCGCATTTCTTCTCTCATCTTCCTTCCCCCCTGCTGGTCGCGGCTCAGGTGTGCTTAGATGCTCCTGCAGCCGCTGTGATGCCCCCAGACTCCACCGCCTTCTGAATTTGGGGTGGTGGGGAGCTGAGGGTCTGTGAGCTCCCTGATTGCAGGGGCGGTAGCCCCGTCATAGAACCGGGCCCTTGGGGTTGATCGGCACATTTCTGTGGGATGAGTGGGAAATGGAGGTTTGCCTGTTTCAACCACTGGCTCCCCACACCGTTAAACATTTCACTTCTTTTGAGGTGAAGAGTTCAGCGTGGAAGAAAATGGGTGGTGGTAATAATTACATTATGTAGATCCAGCGGGAAGGAAAAACCCAGAAGGTGTGACAGATGCAGCTATGCTCGGACAGCCTGCCAGTCAAGAACTGGGCAGGACATTCCCCTCCCTGGACCCTGGTTCCTAGGTGGAGGGGACATTGGGCACCATGATTGCTGTGGTTCTTCCAGGGCTATGGCCCTTATGGTGGTACTTGATGGCCATTGGATTATAAGGTTGGGGTATATATTGTGCAGAGATAGAGAACTTGTTGAAAGATCTGGAATTCTGATTATTTCCTAATCATGACGGGAGGACAAGTCTCATTGTACGCGCGTAGGAATGTGCTGAATTCTGCTGAGTCCCTCTTGTAAAAGCTTGTCTATTCTTCCTTCATATTGTTGAATACATGACATGGTAACATAAATCAGTACAATTTTATTTTAAGACACCCTCACATGTAAAATATGTACATCAAAATGAATGCAAAGTAATTCAGTGACGATATCCAGGAGGCTGTTCCCAGGAGACTGCCTTTGCTTAAAATACGTTTGGAGCTTCTACTCAGAATCACCCGTGAGAACTTGCACATTCTCGTTTCTAAACGCTGGCAGATCTGTCTTTGCAGGACAGATTTGTGAACCAAGTGGGTGGTTGAACTGTGTTACTGCCTTGTTTGTTGTTTATCAGTTTCCTTATTTTATGTTCATTTGGAGAACCTAGAAAAAAGAAGAAAATCAGCCCAGTCTGTATTCTAGTTAAAAACTAGTCAGTCCTTGGAAGAAAACTCTAAACATCACGGTTGTAGAGCCAGAAGGTGCTCAGAGTCTCAGAGTTCTCATCCAGTACAAGAAGTCTTTTTTCTGAGCCCCTTGCTAGTGCCCTGGGATGGGGTTTTTCTGTATCAGGAAGTCAGGGTGCCTGAATTCATTAAAGGAAGCAAACTCCTCTTATGCCATCTTTTCCTTTATCTTGGACTTCAGGCCCTCTTTTTTTTAAAATAGGGACCTGCTTAGTCTTATCTGGCTCTTTGGAAGCCCTCAAAATCTGTAGAGCATGCAAGGTGCAATAGAGAGAGGAAGAACTTATAAGGAGCTTGTTTGATTAGGTCTCATGAACTGTGCTCACACACACAGGTGGGTTTACCTATGTAAACCTATGTGCCTTGCTTGTAAAAGCAAGGTCAACCTCTCTGTCCAAGCTATGTAGGATTATAGGGACTGTTCATTCCTTTATTTAGTAATCACTATATTGAGATGCTGTTAGACCCTGGTGGTATTAAAAAAGGAGATGAGTGATGTGAGAGAGTGATTCTGGGGGTGCGTGCATGTTGATGTGCTTGAGTAGACAAGAAAGCCCAAGATACGTGAGCTGAAATAACACCTGAAAGAGCAGTTGCTAATATTTGGTTCAGTTGAGCAACATGCTGTTGAGCAAATATTTAGGAGTGGGATTGCCAAGTCAGTGATACGTGCATCTTTGGTTTTAGCTCAGTTCAGTTGAGTCCCTCAGTCGTGTCCGACTCTTTGCGACCCCATGGATTGCAGCGCGCCAGGCCTCCCTGTCCATCACCAACTCCTGGAGTTTACTCAAACTCGTGTCCATTGAGTCGGTGATGCCATCCAACCATCTCATCCTCTGTCGTCCCCTTCTCCTCCTGCCTTCAATCTTTCCCAGCATCAGGGTCTTTTCCAATGAGTCGGTTCTTCGCATGAGGTGGCCAAAGTACTGGAGTTTCAGCTTCAGCATCAGTTCTTCCAGTGAATATTCAGGACTGATCTCTTTTAGGATGGACTGGTTGGATCTCCTTGAAGTCCACGGGACTCTTAAGAGTCTTCTCCAGCACCACAGTTAAAAAGCATCAATTCTTCGGTGCTCAGCCTTCTTTATAGTCCAACTCTCACGTCCATACATGACTACTGGGAAAACGATAGCTTTGACTAGACGGACCTTTGTCAGCAATGTATTAGGCACTCAAAAAGTTTAGATGTTTTTATCTTTGCAAATGTCCCAATTTTGTCCCCATATATCTTTCACAAATAGCTAGACAAGACGAAAAAAAATCTTATCCAATTTTCTCACAAAGACCTGGTTTTCCGAAAGCCTTATTAAAATTCAAAGTAGAAAATACTGTGAAGAAGGAACTAACAGTTTTGAAGAACACACTATTATTTTTAATGCTGAAAACAATCCAATGAGGTCAGTACTGTTGGTATGGTATTTTAAAACTGAAGATCAAAAAAGGTAAATGATTTTCCTGAAGTCATGTAGCTAATATGTGGTGGTACCAATGTTTGAACGTGCATATGTCTTAACTCCAAAGTCTTTTCTTATCAACATTATCACCAGAGATGAGATTACCATGAAAAAGTGATGTTTAAGCTTCTGGACCTTATAACCACTAGAGATTCTTGAGTGTAAAATGTAATTCCCTGGTAGTCCAGTGGGACTTCAGTGTGGGGTCGGGATGTGGGTTCCATCCCTGGTCGGGGAACTAGGATCGTGCGTGCTGCACAGTGTGCCCGGGGTGGGGGGTACGATAATAGTTGCCACCTCTTAGGGTTGTTCTAAGGATTAAAATAGATGACATATATATATAGTACTTGAGTTCTGGACACATTAAAAAAAAGTAGTTAATAAATTGTGGCAATTACTATTAAAAAACAGTAACTAAAGATCTACCCTAATTTAGCGTGAGTGTTATTTTGGTATATTTTTTCTAATTTTAAAAGTGTGTCACATGTATATTTTATTTAAATTGAGATCCCACTGCGTCTTTTACTTAGTACAGTACAATGAGTGTGTTGCCATTCATTAAGTTTTTAAAATCTGATTTTTTTGGGTTATACTTTATCCCATCATATGTATCCATGGCGTATTCACCATTTTCCAGTTGTCTTCTTAATAGCAGTTTCTAGATGTGTTTATTGTCTATACACGCAACGATAGAAATATTTACCAGTTTGATAAACTAAACTGCTTCTTAACAGTGGAATTTTTATTGTTAGTGAGGTTGAAAATTTTCACATAGTCTTTTTTTATTAAATGTTCTTTTGCTGCAGTTTCTGCTTTATTTGATATGAATATTGCTTTCTTTTCGTTTGTATTTTCTAGACATGCTTTGCTCTTTTTGTGTTTGATTTTGAGTCATTCGGTATTAGACCCAACTTATAAATAGCATATAATTGGATGATAAAATTCTTTTCCTTTTTTGGGGTCTGTTTAACCCATTCACATTTATTGTCATATTTCATAGATTTGATCCTTTGTTAAATAATTTGTTTTTAACATTTTATGCCTCTTGTTCCCTGTGCTTTTGTGATGTGGATTGTGTTTTTGTTTTCTTTCTAGTGATTTGAAAGGCACACATCCAGTTTTTATTCTGTTGTTACCAATTTTATAGCTTCAAAAAATAAAATGGACTTAAATTAGCTCAGAAAGTTCTTGTGAAAGAGGGTGTTGGAATGAAGTCATGAGCAATGGAGCATGATTGGAATAAGTGTCTAACCCTCCAAGAGACTGCTGTGACACGCTGTCTCATTTGACTTCAACTGTTGATACTTTTATGTAAGAAAAAAAATAGTGTTTTACAGTAAGGTCAGCATACTGTGATTTGACCCTTTGGTGACTTGAAGACTCATTTAAAATAAAGAAAAAAAAAAAGCTAAAACTTTGGTCTAGGCCCTTCCTCTGCTGTGCACCCTGCTTCCTTGCCACCGCTCCTTGCCCCCGTGTCAGGTGTGGCATGCCGCCGGCCAGGCCTGCGTGGGCAGTATGGCAGAAACAGCTCTGTGTTACCAGATGCTAGAGAAGCCTTCCTTCTGTCTTCAGTTTACACATCTGGAAGTTTAAGAAGTTGGGACACGTAAATCTCTCAGGTTGCTTCTACATTTCAAGCTTCTATGATTCAACCGAGTTTATTAAACAGCTGTTTGCATAGCTTTGGTGCCAGGGCCGAGGTAGGATGAGAAGCACAGTACCAATCTGTGTTTAAAGAGCAGAGAAGAGATTTCAAGTTGGTAAAGGATTCTATGTTTTGATGTGTGTGGTGGTTACATCATGTTCGAGTCTTCGATTTGCATCGACTGTACCTTTCAGATGAAGGCAACTTCATCACGTTACTTGTGAGTCTTATGCCTTGATAAACAGGATAAATAAACCAAAAAGAGAGAAGAAAAACAAGCAAGATGTTTAAAGGTTGTGGTTGAGACAGGATGGTGTGCGGAAAATTCACAGGAAGCAGATAATGAAGTTGAATCCTGTGGTCAGTTACTAGCCTCTGAATCTTGTGAGCATTATTTATGTTTTTGAGAGTCAGTTTCTTTAGTGCAAATGAAATTTCTAGGGTCTACATTATGAGGCAGTCAGGGGTGCTAAGTGAGTTATAGGGCACAGAAAACTCCTGGCGTGTGGTAGGTGATCAATACCTATTTTCAAGAAGAGGCAGTAAGAGTATTAAACAGACGTATGACAGATTCAAAGAGCTAAGAGACTTTACATCCATCTTTTGAAATCACCCCAAAGTAAATAAAACCCAGAAACCCTAGTGTTAAAGAGACTATGAAGGAAAAGCTAAACTCATATTTTTCTGGTGACGTTGCAAATTGGTAATACCTCTTGAAGAGAGCCCCTGGCAGCTTATAAGTCATCCAGCTGATTATGGTCTTTAAGCTGGTAATCCCACTTTTCAAATTACAGCCTGAGAAAATAGCTCCAAAGGATAAACAAAATTTATTTATTTAAAAATGCTTAACTGAATTGTAACAGTGGAAACAACTAGCTGAAAGATGGCTTAATGAAACCATTTCAGTGATACAGTGGAATATTTGTTCTTTTAAAATGACAGATACCAGGACTTAGTAGATATATGGAGAATTCAGGCAAAAAGTTAGAAAATGGTGTGCATATCCAAACACAACCACGTAAACCCTTGCCTGTGCAACGACAAAGGTTGGAAGTGAACTTTGTAAATCTTGAGTTTTGTGTGGGAAAGAGGGTATCTATATTTTTTCGTTAATTAATGTATTTTTGGCTGCGCTGGGCCTTTGTTGCTGCCTGGGGGCCTTCTCTAGTTGCAGCGAGTGGGGTCTACTCTCCAGTTGCAGTGAATGGGCTTCTCACTGCAGGAGCTTCTCTTGTTCCAGAGCTCAGGCCCTTGGGCGCATGGGCTCCAGCAGTTGTAGCGCGTGGGCTTAGTTCAGTTCAGTTCAGTCGCTCAGTGGTGTCCGACTCCTTGCTACCCCATGGACTGCAGCACGCCAGGCCTCCCTGTCCATCACCAACTCCAGGGCTTACTTACCCTGCCGTATGTAGAATCTTCTCAGACCGGGGATCAAACCCGTGTCCCCTGCACTGGCAGCTGGATTCTTAACCACTGGACCACCAGGGAAGTCCAAAGGTGATCTAGATTTTAATTTCTGGTTTATTGCAGGACAGTGATTGCTAAATGGGTCCATGAAAATATAAACTATATGTATCATAGATGAAGGACATCTATGAAGAGTGTATGAACCACAGAATAAAAACGTAGGGCAGAAATACAGGTGGGATCAGAGAAAAATGGTCATTGTGCTTCCTCTGATTTTTAAATTTGACTCACCAATGCATCATGACAGTAGTTATCACACTTGAGAAGTACTTTTCCCAGAAACAATGTTCAAGGAACCCTCAATACAGAGAAGAAAACTCAGGGAGAATTTGTTTTTAGGGATATCTGGTTTCTTGTCAGTTGCATTCTTTTTCCAGCTGCTTTTCCTTCTTTTCTTTTGTGACAAAGGAGACGGTTTTATAGATGCTGAAATGGTTTACAATTGCCTTATTTAGTTGCTCTTATTTTTTATGTCTCCCCAGAGGGTCACAAAAATCCTTCATTTAAAAAGGGAAAATGATGTGTTTTTAGTGCAAAGAGAGAATAGCCACTTTAGAGGACCAAGGAGAATGGAGATAAATGCAGTCTGGCCCCATGGCCACAACATGCCCAGTACTTTGGATCATCTCGGATGTTGGAAGCTTTACAGGGAGAATGGAATGAGCTCTGGGCAATGGGATGCCTCCTTTTCACCACCTGAAAGCCCAAACCAACTTTAAAAGAGCTGTATCTTTTATTTTTTAATTGAAATATAGTCAGTGTACAATATGATGTTGGTTTCACAATCACATAATGGTTTGACATTTGCATCCATTATGAAATGGTCACCATAGTAAGTTCAGGGACCATCTGTCCTCACATACAGTTATTACAGTGTTATGGACCATCTTCCATATGTGGTGTATTACATTGCTGTGACTTATTCATTATATAGCTAATATAACTGCAGGTTTGTACCACTTAATCCTCTTCGCCTATTTCACCCAATCCCCCACTTCCCTCCCTCTGGCAACCACCCGTTTGTTCTGTGTATCAAAGAGTCTGCTTTCATTTTATTTTGTTTGTTTATTTTGTTTTTTAGATTCCACATATAAGTGAAATCATGTAGTGTTTGTCTTTTTCTGACTTATTTTATTCAGCATAATACTCTGTAGAACCATCCATGTTGTTGCACATGGCAAGATTTCATTTTTTTGTGTGTGGTTGAGTAGTATTCTGTATTGTATATATACCACACCTTCTTGGGCTTCCCTGATAGCTCAGCTGGTAAAGAATCTGCCTGCAATGCAGGAGACCCTGGTTTGATTCCTGGGTTTGGAAGATCTTCTGGAGAAGGGATACGTTACCCACTCCAGTATTCTTGGGCTTCCCTGGTGGCTCAGCTGGTAAAAAAATCTGCCTGCAATGTGGGAGACCTGGGTTCGACCCCTGGGTTGGGAAGATCCCCTGGAGAAAGGAAAGGCTACCCACTCCAGTATTCTGGCCTGGAGAATTCCATGGAGTGTTCCATGGGGTCACAAAGAGACACAACTGAGTGATTTTCACTTTCACATCTGCTTTATCTATTCATCTACTAATGGACATGTAGGTTGCTTCCATGTCTTGGCTATTGTAAACAATACTGCAGTGAACATTCAGTTCAGTTCAGTTCAGTCGCTTAGTCGTGTCTGACTCTTTGTGACCCCATGAACCACAGCACGCCAGGCCTCCTTGTCCATCACCAACTCCCGGAGTTCACTCAAACTCATGTCCATCGAGTCGGTGATGCCATCCAGCCATCTCATTCTCTGCTGTCCCCTTCTCTTCCTACCCCCAATCCCTCCTAGCATCAGTCTTTTCCAGTGAGTCAACTCGTTGCATGAGGTGGCCAAAGTATTGGAGCTTCAGCTTTAGCATCAGTCCTTCCAATGAACACCCAGGATTGATCTCCTTTAGAATGGACTGGTTGGATCTCCTTGCAGTCCAACGGATTCTCAAGAGTCTTCTCCAGCACCACAGTTCAAAAGCATCAATTCTTCGGCGATCAGCTTTCTTCACAGTCCAACTCTCACATCCATACATGACCACGGGAAAAACCATAACCTTGACTAGATGGACCTTGGTTGGCAAAGTAATGTCTCTGCTTTTTAATATGCTATCTAGGTTGGTCATAACTTTCCTTCCAAGGAGTAAGCGTCTTTTAATTTCATGGCTGCACTCAGCATCCGCAGTGATTTTGGAGCCCCCAAAAATAAAGTGAACATAAAGGTGCATATATCCTGTGGAATTGCTGTTTTTATTTTCTTTGAGTAAAAAACCTACAGGTGAAATTGCTGGATTATATGGCAGTTCTGTTTTTATTTTTTCAAGGAATGTCCGTGCTGATTTCCACACTGGCTGTGTCAGCTACTTTCCCTTCAGCATTGTACAGTTCAGTTCAGTTCAGTTCAGTCACTCAGTCGTGTCCGATTCTTTGCAACCCCATGAATCGCAGCTCGCCAGGCCTCCCTGTCCGTCACCAACTCCCGGAGTTCACCCAACCTCATATTCATCGAGTCGGTGATGCCATCCAGCCATCTCATCCTCTGTCGTCCCCTTCTCCTCCTGCCCCCAATCCCTCCCAGCATCAGAGGCTTTTCCAGTGAGTCAACTCTTCGCATGAGGTGGCCAAGGTATTGGAGCTTCAGCTTTAGCATCAGTCCTTCCAATGAACACCCAGGATTGATCTCCTTTAGAAAGGACTGGTTGGATCTCCTTGCAGTCCAAGGGACTCTCAAGAGTCTTCTCCAGCACCACAGTTCAAAAGCATCAATTCTTCGGTGCTCAGCTTTCTTCACAGTCCAACTCTCACATTCATACATGATCACTGGAAAAACCATAGCCTTGACTAGACGGACCTTTGTTGGCAAAGTAATGTCTCTGCTTTTTAATATGCTGTCTAGGTTGGTCATAACTTTCCTTCCAAGGAGTAAGCGTCTTTTAATTTCATGGCTGCAATCAGCATCTGCAGTGATTTTGGAGCCCCCCAAAAGAAAGTCTGACACTGTTTCCCCTGTTTCCCCATGAGGAAACAGCATTGTACAAGGGTTCCCTTTTCTCCACATCTTGTTATTTCTGCTGTTTTTGATGACGGCCATTCTGACAGGCATGAGGCATTGTCTCACTGTGGTTTTGGTTTGCAGTTCCCTGATGATTAGTGATGCTGAGCATCCTTTCATGTGTCTTCTGGCCATCTGTGTATCTTCTTGGAAAATGGCTTTGCTCATATTTCAGTCGGGTTTGTTTGTTTTGATGTTGACTTGTATGAGAACTTCAGATATTTTGGATGTTAACTCCTTATCAGATTTATCCATTGCAAATATCTTCTCCCATTCAGTAGGCTGCCTTTTCATTTTATTGATTGCTTCCTTAACCGTGGAGGAATTTTTTAGTTTGCTATATTTCCATTTGTTTATTTTTACTTTTTTTTTTTTTTGCCTGAGAAGACATATCAAAAATATATTGCTAAGACTGATGTCAGAGATGATACTGCTCATGTTTTCTCCTAGGAGGTTGATGGTTTCATGTCCTGCATTTCAGTCTTTAATAATTTTGAATTTATTTTTGTACATTTTGCAAGAAACGAGTTCAGTTTGATTCTCTTGCATGTCACTGTCCTGTTTTCCTACTACCATTCAATGAGGACGCTGTCTTTTCTTCACTGTATTTTCTTCACCCCTTGGTCGTAGGCCAGTTGACCATATGAATATGGATATATGTCCGAACTCTTTTCTGTTCCTTTGAACTATGTGTCTGTTTTTGTGTCAGCTCCATACCATTTTTATTACTCTAACTTTGCAGTGTAGTCTGAAGTCAGTTCTGTGAAAAGTATTCTGTTTCTTTGAAAAATGCCATTGGAATTTTTTATAGAAATTGGGTTGAATCTGTAGATTGAGCAGTAGGGTCTTTTTCACAATATTCTTTCCATCCACGAGGATACGTATCTTTCCATCTGTTTGGGTCATCTTCAGTTTCTTTTGTCGGTGTCTTGCAGTTTTCTGAGTACAGCTGTTTCACCCCCTTGATTCGACTTATTCATAGGTATCTTATTCGTTTTGATGCAATTGTGAATTGGATTATTTTCTTTGTTTCTCTTTCTGATAGTTTGTTGATAGTTTGTTATAGAAATAGCAATGGGTTTCTGTATATTAATTTCATATCCTGCAACTGTACTGAACTCGTTTATTTAGTTCTAACTGCTTTTTGGTGGCATCTCTAGGATTTTCTATATATACTATTATGTCATCTGCAAACAGTGACAGTTTTACGTCTTTTCCAGTTTGGGTGCCTTTCTTTTTCTTTTCTGATTGCTATGGCTAGGATTTCCAATACTATGTTGAATAACAGTGGTGAGTGTCAGCATCCTTATCTTGCTCCTGATCTTAGAGAAAATGCTTTCAGTTTTCCGCCAATGCATATGATGCTAACTATGGGCTTATTGTGTATGATCTTTGTTATGTTGAGTTATGCTCCCTCTATGCCACTTTGTTGAGAGTTTTTATTGTAAATGGATGTTGAATTTTGCAAAAGTTGTTTCTTCATCTATTGAGATGATCATACAATTTTTATAATTTTTATTCTTCTATTTGCTGATGTAGTGTATCACATTGATTGCTTTGCAGATATTGAGCCATCTTATATCCTCAGGTAAATTCCACTTCATCATGGTGTGTGATCCTTTTAATGTATTGTTGAATTTGATTTCCTAATATTCTGTTGAGCATTTTTGCCTCTATGTTCATCAGTGATATTGGCCTGTAATTTTCTCTTTTGTTGTGGTATCTTTGTCTGGTTTTGTTATCAGGGTGAAGTGGGCCTGGTAGAATGAGTTTGAAAGTATTGCTTTCTGTTCAGGTTTTTGGAATAGTTTGAGAAGGATAGGTGTTTCGTAGAATTCATCTGTGAGGCTGTCTGGTCCTGAACTTTTGCTTATTGGGAGTTATTAAAATTACCAATTTAATTTTCTTGCTAGCAGTTGATCTGTTCATATTTTCTATTTCTTCCTGGTTCAGTCTCGGGAGATTTTGTCCGTTTCTTCTAGGTTGTCCATTTTATTGGTGTATAGTTGTTTGCAGTAGTCTCTTATGATTCTTTGTATATCTGTGGTGTTGGCTGTAACTTCTTTTTCATTTCTGTTTTTATTGATTTGGGCCCTCTCCCCTTTTTTTTTTCTTGATGAATCTGGCTAAAGGCTTATCAATCTGTTTATATTTTCAGAGAATCAGCTCTTACTTTCATGGATCTTTTCTATTGTTTTTGTTTTTTAGTCTCTATTTCATTTATTTCTGCTCTGATCTTTTTTTTTTTTCTCTCTCTCCTTCTACTAACTTTAAGTTTTGTTTTTTCTTCTTTTTCTAGTTTCTCTAGGTGTAGGTTTAGGTTGTTTATTGGGATTTTTTTCCCTGTTCCCTAAGGTAAGTTTTATCACTATCAACTTACCTTTCAGAACTGCTTTTGCTATATTCACTGATTTTGGATCATTGTGTCTTCATTTTCATTTGTCTAATTTTGATCTTTTCTGCTTCGAGAAGTTTAGCATTTCCTGCAAAGCCAATTTACTGGTGTTGAACTCTTCACTTTGTGTTTGTCCATAAAACTTTATTCCTTTCTCACACTTGACTGATAGGCTTGCCAGGTATGCCTGCTACATTGCTTCAGTCATGTCCAATTCTGTGTGACCCTGTAGACTGTAGCCCACCAGGCTCTTCTGTCCATGGATTCTCCAGGCAAGAATACGGAAGTGGGTTGCCATGCCCTCCTCCAGGGGATCTTCCCTACCCAGGGATCTAAGCCATGTCTGCTGCATTGGCAGGTGGGTTCATTACCATAGCACCACCTGGGAAGCCCCTTATCAGGTATAGTATTCTTTTTTCTTCTTATGTTTTGAATATATTGTGTCACTCCCTCTGAGCTGAAAAATTTCTGCTGGAAAGTCAGATGATAGTCTTAGGGGAGTTCCTTTCTATATACAAGTTGCTTTTCTCTTACTGCTTTTGGCATTTCCTCTTTAATTCTTGTTGGATTAATTACAGGATGTCTTTGTGTGGACCTCTTTGGGTTCATCTTGTTTGGGGCTCTCAGTGCTTCCTTCCTGGACTTGGATGTCTATTTCTTTTCCCAGGTTGGTGAATTTTTCAGCTATTATTTCTTCCAATAAATTCTCTGTCCCTTTCTCTCTCTTCTCCTTCTGGGACCCCTAAAATGTGATCATTAATGTGCTTGAGTTGCCTCAGAGGTCTTTTAAACTGTCCTCACATTTATGTAGATTAAAAAAAATTTTTTTTTCATTAAAGTACAGTTGGTTCCATCACTTCATGAGAAATAGATGGGATAACAGTGGAATCAGTGTCAGACTTTATTTTTTGGGGCTCCAAAATCACTGCGGATGCTGATTGCAGCCATGAAATTAAAAGACGCTTACTCCTTGGAAGGAAAGTTATGACCAACCTAGATAGTATATTCAAAAGCAGAGACATTACTTTGCCAACAAAGGTCCGTCTAGTCAAGGCTATGGTTTCTCCAGTGGTCATGTATGGATGTGAGAGTTGGACTGGGAAGAAAGCTGAGCACCGAAGAAGTGATGCTTTTGAACTGTGGTGTTGGAGAAGACTCTTGAGAGTCCCTTGGACTGCAAGGAGATCCAACCAGTCCATTCTAAAGGAGATCAATCCTGGGTGTTCATTGGAAGGACTGATGCTAAAGCTGAAACTCCAATACTTTGGCCACCTCATGCAACGAGCTGACTCACTGGAAAAGACTCTGATGCTGGGAGGGATTGGGGGCAGGAGGAGAAGGGGACGACAGAGAATGAGATGGCTGGATGGCATCACCGACTTGATGGACATGAGTTTGAGTGAACTCTGGGATTTGGTGATGGACAGGGAGGCCTGGCGTGCTGTGATTCATGGGGTCTCAAAGAGTCGGACACAACTGAGCGACTGAACTGAACTGAACTGAACTGACAGTTGATTTACAATGTTGTGTTATTTTGAGGTGTATCGTACAGTGATTCAGTTACAAATTCGCGTATATCTATTCTTTTATACAGGAAATGTTCGGGGAGGCCAGCAGGGCACACCCCTCAGGGCAGCATGCCCTGGAGTGCCGCTGTGCTCGCGCTGGGGGCTCTTCTGCTGGGATGAGGCTGACTTCTTGGGGTGTGGCTGGTGGTCAGGGCTGTCCTCGGTTGGCTGCCAGGTTCTCCCACATGCGCTCCCCTGGCCTCCAGAGCCAGACATTCTGGGGGGCTTGTCTTCCCACTGCAGGACCACTGGCATGAGGAATGCAATGTGAGGCTTGGAGCCCTCAATTTTGGGGGAGAGCCTCTGCAATTGTGGTTTTCCACCAGGTGTACAGGTCTTGACTATACCATGTCTCCAACCTCTGACCTATCTCCTTGAGGTTCTTTCGATGTATATTTAGTTGTGGGAAATCTTTCCTGTTGTTCTTTAGTTCATTCTCATAGATAGTTGCTCTGTAAATAGCTGTCATTTTGGTGTGTCTGCGGGAATAGATGAGCTCAGGATTTTCCTACCCTAGCGTCTCAGCCACACCTCCCAAATCAACGTTGTAGAGTTTTCAAAGTGAAGAAGATTGTTAGTGTGTATAGGAGAACATGGGGGACTCTGATTGGGGGACCCTTCTCCTTCTCCTTGGGCTTTCCCTTAGGGTGGTCCCTTGGGAACAGAATACCTTTGGGGAATAATGAAGGAATTTGCGAGGTGTGGGAGAGATCCAGGTATCTTAAGGGATGGAAGAAGCTTTGTATTGGAAATGGGTTCATGTCATGGAAAATTTTTTACTCACGTTACAAAATGCAAGGGGTATTACCCCAAAGAGAACTGGCAGAATCACCAAGCTGGAAGGAGTCTTAGGAATCAATTAGTCCAAACCCTTGATTTTACTGAAGAGGAAATAGACTCCAGGAAGAGAAATGGCTTGCCCAAGTGTATAATCATCATTGAGGACATGGCCAAACCCAAATCTGTTGATTTCTGGGCATGATTTCCCTTGCTCCCCACTGAAGTTCCCCTTCCTCCCACCACTGCTTCATTACTGACTTTTCTGAATAGCCTTCAGACTTAGAAATGTAGCTGTTTCACGTACAGAGTTTCTTTAAGCCTTCTTTACTCACATCAGAGGTGTGAGTCAGCAAATCGTGACCCACAGCATTGGTCTAGGATCCTGTGTGTCTAGCCAAGGGAGAGATTTAGTTTCAGAAGGTCAACCTGGGTTTATACCTAGCTCTACCTCTGGGCTGGTGAAGGATGTGAAGCAAGATACTTCTCTGCGCTTTGACATCCTCATCATGATAGGCGGTGCCTATGTCTTAGGTTCCTTAGGTGAGGAGCAAATGACTCAGTCCGTTAGACTGGGGCCTGGGCTGTAGTGTATGTGTGTTCAGTTGTGTCCAGCTCTTTGCAACCCCAGGGACTGTAGCCCGCCAGACTTATCTGTCCATGGAATTTTCCAGGCAAGAAATTCTGGAGTGCGCTGCCACTTCCTACTCCAGGGCACCTTCCTGACCCAGGGATCACACCGGTGATCCTGCATTGGAGGCGGGTTCTTTCCCTTTTGTGCTACCTGGGAAGCCCTGGTGGTAAGTGCTCAGTAAATGTTAGCGATTGTTACCGTAACTCTAAGGGTAGTTAGAACTATTTCTGTCAAAAATACTAAGGAAATAAAAAACTATAATTATAGGTTTATATATATAAATAGCAATTGGAAATCTTTCTTTTGGAGGCTTTTATGGGTTATAGTGTAGCATGTTGTTTTCTATAGCTTTTCATCCAACAACAATCTTAATTGCCTCAAAATATAACTATTCAGTCTTTAAAAAACTTTTCCCTATTTTTGTCTATTCAGTAATTGCTCTGCAATAAACTCACATATTTAAAGTATACATGGGCTTCCCTGGTGGTTCAGTAGCCCCAGCGCTGGGGACCCAGCTTCCATCCCTGGTTGGAGAACCAGATCTCATATTCTGCAACTAAGAGTTCTCATTGATGACTAAAAGATCTCACACGCTGCAACGGAGATCGAAGCTCAAAGGTCCCATGTGCAGCAACGAAGACCTGGTGCAGCCAAATAAATAAATATTTTAAAAAAGAGGCATTCCAACTTCAGAGATAATATTAAAAAATTAAGTATACAGCTTGATTAGTTTTTTAAAAAATTTATTTATTTATTTTAATTGGAGGCTAATTACAATATTGTAGTGGGTTTTGCCATCCATTGACACGAATCAGCCATGGGTGTACATGTGTCCCCCATCCTGAACCCCCCTCCCACCTCCCTCCCTGGATCCCTCAGGGTCACCGCAGTGCACCAGCCCTGAGCACCCTGTCTCATGCATCGAACCTGGACTGGCGATCTATTTCACATATGCTAATATACATGTTTCAATGCTATTAGTTTTAATATACACATGAAACCATCCCCCCCGTCAAGATAGTGATCATATATACATCACCAGGAGAGTTTTCATCTGCCCCTTAGTAATCCCACCATCCTGCTTCCCCTAGCGACCCTCTATGCCCACCTGCAGGCAAACTCTGACCTGCTCGAATTTTATATTATGGAATCATACAGTATATTTTCTATTTGTTTGGCTTCTTTCCCTCAGCATGATTATCATTCTGACTCATACGTGGACAATAGTTCATTTCTTTTTACTGCTGATTGCTCTTTACCCCTGTCTTGCTTAACTGGACATGGCATGGAATGAAAACATATTTTAATGATTTTAAAAATATTTGTTGGTTAAATATCTGTGTTTCTCATTCTTGCTTTTTAATCTGTTGTTATTTGGTATGTGTAGTAAGTAGTATGCAGAAATTGTAGATTTCTTGAGAGCAACACCCATTGTACCCTGTGTGCATATTTTAAAAAATTGGTGTCTATAAACAGTATTGTTATTTATTTGAACATTGAGATTACAAATTCCTCCTGTCTTGTTGACTCTCAGGTACAAAAAAAAGCATCCTTCCATTGGCCTGACCCAATAAATTGATTGAATAAATTCAGTTCTATAAATATTTACACATAGTTTTCATTTTCATGGTAAAATATTTCTTCTGTTGATGTTTAAGTCTTTTTTTTTTTAAAATGTGGACAGTATGTTCTCAATTTCCTTGCAGCTGGAGCATAACATGAAGTAAACTAAAAAAAAAAAATGGCTACAGCAAAAATAATATATTTACAAGCTAATAAGAGATCATTTGGGAGGCAAGTCCATTTTTCTAATGTTCTTTACCAACACCATAGTATCTTTCAACTGTTGACATTTCTGCATCTGGGAAGGGGCAAGATAAAAATGACCATTCAGAATATCTGTTCAAGTTTGGTGAAAGATTTAATTTCTTCATCTGTCACTGTGTCATGAGCCCTGTGAATACTATAGATCAACCCTCAGTGCCAGAAATGCTAGAGACTTGGCAGCAGCATGGGTAGAATTTAGCCGGAGGGAATTGTAAAGAAGCCAGAAAAAACAAACTTCACCCATTCTGCACCTCAGCCTTGTGTTCTGGGTGGTTGTCCTGGGAAACCTGGGACTGCAGTAATTTAAAAAACTGAGCCCATAAATGGAGATGTATATACTGACCTTAACGATGCTGCAAGGATTCTAGGAGCAAGATAGACTTTTACGGAACACAATAAGAAGTAATTCAGTTGCATTCTGTGCTGGAAGGTACCTTAGAGATGATCTGATCCAAACTTTCATTTTGTTGGTGACCAGCCCAAGGTCACACAGTAACTTGACGGCAGAACTGGGGCTAGACCAGGGATTTCTGAGCCATGCATGCATTTTCTACGTGTGCCCTCTCAGTGTGCTGTCCCTGTTGTGTTGGGGCTGGTGTGTTGGCGTGTTCGGTGCTGGAAGGTGGGATTTGCTCTCTCTGAGCTGCCCTGTGGAGGCGTCCGTGTTCCCAGGGGCACTGCATCTGAGCACTCTTCTTCCTGAGCATCGTGTCTTCATTGGGGGTGAGTTTATTCTGCTAAATGGAGAGCTGTGCTTCTGGCTGTATCAGTTCTGTGAGGTGTGACACTTGGTTAATGGACAAACCCATGCTTTTGATGGTCACATTACCCATTATCAACTAGTCTGGTAAAATCGTTATACTCAGGAGGCTGTAACTTTAAGTCTTGCAAGAGCTTCTGCTTTTTAAAGCTCCTTCCCTCATCTTCACATCCAAGTCCAGGTGCTGTCCTGCTCATCTTCCTTCATCTGTGCTGTTTCTTTCTCTCTGTGATGAATGTATCTCCCCCACCAATGGAATCCAGGGGGAAGGGAGGCAGCCGATAAAGACCACCCTCCTTCACTGAGAACTACTGGCCTGATCCAACCAGACCTGGAAATACAGACTAAGACATTATGGACTTGCCTAAGGTCTCACAGTAACACGTTTAAGATAACTTAGTCCTGGCTGCTATAACAAAACACCCAAACACACACTGGGAGGCCCATCAATAGCAGTCATTTGTTCTTCACAGTTCTGGAGGCTGGAAGTCCAAGATCACAGGGTGAGCATGGTCTGGTTCTGATGAGGGCCTTTTTCTGGGCTGTGGACTGCTAACTTCTCACTGTGGCCTCACAAAGTGGGGGGAAAAGAAAGCAAGCTAGCTTTCTTGTTATATCTCACAGGGCACTAATCCCACTCAAGAGAGTAGCACCCTCATGACCTAATTACCCCATCTCCAAATACCAATTATTGGGATTAGAATTTCAACACAGTCCATAACAGATGAAAACTGAATCTCTCACTCTGCCCAGGGTTGAGTGATACAGGTCTCCCTCACTGGCACCTGTGATGTCAGCACATGCCTGGTAGCTGCAGCAGCTCAGAAGGGCAGGGCTGGCCCAGAGGGGTTTCAGAGAGGGCGTGTACCTGCAGACTCTGCTGAGAAAGAGCTCTCTTTTATAAAGGAGCATCAGCCGTCTCATGTTCTGACCCTGGGTCAGGAAGATACTCTGGAGGAGGGCATGGCAGCCCACCCCAATATTCTTTTCTGGAGAATCCCACGGACAGAGGAGCCTGGTTGGCTGCAGTCCGTGGGGTCGCAAAGAATCAGACACGACTGAAGTAACTTAGCTCGCACATCAGCTGTCTGTCTGTATCCCAACTGACGAAGGAAAAAGATGTGTGATTGGTCTCACCATCAATGGCAAACAGCACTTTAGTCTCTTTTCTAGAGATTGGCGGTAACTCTGATTCCCTCCACTTCTAGCCTGTCTTTTCCGATGCTGTAATAGCATATTATCTGTGACTCTGTTTAGCATATGAATCATTTCATTCTCCCTTGTACTAGCAGTTTTCATGCTGACAGTATAGGAGATGGCTCACACAGAGCCCTCACCCTCACAGGGACCCCACAGCCTAAGGTGGGAGGCACTTAGTAAATGCTTGGAATTTAAGGAAATACACTTATACTTGATACCATTCAGTTCAGTTCAGTTCAGTCGCTCAGTCGTGTCCGACTCTCCGCGACCCCATGAATTACAGCACGCCATTAGACCCATACATTTTAAAAGAGACTTCAAATAGTTTAGCAACATAATCTTGCTCATCATCTTGGCAGTTCTGTTCATAGCATAGTAAGTAATGCTCAAAATTCTCCAAGTCAGGCTTCAACAGTATGTGAACTATGAACTTCCAGATGTTCAAGCTGGATTTAGAAAAGGCAGAGGAACCAGAGATCAAATTGCCAACATCTGTTGGATCATCGAAATAGCAAGAGAGTTCCAGGAAAGCATCTACTTCTGCTTTATTGACGGCTTCTGCTTTAAAGCCTTTGACTGTGTGGACCACAGCAAACTGGAAAATTCTTAGAGATGGGAATACCTGACCACCTGACCTGCCTCTTGAGAAATTTGTATGAAGGTCAGGAAGCAATAGTTAGAACTGGGCATGGAACAACAGACTGGTTCCAAATAGGGAAAGGCTGTATATTGTCACCCTGCTTATTTAACCTATATGCAGAGGACATCATGAGAAATGCTGGGCTGGATGAAGCACAAGCTGGAATCAAGATTGCTGGGAGAAATAGCAATAACCTCAGATATGCAGATGACACTACCCTTATGGCAGAAAGCAAAGAAGAACTAAAGAGCCTCTTGATGAAAGTGAAAGAGGAGAGTGAAAAAGTTGGCTTAAAGCTCAACTTTCAGAAAACTAAGATCGTGGCATCTGGTCCCATCACTTCATGGCAAATAGATGGGGAAACAGTGGTAACAGTGAGAGACCTTATTTTTTTGGGCTCCAAAATCACTGCAGATGCTGACTGCAGCCATGAAATTAAAAGACGCTTGCTCCTTGGAAGAAAAATTATGACCAACCTAGACAGCATGCTGAAAAGCAGAGACATTACTTTGTCAACAAAGGTCCGTCTAGTGAAGGCTATGGTTTTTCCAGTAGTCATGTATGGATGTGAGAGTTGGACTATAAAGAAAGCTGAGCGCCAAAGAATTGATGCTTTTGAACTGTGGTGTTGGAGAGGAGTCTTGAGAGTCCCTTGGACTGCAAGGAGATCCAACTAGTCCATCCTAAAGGAAATCAGTCCTGAAAATTCATTGGAAGGACTGATGCTGAAGCTGAAATTCCAGTACTTTGGCCACCTGCTGTGAAGAACTGACTCACTGGAAAAGACCCTGATGCTGGGAAAGACTGAAGGCGGGAGGAGAAGGGGACGACAGAGGATGACATGGATGACCTCACTGACTCAATGGACATGAGTTTGAGCAAGCTCCGGGAGTTGGTGATGGACAGGGAAGCCTGGCGTGCTGCAGTCCATGGGGTCGCAAAGAGACACGACTGAGCGATTCAACTGAACTGATCTGTGCTTATCACCGTTTATCAGAGTGATGAATTGAAGTGAGGAAGGTGAGGCTGGCCGCTTCACAGGCAGGATTAGGGATGAGAAAGGGGCCTCGTCTCACTCCCTGGTGGCTCAGCAGTAGAGAATCAGCCTGCCAATGCAGGAAGCCTGAGCTCGATTCCTGGCTTGGGAAGATCCCCTGGAGGAGAAAATGGCAACCCACTCCAGAATCCTTCCTGGAGAATCCCATGAACAGAGGAACCTGGTGGGCTACAGTCCATGGGGTCACAAAGAGTCAGACACGACTGAGCGTCTGAACAGCAACACAGCCTCATCTTATTCGGTCTGCATCTTCACACACAAGACCAGGAGGCAGAGACACTGTTGTTCGTTTCACAGAATAACAGAAGACAACATTTTTGGGGGAAGAACTCATGACTTTTAAAGTGTTTCCTAAAATGTACTGTTTGCAGTCAAATTATTTAATGTGGAAGGAATCTTGTCAAGAACATAGTAACATGCCATTTGTAACGTGTAGCATCCAAGGGCACTTTCTTTTCTGAAACATTCTTGAGAAGGATAATTTTAGAAGTTGGCTGCATACTTCCCGACCCCAAGTCTGCCCTGTCTCCCAGTGCAGTTACCCAGAGGACTCCGTTGATTAATACAAATGAAAACACTCCCATCAAGATTTTAAAACATGTGTATTATTATCCACACATGTGCACAAAAAAAATCCTACAGGACAGCTTGAGTTGGCCGATATGTTTCTAGTCTATCGTGCTTTGGTTTGTTACGTTAGCCACGCTTTTTTGTTTTGTCTTATTTTTCACATGTCAGGAATCAGTGTGTCTGATACTGATGTGGTTTAGGTGGATGAAAGATTTAGATTTACGTGTATGAATGTGAGGAAGCCTTGGAACTCAAGGTACCTGGATGATTACAGGCAGGCCATTGGACCAGCCGTGTCTTTGAAGTTCTTTGGAAGTCCTCGGAACTTTCACTTGCTCATTGTACGTTGAACAGCATGGCTTCCCAGATTGTTAAAATAGTATTGACCTCAGTATCCTCGTTTTCAACTGTTCTTTTCCATGGTTGATTTTTGGCGATCTCCTTTGGCATGATTAAAAGCTGACTTATTTATGGACTGCTGCTAACTGATGGATGTCAAACTCTGTTACTGTAGGGAGCAGGGGCAGACTTCCCAACCTTTCGAATCCCAACTGGGACATTTCCAAAACTGAGTGTGTGGTTTTCCCATGGAACTTCTCCCAGCCACTCTGATGCACATCCTGCCTTCTCCTGCTCACTTTTTACCAAAATCGGAACTTGAGAGGCCACGGAAGCCCCGCCATAATCCTTTCTCTCTGTGCCAAACAGAGGAGAGCACCAGGGCATCAGATGACTGGAGAGGAGCCCTCAGACCTAGACTCAGCCCGAGGGATGTCCTTGAGAACTATTTTCTGAATTCGACAAAGCAAGATGCTTGTCTCTGCTCTGTGGCTGCAGTTGCTTCCTGAATTTAGCTTTTATTTTTAGCACATTCTTATTGTTTCTCTCTTCGATACTCTGAAAGGCTTGTCCAAGAGCGGTTTGTCACTGTGATTTCTTGTGAAGAATGAGGGATTCAGGAGTCTGGGGAGGGTCTTCTGATGCCAGCCGCATGTCTGTCAGTTTACCACTGGTGGCAGCCACCCATCTGTTGGAGAACCACCCATGAGGACCACCATGTTGCATCCTTGAGGAAGTCGAGGCTTGCGTTTCTTTTTCTTTTTAGAGCTTTGGTTTTGAAGTCAGAAAAATCCTGGTTTTACCATATATCTGTCCAAGAGGCTTCTTAGCACCTTTGAGCCTCATTTTCCCCGTCTGTAGAATGGGGAGGTTATTGCAGACTCCCATGGCATCGCTGTGGGGATGGCAGGAGCTCACCCTGGGAGCAGCTCTTGCAGTGTGAGGCAGGTATGTGGCAGGCGAGTGGGTGACGACCCTTCCCATCCTGCAAACGGGAGAAGTCCAGCTGCACACACCCTGTCCTCTGTTTATCTGTGGCTCACCTCCGGTGATTTTCCACGATGGCACCTCCGCTCTCATCTTGATCTCTCGGGAGTCTTGGCAGTGGTTCTGCCTTCCTGTGTCTTTCCTTTTCTATTCCCAACGAGAGATGATACCTTCTTAGGGCACCTGATGTTTGGAACTGCAAGGAGACAATGTGCTTCCCGGAGCCGAGGATCCGAGCGTTCATGTGTGCTCTACTAGGAGGCAAGGAGAAGCAGGACTGTCCTGTAACTCCTAACCTGTAGTCTGGCGTTGCCAGGACAGGCACTCAGGGGCTGGACGGATGAATGGGGCCTCTGTGTATGGATGAAAAAACCCAGCGTTTCTCTTCCAGTTGCTGCAGTGAGAAGAACAAATTAGATTATTAATTTGATCATGTGGTAGCATGAGCCGACAGCCTATTTAGTTTCATTGTTAAAACAAGTGTGGTTTTGAATGATGTGGACTTTCCCTCTTAGATGGCAAAGAATATTCATTAGGGATATCCATGAAAACCATGCTGGTGATCCAGCCTCAAAGCTGCCCCTGCTGCATGCAGAAAAGGCAGAAAAGGACGTTTAAGTGGTTGAGAATGAGAATGGGAGACTAGAAGCCAAATTATAAACTCATTTCAACTCCTGGCCCGCAGGCCCTAGAGTGGCCTTATTTGTTGTCAAGGATAGAAAACAACTCGGATTCGGGTCCAAGTGATTATTCGACTTTGGCATTGCTGCGGGGCTGCCAACTGCAGTTCCATTTAGACACGGATTAATTAGCCAGGCAGGGACGGAAGTGGGCTGGGAGAGAAGCCGGGAGAGGCAGCGCTGCGGGGGGACTGGCCGGGCCGAGGTAGGGGGGGATGGCCCGGGATGGCCCACCGCTTCAACAGTTAAGCCACAGGAAAGCGGATGCAGATGGCCCCTTCCAGGGCGACACTCCTCACACCGGACTTACACAGCGTCCGTGCTGCAGAGAAAACTTTCAAACTTGGGCGCAGGGAGAAACAGCACGTGACAGCCCCCAGCTCTGGCCCCGGGAGGCCGACCCCGCGGACCGAGCGGCTGATCAATCTTGTCTTTGACCCCCTGCAACCACCCCGGACCTTGTTTTTTTAAAAAAGATGATTTTTATTATTCCTGCATGTGAAACGGGAACCATATTTTCGTGTGTGTGTGTGTGTGTGTGCGCGCGCTATGACCTGAATTACAAAGACAGAGCAGATGAAATCACAAACTCGGGGAGACACGACTGTTGAAGGTGGAATTATTCGCATCTGTTTAATCGCGGGGGCGAATCCTCCCCGGAGTGTCTCCCCGGTGCCGTGCTCGTACCTCTTTGCGTCCGCGTTGATCTCCGGGGACACGGGGGCGCTCGGTGGACCCCTGAGGCCGGGGGCGCAGGGCCGGACGGAGCGGGCGCAGGGGGCGTCCGGGGAGGAGGCGGGTCCCGCGGCGGTGCCGGGGGCGGCGGGGCGCGCCTCCCCGGGGGTCTGCTGTTTTGTAACGTTTCTTCCTTCCCTGCGACCGACCATTAGAAAAAAGTGGCGGCGCGGCGCGCGGTACCCGACCCCACCTGAACCGCGGCTTTGCTGCGGACGCAGAGCGCAGTCCCCGGCGCCTTCGGGAGCCAGCGGGCACCCTTCCTCCCTGCGAGGTTTGCTTTTTCTGGGTTCTTTTCCAAGACTGTGACTCTGCTTTGCTTTTACACACGTATCTACATGGCTCTCGGCATTTATTTTAAACCTTGATCTTTTTTTTTTATTTTAAACAAATGCGTTTGCATTTTACCTATTAAAATAGAAAGGGGAAAATACCATCCTCCTTTTTGGGGCAGGACTTTGGATAAATTGTATTTTAGATCCTAAGTGATTTAAAATTTTGTAGTATCATCTATATTTAAGATGTGGAAACTCCCAGAAGTGACTCCTATTTTTATTTTTTAGGTTCCTTTCCATTTCAAGGAGGAAAGTCAAGATATTTTTACTCAGTGGAAGAATGATGTAGTTTCATCCTAACCTTCTTTTCTTATGCTTCCAGGTAAGTGAGTCTGTTAATCATGAATTACTTAAGAAATGAATCGTTGTATGGTCTGAGTTTATTCAGTATTCTGGCTATGTTTGAAATGTGCTGAATTTCATTTTACTTCCAATAGTTCCATTAATAACAGATCATTATTTTAAGATATGAGTACTTTTTCAAGGTAGTATAATTACTTGGCTGCCTTGGAAAATTCTTTTATTCACTTGTGAAGCCTGTAATTGACATTTAACTCTGCCAGCTTCTTCAGAATTTATCTCTTCTCAGAATGGCAAATGCCAATGATGTAGTTAGAAGAACTACATAATTCTTTTTTTAAAAATTCACCTGAATAGGATCATTTGTTCTTCCTTTGGAAGTTGTGACGAAGTGTTAAGCTTTCTCAAATATTTAACCCATAATCAAAAGGGCATTGTAATTTTCACCATGATGCAAAATAATTATTTAAATAAAATAGGAAATTGAAGGATGATCTTACTTTCTGACTTACAGTATCTCAGGGGAATACTTTCTAGAACTCTTGGAGAATAGTACCCTGACAGACTGTATGGTTGGTTTCAGGTTTGGAGACACATGTCAGTCTCGTTGCTTTAGTTCTGCTCTTGTAAGCAGTGATTTTGAATTTCTGTACAATAAGATATTTTATTACATCTGGCAAGACTAAACTTTGAAAAAAACTAAGAACTTCAGGGACATGATTGGTTGAAATGGAACAGTATGAGATGGGAAGTCATGTAAGCGGTTCTTACCTTCAGCAGAGCAAACCTTTATTTTAGTTTTCTATGGAGAAGAATCTGTAGACGTAAAAATGAAAATAGATAAGCTGTGCTCACCATCTGCATACCTTCAGGAAAACCCCTTCACTGGTCTTCATTCAACAAATTACTATAGAGGTTTTGTTTTGATTTTTAATATTTAGTTTTGTTGTACTATTTGAGATAAAAGGCTGAAAACCAAAACGTTGGCTGTGATTTTGCTTTAATGAACTGCTTTCTACTCAAACAGTGGAGAGTGAGGAGTTAAAGGGATTGTATCTGAGTTACCAGTAATGAAAAATAAAAACAACCTTGACCAAAGTTAATAATAACCACAATAAAGCAATAATAATCATACAAAAATAACCAAACAATAATTCTTCACAAATGCTTTTCTGAGTAGAGACTTGAGTGACTAAGAGGCCTCAGTGATCCAAGGCAACTTTGAGGGTCACAATGGAAGTCTTCTGATCTGAGGTGTTTCAATGTTTAATGTTTTTGAGAATGACTTGGATGATGTAGAAGAGAATAGTGTCATTGGAACATCGTGATTTTAAAACCTTGAGATGATTGTAGAAAAGAGCCAGAGTAAACTGTACAAAATAGAGAAGTAATGAGAAATAATCCAGTTAAGATGTTCATACCTCAGGATGAAGTGATGAGGGAGGCCCAGCTGCGTTTTGATGAGGGTCTGGCCTCTGTTCGTCCTGCTGCAGAGACAGGGTGTTGGTGGGGAGTCAGGCTGCACTTGGACAGCGGGAACTTGGGAAAGCCTTCGGTTTCCCAGGAACTGTGGGCTTCCCAGGTGGCGCTAGTGGTAAAACAGCCTGCTTGCCATGCAGGAGACAAAAGAGACATGGGTTAGAAAGATCCCCTGGAGGAGAGCATGGCAACCCACCCCAGTATTCTTGGGTAGAGGACAGTATCTTGGACATTATCCCATGGACAGAGGAACCTGGTGGCCTATACTCACTCCATAGGGTCACAAAGAGTCAGACACGCCTGAAGTGACTTAGTATGCGTGCATACTCCTTATAATCTGAGTTGCTTATAGATGCAGGGCTTTGGAAGTCCCTCAATAGTGGACCTTCACCAGACCTGCCCGGGGCAGCTGTGTAAACTGGGGAAAGAGTGGCTGGTTGGCAGGTGTACCACCTGTGCGCGGTGGTCCTGGAGTCCCAGCCAGGAGAGGTGCTTGGTTCAGTTGTTCACCAGCTCGAGGTGATGGGAGGCTCCCCCGGGGATCTCCTGGTCTCTTCCGTGTCCCCCTGGTGTCTTCGATGCCGCCCGGCCTTCTCCGTGAACTGCTGCCTGCTGAGTTCATGCCCCGGCCCCGAGCCCGGTGTCTCCACACCCTTTCCCACCAGTAACTCTTCCTTCCCTGCCACCCTCCAGGGAACATTTACTGTTCCTTCAGTAGCAACCACCCTGTGGGGCTTCCAGCACTCAGACGCAGGTCCTGGCACCTGGATACACTGAAAGAGGTATTGCATGTTTGATGAAAGCATGGGAAAGGAATATAGGGGTGTCTGGCCCTGTGGGAGCACACCCCTCTGCTCCCCACACCCTCCCGAGCGGGCACCTGGCACTGTCTCCCCATCACGGTCCCACGACGGCCGCCTGGAGCCCCGAGCAGGACGCTGACCCGGTGGTTCTCACTATGTGATCCAGTTAGCTCCTCAGCTGCTGTCTGCAGGGTCCAAGCTCTGTTTGTGGCCAGATCACCCTGTAGTTCTTTGCAGCTCTGCAAGCCCATGCATGACATATGTCTATCAGATATCGTGAAGTAGTAGCTGATGCCGTTTTATTTTGGAACAAAGGGGTGTTACAAGTAAATACAAATATAAAACTATAATGGAGTAACTTGGCAGGTTGCGCATATTTGCAAAACTAGAGAATCAAGTAGAGAAGTTTGTATTGATAGTTTACGAAGTGGCCTTTGGGATCTGTTTTGGACTTAATGAGACATGAAGAATGTAAGCTTGTCATGAGTGCCAGTGTCTGCTGCTGCAGTTTTCATTTATCCTCCTGAACCACAGTTCCTTTTCCGCAGATGGGGCTTCTCCAGGCCAGGCCAGGAGAGGCATGCTGGCCTGATACGGCCCGCCGTGGGGCCGCCGTCTCTTGTCTGCTGATTGTCACCTCCTCAGGCCTGGCTTTTGTCTTTTCTGCTCTGTTCCGGGGCTCTGCTCATTGAGATTCTCCTTCCATCAAGTGGGTGTCTTGCTTCAGCCTCTCAGGCCGTGTCTGGCCAGGGGCCGGGCCCTGCCACACCCCACCATTCTCCACTGTCTGCAGTGGTTCATCTGCTGGGTGTTTGTCCTGTGGCCCTTGTTGTCCTCAGAGGGGGCTCCGTGTCTGCGTTTGCAACGTGCGGCATATGTTTGTCCGTATGCATGTTCACAAACAGGTGTTTGGATGAATTTCTGGTATCTGAGAACCCTCATCTGGACCAAGCATCGTCAGTATTTTAATTTGCTAAGGGCGTGACCTTGTACAGTCTGGGTGACTTAACACGCGTGCAGTGCCAGTATACCTGTCTTTTCTCTGCCTTCTTTCTCTTTCACGCTTGTGTTTTCTGTGCTGTCATGGATCGGAGGGATGTGAACTGGTGCTCTTACTCCAGCACCAGCGCCTGCTTAGCTTAAAGTCTTTTTTAAGTAAGTCCCAGAAGGTTGGACGTAACCCAGGTGTCCACTGGTGGTGAGTGGTTAAATACAAAGTGGTCTGTGCACTCAGTGGAATAGTACTGCCTTAAAAAGGGAGGAGATTCTAACACATGCTGCCACACGGATGCTGAACTCAAGGATGTTGTACAAAGGTGAAATCAGCCAGTCACGAAAGTGCAAACACTGGTTGATTCCACTTTTAGGAGGTAGCTGGAACAGTCATACTCGTGGCGACGCAGAGTAGAATGGTGGTTGCCACGGGTTGAGGGCACAGAGGATGGAGTTGTTTAATACTGTTTAAGTTTTCAAGATGAAGAAGTTCTAGAGAGGGATTGAACCACAGTGTGAATATACTTGAAAATTGTGAAGAAAATAAACTTTATGTTATGTGTATTTTACCATAATTAAAAATAACAAAGTAAGTCAAAGACCTGACTTTAAAAAAGAATAATAATCCTTTAAAAGTTAAAAAAAAAATTGAAAGGGATTTCTTTTTTTTTTTTTGCCACTTTATTTTTTTAATGAAAGGGATTTCTTTGATTGAGGGACTTTTCCTTCCTTGAGCTTAATTTTTCACTTGTGTAGAGTGTAAAAAAAATTACTGATTTATGTACTTTTGGCTGTGTTGGGTCTTTGTTGTGGCGCTCGGGCTTCTCATTGCAGTGGCTTCTCTTGCTGCCGAGCACAGTCTCCAGGGTGCTGGGGCTCAGTAGCTGTCACCCATGGGCTTAGTTGCTCTGTGCATGTTTTCTCTTCCCCTAACCGGGGATGGAACCCGGGTCCCTCACATTGACAGGTGGGTTCTTAACCACTGGACCACCAAGCAAGTCCTATGTAGATTTTAAATTACTTTTCATTAAAAAGTCGTATTGTATAAGAAAAACAAATGATCTTTCCATTGATGAGACCTTTGGAATTTACTTTTAGACCTTGTGATTCCTTTTCTTACTGTTGCCTATATTTTCAGTTAAAATCTGGTTCAAAATTACCCACTTCCTCACCTGTTTTTCTTCCCAAAGGTAACAGGATCTTATTGCTCATCTGGAAATACTTGTATGACATTGAAAATCAACGTGAGGAGCAGGAATGTTTTTTTCTGTCCCAAGAAGAGGGCATGACAGACTCTAGGGTTTAATTTGACTGCTCATAAGGAGACAGCTGGGCTTTCCTTGTGGTTCAGACGTTAAAGAATCTGCCTGCAATGAGAGAGATCCCGGTTCGATCCCTGGGTCAGGAAGATCCCCTGGAGGAGGACATGGCAGCCCACTCCAGTATTCTTGCCTGGAGAATCCCAGGGACAGAGGAGCCTGGCAGGCTGCAGTCAATGGGGTCGCAAAGAGTTGGACACGACTGAGCAACGAACTCTAATACTTTCAAGGAGACAGCTCCTTTAAGTCTTGCCTTTTCATTTTATTTTTTCCATTACCCTAATGGCCCTTTCAAGTGGAAAATCATGTCCCTACAACTGTAAATAAAGCTCTGGTACTTGAAAGGACACAGTTTCACAAGGTTCAGCTGACACTTAGGAAGCAGTTGTCTCAAAGATTCTGACCTGTTAGGTAGTATGTTTCCTGAAGAATTTAAAATGAAACTTGAATCCCTTCAGCCTAGGGGCTCACTGACTGAGAAGGGAAGGTGCAGATCCCGTGAGGCTGTGCGTGAAGGTTTGGGGGGAAAGTGGGAATGAAAGTCAGAGTGGAGGGTGGGCAAAAGAAGGAATTAGGACCTTATGGAAACTTCCAGCTCAATTGTTACTGAGGTTTTTAACCTTCCAAATGTGATCCTATGGTCAAGGCCTCTAGAAAAAATGAAATTAATCTCTACTATTGGGAAACTCATTCAAATTGATATTGTAAACTTTTTTGTAAATTTTTTTTAAAAAACATGGTAATTAGGAGTAATAGTGTTTATACTTGGATGTTGTGATAAAGACATGCATATTTTCTGTTCAACAAAAATGTGAGACTTATTATTAGGTTGGCCAAAGGTTCATTTTTTTCCCCCCGTAAGATGGCTCTAGTAGCATTGAATTGTCTTTAACTTCATTCAAACCAGTTTTGTTAGATTGTATTGTGACAGCTATCATATCAGTATGGATTTTTAAAAACTTACCAAGATTGGTGAATTGTTGTATAGCCATTTTAGTATTGAAGATGGGAGAAAAAACCCCAACATATTATGCTTTATTATTTCAAGAAAGGTAAAAACAAAAATGAAATGCAAAAAATGATTTGTGCAGTGTATGAAGAAGATGCTGTGTCTGAAGGAACATATCAGAAGTGGTTTGCAGAATTTCTTGCTGGACGTTGTTCCACGGTCCTGTAGGTCAGTTGAAATTGATAGCAGTCAAAACGGGACATTAATTGAGAACAGTCAGCATTACACCACGTGGGAGGCCGCATGCTCAAAATATCGAAATCAAGTATTGAGAATCATGTGCACCAGCTTGGTTATGCTCACTGCTTTGATGTTCGGGCTCCACATAAGTTAAGTGGAAACACCGTCTTGAGCATATTTTTGTGTGAGAGTCTCTACTTAAACGTGACAAAAACATTACCTGCTTTTAAAACAAACTGTGAGGGATGATGAGGACTGGATGTCGTATAATAATGTAGAAGAGAAGAGTTCACAGGGCAAGTGCAGTGAACCACCACCAACTACACCAAAGGCCAGTCTTCATCCAAGAAGGTAGCGTTGTGGATACGGTGGGCCTGAAAGGGAGTCCTCTGTTATGAGCTCCTTCTATAAAACCAAAAGATGGATTTCGACAGGTACTGCTCCCAGGTAGACCAGCTGAAGGCAGCACTTGATGAACGTTGTGTGGGATTGGTCAACAGAAGGTGCATGATCCTCTACCAGAGCACCGCAAGGCCATGTGTTTCCTTGATGACCAGGCAACACTGTTACAGCTTGGCTGGGAAGTTCTGATTCACCAGACATCGCGCCTTTGGATGTCTTTGGGTTTTTTCTTTTTTTTTTCAGTCTTTGCAAAATTCTCCTATTGAAAAAGCATTTTCATTTCCTGGAAGACTGTAAAAGGCAAATGAAATAATTCTTTGCTCAAAAAGATACAAAGTTTTGGGAAGATGAAATTATGAAGTTGCCTGGAAAATGGCAGAAAGTAGTGGAACAAAATGATAAACATGTTCAATAATGTTCTTGGTGAAAATGAAAAATGAGCCTTCTATTTTTACTTAAAAACTGAAGTAACTTTCTGGCCAAACAAATATATGCTGGTCTTGAACCCCTTTGCTTACCAAGTGCCAATTCTTGGATTGGAATCCAGTCGCTGGTGAAGGTGTCAGTCACCTGCAGAGAAATGAGAAAAATAAAGTGATGTTTTCAAAGAGCTAATATTCACTTTAAAGGAATAATGTTTCCTTTGAGCTCCTGGTCTTTTTTCTTATATATTAAAATGTAAAATATTTATTCTTTTAGAATATAATGATAGTTAATATTTAAAATTTCTATTTCTTGGCAAATTAAAATGTTGGATATCATTTCGGATTCCTGGTTACAAGAACCAGAAATGAACTAGACTACCTTAGGAGAGGAATCTGTTGGAATTTGCACAAGGTTATGTGTGTGTGTTAAGTCGCTTCAGTTCAGTTCAGTTCAGTCACTCAGTCATGTCCGACTCTTTGCGACCCCATGAATCACAGCATGCCAGGCCTCCCTGTCCATCACCAATTCCCGGAGTTCACTCAAACTCATGTCCATCGAGTCGGTGATGCCATCCAGCCATCTCATTCTCTGTCGTCCCCTTCTCCTCCCGCCCCCAATCCTTCCCAGCATCAGAGTCTTTTCCAGTGAGTCAGCTCGTCGCATGATTTGGTCACCTCATAAGTCGCTTCTGCTGCTGCTGCTAAGTCACTTCAGTCGTGTCCGACTCTGTGCGACCCCATGAACAGTAACCCTATGAACAGTAACCCTCCAGGATCCTCTGTCCATGGGATTCTCCAGGCAAGAATACTGAAGTAGGTTGCCATTCCCTCCTTCAAGAAATCTTCTCGACCCAGGGATTGAACCAGCATCTCTTATGTCTCCTGCATTGGTAGGCAGTTTCTTTACCGCCAGCTCGTATCTGATAAAACTTCCAGCCAGGTCTACTGGTGTCATTAAATGTGTTTTCTAAGTTTATAAAACATGTGGCAGCTTTGTCCCAAGCCAGTGGGGTATATACCAAGGGATAGAGGTCTTGATGGCTGGAAAATAATAGATTAACTTGAAGTTAGATTAAGTACCATCACATGACATATACCATTGGCATTTTTTGATGACTTTCTGCAGCAAGGTGAAATGTAACATTACGTGTAGCCTTGGCCTCATTTGAGTCCTGCCATTGGAATGGTAGCTGTCCCTGGGTGTGGATTAGCTACTTGCGTGTGGGTGTGTGTGTTGTTTAGTGTTAGGCTGTCACCTAACTTTTCTTTCTCTGAAGTTCTTGCTGTGTGTTTCAGTATTATTATTGCTTATCTCACTGTAATTCGATGAGGCACGTTAACTCTTAATTTAGTGCTTATTTAGGAGGCCAGATTGTGGAGGTGTGTAGCCTCTGACGCTCTGACCGCTGTTCTAGAAACTCTCGCTCCCCTTGGCTTGTATGGAGACTTCCTCTGGTTTTCTCCCTCTCTGTGGCTGATCCTGGGTGGCCCCTCCCCAGTCCTTACAGGTCCGCGTTCCCCAGCGTCCCACCCTCTCGTCCTGTGTCATCCACGCGGTCTCCTCGGCTCTAGGCGCTGACCTTGTGCCGACCTCACGTTTGTTTCCCCAGCTCACACTGCCGTCTGGTCCCCCAGCCTCCTGCACTCATTATGCTCCCCCGGGCTCCCCCAGCCAGAACCCCCCAAGATACCCTGACATTGTTACCGTCACTTGGGGCTTACGTGGTCCATTGCCAAGTGCCTGCACCCTGCCCATCCTCTTCCTTTTTAAAACATGAATTAATTCTTTTATTTTTAAATTTTTTGACTGTGCTGGGTCTTTGCTGCTGCGTCCTCCCCCGGGACACCTTTCCAGGCTCCTTGGCTGGGCCAGTTCCTGCTGGTTCTGCACGACCTGACTCAGGCGGTCTCTCTTCCCAGGCCTCTCCCCTCCCCCTGGACTGACCTGCGGGTTCCCCTCTCCTTTTATGGCACCCACTGTGTGGTCTTACTCCATTTGGTTTTCTTGCCTTTTGTTCCTGTTACCATGGTGTCTGGAGGGTCCCGGGCACCCCCAGGACCACTCGACACCCTGGGGACTGGGTGCCCCGCAGGGTGAATGGTTGGCAGGAGTTTGAGCGGGCCCGCCTGCTCTCCTGCCCAGGAGGGGGATGCAGAGGACTCGCGCGGTCAAGGGATTCAAAGCAGCATCTTTCTTCCCACCTCTTTTCCTGGTCCGTGCCTTCTCCTCCAGGAAGGGCTCTTGTTTTCTCCTGAGTCAAACTGTGGGAGAAGCTGGGAATGAAGACGTACATGAGTGAGAGAAAACAGCGAGTCAGAAGGGCACCGGTTTTATTCTACTTAGTGCAGACTTCTCATCGCCTGTTTCCAGTCGTGTTGCTTTGGTTTGAGGAACACGAGTACATGGCCACCCGTCTGGCAGCTTACAGGCTGCATGCCAGCGTTTCTCCCCATTAGAAGCAGACTCAAGGTGTATATAGGCATCTCGTTTCTCCTGAACTTCTTCTTTTGGGCACACATGGCTCCCACCCTGGCACTTCTGGCTGTTCAGTTGATTGGTGTTGGAGTGGGTGCTTCCCTGTTTCTAGAGGCGAGGCAGTTGGCTTCACACTGGCCTTAGAATTGGGGTTGGACGCTCAGCTCCATCGCTTACCAGTGCTGTGAGATGGACAGGTTTCTGCACCCCTCTACCCTTCATCTGGAAAATGAGACAGACCTTTTAGAGTTGTTGTGAGGATTGAGATGAATGCTTGTGAAGCACTGGCACATCCTAAAGGTAGTCAGTCCTAAAGGAAATCAACCCTTCAGGAAATTTCCTAAAGGAAATCAATCAATCCAATGAATGTTCATTGGAAGGACTGGTGCTGAAGCTGAAACTCCAATACTTTGGCCACCTGATGCGAAGAGGTGACTCACTGGGAAAGACCCTGATCCTGGGAAAGATTGAAGGCGGGAGAAGGGGACGACAGAGGATGAGATGGTTGGATGGCATCACTGACTCGATGGATGTGAGTTTGGGGAAACTTCAGGAATTGGTGATGGACAGGGAGGCCTGGCGTGCTGCAGCCCATGGGGTCACAAAGAGTCAGACATGACTTGAGCCACTGAATAGCAATAACAACCTGGCACATAGTAGGGATGTAAGAAATTACCAGGATTAACTAACAGGATGTAAACATATACATTTTTCCAAAATTGAAAACAAAGCTATGGTCCCTGCTCCTCCCTTTTCCTTTCCCAGCTTCCATAACGGAAAGAATTCGCTTGTTTATGGGCTAATTAGTTAGTTAATTAAGCAAACGTTGGTTTGGGTGTCAGCCAGGAGTCCTCCACTGTGAGACACTGGAGATGGACAGTCCTGGCTGTATAGGAGCCCTTGGTGTGGTCCCTGAGCGCCTGCCCTGAGTCTTCCGGGATGCTGGGGACCCAGCTAGATCCCCTGGCCTCACTCGAAATCAGACTCTTGGGGAGCTCGGTTGTTTCAGCTCTGCCCACAGGAGCCTCAGAGTGACGCTGACTTCACCCTCTCGTGGTGAACCTTGCGCCCAGGGCCCCCAGAGGAGCCGTGATCTCTGCTCCGTGGTGGACGTCTTGCTCTCTGCTGCTCCCGATTACTCTGGAGCCTCCACCAGGCTGATGGTCGGAGGGCCTCTCTCCTGTGTGCTGGGGTCATCCCGCTTCATTTATGGTGAACGTCTCACCGCTCGGCCGCTTCTGATACACACGTTCTTCAGCTGTGGCACAGGCGTCCTGTGCAGTTACTTACGCTGTTGTCTTCTTGTGCCCAAACGTGGCTCAGCACTTCACTGGTTGAAAATACTTTATTTGGAAATAATTTCAGCTTATAGAAAAGTTTCAAACACAAGACTGGAACCAAAAGCGCACAAAGCCTTTACCCAGATCCTCCTATCATTAGTATTTTGCACCGTTTGTTCTTCATTTGTGTGCTTGCTCTCTCCCTCTCTCTATCTAGTATAAACAAAATTATTATACATTGTATTTTCCTGAACCATCTGTTCATACATCATGATGAACTAATATTGAGTTTATACATCGTATGGGCTTCCCTGGTGGCTCAGCCGGTGAAGAATCTGCCTGCAGTGCAGAAGTCCCGGGTTCGATCCCTGTGTCAGGAAGATCTCCTGGAGAAGGGAATGGCTACCCACTCCAGTATTCTTCCCTGGAGAATTGCATGGACAGAGGAGCCTGGCGGGCTACAGTCTATAGGGTTGCAAAGAGTTGGACATGACTAAGCATTCTAAAGGAGATCAATCCTGGGTGTTCACTGGAAGGACTGATGCTAAAGCTGAAACTCCAATACTTTGGCTACCTCATGTGACGATTTGACTCACTGGAAAAGACTCTGATGCTGGGAGGGATTGCGGGCGGGAGGAGAAGGGGACGACGGAGAATGAGATGGCTGGATGGCATCACCGACTCAATGGACAAGAGTTTGAGTGAACTCCGGGAGTTGGCGATGGACAGGAAGGCCTGGCGTGCTGTGATTCATGGGGTTGCAAAGAGTCGGACATGACTGAGCGACTGAACTGAACTGAACTCAACTCAACTAACACTTTCACTCTTTCATAGATCATAAATGAAGTGAAGTGAAAGTTGCTCAGTCATGTCTGACTGTTTGCAACCCCATGGACTACACAGTCCATAGAATTCTCCAGGCCAGAATACTGGAGTGGGTAACCTTTTCCTTCTCCAGGGGATCTTCCCAACCCAGGGATCAAACCCAGGTCTCCCGCAAGGCAGGCGGATTCTTTACCAACTGAGCTATCAGGGAAGCCCCATACATAGCCCTTGCTCTCAAATAGTTTGGTGTGTATTTCCTAAGGGTAAGCGTATTTTCCAATATGACAGCAGTGCAGGCATCAGTCAGTCAGCTTGACATCTAGTCCTACGATCAGGGACTGTGTTTAGTTATTATGTCTCTCTGTTCCTGCCCTCTGAAACCTTCTCATGGTTTTTCTTTTTTTGAATGATGTTTGTGAAGAATACTGTCCTTTATCTTGTAGAGGATGTTCATTTGGGTTTAGATGACTGATCTCGTGGTTGGATTCAGGCTGTGCGTTCCTAGCTGGGATTCTGCACAGGGATGTGTTCTTACCGGCTCCCCACCTGCCCCTTGTTGGCGATGCTGATTTCGATGACCCTGGCCAGGTGACGGTCCATTTCTCCACTGTATGGTTACTATCTTTCTCTTTGTAACTAATAAGAAATGCCTTCCGTTTATCACCTTTTCTTTTGATACCTTTTCATCAACTCGTTTCTCACCTGTAATGAAATTAGCATTTTAAAACCTGCTTTGTACAAGTTCAGAGGCTTGGCTTATGTGGAGGCTCCCATCCGATCTTAATTTTATGGCGAGGAGTTGGATGGATTGGAGATTGATGGATTGAAGACCTGGAAAGGAATTGAAGTAACTGTCACTGATTTTTTTTTACAGATGCTCATGTGGTGATTTATTCTGAAGAGCTCACACTCCTCAATTCATGATAAAAAATTGCAATCTGGTGACGGTGTGGAAATCTGTTTTTAGCTTGTAGGCTTGTGTTTACTGTACATGCTCAGTCTTTCTGACCTCCAGGGTTTGAGACCCAGAAACAGAAGTGACAGTGGCCATACGGTGTGTGGAACTGGTGAGCTGGTTTTGCCAACCCTCCCACGGGGCCACCAAGGTGATGCTTGAGGAGGCGACCTCGGAGTGGACCTCTTCTTTCAAAGATCTGCCCTTTGAAAAAGAAGCTTTGCTGTTCGCTGCCCTGTTTTGGAGGTTGACCAGGAGGCTTAGGTTGGAGGTTCATGGTGTCATTATTGTCCCATTCATTTTCCCAACACCCCTTGACTTAGAAAATGACTCAGAGTTTTGGCGCTTTTTTTTCCCCACTAAGTAGTTATAGCCATTAGCTTGTGTTTATGTCTTAACAACCTAGTAGCTGTTTGAAAAAATAACACAATAGATTGAAAGAATAATAAGTTTTATCTCCTTCTTCACCACAGTTGCCCGATAACGGAGTCAGATGGGCCGCTTCATCTTGTGTAGCCGTGGCTTTCTATCACAGTAACTGCTCAAAGTGTAGTTTCACGTGATCTTCAAAAGGAACGTAGCTCAGAATGATGTTGAAAGTGTGGATTACCTGGAGCTCATAGTTTGCACAGTGTCCAGCACAGTCTAGTATCTAGTGCTTTTCTTGAAAATTGAAAATATTCTGAAGCACAATTACGCACTCCCTTTGGTACCCTAGGGTGGTGCCTTGGCACACAGTTTGGGAATCATTGAGTTAGGTGTTAAAAAGTTTTCTGGGATGTTTTGTAATCCTTCTGTAGCCTTTAGCCACCCAGATATGTGCCTCCAAGGTAAGTTAGGGGTTAAGTAACTGTAAGGAGCAAGATTATAATTTCTTAGCACCCTGAGAGGAGGCAGAGATATCATGTCAACTTAAATAGCAAAAGCCGAAAATCCTGTCTTTTATTTAAGATATGGCTCAAGTTGGAGGCCTGCTCCCTGCCCCTTTGGTAGTATTACATAATACCCTGCTTGCCAGCAAATAAAAGAAATTTGATAAGATTTTCTTACTTAACCTTTTTGGTTTGGTGCACATGTTATTCTTCCACAAGCTGATTATTTTCTGTGGATTATGATCTCCTTGACAGATATTTTAGCAGCTTCCCCTTCAGGCTTTGGAAGAACACTGTAAATCTTCTCAAACCCAAGCTTGTCATTAAGGTTTCTATCTTTCATAAGAAGGGATGACAGCTGTGTGGATTAACTAGATCCTAGTAGAAATTAGATCTGGTTGACATAATCATTTCAGTTGTATGTATCTGAGCTTCAGCTCTGAAGAGATTTTCCTGTTAGGAAGGGGGATGTTTTGAACATCAGGGTAACGAGGGACACCCGCTGTACCTGGTGTGAGGCTTTGGAAGATCATGGCAGATGGCTTCCTCATCTAAGGGGCTGCCTCAAAGTAATGGAAACCGGGGAGCATGTCACCATAGACAATCCTTGTAAGAGTGGAACGGCTTGGTGTCCAGGATGGGCCCCAAGCTGCGTGTAGCGGATCTTGCTGCACAGACTCTGTGGGCCGGGTGGGGCTTGTCCTGGGACCTGCAGGGTGTTCAGCATTCCTGGGGCCACTTGATAGTGTGTCAGCCCGGTACCACCCCTCCCCCAATTTCCAGACACCCTTGACTGCTGTGCTTGAGTCAAACGTGAACCCAGCCCTCGTTTAACAAATGAGGAAGTGGGGGCTCAGGGCAGGGAAGGGGTCACCCGAGGTCACAGGTAGGAGTATAGCCAGGATCTCAGTCCCCTGCCTGCCTGCCTGCCTGGTGTCCAGGCACAGAGCTGCCCAGGTCATTTCCTCCAGCTCTGATCATCCAAGATTCTTACGATCAAAGGGAGGTGGGAGGTTTTTTTTTTTTTTTTTCTTTCTTTTTATTCAGGTGTGGTCACTTTGTGATATATGTTACTTTCAAGCATGCAGCAAAGTGGCTTTTTTTGCAGATTGTATTTCATTACAGGTTATTACAATGTACTGAGTGTGGTTCCCTGTGCTATACAGTGCGTCCTTGTTGTCTGTCTGTTTTATGTATAGCAGTGTGTGTCTGTGAATCCCGTGCTCCTAATTTATCCCCCCTCCCTTTCCCCTTGGGTGACCATAGGTTTGTTTGCCGTGTCCGTGAGTCTGTTTCGTTTTATAAATGAGTTCATTTGTATCATTTTCTAGATTCCACAAACAAGTCGTATCTATGATATTCTTCTCCTACTCACTATCATAATCTCTAGGTCCATCTCTGTTGGTGCAGATGGCATTATTTTATAATTTTTGTGGCTGGTTAATATTCCACTAATCTGCCCATGGACATTTAATTTACTTCCAGGTCTTAGTGCTGCTGTGAATAGAGGGAAACTCCCGTGAACACTTTCCATGTGCAGAAGTCATCCATGTAGGTCATACCTTTTGAACATCAGTGAAATCACAGCCGAGCCTCAAAGATGTGAACATGCAGGAAAGCCTTTATCCATGAGTCATAGCTAACTGGAATTAGAGAAGTAATATAAAAGTGAAATAAGAGCACTCTATAAGAATGTTTTGGGCTCCCTAGGTGGCTCAGTGGTAAAGAATCCACCTGCCAAAAATAAGAGACACAGGAGATGCGAGTTTGGTCCCTGGGTAGAAAGGATCCCCTGGAGGAGGAAATGGCAACCCACCCCAGTATTCTTGCCTGGAAAATCCCATGACTGGAGGCTCCTGGAGGATTACTGTCCATGGGGTCACGAAGAGTCAGACTGAGCACACACATGACCACTGGGGTGCGTGTGAGATAGGAGTTTAACTGAATAAACCTTAGAAGAAAATGGAAGTGACAGAAAGCCAGTCTACTTGCTAAAAATTTGGATTCCTAGATCTAGAATAAAAGCTGCAGGAGGGCAGGGATTTTTATCTCTTATTCACTACTGCATTTCCACCTCCTGGCATGCTGCCTGGCAAGTAGGAGACACTCTGGAAATGTGTGGGTTGGGTGCAGGGGCATGCTCTAACTTATGGGTAATGTTTGTGGGTAATGTTATACTTAAAGTATTCGGGTAGGATATGAGTTACTGGATTCTTTTAAGCTTGCTTAGATAAACTTTATTTCATGTTACAGTCAAATAATCTACAGAAATGATAATGTCTGTGCTGAGTTCTCACTGGCTGGAATGTGATGTTGAGGGTACTGTAATGACGTTAGTATTTTTGTCATCACCAACTGAATATCCTGCCTGTGACTTTGTTCTGTTGCGTATTTGCAGTGCTGGCCACACAGTGGGCAGAGGTGTGATCTGATCATAGCTGGCATCTCTTGCTTCTGTTGAGTTTAGAACTCTGATCCCCAGGAAGGGACACAGAAGAAAGCCAGGCCCGTATCTAGCCCAACACTGGAAAGGTACCTGCCTTTTAAGAATCCCTCATGTGATACAGCGGAGAAGGCAATGGCAAGCCACTCTAGTACTCTTGCCTAGAAAATCCCATGGACGGAGGAGCCTGGTAGGCTGCAGTCCGTGGGGTCGCTAAGGGTCGGACACGACTGAGCGACTTCACTTTCACTTTTCACTTTCACACATTGGAGAAGGAAATGGCAACCCACTCCAGTGTTCTTGCCTGGAGAATCCCAGGGACGGGGGAGCCTGGTGGGCTTCCGTCTATGGGGTCACACGGAGTCGGACACGACTGAAGTGACTTAGCAGCAGCAGCAGCATGTGACACAGGGTGTTTATGCCCGTGGCACTAGCTATTAGAATAACAGCTTGTAAGGCTTCTATAGCATCATCTTTTCAGAAGGAGATCCGTATAGTTTTGTCATATCACTGAGAATATGGATTCACATGGCCCCTTTATTCCAAGAAATTCAGGACTGTGTGCACAGGCTCACTTTCATTCACGACGAGTTATTATTTATAACTTATGTGTGTTTATATTGGGACCAAATTAGGAGGGCGTGGAGCTATGTAGAGCAGCATCTCACTCTCTGGGCCCTCGTCCAGGGTGGAAACCAGGGTCCTCATCACCCGGTTTCTGACTGATCTCCACCTGGAGTCTTCATTGCCCCTCCTTGTGTTCCGGCCTTTCACCACACTGTCCTTTTGGAAACTTCTAGAGAAGGGGACAACATGGGATGAGATGGTTGGATGGCATCACCAACTCAATGGACCTGAGTTTGGGTAACCTCCGGGAGTTGGCAATGGACAGGGAGGCCTGGCATGCTGCAGTCCATGGGGTCGCAAAGAGTCGGGACAATTAACAGAGACAATTACGCCAGACTGATGCTTCCCAAAGTGTTGCCTGGATATCACTGGTGTTATCAGATGCTTTTCAGAGGAACAGTTTGCTGGTCAGATAAGTTGGGAAAATACCGGATACCACTTTCCTCTCTTGTGAGTATGATGTACCTGGGCCTGTTAAAGTTCTGGGAGCTTTAAAAGGAGGGCTTAAGTTTGGATTAACCTCATGGGTCCCAGCCTTCTTTTCCACACAACCCTTTCCCAGCGTGACAGTTCTTAACCTTTATGAGAACAGTGTCCCACCCACCAGCCTTTAAGAAGTGTTGCCCGTGATGGCACAACCTGATTTTGAGTTTGACTTGGCCCTTGCTAGTAGCCATAGACTCAGCCAGTGTTTCTCAGGCTTCGTCTTGGAGCTTTGAAAAAATACAGATGCCCAGACTCACCCCAGAGTTTCTGATCCTGAATGTCTGGGCTGGTGCGCTGTTGCCTGTGTTTGTAAGATGCTCTGCAGGGGGTCTCCAGTGTCCCAGAGGCAGAGTTACTCTTCTTGGAAGAGGGTTCTGTTTCTCTCAGGCTGCAGTAGTTGTCTCCACTTCAGACCCTTCTGGATGCTGGGTGTGTTTCCTCAAGGGAATTGGTTTTGGGTTGAAATAGATCTGATGTGACGTGCGGCTTGGAAGTCCTCAGCTGCTGGGCCTCCGCTGGGGCATGCGGGGTCAGGGGTAGCCAGGTCCTTTGCAGGCATGGTTCTGAGGCTGTCAGATCAGGGGGGTGGGAGGAAGTGGTGGGGGGGTGTTGAGGGTCATGCTTCTGACCCCCCAGGCGCTCTCAGACCTGGAACTCCGCCCATCAGTCAGCTGGCGACCTGGAGACACGGAGGAGGGTCTCAGGTTCTCTCGGAGAAATGTCCTGTTGGGTTTGCCTCCTTTCATCTCGGGGCCGGCCTGCCTCCCTGTCGACTCTCTGTTCCTCCCCATTTACCACGAGAAGCCGGGCGGGAAGCAGCCCAGTGAGGAAGGCAGGCTTTTACTGTGGCTACTGGGGAATCCACATCAGGATAGTGAGGTGGGTCCTGCTGCCACAGGTGCCCCCCGGGGGCTTTTCCAGGGAAGGGCCCCGGTGAGAAGGACCACCAGGCTGCCTCCCCTGCCACTTCAGGGGGCGTGAGACAGGCCCCTGCGACTCAGTCTTTGATCCGAGGCCGGCGCGTCAAGCCTGTCTTTACCCCGTGGATGTGTGGTCACCGGCCTGACCACAGAGACGATCTCAGGCTCACCAGTGAGATAAACTCCAGCAGAAAGAGACCCCATCCTGTGAGTGTGTGGCTGGAGGGAAGAGCCCTCACTGGCCTCTCTGTGGCGCTGGGCAGCGACCCGCTAGGAGGAAGGGGGCCGCTTTCTGCGTGGCGTCCACGCGTGCGGCCTCCGCTTCACACCTGGAATGCCCCGTTTCTTCCCTGGGGCAGTCCTGGGAAGTGTGCTTCTCCATTAACTCCAAGCGATGATGAGTGACGCGGAAGCTCAGAGACAAAACTGTCTTGTCCAAGGGTGGCTTGAGAGTGCGGGGCTGGAGTGCGAACTTAAATCTGCTCCATTCCGGAGTGCGCTTGGGTGTCCCCTGGCCCCGTCCTGTGGACTGTTGCTGGTCCCCGTTGTCAAGGTTGCCGTCACTCTTGCTCCTGAATGCCTTCTTTGCGGTTGGGCTGGGTAACATGCTCTTAAGAACATAACCAGAAGCCTTGTGGTGCTTTACTACCTATCAGATCCTGCTGCAGTCCCGGGAGAGAGTGCTCTCTGTCACCCGTTGTTCTGGGACAGATTCTGAAAGAAAAGAACTCGGTGGCCAAGGATTCAGCCGTTTTCTCCGCTGAGTATGTTTAGATTATGCTTCTTTTGATTTTATATTCGGGTGATTGGTTGTTGGATAAGCCGTTAGTAGTACTCACTGGCAGTGTGCCTTACATCTAGGATTTGTGGCATTAGCTAGAATTTTATAATGGGGTAAAAAAATTTCCTGGAGGAAATAAGAGCATCACCATGTGATATAAAGCTAACATTAGTAAAATAAATATTAATCCGAGGTTAACTGTTGTTAGCCTAAGATTTCTCTTAATTCAGTATCCAGACTGAGCCTTGCTGTGTTTAAAAAAAGGAGAGAGAAAAAATCTCTTTTATTTCAGCTCAGTTTGAAATTCTGATGTGAAAATCACCATGGCCTTGCAGAAGCGCACTGTGAGTAATACTAACTGTGTCTGTAACTTCATTCCAGAAGCCGGGTACCACTGCCCAGGAAGCAGGTGGCTGTGCGCTTCCGAGTTCCCAGAACACAGGTTTCTCAGATGTCAGCTCTGGAGGGTGATCAGTTAGTTTGACTAAGCATAAGTCATAAGGACCTCAGCGGATGGAAAAGCTACAGAGGCGAATGATCTTCCGAAAGCCTCACAGCTGGGGGCTGGCAGACACCACTTCTGATTTTGTCACCACAGATAATGCTGTCTTTAGCTGCCGTATTTTTAAGAAAAATGAAGTTGGCCAGCCATTACAGTAGCCACCTGTTCCGCTTGGCCCAGTGTGTGTGTGTGTGTTTTGCGGGGGGCGGGGGAGGTTTCCACTGGGTCTTCATTTGCTGCCTCTAGGCTTTCTGTAGTTGGGGTGAGTTGGGGGCAACTCTCTGTTGGGGTGCACGGGCTTCTTACCGTGGTGGCTTCCTTGTTGGTGAGCACAGGCTCCGGGCACATGGGCTTCAGTAGTTACAGCCTGCAGGCTCTGTAGTTGTGAGAATTCTGTCCGTGGGCTTCAGTTGTTCCTTGGCATGTGGGATCGATCATCCCGGAGCAGGGATCGAACCCGTGTCCCCTGCTTTGGCAGGGGGATTCTTACCCACTTTCCCACCGGGGAAGTCTCAGTGTGTGCTTCCTTTGTGATATTTAATGGTAACCCAGTAGCACAGACCTTGCCCAGCACTGCCGGCCATGTGGAGTGACGTTTGTCAGTGTCCGTCAGTCCTCCCAGGCCCAGAGGAGAAATGGATGGCTCACAGACTCTGGAAGCCTGGTTCAGGGCAGCAGGCAGGTGACAGCGGAGTTTAAATAAGCTGAAATGATGCCTGCAAGCGAGCATCGTTCCAAACAAGGCCTGTGGTCAAAGAAATTGGATTTATAGCGGTTGGTAATTTTAGTGAGAATTAAAACGTAGGTCTTTCTGTTCCGTCGTGCTGAATTATACTTGCTTATCATCATCAGAAAGGACTGAGAGGTTTAGTAGCCTGATTTGTTCTGGGAAAAGGTCACTTAGCATAGAATCAAATGACCTTACTTTTAAACTTAGAGGCTGGTCAGATACCATATAAATTCCAGGGCTTCACACTGGGTTCAGTGCAGCTTAGAATTTTTTTCCAGTACTAAATATTCATTGGCAGAACTGATGCTGAAGCTGAAAATCCAGTACTTCGGCCACCTGATGTGAAGAACTGACTCGTTGGAAAAGACCCTGATGCTGGGAAAGATTGAAGGCAGGAGGAGAAGGGGATGACAGAGGATGAGATGGTTGGCTGGCATCACGGACTTGATGGGCATGAGTCTGAGCGAGCTCTGGGAGTTGGTGATGGACAGGGAGGCCTGGTGTGCTGCGGTCCATGGGGTCTCAAGGAGTCAGACACGACTGAGCGACTGAACTGGCTATGTCCATGTCTGCCCTCTCTGGTCTAATCCAGTTCCCAGAGCTTCCAGCTGAGAAGTCTTTTGAGGCATCTCAGGGTGGTACCTGTTGGAATGGCTGCTTTTCTGTGAAGCGAGCATATGGAGACTCATTACACATCAAGAGATAGAAATCCGAGCGCACACTGGCTCAAGCAAAAAAGAAAACATATTGGCTGCTATAAATACACAGGGCAGCTGGCTTCTGGGATCCCTTGGTCCAGGAACTCAAGTCTCGGGTCTGCTCTCTGTCGGCTCCGTTCAGATTATGGGAAAGGTGAGGCATCTGTAGGTTTAATTCCAGCTGAAGAGGGCGGTGCCTGTCTCCTGGTCACCCCAGCACACCCCAAGACATACTCGCTGCCTTGATGGGGCGTGTGTCTGTCTCTGACACATGTTCTAGTTCTCATGTCTAGGCGCTGAGGTATCCATTCACTGGGTCTTGGCTGTGGGTATCAGCTCTTGAAGCCTGGTGATTTCCTTCACACACAGGCTGGAGAAAAGAATGGCTTAGTAGATTCCCTCAGGTTCTTCCAGTTAAGACGCTGGGACTTTGAGGGCACACGAGCATCAGGGTCTTTCTCCTCGATCTGGAAGCTACAGCATCACTTGTGGTCTCAAGGGTCAGTGTTCATTCTTTCCTGCGTAAGGTTTTTGTCTTGAGTCATCTGTGAAAACTTGAATTATATTCTTCTATCATGGTACCATTCAGAACAGTATCTGAAATCCCAGTGGAGGGGGCTTTAGAGTCAGCACTATTGCCCATTTCCCAGCCATGGCCTTCTGGAGAGAGGGCTAAGGGACAGGAATCTTATCTTTTCAAGCCTCATTTTTCTGTCTCAATGTTTACAGGACTCATTTGGGTAAGATAGGTACTCAGACAGCTTGGGTGGGTAAACTGTTATTGCAAAATTATCTTAAGTTTTCTTCTTGTTGTATAAGTTTCAGGTATACCACATAAATATTTGATATCTGTGTACCATGTGGGTGATCCCCATCACAAGTCTGGTTACCATCCGTCACCACACAGGTGACCCCCTTCGCCTGTTTCTCCTGCCCCCAAGCCCCTCCCCCCCAACATTTACCTTTAAGCTTTTGTGTCTGCTTTCTTTTCCTGTGAACTAAAATGAGTAACTTCCTAGATTGTTAGAAAAGTCAGACTAAATTTCTGAAGCCTTTGAAATTATGATGAGCTCAGCGCTCTTTTAAGTGTACATCCTTTTGACCTCTTTATTTCTGAAAAAATTTATTGAAGTACAGTTGATGTACAATATTATGTAAGTTACAGGTATGCTCACCACTCCAATTTATCTGCAATAGCAACTTCCTGTCTTCATGTTGAGAAATCGGTCTCACCACAAAAGAGTAATAACTCAATTTTATTCTCTACATTATGGGCCTTGGGTTTCCAGAAGGTGAAATTATGACTAGTGTTGATACCCAGTAGCTGATGTGATTTTATGTTCATTTTAGGAGTTAAAGACATCTCAGGCTTCAATGAAAATCTTTTTTATAGAGTAAGTGACAGATTTTAAAACTAAAAAAGAAACAGAAAAAAAAGAATGTATATGTCATAATTGAAATCTTACAGAATTCTGCCCCAAGTTAAAAGATTTTAACCTTGAGACTTTTATCCTTAATAGCGAAGTGGGTGAGAGAAGCTATGAAAATTCCATAGTTGAGCTGAAATTATGAGTCCAGCTTAAATATGCTTCTGAGCTGAGGTGGAGGAGGGACAGGGGGGTTGCTCATCGCATTGCTGGCGTCCACAAGAAGGGAGGGCCACCTGCCCTCTGACAGCGTGTCTGCTGCCTGCCCCAGGCTGCCGCATCGCAGAGCCCAGCGTGTGATGGAGGGTGTGTGGGGGTCCCTCACAGAGGCCACAGACAGCCTCCCCGAGGTCAGGGTCGCTGAGAAACATTCACGCAGACTCCTGCCGTGAGCAGGCTGGCGTCTTGGCCCCACAGAGGGAAGACCAGCTTGGGCTGCATTGGGCGGAGGGAGAAGGCTTTGTCTCATCAGCACAGGGCGGCGAGACGCTGCGCCCTGGGGGCTCGGCTGGAAGACGCGGCCGGGTGTCCTCCCGGGAGGCCGGAGAGAATCGGAGCGGCTGCTCGGGCTGGAGACCCCGCCGGGGAGAATCCGAGCGGCTGCCCAGGGCGGAGACCCCGCCGGCTCGGCTCGGGCGCCCTCCTCCGTCCTGCTGTCGTGTGGGAGAGTCGGACGTCGGCCCAGAAGACGACTGACCCCGGAGGGGAGAGCTCAGGCCACCCCTCTGCTCTGAGGCCGGAGGAGCGGACGCAGGGAACGGAGTGTGTGGGGAGCAGGCCTCCCCTTCTCTGCTTCTGCCCGCCCACCTTTAACCACCGGCTCGGCCTGCTTTGCAGGGAGGGAGGAGTGTCTTCGGACCCAATGCGAGAGGGAAGAGTTCCATGTCTTAAACCCTTTCCATTGGAGAAACCTCTCAGTGTGCACACAGTAGAGTGAACTTTCATGCATCTGTCGCCCAGTCCAACAGCTGTCAACCTTTTGCCAGTCTTGTTTCTTCTTTCCTTCCCCAACTTTTATTAAAAACTTTTTTTAGGGGGGACTATTTTTTTTAAATTAATTGATTATGTTTGGCGGTGCCGGCTCTTCAGTGCTGCTCGGGCTTTTCTCTAGTTGCCCAGCTCGGGGCTTCTCATTGCAGTGGCTTCTCTTATTGAGGAGCGCGGACCCTATGTCACCTGGGCTCAGTGGTTGGAGGCATGTCGCTCAGTAGTCGCAGTTCCCAGGCTCTAGAGCACAGGCTCACTAGTCGTAGTGCGTGGGCTTAGTTGCCCCAAGGCATGTGGGATCTTCCCAGACAAGGGATCGAACTCGTGTCTCCTGCACTGACAAGCGAATTCTTTAGCACCGAGCCACCAGGAAAGCCCCCATGGGGCTATTTTTAAAGCAAGTCCTAGTCATGTCATTTTATGTGTAAATAACTCTTGTTTATATTTCTAACACACAAGGGCTTTTTTTTCCCCTGCAAAACCTTTATGCTATTACTGTTTACAACAAAATTAATATTAATTCCTTACTTAATGTTCTGTAACACTGAGCATATTCAGATTTCCCTGGTGGTTTCAGAAGGATCATTTCACGGCTGCTTTTCAGATCTGTGCATAAACAGGGCCCATGTTTTACGTTTGTTGACTGTGCTCAAGAATCTCTCTTATTATGTAATTGTCCCCTTAGTGCATTTTCTGTTTCTCCTTCCTAACGCTACTCGATGGTGAAGTAGGTCCGTCCGTCCTGTAGAAAGTGTCACCCCCTTGACCGATTTCTTCCTCATGGTGACATTTAACTGGTTTCCCTATCTCTGATGTTATTATTTGGAAGCTGGCAGGTAGATTTAGAAACTTGGCTAGATTCAAGTTCAGTGATTTTTAGACTTCATACTGGTTAGGTACTTCATCATGGTTATTTTAATATTATTAACATTAAATATCATTAATTCTTAATGTTATTAATATTTTAATAGCCAAAGGACACTGAAACATTTGAAGATGGACTGAGAATAAAAGTTACTCATTTTCTGGGGGGAGGGGGCACAGTGTGCAGTCTGCTGTTACTGGAAAATTAAAACCATTGGTTATTAATCAGATCAGCCTATTAAAGAACAAAAATTCAGCCAGTTAATTTGAAGACCTAATTGGCTTTACTGAGCTACTCATGAATCAGGCAACTTCCTGTCCGGCAAGTAGAGAGATTCTCCAAGGAGTTGTTTGAAATGGTTTTCCTAGGCAGAGAAGGAGGGTGGGGCAAGGAAGTTATTAGCAAAAGTAAGGATTGTTTCAGGCCAGGACTACTGCTTCTGGGGAAATAAATGGTAGGAGTCTCATCATGGAGACCATCTCTTTCGTGCAGACCCAGAAACCCCAGATGGACTGACCTTACCTGGGGAAGGTGGGAACTGCACTTGGGCCAGGTGTGAAATCTGGGTTTATGGTCGTGGGCTGTAGCACAAGTGACTTATGGCGGAGGAAGTTGGGTTTTCTCTTTATTCTTGTCTACGGCTGTACCACTCTGAACATGCCCAGTCGCACCTATTTCTTTATTCTTTTGTTTATATTTTAATTTCTTTATTGAAGTGTGGTTGATTTACAGAGTTGTATTAATTACTGCTGTACAGCAAAATGATTCAGTTATGCATATATATATTTTAAATGTTCCTTTCTACTGTGGTTTATGATAGGGTATGGATTATAGTTCCCTGTGTTTACAGTAGGACCTTGTCGTTTAACCATTCTCTGTATACTCATTTCCGTCTGCTAATCCCACCTTCCACTCCACCCCTCCCCCAACCCACAGGGCCCCTTGAAAACCACCGTCTATTCTGCGTCTGTTTTGTTTTGATCATGTTCTGTGGTTGTGCCCAGACTGCGTGTTTGGATGAAGTGGTGGTGGTGGTTTAGTCTCTAAGTCGTGTCCAACTCTTGTGACCCCATTGACTGTAGCCTGCTGGGCTCCTCCGTCCATGAGATTTGCTGGATTGGGCTGGGTCAGAAGAGGATGAACCAAATTGACTTCGTCTTTTTCACGTCTTGAATCAAAGTAAAACCTCGGAACAGCAGCCGTAGGAGTGCACCCTTTTAAACTACCTGCTGGCGGGAGCGCAGACCTTGTTCATCTTCTGTCCTCTGTGTATTTCTCATTTAATGTCATTTCCACAGGTCGTCACATGTACAGTTTTGACATAGATTCCTTGGGATTGTTTTCTAAATATGATTTTCAGGGCCATAGCATTTTTCTAAAAAATGTGCGTAGTTACATCTCATTCCAGGTTATATATCTTAACAAGGACAAATGAAAAATACTGTCTTTTGTCTTTTATGAATATCCATGAAAACTTCAGTGTGAATTGTCACAAGTCTCCCGATTAGTAAAAATTAGGTTGTATAAATATTTAATAGTCCCTATAAAATTTTAGCATTTGCTAACCACTTTGCTCCCTTTTGCATAAGAAATATGCCTTGTAAATCATCCACTCAAAGGGTAACTTTATTTGTAGTTGGGTGAAACTGCAATACTTTGGCCACCTCATGCGACGAGTTGACTCACTGGAAAAGACTCTGATGCTGGGAAAGGTTGGGGGCAGGAGGAGAAGGGGACAACCGAGAATGAGATGGCTGGATGGCATCACCGACTCTGTGGACATGAGTTTGAGTGAACTCTGGGAGTTGGTGATGGACAGGGAGGCCTGGCGTGCTGTGATTCATGGGGTCGCGGAGAGTCGGACACGACTGAGCGACTGAACTGAACTGAATAGAATTAGTTTGAAATTATCTATTTATTTTTTGCTGAATGTAAACTTTTCCTTTGTGAGTAGTGTGCACCCATAAAGTGATTCTTTTGCTGGTCAAAGAAGCCTTTGTCCATTTGTTATTTGGACCTTAATCACTCTTAATACTACTGTCCCAGAAGGGACCCTTGAATCTTACTGCTTTTTGCTTTCTTGACTTCCTGTGTTAACCTGTCCTGAATATTACTGTGAATTTTTTCCCCTTAGTCTTAGTGTTAAGCCTAAAATACAACTCTTTCTTTCACTGCATCATATCCTTGAAGAATGACAAGAACAGGAGAAAATTAATGATGTGAAGTTTAAAGTTTTTATCCCTTTCATCAGAGGAGATGAAATTTTATAGCTAGATAAACACTTAGGTCTTTTGGAGGGAGTGACTCTGTAACATTTTAAGGGAAAATATTTACATTTTTGTTGTTGCTGACGTTTTTCCAATTGACTGGCAGATTTTACTGTTTTCAGTATGAAAAAGATGCTTGATGATAAGTGAAATTCTGTACCCATTTAAAATATGCAATTATGAGATGATCTATGATAAGTGGTGAAAAGTCAGCTACAGGGAAAAAATTGTGTAATGACTTTTTCATTGATGAAAATGAGGCTGGCAGTTTTAATCTAAATATTTTGAAATGAATAAATGAATTCAACTTATCCACTGAAAACGTAGAGCCTCGTCTTAGAATTCAGAGGTATCATACATTAGCTTTTCAGGTAGCCAATTCTTGTAGCAGAAAGGGCAGAGGTCCCCTTTCCATCATGCTGATGGACTGTAGGTTTGCTTGAAAATGGAAAGTCAGTGGCTAAAATAGCCAAAGCCATCTTCTGTGAGCTTTGGCTGTGGAAGCTGAAGTTCATGGCTTTCTCTGTGGCTTTTCAGTTTTGTTTTTTTGTTTTTTTCAAACATTGGTTATTTTTGTCAGGAGTTACTTAAACGATAATGACTTGTTTAGTTGCTGAGTTGGACTCCTTTATGTTTAATCATTAGCTTAAAACATGTTTAGCACCTTTTTTGTGCAAATGACACTTGAGCCACATGGGTTAATGAGAGAGAGGTGGCGGCTGACAGCGACCCTTGCCCTGACCTGGTTTCTGACTGCTCTCTGCTGCCTCCATAGACACCCCAGGCTCATGTCAGCAGTCATTCTCCTGCACTAGTTTCTGTGACTCCCTGACGGGTCTCTCGTTGGGGACTGGCTCACATAAGATGGAGCGTGTAGTGCATGAGTATCTATGCATCTCAGGGGTAGAGCTTCAGGGATCAGAGGCATCTCTGAACACACCTTATTACTTTAGGAGGAGTCCTCGGGGTAGCTCGAGCCACGCCCTCAGCCCCTGGGGCCCCTTGGTTGTCAAGTTGGAGATGCTCCTTACTTTGGTACCTGTCCTGACTGCCTCTTGCTCTCCATGGATGTCTGCATTTCGATTAGGGCCCCTTTGAGGTGTTATTGAGGATCAAAATATATTGAGACAATTAGAACCGCTTAAATGTCTGTGTTGGGAGAGAGTCCTGTTTTTTGATTGGCTAGAAGTTCCTTTCAAGTGTTTAGACATTCATATTATAGCCAACAGCAAAAATACGTTTAAAGAAGATTGGCTTCTCATATTTAAAGTGATTAAAACAAATATTCAGCGTTGATAAACAGCCAGTGTTTTTTCTTATTTACCATTTTAATGATGTATAATTTATATAAAGTAGCCGAATCTTCGGAGAAGGCAATGGCACGCCACTCCAGTACTCTTGCCTAGAAAGTCCCATGGATGGAGGAGCCTGGTAGGCTGCAGTCCGTGGGGTCGCTAAGGGTCGGACACGACTGAGCGACTTCACTTTCACTTTTCACTTTCACACATTGGAGAAGGAAATGGCAACCCACTCCAGTGTTCTTGCCCGGAGAATCCCAGGGATGGGGGAGCCTGGTGGGCTTCCGTCTATGGGGTCACACAGAGTCGGACACGACTGAAGTGACGCAGCAGCAGCAGCCGAATCTTAAGTGTACATACAGCTCAATGAAGTTTTACGTGCAAGTATACCTTCACAAATAACCACCAAAGAGGCTCCCTATCCACTCCGCTCTCCCACTTAATACCCCCACCCTCATAAATAACTGCTATTCTGTCCTCAGATCTGATCTAGCACCTTGGATTAGTTTTGCCCGTTTTTGAGCTTCGTGTGAGTGGCATCTAAGGTCTGTGTTCCATTGTGTCTGGCTCCTTTCGCCATGTCTGTGAGGCTGATGCCATGGTTTGTTCTTGTTTGTTGCTGTGCAGGGTCTGATGGTAGGAATGTACTACAATTTACCGTTTTACTGTTGACGGACAGTTTGTGTCTGTCACACAATGACTGTTATAAATAAAGCTCTGATGGGTACAGCTGTTCCTGAATCACTGGATCCCAGGATCTCTACTTACCCTTGAGAACAGCACACTCACAGACAGTTTTCCACATTGCTGGTGTCTCTGTAAACCCCTGCCAGCATTGTATGTGAGTTCCATTCGCTCACCATCTTTGTCAATACTTGGATGTGCCAACAGCCAAGAAAACGCTGTCTCTGACTTAAACGTATGGTTTTTACATCCCAGAGCTCAGGGGATGCATTTTTATTAACTCCCTTGATGGTATTACCGAGGGCTTTGTTGTCCCTGGGGGTCTGTGAGGGAATGAGACATAAAGCCTGTGCTCGCGGGTTTCCCATACTCCGTCGGCCCTGGAGCGAACAGGCCGTCAGCACTGCGGTCCGATGTCACAGCGCGCCGTATTCGAGGCTCTCAGACACATCTTGGCGGCAGGACTGCGTGCCCTCCGTTGTCGAGCGCATTATGCTCGTCTCTGGCGTCTTTTCCCGTTTCCTTTTGCACTGTCGTGTTGCCCACTCTGTTCTTTCCAGCAGACTCACGGTGCCAACCCGTCTGGCTCATGGTGGCACCACGTGCTACCCAAAGTCTTTCTCCTCTACATTGTCAGACATGATTCCCTGAAATCTTGTGTACGAGTCAGGTAAATTCAGCTTTGTATTAAAACTGGATAATGACTCAGATTATGCTACCTCCTCCAAGAAGTAGTTTTCTTTTAAAAATAGATCCCAGGAGACATAGTGTCTTAGCTCAAAGGAATTACCATTCCACCTACATATAAAGGTAGCTCTAACAGGGGAATGGACTGGTTGGATCTCCTTGCAGTCCAAGGGACTCTCAAGAGTCTTCTCTAGCACCACAGTTCAAAAGCATCAATTCTTCGGCGATCAGCTTTCTTCACAGTCCAACTCTCACATCCATACATGACCACGGGAAAAACCATAGCCTTGACTAGACAGACCTTGGTTGGCGAAGTAATGTCTCTGCTTTTTAATATGCTATCTAGGTTGGTCTGGCGTGCTGTGATTCATGGGGTCGCAAAGAGTCAGACACGACTGAGCAACTGAACTGAACTGAACAGGGGAATAACTAAAAACGCAAGGCAGAAATTTCAATTAATTCCCATTTAAGGAAGAATTGGCCTCATTATATATACATTGGTTTGGAACACTTATTCTAAATGAATTGGAACAGAGTAGATGGACTAGAATCTCAGATGCGTTTAAATATTATACATATCTGTAAAATGCCACTTTAGATCTTATTTTTCAATAGACTTTTCTGTAATTATAAAATTAAAGGACTTTGTTTTTCATAGTTAGTATAGTACTTAGTGTGGAAATTAAATGTTTCTTTATGTTTACTGAAAACATGGGATAATGATAAGAATTCTGGTTTACCATCAGAACCTACCTTGTACCTGTCTGAGCAGAATTCTTAAATAAAGCATCAGGATACCTTTAGATTTCAAAACCCGTTTTGAATGAGAAGGTGTGGTGATAATAATATCCAGTTTATTCTCCTTTCATTTGTTATAACTGAAATCTGTGCACATACCTGAGTTACTTTTAGAAAACTCAGTACACTTGATGCTTTTCCTAGTATGGGTTTTTCACATCTTTGTTAAACCCATTCTTAGATACTTTATATTTCTGATTATGTAGTCCATGGTCAATGGTATGTTTTAAATATTTCCTTTTCTAACTCTGTGCTGGTATGTGAAATACAGTTTATTTTTACATGCTAAATTTTGTATCTGCAGCGTTGTTAAACTTATGAATTCTAATATTTTATCTGTGTTCTCTGTTGTATTTCCTACATATGTAATCACACATCCGTAAATAATGACAGTTTTATTTCTTCTTTTCCACCCCTTATAATTTTTATTTCTTTTTCTTGCTTTGCTGCGTAGGCTCGGATCTTGAGCACAGTGCTGAGGAGAAGTGGTGGTGGGCATCTTTCCCTTATTCCTTATCCTGAGCGGAAGTCTTTTATCATTTCAGCGATAAGCCTGGTGCTTGTTGGAGGGGTTTTGTAAACGTTCTTCGAGTTAGAGAGGCTACCGCCTCTTCTCAGTTCTTAAGAATTTTCATCCTGTTTGAATGATGAGTCTTATCACACACCTTGTCTCTTTAATGGGACAATGGCAGAACTGATGACTCACTCATTAAGGTGTGATCTTTTGGGCTTCCCTGATGGCTCAGTGGTCAAGAACCCAGGAAACACGGGTTCGATTCCTGGTCCTAGAAGATCCCACGTGCCGCGGAGCAAGTGAATCGGTTGCCCCTGAGCCCGGGAGCCACAACTGCCGAGCCCGCGTGCTGCAGCCTCTGAAGCCCTTGCCCCAGAGCCCATGCTCCACAACAGGATGACGCCCGGCCACAGTGACAGACAGGAGCCCCCGCTCTGCGCGACTGGAGGAAGCCCGTAGGCAGCAGCAAAGACCCATGGCAGCCAAAAATAAACAAACAGATAAACAGCAAAGAAAAGCAGGTGACCTTTTGCATAGTTTATTACCTGGGACAGGTTCCAGGCAGATCCTTTCACTCTCTTTCTGGGTTAATTGATGCTGCAAGAGTTGGTGTTTGCAGTTGCCTTATGCCTCCTTTGTGTTCTGGGTCTGCATGGGGCCTGGTTCGTTATCCTCAGAATGCATTTTTGGTTTTCGTTTTGTTACTTTTCCCCCATCAGGCCTGCACTAGCGTCTTTTCAATAGAAGCAGTCTATGTTCCAGCCCCGTATTTTGCCATGAACCCTAAGGTGACCGAGTGTTTGTGTTGAATCAGAGGAAGCTGGGGGAAAAGCAGAACACGGGGGGATTGGGATTGTCACCCTTATCCTTCTACGGGCGGCACGTTGCTGTGCAAAGGTACTTGGCAGAGTCGAGCTACCTGGAGTCCCCTTGCTGTCGGCGTGGGCTCTTGTGTTCCCCTGCCTGGGTTGAAGTTGGGACTGAAGTCTTCTTGAGCTTTTGTGACTCTGTGAATCTGTGAAGGGTTGCCTGCCATCATCTTTTTTCTCACTATCCTTATTACCCTTAGGGGGTCGAGAATTTTAATCCTGTGTTTTCAGGTGGAAAACTCCCTTACAGAGATCAAGTGATTGGCTTCAAATCATGAGGAGAACAGAGCACCATATTCTAGATCTGCCCTGCAAACGGAAATTGAATATATTCAAAGTATACTTATTGAAATCCTGTGGACTGTAGCCTGGGGTCGCAAGAGTCAGACACGACTTAGTGACTAAAATACCACCCCCAAAATGCAAACACAGAAGGACAGGGAAGCCTGGCATGCTGCAGTCCATGCGGTCGCAAAGAGCTGGACGTGACTGAGTGGCTGAACCACAACAGCAAAATGTAAATGTCAAATTTATTTACCATGAAACAAAAGCTTTTTTGGTAGCTGTCAAACTTCTTGTGCCATGCTTCTCATAGTGTCCAGCTCAGACTAATGATCAGTTGTAACAAATGTAAGATGACCACAAAGTGGGAGGCTTACGACAATAGAAATGTCCACCTCATAGGCTGGAGGCTGGAAGTCTAAAGCCTGCTGAAGGCTCCGGGGAGAGTCTGGTCTTTGAGTCTGGTCGTTTGTGTTAGTTTGTGGCGGCATCACTCCGGTCTCTGCTTCCATGATCACATCGCCTCCTCCCCTTCTGTCAGAACCCCTCTGCCTCTCTCTTCTAAGGATGCAAGAGATTGCATTTAGGGCCCAACCAGATGACTCAGCATAAGCACCTCCTCTCAAGGTCAGTAACTTAATCGCATCTTTTACCATGTAGGGTAATGTTCACACTTTTGCCATGTGCAAGAATACTCACAGGTTCTAGAATGTAAATGTATCTTTTCGGAGACTACCACTCAGCAGTGAGTGGCTATTTTCTCAGCGTAACTGGAAATGGGCACTTGAAGACCAGATCAGCCTTGAATTTCTTTAAGCTATGAATAGAGGTCCCTCTACTTTTGGTACCTCAAAAATGGAGCTAGAGAAAATAACATTTTTGAATATATCTCCCATTTCTCCTTTGGACTTCCTGTTTATTTCCACTAAAAGAGACTATTAAAGTACCCTGAGTTTGAGATATCTCTCCTAACCCGATTATGTGAACGAGTGTCATAAATACAGGGTAAAAGATTTACTGTAAAAGCTGACATGATGTTGAAGAATGTATGTAACTGCCTCGCGAGGTAACAGCTGATGCCAGAGGAAGTGGAAGGAATGCTCTATTTTCAATGTACTCACTCAGGGAGTCAGACAGACTGGTCATTTTTTGTGTGTTTTTCAGTTTTAGAACTTTTCTGAAGGATGGATTTAGTCTTTAATATTTCATTCTATAAGAGAGGGAAAAGATATATTTTTCCATTAGGATGGCTGTAACATTTTAAGTTTTGCTGCACTTGTAATATGGGCTTCCCTGATGGCTCAGCCTAAAAAGAATCTGCCTTCAATTCAGGAGAGATAGGAGAAGCAGATTCAATCCCTGGGGTGGGAAGATTCCCTGGAGGAGGAAATGGCAACCCACTCCAGTATTCTTGCCTGGAAAATCCCATGGACAGAGGAGCCTGGCGGGCTACAGTCCAAAGGGTCGAAAAGAGTTGGACACTACTGAGCCATTAAACACCCACACTTGTAATATAATGGTGATTTTCAGTGAGGCATGGGAGATAGAGGTGACCTGGATTATTATTTTGTTTGCTTGTTTATTGCTTATTCAGTCAACAGATGTGTGCTGAAGCGCTGCCGTGAGCCAGGAATTGCCCTGGGAGTTTGGGAAGCTGCAATGAGCAGCACAGCAAGGATTTTACTTTGGTGGAGAATAGACGATAAACAATCGAGAGAAATTTAGAGACTGACAAGGACCCTGCAGAGTGTTGAAGTAAGAAATGCTCCAGTGACCAGTGGCGCCTTGATTGGGAGACTGGAGAAGGCTTCTCCCGGGAGGTGATGTCTGGGATGAGCTTCAGTGGGACGGGAAGGGGCAAGCCTGTGGGTGTGCTGGTGACGGTGCAGAAATACAAAGTGGGAGCAGCTTTTGCCTTGATGCAAGAACGAACTCGATGTCTTGGAGGAACCCGGAAATGAGCAGAGATAGGGCTTTCTGGGAGGAAACGAGGCTAGAAAGGCAGTGCGAGCCGGTTGGGAGGTCTGGGGAGGGGAGTGACCCTGAAGCCACAGTGAAGCCAGGGGGGCTGCGGGCTGCTGCGAGGACCTGCGGGCAGAGAGCGGTGGGCAGTGGGAGGACGGTCACCCAGTGGGAGCTGGCAGGGTGATGCGGGCCGTCTGGCACCCACACTGCTTCTGTAGCTGAAAATGGCTTTTTCCTTTTGCTCCTAAGTCACCTCTCTGGTGCGCAAGGGGACCTCAGAATAATTTTTCGTGTGTGTGAGTGGAACAAAGTGAGGAAGTCAGCCTAATTGGACGTGTGTGTGTTTTGTCTCTCAGTCGTGTCCGACTCCTTGCGACCCGTGGACTGTGACTCGCCAGGCTCCTCTGTCCATGGGATTCTCCAGGCAAGAAGACTGGAATGGGTTGTCATTCCCTTCTCCAGGGGATCTTCCCCACCCAGGGTTTAAACCCAGGTCTCCTGCATTACCGTCTGAGCTACTAGGAAGGATACACTTTAAATGGCCTGGGGTGGTCTTTTCAGAGTTGAGGACTGAGTGAAGTGTTTTGAAGCAGAAGTCCCTTGGTGCAGGGCCTGACCAGGCTGTGGGGAGGCTCTGGGGTGGGGGATGTGAAGATGCTCCGGAATCGGGAGTGAGGAGCGGGGAGCAGGCCTGGAGCTGGAGGAGCGGCTCCTCCCTGCCAGTCCAGCCCGCAGGTGGCTCAGCACCCCTGCCTCCTCCGCACACAGTCCCACCGTGGTCCTCACCCTGCGCATTCCCTGCCAGGAGACTGAGCTTCGCGGCGTGTGCTCTCTGCTCCAGGCCTCGTGATCGCTTCTAGCATCAAGGCCATTGTGGTCATCTCGGCTTCTCTTTCGTGCCCCTGTGCCTTCCGCCTGCTTCTGACCTCACCCCCGTGGAGGTAGATCGGGAGCACATGTGTGTCCTGACCCCAGGACCACAGCACAGTAGCCATGGGTCACCTCTCGCAGAGATGGACGCAGTGCTTGGACATGAATTTTTTTCTGAGTTCAGTGGAGGGAATGCAGGGAGAAGTCCATGGAGTTGAGAAGAGGGAACAACCCCTGCTCTTAGCTGTAGCCTGTTTCTTGTCATTCTTCTGTCTTCCTGTGCTTGCTCATGAGATTGAAACTTTAACAGGTCGAAATCAAACTCTAGAGTTTGCATATTTATTTTCAGTAATTTTCATTTCATTTCTTATACCTTCTGGATCCTTAATTGTCCTTTGGGTGCCCATATGCCTCATCTCTTTTCCAACCCCTGATGACTTTCCTGTGATGTTTCTTGGTAAGCAGAAAATTTTAACTTTGATGTAGTCGAAATTTATAAATTATTTGCTTTATGGGTTGTGGCTTTTTGGACCTTGTTTAAGACATCCGTTCCTACCCCGCTGTCAGGAAGTATTCTTAAGTTCTATATTTAATGCATTTTTCTCTGAGAAACTCAAGTAATTTGGATTTCTAACCTCACATAATACATCAAAATTAATGTGTATATTAAATTATTTTCCATATTTAGCCTTTTCACATTTCAGTCTGAAGTTCATCTGCAGTTAATTTTGATGTGTTATGTGAGGTTAGAAATCCAAGTTGATTTCTGTTCTATGAATATGTATTAGCCTCAGTTCGGTTGAAAAGATTCGTTTCTACTTCTGTGGTGTGTCACATATCAGGATGAGTGTGAGTCTATTCTGTTGGTCTATTCTATGCCCATACCATGCTCTTATTTTTTTTTTTTAAATCTTGATTTCAGAGAGGACATTCTTTAATAGGATCTTAAACGTGTCTTGGCCATTGAAAATTTTGGAATCAACTTAGTGAAATTCCACACTCCCCAAATAAAGTTTGGGGATCTTGAGTGGGATTGCATTCAATCTATGAATTAATTTGAAGAAAACTGATACTTTATAATATCAAATCTTTCTCTAAAGTCTTTTAAAACATCTTTAAAAAAATTCTGTAGTTTTTTCCTTGGACATATTGCATATCTTTTGGCGTTTCACATATTTTTTAATACTGTTGCAAATATTATTTTAAGGCTTATTTTTCTGTTTGCTGTTTGTATAGAAATTTAGTTGGTTTTTCTGCGTTGATAATTGATTACTCTGCATGTTTAACTCTCCTAACAGCTTATGTGTGAATACCTTTGGATATTCTACAAACAATCATATCATTTGTGAAGAATTCAAATATAAAAGACTTCCTTTCCAAGCCTTATGCCGTTTAGTTACTTCCTGCCATTGCACTGGCTGGGGTCTGTTTACTTGTCTAGAAAGGTGGACGTATTTGTTGTTCTAATTTCAAAGGGAAATTTTCTGCACTTAACCATTAAGTATGAAGTTTGCTGTAGCATTTTGGGGGAGGGAGTAGATAATTTAATGAAGATAAAAGACGTGATTTCTATTCCTCCTTTCTAAGGGTTTTGAATCATGAATATTGAATTTTACTAAAAATATTTTCTGTATTTGTTAAGAAGATTATACTATTTTTCTGTTTTTAGACTGTTAATCTGAGAAGTTAAATTCCTGATTTTGGCATGTTAAACCTGCTTAGTATCTGGGATAAAATCAGCTTAATATTTTATGTATTGGTGACTTCAGTTTGGTGATGCTTTGAGTGGGAGTTTTTGTGTCTTATGTTCATGAAAGCTTAGTTTGTGATTTTTTTCCCCTTTTCATACCAACTTTGTTGTTAAAATAAGACCTTGAAAACTTTAATTTCATTCTGAGTTTCCCTGAGGAGTAAAAATTAAGGTTTTTGATGTGAAAGCCGCTGTTGCATTGAAATAGGACTGTTTACCTATACATGTAGTGCAAGGAATATCAAATATTTGGAATTGATTTCCCTTGGAAAATTTCACATCATGTTCAGAATGCTTCAGTTTGGTTAAGGAGAAAATTCCTTTATAACAAATGGTTTCACAGATGAAAAGAGTTCTTTTCAAAATCATTGCAAGAATGTTGTTGACTTGTTATGTAACGGGCTCATCCTTTGATGAACCATTTTTAAAAAAGATAATTAGATTTAAAACTTGCTCACGATTCCATTTCAGTCTCTGAAGGGAATGTCAGTGTGGAAAGAGCTTATCTTTTCCTGGATGACCTGTGATACTCACAGTTTGGAGACTGAGTCAGTAATTAAGTGGTGTATTTTCTAAATAAAAAAAGAGTTTTTGGAAGCAAAAGGCAAGTGTTGTAAGTTTAAAAAGTAAAATCTAGATAAAAGCCACATGATGTAAAATACGTTTAAAATGTGATTAATTTGGCTGTGCTGGGTCTCAGCTGCAGCTCACGGCGGCTTCTCTCTGGTTGAGGTGTTCAGGCTTCTCTTGCTGTGGACATGGGCTCTGGAGTGTGCCAGCTTCGGTAGTTACAGTACTTGGACTTAGTTACATGTGGGTTCTTACCCCACTAGGGATTGAGCCCACGTCCCCCGCATTGGAAGTTGCATTCTTAACCCCTGGACTCCCAGGGAAATCCTAAAATACACATTATAATTTTGGGTGACGTTAATTAACTTTCCAGGGCATATATATCTTTCTCTGTATCAACATATTCTTTGCGAGAGGGTGCAAAAACCACCTGGCAACCCTGATGCTGCAACTTGCTCAGCTCCTGGGGCCCTCGCATCTCTAATTATAACCTCCTCCCCCTACATTTCTGAGATAGTCTGGGAAAGGACGAAGAGCCAGGTGCAGGGGAGTAAATGTATATATGTGTGTAATCAACGGATACCACTGACGCTTGAAGCAAATTGGATGTTAAGGAGCCTGAATCTGTAAAAAAGCAAAGTGTGCTAAGCGGTGGCTTTCGTAAACTCCTGGGCTATTCATATCCTTTACTGCAAACATGATATGTTACTGATCAGATGGCAGCTTCCCCAGGTTTTGTGGTGGTGATGAGCTGGTAAAGGAAATATTAGCATTTTAGAGTAAGAGGAGACATTAGCCACCGTGCAGTATAGTGTCGTATCCCAAGGATGAGACCAGTGGCATGCCTGAGATCCGAAAGGTATTTATTACAGTTGGGGCTCGATTTGCTTGTTTCTTAATTTATGTGTTCAGTACACATTTACTGAGAACCTAGTGTGTGTGGGAAGTTGTTCTACCTCCTGGGGATACGGTGGTGAACAAGGTCCTTCCCTCCCAGGACCTGTATTCCACGGGAGGAGGCTGGCAGTGAGCAAAGTGACCAGCATGGAGAAGTGGCCAGAAGGGAAATGAAGTGAGCAGGGAGAAGGTGATGATGGGGTGCTTTGGGTGGGATGGTCCCTGAGGAGTGACCTTTGGAATGAGGGCATGAGCCTGTGGTCTTGGAAAAGGGGAGAATGTTCTATGGAGAGGGAACAGGAAGCCCAGCTGGTCAGTGCTCCGGGCACCAGGTCAGAGGGGTTGGACTGGGGCGGGTTGGCCGGGGAGGTGGGCACAGAAGTGGCCATGGTGGGGCCTGGGCCAGGTCGCCAGGGCTGGAGGCCTAGGGAGAACCTTCGGGAACTACTGATCAGCGTTGGAGGACGTTGGAAAGTTTAGCCCAGGGAAAGGACACCGGCTGAGGGCAGGTGTGCAGGGTGCTGTCTGGCTGCTGTTGAATCATCTGAAGAGAGGCCAGCGTGGAAGGAGGGTTGGGGGGAGGTGGCTGAGGTTTGACAGTAAGAAACCAGGGGAGGTGAGCCAGAGAGACAGCGGGATGACTTCTGATGTGTTTTAAAGGTTCAGCAGTGGGACTGGCGGCAGCTCTGGGTGCAGGATGCTGAGGAAATCCAGGCTTCTCACCGTTCCGCCTGTCCCCTTCCACCCCGCTGCCCTCCTTGGAAAGCTTTGCCAGGATGCGCCTATGCGTGTCTTTCCCCGGGCATGTTTCGGTCACGGCTCCGGGCCTTTGGCTGGGCAAACAAACAGCCTTCTCATCTGCGGTGATGGACCTTTTGTTTACAGCACGCCTGCCCACAGGGGTCACTAACCCTGCATCCGATTGACTTGAAATGCCCGCATCTGATGCAGTTTTGGTGTACATCTGGAGACGTCACGATGTTTTCCTCTCATCTCTGCCTTGACCTGAAATTCCATTAAATCTTTTTGAGGTGAGGTTTGGCTTCGAGATAAGACGGGGCATTAATATGGCAGCGGCAGCTCGACGTGTTGGCAGATAAAAGAAATCATCCTGGAAGGAGGAAGGAATCTGTTGGTTTGTGCTCGCTCACTGCAGAAAGGTGTCTGCATACAGAGCAGGCCCAATAATGCAGCGTTTCGATGGTGCCAGCTCATTAAATGGATGGAGGACCGCGCTCCGGTAGGCAGCGTCCCTCGACACCATGCAGTGACACCGAGTCTTGACTCTGAATTGATGCCAAAGGCAGATCCGTTCAATTTTGTGAATACTGATTGCTGGTGTTTTTTTTTTTTTTTTTTTTCCCTCCTCAAATGCAGGGAACACGTGTTCAAGCAGGATTTCTCCACTAATGAAATACTCCTTTTCACGTGGGCTGTTAGCGCAGGATTTCGTTCACGCTTCTTATCACAACTTTCAGTGTCATTGGTGGTCTTTGAAGGAAAAAATAATGGAATAGACACCCCGATGACTGGTTTTCGAGCAGGACTCCAGAAGCGGGATGAAATGAGCATTTTTACGTCTCCCATTTCGGACTCTCCCCCACCACTGAGTTACCAAAGGGAGGAATGCGTGGAGTTGATGTGTTTCCAAAACTGGCCTTATCAGTAGTTTACACGCCAGGTTGAAGATTTCTCATGAAGCAGACGTCCCATCTTTTTAGGCAGTCTACGAGGGTCACAGTACGTTTCATTCTGAGAGCAAATATGGGTGAAGTGGATCTGTTTAGTTGCCATGGAGCCCAGGGCTTGGAGCAGTATCTGGACCGCGGGAGTGGTTTCAGTGTTCAGAGATATTCCCAGGTGAGTCAGGGTCAAGGTCCCGCGTTAGCCCCCGATCAGCTTTGTGCGAAGTATGCGCCGGTCTGTGCATAGACTTCAGATCCTTAGATTGGAGAGTATCTGCAAGTGACCTAGGGAATCTCATACAGCACAGCGTGGGAGTCTTGGCCTTTGAAAACGACCTCGCGGTTGCACCTCAGACTCCACCCCTCCGACTTCCTGGACATCAGACCTTGCCAGGTCTCCTGCAGAGGCGTTCTGTCCAGGCAGGTTTCTTCCAGGCGGGAAGGGAATGAGAGGCAAATGAGCCAGAGGCTGAGAGCAGAGAGGGGAGAGGATGACCAGCTGGGGAGGCCGAGGCAGAGGGGCTGAGCTCGGGGAAGGGCCCTGTGTGCAGCCAGACCCCCTGCCTGTGTGCAGGCTCCTCCCTCCGTGTCATCTGGCTGTTCTGCAGGGTTATCCTTGCCCACTCCCGCCCTTAGCAAGCAGTGGACGGATGACCGTGCGCCGTCAGCCCCTCCCTGCAGGTCTGACCTGCGTCTCCGGGTCTCCAAAGACCAGTCCTCCTGGTGTCACCCGGTCCTTGGCAGCTTCCCCACCGCCTTCTTCTTGCTGCCCTCATCCTGCTCTGCTCTCTGCAGGCTGTCTCGGTTGGTTGGTGGTCCGCCATCCGGTCCCCAGGGCACTCCCAACCTTCCCTGCAACAGCGCATCAGTTACTAGTTAGAATATAAAGACATTTTCTAATGAAGCTTCCTTTCTTTTTACAGAGTAACTCACGCCCGTGGTTAGAAAGTTGACTTGTGCAGAATGGCTTAGAATTAAAGAACTCTGGTCTTCCCGACCTTGCCTTCCCGCTCCCTCCCTGTTCCCAGAGAAGGGAACCCTTCTTGCGCCTGCATGTAACTGCCTCTCCTGGTAGCCCTTGCTGTGTGTCTGAACTCTGCTTAAGCTGATGTTTCCTCACTTGTCAGCGTGGACAGCATCTGCTGCTTTCCAGCCACGCTTTCTGCCTCTCCAACTCCTTGACCTAGCGTCGCTGTGTCAGTGTTCAGTTCTCCTAGTTCAGAAATGTAAGCAATATAGTTAGATTGCCTCCAGGCGGAGTCACCTGGTCCCTGACTTGCTGGGACCTCACTGTCTCTCCCTGTGCCCTTCTGTCCCTTCCAGCTGACTTGCCAGCTGCCCGGGTAGATACCTTGCACGTGATACGCTGATCCAGTGATTTCCCTTCAGAGCTTTGAGACGCTGCTCACGTTGGGGTCCAGTGTTGCTGATAAGCCTGATCTCAGCCTAATTGTGTTTCCTTTGCAGGTGACCTGTGCTTTCTCTTTTAGAATAGCCTTTAGAATAGTCTCTTTAATTTGGGGTTCTGAAATTTCTCTGTTGTGTTCAGGAGTGTATGCCTGTGTGTGTGTTTTATTTCCCTAATTTTCCAATTTTCTCTACTAATTTTCTCCCATTTTCTCTGTTCATTTTTTTCCTAGAACTTCTGTTAAATGATGGACAGTTAGACAAACTAAAACTTATCTTTTAGATGCCTATATTTTCTTTTTCTATATTCTGGATGGCTTTCTCTGTTTTATCTTCCAATCTTTTATTGATTAAAGAGCTTGTGAGAAATATGCTCACCAACCCAAAACCAAGGGATGGACTTGGAGACACGAAGCACAGTGAAAGCAAGACTTTTAATGATGGTCTTGCAGGATGGGGTGTCTGGTGGGCAGGCACTCCCAGGGCGGTTGAAACAGGCAATTTATTCCCTAACACGCAGGTGCCCCCCGACACCGATTTCTCATTGGCTGAGTATTGTGGGGTGTACAGCCTTCCCAGAGGTCACCTGTCTCATTATTTCCTTACAGGGTATCCTTTTTTCTCCCTTCCCAACTTATATCCGCAGTTTTCAAGAAGGGCTTTCTTGCTAGTTTATCCCTTCATCCAACATCCTGTTTGCTTGGGACCCTCCAGGTGCGTGAATTCTGTCTCCTCTGCAAGTCTTTAGGCAAGTTTAGAGCCAGGGCGCAGGCAATGGGTGGGGTCCTGTCTCTTTCGAATCTCCCTCCCCCAACCCTAAGTTTAAAGAGTCTAGGCCTCAACTTTATCTAAAGAACCCAGGCTTCAACTTTGTCTGGAAAATGGACCACTTCAAGTAAATGTCTGTTTCTTACAAGTTTTTTTTTGTGTGTGTGGGTGTGTTCTTTTTTGTTCTGCGATTAATTTTTTCATAGCATCCTGAACTTATTTATGGATGCAGTGTTTTTTGAGCTGTTTGGGAATAATGATTGCATTTTAAAAACTTCTTCTAAAGGAACAGAAATGTCTCATGTTCTCTCTGTTCCCATGTACGCATGGCCTCGCCTGTTGTCAGCATCTCCTCACCAGAGTGGTACCCATGGAATAGCTGATGAACCTCGATTAACAGTCACCCAAAGTCTGTAGTTTATGAAGTTTTACTCTTGGTGTTGTGTAGCCTGTGGTGGTTTAGTCACTCTGTCGTGTCCAACTCTTTTGTGACCCCATGGACTGTAGCCCACCAAACTCCTCTGCCCGTGGAATTTCCCAGGCACGAATACTGGAGTGGGTAGCCGTTTCCTTCTCCAGGGGATCTTCCCACTCCAGGGATTGAACCCATGTCTCCTGCATTGGCAGGCAGATATATATATATATATTTTTAACCACTGAGCCACCCGTGGGTTTGAATAAATGTATACTGACGTGTTTTCATCTTTACATTATCACACAGAGTATTTTCACTGCCCTGAAAATCCTCGTACTCCACCTCAGCATCTGTCCCACCACTCCATCTCTTGCAACCACTGATACTTAACTGTCCACAGGGCTTTTTTCTTTTTTGCAGCATTGTTTTGTAGTTGGACTCATAGTGCAGTATGTAGCCTTCTCAGTTTAGCTTCTTTCCTTTAGTCGCACGCACTCAAGTTTCCTCTGTGTCTTTCATGGCCTCAGAGCTCATTTATTTTTAGCCCTGAATAATATTCCATTGTCTGGATGTACCCACAGTTTGATTATTCACACATGAAGGGCACCTTGCTTGTTTCCAAGCTTTGACAGCTATGAATAAAGCATCTATAAAAACCCGTGTGCAGGTTTTGTGTAGACATAGATCTTCAGCTCCTTTTGGTAGATATCAAGGAGTATGACTGCTGGATTCTATGCTAAGAGTATCAGTAGTTTTATGAGAAACAGCCAGACTGTCTTCTAAAGTGGGGCTCTTCTATTTTGCATTCCCACCAGCAGGGAATGATAATTCCTATTGCTCCACATCCTTGTCCGCATTTGGTGTTGTCAGCGTTTGGAATTCTAGCCATTCTAATGGGTGTATAGTGTTATTATTGCTTTAATTTGCACTTCCTTGATGACGTTTGATGTTAAATATCTTTTCATGTGCTTATTTGCCATCTGCGTGTTGGTAAGGTATCTGTTCAGTGAGGTGTCTGCTAAGACATTGGCCTATTTTTTAACGAGCTTTTTTTGTTTTCTTCTTGAGTTGTAAGAGTTCTCCATATATTTTGAATGACAGTCTTTTATCAGATGTGTACGTGCACATTTTCCCCCTAGTCTGTGGCTTGTCTGCTTGACATTGTCTTTAGCAGAGCAGAAGCTTTTTAATTTTAATGAAGCCAGCTCACCCACTTTTTCTTTTATGGATTGTGTCTTTGGTGTTGTAGCTAAAAACTCATCTGTGTTTTCTCTTTTGTCATTCTGTGAGTTTTATAGTTTTGCATTTTACACTTCGGTCTGTGATCCATTTTGATTTAATTTTTGTGAAAGATGTGTCCAGATTCACTTTTTTGCATGTGAATGGTCCAGTTGTTCAAGCGTCATTGTCAGAAGACTCAGCGGGCTTCCCTGGTGGCTCAGTGGTGAAGAAGCCACCTGCCAGTGTAGGAGAAGCAGATCTGATCCCTGGTCCAGGAAGATCCCACGTGCCATGGAGCACCCCAGCCCGTGCGCCACGGCTACCGAGCCTGTGCTCCGGAGCCCCTGTGTCACAGCTACTGAAGCCTGAGCTTCCTGGAGCTTGTGCTTCGCAACGAGTGGAGCCCCCACTGTGAGAAGCCCACGTACTGCAACGAGAGAGCGACTCTGCTCCCTGCAACTGGAGGGAAGGCCACAGAAGGCCACACAGCAGTGAAGACCCAGCACAACCTAAAGAAATAAGTAAATATTAAAAGAAAGACTGTCCTTGCTCCATTGTATTATTGCCTTTTGCTCCTTTGTCACGGAGAAGGCAATGGCAAGCCACTCCAGTACTATTGCCTAGAAAATCCCGTGGATGGAGGAGCCTGGTGGGCTGCAGTCCATGGGGTCACTGAGGGTCGGACACGACTGAACGACTTCACTTTCACTTTTCACTTTCACACATTGGAGAAGGAAATGGCAACCCACTCCAGTGTTCTTGCCTGGAGAATCCCAGGGACAGGGGAGCCTGGTGGGCTTCCGTCTATGGGGTCACCCAGAGTCGGACACGACTGAAGTGACTTAGCAGCAGCAGCAGCAGCTCCTTTGTCAAAGTCAGTTGACTGTGTTTAGGTAGGCCTATTTCTCGGCTCTCTTTTGTTTCATTGATTTATAGCTCTATTCTTTGATCAAAACCTTATTGTCTTGATTACTGTGGTTTAGTCACCAAGTCCTGTCTGACTTGCAACCCCATGGATAGTAAGTCTTGAAGATGGGTAGTATGAGTCCTTCAGTTTTGTTTTTCTTCTTCAATTTTTCACGGGTCAGAAAAGAATCTGACACAACTCAGCAACTGAACAGAAACAAATATATATATATATATATATGTTTAAATGCTGCTCTCTCAGTTTGTCCTACCCTCTTCTTCCCCGACTGTGTCTATAAATGTGTTCTCTATTGCTGCCCTGTAAATAGGTTTGTTGCTAAGTTGCTTCAGTCGTGTCCGACTCTGTGCGACCACATAGACGGCAGCCCACCACTTTGCCGTCCCTAGGATTCTCCAGGCAAGAACACTGGAGTGGGTTGCCATAGGTTTACCAGCACTATTTTTCTAGATTCCATTTATACGTGTTAGTATATGATATTTGTTTTTCTCGTTATGACTTACTGCACTCTGTATTACAGGCTGTATGTTCATCCACCTCGCTAGAACTGACTGAAATGCATTCTTTTTTATGGCCGAGTAATATTCCATTGTGTATCTATGTGTGTGTGTGCGCACACAGACACACCACAACTCCCTTATCCATTCTTCTGTCAGTGGACACCTAGGTTGCTTCCATGCCCTGGCTATTGTCAATAGTGCTGCAGTAAGCATTGGGGTACATGTGTCTTTTTCAGTTATGGCTTTCTCAGGATATATGTCCAGTAGTGGGATTGTTGGGTCATGTGGTAATTTTATTCCTATTTTTTTCAGGAATCTCCATACTGTTCTCTGTGGTGGCTGTATCAGTTTACAGCCAACAAAAAAAGCATGGAGGCACGTCTGTTCACACCAAATTGCTAACAGTAGTTACTTTGTCAGTGTGGATTGAGGACCCAGAGTCCTGTGTCTCTCTACCTTATGTAAGGCTGTGTTTGTTTTCCCTAACTATTTAGATGCCTGCCAGGCTCCTCTGTCCTTGGGATTCTCCAGGCAAGAATACTGGAGTGGGTAGCGATTCCCTTCTCCAGGGGATCTTCCTGACCCAGGGATTGAACCCAGGTCTCCTGAACTGCAGGCGGATTTGCTACTGTCTGAACCACCAGGGAAGCCCAAGTAAAAAGAAGTACATAAAATCCTGAATATACCTCAGAGAATTATTTAAAGTGAACACCTGTGTAACCATTGTCCAGATCAAGACATAGGACCACCCAGCCCCACAGAAGCTCTGCTGTATCCTTCCTTCACCCCAGAGTAACCACTGTCCAGATTTGTAAGGTTATCACTGCCTTGGATTTATTTATAGATTTATCTAAGTAGTCACTTTGGCATTGCCCTTCTTTGGGATTGGAATGAAAACTGACCTTTTCCAGTCCTATGGCCACTGCTGAGTTTTCCAAATTTGCTGGCATTTTGAGTGCAGCACTTTCACAGCATCATCTTTTAGGATTTGAAATAGCTCAACTGGAATTCCATCACCTCCACTAGCTTTGTTGGTAGTGATGCTTCCTAAGGCCCACTTGACTTCGCACTCCAGATTGTCTGGCTCTAGGCAAGTGATCACACCATCATGGTTATCTGGGTCATGAAGATCTTTTTTGTACAGTTCTTCTGTGTATTCTTGCCACCTCTTCTTAACCTCTTCTGCTTCTGTTAGGTCCATACCATTTCTGTCCTTTATCGAGCCCATCTTTGCATGAAATGTTCCCTTGGTGTCTCTCATTTTCTTGAAGAGATCTCTAGTCTTTTCTGTTCTGTTGTTTTCCTCTGTTGCTTTGCACTGATTGCTGAGGAAGGCTTTCTTCTCTCTCCTTGCTATTCTTTGGAACTCTGCATTCAAGTGGGTATATCTTTCCTTTTCTCCTTTGCCTTTGCGTCTCTTCTCTTCTCAGCTGTTTGTAAGGTCTCCTCAGACAGCCATTTTTCCTCTGTACATTTCTTTTTCTTGGGGACGGTCTTGATTCCTGCCTCCTGTACAGTGTCGCGAACCTCCGTCTATAGTTCTTCAGGCACTCTATCAGATCTACTCTCTTGAATATGTTTGTCACTTCCACTGTATGATCATAGGGGATTTGGTTTAGGTCATACCTGAATGGTCTAGTGGTTTTCCCGACTTTCTTCAACTGAAGTGTGAATTTGGCAATAAGGAGTTCATGATCTGAGCCATTGCCGGGAGAAATATCGATAACCTCAGACATGCAGATGACACCACCCTTATGGCGGAAAGTGAGGAGGAACTAACACAGTGAAAGAGGAGAGTGAAAAAGCTGGCTTAAAACTCAGCATTCAAAAATCTAAGATCGTAGCATCTGGTCCCATCACTTCATGGCAAATAGATGGGGAAACAATGGAAACAGTGACAGACTGTCCTCTTAGGCTCTAAAACCACTGCAGATGATGACTGCAGCCATGAAATTAAAAGAAATTAAAATACTTATTAAAGCTAATTAAAAATTATTTAATTTTAAATAAATTAAAATTAGTTACTCCTTGGAAGAAAAGTTATGACCAACCTAGACAGTATATTAAAAAGCAGAGACATAACTTTGCCAACGAAGGTCCATCTAGTCAAAGCTATGGTTCTTCCAGTAGTAATGTATGGATGTGAGAGTTGGACTCTAAAGAAGGCTGAGTGCCGAAGAACTGATGCTTTTGAACTGTGGTGTTGGGGAAGACTCTTGAGAGTCCCTTGGACTGCAAGGAAATCCAACCAGTCCATCCTAAAGGAGATCAGTCCTGAATATTCATTGGAAGGACTGATGCTAAAACTGAAACTCCAATACTTTGGCTACCTGCTGTGAAGAACTGACTCATTTGAAAAGACCCTGATGCTGGGAAAGATTGAAAGCAGAAGGAGAAGGGACAACGGAGGATGAGATGATTGGACAGCATTGCTGACTTGATGGACACGAGTTGAGCAAGCCCCAGGAGCTGGTGATGGACAGGGAAGCCTGGCGTGCTGCAGCCCATGGGGTCACAGAGTTGGACACGACTCAGAGACTGAGCTGAACTGAAGTACTGACTCTTTGGAGATTGGCTCAAGATGAATCCTGATTTAGAATCATGCTTAAGTGGAGTCGTTTGGGGGCATCTGTGGCTTGCGTTCATTTGTGTGGGGACCATTCTCACGATTACCTATGGCTATAGTTCATTCATTTTCATTGTTGCAGAATATTCCATCGTGTGAGTATAGGGTGGTTTATTTAGCCAGTCTATCATTTATGGACATTTTGTCTTGTGCCCACTATTGTAAATAATGCTGCTAGGAACTTTCTCGAACAGATATCTTGAGAAATGTGCACTCTTGGTTCTGCCAAGTGTAATAGATAACGGGGAGTGGAATGCTGGTCACAGAGCATGTATGTCTTCAGCCTTGCTAGATACTGCCAACACTTCTAAAGGAGTTATACCAATTTATGCAACATCTGAGAAAACAGTGTCAGGTTTTAAAAAATTACTGTTCTGGCGGGTGCAGAGTGGCATCTTATTGTAGTATTTCTTTATGTTTTCCTGATGGCTGAGTTGAACTTTTTTTATACATCACGTGGATATTTGGTTTTCTTCTTCACTGTTCAGTTATCTTTTTCTTTTTGATTTATAGGGTGTTTTTAAAAATGTGTTTTGGATTCGAATTGTCTGTCAGTTTTATGTGTTACCACCATCTTTTGCCACTCTGTGACTTGCCTTTTTATTTCCTTTGGGGTATCTTTTAATGAACAGATTTTTTATTGTGGTCTAATCAGTATTTGTGGTTAGTGTTTTTTTCTGTGTTATGTAATAAATCTTTTCCTAATCAGAGGTCAAGAAGTTGTTATCTTGTACTTCTTTTTAAACCTTGCTTTTTCTTCCACTGTGAAGTCGTCTCCCTGGAATTGACTCTTATGTGTGGTATGAAGTCAGGCTCCAATATCTGTACTAAAAACAAATAGACACAAACCTATGTTTCTTTAGCAAGGCTGATTTTTGTGATACCCACATTTTGAATGTAGTCATGCTTTTATCATGTAGAAAGTCTGTCTTTAATTTCACTAAAAATATTTCAACCTGCAAGTGTGAATCTTGAAATGGAACCGAACTTGCTTTAGAAATCTTTCTTTTTCCCAGGAGAATGTGTCTGTTAGCAGAAAAAGAAGCAGCTTGGAATAGCAGTGATTATTTTCTGCATGCAAATCTATTGGAAAGAAAAGAAGCACACACCTGGAAGAAATTTAAGATGTCATCCAGTGCAGGATTTTACCTCTAAGAAGTGAACTATTCTCAGTTTTGATACAATTCCAGAAAAAAAAATTCCATACCCTCTTCTGGTAATATTTGCTACACTTTACTGTCATTAAGTTTTCCTTATGTTATGTCTTAAGTTCATTTTCTTACTCTGTTTCAAATGGAAAGAGAAGATTTGGGCCAACATCTTGTGTCTATAATAACCTTTCATTCACCTGATGGCCATTGCTAAGTCCCACATCAGCCCTCTCTTTGTTTTAAATCTATTCGTTTAGCTCTTTCTTTTAAGCCAGTTTTCAAATTCTGTAATTACTGTTTTTTCCTGTCTAAATTCTCTCCATGTCATCTGTAAATTATTATTTAGAGGCTCAAAAATTGAACGTAATAGTTTTGCCAACGAATGACCAAATTCTCATTAACAAATGAGAATGTTACTCTGTTCAGCGAGTTCTCTAGCCAAGACTTCTAACCTGAATTCTTTTTCACAATGATAAGGTTTTTGGACGTAAGGCTAATACATGGCGGCTTGAGCACACTTGTTTGTTTCTGCTTCCTAAAGTTACCCCAATGCTAGGAAGCAAATAAAACAGGCATAAATCCACATGGACAGGGAAGTTAGGAGATGAGCCTTGGCGGAGGTGGGAAGGGGAGTGGGGAGGGTAGGAAATGAATTAGCAGGGAGAGGAGACAGCCAGGCTTGTATGCTGCATCCCTGGATTAGGGGCCTAGAAGGTTCTTCTTTGGGAAATTGTTTGGTTGAGGAGATAAGACTTAAGTTCATATTTTTGGATTCCACATGCACAGCCGAGGATCATGATGCGTTGAGGGTTGTCTCCAACAGGAAAGGGACCAAAGCAGATGCATAATCAGGGAAAACAGAGGGAAATGTGGAGAGGAAAAAGGGTCAGCAAATTATAAGTGGTATCCTTTGAAAGTTTAGAGACTATATTGCATCTGGGAGATAGGGCTTGGAAATTGATGGCCGAAACCCTTCAGTGAAGTTTGGAATATTGATGACAGAAAGTATGAGAGAAAAGAGGAGGAAACAGGCTCCTCTTAGGAAGTCCAAAATCCGACTAATAGGAGCCTCAGAAAGAAAATATGGGAGAGAAAATTAAAGGAGAATGATACGGAATACACTTTCAAAATTAAAGGACATACATTTCCATCAAGAAGGTGCATTAAGTGCAATGTATAAGAAGAAGGACTGATTCCAAAACATACTGATACCTGATAAAGCCTGTGAATAAAAGACATTTTTCTTAAAAGTTTTAAGTGAGAGAAAAGTAGGTCCTTTACAAAGCATCAAGAATCTCACTTCTCAGCTACAATAGTGGAACATGTAAGAAATAGAGCTGTTACCCATGAATTTGAGGGAAAATAGCCTCCAATTCTGGAGTCCTGTGCCTGGCTGGAATGTCAGCCAAATGCAGGAGTAGAATAAGTCTATTTTCAGACAGACATGAAAGGTCCCCAAAATTGGCCTCCCATGATTCTTTCTTGGGTAGCTGCTGAAGGACGTGCTCTACCATGATGAGATAATAAGCCAGACATGCAGGAATCTGGGGAAAGTGAAGAAATTCCCCCCATGAGAGGTGAGGAGACGTATCAGGTGACAACTAGGTATCGCCTGTGTGGGGCCCAGAGAACAACCTTTCCAGATCAGACAGGAGGGTGGAAGGGTCAGGAGAGGAAACAGGGGCAAGTCAGAGAGATCCCTTGGTGCTGACCTGTGAGGGGACGAGGGTTCTCGTTCTGTACTGGAGTTTGGGGCAATCAGTGTTAGAGGCGTGAAAAAAATCAAATGGAAAACGGAGCTCGTTATTAACGCTGCGTAAAACAAACGGTTGCATGAGAAAAGCAATATTCTTACAATACACCACGGGGCCCGAGGTTGAACAGTCCTTAACCAAATAGAGTGTGCCAACACTGAGTATCATTGCATCTCAAAACTGATAGAGTTGAGATTTGCTGGGGATGAAGGGATGTGTGTGCAGAAAGAAGGCAGGAGACCTACATCTTCGACGTTCTATAGTAGAAAGCCTGGAGACAGTAAAAATGGTGCAGAAGCAGCAGTTGAAGGGTATATGTTAAAATATGCATGTAAATACTAAAGAAAAACAGCTAAAAGGGTGGAAAGTGACTGCCTTTGGCCTCCATGCCTAAGGAGTGGTAGGTGGCAGAGGTCCGCCTTGTTTAAATGAGAGCCTGTAGTGCCATTTGATTTGAGAATTGCTGCTAAGTCACTTCAGTCGTGTCCGACTCTGTGTGACCCCATAGACGGAAGCCCACCAGGCTCCCCAGTCCCTGGGATTCTCCAGGCAAGAACACTGGAGTGGGTTGCCATATTTCCTTCTCCAATGTGTGAAAGTGAAAAGTGAAAGTGAAGTCGCTCAGTCGTGTCCGACCCTTAGCGACCCCACGGACTGCAGCCTACCAGGCTCCTCCATCCATGGGATTTTCCAAGCAAGAGTACTGGAGTGGCTTGCCATTGCCTTCTCCGGATTTGAGAATTACGTGTGTGCAATTCCACGGACAGAGGAGCCTGGCAGCTATAGTCCATGGGGTCGCAAGGAGTCACACATGGCTGAGCAACTAAGCACTGAACACATTGTTTTGATAAAAGTAAAATAATCCATATACATGAAAGTGTCCTTGCACGTGTGTGTTTTTCTTTTTTATGTATTTCACAAACTTTTTTATTTAAGAAAAACTAACAGCAGTGAGCTTTTTGGAATATATTGAGAAGGTAACATTTTTTAGTTTGTGAACCCTGGGTTCAGAGTTGTGGTTGGTTTGATATTGGTTGTTGGAATCTGTGAGAACTTAGCTTTATTACTCACACATGTAGTGTTCAGTTTATTCTTTAATATTTATTAAGCAATAGGAAAAGGTGCCAGATTCATTGGCATTCAAATCTGCCTTCCTTGAGGAAAATTCCAATTATAATGAAATGGGCAAGTTGCCTTTTTCCGAGTTTAAGGATTAGTGTTGATTATGGTTTGGCTGAAATATACTCCATATGCACTATTAATTTTAAACATTTAATGGTCAAGCCTATAGTCCTCTCCATCCAACTCTGGAAACTTCCAGACTTTCAGCCTCCCAGAGTCAGGTGAACGATGTGTTACATCACGGATAGGATTTCATAATAAGGTGCTTGGAAAAGGAGCCAAGAGACACTGGTCTCTGCCCTCCCCATGGAACCCACCCCTCTGCCCTGTCCCCGGAACACACCCTGTGCCCCCAGGACCAGGCAGCAGCCTTCTTATCCTGTTTGCCTTTTATGTAAGTTCTGTTCTTTCCTTCACTTGTGAGTATTATTTATTGGTCAAAATTTATTTTCCGTATCAGTGATCTCTCTCTTTCCCCTAGGAATCTCAAGTTATTATTTTTTTCAAGTTTTTATTGATTTTAATTTTTGGCCACACCCCGGGGCATGTGGGGTCTTAGTTCCCCGACCTGCACCCCCTACGTTGCAAGGTAGATTCTTAACTACTGGACCACCGGGGAAGTCTGGAAATTATTATTCTTGATGTAAGTTGAAAGTCCCTAGGATACGCTGGACTGTGTCTTCTAAATACCTAAGTGCATTCTGATCCCAAATGACCAGGCCTGGACCATAAATAAAAGATTTTTCTTCTCTCCCTCAACATGTTATGTAACCAAAACAAGTTATATAAAGCCTCAAAAAAACCCAGCAAGTGATGAACAGATTTTTGGTGAAACAGTGGTTTTATTCCTGCATCGTGGAAACTTATGTCTCTTGGCTAATGTATATTTTTTTTAGGTAGTAAGATTCCGGGTGTCTTTCTGTATCTGTTATGTTGTAGAAATCCAAACTCTACTATGAGGTACTGGCGAGTTCTCAGAAGGTGTTTTTGGAAAATCACTGTCAGGTATTTGTAGGGGAGAGGCTGCTCACGATTCAGCTGCTGTCAGCCTTCTTGGGGAAGCATCTTGGCAGTTCGCTGACTTTGTGAAACTCCAGGAGCGCCTTGCACTCTGGCCCTTAACGTGACACTGATTCAGGGGCCTCGGTTACAGTGGCAGGACGTCCGCTTGGTTACCGTTCTTTGCAAAGAACTGTTGGTTTTGTTTCTAGTCTTCATCTGAGTTTGGATGGAGACCAAGACTGCTTTAGATATTATTTTACTGCAGTTTAGCAGGACTGTATAAATAACTGCTGGTGAAGAAGGAGAGGGTGGCAAGTCAAGCAGAGAGAGGCATGAGGCTTTGGCCGTCCCTTTAAGCAGCCTGATTCTGGTCATGTATAATTACCTGCACCATCTGGTGTGTCGGGACCAATTCATTAAGCACAGCACGGCCTCCGTGGGGGACCCTCAGTTGTGGTTGATTGAATTAAATTGGGAATTAGTCATATTGGATGGAGAAGGAAATGGCAACCCACTCCAGTATTCTTGCCTGGAGAAATCCATGGACAGAGGAGCCTTGCGGGCTGCAGTCCATGGGGTTGCAAAGAGTTGGACAGGACTGAGCACAGCGTAAAGTCAGACACACCTGAGCGATTAACACACAGTCATATTGGAAAGGCCAAGTTCTTTTTTTTAAAACAGCTTTCTTGAAATATAAATTTAATACAAGACAACTGTTTAAAGTACATAATCCAGTGACTTTTAATATTACAGTATTAGCTTTTGAAAAAATATGGTAAAAATGTTTATAAGAAATTGTCATTTAAACTATTAAAGTTTTAAAAATTGAAATATTTTTAATATGCATAACATAGAATTGATTGCAGCCATGAAATTAAAAGACGCTTGCTCCTTGGAAGGAAAGTTATGACCAACCTTGATAGTATATTAAAAAGCAGAGACATTACTTTGCCGACCAAGGTCCGTCTAGTCAAGGCAATGGTTTTTCCCGTGGTCATGTATGGATGTGAGAGTTGGACTGTGAAGAAAGCTGATCGCCGAAGAATCGATGCTTTTGAACTGTGGTGTTGGAGAAGACTCTTGAGAGTCCCTTATACTGCAAGGAGATCCAACCAGTCCATTCTAAAGGAGATCAATCCTGGATGTTCATTGGAGGGACTGATGCTAAAGCTGAAACTCCAATACTTTGGCCACCTCATGAGACGAGTTGACTCACTGGAAAAGACTCTGATGCTGGGAAAGGTTGGGGGCGGGAGGAGAAGGGGATGACGGAGAATGAGATGGCTGGATGGCATCACCGACTCTGTGGACATGAGTTTGAGTGTACTCCGGGAGTTGGTGATGGACAGGGAGGCCTGGCGTGCTGTGATTCATGGGGTCGCGGAGAGTCGGACACGACTGAGCGACTGAACTGAACTGAACTGAACATAGAATTTGGGTTTCCCTGGTGGCTCAGATGGTAAAGAATCTGCCTGCAATGTGGGAGACCTGGATCCGATTCGTGGGTTGGGAAGATCCCCTGGAGGAGGGCACGGCAACCCACTCCAGTATTGTGGCCCGGAGAATCCGCACAGACGGGGGAGCCTGGTGGGCTACAGTCCATGCGGTCGCAAAGAGTTGGATGTGACTGAGAGACTAAGCACAGCACAACATGAAATTTGTCATCTTAATCATCATTAAGCATACAGTTCACTGACGTTCAGGGTCATAAAGTCCATCCACATTGTGGAATCGTCGCAGCCGTCCATCGGCCGAGCTCTTCTCATCTTGCAGAGCTGAATCTTCATGCCCAGTCTTGCCTCCCCTGCACCCCGTCCCCGGAGACCACCCTCTTGCTCTCTGTCTCTGTGAATTTGAGTGCTCTTCAGTGCCCCCACATAAGCAGACGCATACAGTATCTGTCTGTCTGTGCGTCTGGCTCTTGTCGCTGAGTGTCCTGTCTTCAGGTTCGTCCGTGTTGTAGCGGGTGTCGGAACTCCCTTCCTGTATAAGACTGAACAGTAGTCTGTTGTATGTATGGGCAACGTTTTGTTTATCTGTTCATTTGTCAAAGGGCACCTGAGTTCTCTTTTTTGGCTAATGTGAATAATCCTTCTGTTGACATTGTGTACAAGTATCTGTTGACGTCCTGAAGGGCCAATTTCTGATTGTAGGTCCTTACAACTCAGTAGATTAAAAAAGAATTTGACTTATATTCTGAGAGAATTTCTTTTCCTATGCATTGTCAGAGGATGTTCCAAGTGCTTATTTTCTAAATGATTTGATGGCACATTTGGTTAAGGAAATGCTGGTTGTCTCTATCTCTCCTCTTAAATCTTAATGATGCGTCCCTCGTTTCAGTGGAAAGTGATGAGGGATAGTTGCTCTAACAGCTCTTTTGAGGTTCACAAATTTCTTCAACAGAGGTAGAGGCAGGGCTCTTGTTAGAAAGGATAATGTCTAGGAATTCATGTGTGGTCAGTAACCTACACAAAAATCAATTGTTGTAGCAGGGATAAGATGGACATATAGACATCTTGTTGTTTTGGGGAAGGGAACAATGAAAACCCAAATATTTAAACACAACCCCTTCAGTTCAGTTCAGTTCAGTAGCTCAGTCGTGTCCGACTCTTTGCAACCCCATGAATCACAGCACGCCAGGCCTCCCTGTCCATCACCAACTCCCGGAGTTCACTCAAACTCATGTCCGTTGAGTCGGTGATGCCATCCAGCCATCTCATTCTCTGTCGTCCCCTTCTCCTCCCGCCCCCATCCCTCCCAGCATCAGTCTTTTCCAGTGAGTCAACTTGTCACATGAGGTGGCCAAAGTATTGGAACTTCAGCTTTATCATCAGTCCTTCCAATGAACACCCAGGACTGATCTCCTTTAGGATGGACTGGTTGGATCTCCTTGAAGTCCAAGGGACTCTCAAGAGTCTTCTCCAGCATCACAGTTCAAAAGCATCAGTTCTTCGGCAATCAGCTTTCTTCACAGTCCAACTCTCACTTAGGCATACATTAATACCCTATTTTCCCAATGGTCCAGTGGCTAAGACTCCCCTGCTCCCAATGCAGGGGGCCTGGGTTCGATTCCTGGTCAGGGAACTAGACATCCCATGCTGCAAAAAAAAAAAAAAAAGATCTTGCATGCCACGACTAAGACCTAAATAAAGAAATGAAATAAATAAAAAGCAGAAACCACACTTAACTCATTTCTCAAAATATACTTAAAGAAACACTTTCTTATATTGGTGTATTTGATATATAGAAATTGAGTAAGAATATTAAATTTTCTAGTTTACTAAATTTATCTGTGTACACCTGTTAGTAATTGACTAAAACATGTCAAACATATTGCGCCTTTTCTAGTTTCCTTGTAAAACTCTCTTCTTTGGGTTAAATGAAGAGAAAAGCTCCTCTAGTGGTTCTATCCAACACCATGGAGACCACATGTCCTGAATTTCAAGCTCATACCCTACTTACATGCTTTTTTGCATTGTGTTTTGTTGCCTTGAAAACTGGGGCTGTCATATTGGTTCCTCAGCTTCTCCCACCCATGCCTGTCTGGGGACTTTAGGAGGGAAAGTGTATCATAGTTGAGCCTGATAATTTGATGGATTTATGTCTTTGCAGCTTTTTCTTCTCTGTTGTTCAACCACCTCTCTTTAACATACTCATTTCATTTGTCGGGAAACATTTATTGAACTCCAGTTACGTTTGAAGCCTGGGCTGGGCATGGGGAGGGAAGGGATAACAGAAGGCGAATCCTTGCAGTCAGCAAGCTGGCCGTCCAGTCACTCGCCTGGGAATGTCAGCGGTGGCACTTGATGCTCTCTACACTTCCGTTATGATCAAAGGGGAAAATGTCATAAGCCAAGGGCTGCTTTTCCAGAATGCATCCATGAGAACATTCTCACAATCTCATCTTCCATGAGAGGCTTGTCTGCGAATTTACATCTTCAATTAAATGCGAATTGTTCTTTAGAAACATTTTTTTCTTGAGTTTTAATTCATTCAGACTCTGCTCAACCCAGAGGATGCCCGTATCCTTCTGTGGTAGAGAAGGTGTCACACCTGGCGGTCACTTACCTGCTATGAACAGCCCTCCCTGACAGGCCAGGTGTGGCTTTGGGTCAGTCAAGCCCAGAACTAGGACTTGAATAGTTTCACTGGAGAAAAGTGCATTTGTGACCTCAGAGTTGACCTGGGAGTGACCCCCGGGAATACCTGTACACGTGTGGGGTCACCCTCGTCCTGGGAGCTCAGCTGTTGAAAGTGCAAAGTGTCTGAAAGGAAGGACTGGTCTCTCCCGTGCTTCCCACTCTTGTCTTTAAAAGCTTCTCTATTTGAAAGGAAAGAGGCCCAGAGTCCTTTCTATAAACCATAGTCTCTTTCTCTCTTGTCTTCTCAGGAGGCTTTTCTCTTTTCTTAGACTCACCGCCTCCTTTGGAGGATGGGGTTGGGTGTCTGTGGTTACCTAGCAGGATGAATGCAGATCAGACCTACTCTATGATCCACATAGGTTTCTGTGTAAGCTCCCAGCGAGGCTGTGGGTCCATGTTCCGTATTTCTCTAGAGAGAAAAAGAACTTTTTGGACAAGCCGGTTGCAGATCTTCTCTAAGAGTTTGTTACAACAGAGTGGTTAAAAAAGGAAGGTCTTCCAAGCAGGTGCATGTTTATTTGGTTTAGTTCCCGGTCTTCCTAATGTAATAAAAACAGAATTCTTTGTTAAGAGTTATCAGCAAGCTCTAGGATTTTTTTAAAAAAACTATAGTTGATTTACAATATCATATTACTTTTCAATATACAGCATAGTGATTCAATACTTTATAGCTTATACTCCTTTTAATGTTATTACAAAATAATGGCTGTATTTCCCCGTGCTGTACAATATATCATTGTTGCTCATCTCTTTTATAAAGCTCTATAGTTTTTCCTTTTCTTTTCATTATTGGAGAAGAAAATTAAAATCTTATGTTCTGATTTTGAGCATCTGAATTTTCATGTTTACTGTGTATGTCAGTAGTAAAACTTGGTGATAATTTGTTCCCATTATCTTTTAAAGTGTAAATTTAGAAAGTCGTGGAGTTGAGTCCTATTAAATTATATTTTTCTTAAGACTGAATTAGAGAAATAAAAGTCCTATAGTCTTCTTGGTGGAGGCCCATAGTCCAGCTGTCTGCTCTGCCTTGTTTGTTGCCTCTGGCAAGGAACAGAGTTATTATTTGGGTTCTGTCTAAAATCTGTAGTTTGACATTCATGTCCTTGTGGTCACTAAGCTCTTCTTTTTCCATAAACTAAAGGGCAGCAAACAACCTGTAAAAAGTTGCAGTTGTGTATTCATCATGAAAACCCCATTAATTAGCAGCATGGGGTTATTATGTTGGTTGGACTTGATGATGGCGGTGTATTTTCCCCTTTAGAGAAATGATCAAACAAAATCTTTACTTAGTAAGAGCTCGTATTTTGTTTTAAGCCTTTGCGGGGGTGTCCCCCAAAACATCCACGAGTTTGGTGATTTGCCAGAAGGGCCCACAGCATGAGCATGTGAGCGCACTTACCCCAGGGGCAGGTTACAGAGACTTTGTGAAGGTTGTGTGGTCTTCTGTGCTATGTGTGAAAGATAGCCAGATTCCCCCTCCTGAACGACAAACACTGCATCTGCGTGCAGAGACTTCTGCCTAGAGAAGCCCACTGGAGTCTGAGTTTGGGGGTTTATTGTGGGGATGGTCAGGAAGGCCTTCTCTGCCTAGCAACCCCACTGAAATTCCAGCCTCCCAGAAAGCAAGCAGATGTTCACCATAAATCACATTGTTTGTGCAAACAGCCTGGACACCAAACCACCTTATCAGTTAGGAGACTCTGCCCACTGGTATGGGGAGCCTCGTACAGTCCTGGGTTCCCGGACATCAGCCAAGGGCCAGCCGTGCAGGCAGGTCTCTTCCCGAGGACGGCAGCCGTGGGCCTGCTGTGTGAGCGCTTCCCTGCACCAGCCTGCATTTCGTTCTTGTAAACGGTCTGCAGCAATACACCGAGCTCCGTGAGACAGCGATGGGCAAAGCCACGTGATCGTTTCTCTGAGCCGTCATCGGGATCGGACTTGGCCTTTGATAGAGGTACCTGGAGCCAAAGACGAGAAACTGCGAGGGTTCTCTGTGTAATCGACTTCTATTTTTAGAAGTCTCGTGAGCCTCATATTTTAAAATTGCAGTTCGCCCTTCGTCAGGGTTCCCGTTTGCAGATGCAGGCTTCTGAAGTGCTCAGGGTTGGGCGTCGGTACAGTTTAAATCGGTTTTGTCGCGGATAGTTTTATCTCCCAACTCCTGAAGGATCGCACCTGTGGGTGAATGTTCTGGGAAAAGCTCTCACCTCTCTGGTACTTCGTCATTGAAGCTTGTGGACTGAATTTCTCGGGACACAGAATTGGAATGTAAGGAAGAGCTTCACAGGTGCTTACAGTGTCACTTTTATAAATTAACCCAGTAGCTTTAGAGCCAGTTAGGCAATTAAGACAACTTAGAAATTTTGTTTTCTTCTTTTTTAATTCTAAACACTCAAGTGAATGACACGGTTTTAGGTAGGTAAAGAAATAAAAATGATGGTGTGGTGAAGAAATGGGGGCGACACTGCCCGCTGCCTTCCTGTGAGAAGACGGGGAGATGCGCTTTGCCCCTCCGCACGGATTCCCAAACCCTCCCCGGACGGTGAGTCATCACCTCTGCTCTGTCCCTCCGTTCGTGTAGCTTCACTGGGTGTCACTCAGACCCAGGACTTGAGGGACTGCAGCCAGCACTTGTGGGGAGGGGCGGAGCATCCTTCTTCCTGGGGGCATCCTCCGGAGTCCCTTGCCAGCCTGGGGCCTGAGTGAGCGAGTGAAAGCCTCTCAGTCGTGTCCGACTCTTCGCGACCCCGTGGGCTGTAGCCCTCCAGGCTCCTCTGTCCGTGGGATTCTCCAGGCAAGAATACTGGAGTGGGTAGGCTTCTCCAGGGGATCTTCCCAACTCAGGAATTGAACTGGGGTCTCCTACATTGCAGGTGGATTCTTTACCAGCTGAGCCACCAGGGAAGCCTGGGACCTAAGAGTCAACAATCCCTTTGCCATGAACACTGTTTCCATCTTCTGTAAAATGGGCGGTCTTTGCTTCTTGCTGTGGCTGAACTGACCCAGCCCTGGTTGGGCTGACAGTGTTTTCTTTGTAGGGAATTTAAATGGCCTTCCTTTGGATTAACCAGGCTTCGCTTGTGGCTCAGTGGGTAAAGAATCCGCCTGCAATTCGGGAGACCTGGATTCGAGCCATGGGTTGGGAAGATCCCCTGGAGAAGGTAACAGCTACCCGCTCCAGTATTCTGGCCTGGAAAATTCCATGGACTGTATAGTCTACGGGGTCGTAAAACGTCAGACAGTACAGACTGACTTTCACTTTCACTTTGAGAGGCTTTGGTGAATGATTATTCTGTGTGTGTGTATGTCTATGTGTATATCTCTGCATGTGTGTGTCCGTGTGTGTCTCTCTGCATGTGTGTGTCTGTGTGTGTCTCTGTGTGTGTCTCCGTGTGTGTGTCTGTATGTATCTATGTGTGTGTCTGTGTGTGTGTATCTCTGCAAGTGTGTGTCCTTGTGGGTCTGTGTGTGTGTGTCTGTATGTATCTGTGTGTACCTCTGCATGTGTGTGTCCGTGTGTGTGTCTCTGTGTGTATATCTCTGTATGTGTGTATCTGTGTGTGTCTCTATGTGTGTGTCTGTTTGTATCTATGTGTGTGTCTGTGTGTATATCTCTGCATGTGTGTGTCCATGTTTGTGTCCGTGTGTGTGTATGTATGTATCTATGTGTGTGTGTCTGTGTATATATCTCTACATGTGTGTGTCTGTGTGTGTCTCTCTGCATGTGTGTGTCTGTGTGTGTCTCTGTGTGTGTGTCCGTGTGTGTGTCTGTATGTATCTATGTGTGTGTGTCTATCTTTGCAAGTGTGTGTCCTTGTGTGTCTGTGTGTGTGTCTGTATGTATCTATGTGTGTGTGTCTGTGTATCTCTGCAAGTGTGTGTGTCTGTGTGTGTGTGTCTGTATGTATCTGTGTGTACCTCTGCATGTGTGTGTCCGTGTGTGTGTCTCTGTGTGTATATCTCTGTATGTGTGTATCTGTGTGTCTCTCTGTGTGTGTCTGTTTGTATCTATGTGTGTGTCTGTGTGTATATCTCTGCGTGTGTGTGCCTTCTGTGTGTGTCTGTGTGTCTGTGTGTGTGGGTCCTTGTGCCTAGTTTCTTCTTTCTTGCACACTTCAGATCCTTGTTGAAATCAAATGACTCAAAAAGAGCACACTCAGTTCTTTGGCCTTTAAATACTCACTGTCCTTCCTTCCACCCAAAACTAGACAATCTCCTTGGATAGGAAATATTTTCCAGAATAAATGTGCCCATGCCAGAGTTCTTCGTCTTGTCTCCACTCCAGCGTTTGTTGCTAACTGAAGACCTTTACTGTCAAGTGTGGGAATCCTGTGCAAACTGCCAAGAGTGGTAGTTGACAGGAACACGGAAGGACCTCATCTATTCAGACACTCACTGTAGGGACTGGGGTTATGGAAGCATTCAGGAATTATTTTTTACTTTCTACTACAAAAATATATTTTTATGAAGGTAATGTGGAAAACCTGTAAGAGCTAAACTGAAAACAGAAAATTCTTTACTTCCCTCCAGGTGGCTCCGTGGTAAAGAATCCACCTGCCAACGCAGGAGACACAGGAGACATGGGTTTGATCCCTGGGTTGGGAAGATCCCCTGGAGAAGGAAATGGCAACTCACTCTAGTACCCTTATTGGGAGAATGGCATGGATGGTGGAGCCTGGAGGGCTACAGTCCATGGGGTTGCAAAGAGAGGGACTGAGCATGCCCACATCCATCCAGAGAAAATACGTGATTGTCCCATGTATGCTGATGCAGGCCTGACTGAACGTGGAGGCAGCAATGAATCGGACAGCTGTTTCCTTCAAGGACCTGCAGTATGGGGATGGGGTGGGGTGGACAGGCCGCCAGGCCACGGTGAGGGGAACTGGGCCCAGTGACCCTATGGGGTGGTGTTTAACGGGGGGGGCGCACAAAAAGGTGCCTGGAGGCCTAAGCTGATGCTGACGGATGCACGGGAGGGGCTGGAGAGAGAGGAAAGCCTTCACAGGCAGAGGGAGCAGGACGGATGGAGCTCTCCAGGCAAGGAGAAAGCGTGAGGAATCATGATGTAAGCCTGTGTGGCTATGGCATCGCATCCAGAAGTGAGGGCTGAGAGTTGACATCTCCAGTGGAATGGTTCAAGCAGAGTTGGGTACAAGGCTGGGGCAGGAGTGAGCTTGAGACGCTGGAGATGACACAGCCGCTCAGTAAGGGGCCTCGGGGAGCCAAGGGCACGAGGTGGGAAGACCTGCTCTAGAGTCCTGGTCCCAGGATACAGAGAGCGCTGAAAACCCTGCCGTTTCCACTGACCTCACGGCCACCTCCAGCCTGCCCAGCCTGAAGGACAGCTCGGGGTTTTCTCCAAACCTGTCCTGCTTCCCATCTCCATCAGCCTAGGAAATTAAACTGAAACCGCTAGGTGGCATCTCGGGGCGGGGTGGCTTTGAGGTCCTCCAGTCCTTTATGGCTCAGAGCAGAAAGAATTCAGTGAGAGGCAAAGTAATAAATAAGGAACGATTTATTAGAATAGGACACTTGTGAGGCTTACAAGAGGGCGCCGCCCGCAGAACATAATGGGCTACGGTTTTGTAACCACAGAAAAAGTGGCGAGGGGGAGAAGACCACCTTCCTCCACATTCTTGAGCAGATGCTTCCATCGTCAGCTCCTCCTCCATGTTGGGTAGGGGAGTTTTGTTCCTACATGGTCAAGCCAGGGCTGTCATGGCGCTATGGAAAAATTATTTCGTATCTCAGTGCAGTGAGGGTGTTTCACTTTGAAATGCCACCTTTCCATAAGTTACTGTGTTTTATGTGTACAGACTTCCCTTGTAGCTTAGTCGGTAAACAATATGCCTGCAGTGCAGGAGACCAGGGTTCGATCCCTGGGTCTGGAATATCCCCTGCAGAAGGAAATGGCAATCTACTCCAGTGTTCTTGCCTGGAGCATCCCATGGACAGAGGAGCCTGGCGGGCTACAGTCCATAGGGTCGCAGAGTCGGACACGCCTGAAGCGACTTGGCACACACGCACTGGGATTAACTATATAAAATCACCTACTTTGTCCCTTAACTCTGTTCCTATCAAAACCGTCCCACGATGGCTCCCATGATCCGTAAGACTTCCTCCCTCCCGTGTTCACACCCAGCCACCCAGTCTCCCAGTCCTGTGTCCGGCGGAGAGCTCAGCTTCCTTCCCTCTGCCCTGGTTCCTTGCTCCTCAGCCTCATGCACAGCATTATCTCGTGATCGGATCACTGCCTTGACCTCTTGGTTGATTTCCCGCCTGGCAGAATGTTCATGTCTTTTTGCCCATCTCCTACTTGGACTATTTGTGTTTCTCACTGTTGAGTCTTTGTATCTTCTAGATACTAGGCCTTTGCTGGATATGTGTTTTGCATGTATTTTCCCGCTCTGTAAGTTATCTGTTCATCCTCTTGGCAAAGTCTCGTGCAGAGCAAAAGTTTTAAATTTTGATGCCTTGCTCTTTATTCATTTTTCCTTTTATGCACCATGCTTTTCAGTGCCAGTGAAAGAACTCTTTGTCTAGTCCTTGATCCCCAAGATTTCGCCTGTGTTTCTTTCTCTCAAAATGCTATAGTTTAGTGAAGTGAAAGTGTCTCAGTCGTGTCCGACTCTTTGCGACCCCATGGACTATCCAGTCCATGGAATTCTGCAGGCCAGAATACTGGAGTGGGTAGCCTTTCCCTTCCCCAGGGGATCTTCCCAACCCAGGGATCAAACCCAGGCCTCCTGCATTGCAGGCAGATTCTTTACCAGCTGAGCCACAAGGGAAGCTGTGTGATCCCTTTTGAGCTAATTTTTGGTCAGCGTGTTTTGGGGAAGGTGGGGCTGTGGATGGTCAATTGCTGTGGCACCTTTGTTGCAAGAACTGTGTGTCCTGCCCTGAATTACTTTGGCGCCTTCGTGAAAGCCCCTTGGCCACATTCACTGAGTCTGTTTCAACCTGTCTGACTCGTTTCATTGGTTTGTGTGTCTGTCCCATGCCAGTGTCACAGGCTTGATTACTGTAGTCGTGTAGTAATTCTTGAAATGGGTAGACTGAGTCCTCTCGTTTTATTCTTTCCCATACTGTTTTAGCTATTCTCGTTCCTTTGTGGCCTTACATAGTTAGAATAATCTTTGATGTATGTATAAAACAATTCTGCTGAGATTTTTTTATGGGAGTTGCAATAAATCTATGTGTCAGTTTGGAGAGAATCTGTATCTCTCGTATGTTGAGTCTTTGAATCTGTGTATATGTTTTCCAGTCCTTGCATCCATTTACTTAGCTCTTTGAATTCTTTTATTAGCGTTTCGTAGTTTTCAACACATAGGTTGCATATATATTTTATTAGATTTATACCTAAGTATTTCAGGTCTTTGAATGATTGTAAATGTTATTATATTTTAAGTGTGTGTCCACTTGTGCATGAATGCAATTGATTTTTGTATTTTCTAGAGATTGACAGTCATGTCATCTGCAAATACAGACAATTTTATTTCTTTACTTCTCGTCTGTCTGTCTTTTCTTGACTGTTGTACTGGCTAGAGTTTCCAGGACTAGATTCAGTAAAATTATGAAGGTGGACATTCATGCTTTGTTCCCATTAATACAATATTAGTTTCTGTAGATATTCTTTATCAACTTGACGAAGTTCCCTCTATTCTTAGTTTTCTGAGAGTTTTTTTTTTTTAATCATGAATGGGTATTGAATTTTGTCAAATTTTTTTTCATGAGGTGGTGTGATTTCTGTTTTGTAGCCTGTTAATATGATGTATTACATTAGCTTAAATGAATGGGTTCAATCTGCTATTTTGCAGTTGGAATCATGTTTAGTTTCTAAATTTCCAGACATTGAGCTGGAGTATTATGTTTCCCTCAGTTGTAAGAAACAAAACCTCACTTTTCAGTTGTTAATCTGGGGATATTAATCCTTGTTTAAATGATTGCAAATGTTTAAAATGTTAATGGTATTAATGGACATTCAGTTGAACCAGTGATTTTGAGGTTGAATGTATGTTTTTCTAAGTCTAATCAGGAGAGTTCAGTTGCTGAATCACCCATTTCAAGAAGGTCTGTTTTCAGTTAATAATCAACTTCTATCCCAGTTTTTACTGCTATCATGGGAATAGAAGTTGTAAATTACTGAGTTATTTCGGACCCTTGAGTTTGGAAACATTTAAGGAGCAGCTTAGATGTCGAATCCATCTTTGAGGTGCTGGGAAAGCATCCTGAAATATTTTTGCAGGCCTTTAGCTGGAAGACTTCACTAATTTTCCCATAAAATTAAATATGGGAGAGAATGCTTCTTTTCTTATTTATTGTATGATCTAGTTTACTCATGGATAATAGGTGTGGGACTTGTAATTTGGAAATAGGCCTGACATTTTTTAATGTACTAGACACCTGTCTCTTTTCACATTCTTTCCCTCACCACAGATGGCTTTGAGCCTTTACTATTCTCCTTTCTAAACCCTCTGTAACATGAGAGTTCTGAGTTATATTTTATTGGGGCAAAATGAGGACTATAGCCTGGGAGATAGCTCCTCAGATAGCTCTGAGAAACTGCTGCAAAGAGGCAGGGGTGGAATCAGTATATATGTGATTTTGGTGAAGAGGGAATGCATGCAATCAAGCACATATTTTTTGCAGATTTCTTTCAGTGCTTTTCTAGATAGGAGGAGATACAAGAATCGGGCTCATAAAGTCAGCTCCTGAGAATATCTCTCTGAAGACCCATTCTGCCGTTTTTCCCAAAGCACAGAGTGCCTCTTTCCTGGTCTCCACCCTGAACTCCTTCAGGGGGTGTCGAAGGTCGGCTGCTGTAGCACGTGACCCGATCCTTGTCGAGGAACATGGCAAGGGCCAGTTTGTAGCCGACAGCTCCCCTGCACGCTTGCGGCCCTCACCTGTTGTAACCAGCATCTTGTATCCAAGTCACCCCAGACGTATTTCGGCAGCTTTCTGTGATCAAAAACTTCTTCCAGGAAGAAATATTGTGAAGTTCAGTGGATAGACACAAAATATATTGTCATCATCACCAAAACTGTTTGGATTGCCAACTTTCCACTTGACCTGAGGAAGGAAAAAATACTGCTGCATGCAGGATTTGTCCTAATCAACAGCCTATTATTACTATTTGATTTCTTTAGTCATTTTTTATGCCTCTAAAAATTAAACTGTCATTTATGAGAGAGTTTGGTCACTTGGGGCTTTTCCATTTCTGATTCAGTTTTCTATTCCTTCTGCTGTGAGTTCTGCCAAGAAATAATTCTTTTTGGATTTCATTTAGTCTTCCCGGCCCCTGGCGTAGCAGCCTCTGCAGGGTCGTGAACCATGTTTTTCTCCTGCTTACAGGCCACCATCTGCAGCAACTCAGTTGGCTGGCATTCGATTTCCCTGCAGTTCTTTTCTTTGTTATGTAACTGCTGTCCTGCAGCTGAACATTGCACCCAACTCTGAGCTTGGTATTATCAAGTATGGTTTTTTTCAGACTTTATTCTGATTTTCACACCTCACTGAATAGGATTTATTCCCATATTAAACTTAACGTTAATTTAGACCTTTGGAAAAGAAGGGGAACTTTTAGTGGCTCAGCGGTAAAGAATCCACCTGCAATGCAGGAGATAAAGGAAATGCAGGTTTGATCCCTGGGTCGGGAAGATCCCCTGGAGGAGGAAATGGCAACCCACTCCAGTATTCTTGCCTGGAGAATCTCATGGACAGAGGAGCCTAGTGGGCTATAGTCCATGGGGTGACGAAGAGTCGGACATGACTGAATCGACTTAGCAGCAGCAGCAGACTTTGTTGAGAGGGAGAAAAAGAAGGAAACAACCTATTAACAAAGAAGGATTCATGCTTCTCTTATAAGCCCAACCTGACAGTCTCAGTGTAGAATTTACAGTAAACCAGAGTATTGATCTGGGACGTGCCATCAAACTGTTTTCCTGGGAATAAAAACGAGAACTCAGGCATCAGCAGGAAGCAGAGAGGGTCCAAGGGGCTGGCTCTTCCATTCCCTCCAGGAGAAGGGCAGGGGCTGCTGGAAACCTCGGGGCACCGCTTGCTGGAGGGGCGCATGTGGCATTTTCAAGAGTGCAGGGGTGCTTGAGCTGAGTCAGCTGCAGCCAGTGCACAGAACAGAGGGAATCCGAGGTCCGCTCCCTGCAGATGAGGCCCTGAGAGCAGACTGAATTTAGTTGCAAAAGACAGAGTTCTTTTTCTTCCAAAGAAGTTACTGTTGACATACAGTTTCACCTTGGTTACACTAGGGCTTCCTTGATAGCTCAGTTGATAAAGAAACTGCCTGTAATACAGGAGACCCTGGTTTGATTCCTGGGTTGGGAAGATCCCCTGGAGAAGGGATAGGCTACCCACTCTGATATTCTTGGGTTTCCCTTGTGGCTCAGCTGGTAAAGACTCTGCCGGCAATGTAGGAGACCTGGGTTTGATCCCTGGGTTGGGAAGATCCCCTGGAGAAGTGAAAGGCTACCCACTCCAGTATTCTGGCCTGGAGAATTCCATGGACTGTATAGTCCAGGAGGTTGCAAAGAGTCAGACATGACTTAGCGAGTTTGACTTGGCTACATTCTCAGGGTGTGAGATATTCAGGCCTGCAGTCAGAAAACCTGGGGAGGCCATATTTTGGCTGATACTAAGGAGTCTCTTTTTATCCCTCCTGCTTTTGAACATCCTATCTTGATGTTTTTTAGAAGTTATATGTAAGCTTTGTTTTACATATATCTTAATTTTCCCCCCTCAGTTAGATTGTATATTCCTTGAAGAAAAGGATCTTTAAAAAATTCTTCTATACTCCCATTTCAAGGAGCATTCTAAATATATTTTTTCTTTGTTTTGTGTAGATGTGAATGAATATTCTGGCAGGCTGAGTCATTATTTTACATTCATCTAGAAAGCTTGTGATTTGGGGCTTTAAATTTTTTCCCTCTCTCAAATAAAGATAATAGATATCTGATTCATTAGTAGCATGTCATAGGGATCAGGGAAGTAATCTAGTCTGTGATGACAGTGATCAAGTTGATCATTGTCATGTTTTTGTTGAATGGGAATGGCAGCTTCACCAAGTGACCACTGGCTGGAGTTCTTAGAGCCCAGAGCACAGCCCAAGTTCTGGGCTTGACCTTGAGCCCCGCCGAGCTCTGTGGTGGAGGAGCTGCATTGGGGAGAAGCAGAGGTGTGGCTGCAGCCTCGGTCATCCTGGCGGGGATGAGGGGTGCCCTGCGGAGGCTCCCCCGAGGGAAACACTGTGCTGAACAGAACACTGTGGCTTGTTCTGGGAGACTCTTCTTGTCACCAACCCCGTTCTCATTAGAGTGTCTGCGTGGAGAGGTCTGAAGTCCTGGAACTCTGCGGACACTTGCTTTTCTCTGCTTGGTTTTTGGGCTTCCCTGGTGGCTTAGCTGGTACAGAATCTGCCTACAGTGTGGGAGACCTGGGTTTGATCCCTGGGTTGGGAAGATCCCCTGGAGAAGGGAAACACTACCCACTCTTTTTGGAAGCAAGAGTTTAGCCTCTGGATTACGATAACTTCTATTTTTGTTCAGTTACTCATTCATGTCAAACTCTTGGTGACCCCGTGGACTGCAGCACGCCACACTTCCTGTCCTTCACCGTCTCCCAGAGCTTGCTCAAACTCATGTCCGTCGAGTCGGTGATGCCATCCAGCCATCTCATCCCCTGGCGTCCCCTTCTCCTCCTGCCCTCAATCTTTCCCAGCATCAGGGTCTTTTCCAATGGGTTGGCTCTTCGATTCAGGTGGCCAGGGTATTGGAACTTCAGCATCAGTAACATCTATATATTGTGGTTATAATTTTCAAGTATAAAAACTGAACTATAAACACAAAGTCTGTTACTTACCTATATTAATGAAGGAAAGAGTTGCAGTGCAGTCTTTCTGTGCCCTCCTGTTTGCGATACTTGCTAGTCAGTGGTGGGGAAGGGGCGTGTGTGGTGATGATCAATTGAATGTTACTCAGAGGCCAGATGCTAGGGTCAGAGGAAGCAGCAGGAGGCAGAGGGTCTTTTTTATTTGGCTCCCGCCCCCCAGCCGCCTGTCTTGAGTGAAGGTCTGCAGGTCTCATCCGCCATGAGACGTTACAGGCTGCCCTCTGTCATGCACCTTTCCTGCTCCCTTCTCCTTTGCAGCTAAATGAGAACACTTTTTCTCTCCTCCTTGTCTCTGTCTCCTTCCTGCTCTGTAATCCGCCATAACCCACCTTTCACACCCGTCAACCTACTAGGTGAACTTTTGCTGAGTAACCGTGACCTCCTTTTTTAGTTCTTTTAGCTTGACAGCTCAGCAGCAGCTGACATTATTTTGCCTCCTTCTTCTTAAAAGTATATTGTTAAAAATTTCAGACTTAAATATTTTATTAAGAATACGACAGCCCCCATATGCTCACCACCCACCTTGGGTGCGTGCATGCCTGCTAAGTCGCTTCCGTCATGTCTGACTCTGTGCGACCCCATGAACTGCAGCCCACCAGGCTCCTCTGTCCATGGGATTCTCCAGGCTAGAATACTGGAACGGGTTGCCATTTCCTCCTCCAGGGGATCATCCCAACCCAGAGATTGAATCCGTGTCACCTGTGTCTCCTGCATTGATAGGCGGGTTCTTTACCGCTAGCGCCACCTGGGAAGCTCCAACTTTAAGAAACAGAATCTCAACAGTATTAACCCTTGATTCCTTATAGGGTTCCCAGGCTCTCTACCTTGAGGGGTGACTGTTGTCCTGACCGGGTGTCTGTGGGGCCATAGGGCTCAGTTTGTTCGCCTTCATCACCTAAGTTCCGTCAGTTTCTCCAGACAGGAAGGCGACCTTGGTCATTCTGTGTCTTTTTTTGAAAAATTAATTTATCTATTTTAATTGGAGGCTAAAATATCTCTTTTAATTGGAGGCTGATTACAGTATCGTGGTGGTTTTTGCCATACACTGACATGCATCCGCCACGGGTGTGCAGGTGTCCCCTCGTCCCAAGCCCCCTCCCCACCCCATCCCTCTGGTCGTCCCCGTCACTGGCTTTGAGTGCCCTGCTTCAGGTCGCTCTGCGTCTTCTGTTTGCAATGAAGACATGCTAGGGAGAAGCCAGGCTGTGTCAGCGAGAGGCTGTCAGGACCTCATACGTGGATTTGGTTTCGGTCGGCTGACCTGCTCCAGATCTGATGCTGTCCGGAAGTGGAGGTTGCTCCTCTGATGAGGCACCTCAGTAAATCTTACCTGTTGGGGCGGTGGCTGCAGTGAGGAACTGGGAAAGAAGTAGCCATCCGTCATTTTGGCCGAGAAAATGGGTGTTTGGTATTTCGTGGGTGACTGTTTTTGTCTGTGATTAGATAGAATTAGGAAGTGGCCTTATTTGTTTTTTATCCTGATCTCAGAGCCACGTTGTGGGCGACTGGTATTCTTGAGATGGTTTATGTCCAGTACGAGCATACATGGCCTTGCTGGGGGCCCGGGGCGAGGGGCAGCTTCTGAATGTCAGGAATTGCTTTCTTTTTTCCTTTTTTCGGTTCTGAACAAGCGGAGAAACTGCATTCAGGCAGATAGAGACCACGAGATCAACAGTGTTACAAGGTTAGTTGGCAGGACATGGTTTCGGTATTACGTGGCAGAAATGGCTGCTCTGATACTGAACCTCAGACAGGCAGACCCCCACCGTTAGCATCTTGTCCAGTCCTGGAATGACCAGAGCTTTGCTAGTTTTAGTATGAGAAGAGTGAGCCAAGTATTTTGTATCTGGGGGTACTCTACTCAGGATATAATTTAGAAAAGTAGGATCTAGATTGACATTTGTCAAGTACACAGTTTTCCCCCCATTAAATTGCAGGATATTTTTGAGAATGCTGTATTTTAATTTCTAATCGACTGCCATTGGGTGATGACTTCTAAGAGTGTAAGTAATCTCTTTATCAGTCAAATAAGCATTTTTCTCCTTATCTGTACATCTTAAATGAATCTATAAGTTCAAAATTAAGGGTCCTTAAACAATGGCTCTTCTACCCTCCGAGTTAAGGGAGTGCAAGCTTCTGGGTAGAACCTGGGCTCCAGCCCCTAATCCCTGTTCTCTTTTGTTGGATTTCAGAGACAGGGGTTGGGGGTGGGATTGGACAGGGGGCACCTCTATGGGCCAGGACAGCAGTCCCTCCGCAGGCAGCAGAGCGGAGCTGCCACAGCCTCCCCCGTCACGGGGGTCTGACCGGGCACTCAGGTTGTGGGCCGGCCGTTCTGGGTTGGCAGCTTGTCCCTAGTCACCGACTACGACCCCCTGAGCAAGGTCTCCAGTAGTCTGGGCTCACCCTGTTGATCCAGACCACACACCGAGCTGTCTCTCCAGCTGTCTCTCTGTCTGTCTCTGGGGGAGGGGAGGCCTCTCTGAGCACACCTGGTGCCAGGTGAGGGATGGGCAGTGTTGTGGGGGGGGGGCGGGGAGCAGGATGAGAGAGGAGCTGGGAGCCAGAGGTGGGTGCCAGCGATCTGAGAACAGACTTGGCCTTTAACTTGCTGTGGAAACCCGAATTTGTTTTCCTCGATTATCACCTCCTAATGCGGTGTTCTCCAGCATTATTCCTTTGACATTTCTGCAGGTTCTTTGTGTCAGTCACAATGAAGATAAAAGCAGCGATGATCCTACCCATTGTGACTGTTTCAGTTTGTACCTGGCAAAGCATCTCCACATTTGTTTAAAGAAAACTGACATTATTTTTTTCCCGAGCTCTGCAGCTGGGATTGTGTGCCCTTGAGGGAGACCTTGACCTCACAAATGAATGAGGTGAAGAATAGGAAGCTTCTTTGCTGGAGGGGGCGTGGTGGGGGCTCCCTTTTCTGAATAACTAGAGAGAAAAGCAGTAAATTATATGTGCTGCTAAGGACTGAAGGTGTGGTCTGGTTTGTGCTTTGCCCTGTCTCTGGACTCCCTGGTGGCTGCTCAGCTGGGGGTGGGATGGCCCCACCTTTCATTCTTTTCAGCGTCTTTCATCTGACTCTGAAGCTGAGGTTGGGGAATGTTTGACAGAGGTGCTCTTCGTTTTGTTATGCTTCTGCTTATGTCAGTCCTATCTGGGAGCCAGAAACTTGGAGATAAATATCAGCCAAAGGTAGGCAATCCACAGGGTCAGCTCTGTAGCTAAGGAAGCTCCTTGAAAATCTCACCTCATTATAGGCTTTTAATAGAGATGAAGCAACACTCATTAAAAGTGGAGCTCATCTCAGACTCACTTCTCCACAGGATAATTGCCTTTGAATCAATCTTGAGATCCATTAGCTTGGTTTCAAGGAAAAAAAAAAAATTCAACTGTTGTTTTTTCTTTTTTTTTCTATGTGGAAGGAGCTAATGTTAAAGAAAAAAAATACACACTGCTGTATTAAAAATGGATAACCAACAAGGACCTCCTTTATAGCACGTGGAACTCTGCTCAGTGTTATGCGGCAGCCTGGATGGGAGGGGAGTTTGGGGGAGAACGGGTACACATATATGGATGGATGGCTGAGTTCCTTTGCTGTTCACCTGAAACTGTCACGACATTGTTATTGTGATAAGGTCACGGAGTCTTCACCTCGTCTGGAACATGTGAAAGAAGAGGCTTGAACACCCAGAGGCACACTCAGAGACACAGTCCAGGAAGGGGAGGGGTAGATCAGGAGTTTGGGATGAACGTCCACACTGCTGTATATAGGAAACAGATAATCGTCAAGAACCTACTGTATCGCACGGGGAACTCTATTCTGTATCTTGTGATAACCTGTAATGGAAAAGTATCTGAAAAAAAAATCTAGAAAAAACTAGACAGTGTCAATGATGTATCTTTAGAATTCTTTATCTTTTCCCCTTTTAAAAATTAAGACAATGGGCGTCCTTACTAGTGGAGCTGGAGAGGGAGTGGAAGCCTTAACCGGGTCTGCGTGTCGTAGACCTGTGGTCGTGGAGGGGTTCTCAGCTGTGCCGCGTGGACTCGCACTCTGCAGCTTCTCTGACCCTTCCAGCCGGAATCACATGGTTCATCTCCTCTGAGCCACGGTGGCATCCCTTGTCTACACGAAGGATGACTGACCGCATCCCCTGGCAGCCGGTGGGGCCCTCAGCGCGCCCGTCCTCTGACCCTGTGGTCGTCCGAACGGCCTCACTTGATACGTACTCGCTGACTGGGTGGATAAAGTCCATGTTGACCGTAACATCGCTGCTCAATTTCAGGAGCTATTTTCCGCTCCCTCGTCACTATGGAGGAAATGGTTGTCATGAGGGTCCCACATGGCACCTTCTGGTGGGACCAGGTGGGTGGGTGGGGTGGTCTTAGAGCCCCATGTGCATAATCAGAAGGTTTTATTGTTGTTAAAAAAAATTTTTTTTTTAAAATCCCAGGAATAGCTCTGGTACCAGCAGCTAGAACTAGAATGCTGCTGTATCAAATCATGTCTTTTCAAGCTACTGGAAAATTACCTTTCAGAAATACCCTAGGAGGATCAGAGATTTCTCTCGAAAACGGTACCAGCTGGTGTTTGACCAGGGACCTGGTGGGCCCCACTTTGGTTGAGTTGTACCTGTGGTCCAAGTGGGCAGTCTGCTGGTCGGGTAGTCAGCTGGTCAGGCAGTCTGCTTCCTGCTTGGCCAGGAGATATACTTCCCAATACCCGAGTGATGTCCAAGAAGTGTGAAGACCCCCTCACCCTGTGCTGTCCTGATGCCGGGGTGCCATGCTGAGTCTTCACATGCGGTGACATTTAAAAGCCCCCCGGGAACCTGCCTGGGGTCCCCACCTCTCTGTGTAAGTGCAGTTCGGGGAAAACTTTTCAGATACACTACAATTTTCTTCTCTTTTAAAAAATAAACTAGACTTTGGGGGATGACAGGGATGGGAAAGAGCTACTTTGATTTACAGTGTGGGCTTTCCTGGTGGTTCAGACGGTAAAGAATCTGCCTGCAATGCTGGAGATGCAGGTGTGATCCCTGGGTCAGAAAGATTTCCTGGAAGAGGGAATGTCAACCCACTCCAGTACTCTGGCCTGGAGAATCCCATGGACAGAGGAGCCTGGTGGGCTGCAGTCCCTGGGGTAGCAAAGAGTCAGACACCACTGAGCGGCTGACACTTCCACACACTTGAGGGTTCAGGGTAGTGGCAGGGACCAGGCGTCCCAAGTCCAGGCGTCTGCTTCTGGCAGGGCTTTATGCTGGCCCCGCCACTTTGTCTCAACAGCAGCTGTTTCTTCCAGGCTCACCTTTCTGGTTGGTGAAACGATAGCTGTGCCAGACTGCCCCCCCTCCAACCCCACGGCCCCCACCTCAGCGACTGGGCGTGTCCAGAACGAGACCCCTCTTTCTGCTGATCTCCCCATGAGCCTGTCCTTGCCCAGAGCTCCACCTAGCACCCTCCTGCTCCGTGGACGCTCCCTCTCCCGGGTCAGGCCGGTCTCCAGTCCAGGTCCTGAGATGGTACCCGACAGACCTTTCTAGAATTGCCCTCCCTGACACTGAGTGCTGCTGCCTCCACTCGCCTTACCCCACCCCCTGCAGAGCTGCGCTGACCTTGGGCCCATCTGCCCAGTGCCGATCGCCTTTCTCCAGGGCCTCTCAGCACTGCCCGTTTGCTGAAATTTGGTTCAGCTCACATGACTCCTGTTTAAGAAGGGTAGCCGGCTGGCTGACCGTTGCCTGTAGCCTACAGTGCGACAGGAGGCCTGTCTCCGCACAGACCCCTGTTACGAAACTGTAGACCAGGTGGCTCAAGCAGCACATGTTTACTTCTCACAGCTCTGGAGGCTGGAAGTCTGAGGTCAGGGTGCCAGCCCGGCCAGCTCCTTGTGTTCGGGTCCCCTGATGCACCAGCCTTGCTCCCTGGTCAGGTTCTATGCTTTCCCTCTACAAGGTCCAGGCTTCTTAAAAGCACATAGTAAAGGGTCGAGAAGGGCTCCCCGGGTGGTTGAGTGGTAGAGAATCCACATGCCAATGCAGGAGACGTGGGTTGGATCCCTGGGTCAGGAAGATTCTCCTGGGAAGGAAATGGCAACTCACTCCAGTATCCTTGCCTGGAAAATCCCATGGACTGAGAAACCTGGCAGGCTGCAGTCCATGGGGTCACAAAGAGTTGGACACGACTTAGTGACAACAATAGCAGCAAGTGGTAGAGAAGTCACAGGCCCCGTGGTGGAGAGACAGACAGCAGGGCCGTGCTTCCTAGGCTGGAAACCCACTTCTCCCCTTTCGTTCCTGGGTGACCTGAGCCAGTGACTAACCTCTGCCTCTATGACCTTACCTGCAAAATGGGTTTGATGTTAATAGACCCTATCTCATCGGAGACATCAGAGAAGCAGGAAGAAGATGCAAGTAGAGTGGGGTACTAGACAGGAAGGTTTCCAGGAAGAGCAGGGGATATTTTAAGAATGAAGCAGAGGGATGTTAGGGGAACATTAAGAAGTATTAAGCTGAAAAATAAACTTGGATTACATAAGCACCTTATGTCATTTATATCGTGTAGAAATAGGACAGTTTTCATTGCCAGTAACTTTCTTTCTAGGAGTGATATCTTGAAACGCTTTTAGCTAATCCCCTAGTGATCAGTTGGCCCCCTCAGTGGAAATAGTGGAGGCAGGAGAGGCTTGGTGTCCGGGTACAAGCCAAGGGACGGTGGGGGATACCAGTGGAGGGGCTTGTGGTGTGGTGGGCCGCAGCTGGACTTTAGGTAAGGTCTGTGATCAACCCGAGGTTTTACTTTTGTGGAAATAATGCTGCATCTTTCATTTATATGATATTGGACGAATAGTATGTTTTTCGGCGTTGCTGGTTCTTTTCTACTGTCACACTCTGGTTACCTGTCTCCACGGGATTTCTAAATCAGGCCTGTTCGGTAATGACCGCTTTCTGGAAGCACGCCCCTGTATGTGTTGATGCCTCCTTGTCGGTGGGAAAGGACCGGGTGGGAGAACCGGGAGGAGTCAGGCGGTCATTCTGTCTTGACTCAGGACAGTGGTTGACTCCTTAACCCTCTGGCACACAAGCCAGCAAAACACGTTGCTGGACTCCACAGGGTGGGTCCCAGCACTTTCGATTCAGGATGTGTCCAGGGGTTGGTTGCTCCTTTGGGACCGTGGCAGGGTTAGGGAGAGGCTGTGCTCACCCGCTTCTTTCCGGAGACCCGGGGCAGCCACACTCACACATCACACGGCTGGTGCCTGGGGAATGAGTGCCACCCCTGGGCAGGGGGCAGCTCACTTGGCCCGGGGTGTCCATGGAGTGTCCACGAGGCCAGCGGAGAGCCGTGGGTTGCCACTGTTTGCCCTGACGTGGGGTCTCCCCCAGGGGAGCCCAGGGTGGGGAGGGGAGAGGCCCTGGGCACCCCTCCCCGGTTCTTCACCCAAGACCCAAGCCCTGCTGTCTGGCACTCTCAGCAGCTGGTGTCTGGTTCCCCTTCGCCTCGGCGGCTGTTGATTCTCTTTGGAGAGCTTTCTGTCCCTGGTGCACGTGTTCTCCACCTGCCTGCACTTCCCTGTGGGCCTGCTCGTGGGCGTTGCCGCCCCTTTGCTGCCGTGGTCTGATTCTTTAAGTGTGGTCATGCTGTCTGTGCTGTGGGGTGTCATGCTGATGGGCATTGATGCCCTTGGGGGTGTGGAGGTTCCAGGCAGTGTGGGAAAGTCTCGGATCTCCCCAGAGTCCGGTTTCCTACTCTCGAGATTGGAATCACCAACTCATGTGGGGTTTCAGGGGAGACGGCAGATGATGCTTGAGGGGCAGTGATTCTTGGAATGTCCTTGGGGGAGCTGCTGGGCTGCCTGAAAGGCCACCAGGTCCCTGCCTTGGACTTCTCACCTGCTTGGCATGCAGGCGCTCTGTGTCTGGAAGTGTTTTCAAGTTGTGGGCTGGGGCGCCGTGGAGGCATTTGGTGAAGCTCATTTCTCATCCTTCTCTTCTCCTCCCTCCTCCGATCTGCTAATAGGTGCACGAGAGCTCAGCTTCCCGCCTCTGCTGCCCTCCCTGTAAGTGAGCCTGAGCGCCCACCCCCACCCTCGGCCTTCTCGGCTCGGGGAGGGTGACTCACGCCTCCCACCTCCCCGGGGAGCTGGTGTTTACCACCCAGCGCCTCCGCCCCACATCTGCGTGGGGGCCCTGCTTGCCTGCCGCTCTCGGCTCGGAGGGCTTGGCACGGAGCCCTGCTCACTTTTAATTAGTCCTCTCCGTGTTCATCGCCGGCATGCCTTTCCCCGGAAGTTGGACTGTGTGACCTCGGGACGTGGTCTCCCTGGGGTGCGCTTCCCTGAGTCTCCAGCGATGTCACTTGCCAGGGTGGCTTCTGCCTGCATGGGAGCTCCTTAGGTGATGCGTGGTGATGGCCACTGCATGGGCAACCCCTTCACCAGCCTCTGGAGGACGGAAGGGAGAACTCGGTGTTTGGCAGAAGAGAGCTCGTAGTGAGTCCAGCCAGCATCTCGGTTAACTGACCAAGAGATGTCCTGTTTTTCTCCTTTCGAAGAAGAAATTCCACTTGCCGGGGTGCATTTTAGTTGTGCCATCTTAAACCTGAATCATGGGGTGGGCCCCCGGCATCTGCTCAGAGGCCTCTGGCTGCTGCAGGCGTGTTCTGTCCCCGGCCCCACTGGGGAGCCCCCGCAAGGCTCGCCCCAGGCATGCCCGGGATCCCCGTTATTTCCAGGGTCTCTGTGAGTTTGCAGAGCTGCTGAGGGGATGCGGACATACAAACCAAAGCTAAATGGGGAGACAAGACATGATAGAGAAAAATTATTGCTCTGTACCACGTCTGAGAGGACAGGCAAGATCTGCTGGGTGCCCAGAAGCAAGAAAAGTTGGACAGGTCGGGTGCAGGAGGACAGCCGGGTCGCAGGAAGCAGTTTGGGATTCGTGAGGGTGGTGAACGGCACAGCCTGGCAGGTTCGGCATCAAGACGGAGCTGGATGTGATGCGGGGCTTGGCTGCTTGCCAGTTCTGCACTGGGGGCGAGTGACCTCACTCCTCTCAGCCTCTGTCCTTATCGTTAATGGGATAATGAGAACCAGCTCATAGGGTTGTTTCGAGGATTAAATGAGATAATGTTTATAAAGTGCTTAATCTGGGGTCTGACCCAGAGCAGAGGCTCTCTAAGAGGGTGGGATTGATTGTAAGCACCGGGAGGGGCTGGGAGCCGGGTTCCTCAGGGGGCCCCACCAGCCCCAGAGACCCGGCGGGACGGAGGGGCAGACGGAGACAGCATGGATCTCTTTGGCAGATGACTCAGCCCTGCTCTTGTGATTGGCATCTTCCTGCCAGGAAGAGGTTCTCCATGGGCTGAGACCACGCAGCGTGAGTCCTGCCTTCTCGTGTGCAGCCCTTCTCTCTCGTCACCCCCGCCTCCAGGTTCCACGGCCCCCACCTGTGCCGACTGACCCCCTTAGATGCTCCTGAAACAAGGGGGTGGGAACGAAGATCTCCGTGTATTTCAGGAAGACCCTCTCTTTCGAACATTCACTGGCAAATTAGAAGCCAAAATCCAAAGAGATCAGCATGGAGGGCTGGCCTGTCTCCTGGCTTTTCAGCTTCCGGAGTTGTGACTCATCTCTGCGCATTCATTTTCTGATTAGCAGACCCTAGTTTCTTTTTCTGCATTTCTCTGTCTCGCTTCAAAGTAGGGAAAAGGGAATCAGAAGGATTCCTTCCAAGCAGTATGGAGATGAGGGTGCTGGAAAGGTGCCTGCCAGCAAGGGGCTTTCCATCCCTCTGGGCCGTGGGGAACCCCCTCCGGATCTGGTTACAGGGAGGACCCTCAGGGCATCTTGAAGGCCATGACGTCCTGGTCCTCCAGGTTGGAAGGGAGGGAAGCATGCTCGTGGTAGGGCCAGGCAGTGTCTGGCAGTCGGTGTTGGAGGAGACCCTGTGATGGCGCCAGGGGAGAGGCAGGAAGGTCACCCCGCGGACTGGGAGCCTGCACTGGGCCCTGGGTGGGTGGGGCTGCAGTTTTGTGTCCTGGGGACACCGGAATGAAAGGCGGTGAGGAGGGCAGTTACATGGGAGCCAGAAGCAGGTCCCAGGGGTGCCCAGGATGGTCCATTGGAGTGAGAAGACATTCAAAGCATTTTTCATGATTCATTGTTGTCAGGGTATTGTTTTGTGAACATGTAACGCAGCAGTACTGTAAGATTGGTGCATAGTTTGTCAATGAATCCATTAGACATTTGGTCCTTGCCCACTGGTGACTTCCTGCTGGGCGTGCTGTGCTGTTTACGTCCATCAGCTTGGAGACCACCGATCCGAGGGCGGAGGAGGAGCGTGGCCCTTGGAGCCTGATTCTGTCGTGGACAGAACCTTGGGCCGGGCAGCCTGGCGTCAGGCTGGGGAGACTGCGAGGCTGCTCCCTGACCACACTGACGCTGTGATGTCAGGTGCAGGCTGTGCCCCGCTGGCCCTCACCTGGTCCTGTGTGGAGAGCGACACTGGTCTTCCCTGCGCTCCTCAGCTGCCGTCAGAAGCACCCTGAGGCTGACAGCGCTTGGCATAGGATGGGTGCTGACTCAAACCGCCTGGAGAAGAGACGCCTGTGTTGCAGAAAGATGTGCGATGCCGGAGAAGTGTGGCTCCACAGCTCCCGGGGGTGTGATTTGGGAAGAATATGCTCATTTTCCGGCCGTTTTAACGTTCCTGCAACATCTCAGCCCTAAAGTGGCAGATGTGCACGAGAGGCAGCTTGCTCTGGACTGCACGACGCTGTGGCTGGAGTTGCTGGTAGATATGCATCTCCAAGAGACCGGGTGGGAAAGAGTTAAAAAGAAGTGTGTCCGTGGGAGGCAGGGGGGCGGGACTGGGAGCTGGGCATCTTCAGCTCCTGGAATGGCTTCGGTCTGCCTTTTGCTGGATTCTGCAGAATCCCCCACACTCCTGTGGGTGGTGTTGGCCTACGGGGAGGCAGGGATGCCAGGCCATGCTGGGAGCTGCCTGGTGCACACGGGAGCTAAGTTGAGGTGGAGAGAATTCTCTGTGCAGCGCTGAGGCGGGCCAAGGGTTTGTTATTCAGTCGCTCAGTCATGTCCGACTCTTTGCGACCCCAAGCCAGGCCTCCCTGTCCATCACCAACTCCTGGAGCTTGCTCAAACTCATGTCCTTAGAGTTGGTGATGCCATCCAACCATCTCATCCTCTGTCGGCCCCTCCTCCTCTGGCGCTCAGTCTTTCCCAGCATCAGGGTCTTTTCCAGGGTGAGGCTTACAGAGTATATGCTTCTGAGAGCATCTGAAGTCTCTGAATAAGCGTCCTTGCACGATGCCTTCTGCACACACATGCAGGAGGGTGTGCTTATCCAGGATATGGGACCTTGATTTATCTCTGTTAGTACAACTAATCCTGCCACCGAGGGTCCGCCGCGCCCCTGCCGTCAAAGAGCCGATTGTGTCCCCCGAGGAGCCGCTGTGCAGGGCGGCCTGGGGCCCTGGTCTCCCCGCTTACTGGCTCAGGACAGGCAGCTGGTTTTCTTCCCCTCCCGCCCTTCTGGCTGGGCGTGTGCACAGGGTGGAGCTGTCCCCTAGGCTTTATGGCCACTCCCTGAACGGGCTCCCTTGTCACTCAGGCCTGTCACTGTGCCGAGTAAGGCTGCTCGGCCTGGCCTCACCGCTGAGCCCCCGACCCTTCTGCCTGCTGCCGCCCCGGGTGCGTCTCACAGCCGGGCTTGTCCTGCAGTCCTCAGCGTGTGTGAGCTTCTCAAGGACACTCGTAGAGGCCCCTTGGAAGGCTCTCTCTGTCACAGGCCACAGCCCTGTTGACCGAAATGTCCACTGGGGTCTGTAGAGTGAAACTGGGACACGCATCTTAAGAGCGCTTCTGTCCTGGCTGTAGAAATCGTAATGTCTCCTGTCTTCACTTTTGGTGACTGTTAGACCCTGGACCAAACTTCAGATGCGTCTTCATTTCAGTCTCAGAGTTTCCACTCTAAGATGAAAGGATACACAGTCCCTGTAGCTGCTTGCCTGTGTTAATGACTGTTGTGGATACTTAACACTTATTTTAAGCTCTTGTCATTTTGAAATTTATTTTTTTATACTTCTCAACCCCTATCCCCCATACATTTGGTCAGTGGGAACATGGCATTAGCGATGATATCCATCTCAATGTAGTTTGCCTGTTAAGGGCTCGTGTTATAGTTACTGGCAGAGGGCTTCATGCCTCTGCAAGCTCGTGAACTTGCTCTGGAACTTGTGCTTGGTTCCCTTCTCATCTCCTGTAACTTCTTGTCGGCAATGTACTAGTAGATGCTCAGTAACAGTGAGGATGAATAGCGACAGCCTCCTGGATTCTTACCCCTCTTGGGCCCCTGCTGTGCTATTTGGAGGGTGGGGCTGCCCCGGACGCTTGCTGGTCAGCACAGGCTGTCAGAGCTGTCAGATGGCTTGCAGCTGGAGTCTGAGAAACCCACCCCATGGCTGGGCCCCTTGGCTTAGGCCTTTGTGTCTTTCAGACTCTCTGCCTTGACCGTTCAGAAAGAAATTCCTTAAGCAGCCCCCTGCCTGCATACCCCAGGGCAGAGCTCTTAGGGTCAGTCTGTCTGTCCCGAGAGCCCTTATCCGGCCTTAGAGTTTGGGGAGTGACCTTGCATCAGGTGGGCTGAGCCCTGGGTGATCTGGCAAGCACTACTCTGCAGTGTGGTCTGCCCTCACAGTGGACCTTGGAGGAACCTCTGCCTGCCCCTTCTGTTGCTCAGAGGTTGTAAAAACAGCAGCAAAGCTACTGTGTTTGGATGTCCCTTCAGTCTAGTCATTAAGTGCAGTGTTTTTTGGATGGTGTGCATCACAGAACATCCCTGGGGATTTGGCTGGGGCAGGGAAGCCCTGGCGGAGTTCGTGGGAAGGATGGACGTTTGAAGCGAAGGTGGCAACGAAGTAAAAGGGCTTCCCCGGTGGCTCAGACGGTAAAGAATCCGCCTGCAATGTAGGAGACCTGAGTTTGACCCCTGGGTCAGGAAGATCTCCTGGAGAAGGGAATGGAAACCTACTCCAGTATTCTTCCTGGGAAATCCCAGGGACAGAGGTGCCTGGTGGGCTACAGTGCATGGGATCGCAGAGTCGGACCCAACTGGGTGAAGTGAAAAGAAAAAAAAATATTACTTCTCATGTGGACTTTTCTCTAAAGTACTGTATTTGAGTCAAACTTTTGCTTTAAAGCTATATTCACTGTTTATTCTCTTGAACTTTTCTGAAAAACAGACATAAAGTGTATGCTCTTGCTTGAATTCAGTGATCTATCATTACTTTATTTCTGCTTTTAATCAGGATTTTTAAAAAACAAATATTTGGTTATTTGTAAAACAGTATTTTGAAATGTCTGATACATTTATGCTCTTATTTTTTTCTCTCTAAACAATGAACAAAAAAAATCATCCTTAATCTTGCTCTACTAACTGGAGTACAAGAAAAATCTAATGCTAATTGCAGTGACAAAAAGGTAACAAAAAGATTAAAAAAAAGTAAAATGCAGCTGGCAGATGCAACAAGCACGAGGATTTTTTTGTAGTTAAAAAATAGGAACACACATCTCCCTTTTCCTCGTCCTAAGGTTGGTTACTGAGAGGACTTTGTTGTTCTTCAGTTGCCAAGTCGTGTCTGACTGTTTGAGACCCCATGGACTGCAGTACACCAGGCTTCCCTGCCCCTCATCACCTTTCAGTTTGCCCAAGTCCATATCCATTGGTGCCATCCAGCCGTCTCATCCTCTCTTGCCCTCTTCTCCTGCCTGCGATCATTCCCAGCATCAGGGTCTTTTCCAATGAGCTGGCTCTTCCCATCAGGTCTTGCCCCTAACTGCCCCAAAGACGGAACGCCTCTGAAATCTGGGTGCGTTTTATAAGTTTTTTAAATAGTGCACGATGCTGCTGGGGTGGTAACAGCTGTATTTTCACTGTCACTGATAGTGCCTGGTAATGACGTGGCGGGCTCCATCTGCAGCTGTAAACACAGTGTAAATGTTAACTGCTTCATTCTCCCAACACCTCTGCAGAGAGCGGAGAGGCTGGACCTTTGTGGTTTGGTTGTAGGTTTGGTCCGGGTTGTATGGTTGTATCTCGTGAGACGTCCTGTACGTGTATGTGGTAGAGCTGGGAAGGTGACACCTTTGCTGCAGATGAAAAACATGTCGCCACAGAAGCAGGAGTGGGGAGGATAAGCCTCCTGAATCCAGCAGGCAAATGTGCAACCAGTTTACTATTTTGATTACAGGGTAGATTGCTAGAAACATCGAAAACCTCTGTGTGTTGAGAGGCACGGAATTTTGTTTCTGATGTACGTTATCTGCTCCTGACCTTTAAAAGGAGCAATCCATCACTGCTCCCTTGGCAGTAATTTTTATGGCTTTTGTTTCTTTTAAAAAGTCATTTCTTACTAGGCCTGTTTTTTCATCCTTTTATATCTCAAAGAGTGAAATACCAAATAACTTTGAAATTTATAATAGTGAACTTCAAAAGCTGGACTAGACTTTTGAGAGATTTATGGAATGGAACAAAATAATTATTGTACAGTTTAAAAAATTTTTTAGCCATTGCTTTAATGCACTGCTTCAGTTAATCAACATGATTTCAATTTATTATGCAAATGCAACAATTATGCCATTCAAAACCTTAGATTGCATACTTTGTTTCCCCAGCACAATAAATGGTGTTGAATGGTCCTTTTTTTTTTTGATTTGCTTATTTGGTCGTTAGTGACAATCCATTTAAAGTAAAAGTCTTTAAAGTGGCCGAATAACATGGTAACATGTCTTCACTGGTAATTTAGTACTCGGATATAATGAGTTAATCCAAGGGATGTCATTAACAACAGCACGGTGCCTGAATTCCCAAGCTGAGATGTTTTTAATCACAGAATTATAGTAATTACATAAATCCTGGGATTTTCATCAGACGGAAACACGCACGAGACATGCACTTTAAACTCGACAGTGATACCCATACTGTGCTAAAGTATAGGCTGGAGAATCCTCAGGCCAAGGGAAACATCGGAGAGAATGTTATGTGTTGCATCTTAACAGGAAATTGGGAAATAAACTATCTTGATAACATAGTAATATCGTAAGAGGCGCAGCACCTGGGAAGTAGGAGAGAAACTCCCGGCTGTGGCTGTAGTACAAAGGGGCGACTCAGTGAGGCCTGCTGTTCACTGCATTTTCAGCACACTGAGGGCGTGGAAGGATCACCTCCTCCTTCTCCCAGGGGTCCAGAAGCTGCTAATTGCCTGGAGTTCTTCCGGTCCATCAGTGAGACAGCCCACTGGTAAATGAGGCGAGAATCTGGATATCTAGGTCTAGTGAAGACTATGTGAAAAGTTAACTTTGTTATCGCAGGGATGTTTTTAAAGTGTTGAAATGACCCAGACACAGTACCCTGAGGCAGCTCATTTCAGAGAAGTGATATATTGAATAAGAAGATGCATCTAGGAAAATTTATTAAAATCTCCCCAAACAAGAAATCTTATTTGATTCGTTTATTGTTCTTTCTTTTTCCTGGCTCAGATGGGTAGGGGAGTCGAGAAAAGGGGATTGAGGAAGGGACGGGGTGGAGGGGGTGAGGAAGAGAGGGCCTTTGACGGGTGGAGGAGGAAGGGGGTGCCCGGGAAAGGGGGACAGCGCATCAGAGCCAGGTGGCCCTGCATTTGTTTGGGGGGATGGTGAAGTCGAGGTGTAGAGTGTGTGTGACAGGCCGTGTGGTCTGGCTGGGTATTCCTGGCGAGCCACCAGGACGGGGAGTTCCTCCTGGAGGGTGGTTAGAGACATTCCTGGGTTTGAGTTCTCACCAAGCAGTGTTTCAGGTTCCCTTCTCCCGGCCTCATCCCTTTCTCTGTAAACTCATCACCCCTTGCCCTGGAAGAGCTATCTGCACTCATTCTGCACGTTACCATCCAAACTTAGCGTTGGCATATTTGAGCCTCCAGGTGCGTCCGCGCTGCTCGGCAGAAAGCATGAGGATCACCCTGAACCGGCTTGAAGCTCTTCCCTGGGTGGGTGCCCTCAAGATCAGGGATGCTCACTGTTTGCATCTAGCAGGCCTTGGGCAGGCCTTGTCTGCAATCCCATTGTCATTTAAGTTTTGCTTTTTCCCTTTTAACCACAAAAATAATATGTGCCATTGTGGACAACTTACACGATAAAGAAAACTCACCATTAATCCTACTCTAGTTAGAGCTCACATTTTGCCATCTTTTCTTCCTGTTTGTGTGTGTGTGTGCGCGCGCACTCCTCTGCAAATGGGTATCCGCATTCTGATTCAGAAACACCAAACGATATTTAATCACCTGTTGTAAGCATTTTCGTTTTTCTTTTAGCCACAGTGCATGACTTGCAGCTCTTAGTTTCCTGCCCAGGAACTGAACCTGGCTCTAGGGCTGTGAGAGTGTAGCAGTCCTAAACAATGAACTGCCTGGGAATTCCCAGTATTTTCCATAAACCCCATTGCACATTGATTATTGATCTCATGGTGAACACAAGGAGGTTATTGTCCTGAGTAAGTGTTACTGTCCTCTGTCTCTCCCCAGATCCCCTCTGGAAGGTTACGATGGGAATGAGCCTGACGTCTTGGATGGTTTCCCCGACTTGCTGCCTCTGCCCGCAAGTTCGTCCTTCGGAAGTCAGGGAGGTGCTGCGCGTGGCGATGGCCCCCCAGGAACAAGGCGTGGCGGCGTAGACAGGAATGGATGAGGGCGGCTCGGGGGGCCTCGGACGCGTGCTCCCGGAGGTCTAGTCTGGGGACGCCCCTCGCGGGCCGGGCCGCATGGCCGACTGCTGAGCCAGGATGCTGCGCCGGGGGCTGCTCGCCTGGGCCTCCCGGGTGGTGGTCTTGCTCGTGCTCCTCTGCTGCGCCGTGTCCGTCCTCTACATGCTGGCCTGCACCCCGAGGGGCGACGACGCGCGGCTGGGGCTGCCCCGCGCCAGCGGCCCCACGGGCAGGGCCGGGTCCCAGGCGGCCGCGCTGGGCTGGGAGGAGCGGCAGCGCGACCCCGTCGGGAGCCTCCAGAGGCAGGTCGCGCAGCTGCAGGACGAGCTGCAGGAGCGCAGCGAGCAGCTGAGGGCCGCGCGGCAGCTGGCGGGGGAGCCCGCGGGCGCGCCGCCCCGCGCCCAGGCCGACCTGCTGGCCTTCCTGCGCTCGCAGGTGGACAGGGCCGAGGTGCACGCCGGCGTCAAGCAGGCCACCGAGTACGCCGCCGTGCCCTTCGACAGCTTCACGCTGCACAAGGTGTACCAGCTGGAGACCGGCCTGACCCGCCACCCCGAGGAGAAGCCCGTGCGCAAGGACAAGCGCGACGAGCTGGTGGAGGCCGTCCAGGCGGCCGTGGAGGCCCTGAACAGCCCCGCCGAGAGCGGCCCCGGCCAGCGGCCCTACACGGCCTCGGACTTCATCGAAGGTGGGCCGGCTCGCCACGGGCGTGGGAGGCGGTGCGAGGGGCCCGGGGGCCCGGCCCACGTAGGGGTGGGCTGCGGAGATCCGCGGTGGCTTTGGGAACGAGACAGCCGGCTCAGTGTGAGCCGCTTAAGGATGAGGGACTGCGGTGGCTGTGACCTGTAAGAGAACTCAGCGTGGCCAGGGGCGGTGAGAGTCAAGGAGGGAACAAAGAAAACTAAGGGGAAGCTGACCAGGCAGCACCCCCAGGAACAGGCTGACGGTACTGTTGACTGAAGCAAGCACAAATCCACCATGATCCCAGGCGGGACTGATTTAGACCAGTTCAGACTGGTTTGAACTGGCTGTGACCTGTTTTCAGTTCAGTTCAGTCGCTCAGTGGTGTCCGACTCTTTGCGACCCCATGAATCACAGCACGCCAGGCCTCCCTGTCCATCACCAACTCCTGGAGTTCACTCAAACTCATGTCCATTGAGTCGGTGATGCCATCCAGCCATCTCATTCTCTGTCGTCCCCTTCTCCTCCCACCCCCAGTCCCTCCCAGCATCAGACCCTTAGCCTCTGAGACTGGTTTAGACCTGTCAGAACTGGCTGAGACTTGCCTGCTGCTGCTGCTAAGTCACCTCAGTCGAGTCCGACCCTTAGTGACCCCATGGACTGCAGCCTACCAGGCTCCTCCATCCATGGGATTTTCTAGGCAAGAGTTCTGGAGTGGCTTGCCATTGCCTTCTCCGGAGACTTGCCTAGACCAGGATAAAAAGCCTCTGAGCGGTTTGACCTATTTGAACTGGTTGAGACTGGGTTGAACCAGCTGAGACCAGGTGGAGCTGGCTTAGACCCGTTTGAACTGGCTGAGACCAGCTTAGACCAGTTTAGATTGGTTTAGAACAGTTTGTACCACGCGGAGAGTCGGACACGACTGAGCGACTGAACTGAACTGAACTGATGCCAGCTTAGCCAAGAGCAGTTTTGAGTGTGACAGGCAGTTGTTTTTTTTTTTAATGACTTCTTACAGGCACTTCTGGAGACAGAGTCCTTTCATCAGGCCACAGACAGGACAGTAATAGTCAACGTATGCCTAATAGCACTTATGCTGGTCCAGCTCTGTTTTAGCAAGTTTACACTTGCAGTGACCCCTTTGGGGGGGTGGTCAGGGAATGGAGGCTCAGATTAAATGAATCACCTAAAATTGCTCCCTTACCAAGTGACAGAGGGATGTGAACCCAGAATTCTGATTCCAGCATCCAGGTCCTTAACCACTGGGTCACATTGTGCCAGTTGTCAGAGCACCTGGAAGCTGAGAGAGTGAATGGCTCTTTTCTTCGCGGATGCAGAGCAACCTTGTATTAACTTGCGTTTGTGCCAGTTTTAGAAGAAAGCAGCCTCATCTTGGAAGTTTCTTGCAGGCTCTTCTTACCGACTTTTTCCACTGTTACTGATTCAAAAATTAGCTGATAATTTGGGAGAGGAGCTGCCTTTGAGGGTGCCCAACTTTTCCTCCTGTTGCTGAATAGGCCCTACTTCCCAGACACATGGCTTGTCCACTTACCGTGCTCCCTACTGGGTTCTGTAATGACCATCTCGTCCACCTGCAGGCAGGACAAACTGCCTTGAGTCGTATCAGAAACACTCCCTCTGTTCCTCATGCCCGTTCTCTTTGGATGCCTTCCTGTCTTACCATTTTTCCCTTTACAGGTGAACCGTAAGTTAATGCAGTTTTGATATATTATCTGTTTTCATATACCTGGAGCTTAGTAAAGAAATCTTAACACAAGATCAAGCTTTTGATTTGTCGACTGAAAAAAAAAAGCACAACCTGAGAATTGTGAATTAAATTTTATTTGGGTTCAAAATGAGGACTTTAGCTCAGGAGACAGCATCTCAGACATCTCTGAGGATGCACCTCCAAGAAGTGGGGTGGAGGTCAGGCTATATGTGATTTTGGTGAAGGGGGTCCATGAAACCGCATTTTGGCAGAAGGTTGCTGCTGGTCATGAGGAGAAGATGTCATTGTTCGTGATTTTGGTACTTTTCCACATATAAGAAGATACAGGAAATAGGGCTCATAAAATATTCTCCTGGAAGTATCTTTCTGAGATCTGTTCCTCCAGTTTTTCCCGGAGAATTGAGTGCCTCGTTTTTACTCTCAACCTCAAACTCTTTTCAGGCTAAGTAAGTTGAAGGCCAGTGGCTGTGGTGGCCAGTGACTTCATCCTTGTCGAGGCAGATGACAAGTGTCCATGTTTCATCCACAGGTGTCAGGATTTTTTTGACTTATTTATTATGAGGTATTAAGACGCTCAGCATGCCGGGAAGCCAGTAAACACAGGGTGAGCACTCAGTAAGTGTTCAAAATATCATGAGGCTGTAGCCTCTTATTTTTAGAGAGCTTGAGGGCTTATGAAACATTTCCACAACTATTATTTGCCTAGCCGACTTTCAGGGGAAATCATTAAACATCCTTTAAAAGGAACTCCTGGTTGCCCCTCACACAAAACCATTTCAAAAGAACTTGATTACAGGTCTTCACCTGCGCTTGGGCATGTTCACCCTTGTGGCTTTAATCTGCATTCGTGTTTGGAATCTCTGCTTTTCTGTGCACGGTATCTGAAGTGTAAGGCCTGTGGTTCTCCGTCGGGAGAGACCTGGACTCTTGTTTCTGAGCTGATGTGGCATGGCTGACTTCCTCTCAGAGACCGCTTGTCACGCTGCCTGCCCTGTGTGGGTAACACCCTGTGTGTGAAGGCAGGTCGGTCCACACACGCCTTCCAAACTTGGGGAAAGTCTACTCAGCTATTTCGTATGATGAGTAAATGGACACAAACACTTTAAATGTGTTTACACGTATTTGAGTCTCATACACGTACTTGACACCACTTTTTCATTCTGATCACAAAAGACTATGGAGGCAGTTTTTACTTTCTCAGTAAATGCAGTGTCAACAAAAGACTCCACTGGCCAGGAACTGCAGGAAGGCAGAGTTAAGTCCAGTGCAAGGAGTAAGTGTCGGGCAGAGACATTTCTGAACAAAGTGGGGTTTCTGCCATCAGCTGGATAGCTGGGAGGTTGTAACTGATGATTCTGCCGTCAGAGAGGTGGCTGGACTGAATTACATACGAAGATCTTTGCAATCCTGGTTCATGAGTCTCTGATCTACACCTAGTGGGTGAGAAAGAAGGGAAGAGAAAGGGTCTGATTTGCAGTCTTTTTTCCATAGTAATTAGAACAAGTGACAGAACCTTACAAGGGTGAAGTCTGTCTTTGCAATAACACGTTTAGGTTTGTAAACTGGAAGTTTGCAGCTCCCCTGGTGGCTCAGATGGAAAGAACCTGCCCACAATGCGGGACACCTGGGTTCAATCCTTGGGTCGGGAAGATCCTCTGGAGGAGGGAATGGCACCCCACTCTAGTATTCTTGCCTGGAGAATCCCGTGGACAGAGGAGCTTGGCGGGCTACAGTCCATGGGGTCACATGGGGTCGCTCAGACTGAGCGACTAACACTTTCACATTTTCACTTTCCATGGTAATTAGAACAAGTGACAGAACCTTGTGAGGATGAAGTCTGTCTTTAAGATAACGTGTTTGGGTTTGTAAGCCTAACCTTGGACCCTTTTGTGTTTGGGTGTCAGCAGGAAGTTGAGTGGGACTCTCTGGGCAGACCTGGGCTCCACACCCTTTTGGGCTCCACACCCTTTTCAGCTCCACATAAGGATCACAGGTTGGCTGAACTTGTGTGATAAAGCTGGGGGTTCTTTGTGTCCAGATGAGGCATAATAAAAGTCTGAGAATGCTTCCGGATGATAATGGTTGTGTCGACTGAAAAGTGAGCCCTGGGGCAGGAGGCATGATGCCAGGGTGGGGGCTGGGCGATGTTGGTCCAGACCCCACACCTCCCAGTGGCTGGGTCTCCTGGTCCTTCAGTCAGAGGCCAACTTTCATGTCCCTCAAGGCCCGCCTGGCCCAGCCTCCTGCAAAATACAAAGCACGGCTTCAGCTTTGTTCCTCTCGGCTTTGCTGAGGGACCGTTCCTGAGGGGTGCCCTGGCCTTGCAGATCCTGCTGTCTGGAAAGGGGGGAATTCGGACAGAGTCTTCTCTGATGGTGGCCACTTCCTGCAGTTCTGTGAAACCTGCAGAGGGGGAACGCCTGCTGATGACTGTCTAATTTGTTATCTGAGCTGACTGAATTATTATCTATCTCTAAAACACAGAGGAAGCGACGTTGATCCCTATTTCCAGATGTTTCTTCTGGCACTGATTTTTGCATTGGATTCTCACATAATAGCATGAATCTTTGGTACAACCATCTGGGAAAAGAAGATAAAGGAGAAAAACATGATCTGATCCTGTGCGTTCGGAAACCCAACTACCTATCTCAAGTGAACAGAACACTGCCCTTTGTGGCTTAGTGCCTCCTGTATAGGTCTGAGTGGCACGACTTTTGGCTTCGATGGCATTTTTAAATAGAGCTCTTGGACTTGCAGCCATAAAACAATTTGCTTTTGTTCAGTTGCTCAGTCGTGTCCGATATGTTGCGACCCCATGGACTGCAGCATGCCAAGCTTCCCTGTCCTTCACCACCTCCTGGAGCTTGCTCAAACTCATGTCCATCGAGTCGGTGATGCCATCCAACCATCTCATCCTCTGTCATCCCCTTCTCCTCCTGCCTTCAGTCTTTCCCAGCATCAGGGTCTCTTCCAGTGAGTCAGATCTTCTCATTGAGTGTCCAGAGTATTGGAGCTTCAGCATCAGTCCCTCTAATGAGTATTCAGGGTTGATTTCTTTTAGGAAAACAGTGTAGCCTCCTGAATTCTTATTGTAGCCATCTAAACACTGGATAATTTGAGTCCTGTGTGAGGCGCTGTGTTGTCTGCCTTCTCCGTGGGGGTGGTTCTGAACTAGCCTGGGCAGCTCATTGCTCCAGCTTTTGTAGGGTTAGTGGAAGCAAGAGTGGGTCAGTTTCTGAAAGACTTGATTTTACAATGAGATGGAGGCTGAGCCAAGAGTCACGAGAAAGTGAAGCTTTTGATGGTGCCCTGAGACCCGTTTTAAAACAAGGGGATGTGGAATTGGCCCCAAAATCTTAGTGGTCACTGCACAGTGACCTCCTGTTCTCTGCAGCCAAGACCAGGAAGGGGGTGGTTCCCGGGAGGCTGAGGCCGAGTGAGGATCCTGAGTGTTCTACCTCCTTTGTTGATGCCTCCGCTTAACCTTCAGGGATGCCCTTAGGACCACAGTTCTAAGCTTTGCTAGACAAGTCAAGCCCAGTCCCAGGGCCAGGTGTCTGGAGGGCTGCGTGCTTGAGGCCGTGATGCTTGGCGTGCATTTTTGTGACTTGGGGAGGAAAGGTAAGACAGGTGTTCTGGGCACTTGGCGGGCCTCTGGGGGTCTTGATGCAGAAATTAGGAAGAGCACGGATTGTGTGTGGTGGGCAGGGTATGGGGGGACGAGCAGATGGTTTAGGGAGGTGGCTACAGGCAGTACAAGATGGAAGGCTTGCAGTTTGTGGGCTTCTCATTGCAGGGGCTTCTCTTATTGCGGAGTGTGGGCTCTAGAGGGCTGGCTCAGTCGCTGTGGTGCATGGGCTTAGTTGCCCTGTGGCAGGTGGGATCTTCCTGAACTAGGGATCGAACCTGTGTCCCCTGCATTGGTAGGCGGAGTCTTAACCACTGTACCACCAGGGAAGTCCCTGCACATACACCCTTGAACACAGCCCTTTTGTAGAGTGCACGGCTCCCCCTCAGTTCCTTTACATTGTAAATGTCTCTGTCAGCAGCAGCCAGAGTTTCCTGCATCACTAGTCAGGCTCTATCTGATTCACTCAGGGATGGGAGCTTTTGGGGGGCAGTGGTGAGCTTACCCCTTATGTTTTGCTTAGAGTATCAGCAGTCTCCAGAGTCTGTAAAGTATCTCTTGTCCATATCTGTCTGCTTCCACTGGGGCTGCTGATCAGAGGTGGGCAGGGGTCCGCAGGGAGGTGGGCTGCCAGGGTGCTGAACCTTGGCCCTGGTGGCTTTATCCTCCTTGAAGGACCCGAAGGAGCTGGGGTTCAGGAGGGGTGGACCCCAACGGAAGTGGCTCCATCATGGAAACGCTGGCCTGCGTCCTGCCTGGCTGTCCTTCTGCCCTCAGCGCCATCTTTGCTGTGGACGTAGATGAAGGGAAGGAATAGACTTTTCCATCCTTGGCGGTTCCATGGCTCGTCAGTTGGTCTGGAAAACACAATCTGGAGAGGTGCCTTCCTGTCCGGGGGGTGTTTGTAGGGAGGACGCTGACGGTAGAGGACAGAGAGGAGGGAAACGAGATTCCAGGAGGAGGCGGTGGGTGAGTGTGTGGGAGTGTCAGAGCTTCCTTTTTAATGTTCCTTTGTTGCATCTGTTTGGCTGCGTTGAGCCTTGTTTGTGGCCCATGGAATCTTCACTGTGTCGTGCACAGTCTTTCGTTGCAGCACGCGGCTTCTTCAGTTGTGGTGCGTGGGCTGAGTTGCTCCACGGCGTGTGGGATCTTAGTTCCGTGACCAGGGATCAAACCCGAGTCCTCTGCACTGGAAGGCGGATTCTAACCCCTGGGCCACCAGGGAAGTCACACAGAGTGTCATAGTTTCTTAAATGGAGGGCTAGATGGGTAATAGGAGAGTTAAGCTCTGAGGTTTCTGAAGACTTGGATGTTCAGTCTGTTCATTCACTGGGGCGGGGGGGGGGGGCATGTGCCAGCATCATCCATGCTGGGGGCAGACAGAGTCACACACACGACCCCTGCCCCTCGCAGGTGATAACAGCAGAGTCATACCTTAAAGTGGTCCAGCGGGGAGAGACTGGCCCGTCCGGTGGCAGGGTCAGCAAGGTCTTCACAGAGAAGGCTCAGGCCAGGGGGTGCTCTGCACAGCAGGGGTGATGAAGGCAGAACCTGGAGGCGTGTGAAAGCCTGGACTGTTCGGGGAGCTGCAGGCAGGATGCTGGAGTGTTAAGTAAGAGGATGTAGCTCTGGGTAGGAGGAGGTGTGGCAAGATGGTGACTCTGAAGAATTAGTACCAAGATCATAACGGGTTTATGTGCATTTTAGGATTTCTAGTTTACTCTGCACTTTCACAGCATCATCTTTCAAGATTTCAAATAGCTCAACTGGAATTCCATCACCACCACTAGCTTTGTTCGTAGTGATGCTTTCTAAGGCCCACTTGACTTCACATTCCAAGATGTCTGGCTCTAGGTCAGTGATCACGTTATCGTGACTATCTTGGTTGTGAAGATCTTTTTTGTACAGTTCTTCTGTGTATTCTTGCCACCTCTTCTTAATATCTTCTGCTTCTGTTAGGTCCATACCATTTCTGTCCTTTACTGAGCCCATCTTTGCATGAAATGTTCCCTTGGAATCTCTAATTTTCTTGAAAAGATCTCTTGGTTTTCCCATTCTGTTGTTTTCCTCTATTTCTTTGCATTGATCACTGAGGAAGGCTTTCTTATCTTTCCTTGCTATTCTTTGGAACTCTGCATTCAGATGCTTATATCTTTCCTTTTCTCCTTTGCTTTTCGCTTCTCTTCTTTTCACAGCTAGTTGTAAGGCCTCCTCAGACAGCCATTTCGCTCTTTTGCATTTCTTTTCCATGGGGATGGTCTTGGTCCCTGTCTCCTGTACAATGTCACGAACCTCCGTCCAGAGTTCATGAGGCACTCTATCAGATCTAGACCCTTAAATCTATTTCTTACTTCCACTGTATAATCATAAGGGATTTGATTGAGGTCATATCTGAATGGTCTAGTGGTTTTCCCTACTTTCTTCAATTTAAGTCTGAATTTCGCAATAAGGAGTTCATGATCTGAGCCACAGTCAGCTCCTGGTCTTGTTTTTGCTAACTGTATACAGCTTCTCCATCTTTGGCTGCAAATAATGTAATCAATCTGATTTTGGTGTTGACCATCTGGTGATGTCCATGTGTAGAGTCTTCTCTTGTGTTGTTGGAAGAGGGTGTTTGCTATGACCAGTGCGTTCTCTTGACAAAACTCTATTAGCCTTTGCCCTGCTTCATTCCGTGCTCCAAGGCCAAATTTGCCTGTTACTCCAGGTGTTTCTTGACTTCCTACTTTTGCATTCCAGTCCCCTATAATGAAAAGAACATCTTTTTTGGGTGTTAGTTCTAACAGGTCTTGTAGGTCTTCATAGAACCGATTAACTTCGGCTTCTTCAGCATTACTGGTTGGGGCATAGGCCTGGATTACTGTAATATTGAATGGTTTGCCTTGGAAACGAACAGAAATCATTCTGTCGTTTTTAAGATTGCATCCAAGTACTGCACTGCGGACTCTTTTGTTGACCATGATGGCTACTCCATTTCTATTCCTGCCCACAGTAGTAGATAGAATGGTCATCTGAGTTAAATTCACCCATTCCAGTCCATTTTAGTTCACTGATTCCTAGAATGTCGATGTTCACTCTTGCCACCTCCCGTTTGACCACTTCCAATTTGCCTTGATTCATGGACCTAACATTCCAGGTTCCTATGCAATACTGCTCGTTACAGCACCGGACCTTGCTTCTATCACTGGTCACATCCACAACTGGGTATTGGTTTTGCTTTTGCTCCATCCCTTTATTCCTTCTATAGTTATTTCTCCACTGAGCTCCAGTAGCATACTGGGCACCTACAGACCTGGGGAATTCCTCATTCAGTATCCTGTCATTTTGCCCTTTGATACTGTTCATGGGGTTCTCAAGGCAAGTATACTGAAGTGGTTGGCCATTCCCTTCTCCAGTGGACCACATTCGGCTGTGGTCCATGTGATCAGATCGGCTAGTTTCCTGTGATTATGATTTCAGTGTGTCTGCCCTCTGATGCCCCCTAGCAATACCTACCGTCTTATTTGGGTTTCTCTTACCTTGGTTGTGGAAAATCTCTTCACAGCTGCTCCAGCAAAGTACCTTACCTTGGACGAGGGGTATCTCCTCAAGGCCGCCCCTCCTGACCTTGAACGTGGAGTAGCTCCTCTCGGCCCTCCTGCGCCCGCGCTGCCACCGCCTGTTGGATGTGTGGCAGCTCCTCTCGGCTGCTGGCCCTGGCCTCAGGCGTGGGGTAGCTCCTCTCCGCCGCGCTGCTTTGCCTGGTCGGTTGCGCCGGGACCGGCGTCTCTCACGTCTGCGCCGCTGGGGCCAGTGTCGAAAGTGCTGCACTCAATATGCCAGCAAATCTGGAAAACTCAGCAGTGGCCACAGGACAGGAAAAGGTCAGTCTTCATTCCAATCCCAAAGAAAGGGAATGCCAAAGAATGCTCAAACTACCGCACAATTGCACTCAACTCACACGCTAGTAAAGTCATGCTCAAAATTCTCCAAGCCAGGCTTCAGCAATATGTGAACCGTGAACTCCCAGAAGTTCAAGCAGGTTTTAGAAAAGGCAGAGGCACCAGAGATCAAATTGCCAACATCCGCTGGATTATGGAGAAAGCAAGAGAGTTCCAGAAGAGCATCTATTTCTGCTTCACTGACTATGCCAAAGCCTTTGACTGTGTGGATCACAATAAACTGTGGAAAATTCTGAAAGAGATGGGAATACCAGACCACCTGACCTGCCTCTTGAGAAACCTGTATACAGGTCAGGAAGCAACTGTACATGTCAGAACTGTACATGGAACAACAGACTGGTTCCAAATAGGAAAAGGAGTGCGTCAAGGTTGTATATTGTCACCCTGCTTATTTAACTTATATGCAGAGTATATCATGAGGAGCGCTGGGCTGGAAGAAGCACAAGCTGGAATCAAGATTGCTGGGAGAAATATCAATAATCTCAGATATGCAGATGACACTACCCTTATGGCAGAAAGTGAAGAGGAACTAAAAAGCCTCTTGATGAAAGTGAAAGAGGAGAGTGAAAAGGTTGGCTTGAAGCTCAACATTCAGAAAACAAAGATCATGGCATCTGGTCCCATCACTTCATGGGAAATAGATGGAAAAACAGTGGAAACAGTGTCAGACTTTATTTTTGGGGGCTCCAAAATCACTGCAGATGCTGATTGCAGCCATGAAATTAAAAGACACTTACTCCTTGGAAGGAAAGTTATGACCAACCTTGATAATATATTAAAAAGCAGAGACATTACTTTGCCAACAAAGGTCCGTCTAGTCAAGGCTATGGTTTTTCCTGTGGTCATGTATGGATGTGAGAGTTGGACTGTGAAGAAAGCTGATCGCCGAAGAATTGATGCTTTTGAACTGTGGTACTGGAGAAGACTCTTGAGAGTCCCTTGTACCGCAAGGAGATCCAACCAGTCCATTCTAAGGGAGATCAATCCTGGTGTTCATTGGAAGGACTGATGCTAAAGCTGAAACTGCAATACTTTTGCCACCTCATGCGACGAGTTGACTCACTGGAAAAGACTCTGATGCTGGGAAAGGTTGGGGGCGGGAGGAGAAGGGGACGACGGAGAATGAGATGGCTGGATGGCATCACCGACTCTGTGGACATGAGTTTGAGTGAACTCCATGAGTTGGTGATGGACAGGGAGGCCTGGTGTGCTGTGATTCATGGGGTCGCGGAGAGTCGGACACGACTGAGCGACTGAACTGAACTGAACTGAACTGAGTTTACTCTGCAGGGTGTGTGCCATTATTGACCATTTTTAATTGTGGCTACTTTGGTTTCTAGCCTGGTCACTGTGATAGCAGGGTAGAGGGGATATTCGGAGGGCTGAGAGTTTGGGAAGTAGTTTGGCAGTTTCTCGATGTGGGAAACATAGTTACTGCATGACCCAATGGTTCTGCTTCAAGGTGTGAATCGAGAGAAAGGAGAATGTGCGTTCACACAAAAACTTGGACACAGATATTCATGACAGCCGGATGGCGGGAACAACCCTGATGTCCACCTGTGGACGGACCGATACACACCATATGACTTTTCTATGCAGAATTATTTGCCACAGAAAGAAACAAAGGACTGATACACACTGCAAAGCATCCGTCCCTTGAAAACGATGCTGAGTGAAGAGAATCCACATACAAAAGACCACATATTGTGTAGTCCACTAACGTGAGATATCCAGAAGAGGCAAGTCTGTAGCGACCGGAAGTGGACTGCTGGTTGCCTAGGACCTCAGGTGGGTGGGTGGGGAGGGGGCGAGGAGTGACTGCTAACAAAGCTACAGGGTTTCCTTTTAGGGAGATGAAACGCTCCAAAATTAGATGGTGGTAGAATCCCAGGGACGGGGAGCCTAGTGGACTGCTGTCTATGGGGTCGCACAGAATCGGACATGACTGAAGCGACTTAGCAGCAGCAGCAGCAGTGGTTGCAAGACTCAGTGAATATAGTAAAAAAAAAAAAAAAATGGTGACTTGTACAGTTGAAACAGAATTGTTTGGTATGTGAATTACATTTCAGTAAAGTGTGAAAAAGGCTGATTGCTGAAGAATTGATGCTTTTGAACTGTGGTGCTGGAGCAGACTCTTGAGAGTCCCTTGGACTGCAAGGAGATCCTACCAGTCCATTTTAAAGGAGATCAATCCTGGGTGTTCATTGGAAGGACTGATGCTAAAGCTGAAACTCCAATACTTTGGCCACCTCATGTGACGAGTTGACTCACTGGAAAAGACTCTGATGCTGGGAGTGATTGGGGGCGGGAGGAGAAGGGGACGACAGAGAATGAGACGGCTGGATGGCATCACCGACTCAATGGACATGAGTTTGAGTGAATTCCAGGAGTTGGTGATGGACAGGGAGGCCTGGGGTGCTGTGATTCATGGGGTCGTGGAGAGTCGGACACGACTGAACTGAACTGAATGGAAAGCTACTTAAAAATAAATATGATATAATCTCTGTCCTTTAAAAAAATGCAAAGGTGGGGAGATTAATGAAAAGGCTTTAAAAAGAGTTGAGGTGGCGAAGGCTCCTGCATCACGGCTGTAACCATGGACCAGGAGGGCGGGGTAGGGCTCCGGACATCAGGAGGTGGTAGCTTTGGGGTCCAACCAGAAGCTTAGCGACTGAACAACAGCAGCAATAGAATCCTGGGCTTTTTTTTTTTTGGCCATGCTGCGAGGCAGCGGTATCTTAGTTCTCCAACCAGGGATCGAACCCTTGCCCTTGTGAAAGTACGGAGGGTGGGGTGCAGTGGACCCCCAGGGAAGTCCCCTGGGCTTTTCCATAGGCATTTCTCCAGCGTGTGTAATGACAACTGCCAGGAACATACTTACATCACGCTTTTTCAAAAGGAGATTTTAGGCAGCAGTGGTATTTATTGGTGTTAGACCTCGTTCCCCTTTGTGTAAGTGCTAAATCATGTCTTTCTTTATCTGAGACACCAATACGGGCAGGGACTGGATGGGGAAGTGGGGCAGAGGCTGGGAGAGTGAAGACCCATATCTTACTTTTACTCCGAGATTAATTCAACAGACAGAAATACGAAGAATCCCTGTTTACATGTTTCTGACTGTAGTCAACTGACTGCCTTAACGATGAGTTTCCAGTTTGGAAATCATCTTCCAAACACACTGTCATTAGCCCGAGGCCAAGCATTCAAGAGTAAGAACCAAAAGCCTGTGTGCCATCGCTGTTCGGTGACCATTGGCAGAGGCCTAGGAGTTTGGCTGCAGGGTGGGCCAGGTGTGAGGCCAAAACACAGCTGGGCCTCCAGCTGCTGTTAAAGGGACAAAAGCTTTGAGGGCCAAGCCCAGTCCAGTGGGTGTCAGGCCCCTCAGAGGCTTGGCAGCATGTGGCAGGGTGGCCATGCAGAGCAGGTGGTACAGAGTTCATGGGGGCCTTACAAGGATGGGGTGCAGGAATCAGCTGGACACAGGGAAGAGGCGGGAGACGCGATCCAAATCAGGTCAGGAGGGGTGAGCTCGGCACCCTTTGCTGTTCAGTCACTCAGTCGTGTCCGACTCTTGGAGACCCCATGGACTGCGGCACGCCAGGCTTCCCTGTCCTTCACCATCTCCTGGAGCTTGCTCAAACTCATGTCCATCGAGTCAGTGATGCCATCCAACCATTTCATCCTCTGTCATCCTCTTCTCCTGCCCTCAATCTTTCCTAGCATCAGGGTCTTTTCTAATGAGTTGGTTCTTCCCATCAGGTGGCCAAAGTATTGGAGTTTCAGCTTCAGCATCAGTCCTTCTAATGAACATTCAGGACTGATTTCCTTTAGGATGGACTGGTTGGATCTCCTTGCAGTCCAAGGGACTCTCAAGAGTCTCCTCCAGTACCATAGCTCAAAAGCATCAGTTCTTTGGCGTTCAGCCTTCTTTATGGTCCAACTCTCACATTTGTTCATGACTACTGGAAAAACCATAGCTTTGACGAGACGGACCTTTTTCGGCAGCCTAGCATGCCGAAATAAAACAGACATTTATTGAATGTCTACTGTGCATCGGGCATGGCTCCGGGGGCTGTGCTGGCGGGCTTTAGGATGAGGGCTGTGGGCTTCTCTGGAAGAAGCCCCCGCAGTTCTCATGTAGGTAATGTTTTGTTACTAAAATCCTGTGAATTCCGAGCCATTTCCTAAGAGATTCTCACTAGTTGCCAATGTTCCCAAAAGGCGATAGTTTGAACTTTTTGTTCATTTTCAAGTTCATGGTTGAGCCTCCTCAACTTTTGAATATATAGAGTTTATTAATAGTATGGAGTATGCTTTGACCTTCTCTCCATGTTTAATGAAATCATTCATCTCAGTAACCTCTACCCACAAACTCAACAGCACTGGAATTCATGAAAAATAGCAGACACTGTGACCTCTCATAAAGTGTGTGAATATAAAAGTATGTCTCAAACCCTTCAATTGTGTGCCAAATTTATTCAGAATCAGTCATGTCCTTTGCAGACTAGTGAATAACAGAGAGGCATACATCAAATGCTCAGAGTGAGATCTAAACAGACCCTACTTTACATGGCTAAAGGTACCGTAAGCCTGATGGCTGCTGCTGCTGCTAAGTCACTTCAGTCGTGTCCGACTCTGTGTGACCCCATAGACGGAAGCCCACCAGGCTCCCCCGTCCCTGGGATTCTCCAAGCAAGAACACTGGAGTGGGTTGCCATTTCCTTCTCCAATGTGTGAAAGTGAAAAGTGAAAGTGAAGTCCCTCAGTCGTGTCCGACCCTTAGCAACCCCACAGACTGCAGCCCACCAGGCTCCTCCATCAGTGGGATTTTCTAGGCAAGAGTACTGGAGTGGCTTGCCATTGCCTTCTCCGAAGCCTGATGGCAGTTCTTGCTTAAACTTCTTTTTTTTTCGCTCAGTCATATCCGACTCTTTGCGACCCCATGAATCACAGCACGCCAGGCCTCCCTCTCCATCACCAACTCATGGAGTTCACTCAAACTCATGTCCACAGAGTCGGTGATGCCATCCAGCCATCTCATTCTCTGTCGTCCCCGTCTCCTCCCGCCCCCAATCCTTCCCAGCATCAGAGTCTTTTCCAGTGAGTCAACTCGTCGCATGAGGTGGCCAAAGTATTGGAGTTTCAGCTTTAGCATCAGTCCTTCCAATGAGCACCCAGGACTGATCTCCTTTAGAATGGACTGGTTGGATCTCCTTGCAGTCCAAGGGACTCTCAAGAGTCTTCTCCAGCACCACAGTTCAAAAGCATCAATTCTTCGGTGATCAGCTTTCTTCACAGTCCAACTCTCACATCCATACATGACCATGGGAAAAACCATAGCCTTGACTAGACGGACCTTGGTTGGCAAAGTGTTGTCTCTGCTTTTTAATATGCTATCTAGGTTGGTCATAACTTTCCTTCCAAGGAGTAAGAGTCTTTTAATTTCCTGGCTGCAATCAGCATCTGCAGTGATTTTGGAGCCCAAAAAAATAAAGTCTGACACTGTTTCCACTGTTTCCCCATCTATTTCCCATGCAGTGATGGGACCAGATGCCATGATCTTTGTTTTCTGAATGTTGAGCTTCAAGCCAACATTTTCACTCTCCTCTTTCACTTTCCTCAAGAGGCTTTTGAGTTCCTCTTCACTTTCTGCCATAAGAGTGGTGTCATCTGCTTAAACTTTAAGTCCAGGCAAATGTTATGAAAGATAAATGGGCAAAAGATACGAACAGTTCATAAAGAAGAGACATGGGTGCCTGAAAACCACATGCAAAAGTAAGTAGATAAAAATTAAACAAAAATTGAACATTAAATTGCCATAATGGCAGTCCATGGCATTGGTAAGGTGAGGCGAAATGAACATTTGTACCTAGTAATGTGATATAAATGGATATAGCCATTCTGTAAGGCAGTGTGTGACAAGAGCCGCTAAAATGTTCATACCTTTTCCCAGTATTTTCATTTCTGAAAACTTGTTCTCAAAGTGCCCATCAACGTTTACATCAAGAAAGTTCGCCGTGGAAATGGTTGTAATAGTGAAAAAATAGAAACAAGCCAAATGCCTGACAGTAGGAGACTGGTAAAATCATATTGTTGTTGTGAAGTCACTAAGTTGTGTCCGACTCTTTGCAACCCCATGGACTGCAGCACACCAGGCTTCCCTGTCCTTCACTGTCTCCAGGAGCTTCTGATGCCATCCAAGCGTCTCATCCTCTGTCTCCCCTTCTCCTCTTGCCCTCAGTCTTTCCCAGCATCAGGGACTTTTCCAGTGAATGGGTTCTTCACCTCAGGTGGTCAAAGTATTGGAGCTTCAGCTTCAGCATCAGTCCTCCAATGAATATTCAGGGTTGATTTCCTTTAGGATGGACTGGTTGGATCTCCTTGCAATCCAAGGGACTCTCAAGAGTCTAATCCAACACCACAGTTCAAAAGCATCAATTCTTCGGCACTCAGCCTTCTTTATGGTCCAGCTCTCACATCTCTACATATCTACTGGAAAAACCACAGCTTTGACTATCTGAACCTTTGTTGGCAAAGTGATGTCTGCTTTTTAATATGCTGTCTAGGTTTGTCATAGCTTTGCTTCCAAGGAGCAAGTGCCTCTTGATTTCATGGCTGCAGTCACCATCTGCAGTGATTTTGGAGCCCAGAAAAATAAAGTCTGTCACTGTTTCCATTGTTTCCCCATCTATTTCCCATGAGTGATGGGACTGGATGCTAAGATCTTCATTTTTTGAATGTTGAATTTTAAGCTAACTTTTTCACTCTCCTCTTTCACCTTCATCAAGAGGCTCTTTAGTTCCTCTTTGCTTTCTGCCAGTAGAGTGGTATCATCTGCATATCTGAGGTTGTTGATTTTTCACCCAGCAGTCTTGATTCCAGCTTGTGATTCACCCAGCCTGGCATTTTGCATAATGTATTCTATTGTACAGAAACCAAAAATCATTTATTAACTACTGATAGAATGGGACACAGTCTGTGTCATGGGAAAAACTGTAATTTTAGCTGTGAAAGTACTGATAAGGTTTATATCTAACTATAAAAAGTAAGAGGATGAAAATACTGTATCAAAGCATTTATAGTCTTATTTGCAAGTGGTGGAATCATAGGTGATGCTGTGTTTCTGGACATCCTACTTTGATAATCTGTTGCTCTTTTACTTTGCAAAAGGATATAGCAGCGCCTGAATGATGTTGACATGATTAAAAAAGAAAGTAGCGTCTGATCTCCTCAAAGTGACAGAATCTGATGTTGGGACAGGGTGTGGTGTCCGTGCATTTCTGTCCTGCTTCTGGAGACTCAAGACAAGAGAAAAATAACATTGTAGGTCATGTTCTCGGTCTTGAGCAGTTGAGCCTCAATAACAGGGCTGGAGGAGGCTTCCAACCTGCAGAGGCGAGGGTCATTCTTAGGAAGGCGATGACCAGCCTTTTGGAAGAGGCTTGAGCACAGCTTCTTTGTGTCTGCCTTCATCGTGATGGGTGGCAGGTGTCTGGCTGGAGGGCAGGACCCGGCAGAGAGCCGTGTGGTCACCCTCATCAGCTCTGCAGGACCCTGGCCTTGGATCCCTGGCGCCTAAGCAGCAGTTTGGCACAGCCTGCGTTCCACTGATGCCCTGCAGCTCTGATGCTGTCTGCCTGAGTTCTGGTCCCTGCGGCATGTAACTCTGCTTTCTAACTTTTCCTTAAAGCCTTCCTGGGACTTCTTTAAGAGGAACAGGGGCTTCAAATGTCAAGAAAGAGGAGAACAGGGCACCTCTTCTTCCTCCTCTTGGACAAAGACCCTACTGTCGATGGTGCCTTTTTTTTTAAAGCCTGTCTCTCCCCTTTCCCTTCTTTTCCAAAAATAGGTCTTGTGAAAGTCAGTGTGAGCTGTGGCAGCCTCGCATATGTGGCTTTCCATCTGCAGCTCGGTCTGTACAATGCGCCATATATTTAGCTGCCTAAATCGGGACTGTTCCTCGTGCTGATTCAAGAGGGGCTGGGAAATCACATGGGCGAGCAGGGCTGTTTGTTGGTCAGGACTGGCTGCTGGATGCTCTCGGCTCTCACCCACGGATCCAGAAGTGAGAGATATTTGGGGACATCAAGAGAGCAGATGGCCCATGAAGGCAGCTGGCCCAGGCAGTAATTAGTCCAGGGAGGCGATGGGTCATTTTCTGAGCTTGGAGCAGAATCTCGCGTCTGTTGGTGCCATTCAAGTTGCAGAGAGAGGCTTCGGTAGAACTGGTAGGGCTGGGAACTGTGTGTCAATAAGTCATCACAGCTGAGAGATAACAGCTCGGCTTTGCTTCCCTAGTGAAAGGTTCCTAGCAAGAAGACAGAAGGGGAGAGGATCTGTTTGTTTTAAGTTTAAAAGTAGAGGTACTCAACTCTTTTTTCAATGAGTGGGTTATTCTTTTTTAAGTTTGGTTTGTTTCTTTCTGGCTGGGTCCTCGTTGCTGCAGTCTTTTCTCTAGTTGGGACTGGTAGGCTCTGCTCTCCAGCTTCCGTGCTCAGGCTTCTCGTTGTGGAGCCCGGCCCCTGGGGTGCTCATACTTCAGTAGGTGTGGTGCTCAGGTTAGTTGCCCCTCGGCCTGTGGAATCTTCCCGGACAAGGGATCAAACTCGTGCCCCTGAATTGGAAGGTGGATTCTTAACCGCTGGACCCCCAGGGAAGTCCTCAACTCCTTCGTAGGGCTAGAGAAAGATGAATTTGTCAAGGGAACTGGTGAAAACCCAAGATGGGGTATTTGGCGCCAACGCCATTTCCTCCTCTTTCACGGAACTTGTGTCCTGTGATGGCTAAGCTTTCTGTGTCCCTCACTAGCCTGAGTTGAGGGACCACTTCTCATACCCCTTTGTAGCCCTGACACTTGAGTGAAGTGTCTGGTACATAGGTGCCGGCAATGTTTGTTGAATGAATACATGAACGTATGGAAGCGCAGGTAGAGGGATTGGCCTGCACAGGAGGAAGGAGAAAGCTTCCTTTGAAACGGAGAAGGGGGTGGCTCTGCAGTGTGATGAGTCAAGTTTTGCTCATTTGATTTTTTCATCTGAGAGGGTGATTAGGAATTTAAGGTCTGAACATAAAAATAAGCACTGTACTTACTATTCAGTAAATGACAGCGATGATTTCATGTGATGCTTTTGTTCGTCTGTATCTCTGTGTGTTTGAGTCTTTAAAGTAGAAAGCTAATTTTATGTGCGTTTGGCATTTCTCTTGCAGTAACCATCCTAGTTCACGCCCATGGTTCGTCTTCCTCCTCTTCCAGGGACACCTCACCCTCTGCTTCACGGCACCCTCTCTGCTGTTAACCTGTCTCCGGTGACCTGGCCCCTGTCACTCGTCTCCATGCTTCACCTGTAGGAGATTCATTTTCTGCCCTTTAAAGGGGAGCCAGTGTCTTTTCTTGGACATATTTGCGATCACAGCTGCATATAATTAGTTCTTACAGACTTGGTCTACGTAAAGTGCAAACCCTCCCATTCTGCTGTGATTCATGGGCAGGTAAAAGGGCTCTGCACCAATTGCAGTGTGTGTCTGTGTGTGTGTGTGTCTGTGGTGTGTGTGTGTGTGTGTGTCTGTGGTGTGTGTGTGTGTGTGTCTGTGTGAGTGTGTGTCTGTGTGTGTGGTGTGTATGAGTGTGTGTCTGTGTGTGTGTCTGTGGGGTGTGTGTGTGTGTGTCTGTGTGTGTGTGTGTCTCTGTGTGTGTGTCTCTGTGTGTGTGTCTCTGTGTGTGTGTGTGTGTCTTCCCCACTCATCCAGCAGGCACTTCTCCAACAGCAGCTGGGTGTCGTGCAGTTCAGCTCAGTTCTGATGCCTTCTACCTGGAGGTGCATCGGATTCCATGGGTGTAAAGGGCTCGGTTCCACAAGACTGTCCCCTTCCCCCACTTCAGACCGCAGGTCCTCACCTGTGCTTCGGACTGACCACCTGCAGGCTGGAGGTTCCAGCGGTTCCTTCTGGATTCAGTTAATTTCCTAGAGCAGCTCACAGGACACAGAGAGACGTTTTACTCGATTGCTGGTTTATTATGAAAGGAGGTAATGGAGGTAGCTGATGAGCATCCAGGTTGGAGCCTGTAGAGCAGGCATGGGGGGAGAGGGGAGCTTCCCTGGTCTCTCCGGGTCCCACCCGCCCAGCATCTCCACCTGCTCACCAGCCTGGATGCTCTCTGAAGCCCCATGCCGTTGGGATCTTTATGGAGGCGTCATCACACAGGCCTGATGGATCGTTAACTCCACTCCCAGCCCTCCTCCAGAGAAAGTGGGGTGGGGCTGAAAACTCCAAGCTGCTAGTCACGACTCTGTCTTTCTAGTGACCAGCCCCCAAGCAGCAGCCCACCCAGAGTCACCTCAACAGAACAAAAGACATTCCTGTCACCCAGGACATCCCAAGGGTCCCAGGGAACCAGGGCAAAGGCCAGTATACATTTTCCACAGTGTCCCAGATGTGGACGTGTATTAGACTATCCCATCCTTCTGCTGGCTTCTTTCATGAGTTTGGCTTGGGAGCCCGGCTGCCTGGATTTAGATCTCAGCTGAGCTGTTTAGCTAACTGGCATGGGAGATGCTGTGAGCACGAGGCTGGCTTTCCCAGGGCTTGAGCCTTATCCATGACAGTTCGGTTGTGCTGACCCCTGTGAGTTCCCAAAATGTGGGAGACTCAGCTGCATACTTTGTGGTAGTGGGGGACTGCGTGTGCACTTTGCCCTGTAAAGAGGAAAAAGAGTGACTTTCACTCACAGTGAGTGAGTGAAAAGTCGCTCACTCGTGTCCGACTCTTTGCAACCCCATGGAGTATAGCCCGCCAGGCTCCTCCGTCCATGGGATTCTCTAGGCAAGAATACTGGAGTGGGTAGTCATTCCCTTCTCCAGGGGATCTTCCTGACCCAGGGATCAAACCTGGGTCTCCTGCAATACAGGCAGGATTCTTTACCTCTGAGCCACCAAGTGGACATTACTAATACCTCATGGGATTGTCACAAGGAGTATATGGGTTCATACAGATAATGCTTTTATAGCATCCCCGGCACAGTAAATGTTAATTATTACTACTATTCTTGTTATTTGTATGTTAGGCCTCGGTGAGGCATTTTTATAGCCCCAGACATTTTTTAGACTCCTTCCCTGGCTTCTTCAGTTCAGTTCAGTCGCTCAGTCGTGTCTGACTCTTTGCGACCCCATGAATCACAGCACGCCAGGCCTCCCTGTCCATCACCAACTCCCGGAGTTCACTTAAACTCATGTCCATCGAGTCGGTGATGCCATCCAGCCATCTCATTCTCTGTCCCTGGCTTCTTACACCCTCCTGAATTATAATTAATCTTCCCTAAGACACCACAGTTGTGGTAAGTTCATTTCCCTTTCTTGACTCATGTCCAAAATGCCATTTAATAAATGCAAAGTTAAAAGTTTTCCAGGGAAGAAGTTTTGAAAAGTTCTCCTCACAAAGTTAGAGTTCGGTTCTAACCCAGTGTTAATATTGTGGTTATCGGCGGTCATGTTGCAGTGTCTGTATTAAGTAGACTAATCGTAGTGTCATGAACGCTGTGTCTGTTGATGTAAGAGAGTGTCTTTTGGGAAGTGTATAATGTAGAGAATTTTGAACCTGGGATGACTATCCGTATTCGCATTTATTTCAGCACATCTTAGGATGTGAGTTTTCCTTCTTTCTTGTTCCTGCTTTGGGGCTGCCGTGTTGCATTCTCAAGCCCCAAGCGTCCTGTGGCTAAGATCGCAATGGTTTTGCAATCCCTGCAGTGTCTTCCTGATGAGAATCCTCTCTGGAGATGGAGGCAGGGGAAGGGTCTCATGGTTGGCGTGTGAAAAGGCACTTCTGTGCTGAGAACTCCGAGCGGCAGAGGGCCACACCACGAGGCGGAAGCTGCAGGCTCCTTTGTTAGCGCTGTGACTTCGTGCCTGCAGGCGTTTTCGAGTAGCGGAGTCCTTCAAAGCCCGCCTGTTTTTCTTGTCTGAGATTTCACCCATCATTCTTACTGACTTTCCACTCATCATGTTAACTGCGATTTAGATGCTTGTTTCTCTGGCCCCAGACTCACTCATTCTGCCTTTGAACTTGGTGCAGACTGTGTCATGACCTTACCACGTGGTGGTCCCTCCTGCCTTGGTGGGGTGGTGGGACCGTGTCCTCACTCCCATCACGGAAACTGGATGTCCAGTGCTCTTGGGACCCGGGACCGGTGGGACTGGGCAGGAACAGAAACAAAGGAAACACATCATTTTATTTCTGGATCCACAGCTTCTGCCGCTGGGAGGTGGTGGAATGGTTGTCTCTATGTGGGTGACGGTTGGAGTGAAATTGTTTGTCTTTATAAAGCAACACTGTGTTTTAGGATATAGTTGATTTCATAGTGCTTTTCAAATATTAACCCAATATAAAAGTCTCTGGGGGCAGATCGTGAGTAAATCTTAAAGCACAAGCTTTCAGGAATAAAATTTAAGCTCTTTAGAGTTGTCAGCTTGAGGGGGTAAAAAAAATGAGATAATCCTTCAGAAAGGAAGCGTTATACGGAAGTGTGAGTTGGCGTCTGAATGTAGGTTAACTTTCTTCCCCAGAAATAACGGTGAAAGGATGCCTCTTCACCGCGTCAGAGGACGTGCGGTGAACCCCGAGGCAGTCACACGGGCATTGGCAGCAGCAGCCTCTCAGCTCCTGCTCCTCTGGCCTCCTCTCTGGGCTCTGTCCTGGGTACTGGGTGCTGTCCCGGGCACTGGGGGCCCGAAGTGCAAACCCAGACAGAGCGCAGCTCATGGAGTTTGCGTTCCAGTTGGGGAAGAGAGCAAATATGAACCTGAAGGAGCAGATCACACAGCAAGAGGAAAGATGGGTTCCTTTGTCAGGGAAAAGTAAAGGTGCTGTGGTTCAGATGGTCAAGAATCTGCTTGCAATGCAGCAGAACCTGGGTTCAGTCCCTGGGTCAGGAAGATCCCCTGGAGGAGGAGATGGCAGCTCACTCTAGTATTCTTACCTGGAGAATCCCAGGCACAGAGGAGCCTGGCAGGTCACAAAAAATCGGATACAACTGAACAACTAACGTGCACACACAAGTCGGGGGCTTCTGGGGAGAACACTTTAGTCTGAAATAGAGTGATCCGATGAGATCGTGCTGGGGCGTGACAGGTGGACAGAAATGTGGAGAAGGCGAGGGAGCTGGGCCTTCATACACCTGGAGGGGGTGTCCAGAGAAGAGAGGTGGGGGCACTGGTTCAGCTCAGGAGCCTGCCCGGTGTGGGGACAGTATGGCTGGACAGAGCTGTTGGGGAAGACAGGGGAGATGGAGCCAGCAGTGGGTAGGGAGGGCGGCGCATAGCTTGTGGACCATTGTGGGGACTTACTTTACATGCCTCAGTGAAACAGGGAGATTCTGGCTGGTTTTCAGCTGAGGGGGTAACATGATCTGGCTTAAATTTTGGAAGGGTGATTTTGGGTGCTGTGTTGGAAGCAGACTGTGGAGTGGGTAGAAGCTGGGCGACCTCTCCGGGGCTGTTACAGGGAGCGTGCACAGGTGGTGTGGCTGGACCAGGGTGGGGGCAGGGGAGATGCTTGGCAGGGGTCGGATGCTAGGCGTGTTTTGAGGATGGAGGCAGCCTGTTTGCCAGTGGATGGATGAGCAAGATCAGGGAGTCAGAGTCGATGCTGGGGACTTGAGTCTGAGCATTCAGGGGACGCGTTGCTGTCAACAGAGGTGGGCAGATTCTGGGCGGAGCGTGTGCGTGCCTGTGTGTGTGTGTGCAAGCACGTGTGTGTGTGTGTGTTGTGTGTGTGGGGGAGGGTAGAGGGGTCTATTTTGTGTCTTTCTCATGTCTAAACTGTATGAAGCTCATTTTTGGAGAAAACTGTAAGTTCTCCAATTAGATTTCCTGAACAAGTACACACCCTAGTGTACACGCACATGATGTCCTTGGGGAAAGCAGCCTGTAACTGATGGTGGCCATCACTTGTCCTGGGACCGCGGGGCAGGTACCATCAGTGGGGGAGGGGCTTAAACAACCGATGTTTATTTTCTCACAAATCTGGAGGCTGGAAGTCCAAGATCAGGGTGTGGGCAGGTTTAGTTTCTTCTGAGCACTTTATCATTGGCCTGCAGATGGCTGCCTGTACCGGGATCCTCCTGTGGTCTTCCCTGCACACATGTATCCATGGTGCCTCTGTGTGTCATGGCCTCCTCATCTTATAAGGGGACCAGTCAGATTGGATTAGGAGCCCCTAACAGCCTCACGGGGACATGATCACCTCTTTAGAGCGCGTGTCTCTCAACATAGCACCTTCCGAGGTGCTCAGGGTAGTTAGCCTGTGAATGTTTGGAGGACAAACTTCAGCTGCTAATGTTGGTCTCCCAACCTAGACAGCGTATTATAAAGCAGAGACATTACTTTGCCAACCAAGATCCGTCTGGTCAAGGCTATGGTTTTTCCAGTGTTCATGTTTGGATGTGAGAGTTGGACTGTGAAGAAAGCTGATTGCCGAAGAATTGATGCTTTTGAACTGTGGTGCTGGAGAAACTCTTGAGAGTCCCTTGGACTGCAAGGATATCCAACCAGTCCATTCTAAAGGAGATTGATCCTGGGTGTTCATTGGAGGGACTGATGCTAAAGCTGAAACTCCAATACTTTGGCCACCTCATGCGTCGAGTTGACTCACTGGAAAAGAGTCTGATGCTAGGAAGAATTGGGGGCTGGAGGAGAAGGGGACGACAGAGAATGAGATGGCTGGATGGCATTACCGACTCGATGGACATGAGTTTGAGTGAACTTCAGGAGTTGGTGATGGACAGGGAGGCCTGGCGTGCTGTGATTCATGGGGTCGCAAAGAGTCGGACACGACTGAGCAACTGGACTGAACTGAATGTTGGTCTTCTTTGGTATCTGGGAATCTGAAGGGGTATCATTAGAGTGTTTTGCATGTGTGCACTTGTTTGTGCTCAGTCCCTTGGTTGTGTCTGACTCTTTGCAACCCCGTGGACTGTAGCCCACCAGGCTCCTCTGTCCATGGGATTCTCCAGGCAGGAATGCTAGAGTGAGTTGCTATTTCCTCCTCCAGGGGATCTTCTGGACCCAGGGATTAAACCTGCGTCTCCTGTGTCTCCTGCATTGGCAGGCAGATTCTTTACCACTGCCCCACCTGGAAATGACTCCTGAAATGAGATTCAATAATATTCCTCATGCTAAAGGACAGGACATTGAAATAAATGGTCTTGCTGTGTGTATTCACTTCACTCTTTCAGGACTCTGTTAAGTGCTTATGATGAATTAGGCTTTGAAACAGAGAAGAGTGAGAGAGTTCTCCTCATCCAGCTGGGCAGCCACGTCCCCAGGTGACCCGTGCAGGAGGCTGGAAAGAACAGCTAGGGAAGTTGGCAGAGAAGCAGGAGAATGTGGTACCTGGAAAGCCAAGGAACGGAGGGTTGGCCTTTCACAAGTCTCAGTGACTACAGTTGAGACGTGAATGAGAGTGAAGACAGAATTAGCGAGAAAACCGAAATGTCCCGATTTTACAATACAGGAAGAATGGAAGAAAGAGAAGAAATCCCGCTGCGTCAGATTAGTAACACTGACAAAGCCGGAGGCCCGCCTACAGGTGCCCGGACGGCTGGCCCACATGCCGTCCTGACCACCAGGCTCTCACCGTGACAGTCTGTACCCCGCAGTGGTGTCATTCACAAGACCGTCACCCTGCAGGGTGGGTGTTCATAAGCTGGACTGCACGTTGCAAACACGTCGGATGAGCCGTCTCCTGACATTCAGCGTGTCCTCCTGCCCCCAGGGTTCCCCCTCCATTTCTTCTCACAGAAAGGTCCATTCACATGCTGACAACCCACAGTGGACTTTAATTTTATTTTTTAAGATTTTTTTTTATGTGGACTGTTTTGAAAATCTTTATTGAATTTGTTACAGTATTGTTTCTGTTGTTTATGTTTTGGATTTTTTTCTGGCCATGGGGCATGTGGATCTTAGCTGCCTGACCAGGGATCGGACCCACAGCCACTGCATTGGAAGGTGAAGTCTTAGCCACTGGACTGCCAGGAAAGTCCCCTAAAGTGGATTTTATCAAATGGGGAAAACGGGGCATATCGAGACCCTTACTGGTAAACAGCGCCCTGCACGGCCCTTTTAAGGATGACAGGCGCCTAGGGTGGGAGGCTCCTTTGGTCTCAGGCTTGCTCACAGGCGTTCACGCTCATCCTCTGAAGGATGGAACCTCCGTCACACCAGGCCTCTGCAGCCAGGATGCTGCTTTCCTGGTGCTGTTCGGAGTGAAGCATCAGAGTGCTTCAGGGAGAAGGTCTCCCCTCACCTGCCAGAACCGCTCTGCAGCGCGGTGCTGGGCTCCAGCGACGGCCTCGCGGGGTGTAGGAACCCTGTGGGTGGAAGCGTTGGGACTGCAGTCTCTAAGGCGTGCTTCCTGGCCTCCGCTGCACCGTGCGGTCTCTTGGGGCATCCCGGCTGCACTCATTGAATTAGGATCTTGGGGGCCAGGGCCAGGGCAGCCCCTGGGGGATGCCGGTGAGCAGGTGCAGACGTGAGCCACTGCCCTGATGGAGACGCCAGCCCTAGAGCTGGCACAGCCTCACAGGCAGTTCTCAAGGCCGTGCCTGTCTAGGAGCGGGTCTCTGGAGGTTATGATTCTCCAGGTGGAATATTATGAAACGTGCTTGACCTTCACTCTGTAACCAGCACATGACCTTCATCTGGGGGGAACTGAAGTCGTTCTTTCTTTCCTTCTCCCCAAATAATAATCTGGCTCACACTCACTGAGCACTTCAAGGGCTTTGTGTATTAAGTGCTGTATATGTACTTGTCCTCACGGGGACCCTGGGAGATGGTCTTCATTGCGATCATGCGTATTTGCAAGCGAGGACACAGGGGCAAAGACAGCTGCAGTCATCTGCCCAGAGTTACCAGGCTGGTGCTTGAACCCAGGTGCCCTGGGCTCCGGTGCCCCGCCTCTCCGTCCACGGAGAGAAAGCCAAGCACCAATTCACTCCGCAGGTATTTACAGGCCCTGCAACGTGCCAGGCCTTTACTCATACTTTCATTTTGAATTAGGGGCAGCTTAACAGATCACAGGCCTGGGTAATGCTCTCAGAAACACATGACTTAAAATCAATTTCAAAATAATTATTCTTGGTAGATGTCCTGTAACACTTAACTATTTAATTGACTGTATTTTGTTTTACTCTCTCTGAGACGCCCTCTTTAGCCCATGGATTACTTAGAGGTGTGTTGTTTGATTTCTGAGTGTTTAGAGATTTCCTTGTCTTTCTGTAACTCGTTTCTCCTTTGAATTCATTATGATCAGAGAACACACCCTATATAATTTCAGTTCTTTTCAGACTCTTGGTTTGTTTATGGCCCAAGATATAGTCTGTCTTGTTGAAAGTTCCATGGGCTTCAAAAATACATATGTCATGCTTTTGTTGGGTGGGGTATTCTGCACATATTGGTCAGATCCTGTTGGCTGACTGTGTTGTTCACTGCTTCCATATCCTTTCTGATTTGTGTGTGGTAGTTTGGTTAGTTGCTGAAGAGGGGACCAAAGTCTCCAACCAAAACTGTGGAATTGTCGGTTTCCCCTTTTGGCTTTCTTGGTTTTTGCTCTGCGTGTTTTGTGGCTCTGCTGTTTGGTGCATATGCATTTAGGGCCGTTATGTCTTCCTGATGGAATGATGCCGTTGGTATTTGATAATGTTCCTCTTTGTCTCTAGGAAGTTTCTTTGTTCTCAAGCTTTTCTTATCTTTTTAAATTAATTAATAATTGGGCTGTATTGGGTCTTAGTTGCGATGCGCAGGGTCTTCGCTGGGTCATGTGGGATCTTTCACCGCGGCACCTGGACGCTCTAGTTGTGGCGTGGGACTCAGTAATGGCAGCACGCAGGCTTGGCTGCACCATGGCCTGTGGGGTCTTCGTTCCCTGGCCAGGGATTGAACCCACATCCTTTGCATTGTGAGGCGGATTCTCAGCCACTGGAAAAAGTCCAACCACTGGAGTTTCTCACCAAGAAAAGTCCCCCTACGTTACCTTCCCCGGCCCCTCCTGTCTCACTAACGGTTGCAGGATGTGTCTTTCTTCGTCCTTTTCCTTTCAGTTTATGTGTGTCATTTGGTCAGATCTGAAGTGAGTTTCTTGCAGACAGCTGTACTTGTGTTTCTTGTTTTAATCCACTCTACCAATCTCCTTTTTAAAATTGATATATTTAGGCCATTTAGATTTAAGGAGGTAATTATGATACATTAGACTCTGTCTCCCAAGTTAACAGCGTAACAGTTTACATAACATACATAACCAAGGTACATTTTCTTTTGGAGAGTTCATCAAGAGATGAAATTAAGAACAGCTGTCACTGGGTTCTTGCCCAGGGTATCTTTCTTTGTGTGATTTTTATGCCCCGAGTGTCAGGGGGGACGTCAGTAGCAGCAGGACACAGCTGGCTTGCGTCTGCTCGCGGAGACCGGCCTGGCGTGTTTTGCTGTGTACAGGCCACTACTCCCTGCTCTCACTCCATTATCAGTGCTGTGTTGCAAACGGGCCTAGAATCTAGTGGCTTTTGATCCCCACCTTCACATGCTGACAGACTCTGCGGGTCCACAGTTCAGAAGGAACCCTGTGGGGACAGCTGTCCCTGTTCTAGCTCTCCTGCGGTCATGTCTGGGAAGGCAGGAAGGCTGAGGGGACTCACCCTGGGGAGACAGACACCAGAATGCACCTTCCCTGGTAGATCTGGCAGTGTGCTGTGGTGGCCTGAGCACCAGAACGGCCCTTGGGCCTGGCCACCTCGGGGCAGTCAGCCTCTTATGTGATGGTCTGGGCTCCACGAGCAAACGTTCCAGCAAACCAAATGTCCACTGAATCATTCTTCTGTCCTCTCTTGGGTGAAGTAGTCACAGGCCCACTCAGATTCCAAGGCCCTCCCTTGATGGGAACCTTGTCAAGTAATTTGGGGGTCATGACATACGTGAGAAAAAATATTTAGGGGGTGTGTGTGTTAGTTGCTCAGTCACGTCTGACTCTTTGTGACCCTGTAGGCTGTAGCCCTCCAGGCTCCTCTGTCCATGGAATTCTTCAGGCAGGAATATTGGAGTGGGTTGCTATTCCCTTCTCCAGGGGATCTTCCCCACTCAGGGATCAAACTCGGGTTTCCTGCATTGCTGGGAGATTCTTTACCATCTGAGCCACCAGGGAAGCCCTAAATAGGTTAAGTTAGTAATGTTTTTCTTTTAAATTCTCTAAGTTGAAAAAATTTTATATTAAACTATCATCTGAAAAGTTTTCTAGGTGGCTCAGTGGTAAAGAATTTACCTGCCAATTCAGGAGACATGAGAGACGTGGGTTCGATCCCTGAGTCGGGAAGATTCCTTGGAGAAGGAAATGGTAACCCACTCCAGTATTCTTGCCTGGTAAATCTCATGGACAGAGGAACCTGGTGGGCTACAGTCCAGAGGGTCGCAGGGTCAGACACAACACACACTCACAACAGCCATCATATGAAAACCGCGTGTCCTGAGAGACTTCTTTGTATTGATATCCAGTGGGATTGCTTTTATGGTTGAAGCAGGTCTGTGATTCATGGGGTCGCAAAGAGTCGGACACGACTGAGCGACTGAACTGAACTGAGGCCAGCCTCAGACTGAGCGAGGTTGCCGCAGGAGCTAACGGCTTGTGACCCTGGGTCACAGTGTGTTTCTCCAGGCTTCATGTGACTTCACGAAGCCCAGTGAGTCGTGTGCTGTTTAGTGTGTGACCTGTGCAGTTGGAGAAACCGAAGCCTTGAGAACTGACTTTGTGCAGTGTCACAGAGCAAGTCAGTGCTTGAATTAAATGCGGTCTCTCTGTGTCCTGGGCTGGTATCTCTGTGAGCGTGTTCCCTTGCTCAGGGATCTAATGCGTGATGATCTGAGGTGGATGGAACGGATGTAATAATAATAGGAATAAAGTGCACAGTAAATGTGATGCGCCTGAATCATCTCGAAAGCGTCTCCCCTGTCTGTGCAAAAGCTGTCTTCCAGGAGCTCGGTCCCTGGTGCCAGAAGGGTTGGGGACCGCTGATCTCAGTGTCCTTTAGAATGTGCCACCTTGCGGAGTGACCGACCCATCATAGCTCGGCGTCCTGAGTGGGTTGTTCTGTTGGACGGGATGTTCCTGCTGTGACAGGCCTCAGGGCCCCCAGCAATCAGTGCTAAGTTGTTTCTCCCTGTGCTCCTCACCTCAGAGGAAAAGTGCCTTCACCTCCTTACTGCGATCCAGCCGACGCATGTCCACGTCTGTTTCTAAGGATGGGGAGGAAAGTGTATTCTTCCCCCCAAAAGCTGATCTCAATGGGTTTTCCTTCAGAACATTATGGTGATGAGAACATACTTTTTTTAAAAAAAGCTTTAAACTGTTATACTTTAGCTTTTGAGATTATCCAAAAAGTAAAAGAAAATCTACAAACCAGGATCCAAATAAAACCAACCCGCTGTTTGGTGGCAAGAAGGCAATGGCAAGCCACTCCAGTACTCTTGCCTGGAAAATTCCATGGATGGAGGAGCCTGGTAGGCTGAAGTCCGTGCGGTCGCTAAGGGTCGGACACGACTGAGCGACTTCACTTTCACTTTTCACTTTCACACATTGGAGAAGGAAATGGCAACCCACTCCAGTGTTCTTGCCTGGAGAATCCCAGGGATGGGGGAGCCTGGTGGGCTTCTGTCTGTGGGGTCACACAGAGTCGGACACGACTGAAGTGACTTAGCAGCAGCAGCCCGACCTTGGTGAGAGTCCCAGGTATGGGAGACCCACGACCTGCCTAGCCTCCACCCGGCCCTAGGACCCTCCAGTTTTCTGCGTGGACATGTCCTCCCTTCTCCACGTCCCCCGGGTACTTGCCTCTCGGGCAGTGTCCCCCCATCTCCTGGCATCGCCAGGGGCTTCTCCCGCACCCCTGACCACGTGTGCTCCAGACATCCCCGGGTATCATTCATCTTCATGGCTCCAGCCTGTTAGCCTGATGGAAGGTGCATATTAGGGGACCATGGGGAGAAGGAGCCATGGGATTGATGGCTCTCAGACGCATAACCCATCACTCACTAGCCTTCTGCACCCGTGGCCCTGCAGTGTTTGGAAGAGATGACTCATTATTCGGATTTCATTTTAAGTGTTGCCCAAGTTTGGCCATAGCTCCAGACTTTATCTCATAATGAAGAAGAGGTTCAAAGAGAAAAACAAGAGCACTGGGGTCTAGAGAGTGCTTTCTGTGTGGGTTTTCCAGGCTGCTGTGGTCCCAGTTCCTGTCTCTTTCTGTGACCCTGGAAGTAGCAGGGGTCACGGGCCCAGCACTGCCCTGGGGTCTCTGAACACGGCCCCCTCCCAGCCGAGCTCCATCGACTCCAAGGTAGTTCTGATTTTACTGTCTAACGTTTGTACCTGTTTCAGGTAAACCAGTCGTTCTGCAATTTAATAGGTCTGGTGGGGGTGCCCAGGAACCTGCTTACCAGTTTCTACCAGCCTAAACAAATGCAGGCCAGTCAATCTCTGTTTTGATAGAGAGCGGTGTGCCGGCCCTCTTGATTCTTTTACCCTTCAGCTTGCTGTGGTTTGTCTCTCATGAGGAAGCCCCATGTAAATACGCATATTTCCCCCGTGTGCCCAGCGGTTCAATGTTACAGTCTCTCTGTGAAGTTAAAATCAATTCTTACCATGGGCTAATCAGAGGAGTTAGCCAAATAAAATAAACGCATATAGGAGGTCCAACTTCAGACTTGCCTTGAAGCACAAAGCAGTTGATGTGGATGCTTTATACATTGTGATTTGATTTTTAAAACCAGGAAGTGACAACTCAGTGTCATGAAATAGCTTAAGGTGCTACAAAGTGAGTGGTGAAGCCAAGGTTAGGAAGGAGGTCCCTGGCTTAGGTGCCCCCAAGCACAGTGGCTGTCAGGACAGCGCGGGACCTGGGCCTGTCTGTAGCGGGAAGGAGGCTGTCATAATTGTGTTACTGATGATTGGCGTTGTGGGTGTGCCATGGCACAGGGTTGTGCTAAACAGTATGGGGGGTGTAGTCAGATAACGGACGTAGTATCCAGTAAATACAGCTGCTGCTGCTGCGTCACTTCAGTCGTGTCCGACTCTGTGTGACCCCACAGACAGAAGCCCACCAGGGTCCCCCGTCCCTGGGATTCTCCAGGCAAGAACACTGGAGTGGGTTGCCATTTCCTTCTCCAATGTGTGAAAGTGAAAAGGGAAAGTGAAGTCGCTCAGTCGTGTCCGACCCTTAGCGACCCCATGGACTGCAGCCTACCAGGCTCCTCCATCCATGGGATTTTCTAGGCAAGAGTACTGGAGTGGCTTGCCATTGCCTTCTCCGAAATACAGCTTAGTTATTTGAAAATTCCGGTTGATATTAGAAACGGGGTTTTTTTTTTTCAAGCAATAGCTAAAAAAAATCATATTGAAATATTGCTAAAAAATTATCTTGATTCAAATAATTATATATGTTAATTTATATATTGTCAGACTTTTTAGCAGAATATCAAAATTATCATATAAGATGACCAAAAGGCACATGAAAAGATGCTTAACATTGATAATTATTAGAGAAATGCAAAGCAAAACTACAACGAGGTATCACCTCACACCGGTCAGAATGGCCATGATCACAACATCTACAAATAATAAATGCTGGAGAGGGTGTGGAGAAAAGGGAACCGTCCTATACTGTTGTCGGGAATGTAAATTGGTGCAGCCACTATGGAGGGCAATATGTAATTTCCTTAAAAGCTAAAAATAGGGTTACCGTATTATCCAGCAGTCCTGCTCCTAGCCATGTATCTGCAAGAAACCATAATTTGAAAAGATACATACACCCCTATGTTCATAGCAGCTCTATTTACAATAGGACATGGAAACAACCTAAATGTCCACCAACAGAATGGATAAAGAAGACGTGGTACGTTATATAATGGGATGTTACTCAGTCATAAAAAAAGAGTGAAATAATGCCATTGGCAGCAACATGGTTAGACCTAGAGATTATCATACTAAATGAAGTGAGCTAGACAAAGACACACAGATGTCACATGACATTGCTTATATATGGAATCTTTAAAAAACGGTACAAAAGAACTTACATAGAAAAGAGAAATGAACCCACAGATGTAGAAAACGAACTTAGGGTTACCAACGGGGAAAGGAGGGGAAGGGATAAATTAGGAGTTGGAAATTAACACATACACACTGCTATGTATAAAGCAGATAACCAGCAAGGACCTGCTGTATAGTATAAGGAACTGTACCCAGCATTTTGTAATAACCTATAAGGGAAAACAATCCGGAAATATATATGTATATATATATAGTAATATATAAAATACATGCATATATAAAATGGAATCACTTTGCTGTACACCTGGAATTAACACAACATTGTAAATCAACCCTGGTGGCTCAGAGGTTAAAGCGTCTGCCTCCAATGCGGGAGACCCGGGTTCGATCCCTGGGTTGGGAAGATCCCCTGGAGAAGGAAACGGTAACCCACTCCAGTATTCTTGCCTGGAGAATCCCATGGACGGAGAAGCCTGGTAGGCTACAGTCCACGGGGTCGCATAGAGTCGGACACGACTGAGCGACGGAACGGAACGGATACTTCAGTTAAAAAAAAAGAAAGAATCCTGGTCCCTGGGTCCACAATGACTTTTAAAAATGAGTGATTGGATCCAGTTTACAAGCATATTTGAGGTCAGTGTATATCACACAGCAAGAGGAGGGCTTGCCCAGGGCCCTGACCCTTGACCCCTGTGACCAAGAGCAGTGATGCAGAGACTAATGGAGCAAAGTGGGATGATGCCGTAGTAATGAGTAATGATGTCATAGGAATAAGAGTGATCATATTGTTACCGTAATTACTGTTGCTGGCATCACTGAGTGCTTCCCGGGTACCAGGCGTATTTGCGTGTGTTAATTCATTTATTCTTCACAGCAGCCCTACAGAGAAATAGGTACTATTGTTGATCCTGTTTCTTAAAAGACTCCCTGGTGGCTCAGCGGGTAAAGAATCCGCCCTCAGTGCAGGATACATGGGAGACGTGGGTTCACTTCCTGGGTCAGGAAGATCCCTGGCGGAGGAAAAGGGCAGCCCCCACCAGTATTCTCGCCTGAAAAATCCCATAGACAGAGGGGAAGGTGAGCTACAGTCCAAAGGGTCACGAGGAGTCAGGCACAGCTGAGCAACTAAGCATGCACACATTTCTTCAAGATGAGGAAAGTGGTATCAGGTGTTGCCTCAGTCTTCAAACATGAGGTTTTTTTTCTTTTTTAAATTACAAAAGTATGATGAAATTTACAGAACATTTGGAAAATGCAGAACAAAGTTACATAGAGTTATACTACATATAAAGATTTTTAAAGTAGATTTTTAGTTGGGGTTTCAATATCAAACTCTCAAAAATTAATAGAATGGACAGAGAAGTAGAAAGATACTAGTAGATCTGAAAATCACTATGAACCAATTCAACATAATTAAGATGTATACAATTTTCACACAACAGCAGGATACAAATTCTATTCAAATTGCCATAGACTATAAACCAAGAAACACAGGAATATATCCAGGGGACATAAAACAAGGTATAAAAATTTCATGGTCTAAAGGTATTGAAATCATAGAGAATCTGTTCTCCTGCCACTGTGGAATTATGTTAGAAATCAATACCAAAAGATATTTGAAAATAACCCACATATTTTCAAGTGCAATATGACATTTACCAAGAGAGATCTTTGACTTAGCCTTTGAAAGCCTCAATAAAGTTAGAAGACTAAAGAAACACAGAGGGTGATTGCAGATAATTTAAATGAGAAATTAATATCAAAGATACTTTATAAATCCCATGTATTTGAAAATTAAGTGTCTACTTTTAAATGATGGGTGTATTGAAGAATCTGTAACAAGGAAAATTAGGAAATACTTGTAACAGAATAAAAATGAAAGATAATTTATAAGAATTTATCGCATGTAGCTGAAGCTGCTGCATGTAGCTGAAGCTGCTCAATGCAACTAAATACAATGTAGAGTCTTTAATAAAATATGAAAACAAATAATGGACACGTGCATAACAAAATTGAACAGAATCTGTGCTTTAGTTAATAATACTGTATCATATGTTAAATTTCCTTTTTTTTTTTTTTTGCGGCATAGTATTTCTTTATATTCTCAGAATTGGATTAGAGTTTTCTAGCCTCATTCAAAAAAAATTTTTTTTAATCAGTAAAATAATAAGCTTTCTAGACTTTTAGCAGTAATATTAAATGCCAGAATAAATGAAACTATATCATAGTTTTGAATAAATACAAATTAGAAATCTAGCATTCTATTCATACTTAGTCAAAGAGTTGGAACCAAAATGTCATGGACTTTTCAGTTCAGTTCAGTCGCTCAGTCGTGTCTGACTCTCCGCGACCCCATGAATCACAGCACGCCAGGCCTCCCTGTTCATCACCAACTCCCGGAGTTCACTCCACAGAGTCGGTGATGCCATCCAGCCATCTCATTCTCGGTCGTCCCTTTCTCCTCCCGCCCCCAACCCTTCCCAGCATCAGAGTCTTTTCCAGTGAGTCAACTCGTCGCATGAGGTGGCCAAAGTATTGCAGTTTCAGCTTTAGCATCAGTCCTTCCAGTGAACACCCAGGATCGATCTCCCTTAGAATGGACTGGTTGGATCTCCTTGCTGTACAAGGGACTCTCAAGATTGTCTTCTCCAGCACCACAGTTCAAAAGCATCAATTCTTCGGCGATCAGCTTTCTTCACAGTCCAACTCTCACATCCATACATGACCACGGGAATAACCATAGCCTTGACTAGACGGACCTTTGTTGGCAAAGTAATGTCTCTGCTTTTTAATATATTATCAAGGACTTTTAGCTGAGCAAAAATTCATATTTTCTTATATATATATATTTATATATGTAGGTATATATATATATACACAAAAGCTTTTCTGCTACACTTGATAAAGACTTGAGAAAGAATAACAAAAAAGAGATGGAGCAGTTAGAAAACATAAACTAAATAAAGTGGAAACACTGATTATGAAATAGAAAAAGTGAAACTAGATAAAAGTTAAAGGGCATTATAAGGTCCTGTTGTTTTTAAGCATGGTTGCCTTCTAGAATCATGGTTGCCCTCTAGAATCACATCTGGAGCTTTGAAGAAAAAACAATACCTAGGCATTTGTAGTTTTCAAAAAATTCCAAGATAATTCTAATGTGCATCTGGGTTTTGAAAAGTGATTCCAGTTCTTTCTATTAAAGGCAGTAGTTTAGTATACAGAATTCTCTTATTTTCTGTCGACCAATCATTATATAGTGGTATTAAAATGAGTAATTGTTACATAATCAAAATAGTAAAAGATGTTTATACGTTTTAACAATAGCGAGACAAAAAACTGTGACAAAATAGGATGTCACAATGGAAACATGATTAATCTAACAATATAAAATAATTGCATACACTTTAGGGAGTTAAGTAGAGTGATGGGGTTAGTGGAAGTGCATACCTGTGCATGTTTCATCCACCTAGCCTCGCATATGTATATGGTTGGTGCATTTAATCTATTTCTGCAGATGCTGACTGCAGCCATGAAATTAAAAGACGCTTACTACTTGGAAGGAAGGTTATGATAAACCTAGATAGCATATTAAAAAGCAGAGACATTACTTTGCCAACCAAGGTCCGTCTAGTCAAGGCTATGGTTTTTCCAGTGGTCATATATGGATGTGAGAGTTGGACTGTGAAGAAAGCTGATCGCCGAAGAATTGGTGCTTTTGAACTGTGGTGCTGGAGAAGACTCTTGAGAGTCCCTTGGACTGCAAGGAGATCCAACCAGTCCATCCTAAAGGAGATCAGTCCTGGGTGTTCATTGGAGGGACTGATGCTAAAGCTGAAACTCCAATACTTTTAGCCACCTCATGCGACGAGTTGACTCACTGGAAAAGACTCTGATGCTGGGAGGGATTGGGGGCGGTAGGAGAAGGGGACGACAGAGAAGGAGATGGCTGGATGGCATCACCGACTCGATGGACATGAGTTTGAGTGAACTCCAGGAGTTGGTAATGGACAGGGAGGCCTGGCGTGCTGTGATTCATGGGGTTGCAAAGAGTCGGACACAACTGAGCGACTGAACTGAGCTGAACTGAACTGATGACCCTATTAGCATTTTCTTAACTGTTTTGGGTTTATTTTTTATAGGTGTTTTCCTTCTCTTGTGTTTCCTGCCTGAAGAAGTTCCTTTAGCATGTGTTGTGAAGCTGGTTTGGCGGTGCTGAATTCTGTTAATTTTGCTGGTCTGGAAAGCTTTTGATTTCTCCGTCAAATCTGAGCCAGCATCTTGCTGGGTAGAGGATTCTTGGTTGTACTTTCCTCCCTTTCATCACGTTAAATATGTCATGCCATGCCCTTCTGGCTTGTGGAGATTCTGTTGAGAAGTCAGCTGATAGCCTGATGGGAGTTCCCTTGTATGTTATTTGCCATTTTTCCCTTGTTCCTTTTAATATTTTATCTTTGTCCTTAGTTTTCATCCTTTTGATTACTGTGTGTCTTAGTGTGTTCCTCCTTGGGTTTATCCTGCCTGGGACTCTGTGCTTCCTGGACTTGGTTGAATGTTTCCTTTCCCATGCTAGGGAGGTTTTCAGCTATTATCTCTTCAAATATTTTCTCAGGTCCTCTCTCTCCTCCTTCTGGGACCCCTATAATGTTAGTGCTTGTGCGTTTAATATTGTCTCAGAGGGCTCTTAGGCTGTCTTTATTTTTTTTTTTTTTCCATTCTTTTCCTATATTCTGTTTTGCGGCAGTGATTTCCACCATTCTATCCTCCAGGTCATTTTTCCATTCTTCTGCCTCTATTGATTCATCTCTGTTTGTTCTTTAGTTCTTCTAGGTCTTTGGCAAACATTTCTTGCATCTTCTCTATTTTTGTTTTTTTTTCCTGAGATCCTGGGTCATCTTCATTATCATTATTCTGAATTCTTTTCCTGGAAGTTTGTCTGTCTCCACTTCATTTAGTTGTTCTTCTGGGGTTTTGTCTTGCCCCTTCATCTGGGACATAACCCTCTGCCTTTTCATTATGATTAACTTGCTGGGATGTGGTTTTTGTTCTGGCAGCTGTGGGCTTGCAGTTCTTGTGTCTTCTGTCTGCCCTCTGGTGGAGGAGCCCAAGAGGCTTGTGTAAGCTTCCTGATGGGAGCAGTGGTGGCGGGGAAACTGGGTCTTGCTCGGGTGGGCAGGGCCATGCTGAGTAAAACTTGACTCCGGTTGCTGATGAATAAGGTTGTGCCCTCTCCCTGTTACTTGTTTGGCCTGAGGGGACCCAGCCCTGGAGTCTGCAGTCTCTGTGGTAAGGTAAATGGTGGCCTCCCAGAGGGCTCACACCAAAGGGTACCTCGCAGGACCGCTGCTGGCAGTGCCCTGTCCCCTTGGCAAGCCACTGCCCACCCATGCCTCTATAGGAGACCCTCCAGCACTAGCAGGTAAGTCTGGTTCAGTCTCCTGTGGGGTCCCTGCTCTTTTACCCTGGGTCCTGGTGCATGCAATATTTTGCTTGTGCCTTCCAAGAGTGAATTCTCTGTTTCCCCCAGTCTTGTCGGAGTTCTGCAGTCCAGTCACTTTGGCCTTCAAAGTCAGGTTCCATGGGGATTCCTGGTCCCTTTGCCTGATCCCCAGGCTGGGAAGCCTGATGTGGGGCTCAGCAACACAGCAGTGTTGTCTTCACAGCAGTGGGAGAGCTTCTTTGGAACCATTGTTCTCCAGTGTGTGGGTCGGTCAGCGGCAGGTGTGGGGTTTGATTATATCGTGACTGCGCCGCCCCCCACCGTCTTGCTGCAGCTTCTCCTGTCTTTGGACGTGGGCTGTCTTTTTTTGATGGGTTCCAGCGTCCTCCTGTCAGTGGCTGTTCCACAGCCAGCTGTGATTTTGGTGCTCTTGCTGGCGGAGATGAGCTCACGTCCTTCTACTGCGCCATCCTGAGTAAGTTTTAAGACTCACTTCTCTAATGTATTGTGTACAGGCGGTTAGCTTTCTGAAGAATCTTTGTTGATGCTTTTCTCCTCTCAAAAGTCAATCTCAAAGAGAAAGGAAGGACAGAAAAGAAGAGTTATAATCATCCTTTTGGTGTTAGCTTCCTTCATAGCTCAGTTGGTAAAGAATTCACCTGCAATGCAGGAGACCCTGGTTTGATTCCTGAATCAGGAAGACCCCCTGGAGAAGGGATAGGGTACCCACTCCAGTATTCTTGGGCTTCCCTTGTAGCTCAGCTGGTAAAGAATCCACCTGCAATGCAGGAGACCTGGGTTCAGGCCCTGGGTTGGGAAGATCCCCTTGAGAAGGGAAAGGCTACCCAGTGCAGTATTCTGGCCTAGAGAATTCTGTGGACTGTATAGTCCATGGGGTCACAAAGAGTCGGACATGACTGAGTGACTTTCACTTTTGATGTTGAAGTTAATTGGCCTTGAAGAGCTTGACCATGATCGGCTCTTAGATTCACAGCCATCCTGCCATCACCCTCTGAATGCATCGTTCATGACCTGGGACAAGTTAATCAATTCCTTTGCAGGCCTCTGTTCTGTCCTCTGTAAGAGGATGTGGTGAACGGCAGGTCCTGTAGAAACTTCCTTAGAACTGAGATGATATCTCTAAACTTGGTGCAGCTGTTTGGGCCTCACGGCCTCTCCGTGGGGGTGAGCTGGACGCGTAGTTGTGGACACATGACTCACGGTCACCAGAGACAAGGGTGGGGTCACACAGTCCCTGCTCTCTGACCCTTAACCCCTGTGCGTTGCTGCTGCTGTGTCTTGTGTTGCTTCTGTCCCCACAGCCTGGACTTACTGTTCACAAGCTCAGAGAGGTAGCCAGCAGCTGGTGGGAAGTGTGATAAGGGGAGAAGACTTCCTACCCCCAGGGTTTGCTCCAGAACCTGGGACCCCCTCTGCTTAGTCCAGGCAGCATCACCCTCTGAGGCTTCCACGTCAGTTCCTTAGAGGACAGAGGAGGACCTGCCGAGACCCATCCCTAGAGAGGAGGCCGTGGGCTTGGAGTCGGTCCTGCTGTGTGAGGGCGTAAGTTGCAGGGAGGTGGGGGAGGTCCGACTCCAGGGCAGCCGTACCCACGCCTGGTCTCCCCGCGAGCCTGCTCCTCCATGAAACCACCACGTCGTCAGGAGCCAGTTCTTGGGGACTCTGTGGTCACGTCTGACCTTGGCCCCCGAGCTGTGGGCACAATTCTTGCCCCCCAACCCTGCCTTTCCTTCTACCCGACCCGACTCACCCCGGTCCAGGCCAGACCCCGGCGAGTGCCCTCAGCCCCTGACCGCACACGATGTGCAGAGCCACCCAGATCAGGGAGTCTGGTTTCTCTCCTCTCCTGCTGCGGACGGTCCTGTGTGCACGTGCTCTTTCCTGGCTCACAGACGTCCTCTGCCCAGGGTGGGGCACCCCGCTCGCCCTGCTGCAGGCCACCCCAGCATCCAACGGCCCCGCCTGCCCCCAACCTCTGTCCACCCCAGCCCGGTCCTCCAGGCGTCCCCTTCCTCCTGCTTCACTGCCCACCCGCTGGCCCCCTGCTGCGCTGCGCTGGGCGTGGTCAGAGGCGTGGTCTTCCCTGGGGTGGGCTCCACCCCCCGCAAGCCTCATTCCCTCCCTGTTTTCTCCCAATCTGTTTCTGTTTGTGTCTTCCTCTGAGCACACCGTGGGCTCTCTTCTATTTTTAAGAAAAGAAAGCGCTGTCAGCTCCCTAAGTTCCTCTGACTGCTGCCCTGCTGTGGCCGCCCCTCCTTACGCAGCACCGCCCCTTCCCCTCCGTCTGCCCCCTGTACCCCAGAAACAGAGCTCTGGGTCCCCCGGGGCTCAACTGCTGTGGGCTGGGGTGGTGCGGGGCTGAGAAGGTGGGAGGACGGCCACCCTCAGGTCGCAGGCGGGGACAGCACTGGGGCGGGGAGCGTGTCCGAGGGGACCCGGGGGCGGGAGATGCCTCCTGGCGGAGGTCCACTTGGTGGAGATTTGAAAGGCAGGAAGACCCGGCGGAGCCGGCCTGGAGCAGGATCCCAGGCGGAGGGGAAGGGAAGGGCAGAGGTCCCCGCGCAGGAGTAAACTTGACCACGTCAGGGAAACAGAAGCAAGATGCTTCCTCGCCCAGCTCACCCCTGCCCCTCGAGCTCTCACCTGCAGCGCTTGCTGCTCCTGGAGCCTCGTGCCGGCGGTCACGGCGGGCTGCAGGCCGTCCCGGGGGCCACCGTGTCCTCGTCTTGCCTGACCTTGACCCGGCGGCCGGGCTGAGCTGCCCTTCCCTGACTCTGCGCCTGCCCTGATCTCGCCGCCTCCCTGCTGGCCGCCAGCGCCTGCTGCCTGCGGGTGGGAACGTGCCAGGCCCGCATCCGGGGCTCCCATTCCCTGCATTTCCTGCAGCGCCACTCAAAGGCGCGGGGAGGGAGGGGCTCACTCTGAAAAAAGGCCCCTCTGCTGAGCCTCAGACCTGCCCACATGGCTCTTCAAGTCCGCATTTACGAGCTTAACTCACAGCCCTCCCCTGGCCTGCAGCCTCCCTGACTCCCCCCACCGCCCCGCGCCCACCCTCCCACCTCTAGCCGGGGTCTCTCCACCCCTTTCCACTTCTCTCCCACTGGTGCTTTCTGAGTTTCCTGCTGAGTCACGGGTTCTTTTTTGCTTCCCGCCCTCACCCCTTGCCCTGCACACCCCCTGCTGTCAGGCCAGGGCACTGATCGCATCTCACCTCTCCCTGGAGCTCCCGGCGGGTTTGCTCCTGGTGATGACCTGGTGGCCGAGGGGCTCTGCCCCACCGGCCTGCCCAGCTTCGCCTCCCACCCCCGTCTTGTGCCCGAGCCTGGCTGAACCACCTCAGCTTTGCCACACGTGACAAGCTGGTTTTATTTGTGCAGTGGCTTTGCCTTCGCTGCCGTCTTTCCGTGGAATGTTCTGATTTTGCAGTCTTGGCACACACCCACTCGGTCTCCAGTCCCGCTGAAATGTCGTCTGTCAGCCTGTTCACACCCTCAGCAGGTGGACAGTCCCTCCGTTCTGCTCCCTGCACCACGGGGAATGCTTAGGTACTTAGCGTCCTGTGTGTGTCTGACTGGGGCACCTGTCTGCCTTCCTCTCTAGAATGTGAATTCTGAGAGCGCGGTCATTTTTTAATCCTGTGCCTCTTCATATCGCTGATGGAGAACACAGTGCATGGTGAATGATAGCCATAGGGAAAATCAATAAGGATAAGAATAACCACGTCAGGTGGCTATGAATGGTGTGTGGCTGGCGAGGCACCTGGTGAGCCCAGCGCCCTGCTGCACGGGGCTCATAACCTGCGTGCGTGCGTGCGTGCGCGTGCATGTGTGCTAAGTTACTAAGTCATGTCTGAGTCTGCGCCCCCATGGACTGTAGCCCTCCAGGCTCTTCTGTCCATGGGCTTCTCCTAGCCCTCCAGGCTCTTCTGTCCATGGGATTCTCCAGGCAAGAACACCGACCAGGTTGCCATGCCCTCCTCCAGGGGACCTTCCCAACCGAGGGATCAAACCCATGTCTCTTGTGTCTCCTGCATTGGCAGGTGGGTTCTTGACCACTAGCACCGCCTGGAAAGCCCTAACGTGCCTTTGCTTCCCACTTTAATATCAGATACCCAGTTGCCTTCATGGAGCTGATACATAGTTTTGTGGGGAAAATACGGCTCTGAAAAGAAAATCAACTGTTAGTACTGGTGATGAAGTTGGGAGGAGCCCTCAGTAAGTGAGGTTTTCAGAAACTCCTGATAGATTAAGAACCAGGTGTTGAGTTTGTCGGCACGGATGTATGGCGTGAACAAATGCAGTGAATAGGAGTAAAAAGATGACCTGTGAATTACTTCAGCAAGGACCTCAGCGCAGCCATGTATCATCAAATGAGAAATGTTTAGTGAAAGCTGATGGTGATGAACCTGAGTCAGGACGTATCCAGAGCCGGCTGTGAGCTGATGCGCTGAGATGTGGGAGAAAAGAGGTGTCTGCAGGGGCCCCTGTAACCCGGCATAGGAGGCAAGCCAGGAGGCCTTCTTACTGTTCTTATGGGGAGAATTCTTTACAGTGTAGGTATTTGAGCATTTGGGGCCTTGGCTGCAGTCTTTCACAAATATTAAACATCTGCTGCTTCCCTTTAGAAAATAGTGCTGATGACAGAGGGTGCCGTGGTGATGTCTTGTCGTCCCGTGTGCCCAGGAGTGAGACATCTCCCCTTAGTGAACTTCTCAGGATAACAGCAGCACCGCAAGAGTCAACAGTTATGTTGTGGAGTAAAATCCTATGCAGGAGTGTCAGCCTCTCCTTCTGAAAGACTAAGGAGGATATGCTTCTATAGGGGTGTGTTCACAGGCAGGTTACAGGGTAGAGGGTTATTTTTCCCTTTGTATTAGATGATCCCAGACATTTCCGATAAATTAAAAACTAACAACATATGACTGTCCCCTCCCCCCCTACTGTCAGGAGGTGACCTGTCATTATTTAATACTGTCAGCATTTCTGCCTGTTACATATTTTCTTTCCACATACACTTTCTTTTTTCCCGGAAATATGTATTTTTAAATTTTTATCTATTTATTTTGTTGTTGTTGTTCAGTCGTTAAGTTGTATCCAACTCATTTGTGACCCCGTGGACTGTAGCCCACCAGACGCCTCTGTCCATGGGATTTCCCAGGCGAGAATACTGGAGTAGGTTGCCCATTTCTGTCTCCAAGAGATCTTCCTGACCCAGGGATCGAACCCATGTCTCTTGCATTGGCAGGTGGATTCATTGCCACTGAGCCACCAGGGAAGCCTGTTTATTTATTTATGTCTGTGCTGGGTCTTTTCTCCTGAGCGCTGGCATTCTCTGCAGCAAGTGGGGATTACTCTCAAATTGCGATGTGAGGGCTTCTCAATGCAGGGCCTTCTCTTGTTGTCGAGGACGGGCGTGTAGTCTTCAGTAATTGTGGCTCCTGGGTTTCGTTGCTCCCCGGCACGTGGGATCTTCCCAGACCAGGGATTGAACCTGTGTCTCCTGCATTGGTAGGTGGATTCTTAACCACTGGACCCCAGGGAGGCCCTGAAAGTTTTGTGGGTTTTTTTTCCTTTTCATGAAAATCTCCTCCTTCAAAATTTACTACTTGTAATGTGTGGTAGGCTATGAATTCAGGTAATTGTTATTTAACAGCTGTTACAGCTGTGGGTAAAAGAAAGGGTTAAAGCTCTGGGGCGGGCGGAGGGGAGGTAAGGATTAGTGAGGGTAAAGGGGCTGCTGGCCGTGGTTTTCACCGCAGACATGATGTTGTTCCTCTGATCTCTGGTGTTCTTTTTTATTATTATTATTTTAAAATTTATTTTAATTGGAGGCTAATTACTTTACAATATTGCGGTGGTTTTTGCCATATATCACCATGAATCAGCCATGGGTGTCCATGTGTTCCCCCTCCTGAACCCCCCTCCCACCTCCCTCCCCATCCCATCTCTGGGTCATCCCAGTGCACCAGCCCCGAGCGCCCTGTCTCATGCATCGAACCTGGACTGGCAGTCCGTTTCACCTATGGTAGTACACATGTTTCAGTGCTGTTCTGATGTTCATGCTCCTGCTTCTTCCCCTGCTCTGAGGGCGCGGCGCTGGGTGTGGAAGGGGCCTCGAGGGAGGAGACGGCTGCCCTGGGTCTCTAAAAGAGACGGTGCAGTGGACCATCCCCGGGACGCGTGTATCATGTATCAGGAGAACAGCTTCACACGGAGGGGCTCAAGCTCTCACGCCCTCGTGTCTGGAGCAGCGAGAGAGAGAGAGAGGACTTTGGATTGAGAGAGTCTCGGAATCTTCCCAGGGGAGCAGGGTCCAGTTTAGAAGGGTGACGGGTGAGGGGTGAGCGGGGACTGCTGAGGACCTGTGTCTTGAGAAAGTGCCTGGCCTTTTCATGGGACAGCGGTTTTGTTGTTGTTCAGTTGCTCAGTCTTATCCGACTGTTTGCGACCCCATGAACTGCAGCACACCAGGCTTCCCTGTCCATCACCAACTCCCCGAGTTTGCTCAAACTCATGTGCATTGAGTCAGTGATGCCATCCAACCATCTCGTCCCCTTCTCCTCCTGGCCTCAATTATAACGATTTTTTTTTTTTTTTTGGCAGCATTGCATGGCTTATGGGATGTTAGTTCCCCGACCAGGGATCAAACCCAGGCCCTCGGCAGTGAGTGTAGAATCCTAACCACTGGACTGCCAGTGGAGTTCCCCATTTTAACCGATTTTAGGTGTACTGTTCATTGGCATTAAGTACATTCACACTGTGTGTAACTGCCGTCCCCTCCCGTTGCTGCAACTTTCTCATCGCATCAGACTGAAACTCTGTGCCCAGTGAACACTGACCCCCTCCCCCTGCCCCGGCCCCTGGTGCCCACCAGCCTGCATCTTGTCTGTGACTCTGACTCCTCTAGAGACAGCGTGCGAGTGGAATCACACAGCAGTCGTTCTTTTCTGTCTGACGTACTTTCCTTAGCACATTCTCAGGCTCCTCCACATTGCAGCACATCTCTGAGAGTTATTCCTTTTCAAGGCTGAGTAGTATTCCACTGTGTGTGTGGACCACACTTTGTCCAGCCATTCATCTGCTCATGGAGATTTGAGTTGCTTCCGTTTTTGGCTGCTGTGAAAATGTGTGTCCCAGTACCTGCTCAGGCCTCTGTTTTCAGTTCCTTTGGGTACACACCCAGAAATGGGATTGCTGGATCATATTATATAATTCTATGTTTAACCTCTGAGGGCAGCCTGCCAGCCTCTTCTCCACAGCTGCGCCGCTTCATATTCCCACCAGTTTCTCCAGGAGGAAGAGAAGTTATATGTGCTTGATATAAATCTGGTTTCACATGTGGTGGGGCAGGACCTACCCTCAAGTCATTAGGAGTTTGGGGTCGGTGAGGGAGGGTTTGGGGTTTCCCTGGTAGCTCAGTTGGTAAAGAATCCGCCTGCAATGCAGGAGACCCCAGTTCAATTCCTGGGTCAAGAAGATCCACTGGAGAAGGGATAGACTACCCACTCCAGTATATTCTTGGGCTTCCCTGGTGGCTCAGCTGGTAAAGAATCCACTTGCAATACAGGAGTCCTGGGTTCGATCCCTAGGTTGGAAAGATCCTCTGGAGAAGGGAAAGGCTACCCACTCCAGTATTTTGGCCTGGAGAATCCCATGGGCTGTATAGTCCGTGGGGTCACAAAGAGTTGGATACAACTGAGTGACTTTCACTTAGAGGGAGGATTTGGAGGCCTGGCTGTATGTAGTCCTGGGACTTTGGGCCGTGGGAAGGTGGGGGCCTTCTTAGCTAGGGCAGAGCAGAAGTAGGGTGGTGCTCTGGGAAGCTAAGGGCCCAGGGTACGTGCAGGATGGACCTAGACGTGGGCCAGGGGTGTCAGAGACCTGGAGGGATCAGCTAGGGGGTCTGGGCTCCACGCAGCAAGGTAGGAAGGGCAGGGGTGAAAGTGGAGACATTTGTGGGCTCAGCAGTGGGGTGCTGGCCGCCATGCCCACTCAGACTGAGAGGGCAGGGAGGAGGGTGCGGGCGTGTGGTGGGCAAGGACCTCTGGCGTCATGACTTCTGAGGCCCCAAGGGGAAGACAGGTCGGGGTCACATACCCATCTGGTGCGCTTCTCGCCTCCTGAAGGAGCAGACGTGTGTGCCGCAGCCCTGGGAGCCGCACCCTGGACTCCTGGAGGTGCCCCCACCTTGTCAGTGGTCCAGGGGCCTGCCCCCCCTGGAAGGACGAGACGATGAACATGAGTCTGCCTGCACTGGGAGCGGAAACACCAAACTCAAAGTCAGCTCAGCTCCTGTAGGTGGAGAGAGGGAAAAGGTGCTAGACTAAGCTCTCAGCCAGCTCCGGTCCTTATTTTGATCTGTAATTTTGCAGAGTGTTTAAGAACGATACCGTCCTATAAAATATGACTAGCGAGGGCCTCGTGCGGCTGAGTTCCTTTGCATTTGCTGCTGTGCTCGCAGCTCATTGGCTGAAAACCCGGTCCGGCCCCAAAGAGCTTCAGCTCCTTTCCCTCTGAGAGAGGATCTTTGGAGTTTCCACCACTGATGGCTTTTCCAGGAGGCATGGAGGTGTAGGGGTGGGGAGGGGGGTGCTGTCCTTTTGTCATGAGGACTAGGGTCTGGGGGGTGGGGATTGCCTCTGCTGGGTGTGGTAGACCCGGGGCTGGGATTTGGTGGACCAAGGCTGCAAGAGAGTTTTCAGTGATTATTTAAGATTGACAGGATTCAGTTCAGTTCAGTTCAGTCGCTCAGTCATGACTGACTCTTTACGACCCCATGAATCACAGCACGCCAGGCCTCCCTGTCCATCACCAACTCCCAGAGTTCACTCAAACTCATGTCCATCGAGTCAGTGATGCCATCCAGCCATCTCATTCTTTGTCGTCCCCTTCTCCTCCTGCCCCCAATCCTTCCCAGCATCAGAGTCTTTTCCAGTGAGTCAACTCGTCGCATGAGGTGGCTAAAGTATTGGAGTTTCAGCTTTAGCATCAGTCCTTCCAATGAACACCCAGGACCAATCTCCTTTAGAATGGACTGGTTGGATCTCCTTGCAGTCCAAGGGACTCTCAAGAGTCTTCTCCACCACCACAGTTCAAAAGCATCAATTCTTCGGCGGGATTAGGGGATCTAAAATCGGACTTATAAGACAGAATGAATTTAATTAGAATATGTAGAAATAGGCTAAAGAGTGAATGGAGTAGCTGTTTCAAGGCACAGGTGTGGGTGGTGCCAGGAGCACAGCTGGAGTTGTGGGTGAGCGCGGCCTGGGGCACCGGTGGCCTGGGGTGGGGAGTGCTTCCAGGAACCAGGACCGCGGCCCTGTCTGTTCCCCGGAGGTGCTGGTGCTGCTGCCCAAAGGCATGGTTGTAGGAATTGTTAATGATAAGAAATGCTGCACTTTCTGGTTCTTCATAAATAGATGCCTACCTCTCGAAAGAAGCGGATACCAGTACCTTCTGTGGATTTAGATTTTTAAAAAATTAATGATTCCGACCGCGGTTTAGATTTTTAAAAGTTAATGATTTTGACCTCGGATCGGAGAAAGAGGGTGACTCTGTTTTGAGAAACCTTGTTCTCTGCAGGTTCAGTTCCGTAGCAGCCTTGCCCGGGGGGGCTTGCTGGGTGACAGGTCTGTCTGCACCCAGTGGAGACGCAGTTAGCCTGCCACTCCTTCCTGACTCAGTCCCCCGCCCTCTGGACCCTGGGAGCTTGGTGTCCCACGGCCCCAGGCTGCAGCGGAGGAGGGAGGCACCTGTGTGCCCCACGAGGACCAGTTGCCCGAGAGCGTGAACAGGCTTTGCAGGGAGCTGCTCCACGCTTTCAGAGAGCTTCTTCGGGCCTCCTGAGCAGCACCTCCCTCCTCCCATGAGAGGTCCCTGCAGGGAGGCTGGATTCTGCCCCAGTGGGAGCTCTGCAGATCTTCTCTCGGCCTCCCCAGCCTGCACCAGGAGCCCCCGGGGCTTCAGAAGGCACTCAGCCTGCACTCAGCCCCTCGAGTCCCCCTGCCCCGGGGGGTGAAGCACCTGGATGAGTCGCGGCCCCGGGCTCCTCTCTGGCTCCAGAGGGAGATGAGCGAGGCCGCCCCACTGTCTCGGTGGAAGGCAACGAACAGAGACGTTGTGCAGCAGCCCTGCAGTCCCCACACAAGGGGGGGTGAGGACAGAAGGAGGAGGGTTTGCGAGAGGCCTGGAGACTGGTGACTGCCGGCGGATGCCTGTGTTCCCCACTGTCGCCTTGTAGATGCTTGGCCCGGGGTGAGTCCCTGCCAGAGAGGGACTCAGGGAAGAATGGGAGGGGAAGGGCTTCCCTGGTGGCTCAGCTGGCAGAGAATCCGCCTGCAATGCGGGAGACCCTGGTTCAATTCCTGGGTTGGGAAGATCTGCTGGAGAAGGGATCGGCTACACACTCCAGTATTCTTGGGCTCCCTTGGTGGGTCAGACAGTAAAGAATCCACCTGCAATGCAGGAGACCTGGGTTTAATCCCTGGGTCGGGAAGATCCCCTGGAGGAGGGCATGGCGACCCACTCCAGCAGTCTTGCCTGGAGTATCCCGTGAACAGAGAAGCCTGCCGGGCTACAGTCTCTGGGGTCATAGAGTCAGACCCGACTGAGCGACTAACCACAGCACAGAGGGGCAAGAGGGAGGAGGAGGAGAAAACCCAGCAGATCGCAGAGAGGAGGAGGAGGCCCGTCTGGTGTTTCATCGGATTTGATTTTTTTTTCTGGTGGTAGGAAAATACCCATGAGCCCAGTGACCCTGAGGATGTGTGGAATTTAGGAACCAGGGGATGAGGGGTTCACTCACAAAGTGGGGGCGTTTTGTGTGGTCAGGCCCAGGAGCCTCACCACACAGTTGAGCGGGGCTGTTGGGGCCTGTGGTCACCCCAACGAGGGAGACAGTGCAGTTTCAGTGACAGCGCTACTCAGAGGGCCCACTGTGGCCCCAGTAGGCTGGCCCTGCCACACTGGCTGTGCTGCTTCTGCAGGTGAAGTTACATAAGATGTGTGCCTACCCCTGAGCTGGTCCCACAGGCTTCATCTACTTCAGTGCTTCCAGAAGCTTCCGTGGGGCCACATGACCCACGTGATGGCCCCAGTGCCCCGCATAGATCGTTATGGTCACTTCTTCTGAAACGGCTGTCATTTCTAACAGATAATTTTAACACACTTCTTAAGTATAATATTAAAGTGATTAATCATATAGAAAATGTAGATAAATAGCGAAAAGAAAAAAACCATAACCCCGACTAACATCACAGCCGATCTTATTTGGCATATTTCCTCTCACAGTCCTTTTTTTAAGACCCCTGAATAAGTATAAATGAAGTTTTCTGTCCAACATTGCACATTTTTTTGATCGTGGTTTTCCTAGAGTCTTCATTAACTGTGATTTTTAAATTGACGGTGTTTTCATTTCTTTGGGGATTTGAGTGGAAGCATTTTGAGTTTTCTAATAATTATTAGACGTGGAGATTTAATCTGAATTGTAAACGAAAACGTCTGGTGCCAGCTCCCGGCGGTGTGCACCGCCTGGCAGCTGGCTTAGTTCTTAGAGCTCTCCCCTCGCGTCTGTTCACAGGGATTTACCGAACAGAAAGGGATAAAGGCACCCTGTACGAGCTCACGTTCCGAGGGGACCGCAAGCACGAGTTCAGACGCCTGGTCTTGTTCCGGCCGTTCGGCCCCATCATGAAGGTGAAGAAGGAGCAGCTGAACATGGCCAGCACGCTGGTCAACATCATCGTGCCGCTGGCCAGGAGGGTGGACAAGTTCCGGCAGTTCATGCAGAACTTCAGGTGTGTGACTCGCGGGTGGCTCCTCCCCGCCCGGCATGCGGGCCCCTTTCTCTCCCTGCACCGCTCTGTTTTCTTCCTGTGAAGTTGATGGTTGTATTTGCCTTTCCCTGGAGCAATTAAATGGGACTTCCTTGGTGGCTCAGATGGTAAAACATCTGCCCGCAGTGCGGGAGACCTGGGTTCAATCCCTGGGTGGGAAAGATTCCCTGGAGAAGGAAATGGGAACCCATTCCAGTGTTCTTGCCTGGAAAATTCCATGGACAGAGGAGCCTGGTAGGCTACAGTCCATGGGGTCGCAAAGAGTCAGCCACAACTGAGCGACTTCATTTTCTTCTTTCTTTCTGGTGGTACAGTGGTAAAGAATCCGCCTGCCAATACAGGCGATGAAAAAGACATGGATTCCATCCCTGGATCAGGAAGATCCCTGGGAGCAGGAAATGGCAACCCACTATAGTAATTCTTGCGTGGAAAATTGCCTGGATAGAGGAGCCTGGCAGGCTACCATCCATGGGGTGACAAAGAGTCGGACACAACTGAGCACGCACACACTCAGAGCAATTGGAAAGCGGCTAGATTTCCCTTCAGAAGTGGGGGTCAGGAGGGCTGGGTTTTCATCAGGATCTGCAGAGATGGCCGGACACCTGGGGGTTCTGTTCTGACTGTGGTGGCTCAGGGTGGGGGGCACGGGGCTGTGCTGTCCCCACAGTGGAGTGGGCCCTCTCCCAGCCCCTCAAAGACCTCTGCCCTTGTGGCCGTGGACCTGTGCATCTGGCTACAGCCTGGCTTCCATTCCTGCCTCGCTCCAGCAGTGGCTGGAATGCTCTCAGTCAGAGTCTTTTTTATTTTAACCTGTGTCTCCTCAGAGGTTACGTGTAGAATTATGCCAAGAAGTTTCCCAGCCTTCATTTTTGTAGAACTTCAGAAGACTTAAACGGGTTTTTGTTCAGATACAGTGGTAGTTTTTACACATGTCTTCAAGCTCCTGACTTGTAAGTGCCGTGTCGAATCTTACATGCTTGTGGGCAACACTCACGCTGCTTGAGGTCAGTCAGCAGCTAGCTTGGCCAGCTTATCTTAAAGATACTCATATGTGTCTAATGATACATCTTGGAATATCAAGCTTATTTTTCATCTTTTATCATTAAATGCACATTAAAGTTACTCGGTCATATCCGACTCTTTGGGACCCCATGGACTATACAGAATACTGGAGTGGGTAGCCTTTCCCTTCTCCAGGAGATCTTCCCAACGCAGGGATCAAACACAGGTCTCCGGCATTGCAGGCAGATTCTTTATCAGTTGAGCCACAAGGGAAGCCCACGAATATTAGAGTGGGTAGCCTATGCCTTCTCCAGCAGATCTTCCCAACCCAGGGATCGAACCCGGGTCTCTTGCATTGCAGGCTGATTCTTTACCAACTATCAGGGCTATCAGGGATTAAAAGCCAGTAATGCTCAGTATAAGAGTGTGGTTGATACTTCTCCATATTCTGGATCGTGACCATATTTTGAAGAGTAACCCTCCTCAACTCCCTGGCCGGGTTTCAGAGATGGGAGTAAACAAAGCCTGTCACTGTGTGCTGGATCCCGGGAAGCCCAGCACTTGTGTGCCAAGATCCCTTGCTGAGTTGTAACCTCAGTCTGAAAGTGTCCCTCAAGCAGAGGTGACAGCTCCTGTCGAGACGGCCCTCCCCTCAAGATGGTCTCATTCCTCTGTCCATAGGACTCTCCAGGCAAGAATACTGGAGTGGGTTGTCATTTCCTCCTCCAGGGAAGCTTCCGGACCCAGGGATCAAACCCAGGTCTCTTAGGTTTCCTCCATCGGCAGGCAGATTCTTTACCACTAGCGCCACTTGGGAAGCCCAAAACCTTCTTCTTCTTCTTGTTTAGTCGCTTAGTCGTTTCCTGCGACTCCATGGACTGCAGCCCGCCAGGCTTCCCTGTCCTTCACTATCTCAAGGAGTTTGCTCAGACTCACGTCCGTCGACTTGCGTCGATGATGCCATCCAACCATCTCATCCTCTGTCATCTCCTTCTCCTCCTGCCTTTGAGCATCAGGGTCTTTTCTAATAGCGAGTCGGGTCTTCACATCAGGTGGCCAGAGTATTGGAGCTTCAGCTTCAGCATCAGTCCTTCCAGTGAATATTCAGGGTTGATTTCCTTTAGCCCCAATATCTGGGGCTATTTAATTTCAAGTCAGAACTTGGTGAAGGTGACATTTCAAGTTGGCCAGCAGGAAATGGGTTGATTGTTCAGTACGTGGCTTTAGGACAACTAATCAAACAGTAGAAAAAATTTCATTCTGACTTCAGCACCAAAACCCAAAGTAAACTCTGGTCAATTAAATATGTAAACGCAATTAAAATGATCATAAGAGTATTGGGAGAAAATGCAAGCTGATGTTTATTCAGTGTTCGGTGGAGTCTCTGTGAAACCACTTCCATCCAGGAAGGGAAACCGTTACTACTGATTCTGAACCGTTCTGGTTGTTATGGAAAGTGGAACCACGTGTGATCTTTTTTCTTCTTTTGGATTCTCTCTGTCTTAGACATTTTTATATTGTTCTGGAAATTTTTGTACCATTCCCCTATTTTTTATGCTTTGTTTAAAAATTCAATGAAAGTTTTTGTTTTTTTTGCTTTTATAATTTAAACCTGACTTTTTTACATTTGTGAAAGTGATACATGGCTATAATGAGATGTTTGCATGGTAAAACGCAACCAGGAATAAGTTATTTAAAAACTTCGGCTCTGCTTCCCTAAATTAACCATTTTAAACATCAATTGAACATTCTTGGCGCCTTTCTTTGCCTGTCTACAGATACAAAAATAACACATTTGAAATGTCATTCAGTATGAGACGTGCTATATGTTCTATTTTTAATGAAAGAATTAAATTTTTCCTTACTTAAACTTATAGAAAAGAATCTGCATTAGGACAGAAGAAATTACTGATCTTTGAGAAAATGTTTCTGTGCTATAAGAGATGTTAGTTCCTAGGACTTCTCCCTGGTCATCCAGTGGATAAGAATCTGCCTGCCAATGCAAGGGACGTGGGTTCCATCCTTGGTCTGGGAAAATCCGCTATGGAGCAGCAAAGCCCGTGTGCCACACCTACTGGGCCTGCGCACCCCAGAGGCCGTGTTCCCCAACAAGAGAGGCTTCCATGATGAGAAGCCCACACACCAGAACTAGGGAGTAGCCCCCGCTTGCCACAACTGGAGAAAGCCTACAGGCAGCAGTGAAGACCCAGCACGTCCAACAATCTAAAAGAGAGAGATACTAGTTCTGTCTAATTAGAGGTCTGATTAGAGATGGCTCTCAAGGTAAAACGTATTCTACGAAACGGAGCAGATTGAAATCGTCATGTATCTCTACCCCATATATTAATGTTAGACTAGATCGACAGAAAAATTCCGGTAAGGAGAAGAGAGGAGCACGGTTTTGTTTCCTGACTCTCCGGGGCCCATCTCCCCATGTCTCTGCTGATTTTTACCTCAACGGGCTTCGCAGCCCTGACACTCTGTGTCGTAACCACGGCTCCTGTGTGTCAGTGCAGTTAGGGCCTTCATCAGCAGTGCTCCGACAGTGACGCTTTCGTTCCTGAGGTTTAGGGTGTCTGGATTTCATGGTCAAGGTGTCTCGAGCTTGAGAACAGAATGCCTGCTTGTCATCTGCACAGTGTCAGGGTGCCTTGCCTGGGCTTAAAGCTCTTGGACACGGTTCCTTTCCTCGGGAGGTTGTGGAGGTTCTTCTGCATATGACGATGCCATGGAGAAGTGTGAGGCCAGCTTTATTTTGTCTTTCCTGAAACTGGCAGAAGAATGCCTTCCTGCATCATGAGTTGTGGTCATTTAACCAGGATGCGTCTCAGCTCTGTGTCTTGTTTTTCTGTCTCCTGTAATTCAGTTTCCTTGTCTGTGGAAGGTTGTTGCTGAACCACAAAAGACACCAGGATTCTTGGCCTCCAGAGGAGAAGAATTCAATCCGGGGCCAGAGACAAGGCTTGATCGCTCACAACTTTTGTGTAATAAAGTTTTATTAAAGCATAAAAGAGATAGAGTAAGCTTCTGACATGGACATCAGAAGGGGGCAGAAAGAGTGCCCCCTTGCTCGTGTTGGCAATGGAGTTATATATTCTCCAATTAGTTATTACAATGAATCAAAAGAATGTCCGGGGGTTTCAGAGAACTTGCTAGGCCCACTCCCACAATCCACATTTCAAGATCACAGGATTAGCCAGAGGGCCCTCAGGAAGGAGAAATTGTCCTCAATCAGGATACATTTATATATAGTATATAATCCCTATTTGTGCTATATAATCCTTAGTACAGAATCCAAACCCAGTTGTTAGTTGTGTAACCATGAGTCCCAGGATTAAAGATAAAATTGTTTTACGTGACTAAGACTAAGGAATGTAGAGGGAAAAAGAAAACGTTTGTCCTTCCCTCCTCCTTGAGAATTCCAGACCCCTGTCTCCACTTCGAGAGCCCCAGACCCCTTTCTCCTCCCTGGGGACCCTGGACTTCTTATGAGTCTGCCTAGGAATTGATTCTCTCATTTGTTTTAGTGGATTCTTTCCTTTCGGGGAACTTTTTTGGTGTTCTAATTGTGAGCCCTTCTGCTGCTTTGTTACTGACTTCTCTGCTTCTCAGACCTACTTATGGATTTCGTAGGTTTTCTCAGTGTATTCGCTGCTGTCTAATTTTTAATGCTTTCGTCCTTAATCTGCTTTCACACAAGCCTTTCCTTTAGGTGAGAACTTTGCTTTTCAGATGGAAAGCCTCATTTCCCTCAGCCTCGGCGGCTAATGAAAAGGTAGCTGCTGTTTGCTGGGTGAGACAAAATTTTCCTAGTGCGAGACCCTCAAGGCCTTTATTGAAGAGGCCACGCACAGGAGATGGGGGATGTTCCTGGACTGACAAGAAGTGATGCGGCTGAAGCTCCAGGGCTGCCCCGCCCTCAGTGGGAATGGCACCGGCGTGTACCCTGAGGAGATATATGGGCTGCTGTGGTCAGGTGCGCTGGGGCCGCTTACGGTCCTGTGTGCTCCTGGGCTCCGCTGTTGCTATGGAGATGAGATGGCTCTTCACTCCAGCAGGCGCCTCCTCCCTTGCTGTCCAGTGGCCCTGATCCCTGGGGGAACCTCACAGGGTCCACGAGCCGTCTCCCTTCCAATGAAGGCCCCACATGCCTCCACTCCCAGGACATCTTCAGCCTGGCCCAGAGCAGAGGGGGTGCACCCAGGAGAACTCGCTTCAGATTCAGTTCCCTTTGCCTCGCGGTGTGTTGGCTTAAACCGACCTCCCCTCCTTCTTTTTATAAATCTCTTCATTCTGCCTTTTTGGAGACTCTTCTTGCATTTGCTCTTCGGCTTCGCAGTTTCCCTTGGCGTCCAGCTTATCCGTTTTTAAGTGCATCTGTCGTTTTGTCGTGTGGTTTGTTTGCAGTCACAGGAGGAAGCGAACTGTAACAACATCGAAGATAGCCTTTGTCTCTGAGCCTCTCCAGGGGGGGAAAAAAAGAATTTTTATGGCAATGATTTTTTAAAAAAAATGATTTTCAAAGATTTTTCTCGGTTCTCTGAAAGTTTGCTCGATTTTTATTCCAGCTGGACTGAGAACCGTCCCCCGTGTTGCTCTGAGCCTTCTCAGACTTTGCTGGTTATTTTTGTTCAATGTTCCCCCGTTTCCCTTCGTCCAACTCTTCTCTTGTCCCTCCCAAGGCATTTATGACATTTAAACAGAATATCAGGGACACCTTTTACTTGAATTTTCTGCAGCACTTTTTAAAATCCTCTTCCTGCTTAGCACCGTTAAGATGTTTCTGGAAATTTCTGGGTCTTTAGAAACCAGTGACTGTGGACTCTGAGACGGAGGTGGGGCTGCAGCATGGGCTCTACTGGGTGGGCAGGGGGTCAGCCCAGCCCTGCTGTTCCTGCACTGTGCCAGGCCACACACGGGGGCCTCTGTCCGGGAGGCCCTTTATCATCTTTGTGTTCCCAGAAGGAAAGCTTGTGTAGCTCACCCAGCCCCGTTCCCCCACCCAGCTTCCACCCCTACCTCCTCTCTGGGCGGGTGATTCTCTGATCAGACTCTGATGCCGTCCCCCGAAAGTTTCTGGTACACATGTCTGAGAAACAGTAATCTACATCATTCACCTTATTTCCATTAAGGTCTCTCCGGGGCCTAATAGAGGCTGTTTTTAACTTCATTTGAGTCACAGATTATGCAGAGACATCTGTTCAAGAGAAGAAAACCATCAGCTGGCAGTGGTCTCATTTACTGTCCCGAAATGGGCCCTCAGGAGAGTGGGTCCCCGTGGCGTGGTCGAGGGTCACTATTGACTCTCACACCTCAGCGCCTCAAATCGTGGCATCCGGGAGTTGTGAGTCCTTCAGCGTGCAGTGTGGGAGCGGAGAGGACCCACCAAGCCGAATAAGGCTGCTTCCTGAAGCCCGATTCTGTTGGGCCCCCATCCCTCTCTGTTTCCCATGTCTCCCTGATGTCCTTGCTGACACAGGGAGATGTTGGAGCCTGACAGGCTGTTTCATGGTTTTTCACCTGCACGGGACATGATTAAAGCCTCGGTAGCTTTTCTTCTCATCCCCGATGTTCCTGAAGAGCAGACTGTGACAAGAACTGTGATGTGATTTCCTTGCATTCACACCTTCTCAGCCGGGAGAGCCCTTGCCCCGGTCCTCTCCACCAGCAGGGTGTCCACTCGCCTGTCTAGACTCGGCCTGAGTGCCGCCTTGGCCTTGGTACCTGTCCCCATCGCCCATCAGAAATCAGCCACATCCCGCCTCCCTCCTTGCCTCCCTAGACCACTTACTGCTGTTTTCTGACCTGCCGTGTCCCCCGCTCTCAGCTGCCCACTCCTTGCTGTCAAGTCCCTGACGTGGGCAGGGTGACCAGTTGTCCCAGTTTGCTCTGAGGCATTTAGTGGGTGGTGGGCTTTCAGGGCTAAACTCTGGAGGATCCCTGGAAACCTGGATGGTCCCTCTACAGAGCCACACGTGATTATTATTTTTCAGTCTCACCCCAGTGAGAATTATGCATCGCACAGCAATGGGACTCAGTGTTTGTCCACTCGTCTTTCCAGGGAGGCAGTCCAGGGACACCTGCTTGGAAAAATGCATAAGTTTTATAAAATTATCAGACAGATGGTGATGGTGTTCCTTGCTGGGAGGTGGCGTGTCTTGGCCGCGGTGTAGACAGTTTTAATCATGCGGTCTCCAATCAGATGGAGGCCCTTTCAAGGGCAGAAACGTCTTGCTCGATTTTTAAGACTTCTTGTTTGTTGAATGAAGGCAGGAGGGAGTAAGTGAATGAAGGGAGTGGGGCCTGGAGGTGGCCCTCAGAATAAACTCTGCTTTGCCTTTTCAGGAAGCCGGAGCTGGTGAATGAGAAGTAAAGGCCCAGTGTGTCTCTGTTTTATTCCTTGAAAACAGGAAGTCCTTTGATGGATTTTAAAATGCCAACAAAGATGTTGGTAGAAAAACAAGGATGCTTTTTATTCAGGCTCACTGGATGACCCTCTCCTGATCCATCCTGGGATGGATTTTTTCCTGAGCGCGCACACTTTAAAGCACAGTTTTTCAGGCGCCTGATGCTGGGTGTGCTTTATTCTGCCCTAGCCGAGGGAGTCCCAGTATTCTCTGGCAGGTTTGCAGAAGGAGTCTTTTATGTACAGAGAAGTTTGTCCCCTGTGGGTGGTAGCTCGGTCTGCAGGGACCGGGCTGGGAAGCTCTCAGCTTTGAAGCACGAACAGCACCCCAGCCCCATTCTGGGTCCCTTGTCTGCTTCTCAGAGCCCCAAATTCAGTCTGGTTTCAGAGTCAGATCTTCTCTTCCTTCCTCTGAGACGAGAGAAAATTCGCAGAACCGAGGGTCTAAGGAGGTGAAGCCCGTGCCTCATGCCCGGGTCAGTAGACTCTTCCCCGGGACTTCTTCCCTCTGGAATTCTCTCTTCCTCCTCTCTGCCCGCAGTGCTGCCCATCCCTCGAGGTGCCAGCCGTTGCAGCCCGCAGGACAGTCATCCCTTCTGAATTCTGTGTACTTTCTCATCAGTGCCACGAGCTGTCTGATGATTTCATTTGAGCTCATTTATTTCTTAAGTAAGTTTTTGAGGGCAGGAACCATGTCTTCTCTGATCTTCGCAGCAACCCCAGATAGACAGCGCCTCCTTCTTGATGTCACAATAAAAATCACTGGATAAATTGGCCTCTGCAGTTAGAGCTCGGAGACTCTGAAACTCTCTGATGTGGGTGGTCGTCTAGCGGGTCAGGGGAGTTGCAACACCAAAACCAAGGAATGAAACGGAACGACAAGCGAAGTATCAGCATTTCCCAAAATGTCATCCTGCTAGGAGACCTGTATAAGGAAGGCTGGGCGCCAAAGAGTTGATGCTTTTGAACTGTGGTGCTGGAGGAGACTCTGGAGAGTCCTTTGGACTGCAAGGAGATCCAACCAGTCCATCCTAAAGGAGATCAGTCCTGAATATTCATTGGAAGGACTGATGCTGAAGCTGAAACTCCAATACTTCGGCCACGTGATGCAAAGAACTGACTCATTGGAAAAGACCCTGATGCTGGGAAATATTGAAGGTGGGAGGAGGAGGAGGCAACACAAAATGAGATGGTTGGATGGGACCACTGACTTGATGGACATGAGTTTCAGCAAACGCCTCGAGATAGTGAAGGACAGGGAGGCCTGGCGTTGCTGCAGTTCACAAAAGAGTCAGACATGACTTGGCGTCTAAACAGCAGCAAAGTAGAAACGTACCTTTAAGTTGCTTTCAGAAATCTGCTGAAATGATGCACAGATACATACACATACTGTCAGTGGGGAGCAGGAAGGGAATCCACCCGCCCAGGGAGGGTGCCGTCCAGCAGTGGTGCTTCTGTTGCCCTCTCACCGCCGTGATGCTGGGTGTCCCCAGGGTTTCTGGAGCCCCCAAAAGAATAGATGTCTTTTAACCTTTGCTTGTTCAGCCTCTAAGACTATTTTGTGTTGCACGTACAAGAAAAGACAAGGACGAGGAGTCCAGTCTCACCCTCGCTGGACTTCAGCGTTCTCATCTGTACAATGGGCTCTGTCTTCCACCCTTCGTAGACTTCTTGTGGCAGAGAAAGGGACGCCCCAGTGCTGTTCTTGACATTGGATCCTGGCCCCAATAGGCCGGACCCAAGGCAGGTCGAGCCTGCAACCTCTTGCATCTTGCGTTTTCATTGACCAGATCTACATGTTTAAATTCCGTGGTTTTCTTGGTAAGAGAAATAGGAATATGGATGCTGGGACAAGCCAGCCAGAGTGTCCTGTCCCTTGCTCTGCTTTTCTGGCGAATGATTCCCGGGGGACTCTTTTGCACTTTACAGAATAGGTATTTGTTTGGGCTTTGCCCATCATTGTGGACCCAGGACCAGACTTCCATGTTTTGTTTTCCAGGGAGATATGTATCCAACAGGACGGGAGGGTTCATCTCACTGTCGTTTACTTTGGAAAAGAAGAAATGGATGAGGTCAAAGGAATACTTGAGAACACTTCCAGGTGAGTCTGAGGTGAAGCCGTGGTCGGGAGTCCAGCACCTGAGCTTGGGTGGAGGTACCTGAGCTCCTGCAGGCTGTTTTATGTCCTTACCGCTCCCGGCGGCCCGACCTGGGAGAATGATGGGCTGGCCCTGTGTGTTGGGGGCATTGAGGGGTTGCTTCTGCACCCTCCTTCCTGGAGACCGCCCACCTTGCACGCATTCTCGTAGTGTGGGGCAGCGATTCAGATGGGCGGGGGACAACAGCCCAGAATGGCCTGGGTGGGGGACAGGGCTTCTCCAGCCCCCTGCTTGAATGGCAGGTGTGGGGACTACACTCGGCAGGGATGGAGTTGGGGAGCACGGCCATGTGGGGAGCTGCTTCTCAGCCCTGCTCTTCAGGGCTCCGTCTCATCCACTTTGCAGATGGGCTCACCCTCTGACTCTCATTCTGCACTTTGAGATCAGAGAGGGGTGGGTGGTGATGGCTGAGGCCGGGGGACCCTAGATTCACAGAAGCTGTTGAACCAGCACCTTTTGGACAGAGTCTTATGGGTTTCTACCTCATTCATCACATCAGTTACGTGTGGAATAAATGTATTAAAAACAACAGAGAGGGTTTTTTTCTTCTACCCAAATAAATGAACAAACATGTATTTAATGAGTACACATCTGAGGCATTTTCTGTTTGTGAGGAGGCTGGTGGTGCTGTCTGCTCACTCCTCCTGGTTTGCAGCCCCAGGTGAATGACCAGGTGGGTGGTTTCTCTGTAGGTACGTCTTGGAGGGTGGTCAGAAGTACAGGGGGTGGAAGTCATCTGAGTAGGTCCATCTGGTTTGAGTATAAACAAGTCCCTCTGTTTTCAGTCTCTGGTCAAAGCATAAGATGCTGAGACTAAGTGTGCTTTTTGTGTTTATTTCCAGGCTTTGTTACTAATTTTGTATTACCGAGCACAAGATCAGAATGGTAGAAATTATTCAGACATCTGAAGCAGTGCACTGGCCAAATTCTATCCATGCTGACTTTTGTAAATGAAGTTTTATTGGCTCGAAGGCCTGCTCATCTCTTTCTGTATCATTTATGGCTGCTTTAATACTCAACTGCAGAGTTCAGTAGTTATGACAGAGACAGCGTAAGTCACAAAGTTAAACTTTTTACCATCTGGTCCTTTATAGAAAAAGTTTTCCAACCTCTGTTCTAAAGCGATCAGGAGTTAAAAGAGTTTAAAACTAGTACCAGTTTAAAGCCATGGCACCTGCCGAAGGGAGATCAAAGGGAATAAAATAATTGAATATCCTAAACGTAAATGAAATAGAAATCTCTCGACTCCAATGCGTTGCAGTATCCTTTTCATCTCTACTTGGGAGTGAGGAGTGGGAGTTATTAGAATTCATGGCCTCTGCCCAGTGGATAGGTTTTAACATCTCTGCAGGTAGCTACCCGAGGTGTGGATCGTTTTCATGCCTTCCAGATGATTCTGACATGCAGCCAGGATTGAGAATGATTGTCTAGGAAAGTGGAGGTCCCTCCAGGGGCTGCCTGAGCTACCTCCTTTCAGGGTATTTTAAGTAGAGGTCTAGGTGACTCTAAAGCACAGTCAGGCTGGGTCTGGCATCTTCCAAGGACATCTCAGACATTTGCTGATAGATTCTTGGGGCTGACTTTACACGAGACTCATGGACAAATGGGAGGCCACTGAGGCCACGTTACAGGAAACACTCTGTCCAGTGGCCGGAGTGCCCGGGATTCTTATCAAGGCAGTTTCTCCCATATCACATTACCTAGTGGGCTGTATTCACAATCAGAGGGTTGTGTGGTGAGCCAAGAATGAATAGAATCTGAACAAGGAAAGTAAAATCATTCCCGGGGTAGGGATGGTTTAGAAAACTCCCAGAGACAAAGCCAGCCCTGAAGGGGACTTCCTGCTGGAGCCTGAGCCAGTCTTTGAAGCAGCGCTGCAGAAACTTGCTGCCTGCCCATTCTGATCACCCGTGACACTGCGGTGTTGATGTCACGGAGGCCGTGGGACGTGTTCTGCCCCCTCCCCGGGTGTTGCTTTAGGAATGCCCTGCCCTCTGCCGCCAGCCTGAGCTGGTTCCCCAGCTGCCTGCAACCCCATGGAGCAGGTTGCTGCCTGCAACCCCACGGAGCAGATGGAGTTCCTCATCACCCGCGGTACCCACTCAGGTACCCAGTCTGGTCCCCATCCCGGCTCTTACCTCTCCCCTCGTTTTGATGGCTAACTGCCCTGTAGTCGCACTGGGGAGCAATTCACCCTTCATCCTCCCTCGCCGTGTTCCCTTAGGTCTGGCTTTCCCTCCACCCTCCTTCCTGCTTCCTCTGACCCTCTGTCTGTCCATCCGCACCCGGATCCTCACTCTGGAGCTCACCCTGTCCTGTCCTCCCCTCTCTGAGCTCTGACCATATTCATCCTCAGCGTCTGTCATATACGGTACCTGGCTTGTGTTTCTGTTGTCTTCACTAGGTTATCAGCTGCGAGAGTAGTACCGAGTCACATGCTTCTGTGACTCCAGCCCTCAGCACGGGGCCTTCAGTTCAGTTCAGTTCAGTCGCTCAGTTGTGTCCGACTCTCCGCGACCCCATGAATCACAGCACGCCAGGCCTCCCTGTCCATCACCAACTCCCGGAGTACACTCAAACTCATGTCCACAGAGTCGGTGATGCCATCCAGCCATCTCATTCTCCATCGTCCCCTTCTCCTCCCGCCCCCAACCTTTCCCAGCATCAGAGTCTTTTCCAGTGAGTCAACTCGTCGCATGAGGTGGCCAAAGTATTGCAGTTACTCAGTTTTAAAATGTTCAGTGTTTGTCCTTTGGGAAAAGGACAATGCCCAGTGTGTAGTAAATTTGTACATAGTAATCTATGTAAAGCACACAGAAGAAGCTTTACTTAACTACCATTTTTATCATTCTCTTAAGATGCTAAATTTTATTAAAATGCATATCATCTCTGAATAATATTAAATAGTTATTATTATTAAATTATTAAATAAATTATTATTAAATAATATTAAAACCATTATTATTATTATTAAACTGTTGCTATTAACATGAATGATATCATTTAATATTCGCACCAACATTATAAGATAGAAGCTTTTATTAACCCCATTTTTTCTTTTCTTTTGCTGCACAGCATGTGGGATCTTAGTTCCCCTCAGTTCAGTTCAATTCAGCCGCTTAGTCGTGTCCAACTCTTTGAGACCCGCTGAACCACAGCATGCCAGGCCTCCCTGTCCATCACCAACTCCCGGAGGAATAAAAAACATGCCCGCTGCAGTGGAAGCATGGACTCAATCACTGGGAGTCCCTGACCCCATTTCTTAGATGAAGGAGTGGAGTTTTAGAGAGTTTGGTACTCAGCCTGCCACTCCTGATCCGGGGCACAGGCAGATCTGAACCTCGTCTATAACTTCCAGATTCCCAGTCTTAACATCCCAGCAGACTCTCACTCCAAAAAGCCATAGATGTTCATTGAAAAGAGTAAGATTTGAAACCAGTTTCAATGAAATTTATTTCACTTGGCTATCAGCATTATGACAAAACTGTTCTAAATCTAGCTAATATATACATAGGTTAAGAATATCGTGAGAAAGTCTAGCTTAGTGGCTGGTGTGCAGAGTTTGTATCTCTTGGTTTCTGCTTATTCCGCCAAGCTTTATGTTTCCGTTGATAGCTGCATAGCAGTGTTTCCCAAACTACAGTTTGTGATTCATTAGAGTGCTGTGAAATTGATTTGATTTGAGTGGACTGTGTGCAGTGTTTTCAAAAAACCAAGGTAGAATAGGATAGAAGATTATAAAAATGTATCACGAGTAGTAAAGATTAAATATTGTTTCATGAAAGTTTAATTTCAGAGTGTGTGTGTAGAAGGGTTGCTGTGTCATGATGTATAATATATCCTTTTGTAAGGATAAGCGTTGTGGCCAAAATATTTAGAAGCCACTGACATAGAGGTCCTATTAGTTTGAGAGAGGATCCAGGCATAAGATCTCAATATAACCATTTTCTAGTCTCCCCTTGGGCTTCCCTGGTGGCTCCGTGGTAAAGAATCCACCTGCCAATGCAGGAGATGTAGGTTCGATTCCTGGGTTGAGAAAATCCCCTGGAGAAGGAAATTTCAATCCACTCCAGTATTCTTGCCTGGTAACTTCCATGGACAGAGGAGCCTGCAGACTACAGTCTATGGGGTCACAAAAGAGTTGGGCACAACTTAGTGACTAAAAAACAACAATAAAACAACAACAAATTAGTTCTCAATAGATGATTTTATTCCACGGAGTTTTTCATACTTGTTGTTCAGTTGCCACGTCATGTCTGACTCTTTGTGACCCCGTGGACTGCAGCAGCCCAGGCTTTCCTGTCCCTCAGTATCTCCCAGAGTTTTCTCAAGTTCACGTCTATTGAATTGGTGATGCCATCCAACCATCTCATCCTCTGCCACCCTCTTCTCCTTCTGCCTTCAATCTTTCCTAGCATCAGGGTCTTTTCAAGTGAATCAGCCATTTGCATCAGGTGGCCAAAGTATTGGAGCTTCAGCTTCAGCATCAGTCCTTCCAAAGAGTATCCTGGGTTGATTTCCTTTAAGATTGACTGGTTTGATCTCCTTGCAGTCCAGGGGACTCTCAAGAGTCTTCTCCAACACCACAGGTCAAAAGCATCAATTCTTTGGTGCTCTGCTTTCTTTACTGTCCAGCTCTCACATCCATACATGACTACCGGAAAGACCATAGCCTTGACTATACAGACCTTTGTCAGCAAAGTGAGGTCTTTGCTTTTTAGCACTACGCTTCAGCTAGTCTCAAATTACAGCCTAGCTCAGTGGTTCTGAAATATAAATGTACTTTGAATAACCTGGGGTGCTTTTAAAAATGCAGATTCCTGAGCTCCAGCCCCAGAAATTCTGAGTCGTTAGGTCTGAGATGAAGCCTCGGAATCAAGACTAAGCTCAGCCTGCGGTGTGGATGTGAGTGGTCCATGGCCTGTGAGGGGAGTTCTAGCCTAGGGGACCCACTCCCACTCCGCTATTCTTGCCTGGAGAATCCCATGGACAGAGGAGCCTGGAGGGCTACATTCCATGGGGTTGCAAAGAGCTGGACATGACTGAGCGACTAACTCACACACACATACCCTAGGGGACATTTGCTTGAAGCTGTGTGTTAGAAAATTTAAAAAAAAAACCTGCTGGTAGATGGATTTGCATGAGTTTTAATTTACTGTGTGGCATCGTCACCTTTGTCCAATCATGAGGACAGGAAGGCATCTTTCAGAGTATCCTCTAAAATGGAAGCACTGGAGCTGAGACCCTGCTCTGTCCTGCAGCCGTGTGCCCAGGAGGGTTTTGCGTGTGCTGTCAGGAGCCTTTGTTGCTGTGGTGTGGTCCACATTTCATGCCTCTTTGAAGGAACTTGTTTGACGTGTATCTTCAGGAGCAATTTATTAGAATATCCCTAAAGAAAACTGGGGAGAAAATTGTCTGGAATTTGAGCGTAACTGTTACTTTAATATTCTTCATAAACAAGGAGGTTTCATTTTATCTATTTACTTTTTAGTATTTATTTATTTGGCTGCGTTAGATCTTGTTGCACATAGGCTCTTCATTGCGGTGTGCAGGCTTCTCCCTAGTTTTGGGGTGGGGGCTTAGCTGCCCCACGGCATGTGGGATCTTAGTTCTCTGACCAGGGATCAAGTCCCGTGTCCCCTGTGTTGGAAGGCAGATTCTTGATCACTGGACCACCAGGGAAGTCCCAATAAGGACTTTTTTAGATAAGAGTCTCATCTGCTAAAATGAAAAATGCTGTCAAAGTGAATTCCTTTCTAGAAGATAAAGAGTCCTGGATACTGGGAAGTGCCCCACAAATGAAGGCAACTTCTCAGGCCTGTGATCATCTCAGCCAACATCTGCCAGAGAAGGGACTAAGCACGACTCTGCTTGGTGACCAGTTCTTTGTGCAGATGTGCCAGTATTTTTAGGTGTTCCAAGTTTTTCTTTGGGGGATTCGAGCATGGCATATAGAATGTAGTATTGTGATAGTGTTAAATTTCTTGAGTGTAAGTACATCACTATTATGTTATAAAGGAAAGTATCTTGGTCCTTATTTTTGAAAGTGAAGTTGCCATGATGCCTGTAACCTCAGATGGTTCAGAGGAAGGAAGGAAATACAGCCAAATTTAACACTTGATGAATCTGGATGAATGGTGCATAGGTACTTTAGTATGCTTACAACATTTCTAATGGTTTAAATCTTTCCAGGAAAAATTTAGAGAAGATATGCTTTGGAAAAAATTAAATGAAATTCAGTTCATACAGTGGAATATAATGTGACAGTTTTGTTTTGTTTTATAAAAAACGCTATATCAGTGAAATAGTAGAATAAAGACCTTGCAAAATTCTCCTCCATAAAAGCAATGAGAAAATTAGTAAAAATCGTCAGAATCAATTTATTTAAGGGCTATGGAAATTAAAGCTTGCAACAGACTAGACAGTGCTTCTCTAAATAACTGAATCTCGGTGTGAACAGGGAGCTTTGTGAACTTTAACTTGCCCCTTTTCCACCCCTCCCCCCGCCTTCAGCTCTTCAATAACCTTGAAGGCCAGCAGCCCAGAGGAGTCACAGCTTGGCAGCCACTGGGAGCCAGTATATGACTGGAGCTCCTTGAAAGCATTATTCTCAGACAGTTGTCATTAGTTGACCTGCCTGGAGGGTTCCTTGGGAGATCCTACTCAAAAGCTTGTCTTCATCTGACCTGACTGAGCCCTCACAGTGGAACCTTTTATCCAGAGATGTTTGTCGGAAAACAGTTATAGGAAGTCTTTAACATTGTGGCTTCCTGAAGTGGTAGAAAAGAGCTGGGGCAAACAGCAGACTAACCAAAAAGCTCAGGAGGTGAATCTGAGGAGTGCGACCTCCAAAGGCTCTGTGAAAGCTCCAGCACCTTCCTGGGGATCCAGAGGCTGTGCTCATACCTAGGAGGGACCTGAGCAGGCCCTTACTTTCACATCTGACTGACCCTGAGAGTCTTTGCAGGAAGTAAAGGCTCAGGTAAGTTGTCCCCTGCTTGGCTGTTGTGTGTTGATAGCATGCCCCACCATATTCATAAAGTCCCCACCATTCGCAGAGTCCCCTGGCAAAGACTGGGAGACTTGTTGGTTTCAGGCATTTAAGGAAACCCTTGACTAATCACTGCTGCTGCTGCTGCTGCTAAGTCACTTCAGTCGTGTCCGACTCTGTGTGACCCCATAGACGGAAGCCCACCAGGCTCCCCCGTCCCTGGGATTGTCCAGGCAAGAACACTGGAGTGGGTTGCCATTACTAATCACTAGCTTACCACTAAGGGGTCACACACAAGAGTACAGTTTACAGAACTAGTTCAGGAAACTCACTAAACAAACAGCAACAGCAAATGGCAACCCTGAGGAGGGTGGAGATTTTCATTTCCAGGGCTGCCATATTACATTATTGAAATGTTTCGCTTTACACAAAAAAATTACGAGGCATGCAGAGAAATAAGAAAGTGTAGCTAATGCGCAGGGAACAAAATCTGTCATTAGAAAGTGTTCCTGAGGAAGCTCAGGTGTAATTGTTAATAGCCAAAGACACGAAGTCAACTGTATTAAATATGTTCGAGGAATTAAAAGAAACCGTGTTTAAAGAAGTAAAGAAAAATATGAGAGCCATGTCTCACCAAATAAAGAGAGATCAGTTAAAGCAAGAACCAAATATAAAGTCTGGAGTTGAGGGAGGTGGGAGGGGGGGTTCAGGAGGGGGAACTCATGTACACCCGGGGCGGATTCATGTCAATGTATGGCAAAACCAACCAATATAATATTGTAAAATAATTAGCCTCCAAAAAAAAAAAAGTTAAAAAAAAAATCTTAAAAAAAATAAATAAGATATCCTCAAAAAAAAAGTCTGGAGTTGAAAAGTACAATATTAAAATAAAAATTTCACTGTGGGGCCTCAAGATCCGGTTTGAACAGGCAGAAGAAAGAATCTGTGAACTTTAAAATAGGTCAGTTGATATGATACAGTTTGAGAAACAAAAATACGAAAGAATAAAGTAACTGAGGAAACCTCAGAGACCTGCAGGGTAATACCATCAAGCATGCCAACACACACATACTAGGAGACATCCTATCCAGAAAGACAGGAGAGAGATGGAGGCGGGAAGAAATATCTGAGGAAATAATGGCCCCACACTCCCTGTATCTGATGAAAACATTAAACTACACATCCAAGAGGCTCAAACACTCTAAACAGGAAAACTCAAAGAAATGCAACAAACAGTTGAAAGACAAGAGTAAAAGAATCTGTCTTACTGAGTCCAGACTTGTATAGCTCACCACGTTATAGGCCAGTACATTGAGAGATGCGGTGTTGGGGCAAGGAATAGTGGCTTTATTTTCAAAGCCAGTGGGTGGTGGACTAATGTCCCAAGGAACCATCTTCCTCCAGTTAGAATTCAAGTTCCTTTTTTACTGAAAGGGGAGGGGATGTGGTCGGTTGTTGCAAAACCTCTTGGTGTAGGAATCCTTTGTTCTTGCAGCTCTTCACCTAGGCCAGGTCAGGATGTTCCTGTAAACTTCCAACAAGACAAACCTTATTCCCTGTTCTGCAACTTTTTATCTCTATGTGAATGGGAAAATGTTATACCTTTAAAGGTCAAGACCTTGAGAATAGTCTTCATGTATATTTCAGGCTATGGGCAACATTTTTAACTTGTAGCAAAAGCAGTAGAATACCAAGTTTAAAGTAAAAGAAGCAGATCCAATATGGAGTCAGATTTGTTCTTCTCTATTTACATAAGCAGCAGGAGTGAAGCAACTCAATAGGTCCAAGGAATCCTTTATAAGACAGAAAGTGGGATGGCATATTCAAAGTGCTGAAAGTAAAGTTCTATCAACCAAGAATTCTATATTCAGCAAAACCATCCATTAAAAATAAAGGAGGAATTAAGACATCCTCAGTTGAATAGGGACTGAGAGAGTTTGTCACTGGTAAATAAGAAATAATGAAAGGTAAATAAGAAATAATGAAAGGAGTATTTGTGGCTGATGGGAGAGGACACTAGATATAAACTCAAATCCATACAAAGAAATACAGAGTGCCAGAAAAGTAACTAGGTAGGGAAATATAAGACACAGTAAAAATGTATTTTTGTGTGTATAGCTTTTTTCCTATCTCATTTAATAGATAACTGCATAAAGCAGTAATTATACATCTGTACTGATAAAGGCACAACTGATTTTTATGTTATTTTATTTCCTGCAACATTACTAAATTCATTTATTAGTTCTTAATGGGTTTTTGGTGAAGTCATCCGGGTCTTCCATATATAGTGTCATGTCATCTGCAAATAGTGACGGTTTCATTTCTTTCTTTCCAAGATGGATGAATTTTATTTCATTTTCTTGCTTAATTACTTTGCTAGGACTTCCAGTACTCTGCTGTATGAAAGTGGCAAGAATGGACATCTTGTCTAGTTCCTGACCTTTAAGGAAAGGCTTTTAAATTTTTACTGTTGATTATTATGTTAGTGGGCTGTCCTGGTGGCTCAGATGGTAAGGAATCTGCCTGCAATGTGGGAGACCTGAGTTCGATCTCTGGTTTGGGAAGATCCCTGGGAGAAAGGAATGGCTACCTATTCCAGTATTCTTGCCAGGAGAATTCTATGGACAGAGGAGCTACAGTCCGTGGGGTCCAAAGAGTCGGATACAACTGAGTGACTTTGAGAGAGAAAAATGATGTTAGCTGTGGACTTACATATATGGCCTTTATTATGTTTAGGGACATTCCTTCTGTTCCTAATTTGTTAAATGTTTCTATCATAAAAGGATGTTTGAATTTTTTCTCTATCTACTGAAATAAGATTTTTATTTTTCATTCTGTTAATGTGTATCACATTTTATTAATTTGCAGATGTTGAACCATCCTTGCATCCTAGGGATGGATCTCTCTTGATCATGGTGTGTGATCCTTTTAATGAACTCTTGAATTCAATTTGCTAGTATTTTGTTGAAAATTTTGCATTATGTTCAGGGATGTTGGCTTGTAACTTTCCTTTCTTCTTGTGTTTTTGTTTGACTTTTGGTATCAGGGTGACGTTGGCCTCATAAAATGCCTTTGGAAATGTTCTTCACCCTTCAGTATTTTGGAAGAGTATGAGAAGGATTGACATTAATTCTTTAAATGTTTGGTAGAATTCATCTGTAAAGTCAGCCAGCCCTGGGTTTTTATTTGGGGAGATTTTTGATTACTGATTCAATCTCTTTGTTCATTATTTGTCTGTTCAGATTTTCTGTTACTTTACTTCATGATTCAGTCTTGATAAGTTGTACGTTTCTAGGAACTAATCCATTTCTGTTATCTAATTTGTTGGTATGTGATTGTTCACAGGTGTCTCAGGATATTTACTATTTCTGTGGTATCAGTTGTAATGTCTCCTTTTTTGTTTATGATTTTGTTGACTTGAGTCATTGTTATTTTTCTAGATAATAAGCTGAAGGTTTGTCAATTTTGTTTATCTTCTCAAAAGAAACTTGCTAAAACAATTGTATAAGCTGGCTTGTATATAAGCTCAGAAACTAGAGAACTCTAAATTGATTAAAATGCCTGCTATGGAAAACTAGCTGGGAATATGTTTAAATTATTTACTGTATTCACATCCCTTTTGTAAGTAGAATTCATAAGCAATGTCAATATTCAGGGATGTTAGATTTAAATTTTTAAGTTATATATTAAATATATATTTCTATGTAAATTTTTAAATGTGCTTTTCTTTTTTTAATGAAGGGCTCTGTGGGAAGTGTCACATTAAGATAATTTTCTTGTAGCGGTTGGAGGATATTTATTTTAGAGTAGATCACGTTAGACAGCAAGATCTTTTATCATTTTTAAGCCAGCAGTTCTGGGAAACGCAAGTCAGTTAGAGAAATAATTAAGTCTCCGCTGAAACAGTAGCTTCCACAGGTCATTTTACCTCTGTCAGAATGACTGCATCTAACCTGGAGGAGACCCCATGCATCGGACTTATGTTAAGAAAAAGGAGTTGAAGGAGAAGCTCAAGAATTTTGTCAGTTGATAATTATAGTTCAAGAAGAAAAGAGAAGAAATAATTATAAGTAATCCTGGGGCCATTTGGAACTGCAGACTCTGATTCATAACAAGAAATTACATAGTAAAAGATGTGATGCTGTGGAAAACCCCATTCCTTCCAAGGCAGGTACTCTTGTTGTTTGTGTGTTCAGTTGCTTAGTCATGTCCAACTCTTCGCAACCCCACGGACTGTAACCTACCAGGCTTCCTCCTGTTCATAGAATTTTTCAGGCAAGAATACTGGGGTAGGATGCCATGCTCTCCTCCAGGGGATCTTCCTGACCCAGGGATCAAACTTGCATCTCTTGCGTCTCCTGCCTTGGCAGGCAGATTCTTTTACCACTAGCACCACCTGGGAAGCCCTTGTTACTCTAGACATGCCGCTAGATACTGCATTTCTTTGTATGGGCAAATGAAATATTTCAAACCAAATTGCACCTTATTTTCCTCAGCACTCTTTACTGACATATTTGTAATCTTCTGTAAAGCTTGGGTTTGTGCCCGAGAACGAGCTGATTGGGGCGTCTTCCTGATTGGGGGAGACCCACCCCAGAGGACCAGGTGGTGTCCGGGGCAGCGCCGCCCACAGGTAACGGGTCTGAGCCCACGGACTCGTCTCCTGACTCATCCAGTCTTTATGGAGCTGCTCTGTGTCCCGTGGGAGCCGTTTACTGCAAAGCTGATAACCCCTGAAGATAGAGATGAGGACAGCCCCTGTCCTGCAGGGGTTAGAGGACAGGCCAGAGGGGTCAAGTGCACAGGGCGCCAGAGAGGGCACTGGGTCCTGGAGGATGGCGGAGGGACTGGCCCCAACGCCTGGGGCCCAGAAAGACACCTCGTCCCACGGGAGGGTGAGAAGGGATGCCACTCGACAGGGACCGTGAGGATCCGGGGGGATCTTCCCTGGAGCCCATGGAGGAAGTGGATCCCCGGGGAGGAGACGCGGAGCTGACGCAGGAGGTCCCCGTGTGTCCACGCCATCCGTGCCCGTCTTCTGGCGGAGGGGGTGGGGATGGACAGAACTCAGCAAGGCCCCTGCCTGTGGACCTCTGCATCTGGGCTGCGCCCTTGTGGTCGTGTTGTGCACGTCCCCACGCCAATGACCCACTGCAGCAAGTCGGTGTTCCGTGTTGAAGCGTGTCCTAGCTTTTGTACAGCCTCTTAGTACACGGTCCCTGCGCCGCCGGCAGGTGCTGGGGCCCAGCGGCCGAGTCCCACCGAGTCCCTCAGCCCGCGCACCCTCGGCTCCGCCGGTGTCCCTTCAGCCGCCGGTGTCCCTTCAGCCCGCGCACCCTCGGCTCCCAAGCTGGTGCCGCTGAGTCAGACAGGAGGGCGGCCCACCTCCAGCCCTGCTGCTTTACCGGGCGTCCAGCTCACTGTCCTCGACAACAGAGGAAGAAAGTCATGCTGATGAGGCGTCCGGTGTCCCCAGCTCAGCTCTCGTTCTCAGCAGAGGCCCTTCCTGGTGGTAGGAGAGGAGGAGGGTGCTCTGTGCGCTCGTTAGTTAGAGGGGTCCTGGGCTGCGTGGTCGGAGGCGAGGCATGGACATCCACGTGCAGACAGACGTGTGACCGAGTGCAGCGACCTCGCGCCCTTCTGGGAAGCGGAGAGGCCGACAGAGTCCCCCCGCCTGCCCAGTGCCCAGGACCGGCCGATGGGGCTTTCTGTCCGCACCCGACCTCTGCGGGCACTCTGGTCCAGGTTCCTAATGTCCCCTACCGGCCGGCGCGGGTCAGGATGGACGGGGGACTGGGGTTCTGCGGTGCGGGGTGGGGCTGGGGCCGAGGTTCCGCTCCGTGCGCGGGGCAGGCCGGAGCTGTGTCCTGGGGCCTCCTGTCCGGCACGCGGACGCTGGGCGGCGGACCGCGGGTGGGGCGGTGCCGCGGGCTGTCTCGTCCTCGTGGAGAAGCTGGAGAGACACGAGGGGAGGCCCAGCAGCCGTCTCCCTGCATTCTCTTCTCTTCGGACAACGCACTCAAGCACAGAGCTGATGCTGTGACTTATTCTAAGTCAGGGTGGTCTAAGGCGCCTGCGCAGTGAGCCGGCCCCGCCCCTTTTGCCACGAACCGTGACAGACAGGCGGGCCCCTCCCCTCCCGGCCTCAAGCTCCGCCCCCACTTGCAGGGCCGAGCCGTGAAGAGCAGTCCTTCAGTGGAGCTCAGACCAGAATCCGCCTGCAATGCGGGAGACACGGGTTCCATTCCTGGGTCGGGAAGACCCTGTGGAGAAGGGACAGGCTACCCACTCCGGTATTCTGGCCTGGAGAATCCCATGGACTGTATAGCCCATGGGGTCACAAAGAGTCAGACACAACTGAGCGACTTTTTCGCTTTCGCTTCAGACCACGGTTTGGGGAACCAGGGGACGGAACAGGTGAGACTGACCTCAGTGTGGGGCACGTGTGTTCCCCCAGTCACTATCCCCCAGACCTGTAGCCCTTGCTTCGTCGTCTCCCTGCCACTCGCTCAGCCCCCAGGCTGCTCGTCTTCCCTGCTGTTAGCTCAGTAAGAAAGTGAAAGTACTAGTCGCTCAATCGTGTCCGACTCTCTGGGACCCCACGGACTGTAGCCCACCAGGCTCCTCCGTCCATGGGATTTTCCAGGCAAGAGTACTGGAGTGGGTTGCCATTTCCTTCTCCAGGAGATCTTCCCGACCTAGGGATCGAACCCGGGTCTCCCGTATTGTAGGCAGACGCTCTACCATCTGAGCCACCGGGGAAGTCCATATATATATAATTTATTTATTTTTGGCTGTGCTGAGTCTTCGATGCTGTGAGGCCTTGTCTCTAGCTGTGGCGAGCAGGGCTACTCTTTGTTGCTTTGCTTGGGCTTCTCATTGCGGTGCGTTCCCTCTTTGCAGAGCACAGGCTCAGAGTTTTGGCGCTCGGTCTTGGCTTCTCTGTGGCATGTGGGACCCTCCTGGATGAAGGATTGAACTCGAGTCTCCTGTATTGACGGGCAGATTCCTTACCCCTGAGCCACCAGGGAAGCCCTGGTAGTTCAGTTTCTAATGCTGCCTCTATTATTTTAACTATTCACCGTGACTCCACTTTGTGTGAATGTTTGACATTCTACACAGTAAGTAGCAAATACGCTATTTGTGTAAATATTTGGTACGTCAGCACCGATAAACTGTACGCTATTTGGGACGAAAATGTTGTGTGTCTTTTAACACCACAGTTCAGGGACCTGCCTTCCTCTCCTCTTGGTAGAAGTTACTTGCTGTTGTTCAAATAGGAAGCATTTTTCTATTTGAAACCTCTACTGACACCCTGGGAAGCCTCTGGGAGGAGGCACCTGAGTCATGGGTCAGATACATCTGAAGCGGAATTTGATGCTTCAGCAGGCCAGCCCTGCCTGCCCTGGAAATCAGCTGATGGATGTCCCTGCGGGCTGGGTGGGCCCCACAGAGTGTGGACTCTGAGACTATCCACAGCAGAGACCTGCTGCAGCTCTGAGAGGAAGCCGGGCCCCGGGTGGGGGACGCGTCCTGGAGGCTGGTTCAGACGAACAGGTAGAGTCAGGCATCTCTCAAGGGTAGCACCGTCCTGGAAACTGACCAGGTAGGGCAGGGGGAGGTGGGCTGCAGAAACCTCGGGGCGGGGGGAAGGATGGTGCAAGGGCTGCGTGTCAGCTGGATGTCTTCTCTGGGGACAAGGAGGCTGCACCATCCCTTTTGGGGGAAGCCTTGGGATGGAACCTCAAGGCACACCTCAGGAAATAGGATCCGGGGCCACCCACCCAGGGAGAAGAGTCGAGACAGAGTTCTGAAAGAGGAGAGTCCCCCTCACGTAGAGTGGATGCTGGGCTGAATCACCCACAGTAGATTCTTAGCTTGTGAAGGGCCTGAGCTCATCCATGAGGCTTGGCAGCAAGGAAGCAGACCAGAGAAGTGGAGTGACGGCCCCAGGTAATGCGAGGCGGGGCTGGACGGGGGTTGTTCGTCTGTGGATGTGTTTAGTCCCCAGCGCCTGCCGGGCACCCAGCGGGGCTGGGCGGCTCCAGAGCCTGGCCCGGGGCCCTGGACTCACCTTCCAGTGCTTCCCCGGCACCGGGCCTCCTGCCACGTCTGGCCTCGGACGCAGACAAGGTTGGGCCCAGGTTTCCAGGATAAAAACAGCCAAGGTCACTCCCAGGTCTAAAGGGAGGTGACAGATCAGGAAGCGGCAGCAGACCTAGTTCCGCTGATTAAACTGCACATGTAAAGCTCATGACTCTGGATTTGTGTTGACCTTCACCCGAGATAGTTACAGACTTCAAACAGTGGGTGTTGAGGGGCCTTCCCTGGTGGCTCAGATGGTAAAGAATCCGCCTGTAATGCGGGAGACTCAGGTTCGATCCCTGGGTCGGGAAGATCCCCTGGAGAAGGGAATGGCAACCCACTCCAGTATTCTTGCCTGGAGAATCTCACGGACAGAGGAGCCTGGTGGGCTCCAGTCCATGGGGTCGCAAGAGTCGGACATGATTTAGGGACTCAACCGCCACCACATGGGTTTTTGAACCTCTTTTGAGGCATCAAGATTAGAGAGAACTCGGGGAGTGGGATAGGCTGGGTTGGGGGAGGGCTCAGAGCCAGGGGCGAGGAAGCCATCAGGCAGGAGAGGTATGTCTAGCCAGCAGGAGGGGGTGCTGCTGGATACAAGGCCTGCACAGGTGGACTTGGGCGCGCCAGTAGGACCAGAGTGGGTCTCTGCTTCTCTCTGGGAGAAGACAGTCTCTGTCCCACTCGGTACTGGATGAATTCCTGGAACTTTTGTTCAAGACACGCCCCATTTCAGAAGGTTCTGGGCAGGAACAGCCAAGTGAAGAAACAGCTGGACTCCGTTACCCAGCCCTGTGCTGGTAACAGACTGGCTGATGCTTACCAGTGTTTTATGTTCCTGGCCACGCTTGCCTCACCGGTAACTCTGAGCAGTTAAGGAAGGTGTCGTTATACCTGTTTTGCAGATGAGGCCACTGAGGCTCCAGGAGATTGATGGGCTTGCTTAGATCACAGCCTTAATGCACAGGAGAGCCAGGCCTCAGACACCCCAGCCTTCTGAACCCCAGTGTCCTGTCCTTGGCATGTTCGGCTGCTTCATCTGTGGGTGGGAAAGGGGATCCAGGTGTAAGTGTCTGTGGATAGACCCAGACCATCCTGCTGGGCTCCTGGACTTCAATACTGATGAGGAACTGCTTGGTGGGGCCATGGCAGCATGGTTGTATTTCCTTGGCCAATGGTTTCATTGGCTCCAGGACCATGGGGTTGTCCCAGGTTCTGTTGCCTGGTCTTCACTGGGTCGTGTTCTCTCCCTCACAGTAGCCATGATGGTTGTTTTCAAAATGGGAAGAAACAAGAAATAAATTGGTACTTATATTGACTCAGACGGTAAAGAATCTGCCTGCAACGCAGGAGACCTGCGTTCCATCCCTGGGTTGCAAACAACCCTGGAAAAGGGACAAGCTATCCCTTCCAGTATTCTTGCCTGGAGAATTCCATGGACAGAGGCACCTGGCGGGCTATAGTCCACTGGGTCGCAAGGAGTTGGACACGATTGAGCGTCAAAACACGTCAAAACTTTACTAGATATTCTCATGCCCTTAATCCCAGGCCCTCGGGTCACAGAGGGCACGTGGCAAGGTGCTGTGGGCCTTGGCCGTGTATTTTCCAGAGAGTTCTGTCCTGCGACCCTGGGCCCCTGAGTGACGTGTCTGGTCTCCCTTTCAGAGCTGCCAACTTCAGGAACTTCACCTTCATCCAGCTGAGCGGGGAGTTCTCTCGGGGGAAGGGGCTGGACGTGGGCGCCCGCTCCTGGAAGGGCAGCAATGTGCTGCTCTTCTTCTGCGACGTGGACATCTACTTCACCTCCGAGTTCCTCAACACCTGCAGGCTGAACACGCAGCCAGGTGGGCTCCCCTCCCGGGCACCCTTCTTGGCACAGCTCACTTTGACCCCCAGCCCCCACATCAGCCTTCAGCCCCCCAGTGATGGAGTCAGGGGAGCCGTCTCATCAATTCCTTCTCTGGTGTTGTGCTGGGGGCCTGTCGGCCAGCGTAGCACTGGGCTTTCAGTCCCAGGGCTGTGTTTATAACCCCTTTTCCGTTCTCTGAGAGAGGTCAGCTTTAGGGGGGCAACCAGGAGCAAGTGTGGTGGGGAGGATGAGGGCTGAAACCACAGGGAGGGCGTGCCTGCGGGCAGCCCCCAGGCAGGAGGGGCCCCGAGCAGAAAGAACCCACGACCCAAAAACCGTTCTCAAAGCCTGGGACTCAGTGGCAAGGCTGACACTCAACTGCTAGCTGCTGGAATGGCTGTGTCGGTTGTTAAAAAACCTGAAATGCTTCTGTGTCAGTGGATAAAGAGCAGCCACCCTGGGCTCCCTGAGTCTGTTCCTGCTGCCTGAGGTCACCCTGGCCGACTGCCCTGAGAGCCAGTAGTTAAAGGGTTAAAGTCTGGCAGGGCAGGGGACATTGGGACCCTTATTCATACCCATTCCCACTGGTGGGGTCCAATGCTGGAGCCACTGGCCATCAGCCCTTGGAACATAACCCCTGTGCTGGGAAGTCAGGAATCCAAGTCTGTCCATCTGGTCTACCTGCTGCAGGTCTAAGATCTGTCAGGGAAACATGGAAGTGGATGCAGACACCAGGGGTGTGTCCGAGGGTTGAATATAAATGAATAAGCCTAGTAGCTTTATCTGTCCCTTTAAGCCAATGTTTGTTTTGTGGTTTGCAGGGAAGAAGGTGTTTTATCCCGTCCTTTTCAGTCAGTACAATCCTGGCATAATATACGGCCATCACGACGCAGTCCCTGCCTTAGAGCAGCAGCTGGTGAGTGCTCCCCTTGGGGCCTGGGTGAGGGGTGCTCTGTTTCATGTCTGTCATCTCCAGGGGCACCTGGCCACGAGTGGAGGTGAGTGGAAATCTGGGGGTTGCTTCCTTAAGTAATTTGTAAGTTTGGCAGATTTTCTGGCCTTTGCTCCAGCACCTCATCCATTAAAAAGTACTTGCAGTATTTAAAAGTGGGAAGTTAATAGGAGCAATACCTTACGGAAAGGTAGTTTCATACCTTTATAGCTTTCTTCTGGCATTTTTGAAACCAGTTATCGTTGCATTATGGACAAAGCACATTTTCCCTTTTTTATTGCAAAATGCTAGGAGGTAAGAAAGCTGAGATTCAGACTCCGATTAGACAGGTAGAAGATGGAAGTTTGGAAGAGGTGGCTGACCCCCCGGGCACACAGTGAGTTAGGGATGCAGGGCCAGATCACTGCTCCAGGTCACCATTCCATTAGCATCGGAAGTGTCACTGGCCAGGTGGCTTTCACAGGAGTGCCAGAGGGACTTCTGTGCTGAGATCCTGGTGCACAGGTGATGGGTAGACACGGCACCCAGGCGCTCCTTAAGCTGAGATGTCTTCGCTGGTCCTTTAAGCAGAGAAACAGTGTAGCTTTCAGGAAGGTGGGTGAAGGCAGCAGAGGGTCCCTGTGCCACTGGAAAGCGTGCCCCCCAGTGTTGTCACCTGGCTGCCATCGTCTGCAGAGATCAGCGGGCTTGTCTAAAGCCGATGCCGGCTCAGGCTGAGGGCGGGGGCCACTGCCTCAGGGCCCCGTCTCTTGTGGAGGTCAAGCTGTGTTCTGTCGCCTCTCAGGGTGGAGAATGGAAGCTGCCCTGTGACCCCGAGGAGTGCTGGAGTCCTCAGTGCTTTCCTGCAGCGGGGAAGGAAACTGATTTCATTGAACACGTGTTCTAAGAAATTCGTTTGGAGGGCCAATTCTGTGTTGAAGCTTCCAGATGTAGGAAAATCTGTTACCTCCCTTCCCCCCCCGCCCCGCCCCATCCTGGGTCCCCTTCCTGTTTTTCTCTGGCAGCTGATATATAATGACCTTTTCCAGAAAGTTCCAGCTTGGGCTGCTCCAGGCTGGACAAGGGTGATTCTGTACCCCGTCCCAGTTGGAGCCTGACCATCATCCTCTCTTCCCCCCAGGGAAGTTTGAATATCGCAGCTTCTTTGTCTGACTCAGCGTGCTGTGTGTATATGTAGGTGCTTCACACATCAACACTGTAAGAGTTCTTCACTCCCCAAGAACCAATTTTTACCTACTTAGGGGTGATAACAGCCCCTGTCGAGACAGAGAAATTTCACATGTCCTTTCCATAGAGTTCTTAGCTTCTCATAGGGCTCCAGTGGGACTCGAATTCCAGGTTTGTTTTCTTTGAACCATTCAGGAAAAAGTTCCTCTGATTTTAAACAAAGAACTGCTTTACATTTGACGTTGAATGGGCTTCATGGTTCAGCTTCACATCAAGGCCTTACTTGCTTGCAGAGAATTCATTTCATTGAACAGTTTAAAAGTTGCATCCTTTTGCTGCCGTCCCTGTAGGGAAGCCGGAGGATCTGGTCAAACCAGTTTCTTGGATCCTCAGAATAAGTAGTCAAGTCAGAAGCAGAACTCAGGTCGCTGTGTCCACAGCCCGAGGCCTCTGAGCTCTCCTGCAGCCTTGGCCACTCACCTCCAAGTACACCCGAGACCTTCACTTTTTTCTGCTAGACTCGACCAGGGTCACACAGCCAGCTAGAGCTCAGGTCCATACTGGGATTCACGTCCCTAGCATGGTGGAAGCAGTTTCGCTCAGGATCTAGGTGAGAACAGAAACAGAAGGGAAATGTCAGAGAACAGCCAACCCCAGAAGTTAATGTGGCAGAGAGGACGCGCGGGTACAGGGAGGGCGTGCAATAAAAGGTGGTGATCGGAGGCGGGTGGAGTAGGAAAGGCGTCCTGCCAGGGGTTCACTTTGGCTCAGTCTTGAAACAGCCGACACAGACATATTAACAAATTCTCGAGAGCCTTCGCTGGAACACGTCAGTATCAAGGGGCAGGCAGAGCTCAGATGCAGAACTCGGCCATAACAGGTGACAGCCACGTCCCGACAAGAGGCAGGCTTTGCCAGCAGCCCCGCGGATGTGGCCTGGGTACCAGTTGTCACTCTGGCTGTTGCCTCTGACATTGGATGACATTTGATGACATTTGCTGGCAGACAAAGGTGAGAAACCAAATTTAAGGGGACTTCTTTTGTGTTCGGGTTACTGCTTTCTGTACATTTGAGTACAGTTAGTAATCAGCATTAAGTGAAATCATGGGATTTCATACTGTTGTTTGACCTATTGAGTTTTAAACCTGAGATGAGCCTTGCTGATGCTTTCATGTAGAAACAGCCTTCCAAGAAAGGAAAAACCCTAATTTAAATAATTGCTAATTTCAGACATCCCCTTTCCTGGTTTGAGCCTTGTCAGTTCTTGCTGAGGCCCCCAGCAAGATGATGTCAGGAATCCTCCTACGCTCCAGTCTCTCTGTCACCTTAGGCCAGAGATGCAATTCCAAAACACAGATTAATTCCATTAAAAAAAAAAAAAATCTTTGAGGACTTCACTGATGGTCCGGTGGTTAAGATTCTGCACTTCCAATGCAGGGGACACGGGTTTGATCCCTGCTCAGGGAACTAACATCCCACGTGCCGTGTAGTGTGCTCCAAATGAAGGGTTTAAAGCCCCGTCTGTGAAGGGAGAAGGAGCTGCCTGTCTTCCAGACGTCAGTCCTCCCATGGGGCCTGGTTTAGGTGCCCTCTGACGTCTCAGAACAGAGCTGAGGAGAGATTTCCTTGCTGATCCCGGCCACACCAGCACAGCCTTGACCCCTGGTTCCTTTGCAGATGAACTGCCCTCCACAATCTGACTCTCAGACTGATCACAGGGGAGTTGTCTGCAAACCCTTGTACCCGGGTGTGACCTGCTGCTCTGCCAGGCGGGCAGCCCAGCCTGGGGTCTTCCGAGCTGCCCGCCTCCCCCCTACCCAGGGCCATCTCCTCTCCAGCACTGAGGTCACGATGCCTGGCCGCTCCCTCTGCCATGTGGTCCTGCCCCCCCAACTGTCTGACGAGAGGTCAGCGTGCGCCTGGTATGCAGGCCCGGCCTCAGCTCTCTCTGCTTAGACCCTTCTCTCTCCTTTCATTCAAAGAGGACTTTGCCACTGGCCCGAATTTCAGTTTAAACTTCTAAGAACTGATAACTGGGCCTGGGCCATCCTTATGGTCTGTTTCTGTTTGTTCCACTAGCAGACTCTCCCTGAGAACCGAGAGTCCCATTAACACATGCTGTGTCCGTGGCCTTGGGGCAGCTGGCATTCTCTGCCTGTGTGCTCCGGTGAAAAGGACTGTCCCGCTCACATCACAGGGAGAACCTTGCAGCTCAGGGGCGGGTGTCACTTGTTCAGAAGCCCCATGCTGGGGGGCGGGGCAGGTCGGGGACTCCCTGACTGCAGCAGCGGAAGTGGGGGCATGTTCTCGGTTCCATATGCTTCCAGGGGGCAGTGGGTCTAACTTTGGGTCACAGCTCCCAGGACTGAGTCCTGATCCAGCATGAAATCCTTCAGAAGAGACCTCATTTTTTAATGCAGGTAAAAGGAGACTGGTGGAAAAGTGTGAGTCACTGCAAGTCTTGAAGCAGGTGGCAGTTGAGTCCATTTTTAAACCCATTCTTTGAAAGCTGTGGCTTGCGGAATACCTTCCTTCTTGAGAAATGGTCTCTGTCCCAGCCACGCTGGTGCTGATCGGGGCTCAGGCCAGACTGGCTGTGAGTGATGGTGGGCGAGTCATTCCAGCTCCCAGCCCGAGGCCCATGCACACGCGGTGCAGCCTTGGGGCCTGGACCCCCAGGGGCCTACAGCAGGGTGAGGGGCAGCCTGGCCCTGGGACCCGCAGACCACGGTGTCTGCCGCTCGCTGCATGATGCCTGGCCCGGGGCAGGCCCTTCCCGGAAGGTGTTTACGGAGCATCCCAGGACGTCAGCAGAGCATCACGTCAGGTGAGAGGCAGGCCTGCAGACCCCAGGCCTGTGGGGTTTCTGGTGACGTGAGGCTGGCCAGACACAGCAGCCTTGGTCCTGGGCAGCCTGTCTCTGACGTAGAGGAAATACTCTGCCTGAGTATTTGTAGTTTAGTTTACCTTCTGACCCAGTGTGCTTCCCGCATGATTGCGGGGAGCCGCCTTCCTGCATCTGTGGGGAGAGGCCGATCTGGGCTTGGCGTTCAGTCCTGATCGGAAGTCATCACTCCTGTCAAGTGACCACTGTCCCGCGGGGTGTGGCTGGCAAGGGCAGTGCCTGCTGGGCTCGGGGCGTGGAGACGGGGCTGGCGGAGGGGCAGGCAGCCTTGTGACGAGCAGAGCGCTGGAAACGGGTGTGATCCCAGCTGGGTGATGCTGCCCTTATGGCATCACCGTCGTCTGCAGTCTCCTCCTCCTCCGACGTGGTGGACATTGCCCGTGTGTGTCGCTGTGCCCTTCCGGGAGCCGGGGGCAGAGGTTCTAAGAAGTCGAGCCATCTGCTCGGAGCCTAGGACGGCGGAAGCCTTTCTATCTGTGGGTCAGATTGCACAGTTCTGGGAGTCTCCTCGGTGGACGCCTAGGCCTTGGACCGAGCTCCTTGCGGCTAAGCGCTCCCTCCCCGAGCTGCGCCTGGCTCTGGCGGCCGGCCATGCTGCTTCTCTGGCAGAGGAATGACTGAGGGCCAGCACCTGTGCACGGTGGTCTGGGGGCTGCAGGTCTAGCTGTGAAGGAGACCCGGAGCCTGTGTTCGCCAGTGGTGGGGGGTGCGGACGGCAGACAGAAGCAGCCCATCAGCAGGAGCGCTTCCAGGAGCCCTGGCATTTCAGGGAAAGCGTCAGCTGGCCAGCGGGACGCAGGTGGGAGCTGACACTGGCGGGGGGTCAGGGTGACCGCTCTCAGCAGAGCCCCGTGGTGGGTGACCCTGGCCGGGTGGTGTCTGGCAGGTGCCCAGCCTTTGGAGGCCTGTGAGCCTGGCACATTCGCAGGGACCCGAGATGGCGGGGGGGCAGGCAGGAGCAGATCACCTGGGGCCTCTGTGGGCCCCGGAGGTTCCCCGTGGGTTTTATTCTGATTGCCTCAGGGCGGAGGGAGCTACCCTACTGCAGGGCTTGGATGGGGCTGGGCTGTGGTTTGGCACATACTCGAGGCTCCTTGGGCTCCATTTGAAGGGCGTGGACTTGGCCAGCGTGCCCATCTGGCCCCCGACGGTACCTGCTGAGGGCACCACCAGGTCCGTTCTGACGAAGGGCTGAATGTCCACAGGCTCTTCAGATACTGGCTTTCCGTGCCCTGCAGGCTTCAGAGCCAGCGTTGAGAAGTGTCCCCGCCCACAGGTCACCTTCCTCTGTCCCACTGTCCCCAGGCGAGGGCCACACCTTGCCGGGCTCTGCGTCCACTCAGCGGGTCCTGGCTGGCCACCTCCGTAATCCCTCTTTCTTCCCCAGCACTGGCCCTTGTTTTCCCGCTTGGGGCTTTCTGTCAAATTCCAGGGAGACCTCCGCCACACGTCTGAAGTTGGGTGCTGGCGCGGCTCTCTCACTGCATTTTTACCCAGGCCTTGTCCCCACCGCCAGAAAGGACAGGAGCCACCAGCTGTGGGAGAAACAGTGTCCCTGCCACTGCTGGGATGGAGCAGAAGCCATTTTTAAAAAGGGACGCAGTGGAGATTTTCCTAGGCTTTCCTGCCCTGTGAAATCTCTCCAGCTGATACTAATAAAATCGTTGCTGGGGGCTTATCCCGCAGCAGGCCTTTGTTCTGGAGTCGAGCTGGGAGGACACAGGCCCCCTCCTGGCCCTTCTTCTCCTTGGTCTGGTTCATGCCAGGCGGGGTGCCGATGATCTCTGTGTGTGTAGATTGCAGGGGAATACGGTGGTCTCATTGGTTGCAGAGTAAAGGGAATGTTAGGTCCATCACCGCTTCTGCAGGCCATTTGTTGAGTGTAGTTTAGCCTGTGGAGTGGATAGAGTGGAGCTTCCCTGGTGGCTCAACAGTACAGAATCCGCCTGCAATACAGGAGTCCCAGGACAAGCGTGTTTGATCGTGGGCTTGGAAGATCCCCTGGAGGAGGGCATCACAACCCACTCCAGTATTCTTCTGAAGAATCCCATGGACAGAGGAGCCTGGTGGTCTACAGTCCATGGGGTCACAAAGAGTTGGACAGGACTGAAGCAACAATGCACACACTCACGAATAGAGTGAGCCCCTGGCAAGGTGAGGGCGGAAGGGGGTGGGTGTTTGGGTGCTGGGCTGGACGAGCCCTCGGGGCGACTCAGCTCAAGCTCCTGATTAAAGAAGAGGAACAGAGGGACTGGGGGGCCTGCTTGAGATAGATGTGCTGGCCGGCAGGCTCGTGGGTCAGGCCGAGCCGTTTCCAGTTAGCGGAGACCCAGGCCTGGTGTCCCAGGTGGAGACCACAGGCGGGAGGGGGCCCTGCTGGGGGGCCTCCTTTCCTCCCAGCACCAACGTGATCTTTCAGAATGAATCGGGAAAAATAACCAGTACGGTCACAAATCTGTTTCCAGGTTTACTGCAGCCGCACGTATATAAATAATAATAAAACACCTTTGAAGTCTTGCTGCTCCAGCAAGTATTTTGCAAATGGACTTTTGAAGTGAGACATGCACATGGCCCGGCCCAGCTTTTTACAGCTTGCATCCTCACCCAGAGGGGAGCCCTCCCAACTACTCAGACTGGGGGAGCAGATGGCACTAAAGTAGTCCGTGGATGAGTGGACAGAGCGTGTCCCCAGGACCTGGCCTCACTGTGTCCTCGTCATGGGCCAGTACTGCTGCCTCGGGCTTTCTTTTCATCCCCCGAGGGGGTCCTGTTGGCGCCCTGGGCCACGATGGCCAAGTTCCAGGTCCTTCTCTCTCCTTCTTTCAAACGTCCCCAGCCCGTTGCCCGGTTGGACACACGAACGGATTTTCCATGGTGCTGCCCCGAACCGGCCCTCCCCACTGGTCTCTGAGTGTGTGTGTGTGTGCGCGCGCAAGCCTACACCTAGAAACACCCCAGCCGGAGGTGCCAGAAGTCCCCAGGCCTGTTGGGAACGGGGGGTTTGCTGTGCCCGCTCGTCCGCGCCCCCACCAGGGGGTGGCTGTGTCAGCAGCGCCCCCTCCGCGCTCACTCCATCCCCCTCCGTCTAGTGATGGCCCTCTCCCTGCAGGTCATAAAGAAGGAGACTGGATTCTGGAGAGATTTCGGGTTCGGGATGACGTGCCAGTACCGGTCCGACTTCATCAACATAGGTGAGCCCAGAGCCTGTTCCCCGATGGAAACTGTGCGGGTCCCTAAGAAGGCCGCTCCCCGGGAGGTCACTGCATAAACGTGTCTCCAGACCAAGTCGCTCAGGGCCTGGCCCTGCGCCCTCTGCACAGAGCATCCTCCACGGGGAGGGGATCCCCTGGAAAGAAGGGCTGGGAGGGTCCCAGTTTCTCTGTGCTGAATCTGTGAAAATCCTGGACGTCACTTCAGGTCCCCAGTATGCAGCCACTGTCAACAGGCACACGTGTACACACACACACATGCATACACCGATGCCTACACGCACGTGCATGCATGCACACACACACATCTAGAACCCAGAGGGGAAAGGCCCCCCTGTTGTAGATTGGAGGCCAAGTCTCAGAGAGGCAGAGGGACCTCACAGCTAGAGAGTCCCAGGGGTTTCCTGTCTCCTGGGAGACAGCACGTCACTCCCCAGGGCAGCACCCACTCTCCAGCCTCTAAAGGGAATAGCGTGGATTGTACATGACCAGAGGACAAATGAACAGGCCAGATTCGTGATCTTGGGCCCAGGGTCTCGGGTGGTCCCCAGAGGCCCATCCTCACATGGAGACCCCACCTTCGCATCTCCTGGGGGTCCCCAGTCTTGCTGTCTCTTCGCCACCTTCCCTCTCGCCCAAGGCCTTGGGCTTCTCCTTGTAAGGTCAGTGAGTCGATCTGAGGAGTTCTAGGAAGTTTGGTAGACATCAGGGACTATCAGTTCAGTTCAGTCGCTCAGTCGTGTCCGACCTCTTTGCGACCCCATGAACCGCAGCACGCCAGGCCTCCCTGTCCATCACCACCTCCCGGAGTTCACCCAAACTCATGTCCATAGAGTTGGTGATGGCATCCAGCCATCTCATTCTCTGTTGTCCCCTTCTCTTCCTGCCTTCAGTCTTTCCCAGCATCAGAGTCTTTTCCAATGAGTCAACTCTTCACATGAGGTGGCCAAAATATTGAAGCTTCAGCCTCCGCTTCAGTCCTTCCAATGAACACCCAGGACTGATCTCCTTTAGGATGGACTGGTTGGATCTCCTTGCAGTACAAGGGACTCTCAACAGTCTTCTCCAGCACCACAGTTCAAAAGCATCAATTCTTCGGTGATCAGCTTTCTTCACAGTCCAACTCTCACATCCATACATGACCACAGGAAAAATCATAGCCTTGACTAGACGGACCTTTGTTGGCAAAGTAATATCTCTGCTTTTTAATATGCTATCTAGGTTGGTCATAACTTTCCTTCCAAGGAGTAAGTTTCTTTTAATTTCATGGCTGCAGTCACCATCTGCAGTGGTTTTGGAGCCCCAAAAATAAAGTCTGACACTGTTTCCACTGTTTCCCCATCTATTTCCCATGAAGTGATGGGACCAGATGCCATGATCTTCGTTTTCTGAATGTTGAGCTTTAAGCCAACTTTTTCACTCTCCCCTTTCACTTTCATCAAGAGGCTCTTTAGTTCTTCTTCACTTTCTGCCATAAGGGTGGTGTCATCTGCATATCTGAGGTTATTGATATTTCTCCCGGCAATCTTGATTCCAGCTTGTGCTTCTTCCAGCCCAGCGTTTCTCATGATGTACTCTGCATATAAGTTAAATAAGCAGGGTGACAATATATAGCCTTGACGTACTCCTTTTCCTATTTGAGGACCCTCAAAAAAATCACCTAACTAAATAAAAGCCCAAGGGACTTCCTGGAGGTCTAGTGTTTAAGACGCTGAGCTTCCACTGTAGGAGGCACAGGTTCGATCCCTGGTCAGGGAACTAAGATCCTGCATGCCGTGTGGCACAGCCAGAAAATAGAAAAAAAAAAAAAAAAACCAACAAAAAACACCTAATGCCTTGAAGTTAAGTCCTGTGAGAAACAACAGAACACACAAGTCAAGGGTCTCTGGTGAGTGTGCTCAGATTCCCAGCAGGTCACCATGGGTGTTCTTTGATTTCTCTATAAATGGCCTAAATTCAGTTCAGTCGCTCAGTCATGTCCGACTCTTTGCGACCGCATGAATCACAGCACGCCAGGCCTCCCTGTCCATCACCAACTCCCGGAGTTCACTCAAACTCGTGTCCATTGAGTCGGTGATGCCATCCAGCCATCTCATTCTCTGTCGTCCCCTTCTCCTCCCACCCCCAATCCTTCCTAGCATCAGACTCTTTTCCAGTGAGTCAACTCATCGCATGAGGTGGCCAAAGTATTGCAGTTTCAACTTTAGCATCAGTCCTTCCAATGAACACCCAGGACTGATCTCCTTTAGGATGGACTGGTTGGATCTCCTTGCAGTACAAGGGACTCTCAACAGTCTTCTCCAGCACCACAGTTCAAAAGCATCAATTCTTCGGCTATTATGTATAAATCCAATTTTCAAAAAGAACCTATTTTAAAACTTTTCTGAAGGAAATTTCCATTTTGAGAAACACTTGTTTCCTTGCTCTGTGTGCAAGGAAAAGTGATTCTGCGATGATGTACGTTTATCGAATTTGGACTTAAGAGAGGCACAGTGGCCGCTGATGTGACAACCAAGACTTGAATCCGGCCCGACCCAGAATCCTGCATGTGTCCTCAACTGCCCCGTGGCCCTGCTCACAGGCAGGGCTGTGTCGAGTGTGCCCCTGCCACTTCTGGCTCCATCAGAGCAGCGTGGCCTGGGGGCTGCAGGGAATCCAGCTAAATGACAAAGCCACTGAGCATTGATTCACTGTTTCTTCTGCGAGGCCAAGAACTCTCGGGAAGCAAGTAACAGTGACAAAAAAGTGGCCAGTGCTTCCTGATTCTGTCCGAGATGTGGTGGCTTTAAGTTAATAGACAGGTGGGTGCCACCATTCACAAAGGTGGGAAGGAGCCACTGTGGTGTGAAGTAAGAGGTCTGAAGTAAAACTTCAGAACTGGGAGACCAGTCCTTTTAAAGTCCCGGCTCTCGGGGGCCACTCACAGCTTTGGGGGCTCCTTCAGTCCGCAGGAGCCAGGGCGCTTTTGAGGGACATGAATTTTTCACACCTCCGGGCCCTCCCTGCTCTCTCCTCTGCAGGGGCAGGAGGGGGCCACGTCCGAACAGAGTGCCAGGAATTTCCGTTCAGAGGTTTGGGTTGGGACGTGGGGGGCGCTGCGGGCATCGCTGCCCCCCGCGTTGCTATGACGACAGCTGGGCTGCGCTGCCCAGACTCCCGGCAGACGCGCAGCGCCCGGACTCGGGGGTCGGGGCGGGGAGACCCCCCCCCACCCCGGGCTGCTCCTGCCGAGCGCGACGGTGCTGCGCGGGGCCGGGCCCCCGGCGCGCGTTCAGCCGTGTCTTCTGCCCCGCAGGCGGCTTCGACCTGGCCATCCGAGGCTGGGGCGGCGAGGACGTGCACCTCTACCGCAAGTACCTGCACAGCAGCCTGGTGGTGGTGCGCGCGCCCGCACGGGGCCTCTTCCACCTGTGGCACGAGAAGCGCTGCGAGGACGAGCTGGCGCCCGAGCAGTACCGGATGTGCATGCAGTCCAAGGCCATGAACGAGGCGTCGCACGGGCAGCTGGGGATGCTGGTGTTCAGGCACGAGATCGAGGCCCACCTCCGCAGACAGAGGCACAAGGCGGGCGGCAAGAAGTCGTGAACGGCCTGCAGGGAACCGGGGGTGCGGAGACGCTTTTTTTTTTTTTTTCCTTTTTGCAGTTGCAACAAGGAAAATGATTGCCCCCAAAGGGCAAGGAAAGCATTCGACTGGTTAGTAAAACGGACGAGGGGGGGTTTCTCTCTGCCTGTGTAGCTTATGCGACAGGAATCAAACGCCCCCCACTTGGCCTGCAGCAGCAGCCCAAACGCATCAAGCCGCGGGGACCGACAGAGACGGCCTCATTATGAGACTGATGGCATGGAGGTTGTGATCATGTTTACAGCAAAGCGAGAGCTGTTGTTCTGCGCTTATTGAAATATTCATGAAGGAAGAGCAGCTTTGTAAAAAGTTCATTAGGATGGAAGGCCAGCACATGCCTCCCGGTCTGAGGGGTGATCAGCCCGTCTGTCGGGTCTGGGAGCTGAGATATCAGGATGCTGGCAAGGAGACCGTGTGAAATTCAAAGACACACTCATGGTGATCTTTGTGAATATAGTAAGCAAAACCAAATGGACTAAAAGTGAGAAAACAAACTCGTAGCTACTGTATCATCTCCCCCAATATTAACCAGAAGTAATCTGCTCATCTTCTTGGTTGTAGTTTTAACCATCTCTGTTAATTTTATTTAAAAATGCACTTTTTTTGGCTTATGAGTTATATTCTGCTTATTTAATTACCCGTTTGCAAGCCTTCTGAAGAGAGCACAAGTTAGCTAAATTTTGGTATTTTCTAAGAAGATACTTTTTGCTGCATTGGTTCAGTTCAGAGCATCAGATTGTGACCCATACCCGAGGCAAACGCTGACCCTGTGGGGACTGGCCTGCAGACGGTCATCAAGGGGAAGGCATGGCTTGGGGCTGCTGACCAAACGGGCACACGGATACTTTATTTGAAGAGTATTTCCGAAGTGGAGCAACTGAACACTGGAGGGAATGGAAAATGTACTTTTTACCTTAACAGAGAAGGAAACTCATTCAGACTGGTGATAAAAGTCTGAAAACACGTTTTCTCCTCAGGGGAACTGGGGACCACTCTCTTACCTGTTGAAATAAACCAAAGCAGACTGTATGAACCAAACGCTGTCTTTTCTAAGCAGGGTGCTCTTCCTGGCTTCTGGCTTCCACAAGAAGAAACACAAGGAAGTGTCTTTTGTGAAAGGTCACTCCACCCGCCAGCGTCCAGTGGGATGGACGATTGTGAGGTGGGTTCTTCCAGCCCAGCCGAGGGGCAGTGACTTGTTTTTTCAATTACGCTGTTCTACTCAGTCACCAAGATGCTTCTGAAAATCTCATTTTATTACATTTTACAACTATTAAAAAAAAATAAATGCAGTTAACATTTGGTGGTTTCTATGTTTATGTGAAAATTACTTATTAGCCAGCACCAGATACAGGAGCTAATTATCTCTCAGGTGCCTTGCCTTCTGGTTGCCCACAATCAACTCATTGTTTAAAAGCTCCAAGAACAGTCAAGGTGTTGGTGGGTAAAAAAAACAAAATGAATTATACTGATTTGTACTGGTAGTTCATAAAATCCAATTAAAACCCAGGACATGAATGGAAGGCGGCATTGGACAGCTAGTAAAATGTGATTTGTGGGTACTATTTCTTCTTGAAGTCAGAACACCAGGTCTTTAGTTTCCGGGGATGGGTTTCCTGAGTGTCAACCAGCTCCCCTTGGCTCTGCGGCGTTTTGGGGGAGGTCATTCCCTGACCGGGGATGTCCTGTGTACCCAGCATCCCTGACCCCTCCTCCCGCGATGACTGGAGCACCTCTCAGCCCGGGGACCCCTAAACATTCTCATGTCACCTCCGGGTGACCCCTTGGGGGCACTGATCTAGCAGGAGGGGAGAACCTTGGTGGAAAACCTGGCAGTTGATACCATCTGCTTGTTCTTTTTTAAAATTTTCTTCCTCTGATTGGTTTTGACTCTGCTGGTCTTGGTTGCTGCTCTGGCTTCTCTAGTTGTGGTCTGTGGGGTCTGCTGTAGCTGCGGCGCACGGCTTCTCCTGCCGGCGTCTCGTTGCAGAGCACAGGCTCTCGGGTGCTTGGGCTCCAGTAGTTGCAGCTCCCGGGCTCTGGAGCACAGGCTTGGTCGTTGCGGCACTTGGGCTTAATTGGCACATGGGACCTGCCCAGATCAGGAGACGAGTCTCCTGCATTGGCAGGCAGATTCTTTACCGCGGAGCCACCGGGAAGCCCTGCTCATCCTTTTTGATTAGAAGTTGAGGAGTGGTTTCCGAGGACCCTCTTATTTCCACACACACGGGGCTCCTGCAGGAGACGCAGGCCCGGGTCTGTCTCCCCAGTGGGTCTCGGGCTTGATTGGGCTGACCTTGCCCCCTCCAGCCTGTCTTCCTTCAGGTCTAGAGGCTGCTGTTCAGGCTGACAGCGGGAGCATGTGTGTCTGCCTGTGACCTGAGTATCCCCCAGTGGAGCCTCCAGGCCAAAGTCCATGGGTGACCAGCCATTTGTGAAGATTTGAATGGCACAACACAGGTGCCTGAGGCAGATGTTGAGAACTGGATTTTGAAAGACGCTGAGGGTGGATGAAGCCTGTTAGTTGCTCAGTTGTGTTGAACTCTTTGCAACCCCATGGACTGTAGCCTGCCAGGCTCCTCTGTCCATGGGAGTCTCCATGGGTCTCTCACATTGCTGGCAGATTCTTTACCATCTGAGCCACCAGGCAAGCCCTAAGAGAAGTGAAGTCGCTCAGTCATGTCCGACTCTTTGCGACCCCGTGGACTGTGGCCTACCAGGCTTCTCCGACCATGGGATTCTCCAGGCAAGAGTACTGGAGTGGGTTGCCATTTCCTTATCCAGGGGATCTTCCCAACCCAGGGATCAAACCCGGGTCTCCCATATTGCAGGCAGATGCTTTACCCTCTGAGCCACCAGGGAAGCCTTAAGAGAAGAGACAGCAAAGTCAAACTATATATATATATATATATATATATATATCCCTCTTTTTAAAGCTTCCCTTGTGGCTCAGCTGGTAAAAAATCCGCCTGCAACGTGGGAGACCTGGGTTCGATGCCTGGGTTGGGAAGATCCCCTGGAGAAGGGAAAGGCTACCCACTCCAGGATTCTGGCCTGGAGAATTCCATGGACTGTGTAGTCCATGGGGTCGCAAAAAGTCAGACACGACTGAATGACTTCCATTTTCTTTTTAAAGCTTAGTTAGGTAAAGAGTTTTATCAAGAGGCAAGAAGCCTCGTTAAGCGCATGCAGGAGGGGTCTGTCTTAGCTGGGGCTGTAACACACACCACATCCAGGGTGGCTTCGTCACCCAGTGTTGATGTCGCAAGGTTCTGGAGGCTGAAAAGTCCATGGCCAAAACACCAGCAGACCAGGTGTCCGGTGAGGACTTCTCGTGTGTCATGTGTTCGAGGGTAGACAGAGGGCTGACTTCCCTTCCTGTTCTTAAAAGGACACTAATCCCGTTAGGACACCCCACCCTCGTGACCTAGCACCTCCCAAAGGCCCCACCTCCAAATACCATCTCATCAGGGCTTCAACCTGGGAAATTTGTGGGCACATTCAGTCCGTAGCAGGACCTTCCCCAGCTCCCTGCCCAAGACACATTTATAAAAGCAAGGTTGCTGATGCCTCCACTGGAGCACAATGGTCAGGGACCCAGCACTCAGCCTTAGACAGCAGAGGCTGGCAGTGATGACCAGTGTCTTCTAAGGAGGAAGAATGCTGCCAGGGAAGCGCTGAGGCTTGGGCTCGTCTGGGGTCCCTTCCAACGCTGCCTCCTTCCCCCCTCCCCCTGTCCTGACTATATGTAAATTGTCCAGGAACTGGCCTCGGTCCCCTTGCTGGAGCAGGGTCCCTAGCAGAACCTGGGGTCCCGTGCATCAGCCATGCATGGACCATCCTCGTGAGGACCATCACCAACACACCCCCTCCCTCCTCCTCGTAAGCTAACGTTGGCAGCCAGGGATGGGCCTCCGCTGGTCTCCACGGGAGCTGCTTCTGTGCAAGCTGCTTAGGTAGGATGCGTCATACTTACTGTTTCAGTTCAGCATGGCGATTAGTATCCAGGCTTTCCCAGCCACGCACCTGGATTCAAATTCAGGCCTTTCACGTCCAGCCCGTATGATCTTAAAGCTGACAATCTCCACCCCAGTTTCCTCATTCAGGGTCATGGATGAAATCACATTTGTATCATGGGACTGCCTGGGGAATTAGGACACGTCATGAAATGGCACTCCACTCCAGTATTCTTGCCTGGAGAGTCCCATGGACGGAGGAGCCTGATGGACTACAGTCCTTGAGGTTGAAGAGTCGGACACAACCGAGCAACTTTCACACACAAGCATGCAGCAGGCATTTGTGCCCAATACCGGTTCCACGTTCACAGCTGTGTCTGCTCTTCTTCCCCAGCGCACCCCGCCCTCTTGGGTATAAGCAGACAGTGGGTCTCGCAGGAGATGTCATGACCCCATCACCCGTGCAGTGTTGTCCTTTATTTCTGTCATTCTGAAAACTATTTCAGTCTATCCGAAGATGGGTTACTAGGAGTGTAAAATATAATGAATAGTTTCTTCCTAAAATTCTGTGCTCAGTAATTTGGAGTTGGTGACCCCCTTGGCAGCTCAGAGGCATAAAGGTTTTTGAAGTAACAAGCATCACTGGGCACCTGAAGGACACCTAAAGGACAACTATCTAAAGCAGCTCATTTCATTACTTCCATTTTCCAGGTACAGAAAACCGAGGCTCAGAATTGGCCGGGAGCTGACCCAGAGGCCCTGCCAGAGAGTAGCCTCGTGTTTCCTCCCAGGACCAGCTCCTGGCCTCCGGTCCCACCTGAGGATTCCCCTGGCAGTGGATGGAAACTGGTCACTGCACCCTCCAGCTCTGGGCCATCACTGGATGGGTTAGAGGCCTCAGAAACTGGTCGTCCAGTAGGCCCCCAAGGTGTTAAAGCTGGCCTTGAGTTGGAGGGGAGGGGAGGTGGGAATCTTGCTTTTTGGAAAAGATTGGACATCATTTCTGATGACAGCTGATCAGAGAGAGTGCCCTATGCCCTAAGTTGCATCAGTCATGTCTGACTCTCTGACCCCATGGACTGTAGCCTGCCAGACTCCTGTGTCCCTGGAATTCTCTAGGCAAGAATACCAGGGTGGGTCGCCATCTCCTCCTCTAGGGGATCTTCCTGATGCAGGGATCGAACCCAGGTCTGCCTCCTGCATTGGCAGGCAGATTCTTTACCACTAGTGCCACCTGGGAAGCCCTTGGGCGGTTCTTAAAAGAGTGGATGTGTTTTACTCCCAACACTCATCAGATAGTTGGCAGGATGCGTCATATGTGTGGTCCATATTTTGATTAGCTTTATGTTTGAATTCAAAGCTGTTTCTCCTGGCAGGACTTAGTGCTTTGCTGTTGCTGCCAAAAGCTCAGGCCTGTGCCAGTTGGTTGGGGGGTTTGGGCAGTGGTTTTTTCAACACAGAAAATTTTCTCTCAGTCAGCTGAGGTGCCTTCAAACATCTCGGCATTACTGATCCTCTGAGCACGCCCTCTGGAGTAGCCAGCCCGTGCCCCTGGCCCTGTCTGCCTTGCTGCTCTTCCAAGGGGAGGGGCTGGGGAGACAAGTGATGCTGTGATGCCTCGGGTGGTCTCAGCCTCTGTCGTCACCCAGAGGTTCAGAGAGGGCCAGGCCGCCTTCATGACCTCTGCTTAAGACTCACCAGGTGGCTGGAGGTTCGCTGTGCAGATGGCCTGCAGGTGCTGCATGCAGGCAGTGGGGTTGGGGATGCTGGGTGAACTGGGCTTACTCTTCACCTACCTGAGGGTCAGACACGTTGGCTTCAAACCAGCTGAGTACAGTGCTGCCAGCAACACCCTGCCTCCATCATGAATCCCGCAGCCTCTAACCTCACAACTGACCCCCTGCCTAAACCACTCCAGCTCCAGGGTTTATGAATCTACAACAGCCGACATCACCTCTCTGGCTGGGATGGCTAACCTCATTTGAAAAGAATAAGAAAAATAAATGGAAATTAAAGACAAACTCCACTAAACCTGTTTCTTGATAAATGTATGAGGGTTGAAATCATCAAGGATCTTTTCTGATGACAAAAGTATGAAACTAGAAATCAATTATATGAAGAGAACTGGAAAGTCACAAATATGTGGCGATTAAGCAGCATACTACTGAATAACGGCTGGGCCAAAGAAGAAATCAAAAGAGAGACTTAAAAAATACTTTGAGACAAAAGCAGAGGTGAAATATACTAAAATTTATGGGATGCAGTAAAGGCAGTTCAAAGAAAGAAATAGCAATAAATGCCCACCTCAAGAAACAAGAAAAACCTCAAAATAGCGACCACACTTTACACCTCAAGGGACAAGAAAAAAGGTGAAGTTTAAGGTTAGTAGAAGGGAGGAAATAACAAAGATCAGAATGAAATAAATGAAAGAGACCAAAAGAAAACAAAGACGATAGAAAAAGGTCAGTCACATTAAGAGCTGGTTTGTGGAAAAATCAACAAAATAAACCGGTAGCTAGCCTCTCCAGGAAGAAGAGAGGACTCAGATAAAATCATAAATGAAAGAAGACAAATTACCACCGATAGGTTAGAAATACAGAGGATCACAAGAGACCACGTGAATAATTATGTGGCAACAAACTGGGCAATCTAGAAGAAATGAATAAATTCCTAGAAACAAATAACCTACCAAAACTGATTCATGATGTAACAGAACATTTGATCGGGATGATTAACAAAGAGATTGAGTCAGTAATCAAAAACCTACCAACAAACAAAAATCCAGGACCTAATGGATTCACTGGTGAATTCTACCAAATATCCAAAGAAGAATTAATACCAATCCTTTTTGAGCTTTGAAAAAACAGAAGAAGGGGGAGCTCTTCCAAACACATTTTACAAGGTCAGCATAACCCTGATACTAACACGAGACAAAAGTGCCACAAAAGAAAAAAAAAGTTATAGGTCAGTATGGTTTCCCTGGTGATAAAGAATCTTTTATTTCTAAAATTTTAAATTTTATAATTTAAAATTATTTTAAAAACAGACCTGGTGCCACAGCAGCCACAACCCTACACTAACAGGATGGTTAGTTCCAAAGCGTTAGCTCAGGAGGGCCGTTTGGGGTACAAATGCTCCTGAGCGGCCTGCCTGTGCCCTGGTTCCACTTTCCCTCCTTTCTCTGGGTTTGTTTGTGTCCCTGTGCTTTCCTCTCGGTGTGAGGTTTGAGCCTACTGACACGTCCTTCTTCGTGTCGCTTGGCCTCCTGGTGACGCTGATGGGCAGAGAGACTCTCTGGTGCGCCCTCCGCGGCCTGCTGGAAGTTTGGTGAGGGTGCCGGGGCTGGCAGTGGGAGGGGCAGGGAGAGCAGCAGCGGAGGGTCTGGGGCAGGAGGAGACCCAGGATCTCCCAGGGGAGGGCTGAGTGACGCGTCAGGGAGTGGTATTTGGCACGGTCCTTCCGAGGTGGGTGGTTGCAGGGCCTGGGGCGGCTCCCAGACCAGGAAGCCTTGACAGGCAGGTGTGGGCGCTGGCTGGGCCGAGGCCGCGGGAGGGCGACACCAGGCCGGAGTGGACATCCTGGCCTTCAGCCACAACCAGGCTCAGACACTGGGAGACAGAATCTAACTGCAGAGCTGGGATGAGAATTCAGGCTTCTCCAACCCCACCGAGTTGTAAACAACTTCTAAATTATGTAAAACGTTCCTCTTGGAATGTCAAGTGTTACTTTTGGCCATCATATCATCAAACACTGGACGGTTTCTTGTTCTGAGTATCAATAACCAACAGGGTAAGATTATGAAGAACTCAAATCTGCTCCCCCTGCGGATAGCAGTTTTGCTCAGTCAATCATCCTCTATTTTCCAAGTCTTCCTCCAGAGGGATGTCACTCAGTGTAGTGGGATGTCAGTGTAGTGGCTTCCGGATATGACTTCCTTAACTTCCTCCAAAATAACTGTCAGCAGAGGGTGATGCCAACATCTTATCTGTCTTCATAATTACTAGTGACTACAGGATATTTTTCTATTCATTTCAGAACTCCCAAGATTTCAGAGCTGGGTAAAAATAAATAATGACCTGGTTATCCCACCTTGTTTCATTATAAGTGAAAAATTGAGGTTCAGAGAGGTAGAGGGACCTGTCCAAGGTCATACAGCTAATGGTGGGAAAAGCTGGGAACAGAAGTTTCTGACCCCCAGCCTTTGCATATCCCTGCAGTTCTATAATGTCATGACTGCCAAACTACTCTTAGACAGGAAAGCTGAGAGACACGATCTCTCAGACAACAGAAACCACATGGGACGTTTTAAGCAACACTTAACAATAATCTGCTCAAAAACCTTATTTCAGCACACATACGCCCACGCATACTCACACACATACATGTACCCCACCCCCTTCTCTGACTGTACTGTACACAGCCAAGGTGTGTTTTGCACAACCAACACCCTCACGGACAGACTGCTACAGCCCTATGCTTCCTTTAGAACTGCTGCCCCAGGAGTCAGGCCCAGAGTTATCAGTCAGGGCCCCCTCTCCCGGGACGATCTCGCTGGGGCTCATCCAGGAGCCGCTGGAGGCGGGGGTGGCCTCAGTGGGGCAGGAGACACCTGACCCAGTACATCTGCCAGAATTGCCAGGGGAGGTCATCTCCCGCCTTCCCTTCATTAGGAGGCGGGCAGGCTGAACAGTGACCACAGGTAGGTACACAGTGCCTTTCAGCATCTGTGATGTCATAAACGTCTGTATTCATCTCCTGGGGCTCTCCTGTAATAAATTACCATAAACTCAGTGGCTCATGAAAAAGGACATTTATTGCATCGTAGTCCTGGAGGCTAGAAGTCTGAAGCTGAGGTGTCCCCAGGGCCCTGGGGAGGGGGGGCTCCAGCTGCCCTGCGGGCCCTGTGTCCCCAGGTTTGCAGCTCCTTGTTCGTGGCTCTGCCTTGGCCTGTGCGTCCGCTTCCAGAACCCTCTCTCCTTGTCAGAACGCCAGTCATCGGCTTTGGGCCCACCCTCATCTGGTCTGACCTCAGCCCCCAAGACCCTGTTTTCAAATAAGGTCAGGTTCAGATGCAGGGGGGGTTCTCATCCCAGGACACGTGGTGTCCAGAGCGCTCCCTCAAATGCCCTGCTCCATCTGCCAACACCAGTTATGCGCGGGGCTTCCCCCTTCTCTGTGGTCTTGGCTGGAGCCCTGCCTGCTCCCCCAGAGCCGGGAAACCAACTGACACACTGCCCCTCGCCTCCTGCCCTCGTCCAGGGTATTTCTGTGCACGTGAAGCCCCTCTTCCGACACCTTCAAACGCCTCATTCACCCCATCTCCAACTCGTGCTCCCCATGTGTCTTACACCCTGGCTGCCACACACCCAGTAAGTGAGGTGGTGGGGGCGGTCAGCTCAGCCCCCAGTGCCACCTGAACTCACGTGAACAGGAGCCTGAGACCTTCCCGTGAGGCCCGGGAGAGTCTGGTTCTGAGGTGTCCCTTTATTCGGACCAGCTTCCCAGGTGGCGCTAGTGGCAAAGAATGTGCCTGCTGATGCCGAAGATGTAACAGATGCGGGTTCGATCCCTGGGTCGGGAAGATGCCCTGGAGGAGGGCATGGCAACCCGCTCCAGTATTCTCGCCTGGAGAATCCCATGGACAGAGGAGCCTGGTGGGCTACAGTCCATGGGGTCGCCAGAGTCGGACACGACCGAAGCAATTTCACTCGCGCTTAATTCCTACGAGGTATGAGTTTCTCGGTTTGTTTCACATGTCGTTAGTGTCGTGGCCTTCATGTTAGGAGCTGTGGAATTGCAGGTTCGTCTCCCTTTATTGCTGGAGCATGTACAGTGTGGAGGAGGCGATTCCCTCTTGGCGTGAAACTCCAGCGTGTGTGCAGAGATCTTTATGGAACCTCAATGGTCCTTTCCCTTGGTCGGGGTCGGCTCGCTGTGGCTTCTCGCGTGCGTCCACAGCCGTGGGGTCTGCTGGCTGCAGGGCCGTCACTCAAACAGCTCCAGGTAGTCGGGTGGCTCTTGCTGCTGACCGCAGGGGTACAGAAGGAGCTCCTTCCCCAGGGAGGTGATGGGCTCCTCCTGTGAGGGAGACAGTACAGGTCAGGCTGCAGCCCAGTGAGAGCAGCACGGGCGTCAGCCCAGGCTCCCGCGTCTTATTTACAAGACACTTTCATAAGAAGCCCTTCCTGCCTTGCTGGAGCACACAGCTTCTGGTCTCCCCTTCCTTTACACTAAGCTTTCTTGGTTTAGGCAACCCCGAGAGAAAGATTTCTTGTCCACAAGCTGCCCTGTGGTCTCCCTCCTTCCCGGGCCTGTGCTCTCATTAAGGGTGTTCTCATGTGGAAAATAACGTGATTTTTAAAAAGAATGTGTGTGTGTGCATGTATAATGGAATTACTCTGCTGTACAGCAGTAATTAGCACCACACTGAAAATCAACTGTACTTTTAAAAAGTTCTTATGTGATGGGAGTGCGCAGATTTTGCATCATCTCGTGCGTTCTCTGCCCCAGTGGGTTCTCCCTGAGTATATGAGGAGGGACCAGGTTCAGTGATAAAGGAAATGCAATTAACAATCCTTGTTATCGGGAAGGTTTCCCACGTGGCTCAGCAGTTAAAAGAATTTGCCTGCTAATGCAGGAGGTAGAGCAGACGTGGGTTCATTCCCTGGGTCGGGAAAATCCCCTGGAAGAGGAAATGTCAACCCACTCTAGTACTGCTGCCTGGGAAATTCCCTGGACAGAGGAGCCTGGAGGGCTACAGTCCCTGGTGTCACAGAGAGTCGGACACGACTGAGCGACTGACCATGAGCAGTATTATAGGGAGCAGTTATCTAAGCGGGGGGCTGATCTCCCACTGCTCGTCTCAGGTGCTTTCCGTGAAACTGCCTTTCACTGTCAGAGCAGCTGCAGGACACCCGCCACCGAGCGAGTGAAACGTGTGCAGGGCCGCACCTTGTGGTATTCCACCAGCTCGGCCAGGCTGGCGTGCTGCAGCTGGTCCACGCCCAGGAAGCTGTATGAGTCCGAGGAGGCGTCTATGAGGAAGTGTTTGCAGCCGTCCTCGGACTGGTAGGACAGGGCGTAGCCCTTGACCTTCTCGTTGACCCGGATCAGAAAGCTGCCCGGCACGCAGGTGCTCAGAAGCTCGTTCGCTCTGTTTACGGTGAGGATCCCTGCGGGAAAGAAGGGCAGGGTTTCAGCCACATGATCTCCAAAGCTCTCCTCTGCTAAACACAGCCGTGTGGATAAGGCCAGTTAACAACCCGAGCAGCCCTAAGTCCACATTGGGTTTCCCTGGAGCAGGAGTGTGGTTCGTCCTCTGGTATTTGGTACCTGGGCTGGGGTAGGTTCCATAAGCAAATGTGCAGTACAAATGGAGGGCTTGCCAGGGTGGCTCTGATGGTAAAGAACCCGCCTGCCAAAGCAGGAGGCATAAGAGACCTGGGTTTGATCCCTGGGTGGGGGAGATTCCCCGGAGGAGGGCATGGCAACCCACTCCAGTATTGTTGCCTGGAGACTCCCCATGGACAGAGGAGCCAGGCAGGCGACAGTCTATAGGGTCTCAAAGAGCTGGGCACCGCTGAAGTGACTTGGGACGTATGCAGTACGAACGGAACACCTGCCCCTCAGAACACGTTTCCACACGCACAGCCAGGGACAACTGCATGGGTGTCACGTGGCTTCTGAGTGGTAGGACCCTTGACGGTCATCCTGGGAGGGTGAGCTCTCCCAAGTTGACTGCTGGGGACCCTGCAGTCTGGGAATGATCCCATGAGATCTGGAGCAGGAGTTCTCACCGGAGCGGTGTCTGGAAACATCTGAGACACTGGGGCTGGGGGGTGGGGGTGTCTCTAGTGTCCTCCAGCGCATTGAGGCAGGGATGCTGCTAAAGCTCCCACCGCACACAGGACAGCCTCACTACAGATAGTGATTCAGTGCCAAAGGCTGACAGTGTTGAAGGTGGGCACCCTGGCCAGGTGTCAGCGAGTTAGTGACAGGGCCCTCTGCTGTGACTACTCCTAAATGAGGCTTCATCTAAAGGAAGCAAGAGATGCAGGCATATGCACGTACGTGTGTATATGAGCTGTGCTCAGTCGCTCAGTCGTGTCCAACTCATTGCAACCCCATGGACTGCAGCCCTCCAGGCTCCTCTGTCCACAGGGATTCTCCAGGCAAGAATACTGGAGTGGGTTGCCATGCCCTCCTCCAGGGGATCTTCCCAACCCAGGGATCGAACCCAGATCTTCTGCATTGCAGGTGGATTCTTTACTGTCTGTGCCAACAGGGAAGCCCAAGAATACTGGAGTGGGCAGCCTATCCCTTCTCCAGCAGATCTTCCCGACCCAGAAGTTGAACCGAGGTCTCCTGCATTGCAGGCAGATTCGGTACCAGCTGAACTACCAGGGAAGCCCCCTGTGTGTATATGCATACTATTTGTGCCTTCACAGATATTCAAAAGGATGTCACTCTTCATACACACATATACACACACGCACACACGTGTTACACACATATGCACAGTTTGGATGCCTTATGAATTCATGGTAATTCAAGACCAGCCTTGCCCCCCAATTAGTCCACACTCCTGAGGTTTGACCCGTGCTCCCAGTTTCCCTTCTTGCGCCTCCCCATCGGTAATTTTTCAGGTGAGCCCACAACGTGGTAAGACAGAGAGGAAGTGCGCAGACACGTGCTGGCAGGATGGGGAGCTTCTCTGAACTCTGGGCAGAGGGCAGCGTTCCCCACGTCAGCAGACAGAACCTCCCGCCTCTTCCATGCTGACACTCACTATTACGATTAGGGAGAAACCCAAAAAGCCTCCTGGTGAAACGACAATGGATTATCACAGCTCCCTAGTCTGACAAGACTAAGGTTAGTAAAGTCAATTGAGAATTAAACCTAAAGATCAAGAGTAAAACGTCAAATGAAACCACTTGTGTTCTTTTCTGTAAGTAGACCTTTGAGAAGGGAGGATTAGAGATCACCCACTCCCCGGGCCCTGTGTCTCCCGCAGGGCCAGAACCCACATGTCTGGGCGTGGGAGCTCAGCTACAGGGCGATGCGGGGTGACAGCAGGGCCTGAGGCCAGCCCCTCATGGACAGGAAATGCGCCTGCGAGGGAAGAAGCAGGTGGCCTCTCCTCTGGTGTCCAGCTCTGCCAGGACCCTGCCCTGCAGGCTGCCGAATCCAGTCCAGTTGCCTTCCTGCCCTTTCCTAACGAGACTGAGGCGCTGGACACAGCAGATGCTGTGACTCTGAGGAGCCCCTGAGGTCACTACCCGGTGTCTACATCAGGCGCCCAACATAATGCCCAGGTGAGCATCCCCGCGGCAACTGCTCCTTCCTGCCCGTTTCACCTTCTACACACACCCGGTCCCACGGCGGGCATCGGAGGCTGAACCCAGGCCACTAGTGACCAGCCTGCCCAGGGCCTGCAGGGGCTGCAGGGTGAAAACTCTGGGTCTGACACTCTCTGAAACCAGGGGGATTGCTCAGTGACTTCTTCCTGGAAAGATTTCTTTTCCCCTCCCTGACAGGCTGACTCTGAAATTCCAAGTGACTTCAACAGATGGTATGGATGTTGTCATTTATAGTATCTGGATTTCACCACGATGGAGTCCAATTCCTAGAACGAAAGCCATTCTGGAAGATTATAACCAGAATGAGACAAATTCCTCATGTCAGGTCAAACAGTAGCTGCAAATCAGACCATCTGTGAGGCCCCCAGTCTGTAGCTGTTCTCAGCGCGCACAAACTCTGGCTCTGCCTCGGCTCCAGAGACACCAGCACGGGGCCCCTCTCCCCTCGGTGGCACCCATGGCAGGTGCAGAAGGTGAGCGCCACGGGGACCAGGCTTTGCTCGTTTGCTTCACCACAGGGTTGGCGTTCCTGAAGGGCATGGGCTCTGGGGGCATGTAATGACACAGGTCGACATGCAATTTTTTACGATGCCATCGAGAGCAGCAGAGGTCTCCAGGGAGGTCTGGCTGAGGGCACGGCCAAGCGGCGAGCTTGGTCTGCCTGCAAAGGGGGCTCTTGCATGCAAAACCAAAGTCCAGCATCAGACGCTAGTCACCGGGGGACCCCTGCCTAGGGCATGACACTAAGAAATCGGTTCTAGTACAGACAGTGGCCTTCCTCCAGCCCCTGCTGAGGCCGTGACGCCCCCAGGCTGCCTGCCTCTGGCCTCTCCAAGGGCTCACCGGGGCCCTCCTCCACCCGGCCAGCACGGTCCACCGCTCTGGGAGGGCCCCCGGCACGCCCTGCTGTCTCTCCTCGGCCCGCCTCCTCGTGAGCAACCACAGCTCCTTGTTTATCTTCACGCCCTCAGGACCAGCCACCTGGAAGACGCCGGGGAAAGGTTCAGCACACACTGCGCTCACAGTCAAGTGACAAGCGTCCCTCTCCAGGACAATTCTAGCACCCACTGGCACTAGGCTGAGAGCTGCTAACAGGGACCGGGGGTGCCCTCGTGTTTCCCCCAGGTACCCGCAGGCCTGAGTCACATGCACACCTGCGCGACCTGCTTCCGGCACCTGGAAAAGCCGTGTTTCATAACTCAGCAGCAACAGCTCCGAGAACCCTTCACGTCTGCCTGGCCCTCCCCTGGTGGGCTGTCCCTCATCTGTTCCTCACTGAGGCCTGGAGATGAGGTGCCGTCACGGCCCGAGAACAGAGGGGACGGCCCGCGTCTCAGAGGTCCCAAGGTGGGCCTGGAGCGCGGGCCAGAACCAAAGGCCCGACCAAAGAAGCCAAGCTCGCACCCACCCTCCAGAACACCTGCCCCTGGAGGCACGTCGGGCTCCAGAGGCTCCTACTCACTGTGTTTCTTCCCCAGACAGCTTTAGGATAAGCAGAACCATGGCCACTTGGGGGTCTTCCCTGGTGGCTCAGATGGTAAAGAATCTGCCTGCAACACAGGAGGCCTGGGTTCCATCCCTGAGTTGGGAAGATCCCCTGGAGAAGGAGATGGCTGCCCCCTCCAGTATTCTTCCCTGGAGAACCCCACAGACAGAGGATCCTGGAGGCTACAGTCCATGGGGTCGCAAAGAGTCGGACAAGACCGAGAGACTAAGCGAGCAAGCAAGTGGTGGCGGTTTTACAGGTGGGAAAGCTGAGAAAGAAAGGCAGGCACCCAAAGCTACAAGACACGTTGGCGGTGGTTTTGGCTCTCGACTCCTGCTCCAGACTTGGCTTAGCCCAACCCACTGGGTTCGTGAAACTTTCCTGGCGTTGGCTGAGAATTTAAAATGAGATTGATTTCACAAAGAGGTGTTCACGTCCCACTTGGGCAGCCTAAAGAGATGTGTTTTTCAGTGATTACCCAGTGCGGTCCCCGTATGTGGGGACGATGCACTGTGACTGCTGTGATCCCTGCAGTTCAGAGTTCGGCGGTCGAGGGCAAAGAAACCCCAGCCCGCGCCTCTGGGGCTCCCTGACCTCATGGGGGTCTGCTGGGGCAGTGCAGCCCCGGGTGCTGTCTCAACCTCCCCTCTCTTGTCATCTGTCCCATGCCCTCTGCCCCAGACGGTGGTGCAGGGAGGTCGTGGCACCGAGTTGACGTTCCTGATGGAACACAGCTCTGTTTTCAAGGTGATCTCAGAGCCCCGCACTGCCACCTGCCCAGGGACGGGTGGATGAGAGAAAAGCCGGCAGTGTTTTCAAGCAGAACCGTGCAGACTGAGAGGGTACAGGTCACCCCTGGTGAGTCACACTCGGGAGACAGCTCTCCCTACCTCACCCTCTGACCCTTCAGCATGTACAGGACGCAGGTTCAGAGAGGCTCCGGGCCCTGCCCTGGTCCTCTGCCTAGAAGGAGATGCACCATGATGCTGACATGTGCCCTTGAGCACTCAGGCACCTTGGAAGTGCAAGTGCTAGCTGCTCAGTCGTGTCCAACTCTGCAACCCCGTGGACTGTAGCCCGCCAGTCTCCTCTGTCTGTGGGATTCTCCAGGCAAGAACACTGGAGTGGGTTGCTGTGCCCTCCTGCAGGGGATCTTCCCGGCCCAGGAATCAAACTGGGGTCTCCTGCACTGCAGGCAGATTCTTTACCAGCTGAGCTACCAGGGCTCAGGCACCTTAGGGATGAGGAAAAGTGGTCAGAGGTCTTAAAATATTATTCATCATGTTTCCCTAGTAATTCAAAGATTAAGATGACATCATTTGTTCTCACACCATCACCGTAATGGCCAACACTTACTAACGGTGACTGAGCACGTGTCTTACACGCTTCTAAGTACGTCGCACGTTGTACCTCACTGTTTTCCGACCAGCCCTGGGAGGCAGGTAATGTGTTATCTGCATCGGACAGCTGACAGGCCAGTGCAGGAGTTGTGCGACTTGCTGAGGCCACGCAGCCGGCTGGTGGGGGACGGGGAGCTGGGTGCAGGCGGCGTGGCCCTGGGGATGCACTTGTCACCAGTGAGCTGGCTCCTCTCCCCTCCCACCCGCCACCAGCGTCAAGGAGCAGTGTCCAGGCTGCTCTGTGACGGCAGAAATCCAGGACACAGGCATGTGACAACGAAAAAAACATAACAGCAAAAGCATCGGTTTAAAGCTGCTTCTCCATAGAGTACAGACTCCCTCTTTCCAGAAAAATATCCCAAGTAAAACCCCAAGCAGAGCCGCTGTCCTTAGTGGGGCCCACCTGCTCCCCTCTGTCTCGCCTTTCAGGCCCCTTCAAGAACACAGCGGGAACCACAAGCCCAGAGCCCCCCGGGCATCAAACATGGGAAGCGCAGGGCCCCTGGCACAGGCAGGCAGTGACCCCCATGGCCAGCAGCACCTGAAAAGTTCAAGGGAGGGCTTTGAGGTTCATGAACTCCTCTCAGCATTAGTGGTAAAAGATACTAAGAGTTTTGCAGCAAGTTTGCTGCAGCGGGTAATGTCTGAAAAAAGTCAAGGTCTCCCAGGCAATTGTGTAGTATTCGCTGCAGAGAAGCCAGCGCTTCTCAAATCTGTACTGTAGATTTCACGTCTTTATCTTCACTTTAGTTATTTCAGAACTGAGCTAAGACTAGGCAGGCACAGAGGAGTACTGCGGAGTACCATGGACACAGCGCTCTGAGGCCACAGTGCAGGTGAAGCTTCGGTACTCGATGAGTCCTCGGGCTCGTGGCTCAGGTCTGCTGGTCCCTCCCAAGGTCAAGGCCTCCCGTGCCCTTGCCTGCCTCACCCAGGCACCCAGGTCCTCCTGCTGCCCTCCACAGCCTCTCCCGCTCCAAGAGGGAGAGGAATCACAGGGCAGGGTGAGGCAGGGTGGATACATTAGTGTGACTTTGGAAAGTCACGCCCATCAGTCATTTGTGCGTAAGTCACGACAAACCTTGAAAATCCCTTTGTGAGAGATGGGCAGAATTTTGATGGCCCCACAAGTAAGAAATCTCCAAGCCTCAGGAAAATGGCTGGAGGACAGATCATTGCTAGGGTGCCAGTGTCCAGGTTCATTAAGGTTTTAGCCTGAAAGAAATCTTGGGAGGCTTCTGTAAGACTTTCTCAATGCAACCCCTCTGGGTGGAGGACGGTGCTGACAGAGCCTGAGAAGAGCAAGACTGACTCCATATTGCATTCGTTTCTTTTTTCTCTCTAACTTTTGTGCCCTGTGGCCTGTGCTGAGTCATGCTGGGCTCTGCACCTGTTCTAAAAAGAATGTTACCCATAGCCTGAAATGTACAGGAAGCCTATTCTCAAGCCTCTGAACTTTTAAGGGTATAACTCTTTTACATTCACATAGAGATAAAAAGTTGCAGAACAGAGAATTAACATTTGTCTCCTTGGAGGTTTACAGGAACATTATGATCTGACCTAGGGAGACAGCTGCAAGAACAAAGGATTCCAACACCAAGAAGTTCGCATCAGCCAACCATCCCTCCCTCCCCTTTTAGTATAAAAGAAGCCTGAATTCTTACTCGGGGAAGATGCTTCTATGGGACAACTGTCCACCATCTTCTTGATCTTCTGGCTTTCCAAATAGAGTTACTATTCCATGTCCCAGCGCTTCATCTCTTAGTGTACTGGCCTGTCATGCAGTGAGCAGTGAGCTTGGACTCAGTAACACTGGGAGGACACAGGACTCTGCCTGGACACTTCTCTCCAGGGAACTGAGGGTTGAGAGAATGACTGCCTCCACAGAAATGGATACGATTTACCCCCCTTGGAGAATGAAAATTGGAAGGGTGTATCAAAAATGGAGGGGCTTCCAGGGTAACTCAGCTGGTAAAGAATCCACCTGCAATGCAGGAGACCTCGGTTCAATTCCTGGGTCAGGAGGTTCCCCTGGAGAAGGGATAGGCTACCCACCCTAGTATTCTTGGGCTTCCCTGGTGGCTCAGATGGTAAAGAATCCACCTGCAATGCGGGAGACCTGGGTTCGATCTCTGGGCATGGCAACCCACTCCAGTGTTCTTGCCTGGAGAATCCCCATGGACAGTGTTCTTGCCTGGAGAATCCCCATGGACAGAGGAGCCTGGCGGGCTACAGTCCACGGGATCACAAAGAGTCAGACACGACTGAGCTCAGCACAGGAAAAAGGGAAGCAATCAAAATAGCTGTAGTATGAACTGTGTTGGTATCCTGTAGATGTTAAAGGGATTTACTTTTTAAGTAGCTTAAAATACAAAGGTTTTTAAAAATGTAAAGCATTTGGAGAGCAAGTCTGATCATATGCCACAACAGCAAAGACGTTCAAAAGAAATAAATCAGGTGGAAATATTTAATCAACCATCTAATCACTTCCATATTTGGATAAGGAAGTGTAAATTACCTTTCAGAGGAATAATGATCAACTATTGATGCATAAAGCAAGCGTGTGAATTCTCTAACAACAACAGAAGCAATTAGAGATCTCCCAAATCAGAAATCTGTTTGTGCATTTCCTTCCATCCTTTCCCCGTCTTCCCACTCGCAGCCTCTGCTGGCTCCTAAGCTCCTGACACTGCTGTGTGTTTCACAGAAGTAGGAAAATGCTGACGGACAGAGTGAAGAAATGGGTCTGCAGGGTGATGGATGGACCTTATTCCCCAGCCCTTTCCTTCAAGAAGTGAGTACAGTTAATTACATATCTACCTACTTTGGAGACCCATAGCAAGAGACAGAATGAGTGAAATGACCATGTTCAGTTGAGTGTTAAGTTAGCCAAGAGAGCTTCTCGACACTTATCGCCAACTGCACCAACAGTCCAGCCCGGAAGATGCTGTAACAGGGTGACTACTCGGGAGAATGAAATGGATAAAAACACGAATCGTATTTGACGATCAAGACAGGCCTGAACACTCACGCGTGAGAGGAGGTACGGGGTGAGGACAGAGAGAGAAGACAATCCTTCTTGAGGAAACAAAACCCAACAGACCACTGCACTCAGATTACAGACCTGTAAGAGAGGCAGCCCCATTCAGCAACCCCAGGACACACTGCTGTCCCTCCACACCCGCCCTGCTGGCCCCACACGCAATCGTAACCGCCTGGGGTGATTCCAAGCAGCTTCATTCCCTGTTGGCGGGGTGGCTCTCCTTCGGTCCTTCCAGATTATCGCTGCCTTCCTGGGCTCTGGACTTATCAAGGACAAGTGAAGTTGCTCAGTCGTGTCCAACTCTTTGCGACCCCACAGACTGTAGCTTACCAGGCTCCTCCGTCCATGGGATTTTCCAGGCAAGGGTACTGGAGTGGGCTGCCATTTCCTTCTCCAGAGGATCTTCCCAACCCAGGGATCGAACCCAGGTCTCCCACACTGCAGGCAGACGCTTTACCGTCTGAGCCACCAGGGAAGCCACCACCAAGGACAGGCCCTAATAAATACTTGAGGAAAATAATTAAGCTCTGTTTTATTGAAGGATGCTGGCTCATCCTTGTACGTGACGCTGCTACTGAAGACAACACTTTTTGGTGGGGTGAGGCTGATGAGGAGGAGAAGGGCAGAGGGGACCGGAGGGGTGAACTTTCTCTTAGGCTGATCAGTTACAACAGAAACGCTGTACCAGGACCCAAGCCTTCTCAAATGTCAGCTGACTTACTTAAGAAACAACGCTGTGGTGGAGATACTATTATTACCTCCATTCACATAGGAGAAAACACAACTCAAACCCAGTGATCCATCTTGGAAGTCTGGTACTAAGCCTGCATCACACTGCATTTCCAAGCCGTGTGTATTAGCCACTCAGTCACGTCCAACTCTTTGTGACCCCATAGACTGTAGCCCGTGAGGCTCCTCTGTGCATGGAATTCTCTAGGCAAGAATACTGTAGTGGGTTGCCATTCCCTTCTCCCACGGATCTTCCAAACCCAGGGATCAAACCCTGGTCTCCTGCATTGAAGGCAGATTCTTTACCATCTGACCTACTACCAAAGACACCTTTCCAAGCTAGGAGCCAAGAAAACTCTGTGCTGCCTTGGGGCATCGTATGACCAGAAAGAATGGTCAAATGATTACAAGGAATAACAGAAGAAGCCACCCACCTATCTGCTGCTGCTGCTGCTGCTAAGTCGCTTCAGTCGTGTCCGACTCCGTGCAACCCCATAGACAGCAGCCGACCAGGCTCCGCCATCCCTGGGATTCTCCAGGCAAGAACACTGGAGTGGGTTGCCATTTCCTTCTCCAATGTGTGAAAGTGAAAAGTGAAAGTTAAGTCGCTCAGTCGTGTCTGACCCTTAGTGACCCCAGAGACTGCAGCCTACCAGGCTCCTCCATCCATGGGATTTTCTAGGCAAGAGTACTGGAATGGCTTGCCATTGCCTTCTCCGGCCCACCTATCTAGGAACCCTGAAAAGATAAACTGATGACAAATCAATGCAAATTAAAATAAGGTGGTTCCACTGGTAAGATTAACCACGTGTCAAGTATGTAGGAAAACAAACTCTCAAGTACAGCTGGTGGAAGTATAACTTTGTTTAATCACTTTGGAGGACATCTGGCAACACTTAATATAATTAAAGAGGCTCATATCCTACCTCCCAGCAATTTCACTTCTAAAATACACACTCTGAAGAAATGATCACAAATGTGTTCAAGGAGATAGGTCATTTTCTATAATAGCAAAAAAATTGTACCAAATATAGGAGAAGAGATGAGTGACACATGTGTGTATATGTGTGTGTAATAAAATATATATCACTAAGCATAAATAAAAGATTATGTGTTTATAGTATATGTATTATAAATATATAAATAATATATCATAAAATACTACACTACAAGTAAAAGGAATGATTAGTCTACCTTGATAAACAAGGAATGGAGAAGGACGTGGCAACCCACTCCAGTATTCTTGCCTGGAGAATCCTGTGGACAGAGGAGCCTGGTGGGCTGCTGTCCATAGGGTCGCACAGAGTCGGACATGACTGAAGCGGCTTAGCATGCATGCATAAACAAGGAAAAACCCACTTAACATAACATTGAGAGAAAATGCATGTTTCAGAAGAATGTCTACGTGATACCATGTTATATGTTAAATGTTAAACACATTGTTCTGTTTTGTAGAAACATATGCATACCTGTGTTTTATAATTTTAAAATATATTTTACTGAAGTACCCACACATGTGCACATGTAATAAAATGTAAATATGGATGGAAAAGATAGCTTCAGAAGAGCGGTTCATCCCTTGGGAAGGAGAGAGGAAGCAGCATCAAAACAGAGTAGAAAAGGAGCCTTAATTCTGTCTTTCAGGGTTTGTTTCCTGATAAAAATAGATACAAAGTAAATATAGCTTTTAACACTCCCCGCATCTGGAGAGCAGCTATAATATTTGTTACATCATTGGCACTGGATTTATCTTCCCCTGTACTGATTTTGTTCAAACTATTTCATAATTAGAAAAAACCATGTTCAAAGGAGGAGAGAAAAGCCCTCCATGGCCTGGGTGGGCCTCGTCCCATCGGTTGAAGGCCTTCAAAGCCTGATCTTCCCTGAGCTGGCAGCGGGCGGTCTCTGGACCTGAGCTGTCCGTCTGCTCCTCTCTGCCCCCGTGCTGGGTGCTGCCTCGTCTTCCTCTCTCACACCCTCCCGGCTCACCCCTGGAAAACCCCATGCCCTCCATGCTTCCAATTATGTGCTGACATTCCAGTCTATTATCTCCAGCTCTGGCCCATTAGTCTGGCTGCCCCATGGACCGTTTCACACAACGGCCCCAAAGAACCTCCAAAGTCATCACACCCCGAGCTAGTGCCCTGCCCTCTCTCCTAAGTTCCCGCATCCTCTGGGGCCCTGCCTCACCAACAGTGTGCAGCCCCCACCCACCCCACAAGCCAGAGGCCCAGCTGCCCTCACTTCCCTGTTCCCTGGTTCCCACTCCCTTACTCAAAGCTAATTTAGAGAAAGGGGTGAAATACAGACTCCATCAGGGGAAAATTAGGTGGCCAAAACAGTAACTTACGAAGGGTGATTTACGGAGTGTTCCTTCCAATGAAAGGAAGGTGGCAAACCAACAGCGAACTGCTATCCCATTATTTCAAAACACCTTTCCTAGTAAACAGTTATGTTTCCAAAAGATAAGCTGTGGTCCCTCTTCCCTTTATCATAGAAATGCAAAATTTTTTCTTCTTAAAACTAAAGATAATAATTTACATTGACTACATGGCTGTGTATTTACTATTACATCACTATATCATATCATATTATTTACTTTGCTTACAACGGGCTTCCTAGGCAGAGCTAGTGGTGAAGAACCCGCCTGCCAATGCAGGAAATGTGAGAGACGCAGTTCAATCCCTGGGTCGAGAAGATCCCCAGGAGGAGGGCATGGCAACCCACTCCAGTATCCTTGCCTGGAGAATCCCATGGACAGAGGAGCCTGGCGGGCTACAGTCCGTGGGGTCACAAAGAGTCGGACACGACTGATACAACCATGATAAATATTTGTATAAATGAAAAAAAAATCAACAATAGCAATTAACAAATGACAGGTAAAATCCAAGAGTCTTATAGTTCAACCAAAGCTTCAAATAAATTTTTAGCCCAGCTGTGCCTTCCTAGCTCATAGCAACTCTTTCAAGTAGAACTGCCTATTAAAGTATCAGGATTTTTAATAACATCAGCACTTTGAATGTCTCACTCCCTGGAGTTAAAAAAGCTAGCACCCTTGGAACCAGGGACAGCAGCATCTTCTGCCCAATCACACAGAGACTACAAAGAGGCCAGTTTTCTCACTGCTTATCTTAAAAAGGAAAAAACAGGCAATGTGAGACTGTGGAGGTACTGACCACGTTCTTTCTGTTTATCTTTTGGCACCGTTGTCACTCCTTCCCCCAGTATCTTCAGAGGAGAGCAGAAAGGGGAAGGAGGCTTACAATCTCATCCTGGGAGACAGAGGGGGCTCCTCTGGGCATGGACAGTTACAAAACCTCAGTCACCAGAGAACCTGCATTTTCAGGGAAAACCGGATGGTTCTGCTGCACCTGTAAAAGCAGCCCCCTCACAGAGAGCCTTCCACAGATGACTTGGTTCTTTTTCAGAGGAGTTTGCCATCCTATGGGTTTGGGAGCTTATTTTTGTGGCTCTATTTCTACATGAGATGATCCTACTGAAAAGAGAGCAGCCTTAAACACAACTCAAACCAAGACACCCATTAGGACAAGTGTTCTCTGTGAGAGGACGTGATTTCTGTCTTAAAGCTTTTGTTGTCCACAGAGCCAGTGATGATCCAGCGCAACCACAGAGCTCACAGAAGCAGCAGACAGAAAGTCACCGCCTGTTTTTGAAATCCAAGAAACTGAGAGGTCCGTGAGGTGGGTGCAGGGTACATAGATGGTTTGAATGAGTCCAGTTTTGAGCATCGCATGAAGACATGCTTGACGAGCTGAGTTCTGCTCAGCCTTCAACAAGCCCATCTAGCAGCCTTAACTGCAGGGATCAAAACCACAGAACTTTTAATTAAAGGTCACTGTGCTCAACTCCTTCATTTAATGCATGAGGAGAATGAGGCTCAGATAAATGGATTCACCACAGAGAACCAAATCCTAAAGGAAATCAGCCCTGAATATTCATTGGAAGCACTGACGCTGAAACTCCAATACTTTGGCCACCTGATGCGAAGAACTGACTCCTTGGAAAAGACCCTGATGCTGGGAAGGATTGAGGGCAGGAGGACAGGGGGACGGCAGAGGATGAGATGGTTGGATGGCATCACCAACTCGATGGACATGAATTTGAGTAAACTCCGTGAGATGGTGAAGGACAGGGAGGCCTGGGGTGCTGCAGTTCGTGGGGTCACAAAGAGTCGGACACGACTTAGCGACTGAACAGCAAGAACAAGAGAGAACGTGATCTGCTCCAGGTCACGTGGCCTGTGCCCTTCTGACCACATCTGGTGGCCCCTCCCTGGTTGGGGGGGGGCAGACCGACGGTGCTGCCATCTGCGGGCGGCACAACCGAGTGCCCTGTGCAGGTGCCCAGGGGGCAATGCCTGCCTGTCGCCCCACAGTGTCCATCTGGGGTGATCAACCAACCTGCGCTGGCAGCCACCAAGGCTGCGGGCCACTTGGCGGGAGCCAGCCACTCCCTGAGAACGCTGGGTAAATGCACTTTCTGAGAACAGTATCAGGGCCTCTCTGGGGCGGCTCACCCGCCACCAGGGTTGGCGCCGTGCACTCACCGTGGAACCAGGGGGCAATGCTGTCCGAGTCCGCCAGGTAGCCTGCCCGCAGAGGAAGCTGCTCCTCCCGGAACCAGCGCCTGATGTCCTCCTGGACTGGGCTGGACGCCGGCCTCGTCACTCTCTGATTCCTGACATTCGTAAAGGGTTTGCAAGTTAGAGTCAGCGGATTTGAAAATAATGCTTTTAAAACTCATGCGCGCGTGTGCGCGCACACACACACACACAAACACACACATACACACAGATATAACACACGTCTGAAGATCACATGGCTGGGCTCATGGGGTGGGGCCCTGCACACAGCCATCACAGGGCTCCTCCAAGGCAGGGAACAGGGTGGGGAATGGATCTGCCCTGCCAGTCCTGTAGGCTACTCATGCGTTTGAGTTAACACCACAGTATTTAACTCATTTTTGATATGAGTGAGAAGCTCCATTAACTCTTTGAGAAAAGAGCACGAAAAAGTGAAATATTTCGCCTCCCTCCCCCATATTTTCCTGGAGAGCATGTGCTTGCATGCAGATGAAACCAAACAGAATAAACTTCCCCAACACTTTCATCATTCAATTTCCTCTTCTTCCTGTTTCCACTAACCTCCCTGACTTGCTTCCTTCTCTGACACACTTTCAAAAGTTTTGTTAAAAGGCAGCCTCAGAAATGGAAAGTAAAAGAAAGAAGAGTGTTTGAAGGCTGGTTAAGAGAAAGATACAGGCAGCAGTGTGGTTTTGAAATAAAAACCAGTAGCAGAACTTAAGTTCTGGGACCTAAGTCAATTTCCATTATAAAAAGCAACGCTGCAGTGTATTAATAATAAGTCCCAGGCCCACTAATTCTGAGCAGAATTCAATGTAAAAACTATGAGTCTGAATGAGCTACTGGATATCATGTAAATTAACTTATGTTCTTTATACGTCTTAATGGTAACACATGCTACCGGGAGTTACATGTGACATACATTCAGCTTGTACATACACACACGTCATGTACATGCAAGTACACAGGAACACAGCAGTTTGGAGAAAACAGCCTATAATACTTGACCTTCCGGGGGAGCGGACACCGCACACAGGAGATTACACGCTAGTTTTCCCTCCCAACCTTCAGATTAGGTCCTTCTCTTCGGGAAATCTTCGGCGATCAAGCGGAAACTCCACGGACTGTCCGTGTCTGTCCTGCCCTGGGCTGGCTGCTAGCTGACCTCGGTCATCACTGTTTGAAATCCCAGCCCTGACACCATCCAGTCTGGCCACCTCACAAAAAGCACTTCATGCAAGTGGCTTAAGCTGGAAAAAATGAGCTAACCGAGCTTAAAACATCATCTTAAAAACCCTCGTTAAAGGGCACCTTCATTGCCGTCAGTCGCATGGGCTGTGTTCTAAAAACACCCTGGGTGCAGACATATGACGGCATGTTCCCACCCTCGGGGGAGCCTGGAGGAGCACCCAGCCCGCGGGGACCCAGGCCGGACACGGCGACAGACTCGGGCACAGGAGGGGCTGGGCAGGAGTTCACACTCCGCGGCTGGTCACAGCACTGTGGGGTCTTCCTTGTTTTGTTATCCATAAGGAAAAGCTCATCCCCAAACAGTCACGCTGTAGAACATGGTCAGTTCGTACTGGCCCGCAAGTCCCCAGACGGAACCTTTCAACTGAGTAAAGAAATAATCACAGTAGAGGAAACGCCCACCCCCTGCTTCCTCTGAGCTCATAATTCCCATTAGGAAAAAACCCTGAAGATAACCACTGACCTCATACAAAGGGAGAGCTTTGTTCTTTATTTTTCCATACTCCTAACAGAGAAGGGTTTTTAGTTTTTACGTCAGAGAGGACAAGGCTTTAGACAGTTGTATTTCATTAAATCAACATGTGATTTCTCTGTTATTTTAAATATCATCTTTCTACATACCAAATCACAGAATAGCAATAACCGGGAGAAAATATTTTATAATCACTTAACATAAGGTCATGTGAATGTATGGCAAAAACCATCACAATATTGTAATTAGCCTCCAATTAAAATAAATAAATTAAAAAAAAAATAAGGTATGGGAGTTTCTGCTGTGGTACCACTGTGTTTTTCGTAAAGGGGCTTCCAAAACAAATTGTTCTACCTAATACCCCCAAAGCTAAGGTAATCCTCACCATCAAATAAAGTCTTCATTTAAAAAAGAAATATTTCCAAATTCTCAACCTCTGCGCTTAGCTGTATATCCCAGAATGAGTGTGTATGTTCAGTTGTGTCCGGCTTTTTGCGACCCAGTGGACTGCAGCCCTCCAGGCTCCTCTGTCCCTGGTATGTTCCAGACAAGAATACTGGAGTGGGTTGCCATTTCCTACTTCAGGGGATCTTTCTGACCCAGGGAATCTGCACTGGCAGGCAGATTCTTTACCCGCTGAGCCACCAGGAAAGGCCACCCCAGAATGAGAACTGTCATCAAATCTTCCATCCTGATCTGTGCAAAAGGGAGCTCTGCTGGTGACGTGAAGGCCAGCAAGCCCGGGTTCCCATGACAACCCCTCAACGGTCCCCTTCGCCTCGCTGGCTGTCACAGGGGTGGGGCTGGGCTGGGGGCATGCAAAGTCACTAACCTCTCTAGGTATCTTCGCGAAGTTACTGGGCATGTTGGTAGTACCCACAGTGGGGATTTTACAGGCAAGGAGGGATGAAGGCCTGCCCAGGTGTCTCAGCATCATAGGCTGGGAGATGGGGCCAGACTGAATGGCACAGGCAGCCTCTGTCCCCGAAGCGGCCACACAACTCACTTTTAATTACTTAGGCTTAGCGCCAGCCGCCCTGCTTCTCACCTGAGAGCTGTGTGTGGCTGTCCTGCTGGGCTCAGGAACTGAGGCTTGGGGGGCAGCGGGGGCCTCCTGGGTTTCTGGGGGCCGCCCGGGGAGCCCTGCGGCCCCTTGTCACTCCGACCCCGCTGCGACAGCCGCTTGTAGTCCTCCCGGGCCTGCTTGGCCAGGGAGCGGCGCTTCTCGTCGGCAGCTTTGGATTTCCGCACTAGGAGAGACAGCGGGGCCCAAGTCAGCGCTCGGAGACGGCCAGCAGGGCCAGCGCGGCAGACGGGGCTCTGGGGACGGGCCCGGCGCCTGGCCTCTCTTTGGCAGGGTTCGCTGAGAGGGAGACGGTGGAGAGAAGGGCAGGGGCGGGGAGGGAAGGCGAGCCCCGCGCCCGAGAACCTCCTGCAGCGGCCGAGGCGCAGCACAGCCTCAGCCCGAGCGAGGGTCCGGCCAGCGGGCTCTCAGGATAACAGGAGGTGAAGCGCCGTCTCATCCTGGAGCCCAGAGGGCCCCCCAGACCGTCAGGGGCTCCTCAGCGGCTCGTGGCCGAGGACAGGGTGGGTGGGCAGCAAGGCCATGCTCAGAGTGGTCCAGCGTGGCTGAACTACAAGTGATTCGGCCTCCCAGACCAAAGAAGGAAATGATTCTTACAGGGCCAGTCACAGCCTCGGTGGGTGTGTGAAAGCGACCCAAGGCAGCCTTTAACGATTGCTTTGTAACACAGTAACACAGAAGGGCTGTTCCTTTGGCAATTTTTATTCCGGCAACCGAGAATCATGGACTTGAACGCAGGATGTAAGAATAAGCCTTATGGGTATTTATCTACATTTCAGGCATTATTGGTCAGAATCTGTTATGTCTGACTTCAAAGAAATGCCTAAAATCTTCCATTACACTAACATTTCACTGCATAGAAGTGATGGGATCTGGTGAACATTTCCCTTTCACAAAAACTGTCATGTTAATGGTGTTCGTTGTAAAAGAATTAATTCCCAACATTCTGTGAACATGCCCGTCCCTGGCTCCTCCCGCTGCCTCAAGGGATGACCGGGCAGTTAGGGCTTCCTCGTCCGAATCAGATGGAAGCCCTAACCCTGCTTCACACCTGAATCCTACCAGCGTCAGCCTCGCTCACCCTGTGCTCTGCTTCATTGGCACCGGCCTCTGACCAGGAGGACCGTCTCTGGCCAGTGCTAACTCAGAATGAAGCAGGGTTGAGCCACAGGTGTGGCAAGGATATGGACAAGCCTGCCTGTTATCGCTGTGTCTTCTGACGACAGAGTTTAGATGTGCTCACTGTTGAAAGCTGAGAAAAACACACAAAAACAACAAGTCCAACAAGTAACTCTGAATCCTGCCTCTCCAAGAAAACTAATGTTAATATGTTAACCTTCCATGTCTTTTCCCTCATATACTTAGACAATTTAAAATAGGGCTGCTTTTCATACTATTTTTATAATCCTTTTTCTTCTCCAAGTTGAAAAGATATAAATATATTCCAAGGACATTAAACACTCTTCCAAAACATTTTTCATAGCTAAATACCATTCCATCATTTAGATACATCATAATGTTGCTGGTGCAAAGATGAGCTGAGAACCTTTCTGCAATTCAAAAGTTGGCCCGTAGCCTTTGAGTAATAATTTAGGGTTAAAAATATCTCTGGACAACCATTCTAAGTGTTTTGCAAATTGTCATATTATTAAGTGAACAAGCTGGTTTAGTGTCACTATAGAGGCCTCTGGGTACTTACAAGAAGCCTGCCACTCTGAATCTTCTTTCCAGTTTTTATAAATCTGCCTGGTTCTCTCTTCATCTATTTGTTTTATTTCTTCATCTTTTGTTTTCTTCACTGATTCTTTCTTCTGTTTAAAAAACAAAAACAAACACTAGTGAGGAACTGGCAGTTTCCTGCAATGAGGCAGGTGCTAGGTACAGTGTGGGCATAAAAACGAGCATACAGATGAATGGAAGAGAAGAGAAAGCCCCAAAATGAAAACACAAACTTACATAATCTACGGAATGCAGGAAAAGCAGTTCTAAGAGGGAAGTTCATAGAAATACAGGCCTTCCTCAAGAAACAAGAAAAAAATCTCAAACAGCCCAACTTACCATCTAAAAGAATTAGAAAAAGGACAAACAAAATGCAAAGTCAACAAAAAGAAGGAAATAATAAAGATCAGAGAGGAGATAAATAAAATAGAGTTCAAAAACAATAGATCAATAAAACTAACAACTGTTTTGGTTTTCTTTTAAAGATAAACACATTTAACAAACCTTTAGCCAGGCTCACAAAGAAGAGAGAAAGAACTCAAGTAAACAAAATTAGAAATGAGAGGATAGCAACTGATAGCACAGAAATATAAAAAAATCGTAAGAGAATACTATGAACAATTATATGCCAACAAGGTGGATAGCCCAGAGGAAATGGACACATTTCTGGAAGAATACAGTCCACTAAAGCTGAGTCAGGAAGAAACAGTTAATTCAAATAGACAAGTTACTAGAAGTGAAATACAATCTCTAATTAAAAAAAAAACAAAAACAACTTCTTGCAAACAAAAGTCCGGGACCAAATGGCTTCACTGGGAATCCTACCACAAACACAAAGAAGAACTCATACCAATCCTTCTCAAACTCTTCCGAAAGAATGAAGAGGAGGAAACACTCCTGAAGTCATTCTATGAAGCCAGTGTCACCCTGACACCAAACCAGGCAAAGACACTACAAAAAAAAGAAATTTACAGGCCAGTATCTCTGAATAATATAGGTGTGAAACTCCTCAACAAAATATTTGTAAACTGAATCCAACAACACATAAAAAGGATCCTATACCATGATCAAGTTGGATTCATTCCATGGTCACAAGAATGGTTCTTCCTACCCAGATGGATCAATGAGGTATACTACATCAACAAAAGACAAGACAAAACCAGAAGGTTATCTCCATAGGTGCAGAAAAAGAATGTGAGAGAGCCAAACTCTCATCAAGATGTGTTTAGAGGAAACATATCTCAGCATAATGAAGGCCATTTACAACAAACCCACAGCCAAACACCATCATCAGTGGTGAAAAGCTGAAAACTTCCCACAGGAACAAGGCAAAAATGCTCACTCTTACCACTTCTATTCAACTTAGTATTGGAAGTCATAACTATAGCAATCAGACAAGAAAAAGAAGTAAAAGACAAAGAAAAAATTGGAAGGGAAGAAGTAAAACAGCCACTATTTGCAGATGACAGGATACTCTATATAGAGAACCCTAAAGTCCCCACACAAAAAATACTAGAATTAATAAATGAATTCAGCAAGGTAGCAGGATACAACATTAATATACAGAAACCTGTTACATTTCTTTAGACCAACAAAGAAATTTAAATGTGATTTTAAAATCACGTCAAACAAGACAAAACAAACAAACAAAAAAACTCCTAGGAATAAGACCTTTACACTGAGAACTACAAAACACTGATAAAGGAAATTGAAAATGATTCAAAAGAATGGAAGAATATCCCATGTTCTTGGATTGGAAGAGTAAACATTGTTAAAATGGCCATACTACCCAAAGCAATCTGCAGATTTAATGTGATGCCTATCAAAAGACCCATGACATTTTGCACAAAACTAGCATAGATAATCCTAAAGTCTATATGGAACTGCAAAAGACCCAGAATTGCCAAAGCAATCCTGAGGAAAAATAACAAAGATGGAGGCAAAATACCTCCCAGACTTCACACTATACTACAGAGCTACAGTAATCAAAAACAGCGTAACAATAGCACAAAAACAGACACGCAGATCAACGGAACAGAATACAGAGCCCAGAAAGAGACACTCACTTACAGTCAATTAATCTATGACAAAGGAGGCAAGGCTATTCAATGGAGCAGAGACTTGTCTTCACCACGTGGTGCTGGGAAAGCTGGACACCTACATGTAAATCAATGAAGCTAGAACACTTCCTCAAACCACACACAAAAGTAAACTCAAAATGGTTTAAAGACCTAAATTTAAGATATGTGTGCATGCTAAGTGGCTTCAGTCGTGTCCAACTCTTTGTAACCCCAGGTACTGTATCCCACCATGCTCCTCTGCCCATGGGATTCTCCAGGCAAGAAAACTGGAGTGGGTTGTCATGCCCTCCTCCAGAGAATCTTCCCAACCCAGGGATCAAACCTGCGTCTCTTACATCTCCTGCATCAGCAGGTGAGATTTTTTTTTTTTTAAAACCACTAGTGCCACCTGGGAAGCCCAAATATATGACACAATACCATAAAACTCCTAGAAGAGAACATAGGCAAAACATTGTCTGATATAAATCATAGCAATATTTTAACTCAGTCTCCCAAGGCATAAGAAATAAAAACAAAAATAAACAAATGGGACCTAATCAAACTTATAAGCTTCTGTGTAGTAATGGAAACCATCAACAAAGTGAAAAGACAACCGATGGATTGGGAGAAAATATTTGCAAAAGATGCGATCAAAAAGAGGTTAATATTCAAAACATACAGACAGCTCATACACTCAATACTGAAAAAATAAACAACCCAATCAAAAAAGGAGCAGAAAATGTAAATGGATGTTTTCCTAAAGAAGACATACAGATGGCCAATAGGCTCAAGGAAAGATGCCAAACACTGCTAACTATTTGAGAAGTGCAAGTGCTATCACCTTACACCGGTCAGAATGACCATCATTTAAAAGTCTACAAAAAAATGCCGAAGAGGGAGTGGAGAAAATGGAACCCTCCTACACTGCTGGAGGGAATGTAGATTGGGGCAACCACCATGGAAAACAGTATGGAGGTTCCTTAAAACACTGAAAATAGAGCTAACACATGTTCCAGTGACCCCACTCCTGGATGGATATCTGGAGAAAACTCTAATTCAGAAAGATACATGCATCCCAAAGTTCACAGCAGCGCCATTGACAACAGCCAAGACACAGAAACAACCCAAGTCCCCACCAACAGACAAGTGGCTTAAAGAGATATGCTCTTTATTCACAGCGGAATACTACTCAGCCATAAAAAGGAAAGAAACACTTGCAGCAACATGGGCGGACCTAGAGATTATTCACGCACTTCACTTACTGAGTAAGTACAACAGAACAAGACAACTATTGTAGGATATCATGTATATGTGGAATCGAAAAAATAATACAAAAAAATCTACATAACAGAAACAGGCTCACAAACACATAAAGCATATTTAGTTACCAAAGGGGAGAAGGAAGGAGGGAGGAGTAAGTTAGGATCAAACTGCTATATACAACAGATAAACAACAAGGGCTTACTGTGAAGCACAGAGAATCATACTCAAGATCTTACAATAACATATAATGGAATATAATCAGAAAAATCTAGCTGGATCACTGTGCTATACTCCTGAAACTAACACAATACTACGTATCAACTGTACTTCAATAAAGAAAATTTTAAAAAATACACAACAATATCTTTTAAAAGCATCCTTTTAGAGAAGGAAAAATATAAAATAAGAAACATGAGCCTTACTTGGAAAGGACATTTTTTGAAGAGTAGTGGACCTACAATATTACTTCCTGTGGTAAAGTACCTATAAAACTACCACCATAACATTTTAAAAATTTTGGTAAATTTACATAATATTAAGTTCACCATCAACCATTTTGATGTTTACCATTCTGAAGCATTAAGTACATTCAAGGGAATTTGTTTTTAACCAGAGAGAAATCTAACACACCAAATCACTTAAAAATCCCTTTGTTTATTTGAGGACAGCCTTCTGAGTGCTCATGAGAAAACTGAATTTGCAACTCGGTGCACGCAGCAAGAAACAGCCTGTCGGCTGAGTCATGAAAGAAGCTGAGCGTCAGGGAGGGCTGGCCGTGCTCTGCTCTGCACCACAAAAATGATGGCTTTTCTCTTTTGTGTTTTCCTATAGAAAAATAGACTCTCTTGTGGTTAAATGATTTCACCATAAGTCAGATACACTCTATGAAACTGGTTTCAATCACCATTAAATCTCGGTTAACACAGGAGATGGTGATAATTCAGAAACTGCACTTCATCTCAGATGTATCGAAACTTCTGTGGTTTGCTTGTTTTCACTTTTGTATTATTACCCTCCTTTCCTGCCTAGAGCTAAGCCCCTTTCTTTAGTCAATATTACAAAAAACAAAGAGATTTTGGTGTTTGGAATGACTATTAAAGTTTGCCATTGCCTTAACGAAGCTGTTGGCAAGCCTGAAATCAATCCCAAGTGCCGGTCGCAATTTCTAAGTTCAAACAGGAAAAACTTCCAAGTGGAGCTTTGTTTGTCTACCATCTGCCTTTTTAAAAATGATTTTAAATAACTGGAAAAAATATAACTACAATACTAAACTATGGTATCATGCATACTGTTGCTTAGGGAAAGCAAGAAGTCTGCAAAGTGGGTCTCCTTCAGGAAATATATTAAGTAAATAATAACTCGGGCAGTGCTCAGTTGTTGGGGGATACCCCAGTGTCTGAGAGCGCTGTGTTTAGTAAGTCGCACTCCTTTGTCATCCACAGCGTCAGTGCATATGGGCACAGGGAGGAAGGAGACAGAATTAGTGAGTTTCACAGAGTTACAGCGGGTGAGACCTGGCCTTGGTCGCTGTGTTTATTCAACCCAGCTAGAACACTCGAGAACTCGTCCTGAGTTTCCCTAAGGATTCCTCCAGAAAGTTTACTTTTAGAAAAGTCTTTACAAGTTGATCTTTACTTTCTCTGTTTAGAAAAGCATCATTTCCTCTTTAGAAGTGGAAATGTCTGTCCGCTGAAGACAGGGAACCTGTCTGTCTGCCGAAGCCCACAAGTCCAGGATGAAGGCCGGGAAGTGGAGGGGCAGTGGGGCTGAGGCTGGACACTGGTCCAGACGTCCAGGGGCCACGGCGTGGAGCTGGAGATGGGCAGGGGGGCTGTCAAAGGTCCCCAACACAAAGCTGCTCATCGCAGGCTGATGCAGGCAGTCCCACCGGCTCCCTCCCTGGCCCCTCATTCCAGCTCATCCACCCATTTCTCTGTCTTTCCTCCACCACTGACTCCTCCACCGTGTCCAACAGCTCTGGCCTCCGTGCCCTCCTACGTGCGGTCCCCTCTGCCTGGAATGGGCTTCCCCAGCCAGCCCCATGGCTCCAGCCTCAGTCTCCAGGCCTCTGCTTCAATACCCAGTGCGCAGAGCTGCCTTCTCCGCCCTGTCCTCAGCTCCCTTATCCTGCAGTTATTTTCCTCCAGAGCTCCTAGGGCCAGACTTCACACGTTGGTTTATCATTTGCCTCCTCATCAGAAACAGCCGCTTTCCGAGGGCAGGATGCAAGCTGTTTTGTTCAGCAGAGGCCGGCACTCAGAAGGACCTCAACACAGGGGTCTGAACGAACAGGGCAGACCTTCTGACCTTTCTTCCCCATCTGCCCACGTGTAAAATGACATCATAGTCAGAGCAGTGTCCCTGGAAAGTTCCTTTAGCGACCATGGCTGCTGTTTTTGGAAAGAGGCACCTATTACAGCAATAGCTGCACATCAGGCCCGCAGCTCCAAGGGTCCCCGTGACTCAAGTCTATGATGTGCGTGCTTGTGGGTCACGCTCGGCCCTGCAGAGGAGAACGGGCCTGGGCCACACTGTCCATAGGAACCGGGCCGGGCCACCCTCACCGCAGCCTCCATCCCCACCACCCTACTGTGGCCAGTAGATCCTTCTTTTCACAGCCTCATCTCTTACTCCACTTTTTCCGATCTTCCGTGGGTCAAGCCCTACAAGGTTCCCAGTCTCTGCCTCAGTTATCCTGAGAGCATCTCTGGGACCAAGACAGCAATACGAGGGGGCCAGGAGACCCCCTTCTACACAGACCCAGACAGTTGAGCGCCTGGAGGTCCCGTGAGCACTGTGGACACAGTGACACAAGAGGTCACTCGGCGCAAAGGGACAGGTTCGAGAGGGTGTGGACGCTGGGGAACCTGATCTGAATCCCCATTTGGCCAAGTTTCATTCTTCCTTTATCTCTGAAATCAGTCTCCCCAGCGCTGGCCACTGCCCGCTCTGACTGTGTTAGGTCTTCAGGGAGGGGTCCAGCTGATACGCCCTGGCACCTGCTCTTTCCGCGATACTCAAGACTCTCCCAGTCCGGATCAGCAGGCAAAGATGAACAGCTGTGTTCACGAGCTTCTCAAGAGTTCACATCCTGCTGCTTAATTTCATGCCTGCATGAGGCTAATAAATCAATTTGTGAAACATCAGTGGAACTGGCTCTGCACTTCGCCCCTGAGATGGAAGGGGAGTCTTTTACCTGGTGAAATCCGAATTCCTTTAAACGACTGACAGAATCTGCCAACATTTGGTGAATATTTCTTGAGGAGCTGGAGGACAGCTAAAAATAAACGAAACACATTTTTATGCCATTTAGAGCTGCAGTGCAATTTCAGAAGATCATCTGCTAATGCTTCCCTTGCGTCAGTGTTCCCAAACACTGCACCCACCCCCACCGCTGGACCCATGCATTTCCCAGCAACAGGTGAGCTCCTGACTCCATGAAACTCCATAGGAAACCCCGGCGTCTGCACTCAGCAGGGTTAGCAGTGAGTTACTGCTCAGAAGCTGCGGGCTGGTGGTTTGCGCATGTCTTGCTCCCAGCTGGCCCCAGGACCCCGGGGTTACTGTAAGACCTCAGCACTACTCCTTAACCTCAATTCTTTCCCCCTCAGTCCCTGATCTGCCACACCCTGTGCTTTAGGTCAGACCAGAGAAACAGCTTAGTCGTGACCACCAAACTGCATTCGCCTCTCTCCCCATCTGGGGCTGGGGACACACCTGGAGCCCTTGGTGCCTGGAGCCCTGACCCCTCTCCCTGGCACCCACTGCCTCCCAGGGTCCCTGCTTCCCCCACGCCCCAGCTCAGAATCTGGGCTTCTGCCACTCCACGTGGGTTTCCCAGGAGCCGGCTCCTGCCCATAAGGTTCCCAGTTCCTCTGCGGGGATCCCCAGGGCCACCCCTGTGGGCCCCATGCCAAGCCCCTGGGTTATGCGGCTGAGTTGGCATAGCACCCCGGGCACCTCCTAAGACCAGGTCAGTTATGGCCCTGTCGCCTGCTCCCTGGCCCGAGTGCAGAGTCCGGGCCGTGGCCAGCCTGCAACCACGTGACCTGTTTGGCCGAGATAGTCACCCTCAACCCAGGGGACTGCCACTTCTGGGCCTTGTGCCTGAGGACTCCTTCCTGGGTCCTGGCATAGGTCAGAAATTGCCTGCAAATGTTTTAGCCAGAGGTCAGCATTGGTGCTAAGACTCAGTGCGGAGCACAGGGGGACTTAGGGTCACTTCTATGCCATAAGACAAACCCGCAGGGCCACTTCAATCCCGCCCCTTTCCCACCACAGCTGGCATGTGGCTACCAGTGACACTGCACTTCCCAGCTGCCGGAGCCGTTCAGTACCCGTGTGAATAATTATCTCCAAAATAACGCGGGTGATAACTGGCATTGGCTACCTATTGGCAGTGGGTTCTTTACCACTATTGCTACCTGGGAAGCCCCTTATGCCTATTACTTGGCAAATGAATGAATCCTATAGGTTTCACAACCGCTACCTGCTACATTTTGTCTCTTTTTCTCTTATGTTGATATTCTAAGGGTATAATATTAAAAAGGATATTATGTTAACAGAAGGATGCAGCTCCCTGTACCTAGAGCACAACAGGACAATAACCAGTCCCTCTCCTGATGAACGGATGAGAAGGCGCCCAGCAGGCTTTGGGGAAGTCGGTCTGTTCAGAAGCCTGAGATGGCTTTGAAGGGCTCAGGCTTGCGGTCTTTGAATGCATTTCCACTAAAGGGAGTGTGAACCTTAAAAACAGGTTCATTCTCCCTTCCTTCAGTGATATGAGATCTGTGGGGCATCATTTTGCAAAAAGGATCGGTTTCTTCTACGCTGAAAAAGAGGCGGCAGCTAACCGCGCTCCCTTGTTAGCTCCACAGCTGCTGTGGACAGTCCCGCAGCCCCGACCCTCCACCCGTGGCTTTCGGAGGGACTCAGGCCTTTGTCACACGCAGAGCTTTGGACCAGGGTTTCATCGGCAGCACCTCCACAATGATCAGCTCCTCAACAAGCCTGCATTTGTTTCCTGAATATGCGTCAGGCTAATTCCGGGGTGGCTGAGCTGGTAAAGAATCTGCCTGCACTGCAGGAGACCCCAGTTTGATTCCTGGGTCGGGAAGATCCCCTGGAGGAGGGCATGGCCACCCACTCCAGGATTCTTGCCTGGAGAATCCCATGGACAGAGGAGCCTGGCGGGCTACAGTCTGCGGGGTCACAGAGTCGGACGCGACTGAGCGACTTTCACTTCACTCCACACACGTCTGACACTGCTCTTCCAAGTCACGCATTACAGGATGTGCTCCACATTGTCAAGCATGTCCCCAGCACCCGCCAATGACTGTCGACTGCTTGGACACGGCGCCTTCATCACAGTGCAGGAGTTATTCTTTGTTCCTTAGACATGTTCCTTCAACTGCGCTACCCGCACGGACACACGCAACAGTGTATTCTCACCACTTGCTTTATAAAAAATCACCACCTGAATTTCATTTGTCATCATCGTGTTCCCCTCCTCACTAGCAACAGGCTCACAGCTTCTGCACTTGTCAGATATCACAGCATTATCAGTCTTCATAAAATAACTCAAATCTAAGCACAGAGGCAGGAACCAGGTTCCAGGACTTGGTGCTGGACCTCTGGTGACCATCAGTGCCACCTACTGGTGCCGCGCAGAACTGACAGTTCTTTCCTTATCTGAAGGGTTGGATTTTGTTGTTTGTACCTCAGAGCTCACAAGCTGGTTCTTGAGTAGACTAGATTTAGCATAAATAATTGATTAATTTATCAACCACCCCAGCGATCAGTACTTCTGTTTAAATCCTTCCGTGTGTCTAGAACATACTGTCAACTCTAAAACTGTTCCCACGTGCTAAGAACCATGCTTAAAAAAATTCTCATTGTAAAGTGAGCCAAGATTCGCTCTTATTCCAAAGCATTAAAATAATGTAAAGAAGTTACTCCAGGATTGCGTAGTGCGCAGTCATTCAGATACAGGCCCGTGCTTCCAGATCCATGAAACACATCACGTACAGTGGAATAGACTAGAGGGAGTGTGAGGCAGGAGATCTCCTTTACCGAAAGACAGGCAGATTCAGGGCTCAAAAGCAACGATTCACGGCGCCGGTAGCAGAGGGAGGCAAGCTGAGGACGGCACTCTGAGCACCCCCAACCTGAGGATGAGGCGTCCTGGAGAGGAACGAAGCTTCTCCGAAGCTTCCATATGATGCTGTGTTCCAGGGAACAGACTGCTGTTATTCCAATTTGTGGGGCTTCCCAGGTGGTGCTAGTGATAAAGAACCTGCCTACCAATGCAGGAGATGTAAGAGACCCGGGTTCGATCCCTGGGTCGGGAAAATCCCCTGCTGGAGGGCTTGGCAACCCACTCCAGTGTCCTGGCCCCAAGAATCCCACGGACAGTAGAGCCTGGCAGGCTGCAGTCCCTGGGGTCACAGAGAGTCAGACACAACTGAAGCGACTTAACATGCACGCACACACACATTCCAATTTGTAACACAAGAAAGGCAGGGAAACCACTTATCTCCCAGCATAGATTTTACTTACAAAGAATTTTCAAATCCATACATTCTTTGACCTTCTTAACACTATATGGGTGTCAAAGCAAATGTCATCCCTTTACCCCAAAGGTAAGGCCACCTGATCACAGGTCGGAAAGCAGGGACTGACACCACGTCCTCTCGTGTCCACAGCCTGCTTCTTCTGCGGGGCATCCCGGAGATCACCCGTCTGCTCTCAAACACAGAGGCCTGGACTGTCCCCGCCCATCCTCAGCATCACAGAGACTTCTGCAGCTGCTGAAACTCTAGCAGCAGGATGAAAGCAACTGTGTCCGCTTCTTATTTGCTTTATTTAAAACCAAAAACTGCCACGCAGCATTTATGCAAAAGTTCCAGAAAATAAGGAGAAAGCTTGGACGCCAATGGCCTCAGGAGACAGCTGACTTTCTGCAGACACCAAGTCAGAATGGTCCGCTCCAATCAGTGTGGACCAAGACCTGGGAGCAGAGCCCCTCCACACTGACCAACGGAGTTTATAAACACATATGAATTACGTTAAAATCGGATGCACGGCCACTCAAATCTACACAAGCAATGTGGTAACAAAAGACTTTGCCAGCAACATCACTATTACACGGTTGCAAACTCTATCGACTCCAGAGACTGTATGTCACACGAAGATTATTCTAATTAAATTCCCTTTTTAAACCAGTTTGAAAAGTGGTTCCTTCTGGCTTCTAGCCAAATATTTACTCCGTTTAAAAGTAGGATTATGCAATCAAACAAATGTCAAGAGACTTGCATTCCCAATAGACCAAAAAGGCTCTAAAAGACAGAACATTTTCAGCACTGGCTTTTTTACAGTGAAGAAGGAAATGATGAATCCAGGAGTTAAAATCAAGAGTTTACATTTGAAAACAAACCGCTGGGTTAAGTATTCGCTCCTCCTGCCCATACACCTCTTAAACCCACGGTGTTCCTTCGCGGACTGATGGTCGGCATAATAACCTCTGTGAGGGCAGAGACCACGTTGGCGTAATTAACTCAAGTCCGGAGCCTCAGCAAAGACAGCAGTGATGGGCGCTTAGTAATGCCTCAATAAACACCTGGTGAGTGAGTGAGCACACTATGAACTCACCAGCACTTTCCCAATCATGAAAAGGCATTCCGTCTGGTTTCTAACTTCACGTGTTTGGGGCTGTACTGGGCCTCTGTTGCCGAGTGCCAGCTTTCTCTATTGCAGTGAGCAGGGGCCACTCTCGAGTTGTGGGGTAGGCTTCTCATTGCACTGACTTCTCTTGGGCTTCCCTCATAACCCAGTTGGTAAAGAATCTACCTGCAGTGCAGGAGACCTGGGTTCGAACCCTGGGTCAGGAAAATCCCCTGGAGAAGGACATGGCAACCCACTCCAGTTCTCTTGCCTGGAGAATCCCATGGACAGACGGCACGTGGAATCTTCCCCGACCAGGGATTGAACCCCTGGTCCCCTGCATTGGCAGGCAAATTCTTAACCATTGGACCACCAGGGAAGACCCAGTCTAGTTTTAATACTAATAAGAGAGACTGCATTCAAATCCTCCAAAAAAAAATCGATGGCTTGTCTCCCCACCCAGCTAACCAGGTCACTGGAATAATCAGATTCCTATTTCTATGCCCAGCCATTTTAAGTAAAAAGAGAATTTCCCAGTGATGACTCTAACAGGAAGCTTTTGAGCACACTGGGGTTTAACTTCTTTTTTCTACTTTCTAAAATAGCGAAAGAGGCAGAATAATAAAACTGCACTTTGACAAAGTGACAAAGGATAATAATATAAAGTGAAGGTACATTCACAATGCCAACTGGACTAACAAGAGGAAAAAGGGACAATCAATTTTGCTGCTGAAAATACGGTGATGTCCCCGTGGAGAGATTTCACTGAGACATGAATTAGGACAATGGAGACCCTAGAGAATCTTTTCCCCATTCCTCTAACATTGTTTCTAGCAAAATCTACACATGGAGACTCCTGGATAGCCTGATTTGAAAATACGGCGGTCTTGATGTGCAATTTTATGGCACCTCTTTAAATAATGCATTGTCTTGGCACGCTAAGTTGCTTCAGTCATGTCCGACTCTGTGTGACTCTACAGACTGTGGCCCGCCAGACTCCTCTGTCTGTGGGGATTCTCCAGGCAAGAATACTGGAGTGGGTTGTCATGCCTTCCTCCAGAGGATTGTCCCGACCCAGGGACTGAACCCGAGTCTCCTTCGTCTCCTACACTGGCAGGTAGATTCTCCACCATGAGCGCCACTTGGGAAGCCCATCATCTTCAGCATCTGAGTTTATTTTGAGCAGAGCTGAGCATGGAACAGTCATGCTGCATGAAGGGCTGCCCACCAGCATCACACCTCATCCACGACTCCTCCACGCAATGTGTAGACAGCAGGACCCTTGGAAACACAATCATCAGAGCTAGTCAGGGTTGTTAGGGCATCGCGCTTCAGATATGAAAGCGTCTCAGAGGCCCCTCTTACATTTAAATATATTACCATGAATATTTATGTATTTATTATATATAATATAAACATACATAAGAATAGTCATAAAGAATTGTTAAGAGAGTAGTCAGAGCCTTCAAAACGTGGTTCATTTGGGAAGTCTTGACATAAAATAGGAACCCACCAATAAACAATAGAAACTTGGGGCTTCCCTGGTGGCTCAGTGGTAAAGAATCTGCCTGCCAATGCAGGAGACACGGGTTTGATCCCTGATCCAGGAAGATCCCCACATGCCCCAGAGCAACTAAGTCCATGAGCCATAATTCCTGGGCTTGTGCTTAGAGCCTGGGAGCCACAACTCCTAAGCCGAGCACAGCAAGCAGGGAAAAGCTCGAGCAGTGATCAAGACCCAGAAATAAACAAGTAAAATGATTTTTAAAAAATAATAACGATAGACAATAGCGGTTCTGTCATATATCATACTTTTCTCTATGTTATTTCATCTGATTCTCACATCCAACCCAGTGATTTGTAGCTACTTCACCTCCATTTTTCAGAACAGGAAACTGAGCCCCAGAGAGGTCCTCTGACTTGGGGTCTGTATCTTTCTCCCCAACATACGCTCTCCCAGTGAGGCAGATAAATCCTGAATCAATGCCAGCATCACCGGCACAGCCCAGCATGAAGCTGTGTCACCAGTTTCATAACGTACAACTCTCAACACCAGAACTGTTCTCTTTTGTAATTCACTTTATATTAAGTTCTCTACATAACATACTTCTTTTAAAACTCTAACAGCTTAAATGGTTTTGGGGGCTTCCCTGGTGGCTGAGATGGTAAAGAATTTGCCTGCAATGCAAGAGATCTGCGTTCAATCCCTGGGTCAGGAAGATCCCCTGGAGAAAGGAATGGCAACCCACTCCAGGATTCTTGCCTGGAAAATCCCAAGGACAAGGAGCTTGGCGGGCTACAGTCCATGGGGTTGCAAAGAGTTGGCCATGACTTGGTAACTAACATTTTCACTTTTTACTTTCAAAGGCTTAGGATTCTGTGAGTCTAGCTTATACAAAACTTTATTCTACAAACTACCATGAAATTCTATTATAGTTACACAAAATCAGCTTGGGAAATTGTGTAACGCTGATTATGGCTCCACTCTTGACTTAATAAAATGTTCCCAGTTAATCCCTCAACTGTTTTTACTTGGAATACTCAATACTTTCTCACAAAAAGTAATACTGAGATGCTTCCTTCATGTAGACTAGGAGGGAACAGACAGCAAGGGACATGGTTAGTGGTTTGGGGTTTTATCTCTTTTTTGTTCACATCCAATTCAGCCCTCAAAACTCCACATGCATTTCAGGAGTACATTTCCCTTCCTGTTTGCAGTGGTTTCCTCATTATTAGTCCCTCTGGGGGACCGGGAACACATCTGTCTGCAGACAACAGTCAGCTGCCCTGAGAGGGCTCCACCAAGCCCTGGCACAGGGCATCTACCCCTCCGTGGAGGCAGGCTCTCCACCTACATACTACTCTCCAAGGTTAAGCCACCGAGGGAGCTATGCTAATACTACTTTTCATTCTTCTTTTACAATTTTATTTATTTACTTTTGGCTGTGCTGGGTCTTCATGGCTGCACAAGCTTTTCTCTAGTTGCGGCAAGTGGAGGCTACTCTCCGGGTGCAGTATGTGGGCTTCTCGCCGTGGAGGCTTCTCATTTCAGAGTCCAGGCTCTCGGGCGCGCGGGATTCAGCAGCCCTGGCCCCGGGCGCTTGGGCACCGGCTCAGCAGGTGTGGTGCGTGGGCTTAGTTGCTTCTCCGCATGTGGTATCTTCCCAGATCAGGGATTGAACCCATGCGTCCTTGGCAGGGGGACCCTTTCCCACTGAGCCAGGGAAGTCCTACATTTCACTATCAATAGAAAGCCTGTGCCACAGAGAACCCCAAGCTTTGGGTGCTGGACAGCAGCGCCTCGAGACGGATAAGAGTCCCAAAGTAAAAACCAAGCATTTTCTTTTCCATCCTGTCCAAGTGGTCTGACCGCAACATCTTGTTTCTGAGTCTCTCTTTTACGAAGACAAGCAACCGGAATCCAGCTTCAGAGAATTACTGGTGACCGAGCAGGCAGCAAGCTTAACAACTTTGCTCTGGGAGGGACGAGGGAGGTAAGGAAGAAGGGAAACCTGAGAGGAAGCCTTTCATCACCTCTGAACATCATCTCACAGGTACTGCTTCACTGCTCTCTAAGAAGGGAACCTCACCTACGAGCCAGGGTATCACCTCAAAACACAACTGGACACCACACCTTTTCAAGGCCAACGTTACAATCAGAGTGCACATTTTAGTGGCATGTTTTTTTCATCGGTTGCTTTAGTGAAGTGACAGGTGCAAAAGCAGGTACCAGAGCCTTGGGCAGTGTGGGAGGGGTGTGTGCGTGTGTGTGTTTGCATGTGTATGTGTGTGCTGTGTGCGCATGTGTGTGAGTGTGCATGTGTGTGCGCGTGTATGTGTGCACGCATGTGTGTGTGTGTGTGTGTATCTGTGTGTGTGTGTGTGCGTGTGTGCGCGCGCGCACAGTAGGAGTAGAAAGGCAGGCGGTCTCATCTCCAGCTCCATGTGGTTAAAGAAGATAGAACATATGACAGGGAAGAGTCCTGCTCAAGGATCTTTAATATGCTAGCTTCAAGGTCTTTCCCTCTTTTTTTTGGAATGCTTTGAATTCCAGATGTTTGTATTTTAATTTTTTTAATCTCCTGTTTTGCAATATGGTCCACTTTGAAGGCCATGTCTGTAAAAACAAGTAATTCTCTGGAAATAAAATCGAAAAGTGAGCAGATAGTTTTATTCGAGGTCCTCTTTGGGGCAAGGACAGTCAGTCTACTGATGGAGAGTCAGTCCCCAGCCTACAAATCACCTGATGCAGACACACACAAGGGCGTATCTTTGAATTAGCACCCCAGCCACCCCTCTCCTGACCACATTCAGACCTGTCCTGCTCCCTTCCATATTCTCCTGCAGGAAGACTGCTTCGGGGGGATGGGAGGCTGTCAACACGGGGGGTCCCTGAGGGTCTCTCTGCTCAGCAGAAGGGTGCTGCCGGGTCTACCCAAACTCCCCCGGGGAGGATGCCTGTTCACACGGGGCTTCTCCTGCCATTTTCTCGGGTTCCAATTAAGTCCCCATCAGACTTGTCTCTGCCTGAGAATGGCCTCTGCTTCCCAACCTGCCTGTCTCAGAACCTGGCTGGGTGACAGCTAAGCTCTGATATTTATCATCACCTCCTGCTCAGCGTCAGACTCTGAGCAATGCTGGCGGGTTTGTTGTCCTCCACCGAGAACCACAACACTCTCACGAAATGTTAAGCGGACCATCAGTTCTGAGTCTCCCAAGTGCCAAAAACAAGAGGAGGGCAGGTATTCTGCAGCAGGCAACAGCTTTCAGAATACATGCCACGCAGTCAGCCCTGATCTAGGCATCTTTTCTGCCTCCTCCTCAACTGCGCAAGCCACACAGCCTCCGCCTGCCTCCACCCTCTCCTCTAAACAATGACAAGGACCACGGCTGTGCTCCTGGTGAGAGCAGCATCTTTTAACTGAAGGACTTCAGGGGCAATTCCTGCTGCTTCCATGAGATAAGACTAGGAAAGCATCTGCATACGTTTTCTTCAGCTTCCTTTGTAAAGAAACAATATTGCTAATTTAATCCCTATTTTATGGCAGGAACTGATTCCTCTAGAGCTACAGAGCTGCTTCAAAGGGGGGTAACCCCCATTCCCAGACCAGCAGTCTTCTGTTGTGTCAACTCCACGGTTTCAAGAAATCTGGTTCTTAATCAGCCAGTCTTACTTTGGGCCATCCATTTATTAAAATGAAAATTTTAAGTTGAAATAAATATATTCTTAAAAAACATTTTTAAAGGATTATCTAGAGTGATAAAGATACTGGACCCCAAGTTTTCTAAATCCTGAAGCAGGGATTAAACAATTCTTCTCAAATCCCCCAGATATGCTTCTTGCTTCCCTGGTGGCTCAGTTGGTAAAGGATCTGCTTGCAATGTAGGAGACCCAGGTTGGATTCCTGGGTCGGTAAGATCCCCTGGAGGAAGAAATGGCAACCCACTTCAGTATTCTTGCCTGGAGAATCCCATGGATGGAAGAGCCTGGAGGGCTACAGTCCATGGGGTCGCCAAAGAGTCAGTCACAACTTAGCGACTGAACAACAATTTTTAATCTCCAGTTTTTACAGAGAAGATGGAGGCTCCCAGAGGTTCTGAGATTTGTCGGCCGGCCCTCGGGAGAAGCCGGGTCACACAGACTCAGCGCTGCCAGGCGCAGGGCCGACACCACGCGGTCTGGCTGAGGCAGCAGCGGGGCTGGGCTGTAAGCTGAGGGGATGCCGCCTCGATCCGCTCTCCACTGCCTGCTCACTCCCTCCCCTTTCTCTTTCTCCCTGTTTTCTTACAGAAGAAAGTCTACTGTTAAATTTGAAAGCCAGCAACATCTGGAGCTAAAGCATTCCTGCTTTAGGAGGAAAAAAGCAAAACCTCGAATCCCCAAGGTGTGACGGTGACGGTGCAGCTGCGTTAGTCCCCAGCAGAAGAGAGGGCCGGGCCCCGCCCCTAACACAGGCCCCGCCCCTAACAAGGCTCCGCCTCTAACACAGGCCCCGCCCCTAATACAGGCCCCGCCCCGAACACAGGCCCCGCCCCAGCCACGGGCCTGCCCGCTCCACTGGGAGAACACACCCGGTTTCACATCCCAGACGGCAGCTCTGAGGATGGAGTGGGGTCCTGAAGCCAAGCCCTCCGGCAGCTCTCCAGGGATACCTGCACGTAAAGGGTCAAATGCCTCACCCCAGCCACGATCGCCCCAGTTACCAGCACAAAAGCAAACCTGCCTTTTTACCGAAGACTATCCCGGGCTCCTGGCTACACCTTTAGGATATGCTGTTTTCACCTCTTGGCATCCTTTTAAGGTGATTTCATCTTATTCAAAATATTAGTGGGTAAAGAGAACAGACGGGGCTTCTCTGGTGGCTTAGAAGGTAAAGAAATCACCTGCAATGCAGGAGACCTGGGTTCGATCCCTGGGTTGGGAAGATTCCCCTGGAGGAGGAAATAGCAATCCACTCCAGTATTCTTGCTGCAAGAATCCCATGGACAGAGAAGCCTGGCGGGCTACAGTCCATGGGGTTGCAAAGATCTGGACACAACTGAGCGACTAACACTTTCATTTTCAGAGACTGGATAATGAAGGATTAACAGTGGGATTTGCCCTGAGTCCTACAAGGGCGCAAAAGGGGCCCAGACTACATGTCTATCACCATGTCTACCACCTCCATACTTTCATAAGACAATCAGAGCAGAGCTGAAAAGGCACTGGCTGGCACAAATGCAGAGACCCAGTGCACTCCTGTTGTCCAGTCGCTAAGCTGTGTCCGACTCTTTGTGACTTCACCGACTGCAGTACACCAGGCTTCCCTGTCCTCCACCATTTCCCAGGAATTTGCTCAGATTCTTATCCGTTGAGTTGGTGATGCCATCCAACCATCTCATCCTCTGTCGTCCCCTTCTCCTGCTCTCCCCAGTCTTTCCCAGCATCAGCGTCTTTTCCAAGGAGTCAGCTCTTCTCACCCAGGTGGCCAAAGATTGGAGCTTTTTATGATTCTGGAAAATCAACTGTTCTTTAAATCCTCCCATGGTTATTCAGATAAGCATTATGATCACAAACTTCAATAAAAATGCTTGATAGTTTTTCTTTTCATAATAAATTTTAGGCCTTGTGTAGATAATGAAATTTTAAAGATATGACAATATACTTTTATTGATAGATACTATGGTTAAATTTATATATTTTCTTGGGCTCCAAAATCACTGCAGACAGGGACTGCAGCCATGAAATTAAAAGGTGATTGCTCCTTAGCAGAAAAGCTATGACAAACCTAGACGGTGTATTAAAAAGCAGAGATATCACTTTGCCAACAAAGGTTCCTATAATCAGAGCTATGGTGTTTCATTGACTATGCCAAAGCCTTTGACTGTGTGGATCACAATAAACTGTAGAACATTCTGAAAGAGATGGGAATCCCAGACCACCTGACCTGCCTCTTGAGAAAACTGTATGCAGGTCAGGAAGCAACAGTTAGAACTGGACATGGAACAACAGACTGGTTCCAAATAGGAAAAGGTGTACGTCAAGGTTGTATATTGTCACCTTGCTTATTTAACTTATATGCAGAGTACATCATGAGGAATGCTGGGCTGGAAGAAGCACAAGCTGGAATCAAGATTGCTGGGAGAAATATCAATAACCTCAGATATGCAGATGACACTACCCTTAAGGCAGAAAGTGAAGAGGAACTCAAAAGCCTCTTGATGAAAGTGAAAGAGGAGAGTGAAAAGGTTGGTTTGAAGCTCAACATTCAGAAAACGAAGATCATGGCATCTGGTCCCATCACTTCATGGGAAATAGATGGAAAAACAGTGGAAACAGTGTCAGACTTTGTTTTTTTGGGCTCCAAAATCACTGCAGATGCTGATTGCAGCCATGAAATTAAAAGACGCTTGCTCCTTGGAAGGAAAGTTATGACCAACCTTGATAGTATATTAAAAAGCAGAGACATTACTTTGCCAACCAAGGTCCGTCTAGTCAAGGCAATGGTTTTTCCCGTGGTCATGTATGGTTGTGAGAGTTGGACTGTGAAGAAGGCTGATCGCCGAAGAATCAATGCTTTTGAACTGTGGTGTTGGAGAAGACTCTTGAGAGTCCCTTATACTGCAAGGAGGTCCAACCAGTCCATTCTAAAGGAGATCAATCCTAGATGTTCATTGGAGGGACTGATGCTGAAGCTGAAACTGCAATACTTTGGCCACCTCATGCGACGAGTTGACTCACTGGAAAAGACTCTGATGCTGGGAAGGGTTGGGGGCGGGAGGAGAAGGGGACGACGGAGAATGAGATGGCTGGATGGCATCACCGACTCTGTGGACATGAGTTTGAGTGTACTCTGGGAGTTGGTGATGGACAGGGAGGCCTGGCGTGCTGTGATTCATGGGGTCGCGGAGAGTCGGACACGACTGAGCGACTGAACTGAACTGATGGTGTTTCCAGAAGTCGTGTACAGATGTGAAAGCTGAACAAAAAAGGCTGAGCAGCAAAGAACTGATGCTTTCAAACTGTGGTGCTGGAGAAGACTCTTGAGAGCCCCTTAGACTGTAAGATCAAATAAGTCAATCCTAAAGGAAATCAACCCTGAATATTCACTGGAAGGACTGATGCTGAAGCTCCAATAAGTTGGCCACCTGATGCAAAGAGCCAACTCATTGGAAAAGACCCTGATGCTGGGAAAGATTGAAGGCAAAAGGAGAAGAGGGTGGCAGAGGATGAGATGGTTAAATAGCAACACTCACTCAATGGACATGAATCTTACTCTGGGAGATGGTGAAGGACAGGGAAGCCTGGTGTGATGCAGTCCATGGGATCACAAAGAGTCAGACACGACTTAGCAACTGAACAATGGTTAAGTTACGGCTGCAACACAGAAATCTTTACAGTGCCAAGTCTGGACTGCATTTTGGAAACATGCATTGTCTCGGCTTCTCACCAGAGTTCTTTCTCAAGGAGCAGATCTGGAAAAGACAACGGATCTGTACATTGGAATTATGACGGGAGTGGCAATTAAAGCAGATACATGAAAACGAGGACTTTCAGAGATTCGGGGGCAGATTAGTCTCTTCGACGTTAGTTTGCACGTGTGCACACAGAAATCATACTCATGTCACAAAATAAAATAATTCCACGAGAAAAAGCTTTGCAAACTCTAAATCAAAATGTGTGTATTTTATTCTTTTATATAAAATCAGCCTCCCTGGCGGCTCAGATGGTAAGGAATCCGCCTGCAATGCAGGAGATCTGGGTTCAATCCCTGGGTGGGGAAGATACCCTAGAGAAAGAAATGGCAACCCACCCCAGTATTCCTGCTTGGAGAATGCCATGGACAGAGGAGCCTGATGGGCTTACAGTCCACGGGTTGCAAAGAGACATGACTTAGCAACTAAGCACACGTATAAAATCAACTTACATCTCCACCTCAAGGAGCATGAGAAATCCTTGATGTTCCTAAACCAGACCCAGACGTCTTGATGGCTAATGCATGCTGACGTACGGCAGAAACCAGCACAAAATGGTAAAGCAATTATCCTTCATTAAACAAACAAACCAGCAACTCCTCCAGCATTTGGTACCTGTTTATGCTGATGACACCCTCATGCCCCCAGGCGTCCAAGCTTGGAAACCTGTTCGAGAGACCTCCATCTGATGCAAGAATGCAAGACCTACTCTGATGCAAGAATGGTCAGTTCCTCTGAAAACAAATCTGCTCAGGTCAGCCCCTTGCTCAGAAATCACTGACAGCTGGCAATCGTTCTTGCACAATAGGTGGCCCCCAAGACCCTCCCCGTCTGGCCCCACCACCCTTCACTCCATCACTGCCTCTGCACGCCAGCCACCCCAGCCACACAGCCCTGCCCAGCGGCCTCTCTGCTGGAACCTCCAGCCCCAGGCACCCTGTGTGGTCACCTCCAGCTCCGAGTCCCCTGCAGAGCCGTTCTGCCTGCCCTGGTGATGCTCATGTCCCAGGGGCTAAGAACACAGAAACATACCCCGGTCCCTGGACCACTGCTACCGCTTGAAATGACATTTTATGCGAAGTCTCTTTTGCTTCCTTAGTTATGAAGTCCAAAGCAGCTGTGATTCCGTTTTCACTCCTACAGTGTAAGTCCTGGTACACAATGGCACTTGTTCACTGAACAAGTAAATCAGTCCATCTTGGGGTCTTCTCCTCCATCTACCGCCCCACGCCCGCTCAACATCCTCCAAGAAGTAAAGAGCGCACCCAGCGCCAGAGGGCCGGAGCCCTCACAGAAGCGCGGCCGCTGCAAATCCCCTGCTAGCTCTCCAGGTAATTAAGTTCTTGGCAGAAGAAATAACCTCATCATATAGTTTTATTATTCTTCCAAACCACAATCCCAGAAGCAAATTGCGTTTGAGCTTTTTGTAAACGACTTGACACCTCAGAGAATTCATTCTAGCTCCGAGGACAGAGCTCTTGTTGTGTGGAGGCCAACGGCTGTTCCACAAGCCAGGCAGACCCTATGAAACCAACGGGCCCTGACGCTTCATCCTCAACCAAAGGGGTCAGGTCAGTCCCTTGCTCAAATATCACTGACAACTGCCAACTATTCTTGCACAACAGGACACCCCCAAGACCCTCCCTGTCTGGCCCCATCCATCCATCCTTCACTCCATCATTGGGGTGAAGCCAGGGGGACTCATGAGGACACAGTCTAGATCCCAGAGGAGCCGATGTTCCAGGCCCAGCAAACCGCAGCCTTAAGCGGCAGACCCGGCTCTGCCCGCCCTGGTGAGGGGAGTTGGCCATGGTCTGTCCATGCCAGTCCCAGAGGCCACGGGACCAGGAACTCCGCCGTCCACCAGCCGGCCCTTCGAGAAAGACCCTGCCGACGCGTTACAGAAAAAAGTAACAGGAAAATAATAACCCTGGGGATGTCTTAACAATGCACAGTTTTCTATTTAGAGTTCTCTCCTCACACCTTCTCTCATGCAAAGGGGGCTCTATGTTGTTTGTGAGGAACCAGGTGAGTCCATCCCCCTAAGGAAGAACCACAGGGGCTTCAAGGCAGGAGGAACCTTTCCCAGAAAAGCCCTTTTAGGATCCTGACGCCCTGGGGCCCTGACACCTCTGTCTCCGCATCATGAAGTTCCCAACGGTTTACAGACGTGCAAGACTCACGGGCGCCTTCTGCTCTGCGAGGGGCGCAGCCGGCCCGCAGCCTCGGCCCGGCGTCCCCACCGCTGCTGCCTTCTCGCCCACGTTCCTGGTCTCGCTGGCACCGGGCACCCGCCCCTCAGAGGACGGCGGCTTTGATTTCGAGCTGCTGCTGAGCTCTCCAGGCTGAGCTTTTCTGAGGAGAAACAAAGGTGGAATTATCAAAATACATCCTGCAGTAAAGACAGCTTTCTCCCAAGTGGATGTCTTATGTTCAAACGACGTGAACGGCGCTGATGGCAGGCTGAGCCTTTGCGAGGTATTTAAAGACATTAACCAAGTCCTCACAGCAGCCCTGTGGGGAGGGTGCGGTTATCCTGGCTTTGCTGTAAGGGGCTCAGGATAACAGTTATCCCGCATCCAAGGCCCAGCAGCAGCCAGGAGTGGAATCCAGGCCTGCCTGGCTCCCGAATCAGAAGCTGAACAGCCTTCCTTCTGTTCGGGAACAGAACAGGGCAAAACAGAACACACAGCCGTCGTGTCCTCAGCAGCACAGTCCCTTTTTTTTATCCTGTGTGCCCACCTACGGCTGTGAAGTCACAGCCCTGGGGCATGGGATGGACACCCCGTCTGCTCCTGTTTCTCCTCTCACGCAGGGCTGCCCACACTCAGGCCCAGAACCCACCCCAGCACCCGGCAGAGGGGACCCACGCCCTGCCCCGTCTGCCGCCTGTGTCTGCAGTGATTATGTTGCTTCCACACTCAGCACCTCCTCACTGTCCACGGGATGAGATCCAGAGTCCCACATCTGGCCTTCGAGGCACGAGAGAGCACCACTCCCGTTACCCACGAGGACCCCAAACACGCAGAAGGATTCACCATCATCCCACGTATCAAATACACTTTATCAAGGGGTCCTGATGACCTCCTGCCTGCCTTCTCCCACCTGACCTCCTGCAAGCTGCAAAGCTACTTACCTTTCCAGGTTCTCCCCCTGGGATCAGCATGGGAGCCCCCAGGCTGGCCTGAGTCACAGCAGACACACAGCCCGCGTGGCCGCCCGTTTCTCCTCCTGGACTGCGAGCTCACGGTCCATCCCTGAGCGCCCAGCATGGACAGACCCCCTCGGGTCTGCTCTCCTCGGCAGCCGCCCTGGAGCTTGAAGCCCGAGGGGGTCCGGGAGCCTCACTTGCTCCCATGACTGTGCTGCTCTTGCTCAACGTTAGGGAAGCCCAGGGTCACTGGGGAACCACGTCCACGACGCCCCAGTGGGGACACAGAATAGCCAACGTGGTGGTGTTTTGAGTGAAGGGGGTCCCCCGAAGTCGGAAGGGAGAACTTTCCAGAAACTGGACGCCACCGCGTGCCCTCGAGGCCCACCTGGCCCTCCCGCAGGCTCTATCAGCCAAGGAGCACGGCGGCCCCTCCCGGCCCCTCGGGTCCACACCTGAGCTCCAGCGTCTCCTGCTCGGCCTTCAGCCTCGCCCTCTCCGCGAGGATCTCATCACAGATCACATCGTAGGGTTTGTCCAGGTGGTGTTCGCCCATCACCCAGACCCAGACCTCATTGTCAGCTCCCAGTTTCCAGTGAACAGATTTGCCGTTGTCTGCAAGCAGAACAGAATCTAGTTTGAATAAACATTTTCGGCCGTGGGTTAGGAGGTTTTCCACCGTTTAAGTATTTAAAGATCAGATGAAGCAAAGCAAGTCCGACATGCTCTGAGCAAGCAGCCCCTTCCAGGGCAGTGGCTGGAATGTCTGTTTTAAATCATGATGAGTGTGGGTTCTGCAAATCCCCTTTTTATAAGTCAAGACCTGAGATGGGAAGACCACTGCCTGTGTTATCTCTAGGGTAACAGAGCCAACATCAGACACCTGAACCTGTGGAGCCTAAGAATCTCCCTGCAACCCAGATGCTCTAGGGCACGGCACATCCACCATCTTTCTAGAACTCATGGCTGGGTCCACCATCTTCCTAGGACTCACAGTGCATCCACCATCTTCCTAGAACTCACAGCTGGGTCCAAGGCATGCGTTTTAGAGTCAGACCAGCTTTGTTTTAAACCCTAGCCCGGCCACTTAGCCATACGACTTGCACAAATCATTTCATCTCCCTAAGCCTCAGTTTCTTGTCCATACAATGGGAATGCTGATGTCCACTCCGGAGGACAGTCGTGGGGGGAGGCAGCTGTGGGGGCAGGTCCCCGGGGTGTCTGACACACGACGGCGCTCAGGAGAGGCGGGTGCAACCGTCCCTCTGTGCTGTTGACAGGCATGGCAGCTGAGACTCGCACCAGCCGTGAGAGACAACACGCCCAGGGTGAGACATGGGGAAGCTCCGAGAATAACCCGTTCCCTGCTGGTCGCAGGGGCTGTGTTTACCTTCTAAATCCTGCTCCTCCAATGGGCACATCAGGCTCACTGACACCCGGGACGCTGGGTCATCCCCTGGAGAAGTTGGGGGGCGGGCAGTCCTAAGTCTGAAGGTCCCAGAGAGGACTCACCAGGGCCATGAGGGACCTCAGCTGGTCCTCGTCCAAAAGCCTGAGCCCGAGGACACACGCTCGCCAGCGCTGCTGAGTGTGTGACGGGTGGGGGGCGGCTGCCGGAATGCAGGCCAGGCTGGGGAAGGGTCACAGGAAGCAGAGGCCAGCTTCCCACGAAACAGTCTCCGTCCAGCAGACGCAGGACCAGCGTCCTGCTGTGGACTCAGGATGCGGTCACTTGGGGCCAGCCTAGCTCTTCCTCTGGGTGCCTTCCGCCCTCAGGGCCACAGAGATGCTCTGGGTACAATAATGTTCTCAGTAGGGCAGTTAAGGCGTCCCTGGGGGCTCAGGGGTAAAGAATCCACCTGCCAATGCGGGAGACACGGGTTCGATCCCAGGGCCGGGAAGATCCCCCATGCCACGGAGCAGCTAAGCCCGTGCACCACAAGTCTTGAGCCTGTGGCTTTGAGCCAGGGAACCGCAACAAGAGGAGCCGCTGCAGTGAGAACGCACGCTGCAACTAGAGAAAAGCCTGTGCAGCAATGAAGACCCCGCAGAGTCAAAAAACAAATGGAATCATTAAAAATAAATAGGATATTGGGGGGGCATGGAGGAGAGTCAGTCTGTGCTCACAGATGGACGCAGGTATGAGGGCAGGTCAGTCCCAGGTGGGCCTGGCTGGGGAGGCCAGGTCAGCTCCGGCTCGTTGAGGAGATGCCCACAGGTTCCTTCACCGTGGGACGCCGGCATCTCTCACTAAGCCCCCGTACTGCCCGCTCTGGGGCAGCTAAGAATGTTCCCACTGTGTCCACCTCTCGGGCTTCACCTAACAACCCTCTGCCAACAGTTCTGGCAGCAGGAGGAAGGTGGCCCGAGAGCCAGGGGAGGTGGGAGGGGCCCAGGGGTCCCTGCAGCCCCTCTCGGGACAGCAACACACACTCCCCACAAACCGTGTCTGAGAGTGTAACGCAGTGCACACGGGGGCCATGACTCCTGCTGGGGGAGGTCCTGCTCCGGGGGGAGAGGAGTCCAGAAACCCTGCGAACACAGGAGGGGCTGAGAAGCAAAGGGGAGGACAGAGCCCCCATACCTCTAAGACGGTGGGGGAGGCGTAAAGAGACGGCGGCTCTGGGGCCAGAAGGAAGGGGGTTATTGGACGTGTCAGACAGCAGCCCTGACGGCAGTCTCTGCTCTGACAGCCCCTCTCCTTCAGGGCAAAGACGCTGGGGTCCTCGGGGGGTCCACACAGCTCCCTGAACCCAGGGAGGGGGTCATTCTAGTAAAGGGAATGTCAGCCTGGCGCCCTCGGCTTCATGCAAGACAGGGAGGGCTGTCCGCACGACATTCCCACGGCGTCCCTAAGGCTGGAGGGTGCAGAGCTGGGTGCTGCGGGGTGCATGGGGTGAGACACCCTCTTGCAGGTCACCAGGGCCTGGGGGAGGAGGACAGGGCGGCTGGTCACCGACTTGATGAACTTTGCCATCTGTCTACTTCGTGCCAGGCCCTGAGGTAGATGCGCTGCAGACACTTGCAAACAAGACAGACCAGTCCTGGCTCTCAGGGACTCACGTTCAGCTCAAGGAGGAGGCGCTGGACCACTAGTTAATTACCAAAGTAGCAGGACTGCGACAATGATGATGTCAAGCACTCGGTCGTGTCCGGCTCTTTGCGACCCCATGAACTGTAGCCCGCCAGGCTCCTCTGTCCATGGGATTCTCCAGGCAAGAATACTGGAGCGGGTTGCCATTCCCTTCTCCAGGGGATCTTCCCAACCCAGGGATCAAATCTGGGTCTCTGGCACTGCAGGCAGATTCTTTACTGTCTGAGCCACCTGGCTGAGGGAGGGGTGTTAAAGTGCTAGAGATGGGGTTGGGTGGGCACGGGGCAGACACTGTGACCAGGAGAGATTATGTCCAATGAGGACTCAGAGCGTGCAGGGTGCTTTGAAAGAAATAAGAGAAGAAATAAGAAGTTCCTGGTGTTCAGCTGGGGAGGCTGGGTATAGAATTTAGAGAATAGAGTGGGTTTGGTGCTGGACACGAGGAACAGCATGACCAAAGCCCAGGGACGGGAACCGGCGAGGGGCCACACGGAACCGGGGTCTCCGCCAGAGCTGGCGAGGCTTGAGAAGCTGCCTGGCTGTGGGCTGAGGTCACAAGGGGAGCAGGGGCCCGCCTGGCACAGGGCCCGGAAGCCTGGCGAAGGGGTTTATGTGGAGGGCCTGTGTTGCATAACTCCAGAAAGCTATACGAAAATCCCAGTGTTTACAGGACTTTATTTCTCCAGTCCTAGTTTCCTCTTTGATAAAACAGAGGCGATGAGTCTGAACTCACAGACAAGTGCTCAAAAAGGATTAAATCCATGTTCTTGGTCTAAGGGACAAACCAAGAGTCCACAACTGTCAGATATGACACCACAAAACTCCCAGAAGAGAACATAGGCCAAACGTTCTCTGACATAAATCGTAACTATTTTCCTAGCTCAGTCTCCCAAGGCAAGAGAAAAAAAAAGCAAAAAAAAAAAAATGGGACCTAATCAAACTTAGAAGCTTTTGCACAGCAAGGAACAACCATCAACAAAATGAAAAGACAACCTATGGATCAAGAGAAAATATTTGCAAACAATGTGACCAACGAGGCTTAATTTCCAAAATAAATAAACAGCTCAATACCAAAAACAAAGCAAAACAAAAAAAACCACGCAATCAAAATGTGAGCAAAGAACCTAAACATGTTTTTCCAAAGAAGACATACCTATGGCCAACAGGCACATGAAGAGATGCTTAGCATCACTAATTGTTACAGAAATGCAAATCAAAACTACAATGAGGAATCTGCTCACACTGGTCAGAACAGCCATCATCAAAACGATTACAAATAATAAACGGTGAGAGGGTGTGGAGAAAGGGAAACCCGCCTACACAGTTGGTGGGAGCCAAAGCTGGTGCAACCACTATGGAGGTTCCTTAAACAAGTAAAGCCACCACATGACCCAGAAATCCCGCTCCTGGGCACACAGGTGACTTCCACCGACCTGGGATGCAGTGTCCACACGCTGCCTGGACTTGCAACGTCCCAGGACCTGCCCACTGCTCTGGCCGCTCCTCGTGGTCACTCACCTCTGACCCAGAAACCAGAGGCCAGAAGCCTGGTCAGCAGGGCCTCGGGATTTGGGTGCTACGGCCACGTTCCTTCTGACTAATGCCTGTGCCAAGTCTGCCCTGAAATACGCAGAGCATCACCAGGGTGTCAGAAATCCTACTCGGCCACGAGGAAATTGAGGCTCAGGGAGGGTAAGTTCCTTGTCTGGGATTGTACAGCTGGTGCAATGGAACCAGAATTCCTTATCTGACTGTGAGGCAGTAACACCTGTGTTTAGAGCCACCTCTGATGCACTGTCCAAACTGAAATACCTTTGAGAGCAAAAAAAGGAAACCCACCAACAGGAAAGGCAGGAAATGAATGTTTGCAGGGCTCTGCTGAGCAAGCTGGGTACGGGGTCACTGTCTCGGCCTGCAGAGCAGGACAGCGCCAGCCCCACGTGTGTTTCAGTGAAGACCAAAGTCCAGTCCTGGGCTTCCCCGGTGGCTCAGCAGTAAAGAATCTGCCTGCAATACAGGAGCTGCGGGAGATGCGGGTTCGATCCCTTGGTGGGGAAGATCCCCTGGAGGAGGGCATGGCAACCCACTCCAGTATTCGTGCCTGGGGAATCCCCATGGACAGAGGAGCCTGGAGGGCTACTGTCCATAGGGTTGCAAAAGAATCGGGACATGACTGAAGCAATTTAGCACAGTAAGGCCCAGTCCTATGGGGACTTCCCTGAAGGTATTGCGGGTAATAATTCTGTGAGTCTGTGTTTTAAAACTTTGAAACTATTCTAGAGACAAAAGGGACAGAAAGGGAGCTGGAGAACCCACAGGACGCCACTGACCTGGGCAGCAGGTGGTGGCATTGACAAGCGAGTAGGTCACTCGGGGGGGAGGCTGGCTGGTCCACGGCTCCAGGGGGTGAGAGGGAGCATCCGAGTGGACATCTGAGTCCAGCACTCCACAAGTGAGCCCCAAGGCCGTCACACTATCCAGCCCAGAGTGAGCCCAGAGTGGGCTGGGACCGGCGGCTCAGAGCAGACTCAGATCTGACGTTCAAACCCAGACTCCACCGGAGACCCACCCACATCACTTTCTCCAAGTCTGTTTCGTTATTTGTAAGAATCGGGGCGGGCAACGTTCACTTCCCTGGATTCTTACAAAGATTAAATGAAATGACATCAACACAAGGCTTCTGCGTGGCACTTGCTAACAGACCCACAGGGTGGTAGGGAGATGGAGCAATGGGAGTGTGCTGAGACAGGGAATACCCAGGGGACTCCCAGGCCTCCGGCTTTGGTGACTCAAGGGAAAGCGGGCTGCAGATCGTGGTGGAGGCTGAGAGGCAGGAGCAGGCCTGGGGGGTGGGGGTGAGGTGGGGCAGAGAGCTGGGGTGATGCTGAAGAACCTGGCTTTGCATCAAGGGCCCAAGGGTCTTGTGAGCGGAGATGCTCATTGGGTAACTGACATGAGACCAACGCTCAGATAAGAGGTCTGGTTTTGAAATACACGTGTGAGATTCCATAAAGAGAAGAAAAGGTGCCCCAGGGAGGGAGTACAGAGACCCTGACCTTTACCTAGTCGGGGAGTCTGTGAATGAGGCTCAGGGATCTGTCAACATTGGGAAACTCTGCAGCAAATGTCCTCTGTATGGATTTTCCTGGTCCACGCTTTCAGTAAGTTTTCCACGGAGTCTAAGGGACCCTCAATCCCACCTGAAGCTTACCAACCATCAGGGTAGAGTGAGGCTCCCCTGGGGAACACAGGTATTCAAGGTCAGGCAGAGACGTAAAAGACAACAGTCATGGAGACAGCAAGGGACCACGATGCGAAGAGACTCAGAGGCAACTCATAGGGTGAGACCCGGCTGAGAAATCCACTGAGCTGAGAACCGAGCCCACTGTGCTGGGTCAGGAGGGACGGGAGGGAAGTAGACACGGTGGATGGCACACACCAGGGCTCTGTCACCATTTCATTGAAAAGGGGAGGCTCTGCATAAAGGAGCTCGTCTGAGAATCCACAAGTGAAATTTCACAAGCCCGAGCCTGCTCCACGGGTGCACACGGAGCGTCCCAGTCACCGCCCATAGTGACCAGAGCCTGGCTTCTTGCGAGAAGCTCCCACCAGCTGGAGAGGTGTCTATTGCTGGGCAGCCTCTATCAAGTAGAGGCCTCCTCTGTGTGCATGACCAGAAAAAAACTTACGGAATAAAGGCTCCAGGGGAGGACACCCACACAAGCACACGATCAGATGTGTGCAGGGCACCTGCAGACAACAGCGACTGTTACCAAGCTCCAGGCAAGCTCGAAGCTCAGGAAGGCTGAGCCAGGGGCAACGTTTGTTAACAGTGCCAGCTATGGGAGAGTCAGACTCAGGGTCACTGACCAGCTGCTGCCCTGAGCAAGTCAGTTAAGGTCCCTCCGTCTCCCTTTCCCCACCTGTGAAATGTGAAAGTAACTCGGCTCCAGGCTTGGCTGTGATGATTTCATGAGGTAATAGACTTAAGCACAGAGTTCAGGGTCTGACATGCCAGCAGCTCAGTCGGCACTGGGTGGGGCCGTGTTTACAGTCTAGAGCAGTGCTGTTCAATGGGAGAGCCGCCTGTAATTATACATTTTCTAGCCGACCTAATAAAAAATCAACAGGAGCCCGGGCAAGATGATGGAGCAGAAAGACCCTGAGCTCACCTCCTCTTATGAGAACACCAAAAGCGCAACTATCTGCAGAAAAACCAGCCATGAAAAAGACCAGAACCTACAAAAAAAGATCTCCTCCAACAAAAAACATAGAAAAGGAACCATAATGAGACAGACACCACAGTGAGACAGATACCCCAAGGTGGGCGACCCACAGACTAGAGCTTCTCCCACCGGAGTGAGAGTTCTGAGCTCCAGGTCAGGCTCCCCAGCCCAGGGGTCCTACTCATCTGGGAAGATTAGCCCCCAGAACATTTGGCTTTTGAAGGACAGCTGGACTTAATTTTGGGAATCCCACAGGAGTGGGGGAAATAGAGACTTCACTCTTAAAGGGGCACACGAAATCTCACATACACCAGGACCCAGGGTGAAAAGCAGTCATTCGATAGGAGTCTGGGCAAGACCTACCTGTCAGTTTTGGAGTGTCTCCCAGGGAGGCGGGGATGGCTACAGGTCACCCTGGGGCCATGAATCCTGGAGGCAAACGTATTTGGGGACCTTCTATCCTGAGGACACAGCTGCTGGCAGCTGCCATCTTGGCTCATTAATGCCAAGACCTGGTCCCACCAAACAGCCTGCAGGCAACCTATGCTGAGAGGCCTCAGGCCAAACAACTAACTGGGTAGGAGGGCAGCCCCAGCCATGAGCAGGCCCTAAGGACTTCCGGAGCCCACAGCTGACTCTAGACACGCCTCTGGACTTTGCCTTGCCCACCAGAGGGCCAAGACCCAACTCCATACACCAGTGGGCAGACACTGGCCCTTCCCTCCAGGAAGCCAGCACGGGTCTCCAGACCAGTCTCACCGACCAGGGGCAGACACCAAAAGCCAGAAAACTACCATCACACAGCCTGCAGATCCAGGCCACCCACAGTAGGTCAGACCCCACCCAGGGACCAGGTAGACCCTGCCCCTGCCCATTAGAGGCCAACATAAGCTTCAGGACACCCCAAACGCCAAACCCAACTGTGTCGGGAACCAGCCTCCCCCCCTAACCCTCCACCCCACCTCCGCCCAATGATTTGAAATGAGTTCTGGGATCCTGGGCCCCGTGGCCACACTCCACAACCCGACTCTGCCTGCCAATAATCCAGCGCTACCCGCAGGACCTCAGTTCACCTGTCCATGGGTGGGCAAGCTCCCTAGAGTCCTTGGAACCTTGATTCCATCTACTGGTGAGCCAGCACGACTAGCCCCTGGACCCCCTAGGATTCCTCAACCAGTCACTTTTTGACCAGATCCATCTAACCAACAGCCAGTGGCCTTCAGACAAGGCAGGGCCTGAGAATCAACCGATGTAGGAGCCAACGAAGCCAGCTGCCCACAACAGAAGGGCCCACGCAGTCCTCTTAGGGAAAACCTGTAGAGTGTATAGCTTAAGCGTCTAGAGGGGTGAGGGCTGCTAAGACGCACAGAACATCTTCAGAGGGGCCCCTTCTTTAAGGTCAAGAAATGCAACTAACCTACCACATACATAAAAATAACAACTTAGAAAAAAAAGAAAAAAAAAAAACAAGGCAGCAGAGGAACACGTTCCAGATGAAGGAAGACGATAAAACCCCAGAAGAACTAAATGAAGTGGAGATAAGCTTTCTACCCAAGAAAGAGCTCAGGGCAGTGCTTGTAAAGATGATGAAAGAACTCAGGAGGACAGCAGGTATGCACCGAGCAAGAAGTTGGAATTTTTAAACCAAGAGTTAGAAAATATAAAGAACACACAGAGGAGAATACAACAACTAAAACGAAAAATACACCAGAAGGAATCAATAGTAGACGAAACGATACAGAAGCGTGGATCGGTGAGCTGGAAGATGGAGGAGTGGAAATCACTGCTGTTGAGCAGAAAAAAGGATGAGAAGAAATGAGGACAGGTCGCGAGGCCTTGAGGATAACATCGAGGCACTAATATCAGCATTATAGGGGCCCAGAAGGAAAAGAGACAGAGAATGAGCCTGAGAAAATATCTGAAGACATAATAACTGAAAACTTCCCTCGCCTGGGAAAGGAAATCGTCACTCCAGCCCAGGAAATGCACATAGTTCCAAACAGCAGGAGTCGCCAACATTCAGGCTGCAACTACATGACCACCCCCTACCATCCCCATCCGCGGAAAAACTGTCTTCCCTACAACCAATCCCTGCTTCCAAAAAGGTTGGGGACCACTGCTAGACAGGATGAACCCAAAGAGGAACATACCAAGATTCACTGTAATTAAAATCACAAAAAAATAGAGAATATTAAAAGCAGCAAAGCAAAAGCTTTGCCAACGCAGGAGATGCAAGAGAGACATGAGTTTGATCCCTGGGTTGGGTAGATCCCCTGGAGAAGGAAATGGCAACCCACTCCAGTATTCTTGCCTGGAGAATCCCAAGGACAGAGGAGCCTGGTGAGCTACAGTCCATGGGGTCACAAAGAGTCGGACACGACTGACGCGACAGAGCACGCAGCATGGGAGAAGCAACAAATAACACACAAGGGAAGTCCCATGAGGCTAGCAGCTGATTTTCCTGAAGGACAGAAGGGAGTGGCACGATACATTTAAAGAGATGAAAGGCAATATAATATTGTAAAATAATTAGCCTCCAATAAAAATTAAAATTAAAAAAAAATAAAGAGATGAAAGGGAAAAACCTACAACCTCCAAAGGAAGAATTTGAGCAAAGCACTCCATCTTACATCACCAGGAGGAGATCGACTCAGCAAACGTGAGAAACCCAAGTCTCTCAAAGAGCTCCAGGCCACTGATTCCAGGGGACAGAGCCCTTCTGCGGCTCCAGTCGTCACAGTCACCCACCACGTCTGCGTGTCACATTCACAACTAATACGGTGCCAAGAGGCCCCGTTATACTTGGTTAACTCAGACCAAAGGATGCAAGGAAATGGAGAAGCCAGATCGGAAAGATACAGGCTCATGCTTCAGTTTGGACACGTTACCGCTAGAAGGAAAACCAAGGATGTCCTTGGAGAGTGCAGAGTACTGTGAAATCCAGTGGACCTGGGTACCAACTGGGATGTGACCTTGCATTTATTACTGCACTTCTCCATGTGTAAAACAGGACCACTGATACCTGTTTTGGAGAAATATCGTGAAGATGACATGTAATGTATGTAAAAGTGATTTGCAGGGTGTCTGACAAAACAGGGGTTTAATAAATAGATGCTATTGGTGATAGTAATAAATGAAGTACTCATATTTATTTCTATATCACTATAAAACCTTAATTGGAAAAAGGTTTTTATAAAAGACAGTGCAAGGAAAAGGTCACTAAACTGACTTCGTTTTTGAGTCTGTGCATACAAGGGAGATTAATTTTCTCAATCTTTGAAATCCTGAACAGTTTTATCAAATTTACTTTTCCTGGCTTAATGAAAAATGAAGAGAAATTGATCTTTGAATGTCTCTCTGTAAGTGACCTTGAAAACTGTTTTTTTTCCAACAACATAGGTATTCGTCCATAACAGAACGTGTGTGGAGGGGTGTGTGTGCTAACGTGTGTTTTCCCACATCCCTGTGTGCATATGCTTTAACCCTGATATACAAAGAGTTCCTCCTCATCCATGGTCCCAAAGACGCGGCCAAGCTACCAAGGATTCCTTGTGTCAGGAAGAGGTAGTACATCTGAAAGGTGAACTCACACTAAAAAAATCAGCATTAAGACTTTTTTCCTTTTAGTAGTATTTGCATCTTGAAAGTGAATGTCCCTAAAAACAGAAAACTCAAAGAAACATCGCTCTGAGTCTACGGAATGAAAACAGCGTTTCTAGAGAGATGCAGACATAAAGACTTTGCATGCTGGTCGCAGAATACCAGGGGCTTCCCTGGTAGCTCAGTTGGTAAAGAATCTGCCTGCAATGCAGGAGACCCTGGTTGGATTCCTGGGTCGGGAAGATCCCCTGGAGAAGAGATAGGCTACTCACTCCAGTATTCTTGCCTGGAGAATCTCCATGGACAGAGAAGCCTGGTGGGCTACAATCCATGGGGTCGCAAATTATACATGACTGAGCGACTAAGCCCAGCAGAGAAGAATACCAGGCATCTGGGACAAGAGGAGGTGGACCCTTTCTGCATGCCCCTCAAGTCCAGCTCCACGTGACTTTTTACTGCAGCTTAAGGTCAGTGTGATTTCAAGAAAGACATCTGCTCTCAGCCTCACCACTCCAGAGTATTGCCTCTCGCGTGTGTGTGTGTGTGTGTGTGTGTGTGTGTGTGTGTGCACTTCAGGTTGATCAACTGAACCATGAAAAGCTCAGTAACACTGAGGTCCACCTGCCAAACCAAACCCCAAATGCAGCTAGCTGCTGACCAGTGTGAAACGTGAATACGAGCAGGGAGGCAGCCCGCCGCGTGGGCTCCCGGGAGAAGAGAGCTCCGCTTACCTTTCTTTGGTCTGGGTTTCACTGGCAAGGACTCCTGTTTTTCCATCGCTGCTTCTCTTTCTTTCCAGCGGCGGACCTGCTCCTCCCTCATCTTGAAGAACAGGATCTGTTTCTGTTCCTCGTTCAGCTCTGCCAGCAGATCAGGATCTACGTACATCTCCGACAGGATCTGTTTCAGCATCTTTGCGGGGCTGGAGTCTTTTACACCTGGGGCAAAAGTTCTTGAGAACGGCTTCCAGGGCTGCCTCCCCTGGGCTGGCACGGGGGGGCATCCACAGACCTTCCCAGACACTCGCGGGGCCGGGACGACGGCAGTTCAGCGAACTGGCTCTGGGTTCCCACACCAGGCCCCCTGTCCAAAACGCCACTCATGAACCTGCAAAGAGCAACAGTCAAGACGCAACCGTGTTAAAAGGTACAAAGGCCAGGACAGGCTTAGGAGTAAGCTTGGCGGAAACACAGGTCCGCTTTTATTTCAGGCAAGCTTTGTGTAACCTGTATCCTGTAATTTCCAAAGATACTTTAACAACAAAAGTAAAATAAACCCTAACTTTTTACCGGTCAATCTCAGGGAAACAAAAAATTGACAGAGGTTTGGCCTTCTCCCAACTAAGCAAACATGCGATTACTTCCCGAGCTCAACAAACCACCACATCCACAGCTAAAAACAGTTAAAGAGAGAAAGACAGGGCTGAAATTAAAAGCCTCTCTCCAAACAATGTATTTCAAAACAAAACACTGTTTTTGAGATTTCAGAGAATTACCCACCCAAACCCAAGGCAGGCTTAAGGAAGAAATAAAGAAGAAATAAAAATTAGACCATAATGCAATTTTCCCATTTTCCCTTAAAAGTGGCAGTTAATGCACACAATTATGTGCTGTCCTCTTCACAAAAGGACAGATCAGTGTTCAGACAACTCACTAGAACTATGAAAACCGTGCAGAAGCAGGAGAGAACGAACACTCATGCTCATTTTGGAAGGTCACCAGGTTCTAGGTGTACCTCTTCCAGATAACCTAATTTCACAGGGTCTAAATTTACAGACCAGATAAACTGGGGAAGCCATGAAATTAAAAGACACTTGCTCCTCAGAAGAAAAGCTACAACCAAGCTAGACAGCATATTAAAGAGCAGAGACACTACTTTGCCAACAAACGTCCGTCTAGTCAAGGCTATGGTTTTTCCAGTAGTCATATATGGATGTGAGAGTTGAACTATAAAGAAAGCTGAGCGCAGAAGAATTGATGCTTTTGAACTGTGGTGTTGGAGGAGACTCTTGAGAGTCCCTTGGACTGCAAGGAGATCCAACCAGTCCATCCTAAAGGAAATCAGTCCTGAATATTTATGGGAAGGACTGATGCTGAAGCTAAAACTGTAATAGTTTGGCCACCTGATGGGAAGAATTGACTCCTTGGAAAAGACCCTGATGCTGGGAAAGATGGAAGGCAGGAGGAGAAGGGGGCAACAGAGGATGAGATGGTTGGATGGCATCACCGACCCAATGGAATTGAGTTTGAGTAAGCTCCGGGAGTTGGTGATGGACAGGGAGGCCTGGCGTGCTGCAGTCCATGGGGTCACAAGGAGTCGGACACGACTGAGCGACTGGACTGAACGGAAGAGGTGACCAGGCTCATCACAAAGGGTCCTCGCTCTGTAAGACAGTTTCTCAGACGGAGGAGCCTTGGTCCTGAGCACACAGGTGACTTCACAGGGGGACCTACTCCACAGCAGGTGTGTTCTACTTCACACGTTTCCATTTGGTGTATTTTCAAAAATATAGCAAACCTTCATATTTTTGTCATTAGAAGAAAATGATGCACACATTTCCATTCTGGGGGGAAAAAAGGGTGTTTATTTTGTCCCAATGTAATAAGATATACACAAAAAGCATATTTGTTTCAACTCTTCAGGATCACCTATGTTCTAAGAACCAGACTAACAATCCCACCATCTGGCCACGCCCTCTCAAATATCTTCTTTCTCCAAACTCAGTTCAAAGGCTCTTAAGCTTCAGACCAGTCACTCAGCCACACAGCGGCCCTCCCAGGACCATGGCTGGTCACCCCCGGCCCGTCTCCCGGTCAGTCCAGGCCCATGGCCAGTCAGTCCAGGCCTGTCACCCGGTCAGTCCAGGCCCATGGCCGGTCAGTCCAGGCCTGTCACCCGGTCACTCCCGGCCCGTCTCCCAGTCAGTCCAGGCCCATGGCCGGTCAGTCCAGGCCCATGGCCAGTCACCCCCGGCCCGTCTCCCGGTCAGTCCAGGCCTGGCCAGTCAGTCCAGGCCTGTCACCTGGTCAGTCCAGGCCCATGGCCGGTCAGTCCAGGCCTGTCACCTGGTCAGTCCAGGCCCATGGCCGGTCAGTCCAGGCCTGTCACCCGGTCACCCCCGGCCCGTCTCCCGGTCAGTCCAGGCCCGTCTCCCGGTCAGTCCAGGCCCATGGCCAGTCACCCCCGGCCTGTCTTCCGGTCAGTCCAGGCCCATGGCCGGTCAGTCCAGGCCTGTCACCCGGTCAGTCCAGGCCTGTCACCTGGTCACCCCCGGCCCGTCTCCCGGTCAGTCCCAGGCAAGCTGTCGCATTTCTCTCACACCCGGGAGGCCCCTGCAGCTTCACTCCTGCTCCGCTTCCTTGCGCAGCTATTTCTCCATATACACCAGCTTTTTCAGAGAAGCAGGAGCAACAGCCCAACAGCCAGGGCACCCAGGGTGCTGTTTGTACCAACAACACGTAGTTGCATTCACTCTCGAGTCCTAGTGTAGCAGGGACCTTTACTGAGGCTAACACGACCCCCACCATCTGCATCCTACCATCTGTAGCATTCAACTACCCGGGGCTCAAACGGAACCAGTGTTAAGAGAAATATTTAAAAGAATTAAAGGCACTGTCCGACTCTAACTCAGTCAGCCATGCCTGCCCCAGGCTTCCTGGCTAGCTCTGTATTTTGCTTTGAGGTGACCCTCAAAGGCTGTAACAGCCATAACACTGATGTCCTGTGATGCTTTCCTGACTCTGGGGTCTCCAGGAGAGGGGCTCAATTAAATCTACACTCAAGGGGGGTTTCCAGAGGCTGAGCTCTTGTCTGTAGGTGTCAGAACAGCAGGAAGAAGGTAAGTCCTCAGCTCACTGGACTCCAGTGGTGGAGCCCAAGTGCTAAGAAGCCAAAGTGAATGAGTCCTTGACATTCTGAAGGAACATACGTCAACATAATAAAAGCTACACATGACATTCCGGTAAAGGTCCTTATGCTGGGACATTTTTTGACCAGGGGTTGACTTTCATGGAAAAAAAAACACAGGGAGAGGAGCTGCCCAGAGAACCTGGAGGCTTCCGCTTTATTCCCCAGTCTGGAACTGGGCGACTCCCAGCAACAGGGACAGGGAGGGCAGCACCTAAACAGGAAAACCCTGAAAGGGCTGAATCCGCTCTCCCTTCCCAAACCGGTGCACTCCTGGTCTTGGCGCTTACCCCAGCCATGGGGCCACGACCGTAAGCAGTGAAGGCAGTAACTAACGAATCTTCATCACAACCTTGGAGTTCAGTCCCTCACCATCCCCATATCCTACAAGACAATGGAGGGGGTGTGCCTGGCCATCTGGCTCCAAGTCAGGGGCACGGAGTTTGCTGGGAGCCCAGAATCAGGCTTCCCTGGTGGCTCAGTTGGTAAAGAATCCACCTGCAACGCATGAGACCCCAGTTTGATTCCTGGGTCGGGAAGATCCCCTGGAGTAGGGATAGGCTACCCACTCCAGTATTCTTGGGCTTCCCTTTTGGCTCAGCTGGTAAGGAATCCGCCTGTAATGTGGGAGACCAGGGTTTGATCCCTGAGTTGGGAAGATCCCCTGGAGAAGGGAAAGTCTACCCACTCCAGTATTCTGGTCTGGAGAATTCCATGGACTGCATAGTCCGTGGGGTCGCAAAGAGTTGGACACAACTGAGTGTCTTTAATTTTCACCTTTCAGAATCAGAGCATCACTGGGATGGGGAACTGCACGTGACGTTTCAGAACAAGTTCTGGCAGCAGCGGAAATGCTGAACCCAAATTGTGTGAGGCAGGGTTGACCCTCTCGTGGGGGCAGAAGCCTCATCTCTGCAAGCGCAGGTGGCCTTAGGGGAGGGCAGGTATGGAAAAGCCCCTACCCCAGGAAGGACAGCAGGAAGTGACCGACACGTGGGGCTCACGGCATTCACACGACCACTCAGTCTACACAGCATCCACCTGAAGCTCCATCCACGGCCCCTGGGAGCAGCAGGGACAGACCAGGGGGAAAGGGTGGCTCTGTACCGCAGGGATGACAGGTCCAAGCTCTCACAGCTTCAATCTTGTGCGGTTTCCCCCAAACATGCTTTTTTTTTTTTTTTTTTGCATTAAAGGTAATTAGTGGACCTTCAGGGAAAGACACTGGCTTCCCCCTGTCCTCGGAGAAAAAAACCTGGGGACCCAGCTGACAAGAATCTTGCTGCGCGAAGCTGCTGAAATATAAGCACTGCATGCCATGCTGAGGCTGCAGCCTGCCAGTATGAACTAGCTCCGTCCTCAAACACAGCGCCGGCGCGCCCGGGAGGCCAGCCCTGCCTCTGCTGGGCTGGGTGTCACTTCACGTACCCATGCTGGCTTTCCTCACGGTGAACGGAGCCTGAACTGTGACTCTGTAACCTGAGGTCTGTGCCACACCACTCAGCGGGGACTTACGGAGGCAAGTGGAGCCAGGGTGGAGGAAGCAGAAAGGAGGAAATCACCTGTCAGGACTTCCCCTATTTTACCCCCTGACAATCAGTGCTGCGACTGAGTCTGGCACACCGAGGTGGGCTCCCCCCATTCAAGATCCAGTAAAAACAAACGCTGGGCTAACTCAGTTTCTTCTTGCAATACTTTTCTTAAAAGACAAAAACGACAAGAAACACGTCCACGTCTGCTACTTTTTCCAAAATAAACGTTTCTAATGGGTCACAGTTGTTGTCCAGGACTCCCACAGGTGTGGCCTGGCTCTCATACTTGCTTATACTTTACTGGGGTTTAGGGCCACTCTCCTCTAAACAATGATTTTAAATTTTTTTAGAGGACTTTTTGTATTTTTAATGACTCTGAGACCTTATCCGAAAAGGTGGTGCAGTGGGAAAGACTCTGCCTGCCAATGTAGGAAATGCAAGAGGGCAGGGTTCGATCCCTGGGTCCGGAAGATCCCCTGGAGAATAAAATGGCAACACACTCCAGTATACTTGTCTAGAAAATTCCCTGGATAGAGAAGCCTAGGGGGCTACAGTCCATGGGGTCACAAAGAGTCTGACACGACTGAGCACCAAAAAAAAACAAACAACCCAGCCTAATTAATCATAAAAATATTGTGATATGGACACTATAACTTTAATGGTAAGAACATCATTTGAATTATAATTCTTTTCAAAGAGCCAGCTGTTTTCAGACTTTCAGTTATCCTATTTAACTTTGCCTTATTAATCTATCCGCACAAAGGTAATCTTTGAGGATAAAATGAATTGGGGGGGGCGACATCAATTTGGTAAATTCTGTAAAGATGATGTACCACTCTTCAGAAATTTGAAATCACTGCACACAGGTTTATCTAGAAATTTCACTCATGCCAGATCTACGCCCGCATTGATTCCATTTACTTCTTCACTGAAAAAAAACAAAACAAAAAACCTGTATCCAACCTGTTTCTCTTAAGCAGGCATCCAACAAAGCTTTTAGGGTTGAGCGGACTCTTAAGTTTAGAAGGGGCGCTCCATCGCCTCTTTCCTGTGGCTCTTGGGGAGAGAAAGACACTCTGAGCGGACCTGCAGAGTGACTCCCCGGGGCCCCGGGCGCCCCCGCGAACACTAGGGCGGGGGAAGGTCACCGCGCGGCCCCCGGCGCACCCCGCGCCCAGGGCATCTGGGTCCGGGGCCGCCCCCGGCGCGCCGCCCTCCGCGCCCGCGCCCCCCAGGCGCGCCCTCCCCGGCAGCCCGGCGCGCCCCCCGAGGGCCCCGGCCCGGAGCCGCCCGCGCGCGCCTCACCGCGACCCCCGGCCCGCGCTCTGCGCCGCCGCTGTCCTGCCGGCGCGGCGACACCGGACGCCGACACCGGACACCGGGCGCCGGGCCGCGCGCAGCCGAGCCCGCCGGCGGGGAGCGCGGGGACACCCCTGCTGCCGCCCGCCCGCGCCGCCCCGGCCGTCGGGCGCCGAGGCTGCACGGAGCGCGGCCGAGACGCGGGCCGGGGCCTCCCCGCGCGCCGCCGCCCCCGGCCCGCCCGCACCCTGGCCGCCGGCGCGTCCCTCGGCGCTCCCCGCGCGCCGCGCGCCCCGCAGGCCGGGCCCGGCCGGCACCCCGCTCCGCGCCGCCCGACGAGCCTGTGCTCCAGCGCCTCCGAGCTCACTTTTCTCTTTTGTTGACCTTCAGTCAATCATCAAACTCCTCCCGGGCGCTGGTCCGCAAGGGGGTGGCTTCGTAGGCGGCCAGGACCCGAGGAGAAAGGCTGGGAAGACCGAGCCTGGAGACGGTCGGGCCGGGGGTTTGCGGGGAGAGAAAATGAAAGAAGTGCGGAGACGGGGAGAAGGCGGGAGGGTGAAGGCGGGCGCGGAACTGCGCGCGGGGACAGCACAGGTCTGGGTGGCGCCCGGGGGGAGGAGCCGCGGCCCGAGAAGGAAATCTGGGAGGACAGCTCATTGGAGGCAGAGTGGACTCGTCCGGGGGCATTTCGCGTTCAGAGGGCCGTTCAGAATGTGAGGAGCAAGCAGCCTGCTGTCCTGACAACGCCCCCCACATCCCGCCCCAACCTGGTCGCAGGTGTCAGGGAGAGATGGGGTAAACAGCGAGTGTAGACCTGTCTACACAGCCTACCTGACTTGCTCCTTTCAAAAATGAAACCTTCCCATTTCTAGCCTCTCCGGACCTCGGAAGATACTGGAGAGGTAAAAACTGGGGGCGGAAGTCAGGCCTCCCGAGTAGCTATTTGAGAGCTATTCTAAGGACCCTATCAGGGCAGAATTTCTGGTTGGGTTTGGTTCCCACTGCTTATTAACTGAATGGCCTGTAGGGTGTTTCTGGCTGGAGTGTCACTTAACCTGGCTGGCTGCTGGCAGCAGCTCAGAGGGAACCCTAACACTCCGTGGTGAAGCAGTTGAAGAACTACAAAGTCAGTTTAACACAGTCTCCAGAGGCATTTAATGAGTGCTTGCTGGGTACCGTGCCCGTCATGGTGAAGCCAGACATGCAGGGAGCAGACGGCCGGCCCCATTGGAGGCAGCACTGCCTTGTACAGTGGCCGCGTGTATGTTTCTGCCTCCTTGAAATCATGAACTTGTTGCCAGGACTGATCCCACATCAGTGACTCTGTGACTTAACTATGAGGCTCTTGTCACTTCTTCTGTCTGCCTTTGGGCCACGCTCCCTGTGGGAAACATTTCCCCACCCAATGATCCAGGATGTGTTGTGGGAGGGTTGCCTGCCTTCACGTTCCTGTCGAGTGTGAGGTCTGGGCCACCACGCCTTGCTAGGGGATGGTACTGAGCCTCACCCTGCTGGCCACTGGCAACTCAGGGACACCTATGAGGTGTGTCACCAGTTGTCTTGCTCTTGAAGTTCTCTTAAAAGCCCTTACCAGCATCCCGGTATCCTCAGATCTTCCCAGGAAGCTTGGACTAGGTCTCCTAGCACAAATGAAACCAAAGTCTTATCTCTTGCTTGGACTAGATTCAAAACCAAGTATTTCCTAACTTCTGTCTTTCATGCCATCTTTTCAAAAAGTACACAAGTTCATTTTAGTTTTATAAAGGGTTACTGCTGGTGATCCCAGAAGTCGTTCTTAAGCACAGCTTACAATCACCTGAGGGAGGTTTAAAATTTGCCCCTTTGTTCCCTGCCCCCCAGGAGTTATTTTGTTGAGATTGAGATGGAACACAGACAACATTTCCCCAAAGCATGCTAGGAGGTCCTAATGTGGCCAAAGATGAAACCACTAAAATATGTGGGAAGTTGATACAGGGGATTTTGAAGATCTATACTACAGGCCCTGTGTGGTGTGCGTGCTCAGTTGCCAAGTCACATCTGACTCTTTGTGACCCCAAGGACTGTAGCCCGCCAGGCTCCTCTGTCCATGGAATTCTCCAGGCAAGAATCCTGCAGTGGGTTGCCATTTCCTCCTCCAGGGGAATCTTCCCAACCCAGAGATCCAACCCTCATCTCTTGTGTCTCCTGAATTGGCAGGCAAATTCTTTACCACTGAGCTACTGGGAAGCCCAAACACAGCCCCTCAACTTGACTGAAATAAACATGGAGCCGATGTTCACCTTCTTGGTTCTGATCCCAAAGTCGTGTGTGGGGATGGACAGCGTCTCATTTCATAAATGCAGGGTATGAGACCAGGGCTCTGGCTTATCAACCCCTTTCTTTCCATTCACTGCTCCTGTTTGTGAAACCCAGATGTCCCCTCTGGCCTTTTAGTTGAGGCCAGAGCTTTGCTCTTTGGAATCACCGCCCCCCCCCACCCCGCCCCCAACACACACCTAGGCTCCAGGCATTCCCCGTCACTTCCTTGCCTTTCCTGGAGGCAGCCCTTCAGTTTTGCCCTCTAGAGCCATCTCCCTCATTACACTCTGCATGAAGACTCTTTAACTGGAAGCAGAGCCTTGACTCTACCCTGGGGTAAAGTAAGACACTTCACCTCTTCCCCTAAGTGTATGTTTAAATAAGAGCCAGCTTATGGCCTCAGCGTGAGTGCTGTTGTTTAAGTTTGAGACAGAGAGTGAGTTTTATTGGCATGTCAGTATTTTAACAAGGACACTTGTACAGCATCCGGTATAATGGAAGGTTATGGCCAATAAATGACAGATCATGCCTTATAAATAGGGAAATATGAACATGGACAGGCTCCCTTTGGAGAAAGGAATCTGTATGCATAGAGTTTATATAGCCACCCCGGGAACCCTCACTGGGAGTAAATGCTACACCTCTGTCCTCATTAAAACACAGCGCATCACACAGACTTTAGGGCTGGAAAGAATTTGGACGTTATCTGGACATCATTTTGCAGCTGAAAAAAATGGGGGAAAAGTGAGGTTCCCCACCACAGGGCTTCAGTGGTGAAAACAGATTTAAAACAGAGTTTCTGACTTATGGTCTTTACAGTTATTATACTGTGTTAACCAGATCATTTACCTTACTGAGTTTAGAAATGAGAATGAAGGGAACTACTTGTATTTCTCTTCCAACATAAGCACCTCTGTCTGTTGAGGAAGAGCAGACGGAAGCCGCCTTCGGGACTGCATGCCTTGCGGCCATGGTGGGCACGGGCCCCCATCCAGGCTCTGCTGGCTGCTCCTAGTGCTCTCAGAAGGTGCCACAAGCTTCCCGGCCCCTCTGGAGAAAGCAGACCTGGGGCCATGACCTTCTTCACTGCAATAAGCAGGTACTGATGGAGCCGCCAGTCAATTCTCAGTTCTTCCTTGGGTCAAATTCTGCACAGGGGAGGAGGCAGAAGGACAAGCAGCAAAGGAATCAAATCAGAAGAATAGAGAGAACAGAGGTGATTTTTTTATGAGTTCTTACGTGAGCTCTCTTCCTTTTGAAAGAGGCTGTGGAGCCTCAAGTCTGCCCTTCTTCTGAGTAGGGGAGGGATTCACAGATGAGGGGGAAGAACACACCTGACATGCAGAAATTATGAATTTTTAATAGAAAAGGAGGGATCTCTGATCAATACTGGGCTTGCAAGCATGAGTTTGATTTGCTAGTTTTGCTGTGTGGTGAGCAGCCCTCCCAAACCAGCTGAATAAAAAGTCTAATCAGGAACTTTCCTGGTGGTCCAGTGGTTTAGACTGTGCTTTGCAATGCAAGGGGCCCAGGTTCGATCCCTATCAGGGAACTAAGATCTTGTATGCTGTGGATCAACCAAATCCGAGAACTACAACAGCCCAAGCACTGCACCACCATGAAAAGTCCCAGATGCTGCAACCGAGACCCAGCAGAGCCAGAGAAAAGCCTAACCAAGAGACTCAAATCCTTCTGTTTTATTCTCTAAATACTATTTCCTAGGGAGACCCCCAAGAAAATAACACATGTCACTAAAAAGATGACACTTAATGGTCAGATAGAAACGATTTCTAGCCCTCTGAATGTACTCTATACAGAAAGCTGAGCACTAAAGAATTGATGCTTTTGAACTGTGTTGTTGAAGAAGACTCTAGAGAGTCCCTTGGACTGCAAGGAGATCCAACCAGTCCATCCTAAAGGAGATCAGTCCTGGGTGTTCATTGGAAGGACTGATGGTGAAGCTGAAACTCCAATATTTTGGCCACCTGATGCGAAGAGCTGACTCATTGGAAAAGACCCTGATTCTGGGAGGGATTGGGGGCAGAAGGAGAAGGGGATGACAGAGAATGAGATGGCTGGATGGCATCCCCGACTCAATGGACATGAGTTTGGGTGGACTCCGGGAGTTGGCGGTGGACAGGGAGGCCTGGCGTACTACAGTCCATGGGGTTGCGAAGAGTCAGACACGACTTGGCGACTGAACAGTAGCATCCAATGGTCTGCCTGGTTTACAGAGTAGAGTGGGTGGTTGTGGACCAGGGCTGGGACCCGGGTCTTCCCAGCCCCTGTCCCAGGCCCCCTTCCCCACACCTGCTGCCTTTGCCACCCTGTCCTTCCACCTGTGTATATTGGCATGGCTGGCTTTTTGTCTCATTATTTTTGCCTTCCCAGAGCCTAGCCCAGGCTGTGAGGTAGAATAGATATTTAATCCGTGTTTGTTTAAGAGCTGAATGAATCTGAATTTGGGCTCGCCCACAGAGAATCAGTGCCTCCCTGAACAGTCTGGTAAGCTTATTTTTGGAAATTAAGGTTAAGTAGCTTTGCAGCCTAAGAACTTATCAGTATGTTTTGAGGGATTATCTTAACCCCAGGAATGACTCAATAGTTTGAATATTCCGACTTGAGATGCTATTTGTATGAAAAGGAAGGGATAAAGTCAGGGTGATTATATTATTATCCTGCCACAGAGTCATTTGCCTTGATTTTATTTTCCCTTGACATTGTATTATTTTTCAAATTATTATTCATCACATGCGATGGATGCTGTAAATCTTTTATCCCTGCAACGTGAATGACACGCGTGTGAGTAACTATTGTTTTGAAACACATAGCATTTCCTGACCCAGAAGGATGATTATTTACACAATCAGTTTTGCAATTTTAGGAATGCACCATCTTGAATTATTATTCAACTGTTTCATTGATGTTGGTTCTTCAGCTAGATTATAAGTTCCTTCAGATAGACTTGTGCATTTTATGTATTTTATTTCCTTCACACCCAATGAAGAATTGACTCACAAAGGCAGATTTCTGAGTACAAAAATCAAGACACACAATGTAGATTCCCTTGATGGAGTTCTTATTGTAGTCTGACAGCTCTCAAGAGAGAATGTTTTTGGTTGGTTGGTTGGTTTGTTTAGTTTTCATCTTGATCCAACTTAATACTGTAGTTGGGATGGAATTCTGTTTTATTAAACTCATAGTATTTCCTAAGAGTTACATATTTGGTTGGGGGCTGGAGGAGAAGGGGACGACTGAGAATGAGATGGCTGGATGGCATCACCGACTCTGTGAACATGGGTTTGAGTGAACTCTGGGAGTTGGTGATGGACAGGGAGGCCTGGCGTGCTGTGATTCATGGGGTCGCGGAGAGTCAGACACGACTGAGCGACTGAACTGAACTGAACATATTTTTATAATGAAACTTTCTGTTGGTAGGGCAAAAAATGTAGACAAAATGGAGGGAACAGCTTCTCGGATATTTGCATTAAGAAGAAAACCCACACGTGGTCCCCTTTCTCTTCCTGCTTTTTCTTCTCTTCCTTTTCAGATAACATGTTAGAACCTATAGGTGTGAGTTTCCATTGCCAAAGTGAAGGGGAAGTAAATGGTTGCATCTGCTCGCTTGTCAAACGTTTGGTAAACCTGTGTCATTGGAGGTGGGGGGTAATGAAACAGCCCCTGATGACAGTGAGCAGATACCTAAGAGGGGGAGCTGTCACGAATAAAAACAGTTAAACTAATTTTAAGAAAGAGGTTGCACGCATACATCCTACAGAGGTCACAGGGACACAGCTGTGAGCATTCAGGAGAAGACAGATTGCAACCTGGGGAATCTCGAAACTCCAATGGTTATCAGAGAACTCATCTTCCACCTCTCTGCCTGCCTATAACTTATTGGCGGTTGAGGGGAAATTCATGGGGCAGTCACAGCAGCAGTCCAGGTTGTCAGTGAGGCTGAACACATACTGGGATTTCACAGCTCTAGGATTTTTGGAATGTTTTCTTAATGAGAAAGTTTTAGTCCTCTGATCTGACCTTTCCAGATTGTATCAGATATCTCTTGCTGCGTAACAAATACCAAACACGTAGTGACTTCAAACAATAACCTTTGACATTCTTCACGGGTCTGTGGGCGAGAGGGTTACCTTGCGGGTCTGGCATGGGCTTGCTTGCACGTTGGGGCAGCTGGACCCTGGGGCAGGCGTGTGGCCTCTGAGTCTCCTCCAGCAGCAGCAGTGCTTCAAGAGGACACGTTCCAATGTGTCACAGCCCATGTGCCGGTGTCCTGCCGGCTGGGGCAAGCCCAGGGGCACGTCCAGAGTCAATATGGGAGGGGCTGCCCTGCACAGATTGTGGGAAGGGTGACTCACCAGGACCATTACTGTCACAGTGCACCTCACAGTCTGGCACAGAACTCTCCAGAACGTGGACAGCTTGCCCAGGGAGGCGCAGTGTTGCACAGGAACTTGTTCCCCTGTGTCCTGCATTGGCTTGTTTCTGCCGACGTCTCCTGTGGAGGGTCTAGACAACCCCGAGACTGGGATGAACCACTGGTGACCCTCCCTCCAAGGGCCTTCTCCTTGTCCTCCCTCTCTCCCCCCATTCTTTCCCTCCTTCCTCTCGTCCCCCGCGCCTCCCTCTGTGTCTCTCCCCTCCCTCCTTGCCCACGCTAACTTAGGGAGTGTTTAAGGCCAGAATGCAGATCGCAGTTTAGTGTTCTTGGCATAAACCACCTCCCTCCGTCTCCATCTCCTGTGGGATATGTTGTCTCTAGTTTTATTTGCTTTGTAACATTTGAAGACTTCTTGCCTAATATTCCATGTGCTTTTCAATGTCTGTAATTAATGTATTTGCTGTTTCATCTGTTTCTCCACGCTGTCAGTCCTCTACATCATCTCTCAAACTCGCGTTAATTTCATTTCTACCGTGTTTAACATTAACTAGTAGAGACACCACAGCGGAATGACCCCAAACCGGATCCTGCAGTCCGGAACCTTACATTCCCAGACTATGTTTCCTCCTGTTTATTATTAACTTTGATTTACTTTGCTTTAGCCAGTAGTCTGGCCATGAGATTATGGTCTGATATTCGATAACTTGGCTTGTTTTTCAGAAAAGAGGTGATGTTCCACATCAAACAAACCTCAGCTTGTAAGTCAATTCAGAGCACATTTCTTACAGGTTTTCTTTCTCGTAAACTTACGGGTTTTCTTTCTGGTGAACCCGGAGGGTTTAATGTAACAAACAGCAGAGTGCCGAATGGGATGCTGGGTGCTTCTTGGCGTGTGCCTTTTCTCTGAGTCCCAGTGCCCAGTCTGCCAGGCACTGTGCAGGGACGGTGGGCATCGCCGGGAGGCCCAGTGATGCGCCCAGCTTCCTGCGCTCCCGACTCGGAGCGGGAAGTAACTGGGATTGCGACAGCAGGTCCCTGAGCGAGTCACACGTTCTGTGGGAAACAGGTGCAGTTAAACAAACAGACGAAACCAAGCCCGTCGCGGCGCGGGCAGTGCTGCTGCCGCTGGGCCGCTGTGAGCCTCGTCATCACCCTCTTGTCATTATTCACGTCGTTCTCCTCACTTTTCTCCGGCGGCGTGGAGAAGTCGGGGAGTCGCGGAAGGTGAGGTCAGGGTCGTTCTTTTGGCTCAGCTTCAGGCTGGTGGGAGGGCACATGGACAGTTTCACCGGCGGCCTCCTTTAGTCGGGTTGCCTTTGGGAAATTCCACTTGAATCTGAGTCCCACGGTTTAAGGTGACGTCAATCACAGCCAAGTTTTTCCAGGGAAGAATGGATGCGTTGAGTGAAGTATAGTTAAAGGAACTGGGAGTGATTAGCCTGAACCAGGGAAAGCTTGGGGTCATGTGGGAACATCCTCAAATGTCTGAAGGAACCTCACATCCTGGATGTCCTTGGTCAGAGTAGGGCATTTGAAATTTGAGGTCGGTTACTGCTTAGGACATCTCATCTCTGCTGGTAATTGTCACCAGTTAAAGGACAGTGGAAACTGCCCACCACCTTCACGCTGTCCTGGTCCATTTTCTTGTTTGTGGCTGCAACACGGGCTTTCCTAAAGGTCAGTTCTGGCTGTGTATCCTTTCTAAACACGTTCCCCCACCGCTGCTGTTCCTGGTCTGTTATGTTTCCAGCGTTAAAGCTCAGTGCACGGTGTCAGATCATCACGTGAAGCTGTCCCATTGCAACCTTTTCACCACTTTCACCTACACGGCTCCCAGACCCTGCCCCCACTCACAGACCTTGAGCCCTGATACCGAGGTCTTCCGCTCCACTCCCATCCCTGCCGCGACCTGGAACACCTCACCATCCACTCGATGGCGGGTCCGCCCAGGGCATAGCTCAGCCTCCCCTGCTCTGACTCTCCTCGTGGCCTGAATTTCCTCTACCTCTTCGGTCTGATATTCCAACACTGAAACTTCTGGCCCAGCTTGCTTGCTGTTCTCCCAGCGTTCTCATGAGCTCCTGTTATCTTGCTTTTTTGGCTCAAAGAAAGTTTGATTCCCTGGTTCCTGTCATTTCATTCTCTATCAGCCGCCGTCTGCCCCTTCCTTTTCTCCCCAGCCGTCCTTCTTTGCTGACGTCTCGTCACCCCTTGCCTTCCCTTGCTCCCTACCATGTTCTGCTGGAGAAGGAAACTCACACAGTGCGAAGATGAGGGCTGCCCAGAGTCATGGCTGCAACTAAGCGGGGCCCTCGCACTTCCACCAGTTCTCCCGCGGGCCCTGGGGCAGCTGCTTCTCCCGTCGTTCCCATCAGCTGCTTCAAGCCGTTATTGCACTCCTCAGGCCCCCACTTCTCGGTCTCAGCGGTGACCTGTCTCCTCTCTTGAGAAAATTCATGCTTTTAGACCCGATGGCTGTGTCAGTCAGAGGTCTTTGTTACAAACGACGGAATCCAATCTCCTGGTTGAATGCCGTGTTTGTTAGAAGTTATTTTGCAGGTCAGAGAATCTCCGGAAGGACCTGAGGGCCCTTGGAATCTCGGCTCCAACCAGGCCGCGGGGGCTGTTGCAGTGAACACGGATGCTGGGGTCCGAACCTTAGCGCACCCCGTGTACTAATGATGCTTTCAACCGGGAGTCACGAGTTCTGTTCGTGTTCTTGTGTTTGAAGAGCTAAACACTCCTCTCTTTCGTGTGTCAGAACATGGAACCTGCATGTACCTACCTCCTCATGCTGCTCCCTTCCAAGTCAACAGCTGGTGCAGAAGCATCTGACTGACGGGAGCTAGATTCCCAAGCCTGTGTCTTAGCAGCAAGGCGTCCCAGGAGAGTGAGTTCTGGTTTCTTCCTTGTGGAGGCAAGAGTCATCATGTGGGGAGTTCCCCAAACACAGGAGGAATGATCAGAAAAGACACTTGGCAGCCACAAACAGGGTAAACGGCCCCTGTGATCTCTTTCACCTTCTTATCCACCTACCTGAAAATGTTTCTGCCTCAGACCCATTCATATCTTCCTTCTTCCGGTCACTAAGCCTATAATGCCCAGTATTCCCAGGTGGTCTCCCATCCAAGTACTAACAGGCCCGACCCTGCTTAGCTTCCAAGATCAGAGGCGATCAAGTGCATCCAGGGTGGTACAGCCCTGGCAGTGCCTCTGGGTTTGAAGGTCACCTTCTTTATTTCTACACCCAACTGCACCCCTTTCCCCTTTTTCTGTGTCCTCCATCTGTCATACTCTCTCCTTTCTATGTTCTGAATCTGTGACAATTGCCCGAAATCAATGAATATATTCAAGCTTCTTCCATCCCCACATCCCACCCTAGACTCCCTCAATTTGCTCTCCCCTACTTGTCGAGCTAAGTTCTTGAGATAATATGTCAATCATTTCCATCACCTGTTCCCCTCACCCTATTCCTATCAGGCTCTGATCCACTCCTGGGTGCCTCCAACCCTGCCTTCACTGAAACCGCTCTTATTATGGTGAACAAATGCCCACCAATTTACACCCAAACGAACAGATTAATCCCTGATTCACAGAGCCAAGCTGCTGCTTTTGACCCCAGAGATGCCTCCTCCTTCTTGAGACCTCCTGCTCCGTCAGCTCCTGTGGATGACCTGCTTTCCTGTTCTTCCTTACCTTCTTAATCCGTCCTTCTCTGCTTCTTCATGGGCTGTTCATCTTCTACCTTCTATGTAAATGTTGGGGTTCCTCAGTCCCTGAGTCCCCTGATTCTAACAGCTCTCATGGATTCTGCTTGGGGAATTTCAACTACGTGCATTTTTGAACCCACGTGTATGTGGCTGTCCCCTAGTCTGTACTGCTAGTCCACACCTGTTCCCTGAAATTCAGACTCTGACAGTGAAATGCCCGATGACTGTCACTTGAACATACACCTGATGTAAGCTCTCAGCGTACAAAGTTAACATTTCTCTTTCATCCTAACCTCTTTTAATTGGTGATTCCAACCAGTCCCTTGAGTTAATCTTGTCATTTCCCTCTCCTTTACTGCCCCCACCCCCGAATCCTTTTTTAATCCTAATTGGGCCATGCCAGTTCTAATGCCTAAGTAGCTCTCAATTTCATCACAGCCTGTCCAGCTGTGCTGTCATTGGTCAAGGGTCTCATCATCTCTTTCTGAACCTCTAATTGGTCTCCTTTCTTCCCATCTCATCTCTAAATTCATCCTCTATGTAGCCACAGAAAAGAATAAATTAACTAAGAGTGCCGCTACATCTCAAAACCCGTCACTGACCCCAGGGCACTTCCTGCCTCTCCATCTGTGTCCCTCTCACTCTGTCCCATCATTTTGGTCTCAACAGCACTGATCTATCTAGTGTTTCTTGCCTCCCCGGTGGCTCAAATGGTTAAGAATCTGCCTGCAATGCAGGAGACCCAGGTTCGATCCCGAGTCAGGAAGATCCCCTGGAGGAGGGAATGGCAACCCCCTGCAGTATTCTTGCCTGGGAAATCCCATGGACAGAGGAGCCTGGCGGGCTACAGTGGTCCTCAGAGAGTCGGACACGACTGAGAGACTAACATTTTCAACTTTTGCGTTTTCATGCCAGTTTTGGCTTTTCCATCTCTGTATTCACCATCTCTTCTGCCTGGAATGTTCTTTCCTTTGTCCTCTCTGCCCTGCCACTTCGCCCCGCCCCCCGAAGACCATCGCTGAAGTCTGCCTCATCCTTTCATGCTCAGCTCAGCATCTGCGCCTCCACCAAGCCTTTCGGGCCTCTTTCCTCCTCCACTGCAGAGCCTGGTCCTCTTCGCCTGCTCGCATAATGCCCGTGTATGCGTCTCAAAGCGCTCACTTAATGTTTCATACCTTCAAGCAAGAATAAGACTGTAACTTTCTTAAGGGAAATATTGGTCTCCCTCTTTGTTGTACCCGCAGAGCCCGGTTAAAGTACCTGACAGCTAGTAGGTACTTCATTAATGTCTGAGAAATCAGTGATCCAGTGGATCACCTTTACACACCCTAGAGTTCTGATGCCAAGTTGCTAACATTTTCATTGCCCCCATCACCACCCTGATAGCATATGAAGAACGGCTCTACATTTGGCAGTCTACAGTTGAGATTTACCATGCTACCTAAACACACCTCTGAAGGTACTTTAAAAGCTAAGTTCACACGAGTGCCCTGTCAGCATCATAGCGTGGCAGAATGAACACCACCCTTTGTCTAAAATCACAGAGCACACCTAACCCTGACCTTCGGGCACAGTGGACGTTCAGAGGATATCTGAGGTGGTAAGGCAAAGTCAGAAAGAAGACCCCCCAAGTAAGAGGCAAGTGTCTGATGTGCTGCAATCCTTGGACTGAAATTAGAGCAGGTGAGAGCTTAAGATATTAACTGGCTGCTCTTGAGAAGAGTTGTGACCATCAGCCCAAGACTTCAGGATCTTTTGATCTCAGCCTGTGGAATGACACAGGTTCCTATTATTTTGTTAAACTCACTGGGACCCCAAGTAGAGCCACTTCCTTCCCCTCCCTGGGGACATACCAGCTCTTGAGGCCACCATTCCCACCCTCCTGCACCGCCACCATGCCCTGCCCCCTGCCTGGCATGATGGCAGCTGTATCCCCCGTGGCTCGGAGTCCTCCTTCTCCCAGTGGTTGGTCCCAGGTGACAGAGGTACCCCTTGGGTTGGCATGTCATGTGGCCGTGTCTTTGGCAGGGAACTGACTTCATCAGGGGACTCGAGGCACTGTCCCCTCTTTCTGGAAGTAGTGAGCTAGTCTTTAACTAAAATACTTATGTTTCTGGGAATGACTCCTGGCAGGCTGAACACTATTCTCTTGAGAAGTGACCCGTGATTGAAAGAGGGGCGACAGTTGGGAGCAGAATAAAGATTGACAGGTGGAGGGAGGCGTGAGACCCCAGGAGGGCTCATCTTGGCTGTAACAGAGGCCGAGGGCCCGGCGCTCCTCTTTCCAGTCCGTCCTTACCTACGGAATGAAAGCCTTACCAGGGAAGGAGCCCAGGAGTCCGCGATTGTATAGAGCCATGAAACATGAGGAGCAGACAACTATCTAGCCTAAAAACCTGAGTTAAATGTGATGAAGGGCATATGCAATGAATTTGCAAGTTCCAACAAATATCTCCGCAGATTTACAAGAAAGATTTGTAAGATTTATATAAAAAGAATAGATGGGGAAGAATCTGAAGATACTGATCACCTGGTTTTTCCAGCCCATGACAGGGTTTATCCAGTTGTCAATCTAGTTCTTTTTCTTTTCATAAATCACACACCTAATGGTTTGAGGTTCAAGTGTGGAATGATTCAAGACTGGAAATACCGGTTGTGTCAGTCGGACCAGTGCTGTGTTCCTATAATCACTTAACATTTTTTTCCTTCTTAAAGATAAATCTGAAATCCAAAGGCAGGCCAGTTATACTGAGCAGTGATGTTTCAAATAGTCGCTTATCAGCAACGGCAGTTTGCTGGAGCCCACGAACAAGGGTGGGACTTTCCCGGTGGCTTAGCAGTAAAGAACCTGCCTGCCAATGCAGGAACCACAGAAGACATGGGTTCAATTCCTGGGACTAGAAGATCCCTTGGAGGAGGGCATGGCAACCCACTCCAGTATTCTTGCCTGGAGAATCCCATGGACAGAGGAGCCTGGTGGGCTATAGTCCATGGAGTCACAAAGAGTCGGACACGACCGAAGCGATTTAGCATGCGTGCACGAACAAGGGTCTGAGCGGATCTAAAGTCCTTCTGCAGTTTCTTGTGAGGAGGCGCCTCGATGAATTTCAGAGCTCCTCTGCCAAAGTCAGTGGTGCCGGATCCAGGCCCCATAGCACAGCAGTGATGAGCAAGAGGCTGGTGATGGTGAGGCTTCATGGGTTTTTGACCTGATGGGTTTTTGACACTTGCAGAGCCTTCTCACAGCCACTACCTGTCCCCAACACATCCCCTAACCCTTCCCAGGGGAGAGCTGCAAATGCACTGCACCGGTGTGCCACTGAACTATTTGAATGGTTCTGTTACAGGTTTCCAGGATTTGATCCAGCAGCCAAAACCTATGTGCCAAGTGCTAGCCTGTCCTAAGCACAGTGCCAGATAGGGGAATAGGTAAAAAAGCCAGAAGACAAGGCTTCTGCCCTCAGGTTTTCAGAGCAGTGGGGAAGATATTGTTCCCCAGCTGAACATGACAAAGATTCCAAGTAGATTTCCACAAGGCTCCTGTAGCAGACAACCAGGATTATTGGGGTAAAAACATCACTCGGGTTTTTTAATTTCTTTTAAATTTTATATCAGAGTATAGCTGATTAACAATGTTGTGATAGTTTCAGGTGGACAGCAGAGGGACTCAGCCATACGTGTGCATGGATCCATTCTCCCCCAAACTCCCCTCCCATCCAGGCTGCCACATACCAGTGAGCAGAGTTCCCTGTGCTCTACAGGAAGACTTGTTCATTCATCACTCAGGTTTTTTGGGTGTTCATTGGAAGGACTGATGCTAAAGCTGAAACTCCAATACTTTGGCCACCTCATGTGACAAGTTGACTCACTGGAAAAGACTCTGATGCTGGGAAAGGTTGAGGGCGGGAGGAGAAGGGGATGACAGAGAATGAGATGGCTGGATGGCATCACCGACTCTATGGACATGAGTTTGAGTGAACTCCGGGAGTTGGTGATGGACAGGGAGGCCTGGCGTGCTGTGATTCATGGGGTCGCAGAGAGTCGGACACGACTGAGCGACTGAACTGAACTGAACTGATGGCTGGGCTGGGTCTTCCCTGTTGAGCAGGGTATTCTCTAGGTGTAGAGAGTGGGGGCTGCTCTCCATTGCAGGGTGGGGGCTTCTCATTGCCGTGGGTTATCTTGTTGCAGAACACAGGCTGTAGGCTGCGTGGGCTTCAGCAGCGGCCACACGTGGGCTTAACAGTCGTGACTCTCGGGCTCCAGAGCACAGGCTCAGTAGTTGTGGGTCATGGGCTTAGTTGCCCTGCAGCACGTGGGATCTTCCCGGAACAGGGATTGAACTTGTGTCTCCTGCACCAGCAGGCAGATTCTTGACCTCTGAGTAACGAGGGGAGCCCACTGCTCAGGTTTGAAGTGTCCTGCTCAGCAGCTGCTCTCCTAAAAGGCCCAGTGGCTACAGAGACGTCCCAGAGTTGATTCAGGAATGCAACGCCTGGGGGAGGCGGCGTTTCTCTCCATCTCGCTCAGGCCCCCGGCCCCCTCCTCCCTCCCCCTGGCTCTGCCTTTGTCCTCTGTGCACGGAGACTCAGAGATGGAGAACCCCGACCTGGTGACTGCAGTCTGTTGCCTCCCTCCTGGAGGCAGTCTGCCTCGAGGGTGGTGTGGCTCTGGGTCACTCAGGGCAGGAAGAGAACGGATCATAAACGCGTGTGGATGGAAGCGGCACGTCTGGGGATGCAGGGGATGCTCACCAGACTGTCGCCCCTTGCCTTGTCTTTTCTCCAGTTGATTCATTCAACTGGATGTGTCTTGTGGAAGAGGGTCCAGAGACCACTGTCCCGTGTGGACTGGTGTATTCTTTTGTGTGTTTTTTTTTTAAGATTATTATTTTTTTTTGATGCAGATCTTTTTTAAAGTCTTTATTGAATGTGTTGCAACATAGCTTCTGTTTTATGTTTTGGTTTTTTGGCTTCGAGGCACAGGTGGGGTCTTAGTTCTCCAACCAGGGATCCGACTCTCACCCCCACCCTCATTGGAAGGTGAAGTCTTCAATGGACCACCAAGGAAGTCCCTGAACCGGTGTGTTCTTTAGGAAACAATTCAGATAGCCTTCAGACAGTGTGTGTACTGTGTACCAGGCCCCACACATCTCATAGCTAAACTCTCTGTGGTCTCCGTGTTACGGATGATGAAGCTGAGTCAGAGAGGTTGCTTACCCAGGATCACACAGCTGAACAGTGGAAGAGCCAGGAAACCGATTCACCACGGACTCCTAAGTCTGTGTCCTTAACCATCCCAGGCTCTGCCATCCTGGGATGAAAGAGGATTGGGCGTCCTTTGCCTCAGCCCTCTTGAATCTGTGTCGACCGCCTGGCCAACTGAAGTATGCTTGGCGTCCACAGGACCCAATCGAGCTGCAGCAGTGGCCTCCCGGCCAAAAGTCAACAAGCGTGACCGTGAGCCAGTCACAGTATGAGCGTCTGGTGTAGTGTGCGCCTTCCAGACCGGCCAGTCTGAAAGTGAAGTTGTCCAACCGGCTTATCCACTGACATCGCACCAGCAAGTGATTTTTAAGGTGTCTCTGTACTTTTCTTAGCTTCCCTGAATAACTGTATTATTTCAGTGGTTATGAAACATGTTTTGAAAATTATTCTTTGATTTAAATCCCTTAAGACATCATGAAGGAAGCCAGGTCAGTTTTTACAATCATTGCACAATGTGTTGCCTTCATCAAGTGCACTTCATCATTTGGGTTGTGGGACAGTCCATCAGTATCATGCTTTTGATAGAGAAGGAAATGGCTACCCACTCCAATATTCTTGCCTGGGAAAGCCCATGGACAGAGGAGCCTGGAGGGCTACAAATCCATGGGGTTTCAAAGAGTAGGACACGACTTAGCGATTAAACAACAACATCATGCTTTTTAAAGGGAAGCCAGTCTCTGAAAATCGTAAGCAGATTTACATAAAAACCGCCTGCTTCTTGACCTCCATGGGATGCAAATCTATCCACCTTGGGTTCTTATTTGATCATTTTAGGTGCATCCATCTTGTTTCTACATCTAGATTTTAAACTCTTTAAGGATACATCAAGACGGCTGGGGATATGGTATGTGTAATACCTAACAAATGTTATTGCAAAACTGAACAGAAAATATATAGGCATTAAACAATCATTACAGGCTTCCCTGGTGGCTCAGAGGTTAAAGCGTCTGCCTCCAATGCGGGAGACCCGGGTTTGATCCCTGGGTCAGGAAGATCCCCTGGAGAAGGAAATGGTAACCCACTCCAGTATTCTTGCCTGGAGAATCCCATGGATGGAGAAGCCTGGTAGGCTACAGTCCACGGGGTCGCAAAGAGTCGGACACGACTGAGTGACGGAACGGAATACGGAAACAATCATTAGGTACTAAAAATCAAGACTTCAGTGATAAAATTTCAGAATTAATTTTGAAAGCAAATATTCTCTTTCACTGCCCGAGGGACCACAGATCTCCTTTTTCCTTTCTGTTTTACGGTTAGATGACCCACTTAATTCTAGATGACCTAGATTGTGAATATAATGGAGTAGTTATTGTAAAAAGAGATCTCTTTTTCTTTTGTAATTTTATTTAATTTCAGTTGTGCCGGGTCTTCCTCGCTGGGTGGGCTTTTCTCTAGTCGTGATAAAGGGGCTACTCTGTAGCTGCCGTGTGCAGGCTTCTCATTGCAGTGGCATCTCTCATTGTGGAGCGCTGGCTCCAGGGCACACAGGTGTCAGTAGTTGTGGCCCGTGGGCTCCAGGTTTTCAGAGACTGGTTTCCCTTTCAAAAGCATGACACCTGCCGGCCTGCCCTGTGAGGTCCCCTAGTGAAGGAGAGGGCAGAGCGAGTGCTTCCTGTGGGCAGCGGGCTCCGGACAGGGGGCAGAGCCGGGCCTGGGGGTGCTCTGCGCCTCCCCCTACACCCCACTTCCCTGGTCAGCAATCACTCCTCCCCTCTGAACTCACTCCCTGTGCTGTGCTTGGTCGTTCAGTCGTTTCTGACTCTTTTCGACCCTGTGGACTGTAGCCCGCCAAGCTCCTCTGTCCGTGGGATTCTCCAGGAAAGAATACTGGAGTGGATTGCCATGCCCTCCTCTGGGCATCTTCCTGGCCCAGAGATCGAATCCAGGTTTCCTCCCTCATTGCATGCGGATTCTTTACCATCTGAGCCACTAGGGAAGCCTGAACTCACTCCCTGCTGCTGCTAAGACGCTTCAGTCATGTCCAACTCTGCGCGACCCCATAGAGGGCAGCCCACCAGGCTCCATCGTCCCTGGGATTGTACAGGCAAGAACATTGGAGTGGGTTGCCATTTCCTTCTCCAGTGTGTGAAAGTGAAGAGTGAAAGTGAAGTCACTCAGTCGTGTCCGACCCATAGCGACCCCACGGACTGCAGCCTACCAGGCTCCTCCATCCATGGGATTTTCTAGGCAACAGTACTGAAGTGGCTTGCCATTGCCTTCTCTGAACTCACTCACTACTGTTACATTATTATTTATTTACTGAATTCCTTCCTATTTGGATAAAAGGGGAGTTTTGTGGCACTTCCCCAACAGAAGCAGGGCAGAAATGGGGACCCAGGAATCAGGTCCAAGCAGGGTCGGGCCTGGTTAGTACTTGGATGGGAGAGATGAGACTCAGATATGGCTTCTGAAAGACAAAGGACTACGAAGCCGGCAGTAAGTTCACTGAGTAAGCAGCTAGCCCTGGGCTGTCCAATATGGTAGCCACTTGTGGCAGTTTAAGTCAACATTAATTAAAAGACAAAATAAAATAAAAAATTCGGTCCCCAATTTCACTTGTCCCATTTCAAGTGCTCGAGAGATCACGTGGCCTGTGGCCATTACTTTAGACAGGACAGATCAAGGGTGCTTCCATCATCAGAGAAGGCTATGATGGTCAGCGCTGATCTGGAAAGGCCTCTGTGAACCGGTCCACGAGCTGGTCGGCTGGCGGGCCTGCAGGCAATGGAGTCCCAAGTTAAACGCTGGCCACAAGGCTGCGTATCTCTGGGTCCTGGGAGAAGTCAGATGGCCCATGAAGGGTTAATGGGAGAGACTTCAGTAAACAGATTATTGACAAAGATAGGGCTACGCTGACCGAAGAGTGAACCAACAGAGCAGGTGAAGCATCCAGAGCTTTCATACAGCAGGGAGCTTGCACCACACTTCTGCAGGGAGGCCCGAGAGGACGTCATTGGGCCCCATAGCCGCTGCCAGATTGATGATGGCTTTGTTGTGGGCAGTTTGAGGAAACACCGGGCTCTTCCTGCCCTTCATCTGTCTTGCCAGCGCCTCCGGCTGGCATCCAACTGGAAGCCTGCAGGCATGAGAGCCTGGGGGTCCAGACAGGCTCAGGGTCAGATTGGGGCAGAGAAGCAGGAGAAGGGAAACGGAGGTGGGGGCAGGAGTAGGGCCAGCCCTCCCTGCAGTGCTGCCTGGGGCCGAGGGGATCAGACCTGGCCCGGCACGTTCCAGGCTTCAGATGGGGTCCTAACACTGAGAAGGATGCTGGAGGGTTGTAGCTGTGCCGCCGACGGTGTGGTTTCCACGTGGGTCTGGCTACAGAAGAAAGACCATCCACGGCCATGGTTCTCATGCTTGTTCGTGGGGCAGCTTTTTTTCTTGAAGCTTTTTAAAAATTCATTTATTTTTAACTGAAGATAATTGCTTGACAGCGTTGTGCTGGTTTCTACCAGATATCAACGTGAATCAGCCGTAGGTTTGCCCATGTCCCCTCCCACTGCGGGGCAACTTTCTCTCTCGCTGTGAATGAATGTATCCGCAGTTTGAAACACCTGGCTGAGTGTCTACACAGCAGCAGGGCCCCAGTCCTCGGGCCAGGGAAAATTTACCAAGTGACGGGCACTGCCCTGTGAAAGCTGTTGGGAAACTCCCCTGGGAAGGACTCCAAAACATCACGTGGGCTTAAGGACAAACATTTAAATTCCTAAAATAGCATCTGCCCTGCGGAACTGCTGAGAGGGTTCCAACACGTGACACGCAAAGCACCAAGGAACACAGAATAGCCCTCGCGCACATTCGCCTGATGACCCCTGGTGACCGTTTATGGCGCCTGCCACGTTCTGGGCTTGTTCGAGGCTCCAGGGATGGGGCAAGAACTAAACAGACAACATGTCTTGCCCTCATGGGGCTTTCACAGGGGAGAAGGATGGTAGCAATGTAGATAAATACACCATATGCTCTGATAGCAGCAAGTGCTGAGGGCAAAAATGATGCAAGGAACAGAGATCTGAGGGTGGGGGGCTTTTACAGAGAGATGGGGTGGCCAGGGAAGGCCTTCCTCGGACTGTGGCTTCTGGGGAAAGCCAAAGGAACATGAAGGAATAGTCACAGCGATATCTACGACTGTGGGGGAGCTTGTATGGGGCCCTGGCGGGGAGGTTCTGACACGCTGGGGAGTGGGGAGGGTGTCAGAATGACAGGGAAGGTGAGGGGCTGGGAGGATGAGGTCAGAGCCACGGGGGAGGCGGGTGGAAGTTCGCCTGGCCTTGCTGTGGATTGGCGCTCGTGGCTTTGCCACGTGTCAGCTCTGATTCACCCACCTGCACACGCAGGACTGGACTCCCTGTCTTTATTTTGTGTTCCCTCTGATCTAAGAGACTTGCTCAGAGCACTCTGGGAGCTGGGCTCCTGTCGTGTGTATGTGTGTGTGTGTGTGTAATATCTGTACGTGTGTGTGCATGTGTGTATTAACCTGCTTTGCCAGCATAGTGCATCACATCAAGTTAATACCCTATGGATGCTGACTGACGGACACAGAAATTCCCATGTGGTCTTCAATTCTTTTTTTTTTTTTTTAAAGAAAACTCAATGATGTCCCTGTCCCAGTGTCATATGAACTCTTGGAAAAGAAAGCACAGCTTTTTAATTTGACAGCAGGAGCCACTTATCTGAACAGTAATAAAAATCCAGGCCATATCCTTCAGGAATGATATCTTAGTTCATCATTCAAGCAATAAAAGACGACCAGAATAATTTTAGCGTCCGTTTAAGCTTTCAAGTAATCTTTGACCCAGGGCCAAAGCCATATTCAACAGCCTGACAGTAGAAGCTGAGTGTGCCAGCCGCCCGAGATTGATGGGCTCGGAGCCGGCAGGGTGGCGGGTATGCGCTGTGCAGAAGGCCCTGACTCCGCTGCTCACATGTCCCCTGTATCTTTCAAAGAAATGACAACCTGAGTGTTGCGCTGTCCTAAGGACGTGATTGAAATTTCTCCCACGAACCAAAAGGAACAAGAAGTGTTTGTCCTTGAATCAGAACGGGGCTTCCTAGTTCCCCAAACAGAAAGCAGGACCATGAAGCCAAACCAAAACTCAATCTGATCTCCGGTGATGCTGTTAGGTCTCTGGGGGCTCTGCGGTCCCTGGGCTCCCTGTCTTCCCAGGATGTCTTTTTTATGTGGCTGTCTCTCCCCGTGCCCTGTCTTCTCATCGCCTTCTCCTCCTTTGTCTAGTAGAACTCTGGTCTCCGTTCATTCTTTTCCTGGTTTACATTTATCCCCTCATCTGCGGTCTCCCAGACCGACATGAGGGCAGGCACCTTGTTGAAGAGTCTACACGCACCTTTGATAGTGCTGGACATCAGTACATTCTTGCTGTTGTTTAAATCTCGGTGTCTTACTTATATAGGTAATCATCTTGTTCAGTGGGAATGTGAGATGACTTATAGAGATATGTAAAGGGCTCCCCGGTGCCTCAGTGGTTATAGAATATGCCTGCCAGTGCAGGAGATGCAGGCTCGATCCCTGGATTAGGAAGATCCCCTGGAGAAGGAAATGGCAACCCACTCCAGTTTTCTTGCCTGGGAAATTCCACGGACGGAGGAGACTGGCGGGCTACAGTCCCTGGGGTTGCAGAGAATCAGACTCGACTCAGTAACTAAATAGCAACCTAGAAACGCACAGAGTTCAGCAGGATACTTTTGATGGGGATGTTGTGGAGGCAGACTGGAAACACGGGTCTTTATCCCAAGTAGGACTCGTCCATGAGCGTCCTCTCATGATCCAGCAGAGCCTCCAATCCCCTGAGGCCAGTGTCCACCTGAGCACCGCCCTCCCTGAATCTACCCTTGGTGGGAAGGCAGCTCACCCTGCCCCCCAATGCTTGACCAAAGCCCCGCGGGCATACAGCCCCGGCCACTCTCTGCAGTGCTTTGAGATAGAATGTTCACTATCATTTAATCAGTTTGGTGGTTTCCAAGATGTTCCAAAAATGTTTAAGAATTTTTTTTTCTTCTTCAGCACTGTGTCTGCAATTAAGGGGGGGTGGGAAACAAAACTAACAAGTAAACAGTGATAGCTGTCAGGCCAAACCTTCTTGCCTTTCATTTTGATGTAGTTACTTCAGTCACAAAGATCAAAGTACACTTTTCTAATTCAACTTTGCCCTGGTTTTAATTTCTCTTATTATAGCAGGAAAAGTGGAGCACATTCAGAAACGAGATAGCCACCTACTACCCCAACTTGTAAAGTATAATTTTTTGAACTTTTAGCTTCTGAGATTTTTACCAGTTGTAACAATAGAGACCTGAATTGTGCTTTGTTCGTTGGAGTTGTTATGCAGTAATTCTAATATCTACATAATATTCTTTCCACAATGTACCATGATCACTCGATTAGTTAGCACTCAAATTGCTTCCAATTTTTCATCATTATAGATACTGCAGTGAGAAACTGTGAGAATCCAGTTTTTCTTATAGTTTGGATTATTTCCTTAAGATAGATTCCCAGAGGTAAGATTACGGGCCAAAGGGCTTTAATATCTTTATGATTCCTTATAGATATTGCCAAGTAACTCTCCAAAGGGTTGGACAGCTTTTCAAAGCCACCATTGATACAGGAGGTAGTCGACGGCATAGCTCCCTGCCAACTCTGGAACTGCATTAAACCTGTAAATTAACAATGGGGGGAAATATGACTAAATTCAGACTTGTGAATGAACTCTATTGCTATATTGGTTGCTGTGCAGTTTTCATTTCTTTGTGTGTATATATATTTGTGCTTAAGTGGTATATACGTATCTACGTTCAACTGGATGTAGGAAACAGGACTCTGCTTTGGAGCACGAGTGTCCAGAGTGTCCCCCCAGGAGCCTGGCCACCCATCCTGGAGGGGAGGGGCGCAGGTACAGGTCTTTCCCCCGCGTCTCCCACCTCAGGGATCAGGTACCTCTTGTGCACAGGAACCGAGCAAGCCCAGCAGGTGACCCCCTGGAACTCAGCACAGAGTGGGGAGGTCGATCGGGTCGGAGCCCAGTTACCTGGCAGGTCTCCCAGGTAACTCTCACTGAAGGGCTTCCCCGAATCACTCCCCAGAGGTCCCACAAGATCTGGCATCAGTGGCTCCGGTACCGCTGTTTAGGAGCATGGAGGACCCTGGAGCGTGGTGGCATTGCCGAGAGACCCCAGAGGTCCCCATCTCTGGCCTGGCCCGTCCCCATAAGTCCGAGATGCAGAGACCGACTCCAGGAGGCCCGGGTGCTGAGTCACAGCCTGCCCTCGGGTACCGTGCACCACAGGCCTGTGTGGACAGGAGATGGCCCTGCCCAGCAGGCGTCTTCAGGCACCAGCAACCCTGCACTGGGCTTCTGATACAGAGCCTGGAGGGGTCCTCCCGGTGACCTCTCCTGGCCCTGCCGGTGGCCATTCTGGGCTCTGGCCTCCCCAGGAACTCCTGTGCCATGCGTAGCCTTGTGGGCGTTGCAGGTTCCCCAATGTTATGACATACACGTTTGGGCGAATGGGCATCTTTGTTTGGAGCAGGCTGGACCCTGGCAGTGTAGTGTTCAGGAGACCCTGACTGCCTGCTGGCCTCTCCCAGCCCAGCCCAGACTCAGGCAGCTCCCAGGGGGGCAGTGCACTCTTGTTCATCCCTGGGAACCCCTGCCCTGGGGCCCACGGTCTCCTTCCCCGGCTCACATACAACCAGATGCTCATATCAGAGAGTCCCTGGGGCCACGCGCCCCTCCCATCTCCTTGCCTTCTACGTGTTCCCTGACTCGGCTCCTGCTGTCTCCGCCAAGTACGCCCTCCCCGGCAACAAATAAAACACAGTAACCCAGCGGCGGAGGTGAGATTGCTAGGGGCTGATTGAAAGGCGCACATGCGTCTCCTTTAGGTCACACCCGCCTAGAATCAGATTGGGGGGGGGTGTCAGATTCGCAGCATCGGTTGGCTGTTGCAAGCTTATGGCATGTCCTCAGGGAGGCGTCCCATAGACCTGACGAGGATCTGGGTCTCCATCATGTGTGTTTATGGCCCACGGGTGCTGCCTGTGGACGGATGAAGGTGAGCGTGCTTCCTCAATCCATGCGCTAAACTGTGCGCTGCTGGTTGCTCTGGACCAAACACTGTGTTGGGGAGAGGAAGTTGTTACCTAGACCTGAAGGGGGCACTCTCCGACCACAGGCTTCTTCCCTCGCTTCATGCAGGGCCTCCAGGTGATGCAGGAAGCTTTGAGCAGGGAGTGATGCAAAATGTTTCTACCCCCAGGAGCGCTGGTTATTAAGCTTGGGGGCACCCTGAGGTTGGAGGAGCCACTGGGAGAACAACACAAGCAACAAGAAGCCAGACAAATAAGAGAAATCATCTTACGATAATGAAGATTTCAGCCAAAATGCTGGTGCTCATTTAGCTTTTAACATATAATGTGCTGTGTTGAAAATATATCACCTAACTTAACCCTGCCAACCACTCTGTGAAATTGTTATTCTCACTGCACAGACAAGGCCTCAGAGGGGTAAGTGATCTGCCCGGGGTCAGCGGCTGGGCAGTTGCCCCTCCAAGTCCCGTCCTGAGTGGCCAGAGGTAGCTGCCCTGGGTCTGGCTGTCACTGCTCAGCCCTGTGCCCTGCACAAGAGACTCCATTCGCCATGTCCCGTGCGGCGTGCGAGCTGCCTGAAGGGACGAGAGGAAGCCGGGGGTCCAGTGCTGGCCGCCGAGACCCCATCCTTTATCCTCATCTGGGACCCTTCAGACCTTTCACTTTTTGAACCTGTCTTTCCTGCCACCTCTTCAGCTGCTGGCCCAGTAAGCCCACGGGGGCAGAGGCCAGACTTTGGGACAAGGCGAGAGCTGCTGCCTCCAGGGAGGCACCCGGAGGAGGCTCAGGGCTGAATGGAAGGGGCAGCGTGGGCCCGGGTACCTTCCAGGGCCGGTGGCACTCTGGCTGGGGTAGGTCCTTGGGCCCCAGGATGTCTCTTGACCTCTCCTGTTTCCTTGGCCATTTTGCCCAGAAAATCAGGAGACGAGCACTGCCAATTTCCACCCTCTGTCCTTGGCTCACCCTGTATCCTCAGGACAGATCCCACCCCCCTTCCGAGAGCCTGGTACCAAGCTCTGCATGTCACTTGCTTTCTCACTGATGTCCCCAGCTTGGAGACCTCCTTAGGCAGGCATCATATTTTTCCCATTTTACATGTGAGAAAGATCATGTTCAGAAAGATTAACTAGTTTTGCCTGAGTTATCCAGCTGTTAAATGTCAGAACTGGGATTTGAACTCAGATCTCCCTGACTTTCCTTGGAAGAAAAGCTATAGCCAATCTAGACAGCGTATTAAAAAGAAGAGACATTACTTTCCTGACAAAGGTCCGTCTAGTCAAAGCTATGGTTTTTCCAGTAGTCATGTATGGATGTGAGAGTTGGACCATAAAGAATGCTGAATGCCGAAGAACTGATGCTTTTGAACTGTGGTGTTGGAGAAGACTCTTGAGAATCCCTTGGACAGCAAGGAGATCAAACCAGTCGATCCTAAAGGAAATCAATCTTGAATATTTATTGAAAGGACTGATGCTGAAGCTGAAGCTCCAGTACTTTGGCCACCTGATGTGAAGTACTGACTCATTAAAAAAGGCTCTGATGGTGGGAAAGATTGAAGGCTGGAGAAGAAGGGGACGACAGAAGATGGTTGGATGGCATCACCGACTCAATGGACATGAGTTTGAGCAAGCTCCAGGAGATGGTGAAGGACAGGGAAGTCTGGCGTGCTGCAGTCCATGGGGTCACAAAGAGTCGGACATGGCTGAGCAACTGAACAACAACTCCCTGACTTCAAAGCTCACGTCCTTTACATTACCCCAGGCCCACGTTAAGATCCATTCAGGCTGAGAGGGACAGAGGAAGAAAAGGAGTACATGTATACCTGAATCCAACCTTTAAAGTTATTTTCAGTGGTCTGCCCTTGCCTTTTCTTTCAAGGCTGAAATGACCCAGCCACCAGAAATAGGACTTATCCTAAGTTATTTTTTTTCTTTACCATTAAAAAAATTGAATTATAGTTAATTTACATTATTGTGTTAGTTTCAGGTATACCGCAGGGTGACTTGGTTATATGTTTATGTATATATCTATTATTTTTCAGATTCTTTTCCATTCTAGGGTATCGCAAGATATATAGTTCCCTGTGCTATACAGTAGGCCCTTGTTGCTTATTTTATATATAGCAGTGTGTATCTGTTCCTCTCAAACTTATAATTTACCCAGCCCCTCCTTCTCCTTTGGTAACCATAAGTTTGTTTTATGTAATATTTGTGTTTGTCTGACTTACTGAGTTTGATCACTAGGTCCATCCATGTTGCCACAAATAGCATTATTTCATTATTTTCTTATGGTTGAGTATTATTCCATTGTGTATATGTATAGTTGTTGTTATTTAGTCACTAAGTGTGTCTATGTATATATATATATATATATATACACATAGTATATGTATAGCTGTTTAATCCTATATATTTAGTATATATTATTATATTTTAAGTATTATAATAGAATTTTACATAAAATATAATTTAAATTATTTTTTATATTTATATATTATTAATAAATTATATTAATATATTTAATTATATATATGTAGTTGTTTAATCATTAAGTCATGTCTGACTCTTTGATGACCTCATGGACGTAGCCCTCCAGGCTCCTCTGTCCATGGAATTTCCCAGGCAAGCATACTGGAGTGGGTTGCCTTTTTATTCTCCAGGGTCTCTTCCTGGACCAGAGACTGAACCTGTGCCCCCGGCATTAGTAGGATTCTTTACCACTGAGCCACCAGAAAAGCCACTATATATATACAGGCACACACATCCTTATCCATTCATCTCGGACACATCTCTTTAAGTAATACCATGGAACCTGAGGGAGGCTCCTGATCCTTCTAAAGAAATGAAGTGGTGTGGTAGTCTGGGAGGCAGGGGAAGGTATCGGGAACGCATGGATTTCACAGGAATCTCAGTCTCTGTGGAAACCTTCAGTAACAATGGAAGGACCTTAGATTTCCCAAATGTGCGTTTGAGAGCCAAAGATCCTTTGTTTGGAAGAACTCTTAACGCTTTCCCTCCCAGACCCACTGTTCTCAGCTGCGTTCTCAGCCTTGCGTTTCGCGGAGGTTTTGTTATTGCTGCTCTCCTTAGTAAATCCATGCTACTGAAAAGGCTAACTGGAGCAGTGCCGGGCGTGGATGCGGAGCTCAGCACCAGCCTTCAGCCCCTGCGCCGGGACTCAGCGGCAGCAGGGAGTAACCGGCCGTTCCAGCAGGCCGCGCTGTAGGACTCCGGGACCAGGTGCGCGTCCTGCAGTCGTGAAAGCAATCTCCGGGTTTGTTCAAGGACGGGTCGCTGCCCGGGGGTTTATCCTGGGACCCAGCAGCGCAGACGTGTCATCCTTCTGCAGACAAGGCACTCAGTAAGGGCCCCGCGGGGACGGGTGCCCGCAGCCCTCCTGGGGCTGCCGTCCTGGGGCTGCCGTCCTGGGGCGGGAAGGGCAGGTGAACCCTTCCCTCCTCTGGTGCCCCGAGAATAATCGCTGGGACGCCAGAGACGCTGCGTGGGCAGAAACTGTGCTAACGGGGAAAATGACAGAAGAGCAGAGTAACCCAAACAGCTTCAGTGCGAGTGGAGCCCCTGGAGATGCAGTGGCTCTTGTTCAGAGGTTGCTTCAGTGTCACCCTGGGAGCAAAATTAGCATCCCTGGACCGCGCCCCTGCGCGCTGCGGGGCGGTCTGGGTGAGCTGCGGAGCCTGTATCCTCAGCCTCCAAGGCGATCCCGCGAGGGCTCCTGGCAGCTCTGCAAAGGTACCCTCCGCGGTCTCATCCTTGGCCCTCAGTTAATGCGGAAGACAGATCACAGCTAGTGAGCTTCCGCTCTTCCGAGTCAGTTTCCTCATCTGTAAAATGGACCAAGTGGCAGAGAAGGGCTAGTTGCTCAAACCCAGAGACCAGACTTGAGCTACAAGGAGGGCCCAGAGCTTTTGGTGTTGCTCCCCCTAACCCCTACCTCCATTCCCCCAAAGAAGTTCAGGAACTTAGTGGAGAGACATGTCATTGCTGTTGAGAGCAATGCCTTCGCCAGTAACAATCATAATATAATGATGTCATCAGGATGAGCTTGGTCCTTTCTTCGAGGCTGGAAAGTATTAGGAAAGGGAGCCTCTTCCGTTTCAAAACTAGACATTAAGTTTCCAAATACACAGGATTTTGTTTAAAGGACCTTTAATATTAATTTCTGTGATACTAGTTTATCATTTAAATGCTTTCTTCGCTGTGATCACCCTCTATTTTCTTCCGCCTAACTTTATTGAGGCTTTGATGGCTAAACTGAAGATCTCTCTTGGTAAATGTCACATGGCATTTGAAAATATATGGGTTAGTTTCAAATATCTTTTGATATTGATTTTCAACATAATCCCACAGTGATAAGAGAGCACTCTCTATGATTTCAATACCTCTAGGCTGCGAAGTGTTTGCACCTTGTTTTATGTCCCTGGATATGTTCCAGTGTCTCCTAGTTTACAGTCTATGGGAGCCTGAGTAGAATCTGTACCCTACTGTTGTGTGAAAATTGTATGCATCTAATTACACTGGACTGGTTTATAGAGCTTTTCTGGTCTACTGTATTCTTCTACTTCTCTGTATGTGCGTTCTATTAACTTTTGAGAGTTTGACATTGAAACCCCAACTAAAAAATTTTAACTTACCTACTTAAAAAATAATTGTAATATACAGTGCAACTATATGTAGCCTTGTTTGTATTTTCTGCTGCTGCTGCTGCTAAGTCACTTCAGTCGTGTCCGACTCTGTGTGACCCCATAGACGGAAGCCCACCAGGCTCCCCCGTCCCTGGGATTCTCCAGGCAAGAACACAGGAGTGGGTTGCCATTTCCTTCTCCAATGTGTGAAAGTGAAAAGTGAAAGTGAAGTTGCTCAGTCGTGTCCGACCCCTAGCGACCCCACGGCCTGCAGCCCACCAGGCTCCTCCATCCATGGGACTTTCCAGGCAAGAGCACTGGAGTGGCTTGCCATTGCCTTCTCTGTTGTATTTTCTAATACTCCTTTAAATGTGTAATCATACTTTCCTAATTTAAAAAAATAAAAAAAAACAACAGAGACCAAAAAAAAGATAGCATAAATAAGAAGTTAGAGAAAAAAATAAAGCTTATTAATGCTGTATCTTGGTGTCTCTTTGGCACTTTCATCTCCCCAAGGAGAAAACCAGATTGACAGAAGTGAATGATTGTTCTCAAAGTTGAACAGGTAACTTCTGACAAAGGGCCCTGGGAACCTGGGCACTGGGGCTCCACGCCCCCAACCCTGCAGGGCTGTATGGGCTCAGAGGAAAGGCCTGAGGGAAGGAGACCCCAGAGCCTGCAGCAGTCAGCTGTGGAGGCCGAGATCCCCAACACGCCCTTTGTTCTGTCCTGTTTGAATCTGTTCCAGTTATAAGCAACGCAGAAGTCAGGTTACCTGAAATCCTCCACTTCAAATACTTCACTGGATGGCACTGCCTGTTGCAAACAGTCCTTTCAACACAGAGACGAATGTGCAGAAAAGAAAGGGGAGGCTTGGGTGCTGAAAACCAAATGGCTTTGCCTGCGCCTCACTGCCCCGGGGCGTTGGCCTGAGCTGGGGGGTTGGGTGATGCTTCTGGCCCCACTGTGAGCAGAGATCTGGGAGAGCCCCCATACAGGCAGGCCTGGCAGGGCTGAACCTACTCAGGAAGAGGAACATCTCCCTGAGAACTCGCCGCCCATGATTTATTGAAGTAGAAATTATAATTTATTCAGTAAAATTAGAAATTAATAGTAAAGTTATGTTTTAAAAAAATCCTCTATGTGTGGAAAGCTGCTGCTGCTGCTGCTGAAAAGCTAGTAACCCATTAATAAGTAAATCTTGGTTAAGAGAAAATAAAGAAAATGAATAGATGCTCATAATCAAAGGATAGTGAAAACACATGTTAAAATGTGTGGACGGGCTACAGAAGTGCTTTTAGGTGAAATTATAACCTTCAAAATGTTTAGTAGAAAATTTCAAAAGGTTAAAAACTACAAGCTAATTGTCCGACTTAAGAGTTTGGAAAAGGAGTAATGGAATAAATACAAAGAAACATCATGAAAAAAAAAAGGACAGAAATGAATGAGCTAGAAAAGGAAAAATAGCAGCAGAGACGAAGAGAAACAGCATCTGGTTTGTGAAAAAGATTAGTAAGAAAGGTGTCTGAAGGGGACAAGGAAGAAGATGCAAGTATGCACGACATGTAGTGAAGGGGGATAAACCACAGACACCTGAAAGGTTTAAAGGCGATTCCGGAAGAACACACGCAGATGAACTTGAAAACTACCTGCGTCAGATAAATTCCCAGAAATGTGAAGCGTGTAAAAATTGGCACGAGGAATTTAAAAGTTGAATAGACCACTACGTTCGCAAGGTTTTCAAACAGAATTAGCCAACTGTCCCTTTCAAGGCGCGTGTGAGCACATACACACACACACACTGGAGGGCCGCCTCTGAAGCCGTTCCCAGTGACCTGGCTCCTGGGACTGGGGCCTCTGAGAGTAGACCAGACCCGGCGACTCTCTTTAAGGAATCAGATACGGCAGAGTGGTCGGGTGTCGCCAGGCGACTGCCCACATGGAGACCGAGATCCCCACCCTGCCCTCCTCCTCCTCTTCTTCCCAGTCCTGCTCCGGGGAAGCCAGGAGCCCTGTCAGGGGTTCCCTGAAGGAGACGCCCGGAGCTGGGGACTGAGTCTCCTGCCAACAGGCCGTGAGAACCGGTGGCTCGTAAACAGCGTGCGGTTGGGCTGGGATGTGGATTTCCAGGCCTGCCAAGACCCACGCGGTGAGATGCAAAGCAGGTCCTCCCCCGGCAGAGCCCTGACCCACGAGGCAGTCCGTCACTACCTGGGCGACCTGAGGGAGAGGCAACTGAGCCGCAAAACTGTGAAGTAAGTCATGCGTGTGGTTTGAAGTCACAAGGTCCTGGGGTAGTCTGTCACATGGGGAGACGTAGGTTACACACACACACACACAAAAAAAACACACCTGACTGGTTTTACTGGTGAATTCCACTAACGTTCAGTAAGCACAAGTTTCCTGTCTTAAAAAAGTTGTTTCAAAAAATAGAGAAGGAAATAATAATAAGACTCCAAAAAAGAAAAGAGTAAACCATGTTGTTCCATGTATAAGTAGTTCACTGTCTTTTGTTACTACATTCCAAAACAATCTGTTTATCCAACTGCCTCTTACACATGTCTGCATTGTTTTCATGTTTTGATCCTGATGTACAGAGCTGCAATAGCCATTCTTGTGCAAATCTTTGTGCAGACATGTGTTTCCATTCCTCCTGGATGAATTCCTAGGAATTGAATTACCGATGGACGTGGTAGGTATCTATTTGACTTTATAAGAAATTGCCAAAGCTATCAGTTTTCTAAAGTGGGGAAGCCATTTTGCTTTAGCCAGTAAACTAGCAGAGATTTGTGGTTCTTTAACTTCAAAAAACATTTGGTGTTGTTAGTTTTTTAAATTCTACCCACTATCATGGGTTGTGGCTCAGCTGGTAAAGAATCCGCCTGCAATGCGGGAGACCTGGGTTCGATCCCTGGGTTGGGAAGATCCCCTGGAGAAGGGAAAGGCTACCCACTCCAGTATTCTGGCCTGGAGAATTCCATGCACTATCCATGGAGTCGCAAAGAGTCGGACACGACTGAGTGACTTTCATTTCATCATGGGTACGAAGTGGTACATAACTGTGATTATACTCTGCATTCCCTGGTGACTCATGATATTTAACATCTTTTCATGTGTATAATTGCCATCCATAGACCTTCTATGTAAAGTTACTTCAAGTCCTTTTCCCATGTTTTAAATTTGGGTTGTTTTCTTCATCTTCTTGACTTATGAGTAGTCAGGTCCTTTGTATACGTATATTCTCCCTCAGTCTCTGATTTTCTTTTTCATTTTCTTAATGGAGAGCTAAATTTGAAGCAAATAAAAATATTGGAAATTAAAAAAAAAAAGAGAGCTAAATTTAAAAATGTTTGTAAGTTCACTTTATTTCATAAAGGTCAGTATTTATTAGTTGTTATTTTTTTACAGGAAGTTTTGAATACAATAGAGTTTCTTTACCTTAGTCAAGGTTGAACCCAAAACATACAGCAATAATTACACTTAGTTTAAAAAGTTTGGAAAAAAAAAATCCCTTTAAGATAAAGTCCACAATCCCCAGTATAGTTCTGGCCAATACTGAAAGGAGAAAAGAGGAAGTATAAACCTGAAAGATAAATTTTTACTATTCAAAGATTGTATGATCATCCATTTACCCAGTGAAAACCCACAGAATCAACAGAAATTAATAGAACCGATAAGAGAGTTCAGCAAAAGCAAACACCAGTAGACACCAGCAGTAAAAACTAGATTCTCTACACCGCTGATACAGAACTAGAAAGATATAATGAAAATGAAGCGGCATTCACGCATTAGCAAGGATGGGGAAAGGGCCCAGGAACTAATCAGTTTATTCAAGCAGAGTCCCAGCAGAAAACAGATGATACCGTCAAGTTTGATAACAGAGAACAGATGAACGAAATGATGGTTTATCAGGGTTCCAGTAGGGTGCAGGGAAATGCAAGGCTTGGTGAAATGATGGTTTATCAGGGTTGCAGTAGGAAGCAGGGAAACACAATTGGTGAAACCCTTTGGAGCGTGCCATGTCGGCAGGCATGCCACTCCTATGCCTACGGTTTTTGAGGCTGTAATTTTGCTTTCTGTTGCTGACATGGTTCGAGGTAGTTTATTCCCTTGTGCGTTTTGTGATTTTTGATTTTACATTCAAGTGCCTTAGAAATTTATTTTCGACACTTGTAAGAGGCCAGGATTTGACAATGCTTTGTCCTTCAGAGCTTGTTTCTGATGGGCACCTGTCACACTGAGACGTCTTTAGACTCAATTTTGACTTTTCTCCTCTGTGAGCACAGCAGCTTCTGGCCCCAGACCCACCGTGAGTTGCTGTGGTTTGGAATTCTGAGAGCAGGAACGTTTTTTGTTAATTTTCTCCTTCCCCTCAGAGCCCAGGCAAATATTCCTACCCTGGCTGGAGATTGTGGCCAGTACCGTGTATTGCGTTTTCCAGTTTACCGCCTGGAGCTGTGGCCCTCTGTGGTGAAGGTGCCGACGTGGCTTTCGGCTCCGACGTCTCCTTGGCAGAGATCTGCTGCCTGGCTCCTGGTCGTCCACGCACATGAGCGGCCTCCTCTTGCTGGCCGCCCTTTCCTGGCTCCTGCTCCTTCCCATCCTGCTGAACTCCTTCAACGATCTGATCCTGGTGCTCCAACCTGGCCTCAGTCTGGCAACCAGTTTCCTTTCTTCTTCTTTCAGGCAACAAGGATCTCTAGCCCAACACAGGCAAAAGTTTTACGGACAGGATGCATCATTTCCCTGAACTGGAAACCAGGAGGCATGGTGAGAGCGGGTGTCCCCACTTCCTTCTCTTGGCTTTCAGACCCATGCATTCTAGCTCACTGCTAAGGAACAGCACCTTACAATCTCCTTCAGCTCAAAACACATGCCTCGTCTCAGAGAGCAGCTCCCCACTCCCAACCTAATGCCTTAGCTGCGTGCTTAAGAGACTTTCTAACATTTTTTCAAGCCAGCATCTTCTGCGTACAGTGATGAATGATAAGTCCAGTGGATTCCACAGTCACATTTAGATTGCAACAACTCATTTGCCATAAAGTAGGCTCCTTGGTCTCAGGCAGTGTCAAGTGGAACCTATTACACTAAATTACATTGAATCAGATACTCTCTGAGAACTCAGTGGCCTGGCCAAGACACTGATCTGTTCCTGTTTTGCTCTTGCTTCTAAGGGTTAACTTCTTTTCTTAGACAGTATGCCTTACTCCAGGAAAGAGAACTTGTAAATGAAAAACATATTGCTGACACTAAGAGTAAATTGAAGAGGGAAAGTCATCCAATGTAATTATTTGCTGTCAAATGACTGATTGGTCACCTTGAGAGATGGAGCTGTACTGTGATCCCTGAAGATGAAAGAGGTATACCAGACTTGCACAGCAGTGGGAAGAGTTGGACACGACTGAGTGACTGAACTGAACTGAACTGAACTGAACTGAGGAGCTAGATCAGCCCTGGTGTGCTAGAGTGCCACCTTCTGGAAACAAACAAGAGGCCTCTGGCTTCTAACCTGTTATATCTGAGAATCAAGGAAAAACAAAAGCTTCACCTAAAGAAGAAAAGGTGTTTGCAATGTCAAATGCACCAGCAGAGGGGCAGTGCATCAAGCACCATGAAAAATCACACTAATACTGTGTAACAAAAAGAAAATGACAATTTTCCAGAAACTAAAGTCATGGGATATTGCAATGTAATGGATAGGGAATTCAGAATAGCTGTTATGAAGAAACTCAGTGAGCTATAAGGATACTCAGAAAGGCAGTTCAATGAGCTTAAGAATAAAACTTACTAATAGAAGAAAAACTTTACCTAAGAGAATGGAAATCTAAAAAAGAACCAAACAAATACTGGACCAAAAGAACTCAATAAGCAAGATGAAGAATGCATTAGAAAGCTTTAGAAATAGAGCAGATCATATGGAAGATAGAATTACTGAGTTTGAAGATAGAAACCTACAGGTGATACAGAGAGAAGAAGAAAGAGAATTAAGATCTAAAAAAATATAAAATTAGGAAATTCTATGACAGCTATCTGACACTTTCAGGAAGTGCAATGTTATAATAATCGGTATCCCAAATGAGAAGAGAGAAGAGGACAGGGAGTTTATATAAAGAAATTGTAGCTGAGAACTTCCCAAACCTGGGGAAGGAACTGATATATAGGTCCATAAAAGTAAGACAATAACTAATTATCTCAATGCAAAAAAACTGTTCCAAGACACATTATATTAATATTGTCCAAAGTCTAGGACAAAAAAAAGAATTTTAAAGGCAACAGGAGGAAAAGGATGGTAACTTACAAAGGTAAGGTAACTTACAAAGGTAACGTAACCCCCATTCGGTTATCAGCAGATTTCTCAGCAGAAACCCTGCAGGCCAGAAGCGGGTGGAAGGACATTCTCAAAATACTGAAAGATAAAAATTATCACCCAAGAATACTATATCCAGTGAAGTTGTCATTCAGATATAAAGACTTTCCCAGATAAACAAAAGCTGAAGGAATTCATCAACACTCACCTTCCTTATAAGATATGTTGAAAGCTCTACTACCAGAAATAAAACAATCAAAATACATAAACCTTTGAGAAAGATGATAAATAGAATCAGAAAATGGCAACTCTACATTAGAATAGGTTTTTAAACACCTAATTTTTATAGCATAAAAATTAAAGGCAAAATAACTATAGCTATTTCAATTTGGTAACAAACACAACATAAAAAGGAATAATTTGAGGAAACAAAAATGTAAAATGGGAAGAGAAAAAGGATGAACCTGTATAACTTCCTTGGTGGTCCAGTGTTTAAGACTCTGCCTTCCAATGCAGGGGACGTGCGTTCAATCCCTGGCTGGGGAACTAAGGTCCTACATACAGCGGTAAACTAAGCTCATGGACCACAACTACTGATCCTGCAGCTAAGACCTGATTCAGCAAAATAAATAAATAGACATTTCTTTAAAAAGGACTATTTTATCTATGGTATATTTTATACAAACCTCGTGTTAACCAAACAAACAAACAAAAACACATAAAACTAGAGCAGAGACAAAAACTACACAAAAGAGGAAACTGAGAAAAATAATATAGAAAACCACCAAACAAATTGGAAAACAAAAGATTAAACAGGAGTACTAAATCCTCATTTATGAGTAATCACCCTAAACGTAAATGTTAGTTGCTCAGTCGTGTCTGACTCTTTGTGACCCTGTGGACTGTGTCTTTGCGACCCATGGACTGTATCCTGACAGGCTCCTCTGCCCATGGGATTCTCCTGGCAAGAATACTGGATTGGGGTGCCACTCCCTTCTCCAGGGGATCTCCCTCCAGGGACTGAACCTGGGTGTCCTGCATTGCAGGCAGATTCTTTACCATCTGAGCCACCAGGGAAGGCTGGATTTAACTTACCAATCAAAAGACACAGAGTGGCTGGCTAGATATATGCTGCCTCCAGGAGCTCTCCAGACGAACACAGGCTTACGGTGGACGGATGGAAGATGACCCTGAGCACAGGGCAGCCAAAACAAAGTCTCTGTAGCAGCACCTACTGTCACAGCAGACGAAATAGACTTCAGCCAAAGGAGTTAACAAGTGACACAGACAGACAGTGTACAATGATAAAGGGAACAGTTCATCAAGAAAGCATTGATATATGTGCATGAAACATAGGAACAGTCTCAAAAACGACAGAATGATCTCGGTTTGTTTCCAAGGCAAACCATTCAGCCTTACAGCAATCCAAGTCTGTGTTCCAACTGCTAATGCTGAAGAAGCTGACCTTGAATGGTTCTATGAAGACCTACAAGACCTTCTAGAACTAACACCAAAAAAAAAAAAAGAGATGTCCTTTTCATCATAGGGGATTGGAATGCAGAAGTAGGAAGTCAAGAGATACCTGGAGTATCAGGCAAGTTTGGCCTGGGAGTACAAAATGGAGCAGGACAAAGGCTAACAGAGTTTTGCCAAGAGAACACCCTGGTCACAGCAAACACCCTCCTCCAGCAACACAAGAGATGGCTCTACACATGGACATCACCAGATGTTCAAACCCAAATCAGATTGATTATATTCTTTGCAGCCAAAGATGGAGAAGCTCTATACAGTCAGCAGAAATAAGACCTGGATATGACTGTGGTTCACATCATGAGCTCCTTATTGCAAAATTTAGGCTTAAATTGAACAAAGTAGGGAAGACCAGGTATGACCTAAATCAAGTCCCTTATCATCATACAGTAGAGATGATGAATTGATTCAAGGGATTAGATCTGGTAGACAGAAAGCCTGAAGAACTATGGATGGAGGTTCATAACATTGTACAGGAGGTGACCAAAACCATCCCCAAGAAAAAGAAATTTGAGAAGGCAAAGTGGTTGTCTGAGGAGGCTTTACAAATAGCTGAGAAAAGAAGAGAAGCAAAAGGCAACAGAGAAAGAACTGAATGCAGAGTTCCAGAGAATAGGAAGGAGAGATAAGAAAGCCTTCTTAAATGAACAGTGCAGAGAGAGGAAAAGAATAGAATGGGAAAGACTAGAGATCTCTCCAAGAAAATTGGAGCTACCAAGGGAACTTTTCATGCAAAGCTGAGCACAATAAAGGACAGAAATGGCAAGGAACTAACAGAAGCAGAAGATATTAAGACGAGGTGGCAAGAATACACAGAAGAACTATACAAAAAGCTTAATGATCCGGATAACCACGATGGTGTGATCACTCACCTAGAGCCAGACATCCTGGAGTGTGAAGTCAAGTGGGCCTTAGGAAGCATTACTACCAACAAAGCTAGTGGAGTTGATGGAATTCCAGTGGAGCTATTTAAAATCCTGAAAGATGATGCTGTTGAAGTTCTGCACTCAATATGCCAGCAAATTTGGAAAACTCAGCATTGGTCACCAGACTGGAAAAGGTCAGTTTTCATTCCAATCCCAAAGAAAGACAATGCCAAGAATGCTCAAACTACCGCACAATTGCACTCATCTCACACGGTAGCAAGGTAATCCTCAAAATTTTTCAAGCTAGGCTTCAGCGTTATATGAACTGAGAACTTCCAGTTGTACAAGCTGGATTTAGAAAAGGCAGAAGAACCAGAGATCAAATTGCCAACATCCATGGGCTTCCCTTGTGGCTCAGCTGGTAAAGAATCCACTTCCAATGTGGGACACCTGGGTTTGATCCCTGGGTTGGGAAGATCCTCTGGAAAAGAGAAAGGCTACGCACTCTAGTATTCTGGCCTGGAGAGTTCCAGGGACTGTATAGTCCGTGGGGTCACAGAGGGTCAGACACAACTGAGTGACTTTCACTTTCCACTTTCCACTATTGGATCATAGAAAAAGCAAGAGAATTCCTGAAAAACATCTTCTTCTGCTTCATTGACTGCACTAAAGTCTTTGACTGTATGGATCACAACAAACTGTGAAAAATTCTTGAAGAAATAGGAATACCAGAGCAAATTCTTGAAGAAATAGGAATACCAGAGCACTTTATCTGTCTCCTGAGAAACCTGTATGCAGGACAAGAAGCAAAAGTCCAGAATCAGAATCTCATAAAAGAGTTCCATCATAATGGAACAACAGACTTGTTCAGAATTGGGAAAGGCGTACATCAAGGCTGTATATTGTCACCCTGCTTATTTAACTTATATGCAGAGTACATCACGTGAAATGCCGGGCTGGATGATTCACAAGCTGGAGTCAAAATTGCCAGAACCAAGATATCAGTAACCTCAGATACGCAGATGACATCACCCTATTGGCAGAAAGTGAATAGAAACTAAAAAGCCCCTTAATGAAGGTGAGAGAGGAGAGTGAAAAACCTGGCTTAAAACCCAACATTTAAAAAAACTGAGATCATGGCATCTGGTCCCATCACTTCATGGCAAATAGATGGGGAAAAAATGGAATCAGTGACAGACTTTATTTTCTTGGGCTCCAAAATCACTGCAGATGGTGAAATTTAAAATGCTTGCTCCTTGGAATAAAAGCTATGACAATCCTAGACAGCACATTAAAAAGCAGAGTCATTACTTTGCCAACAAAAGTCCATATAATCAAAGCTATAGCTTTTCCAGTAGTCAGGTACAGATGTGAGAGCTGGACAAAAAAGAAGGCCGAGCACCGAAGAACTGATGATTTTGAACTGCGGTGTTGGAGAAGACTCTCGAGAGTCCCTTGGACTGCAAGGAGATCCAACCAGTCCATCCTAAAGGAAATCAGTCCTGAATATTCATTGGAAGGACTGATACTGAAGCTGAAGCTCCAATACTTTGGCCACTTGATGCGAAGAGCCAACTCATTGGAAAAGACCCTGATGCTGAGAAAAGAAACCTGAATGGGACCCAGCAGACCAGAGAAATGGTTGAAGTCCCTGGTTTGTCAATAGGGGTGTGGTGCTGTAGGGACAAGTAGGTGGAAATTGGAAAGCTGGCTACCAGGTCAGAGAGCCTGATGCTGGAGTTTAAAGTTTATGGATGGAGTCGTTGTGGAGGATGCAGCACCCCAGTTTAGGAAACTAGTTACTGCGGTGAGGAGGGAGGCTCAGAGTGCCCTGCCCAACACCTCAGGGGCTTCTGATGGAAATCCACAATACCAGGCACCAGACGGTCACCTCCTCGTCATTCTTAGGGAGCGACCTTGCCTCACATGCCAAAGAAAGAGCAGGTGAGGAGGAGACACCCATTGTGCTCTCATCAAACCCCTAACCTAACTTATAACTGAGGCTGCTCGCTCTGCTTTCTCCTCTGTTCCAAGGAGTGCCCTTTCTCCTCTCCAAGGCCAGCATCTCCTTGGGGATCCTGTGTTCCCTCCTCTCTCCCTTTCCCAGGACTTTGCTTCTACATGGGTTGTTTCCCTCTTACGTCAACAGTTTCTATTTACTGGGTTATTCTGATACACACGCACACACACGTCTTAATATCAACCGCCATTTTTGAAGAAGATGATTTCCTCTATCTCTGTCCCCCTCCAGCACCATACCCCTCCACCCCCTACACAAGAAACCTCCTAAAAGAGCTGTGATCCTCACTTTCCACTCTTCAACTCCTGCTCCCACCTCCATGCACACCACCTGGGTCTCCATTCCCACCTCACCTCCAACAGCGCAGTGAGGACCACCAAGGACCTCTGCCACCCCAAAGCCCATGGCCAGTTCCCTGTTCTATTTCCCTGCTCCTCCCCACACCCACCGTCTGGTGCAGAAGCTCCTGGGGAACAGGAATTTTGTCCTGCCTGCTGCTGTGACCCGGAGCCTGGACAGGGCAGACTCCCAGCAGGTGACAAAGGCGTGCTCACTGCTGGCTTTCCTGCATCTCTCCCTCCTCAGACAGACATGAGAAATCAGGGCACAGGGTAGACCATGCCATTTCTCCTCCCTCCATGCCTTTATCCTACTTCTCGGCCTAGAAAAAGCCCTGTTTTTCTGGACTCAGTTCGAAATCTAGACACCAGAAGGTTCTGAGTTCAGACAACAGCAGCGTTAATGGAGTCATCTTTGCTGAGTAGTATTTATGCCATGTCCTTGGCTTTCATCAATGAATTGAAGGAGAAATTGCCATATAAAATCTCCTATTACATTTGCTAGCATTACAGGGGGCATTTTTTCTATTATAGTTCTCAGTGGCATTCATAAAACTCTTATCTGAAACCTTTATTTTAGAACATAGCTTGAAGAAACGCTTATTTTCCCCTCGATGAACTGGTTTGCTTTTCCCTTTGTGACAACAAACATTATGCAATTGCCCACGACTCTGTCTTCTCTCTGACTACCAAAGAGCTCAGAGCACAGTCAGATATCAAAGTATGGTGGAATTAAACTGCTCCTTGGGGACTAAATTTATTTTTCCTCCGGTTTTGATTTCTGTATGATATTTACAGTTTCCTTGGTCCTGATCTACCGTTTCTGTTTGATCACTGCGTTCATGTATTCATTGCTGGTGTCAGCTGGCCCAGCTTCTTTTGGAAGGGGGGTGGGACAGACAGAAAGACTAGAGCGGTACTGTCTCAGTGACGTCTGTTCCCCTGGCTCCAAGCTGATTGGCTTTATGCTCCCAGAAGACTTTGTTCTCATCAAGCACAGTTCTCTTCACTTTATCAAATACTGTAGCTAAGGGTGTGCTGGTGGTTCAGTTGCCGGGTCCGCCAAACTATGTGATCTTGGAAAACCCCCTCTTTAGCTGTGAAATGAGGATATTGTTGACCCCATGCAACTCAGACTGGGTCTTGGGCCCAGGTGGACTGGACTCAAGTCTGGCCAAAACCTAACTGGGGCTTGAACTGATGGTGTTTTAACTGAGGTCACACCTGGTCTCTGGACTTAAGCTCAGGTCCTTGATGTCTCATTTCAGAAACAGTTCAGTGAGAGACAAAGTGATAGGTGAGAAGTCGATTCCTTTAGAGAGAAATACACTCCACAGACAGCGTGTGGGCTGTTGGAGAAAGTGAGAATGACGCCAGGGTATGGGGTTGTCAGTTTTTATAGGAGTAGGTAATTGCATAGGCTAATAAGTGGGAGGAATATTCCACAATTTGGGGGAAGGGGTGGGACTTTCCAGGAACTGGGCCACTGCCTGCTTTTTTACCTTTATGGTTGGCCTTGGAACTCTCATGGCACCTCTGGGTATGTTATTTAGTGTGCTGATGTGCTATAATGAGGCTTCCCAGGGGGCACAGTGGTAATAATCTGCCGGCCAATGCAGGAGATCCAGGAGACTCGGGTTTGATCCCTGGGTCAGGAAGATCTCCTGGAGGAGGAAATGACAGCCCACTCCAGTATTCTTGCCTGGAAAATTCCATGGAGAGAGGAGCCTGGCACGCTACAGTCCATGGGGTCACAAAGAGTCAGACAGACTGAGCACAAACACACTGCAGGATGAGTGTATATTGAGACTCAAGGTCTAGTGGAAGTCAACTCATTCAATGTGTCTGCCATCTTGGAATTATTTGGTTCTCATCAATTTCTGTAAAGTCCTTGAACTATATTATTCTTTTAAAGGGTTGTTCCCTGCCCCCTTCCCTCCTGTTTCACTGATGATACCTACCTGGTAGGTGTACTGTAAGAATTAATGGATATGAAATGCTTAGAATGGTGTCTGGACTATAGGAAGCACTCAGTAAAGTTACTGATTATTTTTAATGCGATTATGTTATAGCTACTTACGTGTTTGACTCTCCTGAGAGAGTGTCCTAAGCTCCTTTAGGGTAGGGACTTTGTCTTATTTGTTTGTAATACATACTGTAGTGCCTGGGGCACTCAATAAATATTTGTAGAAATGATTTAGACTGAAATCAGACTCTGATTCAGGATTGCAGAGGATTAGGAGGTGAATTTAGAGAGCCACTATAGGAATAGATTCTGGAAGGCTTTAAAAACTAAGTCACACTGAAATCACGCAATGCAGAATGGGACTTGAACCCATATGGCCAGGACTCAAACCTGCCCTTCTCCAGGTCAAACCTCAGATTGGGACTCGAACCCCTAATCTTTTAATTAGATTCACTTACTTGGTGTCTGGACTTACTGAGGCTCAGGATCTTTGTATCTCAGCACAGAAGGAATTCAGCGAGAGGTACAGAGACAGGCAAGAAATAGATTTATTAATATAGGATGCTTGTGAGATAGGCAAGCGGGCAGGTGGGAGGCTCAGCCCTGAGACTAAAGTGGGCTACAATTTTATAATCAAAGGAAAGTGGGGAGAAGAAAAGACCATCTTCTTTAAGGAGACGCGAGGCTTATATCACTAGTTCCTCCTTCATAACTCGCAGGAGAGTGTCTGTCCCTCTGAAGTCAAATGAGAGCATTTACTCAAATCAGTGGAAGGGTGGTGATACTTTTCTTCCACCTAATCATCTGGGGCACATCTCATGCTTTTATTTATGGTTTTATAGTTAAGCAAGCCTGCTTCCTTCCATGATATTCTGATAGCTTTCTTGAATGATCACTAACTTACAGCAGTCTCCCAAAGTTTCCTAGGTTTCCCTCCCTATCTATAGTCCTCTGGGACTTCTACAGCTGCCTGTATGCGTGCTAGTTGTTCAGTCATGTCCGACTCTTTGCAACCCCCTGGACTGTAGCCCACCAGGCTCCTTTATCCGGGGACTTCTCCAGGCAAGAATACTGGAGTGGTTTGCCTTTCCCTTTTCCAGGGGTTCCGACCCAGGGATAGAACCCAGGTCTCCTGCACTGCATGCAGATTCTTTACCTCTGAGCCACCAGGGAAGCCCAGATGCCTGTGTAACTAGCCTATTCTATCCCTATCAACATTTCCATTTAACGTTTCAGCGAGCAAGATCCACTGATGGTCTTTGAAACCCTGGTAGGAAAACGCAGTTTGCTAATGAAGACTAATCTAACAACGGGTGTGCATATCTGGTTACTCAGCGGGTGGGATGGGATGGCCAGGAAAAGGGGCTACAGTCCTTCCTGTCCACCGGTTCCCCGCGGTGTTTCCGGGGTTCACTTTGATGTCGCGCTGAACTTATCAGGAAGGCCTTGGCTCTACTGAACTAAAGTGATGCTAATTCTTTTCCCAGTGACATCACAGAGCTGCCTCTGGAGATTGGAAGGCGTCAGTCAGGGGCCAGGGCAGTGGACGGGCTTGTGAACCAGTGCTCCCTCAAATGGACGGCAAGCTGATGAAATCAGACTTAAATCATCTCCTGGGGCAACGCCGAGGGAGAGGAGAGGCCGCTCGGGGAGGAAGGTTTAAGTCAAGTCGCCAGGTTTAAGTCAAGTCGCCCAGCCCCACGGCGAGGGCCGCAGGTCCAGGAGTCGGGGAGGCCTTCTCCTCATCCGCTGCGATGCTTCTGCCTTGGAACCGGTTCCTTGGATGCCTCCGGCCTCTGGGATCTGACTCCTGTGGGCGAGGTGGTGGCGTCGGGGGTGGACGGTGGGGGAACGCGGACGGGGTGTGCGGAGATGTGCCGGAGGGCGGCGGCTGGCCGGCTAACGCCTGCTCTGCAGGGCTGGTGACGGGGCTTCCAGGCGGCGTGGAGGAAGAAGGGGACCCTGAGCAGCGTGAGAAGGCGGGGGTCAGCGCCTCCTCCCCGCCCGGCGGTGCTCAGGGGCCCCGGAGGCGCCTCCCCTCCGCCGCGCCTCGCACCCGCTCCGATCCCCCTCTCCGCGCTCGGGCCCTCGGGACGCGGACACCCGAGAGGACGAGCGGCGGCCCCGCGGCCGGGGCTCCGGCCCGACTCCCGGCGAGGCGCCCCTGCGGCGGCGGGCTCGCTTCCGCCGGCCACCGCCCGCCTCGCTGCGGCCACTGCCCGCGGGGCGCCTTCCTAACCTCCTTCCCCTTTCCTCCCGCGGCCCCCAGGCTTTTACCTGCACCCCAGCGACTCCTACACAATGGAAGTACCCCTTCCGGTTCTAGATCCGCGTCCCGCCCCGCCGCGGCCTGCGTCCATCACAGTCGGCGGCGGGGACGCGCCAGATTCACCCGGCGTGAAACCCGCGGAGACCCCCCACCGCCACCACCGCGGGAGAAGCTGGCGGCGGCGCGGGAGGGGCGCCCACCCCTGACCTTAAGGAAGCTTGCACACACGATCCACATCCTCCCCTTCCTTCGGGCCTGGTTGCTGGAGGGAGTGTGGGTCAGTTCAGCTCAGTTCAGTCGCTCAGTCGTGTCTGACTCTTTGCGACCCCATGGACTGCAGCACTCCAGGCCTCTGTCCATCACCAACTCCCGGAGTTTACTCAAACTCCTATCCATTGAGTCGGTGATGCCATCCAACCATCTCTTCCTCTGTCGTCCCCTTCTCCTCCCGCCTTCAATCTTTCCCGCATCAGGGTCTTTTCAAATGAGTCAATTCTTCTCATCAGGTGGCCAAAGTATCAGAGTTTCAGCTTCAGCATCAGTCCTTCCAACGAATATTCAGGACTGATTTCCTTTAGGATGAACTGGTTGGATCTTCTTGCAATCCAAGGATGCTCAAGAGCCTTCTCCAACACCACAGTTCAAAAGCATCAATTCTTCTGCGCTCAGCTTTCTTTATAGTCCAACTCGCACATCCATTCATGACCACTGGAAAAACCATAGCTTTGACTAGATGGACCTTTGTGGTCAGAGTTCTATATTCACATAATTGGTCCAGGATCCCTTTGTATACTGGCTGCCCCCTCATCCACTTCTGCTTCCTCTGACCACAGACAGACACACACGGCTTCCCAAGTGGAAGTTGTCAGTAAGCCCCCCTGTTCTAAACAAGGACTTCCCAGGTGGCGCTGGTGGTAGAGAACCTGTGGGCCAGTGCGGGAGATACCAGAGACCGGGGCTCCATTCATGGATTGAGAAGATCCCCTGGAGGAGGGCATGGTAACCCACACAGTGTTCTTGCCTGGAGAATTTCATGAACTGAGGAGCCTGGAGGGCTATGGTCCGTAGGGTCACAAAGAGTTGGACACGACTGAAGTGACTTAGCTCGCATGCATACTAAATAAAGGTCAGCGTTTTCCTAGGAGGGAAAGCTTCAGGCTGTGGGCATGTGCGCAGGGCTACTATGTCTCCTGGGCCTTCAGCTCTGTGGTGCACATGGCAGCGGAACTCTCTGATTTTAAAATTGTGAACACAGCACCCCACCGCCTCTTTAGTTCTGCTGCAGTGCAGACACCCCGAGGTTACAGAAAAGTGTACTGTCCCTAGAGTCCTCATCTTCTCACAAACATCCACTAAAAACCACACACCAGGCCCCCTGCTACACGAGTGGACAAGACAGGGTGTGGTGGACGTTCTGTGGCCACCAGTTTGGTATGAATCAGATTCTGTATTCAGCAAGCCTGCCTGTGGCATGTTTGCTGTGGTCTGCTTCTGTGCCCGAGTTTTCCCTGGGGGGAGATGTGTGGATGGCCCTCTGCATGGAGCTTTGGAGCCTCTCGCAAAGCCCGCAGGCAGTGAGACTGAGCTTTTGTCCCCAGCTGCTCGCTCCCTGTGTCCAGTTAACAGCAACCGAATGGTCAAGTGCTGATTCACTGGATGCTCCTGAGCCTGTTCTGTCAGCTGTTTATTCATCTGGAACTTCCTGTTAAGATGCAGGGTGTGCTTTTTAAAGAAGCCTTGCACAGCAGAAGTTTTATTTTGGGACTGGATGTGCTACTATATAAAGAGGATCTCCGGGAGTTATTTAGCCCCATGGGCTATTCTCTTTCAGCAAAATTTTGTGGGCACTCCCTGGGCGCCAGGCGTGGTTCAGGACACCGGTGTTGCAGCAGTGAATGAGACTGTCTCAGCTTCCAGAGGCTTGCCGTCCACTCCTGCGAGACGAGCATAAGTGTGAGTGCAGTGAAGTGTGGTGCTTGTGCAAGGGGTGTGGGGTGCAGAGCAGGCCTGGAAACTCCCAGGGAGCAAACTGAGGGAGTCCCCACGGCAGAGGCTCTGGGAGGGAATTTAGCAACATTTCAGCTGTGCGTGATAGTGGTTTGTGCAGTCGCTCAGTCGTTTCCAACTCTCGTGACCCCATGGACTGTAGCCCGCCAGGCTCCTCTGGCCATGGGATTTCCGAGGCAAGAATACCGCCGTGGGTTGCCATTTCCTTCTGCAGGGGACCTTCCCGACGCAAGGACTGAACCCCGGGTCTCCGCTGAGCCAGCAGGGAAGCCTGGTGGTCACATGACAAAGGTGTCACGTGTGCTGACAATATGAGGGGAAGAGCGTAGGAACATTAATAGAGAGCTAGTTAAGAGGCCGCTGCAACGAGTTAAGCAGGAGATGATAAGGGCCTAATTGAAGATGCCGTGGAGATCTGAGAATTTCTACAGCAGGAGGGGATGTTGGGAGGTGAGGAAAAGAGTTTGAAGGGCTTTTGTTTTGGATCCTCAGTTAGTGGCGTTGCCATTGAGAACAATGGAAGAGAACGAGAAGCCGGTGTGCTGAGTGAGGGCTCAGAGTGGAGACGGGCTCACTCTCCAACCAGGTGCGATTCGACTAGAAATCCAACTGTGTAGTTTGAGAAAGAAGTCTGGGCTGGAAATGCAGGTGTGAGCCACATCGAACAATTTGGAGTATGATTCTAGTGAGAACAGCTTGTGTTTTCTGTTTATGGTGCTTGACAAATGACCAGCACTTCAAATGTATATGGGTTTATTTTATAATATAGTTTGGGGTAAAATGTAAGTGGATTCCAGATCACAGCTTTTTTTCTTTAATGGTGTCAGCTTTTCTGGTAGGAGGTCAGCATATCAGGAGAAGAGGGCGGTACAAACTGGACAGAGTCTACAAAATGAGCTTCAGGGTGTTAACAATGCATTAAAAGTGGTACTTGCCTTCTCAGGGTTGCTAGTTGCTCAGCTGTGCAATCCCATGGGCTGCCGTCTGCCAGGCTTTTCTATTCATGAATTCTCCAGGCAAGAAGACTGGAGTGGGTTGTCATTCCCTTCTCCAGGGGATATTCCCGACCCAGGGATTGAACCCAGGTCTCCCACATTGTAGGCAGATTCTTTACCATCTGAGCCACCAGAGAAACCCTTTTAGGATTAGAGATTTAATCTTCACTCTACAGCATTCCAAGATCAAATACAATATACGGTTTTTCATAGTTCACCAGAGTTGTTTTTTTTAATTTTCAGGATTAGAGATTTAAACAATACTCTGATGAACTATGGGAAACTGTATATTGCATTTGATCTTGGAATGCTGTAGAGTGAAGGTTCTTTCTAAAGGTGCTGTACTAGTTCCTGGGAAGTTGGTAAAAATGTGTCCTTAACCACACAAAGTCGGAGAAGGCAATGGCAAGCCACTCCAGTACTCTTGACTAGAAAATCCCATGGATGGAGGAGCCTGGTAGGCTGCAGTCCGTGGGGTCGCTAAAGGTCGGACACGACTGAGCGACTTCACTTTCACACGTTGGAGAAGGAAATGGCAACCCACTCCAGTGTTCTTGCCTGGAGAATCCCAGGGACGGGGGAGCCTGGTGGGCTTCCGTCTATGGGGTCACACAGAGTCGGACACGACTGAAGTGACTTAGCAGCAGCAGCAGCAGCAACCACACAAAGTAGAATTTTAAAGCACAACTTGTACTAAAATCGTCCATTATATCCAGGAATCTAGCTTAACCCTAACCTTAACTCCAACCCTAACCCATTGCCTTAACCCTAAGCCTAGTTCCAACCCCCAACCTGTGTGTCACACTAACTCTGGCCTGATTCTGCATCTGCGCATCTAAACCGAGTCCTCACCCAAAGCAGAACTTTTACTCTGACGCTAACCACACCCCAGTCGTAACCTGAACCCTGAACCCAAATGCAGTGCTAACCCTTAACTCTAACCTAAACCCCATTTCTTGTCACTATCCCTAACATTTACGCTAGACCTGGCTTTTTCAGGGGTGGACCTATTAGGGGAAACTGTACTTAGGTCTCTAGAAACTAGCTAATCAAAGCTGAGTAATGAATTTCAGACTAAATGAGTAATTTACAAGCAGATCATCAGTAAACCATCTTTCATGATTAGGTTCCCTGACCTTTCTGATAAACATATCCACAGTCTGGATCTGGTTCCTGGATGTCTACAGGGCTTCCTTGCCTCTGTTCTTTGATTTCACTAAGTGCTTTACTAAATAAGGGTTACTGTGAAAATGCAGTGAAAGTCTCTGAGAGGCAAAATCCAAAATGAGAGTACATTTCCACAGACTCGCAAAAGTGGATGCTACCCTTGACCCGTGTCTTCTAGGACTCCCTGAAGTGTAAGGCTTTCCTACTCCAAAAGACTGACAGGAGGCTGGGACTCTAAGTCCCATGTGACTTGAATCCAACTGGAACTCGAGGATTAGGCCAGCAGTCTGACAAGGATGTGCTGTGTTGGACTCTGGGAGTTATGGAGGTGAGGCAAGAGACCACATGGAATTCAGACACTTTACAGCGAAGCTGAGGGAAAGGGATCACCATGCATGAAACAGCGAGAGAGTCGGATGGGACAGGATGCTGCAGACCTGGATACTGACCTGGTTCAGAGTGTGCATGGCGGTGGTTGTTCAGACGCTAAGTTGTATCCAACTCTTGTGACCCCATGGACTGCATGCCATCTAACCATCTCATCCTCTGTCACCCTCTTCTTTTTCTGCCTTCAGTCTTTCCCAGCATCCAGGTATTTTCCAGTGAGTCATCTGTTTGTATCAGGTAGCCAAAGTATTGACGCTTCCGTCTCCCATTTGCATAGCATACAGCTGCTCACTAAACCTTTATGACACACATTCCATCCTTCTTAGGACTCTGGGAGGTTGACAAAAGGCAGGTATTAGTATAACAATTTACCTTTACATATGCAGAAATGACTCAGAAAAGTTGACTCCCCCAGCCCCAAATCTCCCAGCAAAATTAGCAGAGCAAAGCTTTGAACTCAAGTTGGCCAACTTCAAATCCAGTGGGATGCTCACTCTATTTCATGGAGTCAATGAGACCTGGGTTGGGCCTTAGAAGACTGAGCAGTGTTTGAAGAGGAGAGGGGAGACAAGAATATTCTGCTTGGGGTACAGAGTACAAGGAGATGGCAGGAAGCCAGGAGTGGGGTGGGGAGCAGATAAGGAAGTGTGCAGTGGACGAGGAAGACTGGAAGGGAAGGTGGGCTTTGAGAGCTGGGCAGTGTTCTTGTTTCATGCAGGGCTTCACTAAGGAGTCCATGAGGCTTGCTGGGTGAGTGGCTTAAAGGAAGACCCATCTGGCAGTGGTGTGTGTTGGGGGGGTCAGAACGATGGGGTCCAGTGGCAGGACACCCATTTAGGGGACTTTAGGGTGTGGCTACATGGAAGGGGTTGGAACCGGGTGGCAAGTGCTGGTACAGAATGAAAACAAATGGGTTTAAAAAAAGATAGTTCAAAAGGACAGATTTACTGTTAGAGCATGAGATATGGAGAAAGCAGAAAAAAATCAGATTCTGCATTTCAGACAACTAGCTATGTGGCCTCAGGCAAGTGACAGAATCTGTCTGGGCCCCTCAGCTGATGGAAGAGTGAAGGCAGTTCTCACCTCACAGGGGACCGAGTGATGTATGAACAGGGAAGGCCTGGCCTGATGGCTTTCTGTTGTTGCTCTTGTTTTTAATATTTATTTGCTTGGCCGGTTTATTTATTGATTTTGCCAGTTGGGGCCTGTGGTATCTTTAATCACGGCACCTGGGATCTAGTTCCCTGAGCAGGGATGGAACTTGGGCCCCCTGCATTGGGTGTGCAGTGTCTTTGCCATTAGACCACCAGGGAAGTCCCAATTGGTTGTTTTGATGAAAATGAAGAGGGGACAATTTTAAAACGTCTAGAAAGACATTCTCAACAAGATCATTTAAAATAACGAAAAACTGGGAATATTGTAAGTGACTCCCGTGGGGCAGAAGTAAATACACTATGAGAATCCTGTTGAAATTAAAACCACGTTTGAAGAACGCGGGGATGTAAATACTTAAAAATATAAAGGTAGGTGGACAAAGGAGGACACAACACTGAATCTTATGAAGAGTAAATACATGTAGAGAAAAAGGACTGGGAGAAAACTGAGAGTGATTATCTCTGGTTGATGGGCATGTGGTTGATTTGCATTATCAAGTTTTGTACTTTGGACTTTCTGCAAAATCCAAGTTTTCTACAATGAGCCTTATCGCTGTTTTTTTCTTTAGAAGGTAGTCTTTTAATTCATTTATTGATTAGGCTGCACCAGGTCTTCGGTGTAGCATGTGGGATCCAGTTCCCCGACCAGGGATCAAACCTGGGCCCCCTGCACTAGGAGTGCAGAGTCTTAGCCGCTGGACTACCAGGGAAGTCCTCAGTGAGCCTTGTTGCTTTTATAAAGAGAAAAAGTATTTAGGAAAGAAGAACAAGAAATGAGTTCAACTGCTGAAACCGTGAAACTTGGACTGGGACTCGAACCCATGGTCTTTTAAGTGAGATCTCACCCAGCTGGTCTCAGGACTTAATGAGGCTCGGGTCTCTGATGTCTCATCCCAGAAAGAACAGACACACAGTGGCAGATAAGAGGTGGATTTGTTTAGAGAGAGACACACTCCACAGACAGAGTGTGGGTCATCTCAAAAGATGAGAGTCCGGAATATGGGGGGACTAGCTTTTATGCACAGAGCAATTTCATAAGCTAATGAGCAGCGGGAGTACTCCAACTCTTTGGGGGGAGGAGCAGAGATTTCTAGGAATTGGGCCACTGCCCACCTTTTGATCTTTGATGGCTTCGGGACTTTCATGGCTCTGTTGGGTGTCACTTAGCTTATGGTAACGTATTGCAATGATGCTAATGTGTGAGGCTCAAGGTCCAGGCTCAGCTCTTCCGCCATCTTGGACCTCGATGGCTCCAGCCCGTTGGGCCATGTCTTATGGCTATGTCATTCTCTTAAAGGTTGCACCCTGCCCCTTCCCTCCTTCTTCACTACTGTTTAAAATCTTTAGGGGTGTTGTCTCCCTTATAACTGCTTCAAAAGAAAATAGCATAGAATAAGTAGTTCAGTTCAGTTCAGTCGCTCAGTGGTGTCTGACTCTTTGCGACCCCATGAATCACAGCACTCCAGGCCTCCCTGTCCATCACCAACTCCCAGAGTTCACTCAAACTCATGTCCATTGAGTCGGTGATGCCATCCAGCCATCTCATTCTCTGTCATCCCCTTCTCCTCCCACCCCCAATCCCTCCCAGCATCAGAGTCTTTTCCAGTGAGTCAACTCATTGCATGAGGTGGCCAAAGTATTGCAGTTTCAGCTTTAGCATCAGTCCTTCAAATGAACACCCAGGATTGATCTCCTTTAGAATGGACTGGTTGGATCTCCTTGCAGTCCAAGGGACTCTCAAGAGTCTTCTCCAGCACCACAGTTCAAAAGTATCAATTCTTTGGTGATCAGCTTTCTTCACAGTCCAACTCTCACATCCATACGTGACCATGGGAAAAACCATAGCCTTGACTAGACGGACCTTTGTTGGCAAAGTAATGTCTCTGCTTTTTAATATGCTGTCTAGGTTGATCATAACTTTCCTTCCAAGGAGTAAGCTTCTTTTAATTTCATGGCTGCAATCAGCATCCGCAGTGATTTTGGAGCCCAAAAAAATAAAGTCTGACACTGTTTCCACTGTTTTTCCATCTATTTCCCATGAAGTGATGGGACCAGATGCCATAATCTTAGTTTTCTGAATGTTGAGCTTCAAGCCAACCTTTTCACTCTCCTCTTTCACTTTCATCAAGAGGCTCCTTAGTTCCTCTTCACTTTCTGCCATAAGGGTGGTGTCATCTGCATATCTGAGGTTATTGATATTTCTCCCAGCAATCTTGATTCCAGCTTGTGCTTCTTCCAGCCCAGCGTTCCTCATGATGTACTCTGCATATAAGTTAAATAAGCAAGGTGACAATATACAGCCTTGACGTACTCCTTTTCCTATTTGGAACCAGTCTGTTGTTCCATGTCCAGTTCTGACTGTTGCTTCCTGACCTGCATACAGGTTTCTCAAGAGGCAGGTCAGGTGGTCTGGTATTCCCATCTCTTTCAGAATGTTCCACAGTTTATTGTGATCCACACAGTCAAAGGCTTTGGCATAGTCAATGAAGCAGAAATAGATGTTTTTCTGTAACTCTCTTGCTTTCTTCATGATCCAGCAGATGTTGGCAGTTTGAGCTCTGGTTCCTCTGCCTTTTCTAAAACCTGCTTGAACATCTGGAAGTTCACGGTTCACGTATTGCTGAAGCCGTGGCATCCTTCTCTAACTGACTTAGAAAATATCAGTGAGTGGAATAAATCCTGGGACATGGCAGAGAGGAAGAGGTGACCTTCCTAAAAAGGGAATAGAAGGCTGAAGAAGAGAACATACTACAGAAACAGAGCAGGGAAATCATGCCTTCTCAGAGAGGAAATCAGAGTTCCTCTCTGTGAGGCAGTCTGAACTTTGGAAGCTGTTTACAGCTCAGATAAATACAAAAGCAGATAAGAATGTAGTTAAGTCACAACTGCAAACAATGCTTCATTGTGCAGTATTTCATTAGGTTTCAAACCTCCAGGGGACATTTGCCAAAATTCCTCTTGGTTTTCCACCAGGCCTGCAAAATGTTTTCAACGAACAACCTGCATTCAGGCATAAATAAGAACTGACCATCCAGTGACATCATGAAACACTTAGGTGTTGAGAACGTTTCATGAATTTTCATGTAACTAAAATACTTCTAGGAAATAAGACCATAACAAGCCCTGAGGAAAATAATTATTGAAAACCAATAGGATAATTATCTTAGAATCTTGATATCGATCCATGAAGATTCCTGGCTTTGTGCTTAGTAAACAAATAATGAGGCTTTACCACTGGTGCTTGTGGTAAATAACCTGCCTGCCAATGCAGGAGATGAGAATCGGGTTTGATCCTTGGGTTGGGAAGATTCCCTGGAGGAGGACATGGCAACCCACTCGTGTTCTTGCCTGGAGAATCCCATGGACAGAGAAGCCTGGCTGAATACAGTCAGGGTTGCAAAGAGTCAGACACAATGGAAGCGACTGAGGGCATGTGTGCGCGCACACACACAGACACACACAGACACACACACACATACAGACACACACACACAGACAGACACACACACAGACACACACACACAGACACACACACAGACACACAGACACACACACACACAGACACACACACACACACAGACACACACACACAGACACACGCAGAGACACACACACACAGACACACACACACACAGACACACAGACACACACACACAGAGACACACACACACACACAGACACACACACACAGACACACGCAGAGACACACACAGAGACACACACACGCAGAGACACACACAGAGACACACACACACACGCAGAGACACACACACAGACACACACACACACAGACACACACACACAGAGACACACACACTGACACACACACACACAGACACACACACACACAGACACACACACACTGACACACACACACACAGACACACACAGACACACAGACACACACAGACACACACACACAGACACACACACACACAGACACACACACAGACACACGCACACACAGACACACGCACACACAGACACACACAGACACACACACGCACACACAGACACACGCAGAGACACACACAGAGACACACGCAGAGACACACACAGAGACACACGCAGAGACACACACACAGACACACACACACAGACACACACACACAGACACACACACTGACACACACACACACAGACACACACAGACACAGACACACACACAGACACACACAGACACACACAGACACACACAGACACACACACAGACACACACACAGACACACACACACAGACACACACACACACAGACACACACACACAGACACACACACTGACACACACACACACAGACACACACACACACACAGACACACACAGACACACGCAGAGACACACACACACAGACACACACACACACAGACACACACAGACACACGCAGAGACACACACACACAGACACACACACACTGACACACACGCACACACAGACACACACACACACGCACACACAGACACACACAGAGACACACACACACACAGACACACGCACACACAGACACACACAGAGACACACACACACACAGACACACACAGACACACACACGCACACACAGACACACACAGACACACGCAGAGACACACACACAGACACACACACGCAGAGACACACACACAGACACACACACACACTGACACACACACACACACACACACACACAGACACACACACACACAGACACACACACACACGCACACACAGACACACACAGAGACACACACACACACAGACACACACACACACAGACACACACACACACACACACACACGACACAGCTAATGCAACATGACCGGGCTACTGACTGGAGGCAACATGAGGGTAAAATGGTCGTTGATGCCAAGTCTTCTGCTAAATGTGCTACCTCACATGACCTTGGACTAGCACTTAAATAGAAAACCGCAGGGATTATCTTTAACATGTAAGTTTCCAACAAGTGGAGCCTTTGTTTTTTCTTATCTTTGAATTTATTTCCCATTTACCTGTGTGTTGCTTTCCACCAAAGGCATGCTACGCAAAGTTCAGGGCACTCTCTTCAAATATTTCTTCTCCTGCCTGCTATTACCTTGGCTTTGTGCCCTCAGCGTCTGTTGTGGATTTAACTCGACCTTCTCACAGGTGACACGCTGGAGTCTGCGTGGTGGAGGGTCGGACTTCTCTAAACACAAAGTTCCCCAAGCCCCAGCAAATGCCAGGTCTGAAAGGGTCGGGGGCAGTCTCTCTGGTTTTCTTTTGGAGTAGCTTGTTACTAATTTCCTTGCTGTGCTCACGTTTGTAAAAATGGCATAAAAGAAAATAAACAAACATAGTAAGGATTGGAAGAACCTGAACTTCTCACTACCACTCACCATCTGCCTATATTTTATGTGGAAGTGGGCAAATCTGCTCTGGGGAGAGATGGAAGGCTTCTTTTCCCCCAGTTATAAGATACGTTTCAAATAGAGGTTGTCAGAACAAACCCTGTCATATCTTTTGCTTATGATATCACGGCAGAGAATGCCAGAACATTAGGGAAAAAAAAACTTCACATGTCAATACTGATTGTTTAAAAGTTAAACCTCATTAGAGTATGTTTACAACATTAAAGTGTCTGCGAGGATGAAGGTAACACTGCGGGGAAGGGATGATAGCGGATAAGAACAGAATGGAGCGTTTGGACTTTATAAAAGTGAAATAATTAGGCCTGAGATGGCTTTTCAGTTGGGGCCCTCTCGTTCCGTATGTTCCCTTGAGTGACTGTCAGAATAAGCTACCAGTTTCCACTCCATGTGTAATCAGTGTGACATCTGGGCTCCATCAGAGGCCCCTGTTTCTCCAGCATTAGCCAAACCAGCGCACTTCCTGTCACTGAATTAATTGTCAGAGCTGCCGGGTCTGGTTACCCTCCGGCTGTTTAATCCCGGCTGGCAGGAGTGCTCCTGCCCACACTTGCATGTCTTTCTCGTTTTGAAAAACTTACTCCTTTGACAAACACTCACAGGCAAAGAGCTGCGGGGTTGCCACAACTACTTGAGGAAGCTTCTACTTCCCTTTGCGATCAATGTCGCCAACTTTGCTTGATGCATGTGCGTTTGACACCTTTTCCTGCACAAGTAAACTGGAATTGTGTGCTTTTCGTCGTGGCCTGCAGTGAAGAAGAGAATGAGGGAGAAAGTCATTTGAAGACTTTGCAGAGAGAAGGGATTGGGGTTCCGGCCTGTCATGGAGTCACGGAGGTAAACCAAGTCATAACACCAGGCAGTGGAACTGGCTGAATTTCATATTTTAAGTGTCAGACACAACCTCAGAACAAAGTGGAGCCTCTCCAAGGAGCTGGCCAGATGCAAGCCTGGTAAGTCAGTGCTTAGGATTGAAACTTTCTTGTGAAGCAAAATACCAGTGAGAATACGCTTTTAGGAAGAAACGTTTGAACCTTTGAAAAGTTTTATTCTTTCTATAACTGTGACTGTGGAAAAATAAGAATTCTCACGTTGTGGGGCCTGTTATTTGGGGTGTTTTGCTGGGCTGCTTTGGGGTATGTTTTCCTTTAGAGGAAGAGGAGTCAGAAAGATATGCTTGGCTTTACCATCTAAATATCTTCTAGCATAAAATCAAATTGCCAGAGACTTGGTGTTTGAGGATCTAAGCAAACTAATGACCTTGAATTATGCTCTTCTTTCAGTATGTTCTGAAATGTCAGCCGATTGCATGTGTAGAGCTCCCACGAACATTCACTGGGAAAGGGTTTATTGGAAAACTCAAGTCTATTCTGATTTAAGGAGCTCTAGTTCCCTAAAAAAGAAAGCAAGAAAACTTTGCTTTTTGCCCTTTGCTGCTGCTGCTGCTGCTGCTAAGTCACTTCAGTCGTGTCCAACTCTGTGTGACCCCATAGATGGCAGCCCACCAGCCTCCCCCGTCCCTGGGATTCTCCAGGCAAGAACACTGGAGTGGGTTGCCATTTCCTTCTCCTATGTGTGAAAGTGAAAAGTGAAAGTGAAGTCACTCAGTCGTGTCCGACCCTTAGCGATCCCACGGACTGCAGCCTATCAGGCTCCTCCATCCACGGGATTTTCTAGGCAAGAGTACTGGAGTGGCTTGCCATTGCCTTCTCCGATAACCAAAGCAGTTGATGACAAATACTGTAAACAGCAAAAATGTTTGAATAAGATCATGTATTTCCAAAGAAAAGTTGAAGACGTAAATAAAAAAAAAAGCCAAGTAAAAAAGATAATTTTTTACTTTCTGCTTATCCATAAGAAATTGCCTCTGTAATTGTAGTGTAAATGGCCTTTGTATGGTGCTTTGCCCTCATTAAGCACGTGGGGGAAATAACTAAATGTGAAATCACTGCAGTTTATTAAATGTCAGAGAGGAACTTGTTAACCAGACAGATCAGATAACCAGCTGCTGTGCAGAGCAGTCGCCAGCCACGGGAAATGTCAGCGCTCCCTTTAAAGACAGCCGATGACTACACAAAATGCATAGCCCGTAAATAATTAGAAAAAAAAAAAAAAAAGATTAGAAAGCATGCCACTTGTGCTAACCGATATATGTTCCTGAGAAGAATAAGTATTAGACTGTGTCGTTAGTAACAAGGGTTCCATGTGGTTGAGTTAGAAGCTGAGACCGTCGACTTGCGTCCTAATTCCACAGTCTCAGGTAGATACACGGGCAGGATGCAAGCAGAGCAGAGCAGTGGGATTCCGAGGACACATCTTGGAGAGCAGGGAGGCCGTGGGGTACGTGGATATGAACTAAAAAGACAAGTGTCCCATGAAGAGCGCTTTGTCATGAGATGGGACTTTCCCCTTCTCTGTCCTAGGGATTTCTCTTCCCTGAAATGAAGGCAGATGGTGTGTTGCGTCTGCTTTCTGAAAGCTCTCTCTTTGTCTTTGGAAAGGAAGAAATAAAATTCCCATAGAAAGGATCCTGGACAAGTTAGGAAACCCTAAGAGGGTCCACGGAATCCCTTAGGAGGTCCGTCCTCGGCTGGACCTCAGAAGGCCCATGACCCTCTGCAACTTGCCGTAAAATTGCTGGCTGAAGAAGCACTGCTTTGCGCGAGGGCAGGTTTGAGGGAAAGGACACGCGTGGTGGAGGAGAGACACTGCCTTGAGAGCTGGGCTCGCGCTGCCCCAGCTCCACGCTCGGGATCTCAGGATATTTAGGAGAAGAGCCAGCCCCGTCCAAGACCCTTGCACTTGTGTGTGTGTGGGGGGGTGTCTGTGTAGAGACAGGGCAGAAAATGCTTCTTGCCCTGTGCAAGCGGAGACATGTGTGATGCCCAAGCAGTGGTAGAGAGGGTCCGGACCATGGGAGACGCGAGGCTTTTGGAGGTAGCCCTGACCTTGATCTTGGAGGTCTGAGATGGAGACGGGAACGCACACAAGGAACCAGACTCTAGAGCGTTGCTGGGCTGTGCTTCGTCACTCAGTCATGTTCTACTCTTCGCGACCCCACGGACTGTAGCCCGCCAGGCTCCTCTGTCTATGGGATTCTCCAGGCAAGAATACTCTAGTGGGTTGCCCTGCCCTCCTCCAGGGGATCTTCCCGACCCAGGGGTCGAACCCAGGTCTCCCGCATTGCAGGCAGATCCTTTACCAGCTGAGTCTCCAGGGAAGCCCTTCTAGAGTGTTAAGACCCCAGTAGGGACGAGAAGTGTGTGGCTCTGAGGATCAAGGCAAGCAGAGAAGTAAAGCTGGTGACAAGTTCCGACGGAAGGGGCTGGTGGGAAGGAAGGAGTCATAGGGAATGACTCCGCACTGGTGTCTGCTCATATTGTGTGGCCGGGGCCTGGGTGAGCTGGGCATGGCTGTGGTGACCTGAAGGTGCTATGGCACTCAGGCAAACGGGATAGAACCTCATGCGTGCCTGCGTGCTAAATCACTTCAGGTGTGTCAGACTCTTTGCAACCCCATTGACTGCACTCCGCCAGGCTCCTCTGTCCATGGGGATTCTCCAGGCAAGAGTGTTGGAGTGGGTTGCCATGCCCTCCTCCAGGGTATCTTCCTGACCCAAGAACTGAACCTGTGTCTCATATCTACTGCATTGGCAGCTGGGTTCTTTACCACTAGTGCCACCTGGGAGGCCCGTCGAACCTCCTCATATTATGGACTTAAAGGTCACCCTAGGAAATCTTCTAGTCCATCTCCCTCTCTTCACTCACATGAGCAGTGCCCAGAGATGAATCCAGATTCCATAAGCAGTCGTGGCAGAGCCCCACTAGCCCTGCCTCCTCCTCCTGCCCACAGACGGTCAGCCTGTGCCGCGAGGCTGTCGAGACTCGTCTCAGAGTTCCTTTCCCCTCAATTGTACCTGTCACCCCGGGGAGCCCCAGCCCCAGGGACCCCAGCCTTCCTCTGCACTGTTTGCTGTGAAGTTCGGCAGCCCCTCCTCCCTTTGTCTCTCAGGCCTCCCCAGCTCCTGGAACCTTCCATGACACCCCTGGAACTCACCGCTCTCATCAGCTAATTTCTCCGTATCCCTCAGCTTTTCTTTCTGGGCAGTCCCTTCACTGCCTGACTGAACCTGAGTATCCTCGGAGGATCCTGCAGCTCCCCAGGTAAGGGGGGGGGAGTGTCCTCTCCAAGCCCCATTACTCCTTCCCCCAGCCTTTCCCCCGTCCCGTCACCCCCCAGCTCTGAACTCCACACAATCAGAGTCCGCCACCCACTCCCTCTCAGTGTCAGTGTCATCAGCTCGGGCCAAGCGTAACATCTAAGACTTCAAGCTGCCTTGACCTCTTGGAGCCTCACGGACACCAAAGGCCTAACCATGCGTGGCCCTGCTCTCGCTGGATATGCCTCCAGCCAGGAGGAAAGGCCTTGTGCACAGTGGCCCTGGGTCTCCTGGATCAGGTGTGCTCCGACAGGGCCTCAGCCTGACAGGGTCACTTCCCTGCAAAATTACCCCAGCAAGCCAGCCAGCCCCTCCCATGCCCTCCTGCCGCTACAGAGCCTGCCCCCTACAGAGGCTTTGCAGCTTCACTGCCACCTGGACAGCAGCCCGCCTGTGACCGAGCATGCACGACACACCTTCCTCCCAGCTGTGAGGGTGTGTGGCTAGTAGGCCACCCTCTCCTCTGTCCCCGCCGAGGGTCCGTCTCCCACCCTGTACAGCATGGCCCCCTCCCCCAGCAGAGGGGGGAGGGGCTCACAATACCCACGACCCTTCCTTTCTGGGCCCTTTAAGCGCCCGATCACTGCCGCTCCGTTCAGCACTTTCTGCATGTTACCTGCTGTTGACCTCAGGGCCCCCGTCTGTGATCCTTGCTGTGCCCCGGCCCTCGGGTCCTCTCATTCCTATTCCCTGTAGCCCTGTCCTCCACGCTCGGCCAGCCGCTCACCTCCACATCCTCACCTCCCCGGCCTTCATCTCCTGCCTCCCGCTTCCCACCTCCATCCCCATCGACCCGCCCAGCACCTTGAGCCCAACAGTCCTTGGACCCCAGTGGGACCTTCACTCCACGGACTCGGTCGCCTGTTCACCCCTCACCGCCGTCTTCCCTCTTCACCCAGTGAAAGCTCTGCCGCCAGTTGGTACAGTCACTGTCTTGGGGACACCCTGGTCCTCTCACCTGGGCGTCTCTTCTTCATCCTTCTCAGTCAACAAAGCCACAGGTCCGCCCCCTCCCGCCCTCCCTGCCCTCGTTTTCTCTGCTCCGAGACTGCACAGCTGAGCGAGGCTCCTGCACGCCCGCATCACACCCTCCCACTCCGCGTTCACCGCCAGCATCCCAGGTGGGCCTCGAGAACGTCCTGTATGTCCCTGGGGTCCGTGGGCTCTCCTGCTGCCTAGAGAGCTATGCCGTGCCCTTTTCTGTCTGGAGATCCCCAGCATCTTTCCCCTGTGTTCTCTCTCAGCTGATGTTCTCTGCTCACTGAGAAAGCAGATCATCAGAAGGGACCATCCAGGCCCCATGCACACGTCTGGTCAGGGAGCCCCTGACACTGTGGTGCTGCCCCTTTTCCAGGTGTCCAGGCTCCTGGGGCCAGCGGCCTCCCCAGAAACTAGCCCTGTCAGCATCACCGTCACTTCTCAAGACCTTCCTCCAGCAGTCAAGTCCCTTCTCTACTGGGTCATTCCCACCGGAAAGCAAGTAAGCTTTGTTTCTCCCATCTTAAAAAAAAAAACACACCAAAAAACTTTTCATCGATGTTATTTTTTCCCTCACTATTTTTCTGCCCTCTTTCACGAAGAAATTTCTCAAGAGTTGTCTCCACTTTCTCTCACCCCATTTCCTCTTGAACCTGTTGTGATCAGACGTCACTTGTCCACTTCTGCAAACCCCTCTGGACAATGTCAATAACAATACCTTCAGGCACGGCAGTCCCTTCTCCAAACTCATCTCAGCTGACACGGTCGAGCTCAGCCTCCTCCTGACGGTCCTCCTTCGCCTTGAACCACGAGTGCTCATCTGGGATCCCTTCTGTCTCACTGGTAGCTCTCGGCCTCCTTGGCTGTCCCTCCCCGCCCCCAACTCTGTACCATGGAGCTCTTAGGGCGTTGGACCTCCTCTCTTTGGGTGATCTAACCCAGGCTCATGGCTTTAAATACCAGTCACGTGGTGACAATACCCCAGTTTGACACCCATCTGGGACCATTTCCCTTGGACCTGAGACTCACAGCCAGCACCCACTCGGTATGTCACTTGGATGCTGTAACAGAGTCTCATCAGAAGGGCAGAACCACTCTGAGCGATGCAGCAATTAGAATTTCTGCAGCCGTGGGAGCTGTTGAAGTGTCTGTGAAGAGCTGCTGGCTTTGCCCGCAGGGTGGTGGTGGGGGAGCCTGTGGATGCTGAAGGTCGGCTGAACCGGCTCTTGGGAAGAAGAGCAGAACCTGGGGTGGGAGGGAGCTGGACAAACTGCGGCCATGTCTGCCTCTCAGGGCACTGGAGGGCCTGCCAAAGAGCTGCAGGCACCTGAGTGGGGTCGGCACAGCGGGGAGGGGAGGGCGGAGGGCGGTGTGGTGGGGAGGGGCTGCCCCTTGCCTGGCTGCTGGGTGTGGCAGGGCCTGTCCAGACCCCACATGCTGCCTCATCTGCACCTGCCGGACTCAGCGCAGACTGTCGGTGACACACCCGGGAGCCTGGGGAAGGGGTCCTGGGAAATGGGCTCCGTCTCCCTGATAGCTCGAGAGATGCAGCTCAGTGCCCTTGTCATACCACACGCTCCGAGCTGTCCCCTCGAATCTTCCCCATCTACAGTCCTTCTCCATGCTTCCAAAAGCCTCAACATCTTTCTTGACTCTTCTTTTTCCACCCCACATACCATTTTCCAGAAAGTCTGGTCAGCTCTCGGAGAAGGCGCTGGCACCCCACTCCTGTGTTCTTGCCTGGAGAATCCCAGGGACAGGGGAGCCTGGTGGGCTGCCGTCTATGGAGTCGCACAGTCGGACACAACTGAAGCGACTTAGCAGCAGCAGCTAGTCAGCTCTGCTAGAATCTGACCCCTTGGTCCAAGTGCGGGTGTTTCCCACCTGGACCTCTGCAGGTGGGGGGTTGCCCTCTGCCCCCTCACAAGCCCCCTCCCTGCGAATTTTCCACACAGCAGCCTGGGAGGCCACTGTGAAGCTTAAGGCAGGCCCGACCGCTCTGCTGCCCAAACTCTCCAAGGGCTCCTTGTCGTCAGAGGTTGTTCTCATTGTTGAGAACCGTTGTTCTCATTGTTGATCATCCTCATTTGATTTTTTTTAAGCCTAGCTTAATTTTATGGGAACGATTAAAATCTCATATCAGTTAAATAAATGCTGACTAGAAAATTCAGGCATTATGTCTCACAGTTGTCAATTGGAGTGTGAGGCAGTCAGGTAACTTTAAATTATAGATGATGTGCATTAAGTCAACCAACATCTCTTGTGTTCCAGAATACATTTCTAAAACTTGAGGTGTTTTTCAGCCGCCATTCCTGAGGCTGTTGTATTTTTATTTAGTTTAGTTTAAACATAGTGGAGGATTCGAATTCTCCTCCTTTTCGAACAGGGATCGAAATCTCTTCCAGCTCTCTCAGTTCAGTTCAGTTCAGTCTCTCAGTCGTGTCCGACTCTTTGTGACCCCATGAATCGCAGCATGCCAGGCCTCCCCGTCTATCACCAACTCCCGGAGTTCACTCAAACTCCTGTCCATCGAGTCAGTGAGGCCATCCAACCATCTCACCCTCTGTCGTCCCCTTCTCCTCCCGCCTTCAATCTTTGCCAGCATGAAGGTCTTTTCTAATGAGTCAGTTCTCCATCTTTCTAGTGCTATGTAATAATTAACTCTCAAACTTAGCATCTGAAAACAAGGGTTCTTGAGTAGCATTTCTCATGGGTTTTGTGAATCAGGAACTCGGAGTGGCTCAGCTGAGTAGCTCTGGCAACAGTGTCTGGTGGGATCAGCGGTGTGTGGAATGTCTGGGGGCTGGCCAGGCATTTCTCCCTTCACGCCATCTCTGCTTTTGACTAAGGAAGCTTGTGCTTCCTCATAGCATGGCTGTGTCAGACTTTTTCCATATAGTGCAGGGCTCCAAAAGCTAGTGACCTGAGAGAGAGACAGGAGGAAATTATATTACCTATAATAACCTTGCCTTGGAAGTCATTCTGTGTCATGTCTGCCATTCATTCAGACAGTCATCAAGTCCCACTCAGGTTCAAGGGGAGGAGACCTAGACGCCATCTCTTGATTGGGAGAGCTAAAAAGTTCTGCAAGGGCATGTGAGGGTCAGGGGTGTCGTCGTGGCCATTTTTGGAAAATACAATACACCACAATATGTCCTCTGGTTGCTGTCATTCATATGCCCTCCGTATGGAAAATGCATTCAGTCCCCGCCCCTCAGAAGAACCCCAAATTTTGTGCAGTAAGATATCAGGCTCAGGCTTGAGGTTCAGGATCAAGTTATTTAAATCAAGCCTAGCACTTCCCTGGAGGTCCAGTGGCTAAGGCTCTGAGCTCCCAATACAGAGGAGCTGTGGCCAGAGAACTAGATCCCACATGCTGAAACTAAATGGTTGCCTGCCGCAACTAAAGATCCTATTTTGTGCAATGAAGATCAAAGGTCCTGCACGCTGCCACCAAGACCCAGCAGAGACAAATAAATAAATAAATAACTACTTAAAAATAAATAAATCAAGCTTGGGCACAGCTGAGACTTCTCAAGCGCATTTCTTCACATACAGTTCCTTGTGTAATGTTCCTCTCAATCTTGTAAACTAGACAGAATTTACCTGCCCTCTGTCTGTGCAGCTCGCAATCGTGGGACAGCACAGGATAACCCCTGCAGATGCTCCCACTCAAAAGGGGGTCACAGGAGACACACCGCCATTCTAAAACCCAGCCCTGCACATGCCCCTGGGTCCCTGATTAGGTCTCAGGCCCATGTCTCCAGAAACAATTCCTGATGGCTCTTTATTCTGCCTTTTAAGCCCGTAATTCCTCCCTGGGATTAAAATGTAGTCTGTTTTTACAACTGAGTGGTTTTCCCATCCTGCTTCTTCCTTGTGGGTCCAAAGGTCTTTTTATTTTAGCTCAGATGGTAAATAATCCGTCTGCAATGCAGGAGACCTGGGTTCGATCCCTGGGTCGGGAGGATACCCTGGAGAAGGAAACAGCAACCCACTCCAGTACTCTTGCCTGGAGAATTCCATGGATGGAGGAGCCTGGTGGGCTACACAGTCCATGGGATCACAAAGAGTCAGACATGACTGTGTGACTAACTTTCAACTTTCACTTTCACCCTTTTCCGTCCCCGTTGATGTTATCGTCTTCTGCCACACTTTTCTTGAAAGCGTTGTGGGTTTCCTATGAATCATACTGAGGTCTGTTTGGTACGAAAACAGTAACATATATAAACAGAAAATTTCACAGAAAAAATTACCGATGGCCTTCAAATATATGAGTGAAAGCTTACCCTTGCTCAAAGTAAGAGAGCTGCAGTTTGTGATTCAATAAGTCAGTTCAGAGGAGGGGGCTTCCACGGTGCCAGTCACGTTTTCCATTTCTGCATCAGTGTGCTAATTACAAGGGTGTGCTCATTTCGTGAAAATTCACCATCTGTGCGTTTCTGATAGGCACACCTTCTGTATATACATGATACGTAAGTAAGATAACAAGCCAACTGCATGGAGATACCACATCTCACTTACAGATAAGCAAACATCCCAAAGACAGATATTATGTCCCGCAGAGAAGGCAGTGGGGAAACAGGCCCCCTTATCCAGTGCTGGTGGACCTGCCAGCTGCCAACTCCCAACACCCCCGGGGGTGTTTCACAATGTCTGGAAAAATTAGGTATGCCTTCTTCCTTTGATCTGGCAGCCCCATCTCCAGGAATGGATGTCAAAGATACGCTAGCATCATTACAAAATGACAGCATGCACATGGCTGCTTATTGCTGCCTTATTTGAAATAGTAAGAGATGGTAAAAAAAAATCCAGATGTCTGTCAGTAGGAGTTGGTTGCTGTTCCTTCCACAGAAAAGGTCACCCTGTAGCTGCAAAAGGGATGCGAATGGTCTGTACACATCCCCTTGGAGGAACGGTACCCAGAACCCTGAGCTATGGAACAGTGTTGAAGAGAGAGACCCGGTAAAACAGTATATGGATTCACCTAGAGTTTCAAAAAGAAATAAGTGAAGTATAAATAAAAGTAATAAAAAAAATGCTTACCTTTGGGGAGAGGGGGATTAGGGTGGAGGGAACCAAAATGAATCTTTACTTGGGAAACATGCAATGTTTTACATAATTTAAAAATTTTAAAGCACCTTTAAAACAATACAAAAGGAAACAAATGAACCTAAGAATTGTATAGCAAGTTTGTGAAGTTTAGACTGAGGGTGAATACAGTGAGTGCAAAGTGTGTCATCCTAAATGGGGCGCTTTGAGGGTGAAAAAGGGTGATTTTAATAATTATTCCCAGACAACAGGTGTAAACTGGACTGACCTGGGCCCATCAGGACCCATGACTACCCTAGTCATGGTTGGATGCTCTCAGGAATTACTCTTATTTCTGTTAGGTGCAGTAATATCACTTAGAAATGCATATCAAAGTGTTTACAGGTGACACGACCTACTGTGTGGGGTTTGCTTGCAAGCATAGCTTCTCAAGGGCTTCTCAGGTGGCTCAGTGGTAAAGGACTCGCCTGCTCATGCGGAATATTCGGGTTCAATCTCTGGGTCCAGAAAATCCTCTGGAGAAGGAAATGGCAACCCACTCCAGTATTCTTGCCTAGAGAATCCCACGGACAGAGCAGCCTGGGGGGCTACAGCCCATGGGGTGGCACAGAGTCAGACACGCCTGAGCGTGAGCACGATTGCTTCTCCGAGTGTGAGTGAACCAGAGTCACCTGGAGAACACGGGAAAACACAGAATACTGACCCTCACCACAAAGACTGATCCAGCGGGTCTGGAGTTCAGTTCAGTTCAGTTCAGTTCAGTCGTTCAGTCGTGTCTGACTATTTGCGACCCCATGAATCACAGCACGCCAGGCCTCCCTGTCCATCACCAGCTCCTGGAGTTCACTCAAACTCATGTCCATCAAGTCGGTGATGGCATCCAGCCCCGTCTCCTCCCACCCCCAATCCCTCCCAGCATCAGACTCTTTTCCAGTGGTCTGGAGTGGGAAACTGCATTTCCACCAGAGGGCTGAATGAGCTGGCATTGTTGGGCTTTAGGCTCATTTTTCTTGCAGCAACATTGTAAAACATTTCAGTTCAGCTAGAGTGTAGGTCTCCCCACTGGGAACTTCTGTATCTACACACAGAAACACATCAGCCGTTCATCCTGGCTGTCCCTGTGAGAGTAGGGGTGTGTGTGTGTGAATGAGTGTGTGTGTGTGTGTGTGTTAGTTGGGGAGGGCTGCAGTGAGATCACTGTTGAAGTCAGGCCATGAGTCCCGTGAAGTTATTTTACTGTTCTCTCCACCTTCCGGTATGTTTGAGAATTTCCTTAATTATACATTTATGTATGTTTTTCAATTCAGGAGATCTATGTCCAACTCAAAGCGAACCTCCTATGTTACCTTGATTCCCTTAATCAGATCACACTGATTTTCGTTATTATTATAAGAATCATATTTATACTTCCACCAAAGCAAAGTCCAATAAAAATGAAACACATTTGAAAAATTCACCCTAAATGCTATCATCTGTGATCCACGTTTTATGATTTTACGTACAATTGTGACTCAGTGCGATAAAAAATACTACAGAGTTTGATTGGGCAGTGAATTTGAAAATAGGTATAGAAAACCATTGTTTTGTCTGTCTTTAATGCAGAAGGAGCACTGCATTGCTAATCAGCCTCCTGTGCTGCTTTGTCTCTGCCACAGCTTTCCCGCACGTTCTCACTTCCTTTTCTGACGCTGGGCCTCTTCTTTTCTCTTTTTTTTTCACCCTCTTCTGTCTCCTTCCTTTTTTCCTTCATCCTTTCTGCCTTCGTAAAGGCATTTTAGATACTTTTTGGCTTTAGGTAATGTCCTGTATCATTTGCAAAGTGATTAGGTTATTTTGTATTTTTCCCTTAAAAACTGAATTGCTTTGAGATTCATATGTGGTCTTTGTTAAAAAAAAAAAAAAAACCACCTTTTTATTTTGTATTGGAGTATGGCTGATTCACAACATTGTGATAATTTCAGGTGGACAGCAAAAGGTCTCAGCCATACATACACATGTATCTGTTCGCTCCCAAACTCCCCTCGCATCCAGGCTGCCCCATGACACTGAGCAGACTTCCCTGTGCTATAGAGTAGGTCCTTGTTGGTTGCGCGAGGTCTTTAGTTGGCTTCTTTTAAAACACCTGAGTATAGGCTGTAGATCTTCATAGGAAAAAACAAACAAACACCATTGTGGTGACAGACCACACCTTTTGGCCTCTGTAAGCGGTTTGGTTTCTTCCTGCATATATGCTCCTGGGAAACCTGTGGTCAGACTGGAACATGGACTTTTGCACTAAGCTCCGAAAGGCCCACTGAAGACAAGTTTCCCTGCCCGCTCCCTGAATTCTGTGATATAGTTCAGTAAGGGAAGATGCTGCAGTGTTTCATTTTTCTTTTTTACAAACTTCACATTTTGTAGCAGTTACAAGAGAACAGGCTATGACTCACAGTTTTGCTGGCGCCATGTGTACTTCAGGTGCGCTCATGAGTGACGTGAACTCACCCGGTTCTTTGGGCTGAAACAGCCGCCAAAGCTGGCAGTACAGATGCTGAGAGATCTGTGTAGGAGGTGATGGCAAACACGAAGGCCCTCTAAAGCTCCCGGCAGTCCTGGAGTGGGCTGCCCTGCCCCCGACCCAGGGATCAAACCCGGGTCTCTTATGTTTCCTGCATTGGCAGGCGGGTTCTTTACCACCAGTGCCCCATGGGCGGCCCTTTAAATGTATGTGGTATGTCAATTACATCTCAGTGAAACTGCAAAAGTTAAAAAGAAGTCTCTTAGGGTCTCTGGACTAAAAGTCAGAAGGTTAAGGAAGGGAATAGGGAATTATTCAATGCAACATGCAATTTGGAAATAAGAAAGCAAGACATTCAAAAGAAGTTAGTAACTTAATTGCTGGGGCAACTCTTTTATGACAGAACAAAAGGAAGGCATACGCAAGTGCTCCTTTCCTTATGGCTAGCAGAAGAGAAAAAAAAAGGAAGAAAAAAATCATGGCTAGCTATAAGGAAGAGAATACTCAGGAAGAAAAATAACTGTCTCCCAGAATTTAGATTCCTGGGATAGTTAGGAAACAGATACTGTCCTCACAATTAGAAAGGAAGTAATTAAAAGCATGACAGCTAAAATGATAACCTTTCTTGTCAAGTGAGTTTGTTCTGTGTGTCTTCGGTAATTTCTGACTTTAAGAAAAGGCTGAGTCTTATCCTACCATCAGAAGTGTTGAACTTGAATTCTGAATTCACTTACTACAAAAATATACCTGGATATTCGAGATATTCAAGTTTCTTTAATTCTTGCGCTGTATCAGCTTATGTTGGTTATGCCTGAGTTAGTAAACAGTTTTTCCTCTCTCAGTATGTTTTTGGTAAAGAAGAATTGGCTGACTTGTAATTGAGTGTATTACTTCTTAACTAAGAAGTAAACCCAGCACGCCTGTGGACCCAAACTTAAACACCGCTCTTTGCCTGATGGAAACATAATCAGTGTTCTAGGCTAGTATTGGTGTACTCAGCTCTTCTGGGATAATGGACATTTTAGGCTTAACATTTTATAGAGGATAGTCACGCGTGTTGTGTCAGTGTCTATATGGTCAGCTGAATATTTCCTTTCTTTTTAAAAAAGATTTATTTGGCTGTAGGTCTCAGTGGCAGCACGTGGGCTCCTTCCTTGCAGCTTGCCGGCTTCTCTCTAGTTGTGGGGCTTTGTTGCCCTGTGGCATGTGGGATCTGAGTTCCCGGACCAGGGATTGAACCCACATCCCCTGCATTGGAAGGTGGATTCTTAATCACTGGACCACCCAGGAAGTCCCTGAATATGTCCTATTTCTAATAAAGCCCTAGCTCCTGGGAGCTTGCTGTTTTCTCTGTGGGGTGGAAAGTACCAGAAAGCTATTATCTGTTACCTGGGGCTCTGCTGACACTATTTCCATGGACTCGAGATTGAGATTGGCAGTGTTTTCCTCTTGCCTGGGCAGAAACCAGGAACTAGCAGTTTGATGGAGGTGGAACTGTGGCCCCGCACCTTCCGAGCCAAGCCTGCAGACCAGGGACACCCGTGGTGAGGCTGTGACGAGGCTCCTCCTCGGCAGTTCTTGCTGAAAATGTCCAAGAACGAAGACAATCATCACCTCGCCTGGGGGATGTCCCTTTGTCCCTGTGAGAGCAGCTGAGACAAACACATCCTGTGTTCAGGCCTAAGGCCGCCGTCAGCCACAGTTTTTCTTCTAGAAAACATGGGACTTGTGAATATCACTCTGCCACCGCCTGAGCAGCACCCTTCTCCTTGCTTTAAGCCCCATTTTACCAGGAAATGCGGTGTCTGAAGAAGAAGCATTAGATGAGAACCAGTTTCCATAGCATCTCTGGGGCTTGTTGGGTAAACTCAGTTTCCTCCTGTTCCTGCCCCCATGAGCATGAGAAACCTGCTCCCTGGGCTACTCAGAAGTTATCAAAGAAAATAATCAGTAAACAATCAAGAATAGGACCAGAAAAGAGTTTAACTTGCGCCACACTGAGGACTAGCCCAGAAGCCCACTTCCTGCAGTTGCTCAGTTTTATGTCTTGTCAGAACAAAGAACATTAAACAAGTCAGGGATACAGTTCTTCAAGGTAAAAATAGGACAAAAACAAGCAAAAAAAAAACCAAACAGAAAACCCACACAGACCAGCACATCACAGGGAGTCAGCGTGGCCTTGGCACCTGGGAAGGGAGCCTGGTCACCAAGGGAAGAGCAACACTCCCAGGAAGAGACACGTTTAATTTTCATTTTTAACGAGGGCATTCTTCGCTTCTGCTCATGTGCCCTTTCTTCTAATTAAAACAGGTGTACAGTGTACGTCTGACCGGTTGCACACAGGCCGTCTTAGCATAGCAGCCGCGTTAACTCCTGGACAAGCCAGAGTGAGTCCCCGCCTCTCAACTCGTGGACATTTCCCTTTGCAGAAGCTGGGGGCCTCTGTGTGCCTCCTGTCCCCTCTTGTCCACGCCCCACGTCCGGCTCACCCTCCCTCCTGCTTTAGAGGAGGAGGAGCTCTTCACGTCGCTCCAAAGCCGTCTGTTCTCGTCCTTGCTAATGGTCTTGCTCGGCTCCCAGCTTGCCTGGGGACGTGTTGCGGCCGCTCCCTGCTCTGTTTGCCTCTTCCATTTACTCCTCTGCACCCCCGACGCCTATCAACGTGTGCACACGCCCTGCTCGCGCCAGCCTTTCGCTTGCTTCCTTCCCACGAGTCCACCTTGTCTCACTGAGAGGGGTCTCTCCCATCGCTGCCCCCTCTCCTCGGCTGTGCTTCCTGACCACTGGAATCCTGGTTTCTGCCTCACCATGTGATTGAACTGTCACAGCAGGGGTCATCTGAGACCTCAAATCCAATGTCCTCCTAAGCGGTCACCTTCCTGGGCCCCTCAACAGTCCTCCCTTCTCAAGCCTCCCCCCCATCCTGGGATTCATGAAACTGCCCTTCCCCGACCTCTTTGCTCCCAATCAGGCATCACCATGGTTCTTTGCCAGGTCCGTTCTCATCAGGGCTGGAGCAATGTGTTCCCGGCAGTGACACGCCCAGGCCCAGTAGTCCCTTGGTTCTATTTCTCTCTTCTTGCCTAGGGGATGGTAGACCCGAGAAGCCTTCCGAATATCTGACACTCACATTCAGAAGCTGCCACTTTTGTGTCCCTGCCTGCCTTGCCCTCATGAAGGAAGGAAGTCGCTGTTGGTGAGAATGGCCTGGGTGGTTCTCTGCCCTGCACTGGCTATTGATGAGAGCCAGAACAAAAGGCTGTTTTATGCTGCTGCTGCTGCTGCTAAGTCACTTCAGTCGTGTCCGACTCTGTGCGACCCCATAGACGGCAGCCCACCAGGCTCCCCCGTCCCTGGGATTCTCCAGGCAAGAAAACTGGAGTGGGCTGCCATTTCCTTCTCCAATGCATGAAAGTGAAAAGTGAAAGTGAAACTGCTCAGTTGTGTCTGACTCTTAGCGACCCCGTGGACTGCAGCCTATCAGGCTCCTCCGTCCATGGGAGTTTCCAGGCAAGAGTACTGGAGTGGGTCACCAGTGCCTTCTCCGGGCTGTTTTATAAGGGTGTCTTAAAAATCAGGTCAGCTCTTCCTTCTGGCCCTTAGATTTCTGGAAATGAACACGCTGTACCGCCGTGTCCACCTGCTTGAGTGCATCCCAGCTCCCGTGGGGCTGAGATCCACACTCCTTCCTGCACAAAACTGTTTTGAGGCACGAGTGCATATTTTCATTTGGGAACAGTGGTCCTTACTACAAGGCACAGGACACCCCTTCATACGGCCTTGAGAACCGTCCAGAGGGTCTCCTGCTGCAGCCCTTCCATGGGCCTGGGGATGGTCTCTGAAGGTCCAGGGCTGCAGAGTTGGGCGGCCGCTCATGCTGTGGGTCCTGGGTGGGAGCTGCTGTTACTTGCTCATTTCTCATTTCAGCAAAACCTTCCTTCCTCTTCTACTTGTTTTTTTCCCTTTCTGCCTTTACTTCCTTCTTGTTCACGGGCTATTTTATTGGAAACTGCAAATAACCCATAAAACATTGCATTTTTCATCTCACTTCTGAAGAACAGAGGACACAGTTGTGCAAATGCTGAAGTAGCAAAGAAGCCCAAAGTGAGATGTGATCTTTGTGCTTCCCCCAAGGGAGAAGGAAGCAGAGAAGTTGTCAGGGAGGCATTGGGATCCCAAGGCCCTTCCTGCCCTTGATGTTTCCAGGTAACCAGAGATAGCACACCTGGCCCCCCAGGGAGGTGGCCGAGAGTTTCAGAGCCTCAAAAGTCACTCACGTGGCACTGGCCCCATGTCTTAGTAAAGTTTATTTCCAGCATTTGTTAAAAGCCTGATGTACTGGTTTTTGAAGGAAGTAAAAATACTGATTTTATCCCTCTCCAAACAGTCCTTTATGTTTATACTTACCTTCAGTGGTGGCTCAGATGCTAAAGAATCTGCCTGCAATGCAACAGACCTGCTTTCAATCCCTGGGTCAGGAAGATCCCCTGGAGAAGGAAATGGCAACCCACTCCGGTGTTCCTGCCTGGAGAATCCCATGGACAGAGGAGCCTGGTGGGCTGCAGTCCACAGGGCCGCACAGAGCTGGACACAACTGAGCGACTGACACTCCACTTTCAAACAGTCCTTTGGTTTTCTTTTTTTTTCTTGGATTAAGTTTCAGAAGAATGTGAACACCTGATAATTTTCTGTGGAGCGCTTATCCACAGTCACCCTGTGAGGCTGGAAACGTTTATCAGAAGACTCATTCTTTTCTTTCCATTATTTTCCACTTTTGCATATTCTAGACAGTTTCAAAGGTTTACCCTGGAATAAAATGTGGCTTTAATTCAGAACGGAGGTGACCTGGAGGGGAAGAGGCTGATGATATACTACATCGTTATTCTTCTTTTGGTCTCCTGAATATCCCAACCATTTTTATCCAAACAAAAAACTGCAGAACTCCCTGGCAGTCCACTGGTTAGGACTGAAGAATTGATGGTTTCAGGTTGTGGTGCTATAGAAGACTTGTGAGAGTCCCTTGGACAGCAAGGAGATCAAACCAGTCGATTCTAAAGGAAATCAACCCTGAAATTTCATTGGAAGGACTGTTGCTGAAGCTCCAGTACTCTGGCCACCTGATGCGAAGAACAAACACATTAGAAAAGACCCTGATGTTGGGAAAGATTGAGGGCAGGAGAAGGGGGCGATAGACAGTGAGCTGGTTGGATGGCATCACCGACTCGATGAACATGAGTTTGAGCAGACTCTGGGAGACAGTGAAGGACAGAGAAGCCTGGCGCGCTATAGTCCGTGGGATTGCAAAGAATCAGATGGAAGTGAGTGATTAAACAACCACTCCCACCGTGGTTAGGACTCGGCGCTTTCTCTGTAAAGGGCCCAAGTTGATCCGTGGTCCGGGAACTAAGACTCCACAGGCCATGAAGCCAAAACAAAAACAAGACCCTTGGCTTTGTTCCTGTGTTGAGTTTTGCTTCACGTTTCTTTTTGGAGTCAGAGTCCTACCCAGTCACCGCTCGGGACAACGAAGTGCCATCCAGAATCTAAAACCTCAGGACACCCATCGGCAACTTGCCTACAAATGTTTTTGGGGGGATCTAATGTGACAGGGAGCCTGGGGTGCTGTGATCCATGGGGTCGCAAAGAGTCGGACACGACTGAGCGATTGAACTGAACTGAATGTCTCTGCAGAAGCTGAAGGGCAAACTGCAGGAAATCCATGGTTTCAGAATTCCATGTTCAGGGGAGTGAGTCCAGGATTTATGTTTTAGACACAAGTGGACACAGATAATTCCAAAATTGCCTCTCTTGCTGGTTTCCCTTTGCCTAGTTTATAATGGTGTCAGGTAGTCTGTAACAATGACACGGTTTTCCTTAAACTCTGCCCTCTGTCAGGATCCGCTGGAGGGCTTGCGTGCAGATGGTGGGCCGTACCTCCAGGGCATCTGAGTCAGGGGTTCTGGGGACTCCAGGGAATCTGTGTTCCTCACTTGTTCCAGTTCCCGGGGTGGTACTGATGCTGCTTGTAGGGAGACTATGCTTTGAGCTCGAATTGCCGTGTTACAGCGTGATAATTATGCAGGGGCATTGAAATCTGCTTGATCTCACTCTGCGTATGCAAGAAAAAGGGCTTCCCTCCAGTGGTAGAGTATCCGCCTACCAATGCAGGAGACGCAGGAGATGGGGGTTCGATCCTTGGGTCGGGAAGATCCCCTGGAGGAGGGGATGGCAACTCGCTCCAGTGTTCTTGCCTGGAGAATCCCATGGACAGAGGACCCTGGTGGGTTACAGTCCACAGGGTCACAAAGAGTAGTGTGACACGACTGAGCACACACAAACACACACATGCAAGAGAAACGGAAACATCTCTGTGGACTTAAATTTTTGAGGAGGAACCCCGGTTAAGAAAAGTTTTACATTTTATTTTTTAAAGCAATGTATTTACTTATTTTTGGCTCTGCTGGGCCTTCTTTGCTTCACATGGGCTTTCTCTAGTTGTGGCGAGTGGGAGCTACCCTCTGGGGCTCGAGGTTTTCATTGTGGTGGCTTCTCTTCCTGGGGAGCTCAGGCTCTGAGGCGTGGGCTCAGTAGTTGCAGCTGGGATTCAGTTGTTGCAAGACATGTGGGATCGTTCCTGACCAGGGATTGAACCTGTGTCCCCTGCCCTGGCAGGTGGATTGCTAAGCACTGGACCACCAGGGAAGTTTGAAAAGTTGTATTTTTAAAAGCCCACTGTCTCCTGTGATCTCAGAAGTGTAACAAAGCATGTACAGAACGCCTGGGGCAAAGAAGCCAAGTCACCATTTTCTCAGTGTTTGCTGCTGTGGGTCAACTCTGTTTGCCTTTGCAAACAGATTGAAGGATTTGGTGTCAGATGGTTACCATCAAGGCTGGATCCACTTACATAGAAAACATGTCCAATCAGCGGTGCTACGGACCTATTTGACATGACAGTATTTAGTTAACTGCCCTCCACCTCCTCACAAGATTAAATCACTACGGCCTCTCGCAGCCAAAGGAGAGGGTTCTCTGCATCGTTCTCTGGAAATTCCACCTTGGGAGTTCAAACCCAACTCAGATTCCTGGCATCACCATTCAAGGAAGTGGTACCAGAGAACCCAGGATGGACTTTTCTTGGTTTGGGCTTACTTTTTATTTTCTTTTAGTTTTAGTTACATGTAGGTTTTGTAGAATCCTCACAGCACCAGTTTTCTCTTTTAATAACATCCACGTGGCTTAACTTTTTAAAACCGAGTGTCAAAAGCGGTAGGAGGTGGTAGAGCTGTTCAAGCCCAGCCCAGACACTGTAGAGGAAGTGAACCGAGACCCCACAGCTGAGCGCTGGGGCTGCGGGCGCCCTCCCGGAGTGGGAGGACGAGGGCCAGTCTGGGAACCGTGCTCCCGGGGGACCCTGACTCCGCAGGGGCTGGGAGGAGCATGGAGAGGGGCTGAGTGTTCACACACACGGCATAAACAGCCGCAGATGCGCCTACATCGTTTCCTTTCTGAATGCGTGGCGTTCTGTGTCCTGAGTCTAAGAGAAGCCGCAGCCCTCCTCGTGGACCTGTGGTCTGTGTTAGCAGAGTCATCTTTGGGAAACGAATCCGCAGCATTACATTCGGTTCCGATATTCAGGTGTGCTCTTTCTCGACCTAGTCCCTTCGCCTCCCGGGGGAGCTGAGTGGACAGGTAGCGACTGCCACCAGAAAAAGCAGAGAGGGCAGGGGACGTCGCTGGGCTGGAGGCTCTTCACTTTGGTCTCTTGTGCTCTCCCCCAATTCCTCCTCTCCCAACAGATAAAACGGCCACCAATGTTACACGGATTATCCCAGCTGCGTGCGACTAGAACCGTGTGCGTGCGTGCTGAGTCGCTTCAGTCGTGTCTGACTCTCTGTGACCCCATGGACCGTAGCCCAGCAGGCTCCTCTGTCCATGGGATTCTTCAGGCAAGAATACCAGAGTGGGCTGCCCTTCCCACCACCAGGGGATCTTCCCGACCCAGGGATCAAACCCACATCTCTTAGGTCTCCTGCACTGGCAGCTTCTCTATCCCTAGTGCCACCTGGAAATTCCGCCTAGAACAGACCTATTCTCAATTACGTTGTCCATGTTATTCGTTCTCATGAATGAATTCGTTATTTGTCTTCATTTTTTTCCCCCTTTGCTATGTTTTCTCAGTCTCCAAACAAGGCCTCCTCTGGTTCCCAGCAGACTCTCGGGTCACTTGCTTTACTGCCCAACTTTATTGCTCAAATAATGTAACTCAATACTAGCCTCCCCAGAATATAACTTATAAAATAAATGACCAGCAAGCATTTTATGCAAAAGCCAATGTATATATATATATGACTTTTAATATTATCTGTGATTTTAGCTTATGAGTGACTGATCTCTACAATAATAGTAGCTCTTGCCTCATTTTAAGTAGGCACTAAATTATTGATTGTCTCTCTGTCTTACTAGTTTAATGATACAGAAACTGAAAGATTATGAGTGTATTTTTATAATTGTCCTCAACCCAGTGTTTTATTTAGTAAGCCATTCCCTGGTGGCTCAGACAGTAAAGAATCCACCTGCAATGCGGGAGACCCAGGTTCAATTCCTGGTTCAGGAAGATCCCCTGGAGAAGAGAATGGCTACTCACTTCGACATTCTTGCCTGGAGAATTCCGTGGACAGAGGAGCCTGGTGGGCTACAGTTCACGGGGTCGCAAAAAGTTGGACATGACTGAGTGACTAACACTTTCACTTTATCGTAACAAAATTTCCTTTTTTTAAAAATTTTAAATGTATTGCACAGATTCATTGACTTCATAGTAGCTATGCAGGGAATTCTCTGATACAAATGGAATTTATATTTACATGACAGCACATTAACACTGTAGTCTACATCAAAGCCTAGGATTATTATATGAAGATTCCAAGTAAGCAAGTGCTGGTACTGCAATTAACATTTGAGAACAGTTAATTGGTGACTCATTTATCTTTTTTTACCCAAAAAATATTTTTTTTCAGTTAAAAACAAATTTTAAAAATTGAAGTACAGTTGATGTACAGTTTAAATAAGTTACAAGGGTGCAGCATAGTGATTCACAATTTTAAAAGCTTGTTAGTCACTCAGTCATGTTTGACTCTGTGACCCCATAGACAGTGGTCCATCAGGCTCCTCTGTCCTTGGGATTCTCCAGGCAAGAATACTGGAGTGGGTTGCCATTCCCTTCTCAGTAGGATCTTCCCAACCAAGGAACTGAACCTGGGTCTCCTGCACTGAAGGTGTATTCTTTGACCGTCTGAGCCATGAGGTAAGCCCACTCGATTTACAGCTATTGTAAACTATTTCCTGTGTTGTGTGCATTACCCTTGTAACATATTTATTTTATATGTAATAGTTTATACCTCTTCATCCTCTACCTCTGTTAGCCCCCTTCCCTCCCCCCACTGGCAATCACGAGTCTTTCTCCATAGCTGTGAGCTGGCTTCTTTTTATGATATTTACTAGTTTTATTTTTTCGATTCCATGTATAAGTGACACCATACAGTATTTTTCTTCCTCTGTCTGACTCATCTCACATAGCATAAAGCCTTCCAAGTCTATCCATGTTGTTGCAAATGGCAAAATGTTATTGTTTTTTATTCCATTGTGAGTGTGTGTATATATTTATCTCTATCTCATGCCTTCTTTATCCACTCATCTGTTGAGTACTTGCTGCTGCTAAGTTGCTTCAGTCGTGTCCAACTCTGTGCAACCCCATAGACGGCAGCCCAGCAGGCTCCCCCGTCCCTGGGATTCTCCAGGCAAGAACACTGGAGTGGGTTGCCATTTCCTTCTCTAATGTATGAAACTGAAAAGTGAAAGTGAAGTCACTCAGTCCTGTCCGACTTGTAGTGACCCCATGGACTGCAGCCCACCAGGCTCCTCTGTCCATGGGATTCTCCAGGCAAGAGTACTGGAGTGGGGTGCTATTGGGTTGCTTTCATATCTTGGCTATCATAAATAACACTGCTATGAACACTGGGTTGCGTGTATCTTTTTGAATTAGTGTTTTCATTTTTTTCAGATATATACCCAGTGGTGGAATTGCTGGATCAGATCATAGATCTACTAATATTTTTAATTTTTTGAGGAATACCCTTTTTTGCACCAGTTTACAGTCCCACCTGAAGTCTATGAGGGTTCCCTATCCTCACATCCTCGCCAATGTTTATCGTGCTTTTTAAAAACATAAATATATTGTATCCATTTATTTATGGCCGTTCTGGGCCTGTGCTGCTGGGTGTGGGCTTTCTCTGGGTGGGGCAACTGGGGGCTCTTCTCTAGTTGCAGTTCTCGGGCTTCTCATTTCCGCGACTTCTCTTCTTGTGGACTAAGGACTCTAGGAGCAAGGACTCTGTAGTTGTGGGGCGCTGTGCTGAGTCGCTCAGTCGTGTCTGACTCTTTGTGACCCCGTGGATTTCTGCATGGCTGCTCTGTCCGTGGGATTCTCCAGGCAAGAGTACTGGAGTGGGTTGTCATGCCCTCCTCTAGGGATCTTCCCAACCCAGGGATTGAACCTGTGTCTCTTACGTCTCCTGCGTTGGCAGCGGGTTCTTAACACTGGGCCGCCAGGGAAGTCCCTTTAGCCTTCTTTTAGATCACGGCCATTCTGGCAGGTGGGAGGTGATGCCGCTCTGTGGTTTTGCCTCTCTCTGACGATGAACAACGCTGAGCATCTTTTCACATGCTTGTTGGCCATCTGCATATCCTCTTTGGAGAAATGTCTCTTCAGGTCCTTTGCCCATATTTTAATTGGGTTCTTTGTTTTGTTTGTTTTATTTTTGATGTTAAGTTGTATGAACAGTTTAAACATATAACAAAATTTCTTGAGCATGGCAAAAGGATAAAATATTTTATTTACAAGCTCCAGAAGCTATAGTTTTAGTTATTTAAAAATAATGTCATTTGAGAGTGCTAAGACTAAAGACCAGTACATGAATCAAGATTAAAACAGAAACAACATGAATTCAATCTATTAACACTCTGTTAATGAATAGCTAATACCACTGGACTCATATATTTGGGCTTGAGGTTAAAAAAAGTCAAGTCAGGAAGTTCTCTTTCTTTCTTAAGCATTCATGTTTGTGACCACATAAATATCCCGTAACAAATTCCATTTATCTCCACACAGTTTACAACCTTGTTCTGACTTGACTTCACACCCAAACAGGAAGGAAACCCAGCATGAATCTCTAGCCTGTCCTGACAATGAAGCTGAGAAAACCCTGAGCAGCAAAAGGTCGCTCCTGAGGCTCCTTGGGTGCCACGGGACCTCCCTGGGCTGCTTAGCTGTGCGTGGTACCCCCACCTCACCCTCTGCTTGAGAAAGACCGCCCTTGCACTCTCATGGAACAGGGGATCTGAGTTAGGCTCAGAGAGGCAGGCCAAGACTCTTTGGGGAAAGATCCTTAAGCCTTAAGAACTCCCCAAGGTGAAGGAGGGCAGTGTCAGACAGCCTGGGATTTTTCCAGAAGAGATGTTTTGGAGAAGGGTTCCAGGTGAGGGCCAGGGGCTGAGGTCTTCGGGGCCAAGCTAGCTCAGATCCTGCCAGCTGCACATGGAAGACACTGCTGGTCCTGCCAGCCTGTCAGGGTGGTGGTTTGTGACCTTTGTAAGTTTGAGTGTGCTTGTCAGAATGAGATCCTGTGATGTGACGCATATACATGTTTCCAATAGGAAGAAACACCTCATGAGATGAGCGTGAGGTCCCAGAGTTGTTGGGGATTAGAGCTGCGCTGTTGGGGATTTGAATCCGAGTTGCTGAGCAACCAACACGACTCATCCATTGATTTAAAGGAACCTTGCCAATCAAAATATAAAAGTGGGGTCCATTGGTTTGATGGCCAAAAAGGGAAAGGTAGAAAGTGTTGTTTTTATTCTGGGCTCTAGGGTCGGGAGAGACCGTGAGCCAGGCTGATGACAGTGAGGGACTGGGAAGGCACTGCGGAAACCTAACCCTCCAAAACACCGACAGTCTGTGTTTATTTCAGGGGGAAGGAGACTGCGGTGCTGGGAAAATGAGGGCAGAAAGGAAAGAGCAGATTTTGCGCACTCGTTGTTAGAGAACGCTGCTCACACAAGAGCTACGCTGGCTCTTAAAAAGGAAGGAGAAGTAGATTCTGTCTTCTCCAGCACCACAATTCAAAGCATCAGTTCTTTGCCATGCAGCCTTCTTTATGGTCTTAAGTAGGGCCACCATATAACTTACGGACCAGTCAGAACACTTCTGGGAAAGGAGGGGCCACAACCAGTGACCTTACTGGACAACAAGTCCTGGACCAACTGCCCTGCATGATTAATGACTTAAGATATTCATTTTCAGCTGGTAAGTTTGCAGCCGGAGCCACAACTCGGTTTATTAATTACAGATGTTCAAGGAGTTTGAGTGTGTGATGCAAACCCTTCAGGGCGTTTTTGTTAAACAGTCAATTAGAGAAATGCATACTGAATGACCTTTAAAGTAAGGGTTTCTTGTTGCAAACGTCACGTGGACAGGGTTACTAAAGCAGAGCTTCTGACTGCTGGGGAAAGAGCTTTGGAAGCCAGAGGATCCGCAGTGCCTGGTTGGGAAGTTCTGGACCGCTTCTTGGAAGTTCTCTGCTGCCCACAGACGTGGTGAAGCTGAGGCACTTATGGGTGTTTGTCATTCGTGGCAGCATCTTCCATTCCATCTAAGTCTCACAGCGTTTTAATTATCCAACAGCCTGAGGAGCTAGCATTTGGGCAAGAAAAGTAGAACAAAAAAATGTGTTTTTCTAATATTAAGGAGTATGCAGAGTCCTTATTGGAATCCACTTAGTACGGAAGGATTGAAACTTCATGCTCATACAGCACCATGTACATTGGCTAGAATATTCTTAAATAGGACAATAAGTTTCAGATTTTGGTTTAGAAATCTTAAGTTTATTACGACAACATAATACTTGAGTTTTTATTTTTTTAACATGATACTTTAAACTTCGATAGTATGTCTGGTATTTCTCTGGTTTAAACTGTGATCATATGCTGCAGCAACGCTAAGAATGTTCTCTACAGGGCTCAAGGGGGTATCAGTGAGGACTATCTAGACACAGCGATTCCATCAGAAGTATTTCTGTCCACCGGCTACGCGCAGGGGATGCACAGATGTGGGCACATGCTCCGTCTGTCCCTCTCCGTCTGCCCGCCCCGCTCTGCCCCGGGAGACCAACCCGGGCCTCCTGGCTTCCTGGGCAGCTGAGCCCATAAGGCTTCCTCTGTTCCAGAAGGGCCACAGTAAGGGGTCAGGTCTGCAGGGCATGGATGCAGGGGGTGGGGCTGGAGGGCGGATACTGTACGATTTCTTTCTTTTTCTTAGATCCTGCTCCCGTGTTTGTAAATAGTCCCTTTGTTAAACTTTCTCCAAAGTATTACTTTGAGGGGCCAGAGCCCTGACAGAACATACAGACCCACCATCAAGGAACTCATTCTAGCAGAAAAGACAGACCTGTAACAGCTAACTCTACACGAAGTGGAAACTTGCAGTAAATTCCTGTGGGAAAGATGTCAGGGCCTGGAGGGGGGTATGATGGGTCTTCCCTGGAAAGGGAGAGGTGCGGGGTGGGGATGGGTGGGTGCTCTTCACCCAGAAGGTGGCATTTGGGCTGCTGGGGATGCAAAGGGGGTGGTATTTCCTCGCATCTTTATTTATGTATTTATTTAGCTGTGCTGGGTCTTCGTTGCTGCTCGGGCTTTTCCTCCAGTTTCGCGGAGTGAGGGTTACTCTCTCGCTGCGCTGCTCGGACTTCTCACTGCGATGCCTTCTCTTGCTGCAGAGCTCAGGCTCTAGGGTGCGTGATCTCAGCTGCTGCGATTCCCGGGCTTTGGAGCAGAGGCTCAGGAGTTGTGGTGCATAAGCTTAGTTGTTCCGTGGCGTGTGGGGTCTTTCCGGATCAGGGATCGAACCCATCTCTCCTGCGTCGCAGGCGGATTCTCTACCCCTGAGCCACCAGGGAAGGCCTCCTTGCCTCTTGACTGACCTCAAGAGCTCAGAGATCTCTGAGCTTCTGGTGAAGCTGGCAGCACGGACAGGAAAGAAAGAGGGAACTCCTGGAGGCCACATCACTGTGGGATTTACAGAGTCCCCACTTTAAAATAGTATCTACAGTGACAGGAGTTGCAAGCCAAGTCAAAAAGCCGCTAGAGTCCTGAATGTGTCGCTAAATGACTGTGAAGTGAAGTGAAAGTCACTCAGTCGTGTCCGATCTGAGACCCCATGGACTGTACAGTCCTTGGAATTCTCCAGGCCAGAATACTGGAGTGGGCAGCCTTTCCCTTCTCCAGGGGATCTTCCCAACCCAGGGATGGAACCCAGGTCTCCCGCACTGCAGGCGGATTCTTTACCAGCTGAGCCACCAGGGAATGTGACTGCGTGGATGGAGGGGATTTCCCTGACTTCTCTGTCTCCACTGCTCCATCTACCTACTGCGGAAGACGATTCCTGCCCTGTCCCTGGGAGCGCTCCTGCGTGGTTCTAGACGCAAGAGTGTTTTAGATCCACCATTGGGGCACATGCATCATTTCATTTACCTCTTAGCATCTTTGCCTCTCTCAATTCTGGGGTATTTCCTCAGGTCTTTTTTCTCTTTGATTGTCTCTGATTTGTTATTTAACCGGTATTTTGAGTTTTTAACTTTTGTAACTACATACATCATTTTTAGGTCAATTTAGATTCTCCTGTATTTAGTGCCCAATCTTTCATATGCTTCCTGTTCCCTCTTTTTAGCTTTTTAATGATTTAAACACAGTTATTGTATAGTCTTCTTCTACTATTTCACTTTGGTGGGGCATGCACATAGTTTCCTTATGGCAATTCATTTTCTTCTGTGGTTTGTAGCTTTTCACTGTGAGCTCATCTTCAGCTGAGGTTGTTTTTCTTTCTGGGTGTCCCATGAGCCCCGTAGGAAAATGTCCCTACATGTTTGCATTTTCTTTTGCTAAGTGCTCCATGGGTTTCACTAACGTGGGAACCATTTTTGTGTTAATTATACAGTTTATGAGCCCATAAGTGAGGACTCTACACTTGGTAAGGGGTTCAGGATGGGGTTTGCACTATCACAGAATTTGGGGGGGGGAGTTATTTATTAGATTTTTATTTGAAAACCAAGTCCCTTTCAAGAAACAAGCCACTAGTAGAGTTTTTCTGGAACTTCTCTCCAGGGACTTGGCTGTATGAGGTATTTCCCAGTTTTAGCTTCCTCCTTGGCAGAGCTTGGGACCACATTGTAATGCCCTTCCTGGAGCATTAAAATCTCTGTTGGACCTTTATTCAGGTCTATGTCTCAGGGGCCACCAGAGGCACCTTGTAATCCTCTCACCCTGCCAAGACTTTTCTCCTTTTGTTGATAACTCACAAAAATCCTTTTTTTTTTTTTAATATTGGCTATGTATTTACATTATTAGTTATATTTTATGTATTTGTAGGTGGTGAAGTGAAGTGAAAGCTGCTCAGTCGTGTCTGACCTTTTGCCACCCCATGCACTATACAGTCCATGGAATTCTCCAGGCCAGAATACTGGAGCAGATTGCCATTCCCTTCTCCAGGAGATCTTCCCAACACAGGGATAGAATCATGGTCTCCCACATTACAGGAAGATTCTTAACCAGCTGAACCACAAGGGCAGCCCATTTGTAGGTGGGATGTAGCCTATTTTAGTTTAAATGCCCACGTTGCTGGGACCAGGACTCTGTCAGTTACTATCCTATAGATCAGGGGTCCCCAGGCCCCGGGCCATGGACAGTACTGGTCAGTGGTCTGTTAGGAAGCAGGTCACGCAGCAGGAGGTGAGTGGTGGGCAAGTGACTGAAGCTTCATCTGTGTTTACAGAGGCTCCCCACAGCTGGCTCACACCACCGCCTGAGCTCTGCCTCCTGTCGGAGCAGCCATGGCATTAGATTCCCATAGGAGTGTGACCCCTTCTGGGAACTGTGCTAGTGAGGGATCCAGGCTACATCCTTCTTATATTAAAAATCCCAAACCACCCCTTCCCTGTCCCGTGGAAAAATTGTCCAACCTTTTTGCAACCCTGTGGGATGTAGCCCGCCAGGCTCCTGTGTTCATGGGATTCTCCAGCAAGAATAGTGGGGTGGGTTGCAATGCCCTCCTCCAGGGGACCTGAGCTGAGTCTCAGCCCAGAGCCCTGGAATGGGACGTCTGCCCTGCTTGGGGAGTGTTGGATTCTGACCAGCAGCTGTGGTCAGGAGCTTCGCAAATGGCAGACAGACTGTCCCTGACTTGTTCTCAATCTTGGTAGATGTCCCTGATGGACCGTGGTGTTAGTTTCCTCCAACCCTTCGCAACGTAGCGCTCCAAGCAGACTTGACTACTAAAGTGGCGTAGGCTTGCTTGATGAAACCGACTTGTCGTCCCTGCTCTCATTTCTTCCCAGCCTAACATTTTCATTGGATGGCATCAAATGAACCGGCTTGAGGAAAATTCAGCTCTTGCATGAGAGGGCCACACTTTAATTAAGGCTTTAAGTGATTAAACTCCTTAGGCAACAGGCTTTGCACATAAGTATTATATCAGTGAAGAAATTTGTTCTCATAATTTAGCACTGGGTAAACAAAGATGCAGTTCCCATGGAACCGTGGCTTGTGTAGAAAGGAGGAGCAAATGTGTTCGGACGTCCCTTTTGCCCCCGGCAGAGCGCGGTGCAGTTACTCATAACACATGCAGCAATGATATTGTTTTTTCAGCCCTGAGTAATGGTGTTATTTGCATCTCCTTTGGGAGATTTCCATAACCTAATGGAGCGTCCCAACATTTGGCCTTAATTATCTTTCACTTAATTTAATTCATTTGATTTGATTTAGATTGCTTGGCGCCAAGCTAAGTTATTCCTCCCTTCCCTGTGCATAGACGGCAGCTATTGGAAGGCAGCTATGCCATCCGTCTCAAATGTCACAACTGGGTTACAGATTCTTCGAGGTTTGCATTACATCACCTCTGCTGATGTTTGCTGCTCTTCCCAGAATCGCTTGCGACGCATCTGCATTAGGATGCATCACGTTATGTAAAGCAAGTTGGGTACATTCTTGTCTCTTCGTCAACATAAAAAGTTTGTGTAGGTCCTTTGAACTTTGCCTGGAAAACCTTGTTTAACTTTTCACATTCTTCTCTTCATGATAGTTTCTTCCGTAACTCAGAGCAAGTACCAAGGGAGCGCAGGTTATGAGAATAGGCCAGGAGGAGACGTGCTTGCATGAAGACACAGCAGGCCACCAGGGCGACGCTGAGAATGTCTGGGGCTTGGCAATAGCCTTCTCCTCTCTGGTTAATGCTCCTGCACGTGGGGAAGACAAAAGTTGCCCACGTCTGGGGAAACAGCACAGCGACTGGCATGGGACACCTTGAGCCAGGGGAACATTGAGGTGTCTGGGCCCATCCTGGAACTGGCTGGGGCTGACCTCAGAGGGGGGTGCTGACTCACTGCAAAGCTAGTAAATCTTATGTGTCAGGGACCCTCACCATGTGGGGCTCTTCCAAAACCCCGGGAGGGGCCCAGCAATGTGCTCACATGGTCAGATGTTCTTATAAAGTATGCCTCCAAAAGGGAAAATCAGCTGTCTCAAGCACTGTTGGTCCAGCCTTCTGTCTCAGTCCCCTCCGGGTGTGCCACTGTGCTTTCTCTCGTGTCCAGGGTATGATGAACACGTGTGGAGTCTGGAGGCTCCATGAAAGGGGAAGTTGAACTGGGGAGGCGTGCACCTGGGGTCATGGAATATGTTTACGAGGCTCACGATCACATTTGTGCCGGGTTAAGTGACCAAGAGCCGTCTCATGTGGGGTCCCCTGCTTCCACCCTGACTTGCCTACTGCCATGTGAGGGTGTGGGGCCAGGGTCAGGCTGTGACAAGGGCATGTCCCCCGGGGCCCACACTGGTACAGCCAGGCAGTGGAGCAGAAACTAGGGTTTAAACACATGGAGACAGAAACTGGTCCTTGGAAAATCTCCCAGTTATCAGACATGTAAGATTGTAGAGGCTTCCACTTGCAATCGCACCTGGTCCGAAGAGAATGTTCTTCTCTCGGGAGTAGACACAATAATTCAGTGCATAAAATGAGGAAATCCTGGGCAGCATTTTTCTCTGTTGGTAGAAACCAATGGGATGCATTGATTAGACTTCTTGAGTGTGAGGACACAACCCACCCTCAGGGAAATGTCTGTGTGTGAAGGCTAGTGCTCACGCATCGCAACAAACCTCACCCTGTGTGCAGCATCTTCTTAGGTCTTACCCTAGCAGAGTCTGGTGATGACAGAGGAAGCCATGTGCCAAGTAGTCAAGGACACAAGTGGTCCAGTGACAGAACTCCTGAGCTCAATCATCGATCAATGATTGATCAGTCGATGTCTTCGGCAGAAGAGTGATTTGATTAAACAGTTACACAGTTCAATATAACAAAGCAGCATCATAACCATTTAAAACTGCCTTTGAATTGCTCTAGTGTATGTCTTGACTTCAAATAAATCAGGCATATTTCTTCAGATTTATTGTTCACACTGAAATTCAAATAGAGTAAGAAAGAAGTAACCCAGTGGAAGTCCACATTGCAAGAAAGAAAGACAGATGGAGTTTAAAATGTCATTCATTCATTTCAGCTATTTTATATTTCAGTTCTGGAATTTCCGAATTTTTCTTTTACTTTAGATTTCATTTCTCTGATGAACTTCTCCATTTTTTTCCATAGATTTCCTCAAACATATTAATCAGATTTTAAAGTTCATTCTAATCATTACAATATTGGTGACCTATGGATTTACACCTGTGATTTTTCTTGGCTTGTGTGAAATTGTTTTCTGGTTCACCTGGTAATTTTGGAATAAGTGATGATCATTATGAAGAAAAGAAAAACTCTCCAATACAGCTCTTTGGAAACTGAAAAACTCCCAGAGCTTTAATAGTTAAAACTTCTGAAAACAACAAAATAAAGATAACGAAAATGACACAGAAGAATTTTTAAAGATAAAAAAGGTTAGGACACTTAAGTGGGAAAGAAAAAAAGCAGAAGGAAGATGAAAATAAGAACAAAGTGAAACAATTTGTACAAACAGTACATAAAGGCCAACAGCTGCTTCATGTCGATGAATCCTTGACTGTGATAAATTCTATGATCTCAGCTTGTGACAGCAAGCAATAATTTTGGATGCCATTTAATGAAAACGTTGTTTCCCCCCAAACCCAAATTATTATCTCAATAATATGTACAGAAAACCAAACGGCACACAAGAGCACACACACACAAAGGTGTTTTGAAAACAGATATTCTGGGGAAAAAGTATTTTTAGGGGTTTATACTTTAGAGGATATTTTTCAGTTATTTTCTTCATTTATTGCTGATTTGTTTATTTATTTGTTTGGCTGCCTCTGGGCTTTGAGGTATGCTGGATTTTCATTGCATGCAGACTGTAGTTGTGGTGTGAGGTCTTGGTTTCTCTGAAGCATGTGGAATCTTAGTAATCCGACCAGGGGTTGAACTGAGACTCCTGCATTGCAAGGAGGATTCTTAATTACTGCACCACCAGGGAAGTCCCTGGAAAAAAGAATTTAAATAATCAAAACTGGCATGAGATTCTGGTTGGCTATTCCAAGACTGCCTGTGTCATTTTACTTCTAATTTCCTTTCAGAGAGGCAGATATTCCTTATGTAAGATCAGGTTTTAGACTAGATGTATGTGTTAAGAACCTTCAAAAGTCATAAAGATTCTATAAAGCCCTAGAAGACTGTGTTTACTTGAATTATGCATTAATCAAATAAAAATGTTCCATGTCTCAAGGAACGAAGAAATACAGTATTCAATTCAGTTCAGTTGCTCAGTCGTGTCCGACTCTCCGCGACCCCATGAATCACAGCACGCCAGGCCTCCCTGTCCATCACCAACTCCCGGAGTTCACTCAAACTCATGTCCACAGAGTCGGTGATGCCATCCAGCCATCTCATTCTCTGTCGTCCCCTTCTCCTCCCGCCCCCAACCTTTCCCAGCATCAGAGACTTTTCCAGTGAGTCAACTCGTCGCATGAGGTGGCCAAAGTATTGCAGTTTCAGCTTTAGCATCAGTCCTTCCAATGAACACCCAGGATTGATCTCCTTTAGAATGGACTGTTTGGATCTCCTTGCAGTCCAAGGGACTCTCAAGAGTCTTCTCCAACACCACAGTTCAAAAGCATCAATTCTTCGGCGCTCAGCTTTCTTCACAGTCCAACTCTCACATCCATACGTGACCACGGGAAAAACCATAGCCTTGACTAGACAGACCTTGGTTGGCAAAGTAATGTCTCTGCTTTTTAATATACTATCAAGGTTCCTTCCAAGGAATAAGCGTCTTTTAATTTCATGGATGCAATCAGCATCTGCAGTGATTTTGGAGCTCAAAAAAATAAAGTCTGACACTGTTTCCACTGTTTTTCCATCTATTTCCCATGAAGTGATGGGACCAGATGCCATGATCTTTGTTTTCTGAATGTTGAACTTCAAGCCAATGTTTTCACTCTCCTCTTTCACTTTCATCAAGAGGCTTTTGAGTTCCTCTTCACTTTCTGCCATAAGGGTAGTGTCAACTGCATATCTGAGGTTACTTTGCTTTAAAGAGTTGTGTTTATTATTTTTTCATGAAAAGTTTGTTTTCCTGATGTTGCAATGAAAAGTGGCTTTCCTCAAATAATGGAACTTTCAGGGAAATTGTTGAGCTAATTACTGAATTTGATTGACTTTTGTATGAGCAATTGACAGTAAACATTTTAAAAAGTAACTTGCTTATCCAAAATAGCTTGTATAGTATGAACAAAAATAACTTGAAATGTATTTTAAAAAGAGTTAAGACAATCAAATAAATAAACCAGAAAACAAATGGACTCCGTTACTGTAAATTCTCCATAGGAGCTGACGGAAGCCTTATCAGTCAGTGTGTAACTCCTGTAATAGAAAACCCGATGCATTATTTTTAGCTTTTTTTTACCAATTGAAAATCACTTATCTGTGACTTTACTCAATAAAGTAAAAGAAATGGTCAGACAACACATAGAAGGAGAATGCAATGATTGTAAGCACTGCTTCAAAACAGTGAGGCTTCCCCAGTGGCTCAGCGGTAAAGAATCTGGCTGTGATGCAGGAGACGTGGGTTCGAGCCACGGGTTGGGACGATCCCCTGGAGGAGGGTAGGGCAACCCCCTCCAGTATTCTTGCCTGGAGAATCCCATGGACAGAGGAGCCTGGCGGGCTCCACTCTATAGGGTTGTGAAGAGTCGGACATGACTGAAGCGACTGAGCTTGCACACACAGTGCCCGTGACGTACACAGCTGGCTCCCTGATCTCTTCAGAGAAAAGGCTGCTCCAACAGTAGGGGTTCCTAATGACGGCGGTATTCCTGTAATAGTAAATCTCTGTGCACCACAGGTCTGTCCCGTGCAATGTGAGCCACTGAAAATATCACAAGAGCCACAATAAAACAGTTCGATGAAAACAAGTGAAAAAAAGAAATAAAAACAGTTCAAGTTTTTCAGTGATACATTTTGTTTAACCTATGAACCTTAACATGTAACCAATAAGAATATATTTGGACATTTTACTTTTGGCTGTGCTGGGCCTTCATTGCTTCAAGCAGGCTTTCTCTAGCTGCAGCGAGTGGAGGTTACTCTCTAGCTGCTCTGTGCAGGCTTCTCACTGCAGAGGCTTCTCTTGAAGGGGCTCTAGGTGCTTGGGCTTCAGTGGTTGTGGTGCTGGAGCTTTGTTGCTCCAGTCATGTGGGATCTTCCTGGACCGGGGATCAAACCCATGTCCTCTGTATTGCAAGGCAACTTCTTAACCGCTACACCACCAGGGAAGCCCATGAATGTTTTAAATTCTAATATATATATTTTTTGTACTAAGTCTTTGACATCTGAGATGTATTTTACTTCACAGCACTCTCAGTTCTGACCAGCCCCATTTCAAGTGCTTACAGCCTGTGAGGTTAACAGCTGCCTAGGGTCGCACAGAGTTGGACACGACTGATGCGACACAGCAGCAGCAGCAGCAGGGGTGTATAAGGGGTGTTGTGTTTCAAGCACAAATGACATCTTGGATTTTTCTTTAAAGGGTTTAAATGCAATGAAATTGTTTTCTCAACATACACTTGCAACAGGGGTGCAAGGAAGCAGCAAGCTGCATCCCCTGCAGACAGAGCCGGCAACTGACTCTTGGGTCTGGACGGCCCCCTGCCCCCAGTGAAGCCAGTGGAAAAGCGCAACTCAGTGGGGTCCTCGGAGGAGCGGCCAGGGGCAGCCATGGGGGGCCTAGGGAGAGCTGGCAACCCCAGCAGTCTGAGCTACAGGCTCGCAGAGGGCGCCCGGGGCACTGACAAGTGACCAGGTCAGGAGGAGATGCTGGGCTTCCAGGGACTGGCTGACTTAACCTTCCTGGTCACCAGTGATGGGGCCCTGGGGGCCTGGGTCCGGCATGGATGGGATAACTCCCGAGCCTTAGAAAAGCCCGCGGTGAGGCACCGTCACCCTGGACCGACTTTTGAAAGTCTGTTTTGACTCGCAGGGGTATTGCTCTCCTCTTTGCACGAAGTATCTTTTTCCTTCCATCCTTCACTATCAGTCTGTGTGTCTTTAGACCTGAGGTCTGTGTGACGGTGTCGTGTGGATTCCACGTGTCCAAGGGAGGAGGTGAACTCGGAGTCTCCCTATGACACTGGCTCAGGCCCCTCCTAAGGACTTAACCTTAAGCTGCATTACATAACATTCTGCTTGAGAAACATCAGCTTTACAGACCAAAGACGAGGCAGCAAAGACTGACAGAAACCACAAATTCTGCTCCTGAACCGCTGCTGTGGCCACGACACCAGGTTCCATGGAGAATGTATATGCACGCCTACGAACTACCCTTGTGCTAGGAAAGAATAAGGGTTAACACCACCTTTAAGAACCCAAAGTGGACCTACTAATAAATCAAGCGGTAGGAGATTCTCCAAAGAAAAGAACTTACCCAGCACTGTGGCAACTTGGCAAGGGAGCTGACAACGTTTTGGAGCTGGCTTCAACATCGCAGATGTCATGTTTGAGTTGAGTCTTATAGGATACGTAACAATATGCTAAGTGGGAAATGCAGTCAACCAAGCAAAGGAAAACCAAGCATGAACAAAGGCCTGATAGCGTTTAAAGGACTGAGATGTACCGGAAAGGTATGGCTTCCCCGGTAGCTCAGGTGATTAAGAACCCTGCCAATGGTGGATATGGGAGAGACCCTGGTTCTATCCCTGGGTTGGGAAGATCCCCTGGAGAAGGAAATGGCAACCCACTCCAGTATTCCTGCCTGGAGAATCCCATGGACAGAGGGGCCTGGCGGGCTACAGTCCATGGGGTTACAAGAGTCAGACACGACTTAGAGACTAAAGTCCATTCAGGAAATGGAAACTCGGGGAAAGACTTAGGAGTCAGTGTGGCTGCAATTTAGGCTCTAGGTTGGGGGTCAGGACACCAGGAGATGAGCCCATGAGGATAAACTGAACCAGATAGGCTGCTGGGGTAAAGCATTTGGACTTCACCATTTAGGTAATTTTTAAACAAGGAAATACTATGATCAAGTCTTTATTTTTAAAGATACAAAAAGATCAAAATATAGTGCCAGCTGAGAGAATCCCTCCAACTGCATTAGTCAGAATACGCTGGATTGTGCTGCAGTAATAAGCCCCAAATTTTAAAGGCTTAAATGAACGTTCAGTCTTCCCTGTCACGTGACATACCTCACATGAGTCAGCAAGAATTCTGGGACATGTTATCCCTCAGATTCTGTATTGTAGCTTCACCGTCTGGGTGGAACACAAGGCCTCCTTGTCCACAAGGAAAGAGGGAACTAGTCACATAGCCTTGCTTAACTGCAGGACAGCTGGGATTACTGATGAGCAAACAGAATCCTTGGTGACCCTGCCTGTCTCTGCCCCACCGGAGACGGTTTAAAGGGAAACTTAAACCTGCCTAGATAGTGCAGCATAAGAGCCCCTGGAGCGGTGGCTGGGGGGCTGGAGGTAGCACCGATGACTTGGAGAGCTCAGCCAGGGTAAGCAGACAAGGAAAAGGCAGCCCTTCTGCATCTAAGTGTTCAGTGCAGTTCAGCCGCTCAGTCGTGCCCGACTCTTTGCGACCCCATGGACTGCAGCACACAAGGCCTCCCTGTCCATCACCAACTCCCGGAGCTTGCTCAAACTCATGTCCATTGAGTCGGTGATGCTAGCCAACCATCTCATCCTCTGTCGTCCCCTTCTCCTCCCGCCTTCAATCTTTCCCAGCATCAGGGTCTTTTCCCTCCCTGCTCACAGATGGGTGTCCTCTAACCTCTGCTGAGATAGTTGTGGGAAATTAACAAGGAAGCTGATCAAGATTCTATGTCCCTGGGGCCAGGAGCATGTGGTGTGTGGAGCTCCAAGGCCAGGTGCGTGGATCCCATGGCACTTGTTTCCCTTTTCACCCCCTGTCTCATCTATGAGGGAAGGTGAACGGGACGACCTCTGGATGAGAGAGGGACAGAAGGGGACAGAGAGGAGAAAGCGGGAGAAAGAGTGAAATAATTATATTGGGGAAAAAACAGCATGTTGATAGTGGTTGTCTGGAGGTGCTGAGGTTATGGGTCACCTTTTATCTCTCTGTAACTTCCTTCCTTTTCTGTATTTTTACATATTCAGTTCAGTTCATTTCAGTCACTCAGTCGTGTCCGACTCTTTGCAACCCCATGAATCACAGCACGCCAGGCCTCCCTGTCCATCACATTAGGCAGTTTTAAATGCTTTCATCATTTAAAGGTAACTTGATTTATTTCAAGGGCTTCCCTAGTGGCTCAGATGGTAACGAGTCTGCCTGAAATGCAGGAGACCTGGGTTTGATCCCTTGGTTGGAAAGATCCCCCGGAGAAGGGAATGGCAACCCACTCCAGTATTCTGGCCTGGAGAATTCGATGAACGGCGGGACCTGGAGTGCTGCAGTCCAGGGGATATCAGAGAGTCTTAAAACACTATGTAGACGTTTTCCTGTTTATTCTGACAGTGGCTTGTGAGGTTGACACTCTCAGCATTTTGTTTAATTTTTTACACTATGCACGTGAAGATTAGAAAAGATTAGCAAAGAATTCTCTCAGCTTCTCTGTGAGTCAAGTAGCAGATCTGAGGACAGTTTGCACCACTGCCTGGGAGGAGGGTCTCGGGGAGGGGCTGGACCGGCTTCAGCACGGAATCTGCGGTGACATTGTGGCTGAACCTTCAGTGACAGAACTAGCCCCTCCCTCCCCGTCACCAGGGGAACGTTTCTCAGAACTGGGTCGACACCAAGCCCTCTATTAGGTGGAGAAAAGCCCCTCCCCTCTGCTCATGACCGAATAATGAAAGTCCTTGTTTTTGACTGTTAGAAACTTTACATTGATATGAATACTTTTAAGACCCCTTTGTAAAGACAAAAAAGATATTAGTCATGTAATAATTAGCATCGTTGCAGGAGGTAGCCATGTGAAGCAATATTAATTTGAACAGACATGAAGCTGAGAAGTGCTTCCCAGGTGGCACAGTGGTAAAGAATCCACCTGCCAATACAGGAGACCCAGGAAACATGGGTTCAGTCCCTGGGTGGGGAAGATCCCCTGGAGGAGGAAATGACAACCCACTCCAATATTCTTGCCTGGAGAATCTCATGGACAGAGGAGCCTGGCGGGCTACAGTCCATAGGGTCACAAAGAGTCGGACACGACTGAGCATGAAAGCTGAGAGTGGATGAGAAAGTTGGGGTTCGTAATTCAGTTAATTCAGTTTTTCCCCGTGTGAGTCAAGCCAGGCTGGTGACTTGCGGTTCTGTCGCTTGAACATTCTTTCCCTCTGCATCACTGGATAGATTACGCAGTTCTGATCTTCCAGCTGTTTCTAATCAAATTGAACGAAAACTTGGAAACAGGCTCTGAATGAGCCCATATCGTCTCCAAACAGGTCTTGCTTCAAGGAACCCTGGGGGAGTGGAATCTTCTTATCACCTGTTTACATGCATTTATTTCATTCCTGACGCAGAGAAGAACATACTTAGAGCCCTTAACTAAACAGAAGATCTGCTCTAATCGCTGTCTGGCCCCCTGTCCTTTGAGGTCTCCCAAGACGGTCTGTGTACCGAGACTGCTTGAAGCTGGCCGATCAAACATGGTAACTAAGGCCTCGGGAGATGCTGCCAGAACCTAGATGTGGTTCAAACACCAGGGTTAGGAGACATGTCCGCAAGGAAAACTGCGCCGCAGCCTCACTTTGAGGATAGCTGCAGTATCTCAGATAGAAGGCTGGCAAAACGTCTTCAAAGATCTAACAAAAATAAAACCATGGTGTTCCATGTATTATAAGTCAGAGTAAGTGTAATTGGTAAGAGCACAGGAGAACTGGTGTCCAGTCCCAGCTCCATTTACTGGGTGCCTCTGCACAGCAGTTTCCCCTCTGAATATCAGTTTTCCCATCTGCATAATGGAAGCATACTCCTCTTATTGCAGTGCCTGGCTTACACTTGAGGAAACAGAGCGAGGGAACCCTCACAGTCAGTGATGCGCAGACCCAGGATTCTATTGTTCCTTCCCCAGACTCAGAACCTGGCTCTTCACGTTTGAGCAGTACAGGAGCCACGAAGTAGACGTCCAGAAAGAACGTTCTTAGCCATGTAGACAGATGCAGAGATCATAACAGAAAATGCACAGATTTAGCCACATGAATTTTTAAAACTTTTGAATATAAAACACTGTTGGTGGTGTCATCCCCACCTCACTCGGGAGAAGTTTGGGGGGTTGTTCTTGTTTCTTCCTGATGGTCCCCGCCCGCAGGTGGACTCTGGGCTGGAAGCCAGCCAGGCGCAAATCCAGCTTCCTTCCCCATCGTATCAGCCTGTCTTGTAATTGAAATATCCTACTTTGAAAGTCAGCATCTAAATGTTAGTCTTTTCTTTTCCCTTTGACATTTGTGTTGCAGCAATTTAAGTTCCCTCGAGGCAGATGAAGGAAGAAGGTTAAATACAGTCACCCCACCCTGCCCCCTACAATTCCAAATGTCAGCCCCACCCCCTGGTTTGGAGGTTTGAGTTTGTCTCCAAATTCACCCTTGAGCTCCAGGGACAGACTTTCCTGTTTGGGCTGGGCTCTGTTGAGATTCGAATCCCAGCCCTGCCATTTACCCTGCAAAATCTGAGACAACTTACCTATCCTGTCTGTGTTTTCATCTGTAAGAATATTACTTTGAGGTTATTTTGAGGATTAATTGATTCATGGGACGTTTTCAGGACAGTGTCTGGCACACGGGAAGTTTTCAAGAAATTTGTACCAGAGCGCAGACTACCAACGCTGTTGTTTTTTAGTCAATGAGCCACATCCTAGTCTTTGCAACCCCATTGACTGTAGCCCACCAGCCTCCTCTGTCCATGGGATTTCCCAGGCAAGACTACCGGAGTGGGTTGCCATTTCCTTCTCCAGGGGATCTTCCGGAACCAGTGTCTCCTGCATTGGCAAGTGAGTTCTTTACCACAGGGCCACCAGGGAAAGCCACCAATACTGTTAGCTGCCCCAAACTCACCCCTACCTTCAAATCTGCCTGTAAAGCTCTGTGGGAATAAAAGGATTAGGCAGTAGTCTGTGCTTGGCAATCTCTTCTGAAATGTTACTGCTTCTCTTCCTGACCCCACGGACTTCCTTGTGGCTCAGCTGGTACAGAATCCACCTGCAATGTGGGAGGCCTGGGTTCGATCCCTGGATTGGGAAGGTCCTCTGGAGAAGGGAAAGGCCACCCACTCCAGGATTCTGGCCTGGAGAACTCCATGGACTGTATAGGCCATGGGGTCACAAAGAGTCAGACTCCACTCAGCGAATTTCACTTTCAATTTCTCTTCCTGATGGAAAGTTCTGGAAATTCTCCCTTCTCACAGGATAAGACTTTTCCTGAGTGACCTACAGTCACCTGTCACCTACGAGGTGGAGGTAACTGATCCAAGAGGCAAGTTTGCAGAGGATGGCCTGGTTCCTTCAGCATTAACGCCCCATTTGTGTGTGTTTAAAGATAAGTTCTGAATCAACCTGTGGGAAGACGAATAAAATTAGCTCCACTAGACTTTGATCAAAACATACATTATTAGGAGAAAAGTAGTTTTCAGTCTGCAGAATTCTATTGTTCAGCTATGAATCTAAAGATTTTATGGAAAAAAAAAAGTGGAATCAAAGGATGCGGCAGCTGGAAAGGGCTCAGAGGTCACCCAGAGTCCGCATATTTTAAAGATGAGGAACGAGAGAGATTGAGAGGCAGGAGAGGACCGGCCGGAGCCCCAGGGAACCCCTGGAGCAGCCCGGCGCAGAGCCAGGGCCACCGGGGGCTCCCACAGGAGCTGCTGCAGACGCCGAAATCAGTCTCCTAAACCTGTTAATGCAGGACTGTACCGAAACCTCCTGGAGACCTAGAGATTATCCTAAAATCGACTGAAAGAAATTGGAGAGCATGCCGTCCTATTATTTTGATTTCATGAAAATGTTCTAAAGTCAAAGTTAAAATTCAGACTGTCAAAAACGTCTGTGTAATTTCACCGGGTGTGTGCGGTCTGTTTCAGCATATTGTGGTAAAGGTACATCCAGGTTTTCTTTTTCAAATGCACATTTTAAAAAAAAAGCGGAGTGTGCGGGTAGAGATGTTTTCATAGAGATGTTCGGGAGGAAATTCCTCATTTCCAAAGCAAGGCTTCAATATAGAAAAAAAGCAAGGGTGTTGATTTTTCTTTGGGGTTTGATGTTTCTCCTTGGCACTTGGTCATCGCACCGCAAATGGAAAACTTGTCGGCCTTTTATTAGCAAATGGAATAGTTATCTTAGAGGGCAAGACATCTGCTCGGGAACCCAAGCCCCTGGCTCCCTGAGATTATGCTCGTTCGGTGGAGCTGTTCCCCTTCCTTTGTGCAGTGTAAAACACAGGGCCCAGAAGCCTAACTGCCTATGTTTTCCTATAGTTGAAAGTCAAGTCTATCTGAGCCCCCCATTCTTCCCAAATCTAGAAAATTTAGTCAGTTTCAACTAAAGCTATCACTGCAGGGTTGCTCCCGTCAGTTCAGGATCTTCCTGCCCACTTCCTCCTGCTCCGAGAATGATGTCAGCGCCAGAGGCTTGTCCACTTCGCAGCTGGGGTAAAGGGCACATCTGGGGAAGTCTTGAGAATTCCAGCTGCTCTTCGTCTGCACTAGCATCCAGGGAGGAGCACAATTTGTATACGACTGGGCTTTCTTCTCCTGAAATAACTGATTATGGAAATGTTTGTTCCTTCTAGACGTTCTGTGATTCCTCTGAGTCAGAAATGATCTCTTTCTGCACTACAACCCTTGTATTTTGTGTTTCTTGTATCACTGACCACATATTTTGTATTTTGTTGGTGTCTTTTTCCATTTTACCTTTTAGATACAAAGAGAAAAGATGGTCTTGTTCATTAAAAAAAATAACCACAAAATCCAATGCATGGCAGTGCTCTAAATACATTTTCTGAGTGAATAAAGTAATGATTGTATCAGTCAGGTTTCACTGTGATAACACTGTAAGGAAAACATCGGCAACTTACAGCACTTATTTCTCCCTTGGGGTCACGGGCAGTCAGGTAGCTCTGCTCAGGTTGTGTTGGCTTCCGTTCTGCCCCACAACCTCCATCTGATGGACTCGGGCTGAGGGAGACACTGCCTGGAAGGTGTAGTGGTCAGAGGGCCAGTGGGAAATCCCTGTGATTCTTCAAACATCCACTTGGGATGAGCAGGAGCCACTGCTTCCCCCACTCCATTAGCCAAAGCGAACCAGCCAGCCAAACCCAGTTCCCCAGGAAATACACTTCTCCTGGTGTGGGGAAGGAGCGAGGGAGGACAGACTTGGAGGCCCGAGGGGATATCTGCTGAAAAATAATGAAACCTACCGCAAAGACACCAGGAACGCAGAATGGAAAAGAAGCAGATCCACAGGAGAAGTTCCTGCTGCAGCAAATCTCCCCCCAGACAGCCCTGACAAGGCCTTTTCCCATTAACTTCCCCTTCCTGTAAATTTCCTGCTGGGCAGTTGTCATACACATGCAGCTCTAGGCTGAATGGAACATTTATGCTGAGGACACGCACGACCGCTCAGCTATGGAATGACACGCAGGCTTTCCCAGGGGTAAGGCTGAGCCGTCTGAGACTGGACTCTCCCCACCCAAGAGAAGAAATGAATGAAATGAAGCCCGTTAAAGTCTTTAAAACTTTTTATTGAGAGAGAATTCATATACCATAAAATTCACCCATTTAAAGTGCAGAATGCAGTTCGGAGGCTTTAATATATTGTAAGAATCGTGCAACCATCATCACACTATAAATGTAGACTGTTTTGTCACTTCAGAAAGAAACCCCTACTCATCAGCCGTCTCTCACATCAACCATGTCCCAGCTCACGGCAACCACACATCTGCTCTTGGTCCCATTAGATTCTGGACATTTCCTGGAAATGGAACCCTGTGGTATGCTGTGTTTTCCTCTGCCTTCTTTCGTCGAGGCTCACGAGTGCTGTAGCATGCATGAGTACTTCACATTTCTGAGGCTAAATAATATTCCATTGTATGGAGGGACCACGTGTTGCTTATGCAGTCACTGGCTGATAGATGCTTAAGTTGGCTTCACTTTGGGGGCTACTGAGAACACTGTGTACAGATTTTTGTGTGGACAGATGCTGTCATTCTCTTGATCACATACCAAGGAGGGGTTGCTGGGTCACACAGTAGCTCTATGTTTAAACTTTTGAAGAACTACAAACTGTTTCCCTGAACGACTGCTCTAACTTACATTTTTGGTGGTGGTGTACAGGGCTCCTAATTTCTCCCGTCCTCACGGACGCTCATAACTATCTTTCCTGAACTTGGCATCCTAATGGTTTTGATCTGTATTTTCTTAGAGGCAAAGGATGTTGGACATCTTTCCATGAGTTTATTGGCTGCTTGTATATCTCCTTTGGAGACTATCTATTCAAAGACTCATTTTAATTAGGTTATTTCTTTATTATCGAGTTCCAAGAGTTCTTTGTGTATTCTGAATACCAGTCCCTCATCAGATAAGGGATTTGGAATTATTCTCTCCCATTCTCTGGGTTGTTTTTCCACCTTCTTGGTGGTTTTACAGAACAAAATCAGTCTGCCTTAGGTCTTAAGCTTCTTTCATCCCAACACCTCTGAACTTTCTTAACAGGACTTCAGTGTTGCCAGAGCCTTTCAGCTTGAAATAGAAGTCTTACCTCTAGTTCTTCCCAGGGTCACAGCACCGTGAGAATTTGTTTTCTGTTGTGTTAAGGAATGATTTAACTCTCCCTCCAGCCCCAGATCATCTCACTGGGAAGACGCACATTGAATGGACTTTAAGTCCAGGGCCTCCCTTGGAGTGGTTCCCAGGGACCCCAGAAATTGTCATCAATGCTGATAAGTGTTCCATGACCTCACCTGCATGTTCATGGCGCTCCTGATCTACAACCTAGAGACGAGAGATGACCGAACTGAAAAAGCTAAACCCATAAATCTCCAAGCATGAATGTGCCTTTGTAGACCTGGACTCTCCTGAAAGCCCTTTGTTTCCAACATGCAAGAGGGCCCTGGTGTGCAAAGCCTGCTTTTAGTGTCAAGCAGGCTTTCAAACAGGTTTCCCCTGTGGCTCAGTGGTAAAGAATCTGTCCTCAACACAGGAGTTGAAGGAGATGCAGGTTCGGTCCCTGCGTTGGGAAGATCCCCTGGAGGAGGGCATGGCAACCCACTCCAGTATTCTTGCCTGGAGAATCCCACGGACAGAGGAGCCTGGTGGGCTACAGCCCAGAGGGCTGCGAAGAGTCAGACCTGACTGAATGACTTAGCAGGCATGCGTGCAGGTTTTCAATCAGCGAATTGTAAGCTCGCAGAGAGCTCTTACGGGTCAGCTGTGCTTCAGTTCACGGATAAACTGATCTGTGGCACAGAGGGTGCAGGTGTTGGCTGTGGGGCCCTTGAAACTGTCCATCTGCCAGCTGGAGTCACAGGCGTCAGTTTCACCATGCTTGCCTCCCTGTTTCCTTTTCTAACACATGGAAACTTGCTTAAAGGCATGAAGGGGTATGTGAGTACCCAGGCCCCATGGACCAGTGTGCACTGTCTTAGGTACGGTTTCCCGGGTGGAGACCGTGCCCCGGGAGGGAGGTTTGTAGGGAGTCCCTCTGGGGGCAGCTCCTGGGAGCCGTGGTCCCATGAAACCACAGGATGGTGAGCGATACAGGTTCACCCTGTGTCCTCAGGGCTGAGCTACGCTGAAACATAGTCACAGTTAGAGGATGAGGGGTCAGGTGGCGGTGAGGTCTGATGGCACTGGTGTCTTGTGGGTGGGGGTCTCTGCACTCCCTGAAGCGGGGTGAGGTGGGATGCTGCCCTTCATGGGGGGCGTGGCTCGCTTCTGTGGGCCCAGAGGGTTAGGGGCACTAGGAGTTTCAAGGCTGAAGGGGGAGCTGAACTCAGCCCAGCTGTCCTTGGCGGGTGATTCCCCTTCTTGGGCTCCGCTGTTCTGGCGGTTAGGTTCTGAGCCTGGGGGTCGTACTCCTCTGTCTTCTCCCTCTGGGAGGTGGGACCCTCACTGCTGCTGTAAAGATGTCCTCTGGCTTCTCTGACTCTCAATCACTGGAAACTGCTCGTGGGTTTTCACGACCTTCTCTAGAGGGTCAGATGAGCTCAGCTATTGAATTTCACTATTGTAGTTGCTGTTGCCCCAAAACCTGTCACACATCTGGCACCTCCCACTGTCTCCATGGTTGCTGGCAACATTTCCACACCGAGATTACTTTCCCTGGGCAACTGGGAGCTTACACAACAAATGTGCATCTCTCAGTACTGGGGGCCAGAAGTCTGAAATCAAGGTGTCAGCAGACTAGGCTTCTGCCAAGGGCTCGGGGAAGACCCTCCCGTGCCTCTCCCTGCTCCGCGGCTCCTGGCGTCCCTGCCTCTGGCTACGTGGCTCCCGCCTCTGCCTCCGGCTCACAGGCCTTCTCCTTCTGTCCCTCTGTTGTCTCTCCCTCTTGGCAAGGATTTAAGGCCAATCCTAAATCTTATTTTGGGGTCCTTAGCTAATTCCATCTGCAAAGACACTATTTTGAAACAAGGTCCTGTTCTGAAGTTCTAGGTGTGCACGAATCTCTGGAGATGCTAGTCAGTCCGCTATCGAGAGCCACTCTGTGGCAAGGGCTGTTGGTGCTTACTTTACCACCAATGAGAGGATGCTCTTAGCCAGCACCTGAACCAGTTCCAAAACCCCACATTCTCTGTCAGGCCACTGCTGATACCAGCTTCACAGGTTGGGTTCCCCAGGAAACAGACCCTGAGCAGAGTTCAGCCTGCAGGTTGTTTATTCCTGAAATAAACTGATAGTCAGGAAAAGTTATAATGCTGTGCATGTGTGTATACCAAGTTGCTTCAGTCATGCTGGACTCTTGGTGACCCCATGGACTGTAGCCCGCCAGGCTCCTCTGTCTGTGGGGATTCTCTAGGCAAGAATACTGGAGTGGGTTGCCATGCCCTCCTCCAGGGGATCTTCCAGACCCAGGGATCGAACCCACGTCTCCTGCACTGCAGGCTGCTTCTTTACCTCTGAGCCACTGGGGAAGCCCTATACAATGCTTTGTGACTATAACAATGTACCTGTGAAGAAAAGGTAATGACATGGAAATAAGTTAATGATAAAACCTTAAGTGAAAAAGGCTAAACTGGTGTATATATAGCTTAATATTATTTTAGAAAAATTAAAATCTGAAAAGTTATTCACCAAACTATTAATGGTCATGAAATTATGAATGGCTGATTTTATCTTCTTTTCTGCAGTAATATGCTTTACCTTTTATAACAAAAAAGGAAAATTATTTGACAATAATCATTCCAAAGATTGATTTGTGTGTGATTAACAAGAAATAAGTCACCTTTGTCACCTGGTACTACGATTAGAAGATTAAAAGCCCAAAATATTCATGACAGAATGGAAGGCAAATACCCTCCCCACTGCCCATCTCATGTCCCATTGTAGGTCAGAGGATGTGATTCCCATTTCCTGGGGGTTATGGGCGCTCAAACCACATGGAGCCTCAAGGCTGCATCATAAACCCTTTAAACCAGGCTTATTTTTACACAGTGGGAATCAAACTTGTGCTGACCACAGGAGTTTGGAGGTAAATATAGGTATTCTGGCAGCTATGAAAGATGTTATCTTCTTGGAAAAGAGGCCGGAAGCTTCTTATTGCGTCAGTTCAGTTTAGTTGCTCAGTCATGTCTTACTCTTTGAGATTCCAGCACTCCAGGCCTCCCTGTCCATCACCAGCTCCCGGAGTTTGCTCAGACTCATGTCCATCGAGTCTCTGATACCATCTAACCATCTCATCCTCTGTTGTCCCCTTCTCCTCCCGCCTTCAATCTTTCCCAGCATCAGGGTCTTTACAAATGAGTCAGCTCTTCACATCAGGTGGCCAAAGTATTGGAGCTTCAGCTTCAGCATCAGTGCTTCTAACGAATATTCAGGACTCATCTCCCTTAGAATTGACTGGTTGGATCTCCTTGCAGTCCAAGGGACTCTCAAGAGTCTTCTCAACACCACAGTTCCAAAGCATCAATTCTTCAGTGGTCAACTTTCTTTATAGTCCAACTTTCACATCCGTACACAACTACCAGGGAAGCCCAAGAATATAGGAGTGGGTAGCCAATCCCTTCTCCAGGGGATCTTCCTGACCCAGGAATCAAACCAGGGTCTTCTGCATTTAGACAAGTTCTTTTCCAGCTGAGCGACCCGGGAAGCCCTCCTATTACCTAGGGAATGTCATGTGTGATTTGAGGACACTAGCTGCTGAGAGAGGCACTAAGTAGAAGGCCCAAAGTTTTCTCCCAGCCCTGATGAACCGGGTGTTCTCAAGAGCCAGACGAAGCCTGACTTCTGGGTGGGTCTTCCTGAGAGAGGCTCCATTTTTTAATCACCAGGAAGACACACATGCAGATGCTTTGTGCAAAAAGCATAATCCTGAAAATTAGATTTTATTGAAAAATTAATTTTTATGTTGTTCAAAGTTATTTCTGCATGACATCTTTTCACACAAGAAATAAAACACTGTGAACAATGTTGAAACCGCCTTGTTTCTCTCCACAGATCCATCTTACCTTCCTTCTCCAGAGACAACCATCAAGACTCTGGTAAGTATTCTTCCATTACACTTTTATATTCTGACCACGAACATGTAGTCAAAGCAATGCACTCTTATGCTTGGCATACTCTGTCTTACCAATTGCTATCACACTGTACATATTCTTCAACTTTTTTTCCCTTCAGTATTCCATGTTTTTGAAATTTATTCATGCTGATGCACGTAGATGCAGTGTATCCATTTTAAAAGTTGATTGTGTGCAATTGTGTGAAAATATCACAACTTATCTATCCCTTATTCCTGGACTTTCAGACTGTTTTCAATTTTGCTAATGAAAGTGAGGTTGGAACCGCCCCACAGGTGGTCTCCATATGTAAGTTTACTGTCCCTAGAAGGGACGTGAAGGCTGTAAAGGTGCTCATTTTCCACATCAGTAATATTGACAAATGGTGTTCTGAGTGGTTGTACCAATTTATGCTCCTGGCAGAACTATATGTGGGTTTCCTATTTCCCAGAGTCTTGCCAATTTTTAGTATCATCGAACTTTGAAAATGTTGCTAACTTTACGGTATGAGACGGCATCTCCTTTTAATCTGAATTTCCCAGACCACTGGTTGGGTGGAGCTTGGTGTTACTCAGGGTGAAGTTGAGCTGATGGAACAAAGAGGCCCAGGTCCAGTTCTCTCTTGCGTCACCACCTTGCGTGGGTGGTCAGGCTGGTGGGTTGCCCCACGCTTACTCAGGGGTCCTCCCGGTTGTCACATTGCCATCACTTAGGTCATCCTTCTCATCCCAGTGGCTGAAGTTGGGCAGTTGCCACACACTAACTTTTGGGGAAAAATTAGAGACTTTCTGGGAAAGCAATTTTCTTATTGGCAAGTAAGGCAGAAACTGCACACATTCCTTCTGCTAACATTCTACTGGCAAAATCTCAGCTCATCCTTAGAAGGCACGGCCAGGGAACCATGGTCCCTGTGGGCAGCCATGAGTCCAGGAGGACGCGGAGAGGGGAACTAGCTTTTCTTCTCAAGCAGATGTTTGCTTGGCTTCTGGGCTTCCTTTTCCATGACTCAGGTAGTAAAAGGTTTGGTCCATTTTTATTTTGTTTGCCTTTTTGTGTTGATTTCTGGGAATTCCTTACATTTTCCAGTTTGCTTATTCAATTCACACAATAAATCTGATCATTTAAATGTACCAGTGTACATATATCAGTAAAGATACTTGTAACCATTTCAGTGTATCTTGAAAGGAGTTTGCTATTTAAATAAGTCATATCATATTCCTTTGATAAATTAAGATTCTTTTTATAAAATAAATAATTACAACTTTATGGAAAGGGCTTGGGGTTAATATAAGTTACTCAAAGTGAAAGTTTAGAGCAGTTTCTCAGGTTCAGTTGAACCTGCTGAGCCTGTAAGAGAATCTGATGACACGTATGACACTGTGGTCAATGTTGTCACCACTCGGAGTTTCCATTTTCTCGACAGTGAGGATGGTGTTATTTGCTCTGCTTCCTGTGTGAGGTTGCTATAGGATAAAGCAAGATAATGTCGAGTAAATGACCGAGAAGATGCGAAGTTTATATCATTGTTGGGAATCAGAATTGCCTTGAATAGGAGACACATTAGAGCTCATCTGGAGGCTCCTGAGTCCAGTTTCCAGTTCCCTTGACCCTCTCTGCACACCATCTACACTTTACTCCAGACCAGGGTCCTGGGCGTGTGGGCTGGTGGTCACTATGGTCCTGGGTGTGTGGGCTGTGTGTTCGGAGCATCCGTGTGAGATCTGAGAGTGGCTCTTCTCAGAGTTACTACTTCCTAAGGGCAGCTTGACTTTCTAGACCTCCTGCAAACAGTTTTCAGCTAAGCCTCTCCTTCCAGGGGGGGCGTGGAGCTTCTTCCTCTCACAGTTCAGGCCAACCCAGCTTGTCACCCATTACTGCCCTCACGGGGGCAGGACTCAGTCTCCCAGCATTTTGTACCCAACCTGGCACACAGCTTGGAGCCCCACCCATTGGTCCAGCAGCGCCTCTGCCTGACTGCCCAGCTCCCCTGCCCAGGTCTCTGTCCCAGCTCTGGCCTGCGTGGGGGGCCTCGGGCCCAGCCAAGGGAAAGGTGGGGAGAAGGCAGAGAGATAATGGAGAATGGAGAACGCCTTGGAAAGTGATTTTGTTTTATTCGTGATAAATCAAGTTTTAAAAGTGAGAAGGGAGAATTTTAACCATGTTTTGAAGAAGTAACTACTCATTCATTGCCTAAGCGTTCATTGAGTGGCTCCACAGGCCAAGAGATGTCCCAGGCGCTGAGACGCAGCAGAGGCTGAGCAGGTGAGGTCCTGCTCTCACAGAGCTTAAATTGTAGGACCAGAGACAGACAAAGACACACAGGATAATGAAGATAGATATGAGCGTGCCGGTGAGTGGTAAAGACTCTGGAGAGATCTTGAAAAGAAGGATGAGACAGAGATGAGGGTCATTGGGGAAGGTCTTATGAAAAAGCGACGTGTGAGCTGAGATGTGCTTGATAGGAAGGAGCAAACTGGGTAAAATTAGAGGGGAGAGCACAAGCGCAGAGGCTCAGCTCCCGCGAAGGACCAGAAGTGGTCGAGGTTAACAGGCCTTCCCCCGAGGAAGGCCCGGGGGCCGGGAGTGAGGGCAGAGGGCTGGGAGATGCTGGGGCCAGACCGTGCAGAGCTGCTGGGCAGGCCTGACTCACAAATCCAGCAGTTTGACCCAGGATGGGGTCTGCCTTGGGGAGCTCCTGGGGCCACGAGGAAGCCAGGGTTTTCAGAATCAGGGAGTTTATCCAGGTTGGTTCAAGGACCAGCCTTGGGGGTAAAGGGCAGACATCGGGGAGGTAGGAGCTCCCACAGGAATGGCGCCCACCTGGGAGGATGAGACTAGCAGGTATTGGGTGAGAGGAGAGGGGCTCAGCTGACTGAAGGGACCCCTGGGCCCCACCCAGACGGACTGAAGTGGGGGGCTACTCCACAAGCATTCTAGAAGCATCGGCTCTGCCCCTTGCAGCCCATGCTGTGAACCTGGGGCAGCACACCAGCTCCAGAGCCCACTCGCTTGTGTGTGGAGCTCTGAGTGGACTGCCAGCCGTGACGCTGGTGGGCTTGCATCCTCGCAGGGCTGAGCCTGAAGTTGGCAGGTCACCTTGGCAGGGAGGCGGCAGCGAGGCAGTGCTGAGCTGACTGGGAGTCACAAACAAGACGGAAAGAACCCTGCCTCGGAAGAGTTAGAATCAGATTCAGGGCTCTACTCCTTTGAGTTGAGGCACCACCCAAGTCAAGCCTTTCACATCCTTTGAAGTTGCAGAGCAGCCACCTGGTCAAGGGGCACCAGTGGATTTGGTCAGGCATCTCAGGCAGAAGCACAAACGGAGCTTTCCACGCCAGGTAACATCCCAGGTTTCCAGAACACGTCTCTGCTTCCAAGGCAGCACCGTCTAACTACAAGGTCCTGACTTCCTGCAGCCAGGAAGAACTCCAGGCAGACCGGAATGAAGTTCATACTCTTCTTACTAGACTGTCCTGTTCTCCCAAGTAAGCATGACCCTAAACTTTTTATTTGTAGTAAAGTTAGACCATGGTCTAGGAGCTCAAATGAGGCATCTTTCATGGAAAGATAAAATATAACATTAAATTCAAAGCATGCTCCTGTTTTGGAAAAGGCAATGGCAAGCCACTCCAGTACTCTTGCCTAGAAAATCCCATGGACAGAGGAACCTGGTAGGCTGGAGTCCATGGGATCGCTAAGAGTCGGACACGACTAAGCGACTTCACTTTCCCTTTTCACTTTCATGCATTACAGAAGGATATGGCAACCCACTCCAGTGTTCTTGCCTGGAGAATCCCAGGGGTGGGGGAGCCTGGTGGGCTGCTGTCTATGGGGTCGCGCAGAGTTGAACACAACTGAAGCGGCTTAGCAGCAGCAGCATGCTCCTGTTTGCTCCGTGGAAACCACACAGACAGATGACATGCGTGACTATGACATCACATCGGGGAGTGTCTACAGACAGTGAGCAACACAAGTGTTACTTCTGTTAGCAGCTCTCGCCTCTCAGTGCCCCTGTTCCCGGCACTGCGCTGAGCACACTGGACAGCGGCTCACACCCCCTCTCTCGGGCCGTCGTTTCTGAGAGCCGTGCACTCCAGGAATCCCTGGGCTGGGGCGGTCATCCGGTCTGGTTACATCATTGACTTAGAGCAGATTTTCCATTAGTGCAGTCTTCCGTACCTCTCGGGGCTTGGGTAATTGCTTATTTGTGCTTCTTTCTTTTTCTTGGGAAGATGAGTGTAATCACAGATTAACTAAGTGCTTGGATCATAGGGATAGAAGGGGCTGGGAAAAGGCCCGAGCTGGCCTTCTGCCTTCAGATAGTAACCAAAACTGAGGCCCAGCTGCTCGCCACTCAAAAGCCATCAAGGAGGCCAGATTGGTGGGAAGGAACTTTTGCTTTATTTTGGATGCCAGAAACCGGGGTCGGGGGTAGGACGGATGCCTGTTCAAAGGCCGACTCCCCCCACTGATGATCGGTGGACAAGAGGTTTTAGATGGAGGGACGGGGCTCCATGCCGAAACAGCATGGTGAGCTCTGCCAGTCATCTCGAAATTGGTGCCCAATGGTTTGATCGGCGTCATCTTAATGGTCTTAAGTACAGTTAATCTTCACTTCCAGGGTCAGTTTGTTCCCATTTCCTTGAGGCCAGTTCTTGGAATTGTGGCAGCTGACGTCATGGCTACAGTGCGGTCATCACGCCGTTAACTTCTTCCATGTGTTCAGCATCTATGACAGCTCACAGGATGTGGCTCAGGATGCTATCTGCGGTCCTTGAGAAGGAACTGAATGTCCTTGACTTTGCTTAATGGCTAAACTTACTATTTGGTCTCCTTTGACTGTTTTCCTTTGTTTTTGCCTGTTCTCACTTCTCTGGTTAAACGTATTCTTTGGCTAACACATTTCCACAGACAAAAGGCAGGTGGAAAACATGAAGGGCAAGGACTGCAGGGTACTGCTCGAGTTCAAGATGCGCCTGGCGGGCAGGCGAGGTTAACTCACCTCCTCCACGGTGCAGTTGGGTGTCCTCCTAAGATCCAGGCTCCTACTCAGACCTTCTTCCCCTAAACTGAGCTTCCATGCAGCAGCAAGTGTTAATGTGGGCTGGGACACAGCACAGCTGTGGCCTTGCTTCTGCTTGACAAGCTGCACTTTCAAAGGATAGAGTAAAGAAGAGGGGATGAAATTTTAAAAAATGATTCCTGCAAATGGCATATTGTGCTTTTCATTGGCCAACTAGGAAGAATTTAGGAAATGAAAATCAAAGCCATGGCTCAGAACGAGCATCACCCGAGGGAGACGATCAGCGCCGTCTTCTTCCCGCCCCACCTGCAACAACACGCTACCCAGATGAGGAAAGAAGCATGCTTCCTGCTGTTTCACTCCTCCTCAAGCGCGTCACCTCCCTTCTGCTAATACCCCAAACCACAGGCCAGGATGCAGCGCCAGATTCAGGAGGGAAGGTGCTGAGAGGACCCTCCTGCCAGTCTCACGTGGCTTTTAAATTGCAGAAATGGTATTTGACATAGAGGGGGCCCATTTCAATGTGGGTGTGGGTGTGTAGGGAAAACACTCTCTGGTCATTCCACCTAAAAGCTGGTCTTTCCTAGCCTACTAATGAATTTTCCTGAGTGTGAGTGTGTGTGTGTGTGGGCGTGGGTGTGTAGGGAAAACACTCCCTGATGATTGCACCTAAAAGCTGGTCTTTCCTGAACTAATAATGAAGTTTCCTGAATGGCAGAGAAGTAGCCTCTCCCACCACAAAAAGAGCCAGTCCCAGAAAAGTCTCTGGCAAGACAGAAAGGTCTGAACAAACACAGACCAGACACTGATTTAATGCAGATGCCAACTCCACAAGGGACATGAGGAGAGAAGGACAATTTGGAGAGAAACAGCAGCATCTCCTGAAAGAAGAGAGAAAGCAAAAGAATCCAAAGGACCAGCAATTGGCAGCACAGAATTTATCTCGTACCATTCATAACCCTGTCAACCAGAGCGCACGAAGAAGTGACTCTGGAGGGGCAAGGAGAAGTGTGGGGCTTTAGCAGAGGACAAAGAACCCACCCCAATCCAGAAGTCCACTCTATCCCAGGCTGTGCGAAGCTATTGTCTTCCTGCTAAGAAGCAAAGAGGCTCAAACTGCACTTATGCTGGGGGATTTATCTACAGATAAATCATATCCTTGTAATTAAGCACATGGAGTTTCCAGGTGGCGCTAGTGGTAAAGAACCCGCTTGCCAATGCAGGAGACATAAGAGATTCAGGTTCGATCCCTGGGTCAGGAAGATCCCCTGGAGGAGGGCATGGCAACCCTCTTCAGTATTCTTGCCTGGAGAATCCCATGGACAGAGGAGCCAGGCGGGCTATAGTCCATGGAGTCTCAGAGTTGTACACGCGTGAAGTGATTTAGCACACACAGCACACACAGTTAAGCACACAGACTAAACTGAAATCTGTAATTGCAATATTACACATCAGGCTTGATGGATTACACTTAAATGACCCCTCTGCATTTAAAGTGCCATTAGGGAGCTGAGTAGTGGGGTTGGGGGGAGGTGGGGATGGAGACTCGCAGGGATGAGCTGCATTCTGCCTGGTGAAAGGCCATCCTAGGCTGTGACTCTTTACCAACTTGCTGGCAAGCAGGGTGGGACGGAGTTAACTCCTCGAGTGGAAGTTCCATCAGCATGTCTGGGGGCCCAGTGGGGGCTGAGTCAGTGGGTGAGTCACATCCCCGCTCCACCCTGGAGCAAACCCACAGCAGAGCCTTTCAGGGCAAAGGTGTGAGTCAGGCCTGAGCGTGGAGCTGGCAGCGTACACGTGATGTCACCTCTGTGATCCTTCTGGCTCCCCTGATGACCGGGGAGCAGCGATTGAATCTGAATCAAGCTCAGCTCTATTAAGTGAACCTCTGCAAGGCCGACATCTGCTGCTTGCTTTTTGGCCAGCCAGCAATTGCAAAATGAGCATGGATGGCTTGGGTAATGAGGCTTTGATAATGGAAACTGGGACTTGATTAAATTTTGCAGAGCCTGTTTGTGGACACCAGTGTATCCTGCTGGGTTCCTCAGACTTGTCAATTATACATCAAAAATCATAACAGCAAATGCCCTTTTAAAAAGTATCCTACAGATAATTAGCATGGAGCCTATATATGAACAGCTTTGTGTGTATATACACATATGTACTTATACACACATATACATGCAAATACATCGAGTAATGCGTGTGTATACAAATGCATACTCTACTTAACGATACTGATGTCTGTGTGTATATGTGTCTATATATGTGTGTGTACACATTCACCATGTTACTCACTGTAGCATTTTTTTATGGCAACCATCCAACCCTGAATACTCAGCAGTAGAATGTCTTAGATTATGGTACATGTATACAGTGGGATGTTCTGGAAGTGCTAACCGGAAAAAAAGTATACTGATTTCTATTAGTTATAATTGTATGTTGTCGTTACATGCGGTAACTTTTAAAACAAGCTTCAGATACATTAAATTAAATAAAACTATGTGACAGACAAAATAATACAGTGAAGTGAAAGTCACTCAGTCGTACCTGACTCTTTGAGACCCAGTGGACTGTATAGTTCATAGAATTCTCCATTGAGAATATTGTAGTAGGTAGCCTTTCCCTTCTCCACAGGATCTTCCCAACCCATGGATCAAACCCAGGACTCCCACATTGCAGGCAGATTCTTTACCAGCTGAGCCACCAAGGAAGCCCAAGAATACTGGAGTAGGCAGCCTATCCTTTCCCAGCAGATCTTCCTGACCCATGTGACAGAAAAAAATAATGTAGCAGAGGCCCATTTATGTAAAAAAAAAAAAAAAAAAAAAGGATAGACATAAACGTATGTTAAGGCTAAGCTCTGAAAAAACAGGAAATGCAGAGAAGGGCTGGTGGGCTGGTAAAGGTGGAGAAGTGTGGGGTGGAATTTGTTAAAATGAGTTTTTTACTTTATGTTCCTTTCAGAATATGCCAAACACTAAAGAAAGACATAATAAATGCATCCAATATTCAGTGGCCAAGCTATCATTACTAACTCACTGGCTGCTAAAAATCGATGCTACGAAATGGTTCCAATTTTCCATGAATAAGGCTTTGAGGGCCCCCAAACCAAATTCATTGCTCATTGTTTATACTGCCATGTCTTCCCTTCAGCACCATTTTCAAGGAACTGGAGCATTCCCTTTCCAAATAGTCCCTTTCTCAAGAATTTGATCATTGATCTAATAAGAAAAAAGGAAGCTATTAGAGATTCTGTGTGCCAGATATTACTCATGCTTGATACATCGCATGCCCAAGGGAATATGAAAAAAGTACACCAACAAATGTAGAATTTAATTCACATCGATTAAAACGATGTGAGCCAAACAGCTCTTTCTATGGGAGAGACAAAATAGCAGCGTGTATCAAGAAATCTAACAACTGAACGTCGGAGACTGTGGCCCCAAGAGACTTGAATTATTCGATGGACTTTTCCTGATTATTTATTTTGTATCAGGCATTATGCTGAGGATGAGTAGCAGGATAGCAAGATGAAAGGAAGAGAAAAGATAACGATAATTACAATGCGATATAATAAGAGGCACACAGAGGCCAGAAAGAAAGTGCATTTAAACAAGTGCAGAATCCATATGAACAGAAAGAATGAGGTCAGGCTCAAAAGCTGAGAACGGCACTATTCCTGGTGTGAAGGGGGCACACCTCGAGCTGCCTCTTCAACACGCCTACTGGGGAGAGACTCACACCTGTTGTGTTTGTCGCTCAGCCGTGTCCGACTCTTCGTGACCCATGGATGTACCTCGGTGTCTCTACTGAATCCTGTCTGTGCCCCATCTCCAGAGTCCCAGCAGATCCTTTTGGCTCCGCTGAAAGGATCATGGATAGAACCGTGTCCTGTCTTACCAGCTGTGTCGCTTCCAGCCTCAACCAAGTCGCCAGCATCTGCTGCAGGTTTTGTTGTCGCTGTTCCGTCGTTGTATCTGACTCTGTGACCCATGGACTGCAGCAGAGCCCTCAATCTATTCTCAGCCGAGTGAACCGGATGATCGAGCCGTGTATATGCTAAGACAGGTCATGTTGAGACAGCTCAGACCACCCTGGTGACCCTCATTTCACTGCGTAAACGCTGAGGTCCTCGTGTGGCTGCCCAAGACCCTGAGTGCTCTGACACTCCCCCAGCCCTCCTCCCCACCTCGACTTCCCCCCTGCCCACTCCCCTCCAGCCTCCCCTGGGCACACTTCTCTCCTTTCAGTTTTTAGTCAATGACCCTAATCCTCTTACACAAAATTGCCATCTCTCCTCTTACACCCCATCCTCTTATTTTTTATTTTCTCATATTGCGTATAAATTTCAAACACTCTATATTCTACCTATTTAGTTTATTATCTGCCACCTACGACCCATCCCCAGGATAGATGCTCTAGAAGACTAGATGTCTTTGTTTGTTGTGTTCACTGCTGTGTCTTCAGAACCTACGATAACACTCAACATATCATAGATGTTCAATAAAAATTTGTGAACATCGTGAATGAATGAGCGGGGTCTGAATAGAGTATGATAGTACCGAAATTCACCTGCCAATGCAGGAGACGTGGGTTCTGTCCCTGGGCTGGGAAGATCCCCTGGAGAAGGAAATGGCAACCCACTCTAGCTATTCTTGCCTGGGAAATCCCATGGACAGAGGAGCCTGGCGGGCTACAGTCCATGGTGTTGCAAAGAGCTGGGCACGACTGAGCACACGTACACGCAATGTAAGAATTGAGGTTGAAGGAATAAACAAGTTCCCAGCTCTTGAAGGTGCTGTGGTAAGAGCTTTGAACTTGATCAGACAATAGGAAATCACAGGAGCTAGAGAGGTGTTTATACCGTTTGTATGTAAATATGTATTCAACATAAAGAATGCAGTGGGGTGGGGGAAAGCACATCTGATATTTTCACCTTGAGCATCTCTGCTGCAGGCAGTAGGACAATTTTGCTCTAAAAGGTAAAGCAACTGGTTCACAGTTTGGTTTCAGTGCCATAAAAGACGATATAAAGGATTTGACTAGTAATTCACAGTGGTCTTCAAGGCTGATTGATTCTGTGGCCGATTTAGATAGACCTGCTTGTTTTCTCCTCTGCTTTTTGCAAAATTTATCAATAGGAACAATATTAGAAGTTGGAGGCAAAAGAAGAACCAAGGTCCTCCTCCTCACTCAGAAGAAAGAGGGTTATGTAATTCCCAATGAGTGTAAATTTCTGGAAAATATGAACTTTTCTGCTATTTGATAATGTAGAATGTGATGTAGATGGAATTTTGGTATTTGGCACAGAATGTGACTTAGATGATTTAGTGAAACGGGGCTTCCCAGGTGGCTCAGTGGTAAAGAATCCGCCTGCCAATGCAGGAGACGCAAGTTCAAATCCTGGGTTGGGAAGAGTCCCCTGGAGGAGGGCATGATAACCCACTTCAGTATTCTTGCCAGGAAAACCCCATGGATGGAGGAGCCTCGGTCCCATGGACTGTGGTCCTTGGGGTCACAGAAGAGTCAGACATGACTTAGAGACTAAAGAACAATGGCATGGATTGGGTACTTGACGAAACATTTCAATGTTTCAACATAGCACGGATATGTTCTAGCAGTTATATATGTTCCAGATGCTGAAGAGAAATAGCAGTGTCCCTGTTTGTTTTACTCCCAGGGAAATCTGGAGAGACTTACAGCAGATTTTTTTACATGGTAAAGAAATTATGTCTAACACTAGATCCTGAATCCTTAATGATCAACTTTGAGAAAGAATCATTGCTTTCTCTAAGATATACTCCCAATTCAACTATAACCTTGAATCTATGCATTTTAAATGTATTCAAATATTTTTCATAATTTTATATTTTCATAATAAAATTTTTATTTTAATTTTTCATGTTTCATTATGTCCTTTTAATCTTTTTTATTATGGCCTTCTCTTTTGCATCAAATTTGTCTTATGGCCAATTAGTTGTACAGAAAAACTGCTTGCAGCGAGGAGGCTTAGCACAAAAATACCTGGAACCAGGGAAAAGGCAGGAAAAAGAAAAGTTTAAAAATTATTGCAATGATATTTGGCAGTGAGGATGGAAAGTGTGACAGACTCCAGAGACATTTCAGAGTAGAATTCATGGCACATAGTAGCTAAATTAATGTGGAAGGTACAGCAGAAAGAGGACCCAGGATAGCCACATTTCTAGCCTGGGTGTTTGGGAATGTGTTTAAATGCCATTAAGTAAAGGTAGAACGCATGACCTGTAAGCAAAGTACTCAAGGCTAATCAGGAGGAAATGCAGGCTGTCTGGCCTCTGGACTTTATAATTGATTTCATACTCTGAATCGATTTTTACCATCTTGCACGAGTGACTTCCTACAGCAGATGGTGGACATCTGTCTGTCCTTTGGGTCATTAAATTCATATTCCCTAATATGAACCAGAACCTAAGGCTGGAAACGTGGGGAGATTGAAAATAAGCAATTCAGGAAATTCCCTGGTGGTCCGTGGTTAGGACTCCATGCTTCTACTTCAGGGGGCACTGGTTAGAGAGCTAAGATCCCATATGCTGTGCGGTGAGGCCAAAATAATTTTTTTTTTTAAAAAAAAAAAGGTAAAAGAAAAAAAAAAGTAAGGCATTCATACTTAAATTGGAGAAACTTGGAACTTATTATATACCACTATGCTAGTTGGCTGGGACAGTAAAGAATCTGCCTGTCAGTGCAGAAGACTCCGGTTCTATCCCTGGGTGGGGAAGATCCCCTGGAGACAGGAATGGCAACCCACTCCAGTATTCGTGCCTGGAGAATCCCATGAATAGCGGAACCTGGTGGGCTACAGTCATGGGGTCTCAAAGAGTCGGACATGACTGAGCAACTACCTTGAAGCTGATTATATAACACTACAAAGTGTTGTGATAAAGGGCTTCAGGGTTACAAAAGGATGCAATGACTGTAAAAGCAATTCCTATCCTGCTAAGTAGAGAGGGCAGGAGAAATAATAGATGAGGAGATGCTGACATAACATCGCTACCATCGTCTGACATGTGGAGTCGGTCACAATATTCAGGCTGGGCTTGTTTCATAAAGGCATCTTAGGGTGTGCTTTGAATACAGATAGACTTGTTTGATAGAAAACATGTAAACATAAGCTTCTGCAAAGAAATGTACTTCTCATTTTCTCTGAGCCTTGCAACCCTCTCAGTATTTTTCTAGCTTTTCGTGAAGACTTGAACCTAAGAAAAGCTTCATGATCTCTTCCCTCTATTACAAGAAACATTCCAATGGAATAAAAGACAAGAAGTGGCCTGGTGGTGAGTGGCAGCTGTCACCCAGTCTCCGGGGCAGGTGGGCTGCCCTGATGCTTCTACTCCCGGGAGTGTCAGTCCAGGGCTGCCAAGAAGAGATGGAAACCCAGGTTCCGTACAAAACTGCCTTTCTAAAAAGGTTCAGTCAGTCAGTTCAGTTGCTCAGTCACGTCTGACTCTTTGCGACCCCATGAACCGCAGCACACCAGGCCTCCCTGTCCATCACCAACTCCCGGAGTTTACCCAAACCCATGTCCATCGAGTCGGTGATGCCATCCAACCATCTCATCCTCTGTCGCCCCTTCTCCTCCTACCCTCAATCTTTCCTAGCATCAGGGTCTTTTCAAATGCTTTTCACATCAGGTGGCAAAAGTATTGGAGTTTCAGCTTCAACATCAGTCCTTCCAATGAACATTCAGGACTGATTTCCTTTAGGATGGACTGGCTGGATCTCCTTGCAGTCCAGGGGACTCTTAAGAGTCTTTTCCAACACCACAGTTCAAAAGCATCAATTCTTCGGCACTCAGCTTTCTTTATAGTCCAACTCTCACATCCATGCATGACTACTAGAAAAACCAGAGCCTTGATTAGACTAACCTTTGTTGACAAAGTAATATCTCTGCTTTTTAATATGCTGTCTAGGTGTTTATAGGTATGTGTATGTAAATATATGTTTACAACTGATTAAAAGAATATTTAACACACAATTTGAATATAATAAAATATAGAATGCTCTTTATTATCAAATCTGTATAGCTAAATGATGCAGAAAACTTCTTGTTGGTTTTTACCAAATTCCAAATCCGTTGTCAAACTAGAGTTACAACTGTTGCATGAGTCATGACACGAGTGTCACTGATAAGACTGCATTTCATTCAAATTCTAATCAGTAGGTCTCTTTCACTGGAATGACAGGGGTTTTAATAAATGATCACTGTCACCACTCTAAGATAGTAACTTCTAACACATCTGAATATTTACCACGGGCTTATCTTGATGCCGGGCACAGGGCACGCGGCAGCCCCCAGACACAGTTCGTTCCTGTTTTGTGAAATGCAGTCTAAGAGAAGACACTCACTAAAAGAACATTGCGTGTGCCCGAGATGCATGGCACCATTCAGGTTAGGATGCTAGAGGTGCTGGGATGTTCCTCCCCAGCTGAGGACTAAGTCGGGAGGCTGACACTGAAGTCCTTAGGAGGCAGGGTGGGTTTGAGATACGTTCAGTGGGTTTGGGGGACATAATTTGGTGACTGGATATAAACACAAAGGAAAAAGAGCAAGGATTCAATACTCAGCCTTGTGACTTAAAGTCCTTCAATGATCAATGAAACAAATATTTATTGAGCAACTCCAAGACATCAAGGGTGCGGTGCTGAGCCAGAAAAGGCACACACGGGCTGGGGTGAGATGCTATACGTCCAGGAGGCAATGGGCAGGTGAACTTTCTCCTAAAGCCATGCTCAAATCTGCGTCTGGCTTAAAAACTGGGAGATGGGAGAGGCAGAGCAAGATTCCTGCTCCCGCAGTAGCTCCATGGGGCAATGGAGACCAGCCTGTCCAAAGACAGAAGGACGTCCAGAAAAGGAGCATGAGGGTGGGTCTCATCATCCCTGCTCACCTGCAGTCAGCAGGGCTGCATTCAGGTGCTGACTTCCTGGGGTCCAGAGTGGCCCCGTCAGCAGGTACCCTTGTCTGGATTTTCACGTCACAACTAAGATGATCCATGCAGGTGGGAAGGCGGAGGAGATGCAATGGGCTGGCATGTGGGACTTCCGTGTAGGGACACAGGCTCTGAAAGGCATGTCGTGTCTTGTGTGTTACCTAGGCTGACGATCCCAGACTTCTGAGTTTATACTAAAGCAGCGATACTCAAGAGCAAACAAATAGTAATTTGACAGATAGATGACTGCAATCATTGCATAGTGCAAGCTATATATAGATTTACATATTTACACTTCCAGGGAGAGAGAAATGGAACGATTTTGTAAAAAAAAAAAAAAACAAGAAAAGTATAATTTTTTGATTAGTTTTCTCATATTCTGTCTTCATGCAAAATGAAATTTAGGTCCAAAGGCAGTAAACATTAACAAATATGCAGCTTCCATCTGGGGTGGGATATGAATAGTCCCTAAGGAAATGTTTCCAAGAAAGAAACCGTAAATGCTTTCACCAAAGACAGATAATTAGAAGTGTTGTTAAAGAAACAGTGTAGGATTAAGGGGAAAAAAAAAATCCCTGGTTAAGGTAAAGCAGATTTGATTATATTTTTGTTGCCAATGTTCATTCCAACCCTTACAATCTTTCATGAAAATGAATTAAAATCATAATTCTTCATAGGAAATTTGAGAACACTCGAGCTCTCTCAATAGATGAGAATGCTGCATAGTTTCTGAGAGTAATGTAACAAGAACACATGTCACACACCAGTCTCTGCTCCTAACTCACAGGATGCCTTTTCTTTTTGCAGTTATACTAAAAACAATCCTCCATATCCGTTCTCTGTTTCAGTAAGTTTAGAGGAGGTAAATTTCATTTACTGTAATTTCATGTAGGCGTGCAAAGAAAGACTGGCTCCCATCAGAAAGAGAACACGCACGTTACCCCGGGGTGTCTGAAGCGTATCTGGCCATCATGGTTATCCACCAAGTGTCCTTTGAATTGGGCAGGATTAACTAAAGCACAGAAAGGAAAAGTAACTCTGGGGTAAGTGCCCGGGTCAGGAGAAAACCCAGGTGTAGGGGACGCTCTGGGGCTCTCTTCCTTCTGGGCTGTGGTGCCCACAGGTAGGCTCCCAGTCCCTTCTCTGAAATTCACGGGGTCAGATGTGTTTCCAAATTCCAAACATCTGGGACTTCACGAAGGTAATCTATTTCAGATGTGCTGTGACATATACCCCGAGGAGGCTGGGGCAGCGGCTCACGGCCCAACACACCAGCACACGTGTCGTTGCTGTGAGTTAATCACGGTAACTGAGATAAAAAGCACGGAGAACAGCCGCACGTCAGTTCAGATCAGCGTCACCTTCACATGAACTCTGAAGATCTTTTGGCTTTCCGGAGTTCCTCTGAGATTGTGGGTGAAATACTGTGCATGCGTGGGTGCTAAATCGATTCAGTTGTATCTGACTCTGTGGGAACACTATGGACTGTAGGCCACCAGGCCCCTCTGTCCATCGGATTCTCCAGGCAAGAATGCTGGAGTGGGTAGCCTTTTCCTTCTCCAGGGGATCTTCCCGACCCAGGGATCAAACCCAGTTTCTTTGCTCTGAGTGCTGACTGGGAGCCCAAAAGATCGTGAACCTGTAATTCAAGTAGGAGCCTATGTCCTCTTCCTTTCCATGGAGAGGAATCCTCTCTGAGCTCTGGGTGGAAAGTCCTCTCCAGCGGCTCCTGGGTTCTGTCCCTCTTGAGCTTCACAGTAGAGCTTTAGCAAGAGACACAGAGCCCCCTCTGTGACCCGGGGTGGACCGTCATGGGTCTTGTAAGACATGCACTTTACCTTTAGTCAACGCACAGATCTATGTTAGTTACCCCCTCAAGAGGAGGGTGTTGTATTTGCTGGATCTGGTGCATGTGAGTATATATTATTTATAATTTATTAATAAATATATTTGATAAATAATCTTGTGGAATCTTTCACTCTATTGCTCACCTTTGCCTAAATTAAGTGTGTCATTTGTCTCCACAGCGCAAGATAGTCTGATGATTAAAAAACATCTTAGTTTTGGGAATTCCTCAGTGTTCCAGTGGTTAGGACTCTTGCCTTTCCTGCAAGCCATGTGGTGCAGCTGGGAAAACAAATCTTAATTTCCCAGTGAACTTAGCTTGCTGAGGATCCTGTCTGTCCTCCTGTCTGCTCCCTTTGTCTCCCGTCTGAGCCCTCTGCCCCCAACCCGAGTTAAATGAGATTAAAAGCAGAGCAGATTCTGAAATAACTTATTTGGGGTATTGAGATAACTAGCAGTTTGTTTTCAAGCTTAACAGGCATAGTCAGTATGAATTACGGTCATCTGTTTGTCATGAACCGGTTTTTAAGTTTGACCTGACCAGTTAAGTAGTCAGTTTAGGAAGGGAAAATGCCATTTTCTTGGTCTTCAAACCTACTCAGTGAAGGGAACCAGTAAGGGAAACATAATGTGAGCCACACTTGCCACCTAAAAGGTTCTAGTAGCTGCATTAAAAATGTAAAATAAAGAAAGTGAAATGAGCTTTAATAATATATTTTATTTAAGCTAATCCCTGGAAGCCCAGTGGTAAAGAATCCACCTGCAAGACAGGAGACCCAGGTTGATCCCTGGGTCAGGAAGATCCCCTGGAGAAGGGCATGGCAACCCACTCCAGTATTCTTGCCTGGAGAATCCCATGGACAGAGGAGCCTGGTGGGCTACAGTCCATGGGGTCACAAAAGAGTCGGACATGACCAAGGAAGTAAACTATCCAGAACATAAACTGTCTGGGATGTAATCAGTATAAAAATTAACAATGAAATTTTTTACATTTTTTTTTCACACCAAATATTAGAAATCTTGTATTTTTTACCCAAAGACCACCTCGATTGTCCCAGCTGCATTTCAAGTGTTCAGTCGCGGCATATGACCTTCTGCCACTGGGCAGGGGATGTGAACGTTTAAAAGACAGAGCTGGCACCCAACCTCTCAGCAGCCTGTGATCTCCTGGGGAAAGAACGGCTCCTACTTTTGACTTCCTTTCACATTTATCCTACTATTTATCATAGACAAAAATAAAGACTGACAACCAGTGAAAATAACTCCTAGTTTCCAGTAAACTAATGGAACAGGATTCAGACTGTAAATCACGTGTCACTGCTTGACTAAGCAGAAGTCACAATTTGAACCCCAAACTGGAGGAAATGGTGCAATGGAAAAGTTTGCCCATCGATTTTTTTTTTTTTTTTTTGCAAATAAATTTGCAGAACCAGGTATCTCTGTTGACTTTAACCCTGACTTTCTGCTGATAGCAACAGTAAACCACTGTGAGGAAGGCACACGTGAACACGGTAAATAAGTGTTGCAATGGTTCCAAAGTAACATTCAAGCAGTGTTTAGGTACTTAGGCTTCTTCCCCTTTGGAATTTTGATTTTGCAACCTTGTTTAAGAGTAACCAGTTGCACCTAAATTTTCACCACTATAAAATGAGAATGGTATCCAGTGTTTGTTACAGGTGTTCTCGGTGTATGATATGCACTGATTTGTTTAATCCTCACAATAATTGTATAAGGAAGATACTATATTTTATTCCCACTTGAAAGATAAAGAAACTGAGACCAACAATGTAATTTCTGTAAGATCACACAGCTGAGGAGAAATGAGTTAGAATTCAAACTCATGTTATTAATCATTATTCTCTAACCTACTGGATTTACGAAGTGAAAATAAGATAAAATACCAGTATCTTAAATAGAAATGATATTGTAAATGCAATACATCGATATTCAGAAATAACTCTATTAATGAAAATGACCTTTGTTAAAGGGAATCCTATTTTGTTTTATGTTTAAATTATATGTAGTTTGTCTCATGTTGGACCAAGACACCTAAAGTTTAAACTCATTCATTCATTTCTTCTGTTCAAATATCAGCTCTCAGCGAGACTTTCCTTGATCACTTCAGGTAAAATAGTAACAAACTCCCAGTCATTGGTAATCTCAGCCTTCCTTGATTATAAGTTTATACATGTAGATTCCTTATTATAAACATATACATTATATATTTGTACATAAATTTTTTATTATAAATTTACTTATATGTTTTCACTGTCTCTCTCCACCTTTATGATATAGGCTGCACACCTGAACTTTTTTTCTGTTTGTTCACTGCTATTTTGCCAGGACCTCAAAACAAAGTTTGTGTGTGTGTGAGCTAAGTAGCTTCCATCGTGTCCGACTCTTTATGCCGGGCTCCTCTGTCCATGGGATTCTCCAGGCATGCATACTGGAGTGGGTTGCCATTTCCTTCTGCACAGAACAATGTTTGTATCTTAGTAAATTTTAAATAAATATTTATTAATTGAACAAATGACTGATTTTTATATGTAGTCTTTCGTTTATGCTGAAACAACACATATAGCAATTATGTGCATAGACTTAGGTCTATATTGTGTCATAGACTTATGCAAAATATACTTGGGTTAGGGTTATAGCTGCCATTTACTAGTTGTAAAATATACAAATAACAATAAACGTATTGACCTTGGAAAGTTATTCGGAAGATTACATAGGATACCATTTTCTAAAAGTGACATAGAGGCTGGCACAGTAAATGTGGCTGTGCTGTTGATTTGTAACATTTTTATTACTAATCTATGCCTTTTATTTAAAAAATCTTTTCGGCTACTCTTTGCTGTGATGCGTGAGTTTCTCACTGCAGGGTCTTCTCTTGTTGCCGAGCACGGGCTCTAGGCATGCCGGCTTCAGTAGTTACGGCTCCCGGGCTCCAGAGCACAGGCTCAGTAGTTGCTGAGCACGGGCTTGGCTGCTCCATGGCATGGGGGGATATTCCCCAACCTGGCAGCGAGCCCATGTCCCCTGCATTTAGCAGGCAGACTCTTTGCCACTGGACCATCAGAGAAGTCCTATCCACTCCTTAAATACAGGGCCAAGCTCTATGCTGGATGCCGAGGAAGTCTGAGTTAAAGGAGACATTTCTTTTGAGACAGATCGTAGCTGTTATTTCATTGCTGGACTTATAAGAAGTAAAGGAACTCTTCAGGACTCCACAGCCCATGGGCTAGAACCCCCACTGCAGCTCCTACGCACAAAGTGGGCTGAAAGCAGTCAGGAGCTGGGAGCAGTAAGCAAATGAGAAGTGTGGGGTTCCCCTGGGAGCTGTCCTGCCGTTGGGAGCTCAAGGGGTGACTGACGTCAGCAGGGGTCTTTGGAGGGCACTCACGGAGACAGGGCCAGTTTCAGTGGTAGCAAAGGCAGGCGCAAGTTCTCTCGGAAGAAATTGGCTCTCAAGCAAATACGAGTTCAAAAAGCTCACCAAAAGCATAAACAAACATCATGCTGCTGCTGCTGCTAAGTCACTTCAGTCGTGTCCGACTCTGTGTGACCCCATAGATGGAAGCCCATCAGGCTCCCCCGTCCCTGGAATTCTCCAGGCAAGAACACTGGAGTGGGTTGCCATTTCCTTCTCCAAAACATCATAGAAGGAGATAAACAGATTTAGACCCCAAACAATTCGTATTTTTAAATTATCAGATAAAGAATACATAATTCTTAACTATGACATATTTATGGAAATAAAGGATAGGATCATAAATTTGATCAAGAAGCAAAATGATGGATAAATTTACAAAACCATCTAGTGGAACTTTTTGGGTTTTTTTTTTAGTTATTTACAATGTTGTGTTAACTTTAGGTGTACAGCAGAGAGATTCAGATAGATAAATATATATACAAAAGAGGGCTTCCAGGTGTTGCTAGTGGTAAAGAACCTGCCTGCCAATTCCAGAGATGTAAGAGACGTGGGTTCAATCCCTGGGTCTGGAAGATTCCCTGGAGGAGGGTTTGGCAACTCACCCCAGTATTCTTGCCTGGGAAATCCCACCGACAGGAGCTTGGCAAGTTACAATCCATAGGCTTGTAAAGAGGCAGAAACAACTGAAGCTACTTAGCATGCACGCACCCCTACATATAAATATATATATACTTTATATATCTTTTCAGATTCTTTTTCATTATAAGTTATTACAAGGTATTAAATATGGTTTCCTGTGCTATACAATAGGTCCTTGTTTATCTGTTTTGCATATAGTAATATGTATCTGGTACTCACAAGCTCCTAATTTATCCCTCCTTCTACATTTTCCCTTTGGTAACCATAAATTTTCTATGTCTCTGAGTCTGTTTCTGTTTTGTAAATGAGTTCATTTGTATCAGTATTTTTTTAGATTCCACATATAAGTGATATTGTGTGATATTTGTCTTTATCTGACTTCACTTACTGTGATAATCTCTAGGTCCATTCATGTTGCTGCAGAGGGCTTTGTTTCACTCTTTTCATGGATGATAATATTCTATGGTATACACACACACAGACATGTATATATATGTCATCTTTCTATCCATTCATCTACCGATGGACACTTAGGTTGCTTCCATGTCTTGGCTATTGTTAATAGTGCTGCTGTGAACATTGGGGTGCATGTATCTTTCTGAGTGAGAGTGTCTGTCTTTTCCAAGTAAAATGCCCAGGAGTGGGACTGCTGGGTCCTTTGGGAGCTCTTTTATCAGTTTAAGCCTCCATGCTGTTCTTCATAGTCGTTCAGTCCCTCAGTCGTGTCCAACTCTTTGCGACCCCATGGACTACAGCACACCTTGTCCATCACCTACTCCCAGAGTTTACTCAGACTCATGTCCATTGAGTTGATGATGCCATCCAACCATGTCATCCTCTGTCATCCCTTCTCCTCCTGCCCTTAATCTTTCCCAGCATCAGGGTCTTTTCTAATGAGTTGGCTCTTCACATCAGGTGGCCAAAGTATTGAAGCTTCAGCTTCAGCATCATTCCTGCCATTGGATATTCAGGACTGATTTCTTTTAGGATTGACTGGTTTGATCTCCTTGCAGTCCAAGGGACTCTCAAGAGTCTTCTCCAACACCACAGTTCGAAAGCATCAGTTCCTTGGTGCTGAGCCTTCTTTATGGTCCAACTCTCACATTCATGCAAGACTACTGGAAAGACCATAGCTTTGACTACATGGACTTTTGTCAGCAAAGTAATGCCTCTGCTTTTTAATATGCTGTCTAGGTTGGCCATTGCTTTTCTTTCAAGGAGCAAGTGTCTTTTAATTTCATGGCAGCAGTCACCATCTGCAGTGATTTTGGAGGCCAAGAAAATAAAGTCTGTCACTGTTTCAATTGTTTCCCCATCTATTTGCCATGAAGTGATGGGACCAGGTGCTGTGATCTTAGTTTTCTGAATGTTGAGCTTCAAGCCAGCTTTTTCACTCTCCTCTTTCATCATCAAGAAGCTCTTTAGTTCCTCTTCACTTTCTGCCATAAGGGTGGTATCATCTGCATATCTGAGGTTATGGATATTTCTCCTGGCAATCTTGATTCCAGCTTGTGCTTCTTCCAGCCCAGCGTTCCTCATGATGTATTCTGCACATAAGTTAAATAAGCAGGGTGACAATATACAGCCTTGATGTACTCCTTTTCCGATTTGGAACCAGTCCGTTGTTTCATGTCCGGTTCTAATTGTTGCTTCTTGACCTGCATACAGTTTTCTCAGAAGACAGGAAAGGTGGTCTGGTAATCCTATCTTTTTAAGAATTTTCCGTAGTTTGTTGTGATCCACACAGTCAAAGGCTTTAGCACAGTCAATGAAGCAGAAGTAGATGTTTTTCTGGATGTTCTCCATAGTGGCTGCCCCAGTTTACATTCCCACCAAGAGTGTTGGAGGGTTCCCTTTCCACCACATCCTCTCTAACATTTATTGTTTGGAGCCTTTTTGATGATGGCCATTCTGACCAGTGTGAGCTGGTATCTCAATGTAGCATTGGTTTGTAATAGAACTTTTTAAAAGTGAAAACTATAGTTGTTGAAATTGAAAACTCAATAGAGAGATTACACAGTGTGTTAATAGTAGTTGAAAAGAGCATATATGATTGAAAACAAGAAAACTGTGGGAAAGAGACAGAGGTTGTGGAGGGTAGAAAGAGTACAAGCAGAGTCCCAGGGGAGAGAACAGAAGGGGATGATGACTGGGGAGAAAGAGGTTCTGATAAGAGAAAACTTACTGAATAGAACAGATAAAAATAAAATTATCTGGGCATGCCATAGTGAACTATAAAATACCTAAACAAAGAGGAGACCTGATAAGCAGCTAAAGAGAAAAGGCAGACTCTCAGAGAGGTATGACAACTAAACAGAAAGCAGAAGCTTCGACGAGCAAAAAGGAAGCCAGAACGTGGAGTGATACCATCAGTCGCCAAAAAAAAAAACATAGAAGAACTGTTTTAAGGCTAAGAGAGAAATAACAGCCCTTGAAATAAAGGCCCAGTGTTCCCAGGAGCAGATCTTTACAAAAGAAACTTCTCAAGAATCTACTCCAAGATCAAGGAAAGTAATCCCAGAAGGAAAATCGGAGACAGGAGAAAGAATGGCAGGAAAATAAATTTGAAAACATGTCTTTTTTATTAAAATGATGCCTAATTGTGGAATAATGCATTCCAAAATTCTTATATTTGCGGGGTAAGAGTAAGATATTGACTACAGTTAGGCTTTGTTTACTCAAGAAAGATCATTGACAAAAATAGTAATAGAATATTTAGCTTCCAAACCAGAAGAAGAAAAAGAGGATAATAAAGACAAATAAATAAAAGTTTTGTTAGTCTTTTTTAAAAGGCAAGGAATGGGGCAAAGAGGCATGGGAAAAGTAAGACAAAACAGCAAAATAAGATGGTATTAATAAGTCTAAATATATCAGCAATCGCAATGAATGTAAATGCTATCATCCTGCAAGTTAAAACCAAAGTAAACCAAAGACAGGGGGAGGGGAGAAATTCCAAGTATATGTCACTTATGCTGCTGCTGCTGCTAAGTTGCTTCAGTCGTGTCTGACTCTGTGCGACCCCATAGACGGCGGCCCACCAGGTTCCCCCATCCCTGGGATTCTCCAGCAAGAACACTGGAGTGGGTTGCCATTCATGTTACGTATGAGACATGCCAAAAACACAGAACACTGAAAACCTGAAGGATAAGAATAGACAAGGATAGAACAGATAAACTCTAATTTAAAGCAATGGAATATTCAATAACTTTTTGAATAAAGAAAACAAAACACTACCCAAAATCTTAACAATTATTTTCAGTTTTATGACTCTATTTCATCCCAAGCTCCTATATTTTTATATTACTGTATTTGTGATATGCATTTAATTTTAATTCTGTTTTTTTTTCTTTTTTAAAATTACAACAGCATAATTTCCCAGGGTTTTATGTAGTTTGTATTATATAATTTCGTAACTATTTTGACCTTTTGATAATTCAATTACATTTCCTGCATCACCATTTTAGTAGTTAACTTTTTAAGTAACAAACTAACTCAGTGAAGTAAAAATTCGTTTTATTTGTTGCTTAATTGTTAAACTTCAGAACTGAGACTTCCCTGGTAGAGCAGAGGTTAAGAATCTGTCTTCCGATGCAGTGGATGTGGGTTCGATCCCTGGTAGGGGGGCTAAGCTCTCACATACTCCAAAGCAACTAAGCCTGTGCGCTCGGGGGCCCACAGATCACAGTGAAAGATCTCACATGATACAACTAAAACACGATGTAGCCAAATAAATAAATATTTTAAAAAACAACTACAGAATCCATGTGTCTCGTGAGCACGTCTAGATTTGGGGAACCCATGCTCCTCTGACCCAGGCCGCTCAGCTCTTGTGGTCCCTCATGCAGGCTGAAGCCTTGCCTGCTTTTTCACATCCTCGGGTAGCACCACCTGTCCTGCTGATCATATCTGACTCTTCCTGTTCTTTTTGAAGCGGGAAAAAGGCTGCTCAGCGGGTTGGAAGATAGAGTGGGGATACCAGGCCTTTTGGACTCACTGGAAAAGACCCTGATGCTGGGAAAGATTGAGAGCAGGAGGAGAAAGGGGCGACAGAGGATGAGATGGTTGGATGGCATCACCGACTCAATGGACTTGAGTTTGAGCAAACTCCTGGAGTTGGTGATAGACAGGGAAGCCTGGTGTGCTGCAGTCCAGGGGGTCACAGAGAGTTGGACACGACTGAGTGACTGAACTACACCAGGCCTTTGGACAAAGTCTCAGGACGGAGTGGAGACTGACGCAGAGGCCCTCCGTATACCAACACGAGAGACGAGTGTGACTTGAGGACTTCTTGTGCGCCAAGCCCCGTCTCATCACTTCGGTGAGCACTGCTCAGTGTGAGTCCACGAGCGCCTCGAAAACGTGCGTGAGTCCTTTCTCCTCCCCTCTTCTTTGTGTCCCAGGAAATCAGAGCCAGCTGACGAGGCATTCAGGCCTCTCGCCTGTTTGCAGACGCTGTCAAGTTGGCATCAATGCTTCCATTCATCTGCCCCTCTTCTGGGTCAAGAGGGCAGGATGACAGTATGGATTATGAAACAAAGGGGTGTTAACTTGGGGGCAGGGGGCCAAAGAATATCCAAATAAATAAACATAGAGGTCAATGCTAATGAGTAGAGGGCTGGCTTGTAACTAAGATCCTCCCAGGCTTTGAGGAACTTAATAAAATTAGGTTATGTTTCAATGACTAGCATTGCAGCAAAGTTAAATAATGGTAATACAGTTAGTGCAACACATACAAATTACTTGTGTGTGTAATTATGGCTTTACAGAAACTAATGGACCAGCTGAACTCCTCCCTTATCTCTGACTGCAAACCTTTGTTTTCTTCTTGGGAGTTGGAAAAAAGTCAATGTGTCAGCAACTCATCTATTTCTGCCGGTTGGTTCATCATGCGGAAATTAAATGCTGTGCATAATGTGAATTTAGATGTCAACATTCTGTTGAATTCTAGAAAGATGCATTAAGATGCATTAAGATGTTTAGTTTGCATTACATTTTAACAAATTTGTATCATTCTCAGTTTGTTAATTTTGGATTATGGGACACTGAAGATTGGCATAAATCTAAAGTCTACTAGGGACCCTGGCTAATACCTCCGTCATATTATTTTTCCATAGAACAAGCTTGATCTGTTCAGTCTTTGACACCTTCATTATATACTTTGGAAAGCAATATTCTCTTCAATCTCAAGTATGCCGCCATCAAATCAATCTTGTGAACTGGTCTTGATGGTTTTGTCTGGCAGGGTAATCATTTGACAACAACATTATCATGACATAATAAAAACCAAACCGGATCAAAGCAGAACAACAACAAGAAAACTCTAGGTTCAGGCTGCCAATCATACTGCTGGGCTCTGCTAGAGTTCCTTGGGGCCTCCTGATAAAGGAATACATCTAAGAACAGAGGCTGGCCAGGCCAGAGCTCTGGAGCTCAGCCACGGACGGGCTCGTCCAAGTAGGCTGTCCTGGGCCCTGCCCAGATGGTAATGGCAAGCATCATGAGGGCTATTTAAAGCAAGTATGTTTCAGTGTTGTGCTACGCGATGTGCAATGCTGGCTTATGAAAGCAGTTAACAGTGTGCTGCCCGCGGGCTCACGAACGTAACGCTTACTTGGAATGGGCCCCCCACCCCCTTCTCATGCCCACCCATCTGACCTAGGCCACAGCCCCAGCCTGCAACCCTCCCCCGATTTCTGGCTTCAGCCTCATCCCAGCTCACCTGCCCTCTGCCGTCAGCCTTCCTACAGGAATGCTACCGTCCGGTCCTGTCCCAGCAGAACTGCTGGCGTCCACATGACTGCCGCTGACTCAGGTCAAAGCGCCCGCTTGGCTTAAGTTGCTCTCCCTTTCTCCCTCGCTCCTCTCCTCCCTCCCTCGCTTCTTTCCTTCTGCTTTACTGACTGACGATCTACACACAAGAGTGGACACATCAGAAGGGTTTTACAGCTCGGGCTATTCCTGCAAACTGGACACACCCAGGTAACATCCAGGCCAGGCAGGAGAGCCTGCCTGTGGCCGCCAGAAGTCCTTTGGGCCCCCTCCAAGGTGCCCCCCACGCAGCCCAAAGGGAACCACTGTCCCACGTCCCAAGAGCCGCTGTGAATTCGTTCTGGCTTCCCTTCACTCACCTTCCCACACTGGAGGACTTGGGTCACACTCTGACTCAGGGCCTCCCAGGCCTTGCCGCCTGGCAGCGAGTCTAATTGAGTCCCTGCTCTGATGGATGTGGATGTCCTGTCACCTGCCTTCATCAGGAGTCGCTCGGAGACTGCCAGCTGGAGGTGTTGGGGTGACAGTTGATGAGAGCCGGGCAGGGAGAGGCTGGTGATGGCTCCAGTTTGATGGGGAGGATGTGGAGCTAATGTTGTGTGCAACAGGGTCCCCTCCCGCCTCCAGCCCTGCCCCTCAGTAGTCTCCCGGCCTCCCACACCATTGCATACCCACGAGCAAAGTCACAAAAGGCACCTGTCACAGTGGCATTGAACCCCTAGAGTCCCCAACTGATACCCAGAGTTTTTGCATCTCCAGGGGAATGCCTCCAGTGTCGGGGGGAATCTCCGATGCTTCCCCTACCCCAAGAACTATCTCCCTGTCTTCTGGGAATAGAGACAAGAAAAGATTGTTTACCTGTGATTCTTTTTTTTTTTTTTTTTATAAATTGGAGGATAATTGCTTTGAGGAGGGCATGGCAACCCACTCCAGTATTCTTGGCTGGTGAATCCCATAGACAGAGGAGCCTGGTGGGCTACAGTCCATGGGGTCGCAAAGAGTCAGACACGACTGAGCGACTTAGCACACATGCACGCATAATTGCTTTGAATGTTGTGATGGTCTCAGATGCACGTCAACACAATCAGTCATAATTTATATCCCCTCCCTCTTGAGCACCCCCACTGCCATTCCACCACTGTTTACACTAGCCAGGACACGGCAGCAACTTAGACGTCCATCCACAGAGGAATGGATGCCTGCGACTCTTTTTAACAGCAATTCAATAAATGCTATTTGTTGTTGTCTCACTGTATAGTTGAGATTTTCTTAGGCATCTATTGAAAATGCAACATAAAAACAATAAATACTGAAAAAAAGTCAGGGGCGGGCGGTGGGGTTGGTTACTTATAATCCCAACCTACCTCTACAAACACTTTGATCTGCAGACCACCTCCAGGTCCCGTCCACACTCACGCCCACCACGTCTTACCCTGTGGTTACCATAGGGTTCACACGAGGAGACGGTCTTTAAGAGGCCTTTTGTTTATGCAGACAAAACGGACGCTTAACAGAAAATGGTCTCTTTACAGAAAGGATCATTTTAATACAGATCATTTTCCTTTAATCATAAAATTCTGCCTTTCTTTTCTGACCCAGCCTCAGCCTCTTTGTTCGGGGAAGCCCACGGAGCTGAGCGAAAACAGATGCAGTGACGCTGGTCCCTGCAAAGGCAGAGCCTGGAGTCTGTCCCTTGTCAGTTACTGTTTAAATAAACATGTGGATATCAGCCTAACCCTGTTATGCCTCAGAATCTCCAGGAGTAAAGGGCTGAGGATGAGACCTACCCCCACCCCCACACCTCACCGGATGTTTCCTTCACTCAGGAAACCTACACGGAGCCCCTGCCACACACGTGCCAGGCCCCTCCTGGGGACCTCAGACGCAGTGGTCCCGACACCTGTATTTCTGTTGGACAGGTACCAACTCCGGTCCAGACGGGCGATGTCCCTCAGGAGGGCCGAAGTCAGCCCCTGCCCGCCCTAATCCCCGTGTTCTCTGAGAGCAGCTCCAGGCCGCAGGGTGGATGCAGGGATCTGAGCTCTCTCAGCAGACCCCCATCCTTTCCCTGGGTTCCCCCTACTGCCCACCCCCACTGTTCCCCTCACAAGTCCTCAGCTCTCCTTCAAAGCCTCGGGGGGGCCCAGTGCTCCCACAGCCCGGAACCCCCATCCTGGGCAACACAAAACACATTTCCTTCCCTGGAAGGGAAGTGTGGTGGGCCTTAGAAACGCAGGGTCCCCTTGAAGATGTCTGCGCAGAAACGCACAGAAAAAAAAATGCTTTTCTGCTGAGCAGGGGAAATTGTTTTGAAACACTCCATTTTGAATTCCGCATCTGGTTCCCCAACATAAATCCAGAAGCAGGAGCGGCTGTTTCTGACCCGAAGTGTCTTGCAGGATTCTGCAGAAATGGTGGCTTTTGCGTCAGGCGTTGAAGACGGATGGGACTGAAGAAGGGCCTCTCCCGTGGGGGTGCTGGGGGCGGCGGCCGGAGGTGGAGGACCCGGGGCAGCCGGCGTGCGCTGGAGCCCCCAGGGCCTCGGGCTGTCAGGTCTGAAGCCCATCCTCGAAGCGGCCAGCAGCTCGTGACTGTACCTGTGTGCGTGAACCTGTGTGCGGGCCCGTGTCCCGTGTGCGTGGGCCCATGTCCCGTCCCCCTTCCCGTGAGCGTCACCCACAGCTGTCTCGACAGGCCCTGCAAGACCAGGTCTGCCATCTGCTCACGCCCTCTCCCCTGAGATGGGGAGGTTCTTTGAGACACCCCGCCCCCGGCACTCAACGTCTCCTTTTCCTCCGAATCCCTCCTAATCAGGGCTGCCAGAGGGCAGGGGTCAGCCTTGCCCTGATTTGAGACCTCCGCACAGCTGTGCCCATTTTCCAGCCTGACCTTTGCCCCTGCCTTTCATGGGACTTGGACGCGCTTCCCCGCTGTCCCCAGCCTCTCCCCCGTCCCATCATCTCTCCGTCCTGGGCTTCCTCTCCCTGGTTCTCGGACTTCCTTCCACTCCAAGCTCCATCTCGCTGTGGCTTTGCTGTCTCCTGGGAGGCCGTCTAGGTTCCCCGGAACCTCATTTTCTTCACGGCCATGTCTCTAACGAGCTTTTCTTTCTTCTCCTGCAGACACCCCACCCCTCCGACAGCTGCGCCCCGCATGCTGCACCCCCTCGAAAGCTCAAGGGCTGGCCTTCAGCCCCAGAGCATCCGTGTCCTTCGAGTTGTGCTGTTCAAGTGTCCCTCCCAGAGGGCTTCCCGTCTCATCAGGACTCACATGTCACTGATCCCCACTTCCTCCCTGTCCATGAATAGCCTCATAAATCTCTCCCTTCCTGCTTAGAGTCAGCCTCATACTTCACCATTCTAATCAGCGTTTACAGACGCTGTGAATCCCTCTCTGTCCCAGCTTCATGCATGGGCCATGGGCAGTGATCCCTAGCAGCAGTATAAGGGGTGGGTTAAATTGGAAAGAAACTGCAGGAGAGCTGCTGGGAAGGAAAAGTAATTCAGCAGATAAAGATGTAAATACATATTCATATGTTATATATTGTCTATTTATATACACATATATGCTTTGAATGAGACTGAAATTGTCAGCTGCTCAGTTGTGTCCAACTGTTTGCAACCCTGTGAGCTGTAGCCTGCCAAGCTTCTCTATCCATGGGATTTCCTAAGTAAGAATACTGGAGTAGGTAGCCATTCCCTTCTCCAGGGGATCTTCCTAACCCAGGGATTGAACCTGGGTCTCCTGCATTGCAGGCAGATTCTTTCCCATCTGAGCCATCAGGGAAACATATATATATTTGTTCACTTCATGACAAATAGATGGGGACAAAGCGGTAACAGTGACAGATTTTATTTTCTTGGGCTCCAAAATCCTTGCAGATGGTGACATCAGCCATGAAATTAAAAGACACTTGCTCCTTGGAAGAAAAGCTATAACAAACCTAGACAGTGTATTAAAAAGCAGAGACATCACTTTGCAAAGATCCATATAGTCAAAGATGTGTTTTTTCCAGTAGTCATGTACAGATATGAGAGCTGGACCATAAAGAAGGCTGTGTGTGTGTGTGTGCTAAGTTGCTTTAGTCATGTCTGACTCTTTGTGACCCTATGGGCTATAAACCACTGGGCTCCTCTGTCCATGGGATTCTCCAGCCAAGAATACTGGAGTGGGTTTCCATTTCCTCCTCCAAGGTATCTTCCCGACCCAGGGATAGAACCTGTGTCTGTTGTGTCTCCTGCATTGGCAGGTGGGTTCTTTACCACTAGCATCACCTGGGAAGCCCAAGGAAGGCTGAGTGTCAAAGAATTTTCTGGTGATGGAGAAGACTCTTGATAGTCCCTTGGACTGCAAGGAACTCAAACCTGTCAACACTAAAGGAGATCAATCCTGTGTATTCATTGGAAGGACTGGTGCTAAAGCTCCAATAGTTTGGCCATCTGATGTGAACAGACAACTCATTGGAAAAGACCCTGATGCTGGGAAAGATTGAAGGCAGGAGGAGAAGAGGGTGACAGAGAATGAGATGGTTGGATGGCATCACCGACTCAATGGACTTGAGTTTGAGCGAACTCTGGGAGATAATGAAGGACAGGGAAGCCTAGTGTGCTGCAGTCCATGGGATTGCAAAGAGTCAGACATGACTTAGAGACTGAACAATCACATTTACACATATATTCTTTAAAAATGTAAATGGACTATGCAAATATATGGTTGTACTAACATATAGAGTAATTAACTATATTCATCATTAAGAATTAACAGTATTTGGCTTGATCAAATAGTTCAGCCATGGATTTGTCATGTTCAAATGATTAGTCTTTGAACAACTGTCCCAAATTATCTCAGAATATATTTATGCCCACAAGCTGTAAAACATATGTAGTTTGTGGTCTGGGGGCTAATGGGGCCTGAAAGTATCTTTCCACAGTAATTGGAAAAAGCCTCCCATATTTGGCTGACTATTTTTAAACACAGACAACCTCTCACTCCTTCCAAATCAGATCACTTTAAACTTGGAAAACAAGGGCTCTTATTCAGGACATGTGGGTACCAGCTCTACAGTCTAGTTCCTTCAAAGTATCTGGATTGAAATAGTGCCCGGAAAAAGTGATTAAGGCAGCTATGAGTTTTGAAAATGTCAAAAACAGCCGTACAGATTTTAAAGATGTATTTATTTAAAAACAAATAAACAGAAACTAATTCTACCCAAATTACCTGGAAATAGGAAGAGGCCAGGAGCAGCGTTACTCGAAATACTAGAGAAACGAGCAGTGGAGAGGAAAGGTGTCGCTGAGCTGAGTCAAAGCCAAGACGCCGCCTCAGGCCAAGGGCTTTCGATGGCTACCTTATTCCTGAGTTGTCTCTAAATCCAAAAATGTTCAGTGAAGCCAATGCAGCAGGAGGGTGCGGTTCTACGTGGCGTGGCTGAGGACGAGGTGCCAGAGGCGGAGCTTGTGGCCTGCCGCAAGGCGGGCGTCAGGAGCCCACCTCGAGGGTGAGACGGGGCGGCTCCTCTCTCTTTTCACCTCCCCGGCATTCCCAGCACGGTGCGAACCAGAGAAAGTGCTGGAGAAAGAACAAAAGTGATGGAGCTCTTGAGAAAGGCAGCTGAATAAGTGAGCTTTTGTTTTGTTAGGACAGAAGGCCTTATGTGAATTCCTCGTAGTACTAGGACTGGAGTGGTTTATATGAAGGAACCGTAGCGAAGAGAAAGGTAACAGAGAAGTTCCAGTGAAAGAAACATGACCGGTCTCTACCAACAGATACTCACGATTTAAGGCTGGGTGATTCTGTGCGGGTCTAAACACTGTACGAGGACATGCCTCTGCCAGGCACTCGGCCTAGGACCACCTTCTGGGCGTCTGGATGGCAACAGGTTTGAGCCAGACCCCTGCCTCCTCTGACTCCAGGACCCAGGATGGGCAACTTCCGTCCTGAGACAGTTCTCTCCTCTCCTTAGACTGCCGTGTTGCCCCCGCCCTGGGAAAGGAATGTGAAAGTCGCTCAGTTGTGTCTCTTTGCGACCCCATGGGCTAAAGTCCATGGAATTCTCCAGGTCAGAATACTGGAGTGGGTAGCCTTTGCATTCTGCACGGGATCTTCCCAACCCAGGGATCAAACCCAGGTCTCCCATGTTGCAAGCAGATTCTTTACCAGCTGAGCCCCAAGGGAAGCCTGAGAATACAGGAGTGGGATCTTCCAGACCCAGGAATCGAACTGGAGTCTCTTGCATTTTAGGCAGATTCTTTACCAACTGAGCTCTGAGAGGAAATAGGAATGACCTCCCTGGAACTAACTAGGAAAGAGTCTACAGGCATGGATGTGTCAGGATGCAGCTGAGGGCCGGCCCAGCCTGGCCTCGTCCTTTCTATACACTCGTTCACTAAGAAGCAGGGCCCACGAGAAGGGAAAGTTTGGACGAGAGTCTGAGCGAACAGAGGGCCAGGAAAAGCTGGCAAAGC